>NC_090446.1:622242623-623459346 GCF_031143425.1 Pleurodeles waltl
AATTTGTGGCTCCTCTCAGATTCCAGAACTTTCTGTCACCGAAATGTGAGGAAAATGTGTTTTTTTAGCCAAATTTTGAGGTTTTGCAAAGCATTCTGGGCAACAGAACCTGGTCAGAGCCCCACAAGCCATCCCATCTTGGATTCCCCTAGGTCTCTAGTTTTCAAAAATGGACAGGTTTGGTAGGTTTCCCTAGGTGCCGGCTGAGCTAGATGCCAAAATCTACAGATATGCACTTTGCAAAAAACAGCTCTGTTTTTTTTCAAAAAAGTGGGATGTGTCCTTGTTGTGCTTTGGGGTGCGTTCCTGTCGCGGCCGCTAGGCCTACCCACACAAGTGAGGTATCATTTCTATCGGGAGACTGGGGGAACGCTGGGTGGAAGGACATTTGTGGCTCATCTCAGATTCCAGAACTTTCTGTCACCGAAATGTGAGGAAAATGTGTTTTTTTAGCCAAAATTTGAGGTTTGCAAAGGATTCTGGGTAACAGAACCTGGTCAGAGCCCCACAAGTCACTCATCTTGGATTCCCCTAGGTCTCTAGTTTTCAAAAATGCACAGGGTTGGTAGTTTTCCCTAGGTGCCGGCTGAGCTAGAGGCCAAAATCTACAGGTAGGCACTTTGCAAAAAACATCTCTGTTTTCTTTCAAAAAATGGGATGTGTCCACGTTCTGTTTTGGGGTGTTTCGTGTGCGGCCGCTAGGCATACCCACCCAAGTGAGGCAGCATTTTTATCGGGAGACTTGGGGGAACGCTAGGTGGAAAGAAATTCGGGGCTCCTCTCAGATTCCAGAACTTTCTGTCACCGAAATGTGAGGAAAATGTGTTTTTTTAGCCAAATTTTGAGGTTTGCAAAGCATTCTGGGCAACAGAACCTGGTCAGAGCCCCACAAGCCACCCCATCTTGGATTCCCCTAGGTCTCCAGTTTTCAAAAATGGACAGGTTTGGTAGGTTTCCCTAGGTGCCGGCTGAGCTAGATGCCAAAATCTACAGGTATGCACTTTGCAAAAAACAGCTCTGTTTTCTTTCAAAAAAGTGGGATGTGTCCACGTTGTGCTTTGGGGCGTCTCCTGTCGCGGCCGCTGGCCTACCCACAGAAGTGAGGTATCATTTTTATCGGGAGACTTGGGGGAACGCTGGGTGGAAGGACATTTGTGGCTCCTCTCAGATTCCAGAACTTTCTGTCACCGAAATGTGAGGAAAATGTGTTTTTTTAGCCAAATTTTGAGGTTTGCAAAGCATTCTGGGCAACAGAACCTGGTCAGAGCCCCACAAGCCACCCCATCTTGGATTCCCCTAGGTCTCTAGTTTTCAAAAATGGACAGCTTTGGTAGGTTTCCCTAGGTGCCGGCTGAGCTAGATGCCAAAATCTACAGGTATGCACTTTGCAAAAAACAGCTCTGTTTTTTTTCAAAAAAGTGGGATGTGTCCACGTTGTGCTTTGGGGTGTCTCCTGTCGCGGTCGCTAGGCCTACCCACACAAGTGAGGTATCATTTCTATCGGGAGATTTGGGGGAACGCTGGGTGGAAGGACATTTGTGGCTCATCTCAGATTCCAGAACTTTCTGTCACCGAAATGTGAGGAAAATGTGTTTTTTTAGCCAAAATTTGAGGTTTGCAAAGGATTCTGGACAGAACCTGGTCAGAGCCCCACGAGTCACTCTATCTTGGATTCCCCTAGGTCTCTATTTTTGAAAAATGCACAGGGTTGGTAGTTTTCCCTAGGTGCCGGCTGAGCTAGAGGCCAAAATCTACAGGTAGGCACTTTCCAAAAAACATCTCTGTTTTCTTTCAAAAAATGGGATGTGTCCACGTTCTGTTTTGGGGTGTTTCGTGTGCGGCCGCTAGGCATACCCACCCAAGTGAGGCATCATTTTTATCGGGAGACTTGGGGGAACGCTAGGTGGAAAGAAATTCGTGACTCCTCTCAGATTCCAAAATTTTCTGTCACCGAAATGTGAGGAAAATGTGTTTTTTAAGCCAAATTTTGAGGTTTGCAAAGGATTCTGGGTAACAGAACCTGGTCAGAGCCCCACAAGTCACCCCATCTTGGATTCCCCTATGTATCTCGTTTTCAAAAATGGACAGGTTTGGTAGGTTTCCCTAGGTGCCGGCTGAGCTAAAGGCCAAAATCTACAGATAGGCACTTTGCAAAAAACAGCTCTGTTTTCTTTCAAAAAATTGGATGTGTCCACGTTGTGTTTTGGGGCGTCTTCTGTCGCGGCGGCTAGGCCTACCCACACAAGTGAGGTATCGTTTTTATCGGAGACTTGGGGGAACGCTGGGTGGAAGGAAATTTGTGGCTCCTCTCAGAATCCAGAACTTTCTGTCACCGAAATGTGACGAAAATGTGTTTTTTCAGCCATAATTTTAGGTTTCCAAAGGATTCTGGGTAACAGAACCTGGTCAGAGCACCACAAGTCACTCAATCTTGGATTCCCCTAGGTCTCTAGTTTTAAAAAATGCACAGGTTCAGTAGGTTTCCCTAGATGCCAGCTGAGCTAGAGGCCAAAATCTACAGGTAGGCACTTTGCAAAAAACATCTCTGTTTTCTTTAAAAAAATGGGATGTGTCCACGTTCTGTTTTGGGGTGCTTCGTGTGCGGCCGCTAGGCATACCCACCCAAGTGAGGCATCATTTTTATCGGGAGACTTGGGGGAACGCTGTGTGGAAGGAAATTTGTGGCTCCTCTCAGATTCCAGAACTTTCTGTCATTGAAATGTGAGAAAAATGTGTTTTTTTAGCCAAAATTTGAGGTTTGCAAAGGATTCTGGGTAACAGAACCTGGTCAGAGCCCCACAAGTCACTCCATCTTGGATTCCCCTAGGTCTTTAGTTTTAAAAAATGCACAGGTTTGGTAGGTTTCCCTAGGTGCCCGGCTGAGCTAGAGGCCAAAATCTACAGGTAGGCACTTTGCAAAAAACAGCTCTGTTTTCTTTCAAAAAATGGGTTGTGCCCACGTTGTGTTGTGGGATGGCTTTTGTCGCGGCCGCTAGACCTACCCACACAAGTGAGGTATCATTTTTATCGGGAGACTTGGGGGAACGCTGTGTGGAAGGAAATTTGTGGCTCCTCTCAGATTCCAGAACTTGCTGTCACCGAAATGTGAGGAAAATGTGTTTTTTTAGCCAAATTTTGAGGTTTGCAAAGGATTCTGGGTAACAGAACCTGGTCAGAGCCCCACAAGCCACCCCATCTTGGATTCCCCTAGGTCTCTAGTTTTCAAAAATGGACAGGTTTGGTAGGTTTCCCTAGGTGCCGGCTGAGCGAGATGCCAAAATCTACAGGTATGCACTTTCCAAAAAACAGCTCTGTTTTCTTTAAAAAAGTGGGATGTGTCCACGTTGTGCTTTGGGGCGTCTCGTGTCGCGGCCGCTAGGCCTACCCACACAAGTGAGATATCATTTTTATCGGGAGACTTGGGGGATCGCTGGGTGGAAGGACATTTGTGGCTCCTCTCAGATTCCAGAACTTTCTGTCACCGAAATGTGAGGAAAATGTGTTTTTTTAGCCAAATTTTGAGGTTTGCAAAGCATTTTGGGTAACAGAACCTGGTCAGCAGACCCACAAGTCACTCCATCTTGGATTCCCCTAGGTCTCTAGTTTTCAAAAATGGACAGGTTTGGTAGGTTTCCCTAGGTGCCGGCTGAGCTAGAGGCCAAAATCTACAGGTAGGCACTTTGCAAAAAACAGCTCTGTTTTCTTTCAAAAAATGGGATGTGTCCACGTTGTGTTTTGGGGTGTCTCCTGTCGCGGCCGCTAGGCCTACCCACACAAGTGAGGTATCATTTTTATCGGGAGACTTGGGGGAACGCAGGGTGAAAGGAAATTTGTGGCTCCTCTCAGATTCCAGAACTTTCTGTCACCGAAATGTGAGGAAAATGTGTTTTTTTAGCCAAATTTTGAGGTTTGCAAAGCATTCTGGGCAACAGAACCTGGTCAGAGCCCCACAAGCCACCCCATCTTGGATTCCCCTAGGTCTCTAGTTTTCAAAAATGGACAGGTTTGGTAGGTTTCCCTAGGTGCCGGCTGAGCTAGATGCCAAAATCTACAGGTATGCACTTTGCAAAAAACAGCTCTGTTTTTTTTCAAAAAAGTGGGATGTGTCCACGTTGTGCTTTGGGGTGTCTCCTGTCGCGGCCGCTAGGCCTACCCCCACAAGTGAGGTATCATTTCTATCGGGAGACTTGGGGGAACGCTGGGTGGAAGGACATTTGTGGCTCCTCTCAGATTCCAGAACTTTCTGTCACCGAAATGTGAGGAAAATTTGTTTTTTTAGCCAAAATTTGAGGTTTGCAAAGGATTCTGGGTAACAGAACCTGGTCAGAGCCCCACAAGTCACTCCATCTTGGATTCCCCTAGGTCTCTAGTTTTCAAAAATGCACAGGGTTGGTAGGTTTCCCTAGGTGCCGGCTGAGCTAGAGGCCAAAATCTACAGGTAGGCACTTTGCAAAAAACAGCTCTGTTTTCTTTCAAAAAATGGGATGTGTCCACGTTCTGTTTTGGGGTGCTTCGTGTGCGGCCGCTAGGCATACCCACCCAAGTGAGGCATCATTTTTATCGGGAGACTTGGGGGAACGCTGGGTGGAAGGAAATTTGTGGCTCCTCTCAGATTACAGAACTTTCTGTCACCGAAATGTGAGAAAAATGTGTTTTTTTAGCCAAAATTTGAGGTTAGCAAAGGATTCTGGGTAACAGAACCTGGTCAGAGCCCCACAAGTCACTCCATCTTGGATTCCCCTAGGTCTCTAGTTTTCAAAAATGCACAGGTTTGGTAGGTTTCCCTAGGTGCCAGCTGAGCTAGAGGCCAAAATCTACAGGTAGGCACTTTGCAAAAAACAGCTCTGTTTTCTTTCAAAAAATGGGATGTGTCCACGTTGTGTTTTGGGATGGTTTTTGTCGCGGCCGCTAGGCCTACCCACACAAGTGAGGTATAATTTTTATCGGGAGACTTGGGGGAACGCTGTGTGGAAGGAAATTTGTGGCTCCTCTCAGATTTCAGAACTTTCTGTCACCAAAATGTGAGGAAAATGTGTTTTTTTAGCCAAATTTTGAGGTTTGCAAAGGATTCTGGGTTTTAGAACCTGGTCAGAGCCCCACAAGCCACCCCATCTTGGATTCCCCTAGGTCTCTAGTTTTCAAAAATGGACAGGTTTGGTAGGTTTCCCTAGGTGCCGGCTGAGCTAGATGCCAAAATCTACAGGTATGCACTTTGCAAAAAACAGCTCTGTTTTCTTTCAAAAAAGTGGGATGTGTCCACGTTGTGCTTTGGGGCATGTCCTATCGCGGCCGCTAGGCCTACCCACACAAGTGAGGTATAATTTTTATCAGGAGACTTGGGGGAACGCTGGGTGGAAGGACATTTGTGGCTCCTCTCAGATTCCAGAACTTTCTGTCACCGAAATGTGAGGAAAATGTGTTTTTTTAGCCAAATTGTGAGGTTTGCAAAGCATTCTGGGTAACAGAACCTGGTCAGAGCCCCACAAGTCACTCCATCTTGGATTCCCCTAGGTCTCTAGTTTTCAAAAAGGCACAGGTTTGGTAGGTTTCCCTAGGTGCCGGCTGAGCTAGAGGCCAAAATCTACAGGTAGGCACTTTGCAAAAAACAGCTCTGTTTTCTTTCAAAAAATGGGATGTGTCCACGTTGTGTTTTAGGGTGTGTCCTGTCGCGGCCGCTAGGCCCACCCACACAAGTGAGGTATCATTTTTATCGGGAGACTTGGAGGAACGCAGGGTGGAAGGAAATTTGTGGCTCCTCTCAGATTCCAGAACTTTCTGTCACCGATATGTGAGGAAAATGTGTTTTTTTTAGCCAAGTTTTGAGGTTTGCAAAGGATTCTGGGCAACAGAACCTGGTCAGAGCCCCACAAGTCACCCCATCTTGGATTCCCCTATGTCTCTAGTTTTCAAAAATGGACAGGTTTGGTAGGTTTCCCTAGGTGCCAGCTGAGCTAGAGGCCAAAATCTACAGGTAGGCACTTTGCAAAACACAGCTCTGTTTTCTTTCAAAAAATGGGATGTGTCCACGTTGTGTTTTGGGGCGCCTCCTGTCGCGGCCGCTAGGCCTACCCACACAAGTGAGGTATCATTTTTATCGGGAGACTTGGGGGAACGCTAGGTGGAAAGAAATTTGTGGCTCCTCTTAGATTCCAGAACTTTCTGTCACCGAAATGTGAGGAAAATGTGTTTTGTTAGCCAAAATTTGAGGTTTGCAAAGGATTCTGGGTAACAGAACCTGGCCAGAGCCCCACGAGTCACTCCATCTTGGATTCCCCTAGGTCTCTAGTTTTCAAAAATGCACTGGGTTGGTAGGTTTCCCTAGGTGCCGGCTGAGCTAGAGGCCAAAATCTACAGGTAGGCACTTTGCAAAAAAATCTCTGTTTTATTTCAAAAAATGGGATGTGTCCACTTTCTGTTTTGGGGAGCTTTGTGTGCGGCCGCTAGGCATACCCACCCAAGTGAGGCATAATTTTTATCGGGAGACTTGGGGGAACCCTTGGTGGAAGGAAATTTGTGGCTCCTCTCAGATTCCAGAACTTTCTGTCACCGAAATGTGAGAAAAATGTGTTTTTTTAGCCAAAATTTGAGGTTTGCAAAGGATTCTGGGTAACAGAACCTGGTCAGAGCCCCACAAGTCACTCCATCTTGGATTCCCCTAGGTCTCTAGTTTTAAAAAATGCACAGGTTTGGTAGGTTTCCCTAGGTGCCGGCTGAGCTAGAGGCCAAAATCTACAGGTAGGCACTTTGCAAAAAACAGCTCTGTTTTCTTTAAAAAAATGGGATGTGTCCACGTTGTGTTTTGGGATGGCTTTTGTCGCGACCGCTAGGCCCACCCACACAAGTGAGGTATCATTTTTATCGGGAGACTTGGGGGAACGCTGTGTGGAAGGAAATTTGTGGCTCCTCTCAGATTCCAGAACTTTCTGTCACCGAAATGTGAGGAAAATGTGTTTTTTTAGCCAAATGTTGAGGTTTGCAAAGCATTCTGGGTAACAGAACCTGGTCAGAGCCCCACAAGCCACCCCATCTTGGATTTCCCTAGGTCTCTAGTTTTCAAAAATGGAAATGTTTGGTAGGTTTCCCTAGGTGCCGGCTGAGCTAGATGCCAAAATCTACAGGTATGCACTTTGCAAAAAACAGCTCTGTTTTCTTTAAAAAAAGTGGGATGTGTCCACGTTGTGCTTTGGGGCGTTGTAAGTCGCGGCCGCTAGGCCTACCCACACAAGTGAGGTATAATTTCTATCGGGAGACTTGGGGTAAGGCAGGGTGGAAGGAAATTTGTGGCTCCTCTCAGATTCCAGAACTTTCTGTCACCGAAATGTGAGGAAAATGTGTTTTTTTAGCCAAATTTTTAGGTTTGCAAAGGATTCTGTGTAACAGAACCTGGTCAGAGCCCCACAAGTCACTCCATCTTGGATTCCCCTAGGTCTCTAGCTTTCAAAAATGGACAGGTTTGTTAGGTTTTCCTAGGTGCCGGCTGAGCTAAAGGCCAAAATCTACAGGTAGGCACTTTGCAAAAAACAGCTCTGTTTTCTTTCAAAAAATGGGATGTGTCCACGTTGTGTTTTGGGGCGTCTTCTGTCGCGGCGGCTAGGCCTAACCACACAAGTGAGGTATCATTTTTATCGGAGACTTGGGGGAACGCTGGGTGGAAGGAAATTTGTGGCTCCTCTCAGATTCCAGAACTTTCTGTCACCGAAATGTGAGGAAAATGTGTTTTTTCAGCCAAGATTTTAGGTTTCCAAAGGATTCTGGGTAACAGAACCTGGTCAGAGCCCCACAAGTCACTCAATCTTGGATTCCCCTAGGTCTCTAGTTTTCAAAAATGCACAGGTTTGGTAGGTTTCCCTAGGTGCCAGCTGAGCTAGAGGCCAAAATCTACAGGTAGGCACTTTGCAAAACACAGCTCTGTTTTCTTTCAAAAAATGGGATGTGTCCACGTTGTGTTTTGGGGCGCCTCCTGTCGCGGCCGCTAGGCCTACCCACACAAGTGAGGTATCATTTTTATCGGGAGACTTGGGGGAACGCTAGGTGGAAAGAAATTTGTGGCTCCTCTTAGATTCCAGAACTTTCTGTCACCGAAATGTGAGGAAAATGTGTTTTGTTAGCCAAAATTTGAGGTTTGCAAAGGATTCTGGGTAACAGAACCTGGTCAGAGCCCCACGAGTCACTCCATCTTGGATTCCCCTAGGTCTCTAGTTTTCAAAAATGCACTGGGTTGGTAGGTTTCCCTAGGTGCCGGCTGAGCTAGAGGCCAAAATGTACAGGTAGGCACTTTGCAAAAAAATCTCTGTTTTATTTCAAAAAATGGGATGTGTCCACTTTCTGTTTTGGGGAGCTTTGTGTGCGGCCGCTAGGCATACCCACCCAAGTGAGGCATAATTTTTATCGGGAGACTTGGGGGAACCCTTGGTGGAAGGAAATTTGTGGCTCCTCTCAGATTCCAGAACTTTCTGTCACCGAAATGTGAGAAAAATGTGTTTATTTAGCCAAAATTTGAGGTTTGCAAAGGATTCTGGGTAACAGAACCTGGTCAGAGCCCCACAAGTCACTCCATCTTGGATTCCCCTAGGTCTCTAGTTTTAAAAAATGCACAGGTTTGGTAGGTTTCCCTAGGTGCCGGCTGAGCTAGAGGCCAAAATCTACAGGTAGGCACTTTGCAAAAAAAAAGCTCTGTTTTCTTTAAAAAAATGGGATGTGTCCACGTTGTGTTTTGGGATGGCTTTTGTCGCGACCGCTAGGCCCACCCACACAAGTGAGGTATCATTTTTATCGGGAGACTTGGGGGAACGCTGTGTGGAAGGAAATTTGTGGCTCCTCTCAGATTCCAGAACTTTCTGTCACCGAAATGTGAGGAAAATGTGTTTTTTTAGCCAAATGTTGAGGTTTGCAAAGCATTCTGGGTAACAGAACCTGGTCAGAGCCCCACAAGCCACCCCATCTTGGATTTCCCTAGGTCTCTAGTTTTCAAAAATGGAAATGTTTGGTAGGTTTCCCTAGGTGCCGGCTGAGCTAGATGCCAAAATCTACAGGTATGCACTTTGCAAAAAACAGCTCTGTTTTCTTTAAAAAAAGTGGGATGTGTCCACGTTGTGCTTTGGGGCGTTGTAAGTCGCGGCCGCTAGGCCTACCCACACAAGTGAGGTATAATTTCTATCGGGAGACTTGGGGTAAGGCAGGGTGGAAGGAAATTTGTGGCTCCTCTCAGATTCCAGAACTTTCTGTCACCGAAATGTGAGGAAAATGTGTTTTTTTTAGCCAAATTTTTAGGTTTGCAAAGGATTCTGGGTAACAGAACCTGGTCAGAGCCCCACAAGTCACTCCATCTTGGATTCCCCTAGGTCTCTAGCTTTCAAAAATGGACAGGTTTGTTAGGTTTTCCTAGGTGCCGGCTGAGCTAAAGGCCAAAATCTACAGGTAGGCACTTTGCAAAAAACAGCTCTGTTTTCTTTCAAAAAATGGGATGTGTCCACGTTGTGTTTTGGGGCGTCTTCTGTCGCGGCGGCTAGGCCTAACCACACAAGTGAGGTATCATTTTTATCGGAGACTTGGGGGAACGCTGGGTGGAAGGAAATTTGTGGCTCCTCTCAGATTCCAGAACTTTCTGTCACCGAAATATGAGGAAAATGTGTTTTGTTAGCCACAATTTTAGGTTTGCAAAGGATTCTGGGTAACAGAACCTGGCCAGAGCCCCACAAGTCACTCCATCTTGGATTCCCCTAGGTCTCTAGTTTTCAAAAATGCACAGGTTTGTTAGGTTTCCCAAGGTGGCGGGTGAGCTAGAGGCCAAAATCTACAGGTAGGCACTTTGCAAAAAACAGCTCTGTTTTCTTTAAAAAAAATGGGATGTGTCCTCGTTGTGTTTTGGGGTGTAGTCCGTCGCGGCCGCTAGGCCTACCCACACAAGTGAGGCATCATTTTTATCGGGAGACTTGGGGCAACGCTGGGTGGAAAGAAATTTGTGGCTCCTCTCAGATTCCAGAACCTTCTGTCACCGAAATGTGAGCAAAATTTATTTTTTTAGCCACAATATGAGGTTTGCAAAGGATTCTGGGTAACAGAACCTGTCAGAGCCCCACAAGTCACTCCATCTTGGATTCCCCTAGGTCTCTAGTTTTCAAAAATGCACAGGTTTGGTAGGTTTCCCTAGGTGCCGGCTGAGCTAGAGGCCAAAATCTACAGGTAGGCACTTTGCAAAAAACAGCTCTGTTTTCTTTAAAAAAATGGGATGTGTCCACGTTGTGTTTTGGGGTGTCTCCTGTCGCGGCCGCTAGGCCTACCCACACAAGTGAGGTATCATTTTTATCGGGAGACTTGGGGGAACGCAGGGTGAAAGGAAATTTGTGGCTCCTCTCAGATTCCAGAACTTTCTGTCACCGAAATGTGAGAAAAATGAGTTTTTTTAGCCAAATTTTGAGGTTTGCACAGCATTCTGGGCAACAGAACCTGGTCAGAGCCCCACAAGCCACCCCATCTTGGATTCCCCTAGGTCTCTAGTTTTAAAAAATGGACAGGTTTGTTAGGTTTTCCTAGGTGCCGGCTGAGCTAAAGGCCAAAATCTACAGGTAGGCACTTTGCAAAAAACAGCTCTGTTTTCTTTCAAAAAATGGGATGTGTCCACGTTGTGTTTTGGGGCGTCTTCTGTCGCGGCGGCTAGGCCTAACCACACAAGTGAGGTATCATTTTTATCGGAGACTTGGGGGAAGGCTGGGTGGAAGGAAATTTGTGGCTCCTCTCAGATTCCAGAACTTTCTGTCACCGAAATGTGAGGAAAATGTGTTTTGTTAGCCACAATTTTAGGTTTGCAAAGGATTCTGGGTAACAGAACCTGGCCAGAGCCCCACAAGTCACTCCATCTTGGATTCCCCTAGGTCTCTAGTTTTCAAAAATGCACAGGTTTGTTAGGTTTCCCAAGGTGGCGGGTGAGCTAGAGGCCAAAATCTACAGGTAGGCACTTTGCAAAAAACAGCTCTGTTTTCTTTAAAAAAAATGGGATGTGTCCTCGTTGTGTTTTGGGGTGTAGTCCGTCGCGGCCGCTAGGCCTACCCACACAAGTGAGGCATCATTTTTATCGGGATACTTGGGGCAACGCTGGGTGGAAAGAAATTTGTGGCTCCTCTCAGATTCCAGAACCTTCTGTCACCGAAATGTGAGCAAAATTTATTTTTTTAGCCACAATATGAGGTTTGCAAAGGATTCTGGGTAACAGAACCTGTCAGAGCCCCACAAGTCACTCCATCTTGGATTCCCCTAGGTCTCTAGTTTTCAAAAATGCACAGGTTTGGTAGGTTTCCCTAGGTGCCGGCTGAGCTAGAGGCCAAAATCTACAGGTAGGCACTTTGCAAAAAACAGCTCTGTTTTCTTTAAAAAAATGGGATGTGTCCACGTTGTGTTTTGGGGTGTCTCCTGTCGCGGCCGCTAGGCCTACCCACACAAGTGAGGTATCATTTTTATCGGGAGACTTGGGGGAACGCAGGGTGAAAGGAAATTTGTGGCTCCTCTCAGATTCCAGAACTTTCTGTCACCGAAATGTGAGAAAAATGAGTTTTTTTAGCCAAATTTTGAGGTTTGCACAGCATTCTGGGCAACAGAACCTGGTCAGAGCCCCACAAGCCACCCCATCTTGGATTCCCCTAGGTCTCTAGTTTTAAAAAATGGACAGGTTTGGTAGGTTTCCCTAAGTACCGGCTGAGCTAGATGCCAAAATCTACAGGTATGCACTTTGCAAAAAACAGCTCTGTTTTTTTTTTAAAAAGTGGGATGTGTCCACGTTGTGCTTTGGGGTGTCTCCTGTTGCGGCCGCTAGGCCTACCCACACAAGTGAGGTATCATTTCTATCGGGAGACTTGGGGGAACGCTGGGTGGAAGGACATTTGTGGCTCCTCTCAGATTCCAGAACTTTCTGTCACCGAAATGTGAGGAAAATGTGTTTTTTTAGACAAAATTGGAAGTTTGCAAAGGATTCTGGGTAACAGAACCTGGTCAGAGCCCCACGAGTCACTCCATCTTGGATTCCCCTAGGTCTCTAGTTTTCAAAAATGCACAGGGTTGGTAGGTATCCCTAGGTGCCGGCTGAGCTAGAGGCCAAAATCTACAGGTAGGCACTTTGCAAAAAACATCTCTGTTTTCTTTCAAAAAATGGGATGTGTCCACGTTCTGTTTTGGGGTGGTTTGTGTGCGGCCGCTAGGCATACCCACCCAAGTGAGGCATCATTTTTATCGGAAGACTTGGGGGAACGCTGGGTGGAAGGAAATTTGTGGCTCCTCTCAGATTACAGAACTTTCTGTGACCGAAATGTGAGAAAAATGTGTTTTTTTAGCCAAAATGTGAGGTTAGCAAAGGATTCTGGGTAACAGAACCTGGTCAGAGCCCCACAAGTCACTCCATCTTGGATTCCCCTAGGTCTCTAGTTTTCAAAAATGCACAGGTTTGGTAGGTTTCCCTAGGTGCCAGCTGAGCTAGAGGCCAAAATCTAAAGGTAGGCACTTTGCAAAAAACAGCTCTGTTTTCTTTAAAAAAAATGGGATGTGTCCTCGTTGTGTTTTGGGGTGTAGTCCGTCGCGGCCGCTAGGCCTACCCACACAAGTGAGGCATCATTTTTATCGGGAGACTTGGGGCAACGCTGGGTGGAAAGAAATTTGTGGCTCCTCTCAGATTCCAGAACCTTCTGTCACCGAAATGTGAGCAAAATTTATTTTTTTAGCCACAATATGAGGTTTGCAAAGGATTCTGGGTAACAGAACCTGTCAGAGCCCCTCAAGTCACTCCATCTTGGATTCCCCTAGGTCTCTAGTTTTCAAAAATGCACAGGTTTGGTAGGTTTCCCTAGGTGCCGGCTGAGCTAGAGGCCAAAATCTACAGGTAGGCACTTTGCAAAAAACAGCTCTGTTTTCTTTTAAAAAATGGGATGTGTCCACGTTGTGTTTTGGGGTGTCTCCTGTCGCGGCCGCTAGGCCTACCCACACAAGTGAGGTATCATTTTTATCGGGAGACTTGGGGGAACGCAGGGTGAAAGGAAATTTGTGGCTCCTCTCAGATTCCAGAACTTTCTGTCACCGAAATGTGAGAAAAATGAGTTTTTTTAGCCAAATTTTGAGGTTTGCACAGCATTCTGGGCAACAGAACCTGGTCAGAGCCCCACAAGCCACCCCATCTTGGATTCCCCTAGGTCTCTAGTTTTAAAAAATGGACAGGTTTGTTAGGTTTTCCTAGGTGCCGGCTGAGCTAAAGGCCAAAATCTACAGGTAGGCACTTTGCAAAAAACAGCTCTGTTTTCTTTCAAAAAATGGGATGTGTCCACGTTGTGTTTTGGGGCGTCTTCTGTCGCGGCGGCTAGGCCTAACCACACAAGTGAGGTATCATTTTTATCGGAGACTTGGGGGAAGGCTGGGTGGAAGGAAATTTGTGGCTCCTCTCAGATTCCAGAACTTTCTGTCACCGAAATGTGAGGAAAATGTGTTTTGTTAGCCACAATTTTAGGTTTGCAAAGGATTCTGGGTAACAGAACCTGGCCAGAGCCCCACAAGTCACTCCATCTTGGATTCCCCTAGGTCTCTAGTTTTCAAAAATGCACAGGTTTGTTAGGTTTCCCAAGGTGGCGGGTGAGCTAGAGGCCAAAATCTACAGGTAGGCACTTTGCAAAAAACAGCTCTGTTTTCTTTAAAAAAAATGGGATGGGTCCTCGTTGTGTTTTGGGGTGTAGTCCGTCGCGGCCGCTAGGCCTACCCACACAAGTGAGGCATCATTTTTATCGGGATACTTGGGGCAACGCTGGGTGGAAAGAAATTTGTGGCTCCTCTCAGATTCCAGAACCTTCTGTCACCGAAATGTGAGCAAAATTTATTTTTTTAGCCACAATATGAGGTTTGCAAAGAATTCTGGGTAACAGAACCTGTCAGAGCCCCACAAGTCACTCCATCTTGGATTCCCCTAGGTCTCTAGTTTTCAAAAATGCACAGGTTTGGTAGGTTTCCCTAGGTGCCGGCTGAGCTAGAGGCCAAAATCTACAGGTAGGCACTTTGCAAAAAACAGCTCTGTTTTCTTTAAAAAAATGGGATGTGTCCACGTTGTGTTTTGGGGTGTCTCCTGTCGCGGCCGCTAGGCCTACCCACACAAGTGAGGTATCATTTTTATCGGGAGACTTGGGGGAACGCAGGGTGAAAGGAAATTTGTGGCTCCTCTCAGATTCCAGAACTTTCTGTCACCGAAATGTGAGAAAAATGAGTTTTTTTAGCCAAATTTTGAGGTTTGCACAGCATTCTGGGCAACAGAACCTGGTCAGAGCCCCACAAGCCACCCCATCTTGGATTCCCCTAGGTCTCTAGTTTTAAAAAATGGACAGGTTTGGTAGGTTTCCCTAAGTACCGGCTGAGCTAGATGCCAAAATCTACAGGTATGCACTTTGCAAAAAACAGCTCTGTTTTTTTTTTAAAAAGTGGGATGTGTCCACGTTGTGCTTTGGGGTGTCTCCTGTTGCGGCCGCTAGGCCTACCCACACAAGTGAGGTATCATTTCTATCGGGAGACTTGGGGGAACGCTGGGTGGAAGGACATTTGTGGCTCCTCTCAGATTCCAGAACTTTCTGTCACCGAAATGTGAGGAAAATGTGTTTTTTTAGCCAAAATTGGAAGTTTGCAAAGGATTCTGGGTAACAGAACCTGGTCAGAGCCCCACGAGTCACTCCATCTTGGATTCCCCTAGGTCTCTAGTTTTCAAAAATGCACAGGGTTGGTAGGTATCCCTAGGTGCCGGCTGAGCTAGAGGCCAAAATCTACAGGTAGGCACTTTGCAAAAAACATCTCTGTTTTCTTTCAAAAAATGGGATGTGTCCACGTTCGGTTTTGGGGTGGTTTGTGTGCGGCCGCTAGGCATACCCACCCAAGTGAGGCATCATTTTTATCGGGAGACTTGGGGGAACGCTGGGTGGAAGGAAATTTGTGGCTCCTCTCAGATTACAGAACTTTCTGTGACCGAAATGTGAGAAAAATGTGTTTTTTTAGCCAAAATGTGAGGTTAGCAAAGGATTCTGGGTAACAGAACCTGGTCAGAGCCCCACAAGTCACTCCATCTTGGATTCCCCTAGGTCTCTAGTTTTCAAAAATGCACAGGTTTGGTAGGTTTCCCTAGGTGCCAGCTGAGCTAGAGGCCAAAATCTAAAGGTAGGCACTTTGCAAAAAACAGCTCTGTTTTCTTTCAAAAAATGGGATGTGTCCACGTTGTGTTTTGGGATGGCTTTTGTCGCGGCCGCTAGGCCTACCCACACAAGTGAGGTATCATTTTTATCGGGAGACTTGGGGGAACGCTGTGTGGAAGGAAATTTGTGGCTCCTCTCAGATTCCAGAACTTTCTGTCACCGAAATGTGAGGAAAATGTGTTTTTTTAGCCAAATTGTGAGGTTTGCAAAGCATTCTGGGTAACAGAACCTGGTCAGAGCCCCACAAGTCACTCCATCTTGGATTCCCCTAGGTCTCTAGTTTTCAAAAAGGCACAGGTTTGGTAGGTTTCCCTAGGTGCCGGCTGAGCTAGAGGCCAAAATCTACAGGTAGGCACTTTGCAAAAAACAGCTCAGTTTTCTTTCAAAAAATGGGATGTGTCCACGTTGTGTTTTAGGGTGTGTCCTGTCGCGGCCGCTAGGCCTACCCACACAAGTGAGGTATAATTTTTATCAGGAGACTTGGGGGAACGCTGGGTGGAAGGACATTTGTGGCTCCTCTCAGATTCCAGAACTTTCTGTCACCGAAATGTGAGGAAAATGTGTTTTTTTAGCCAAATTGTGAGGTTTGCAAAGCATTCTGGGTAACAGAACCTGGTCAGAGCCCCACAAGTCACTCCATCTTGGATTCCCCTAGGTCTCTAGTTTTCAAAAAGGCACAGGTTTGGTAGGTTTCCCTAGGTGCCGGCTGAGCTAGAGGCCAAAATCTACAGGTAGGCACTTTGCAAAAAACAGCTCTGTTTTCTTTCAAAAAATGGGATGTGTCCACGTTGTGTTTTAGGGTGTGTCCTGTCGCGGCCGCTAGGCCTACCCACACAAGTGAGGTATCATTTTTATCGGGAGACTTGGAGGAACGCAGGGTGGAAGGAAATTTGTGGCTCCTCTCAGATTCCAGAACTTTCTGTCACCGATATGTGAGGAAAATGTGTTTTTTTAGCCAAGTTTTGAGGTTTGCAAAGGATTCTGGGTAACAGAACCTGGTCAGAGCCCCACAAGTCACCCCATCTTGGATTCCCCTATGTCTCTAGTTTTCAAAAATGGACAGGTGTGGTCGGTTTCCCTAGGTGCCAGCTGAGCTAGAGGCCAAAATCTACAGGTAGGCACTTTGCGAAACACAGCTCTGTTTTCTTTATAAAAATGGGATGTGTCCACGTTGTGTTTTGGGGCGCCTTATGTCGCGGCCGCTAGGCCTACCCACACAAGTGAGGTATCATTTTTATCGGGAGACTTGGGGGAACGCTAGGTGGAAAGAAATTTGTGGCTCCTCTTAGATTATAGAACTTTCTGTCACCGAAATGTGAGGAAAATGTGTTTTTTTAGCCAAAATTTAAGGTTTGCAAAGGATTCTGGGTAACAGAACCTGGTCAGAGCCCCACGAGTCACTCCATTTTGGATTCCCCTAGGTCTCTAGTTTTCAAAAATGCACAGGGTTGGTAGGTTTCCCTAGGTGCCGGCTGAGCTAGAGGCCAAAATCTACAGGTAGGCACTTTGCAAAAAAATCTCTGTTTTATTTAAAAAAATGGGATGTGTCCACTTTCTGTTTTGGGGTGCTTTGTGTGCGGCCGCTAGGCATACCCACCCAAGTGAGGCATCATTTTTTTCGGGAGACTTGGGGGAACCCTTGGTGGAAGGAAATTTGTGGCTCCTCTCAGATTCCAGAACTTTCTGTCACCGAAATGTGAGAAAAATTTGTTTTTTTAGCCAAAATTTGAGGTTTGCAAAGGATTCTGGGTAACAGAACCTGGTCAGAGCCCCACAAGTCACTCCATCTTGGATTCCCCTAGGTCTCTAGTTTTAAAAAATGCACAGGTTTGGTAGGTTTCCCTAGGTGCCGGCTGAGCTAGAGGCCAAAATCTACAGGTAGGCACTTTGCAAAAAACAGCTCTGTTTTCTTTAAAAAAATGGGATGTGTCCACGTTGTGTTTTGGGATGGCTTTTGTCGCGACCGCTAGGCCCACCCACACAAGTGAGGTATCATTTTTATCGGGAGACTTGGGGGAACGCTGTGTGGAAGGAAATTTGTGGCTCCTCTCAGATTCCAGAACTTTCTGTCACCGAAATGTGAGGAAAATGTGTTTTTTTAGCCAAATTTTGAGGTTTGCAAAGCATTCTGGGTAACAGAACCTGGTCAGAGCCCCACAAGCCACCCCATCTTGGATTTCCCTAGGTCTCTCGTTTTCAAAAATGGAAAGGTTTGGTAGGTTTCCCTAGGTGCCGGCTGAGCTAGATGCCAAAATCTACAGGTATGCACTTTGCAAAAAACAGCTCTGTTTTCTTTCAAAAAAGTGGGATGTGTCCACGTTGTGCTTTGGGGCGTTTCAAGTCGCGGCCGCTAGGCCTACCCACACAAGTGAGGTATCATTTCTATCGGGAGACTTGGGGTAAGGCAGGGTGGAAGGAAATTTGTGGCTCCTCTCAGATTCCAGAACTTTCTGTCACCGAAATGTGAGGAAAATGTGTTTTTTTAGCCAAATTTTTAGGTTTGCAAAGGATTCTGGGTAACAGAACCTGGTCAGAGCCCCACAAGTCACTCCATCTTGGATTCCCCTAGGTCTCTAGTTTTCAAAAATGGACAGGTTTGTTAGGTTTCCCTAGGTGCCGGCTGAGCTAAAGGCCAAAATCTACAGGTAGGCACTTTGCAAAAAACAGCTCTGTTTTCTTTCAAAAAATGGGATGTGTCCACGTTGTGTTTTGGGGCGTCTTCTGTCGCGGCGGCTAGGCCTAACCACACAAGTGAGGTATCATTTTTATCGGAGACTTGGGGGAACGCTGGGTGGAAGGAAATTTGTGGCTCCTCTCAGATTCCAGAACTTTCTGTCACCGAAATGTGAGGAAAATGAGTTTTTTCAGCCAAAATTTTAGGTTTTCAAAGGATTCTGGGTAACAGAACCTGGTCAGAGCCCCACAAGTCACTCAATCTTGGATTCCCCTAGGTCTCTAGTTTTAAAAAATGGACAGGTTTGGTAGGTTTCCCGAGGTGCCAGCTGAGCTAGAGGCTAAAATCTACAGGTAGGCACTTTGCAAAAAACAGCTCTGTTTTCTTTCAAAAAATGGGATGTGTCCACGTTGTGTTTTGGGGTGCCTCCTGTCGCGGCCGCGAGGCCTACCCACACAAGTGAGGTATCATTTTTCTCGGGAGACTTGGGGGAACGCTAGGTGGAAAGAAATTCGTGGCTCCTCTCAGATTCCAGAACTTTCTGTCACCGAAATGTGAGGAAAATGTGTTATTTTAGACAAATTTTGAGGTTTGCAAAGGATTCTGGGTAACAGAACCTGTCAGAGCCCCACAAGTCACTCCATCTTGGATTCCCCTAGGTCTCTAGTTTTAAAAAATGCACAGGTTTGGTAGGTTTCCCTAGGTGCCGGCTGAGCTAGAGGCCAAATTCTACAGGTAGGCAATTTGCAAAAAACAGCTCTGTTTTCTTTCAAAAAATTTGATGTGTCCACGTTGTGTTTTGGGGCGTCTCCTGTCGCGGTCGCTAGACCTACCCACACAAGTGAGGTATCATTTTTATCGGGAGACTTGGGGGAACGCTGGGTGGAAAGAAATTCGTGGTTCCTCTCAGATTCCAGAACTTTCTGTCACCGAAATATAAGGAAAGTGTGTTTTTTTAGCCAAATTTTGAGGTTTGCAAAGGATTCTGGGTAACAGAACCTGGTCAGAACCCCACAAGTCACCCCATCTTGGATTCCCCTACGTCGCTAGTTTTAAAAAATGCACAGGTTTGGTAGGTTTCCCTAGGTGCCGGCTGAGCAAGAGGCTAAAATCTACAGTTAGGCACTTTGCAAAAAACAGCTCTGTCTTCTTTAAAAAAATGGGATGTGTCCACGTTGTGTTTTGGGGTGTATCCTGTTGCGGCCGCTAGGCATACCCACACAAGTGAGGTATCATTTTTATCGGGAGGTTTGGGGGAACGCTTGGTAGAAGGAATTTTGTGGCTCCTCTCAGATTCCAGAACTTTCTGTCACCGAAATGTGAGGAAAACGTGTTTTCTTAGCCAAATTTTAAGGTTTGCAAAGGATTCTGGGTAACGGAACCTGGTCAGAGCCCCACAAGTCACTCCATCTTGTATTCCCATAGGTCTCTAGTTTTCAAAAATGCACAGGTTTGGTAGGTTTCCCTAGGTGCCAGCTGAGCTAGAGGCCAAAATCTACAGGTAGACACTGTGCAAAAAACAGCTCTGTTTTCTTTCAAAAAATGGGATGTGTCCACGTTCTGATTCGGGGTGTCTCCTTTGCGGCCCCTAGGCATACCCACACAAGTGAGGTATCATTTTCATCGTGAGACTTGGGGGAACACTGGGTGGAAGGAAATTTGTGGCTCCTCCCAGATTCCAGAACTTTCTGTCACCGAAATGTGAGAAAAATGAGTTTTTTTAGTCAAAATTTGAGGTTTGCAAAGGATTCTGGGTAACAGAACCTGGTCAGAGCCCCACAAGTCACTCCATCTTGTATTCCCATAGGTCTCTAGTTTTCAAAAATGCACAGGTTTGGTAGGTTTCCCTAGGTGCCAGCTGAGCTAGAGGCCAAAATCTACAGGTAGGCACTGTGCAAAAAACAGCTCTGTTTTCTTTAAAAAAATGGGATGTGTCCACGTTGTGTTTTGGGACGATTTCTGTCGCGGCCGCTAGGCCTACCCACACAAGTGAGGTATCATTTTTATCGGGAGACTTGGGGGAACGCTGGGTGGAAGGAAATTTGTGGCTCATCTCAGATTCCAGAACTTTCTGTCACCGAAATGTGAGGAAAATTTGTTTTTTTAGCCAAATTTTGAGGTTTGCAAAGGATTCTGGGTAATAGAAGCTGGTCAGAGCCCCACAAGTCACCCCATCTTGGATTCCCCTAGGTCTCTAGTTTTCAAAAATCAACAGGTTTGGTAGGTTTCCCTAGGTGCCGGCTGAGCTAGATGCCAAAATCTACAGGTAGGCACTTTGCAAAAAACAGCTCTGTTTTCTTTCAGAAAATGGGATGTGTCCACGTTGTGTTTTGATGCGTTTTATGTCGCGGTCGCTAGGCCTACCCACACAAGTGAGGTATCATTTTTATCGGGAGACTTGGGGGAACGCTGGGTGAAAGGAAATTTGTGGCTCCTCTCAGATTCCAGAACTTTCTGTCACCGAAATGTGAGGAAAATGTGGTTTTTTAGCCAAAATTTGAGGTTTGCAAAGGATTCTGGGTAACAGAACCTTGTCAGAGCCCCACAAGTCACTCCATCTTGGATTCCCCTAGGTCTCTAGTTTTCAAAAATGCACAGGTTTGGTAGGTCTCCCTAGGTGCCGGCTGAGCTACAGGCCAAAATCTACAGGTAGGCACTTTGCAAAAACAGCTCTGTTTTCTTTCAAAAAATGGGATGTGTCCACATTGTGGTTTGGGGTGTTTTGGTGTCGCGGCCGCTAGGCCTACCCACACAAGTGAGGTATCATTTTTATCGGGAAACTGGGGAACGCTGGGTGGAAGGAAATTTGTGGCTCCTCCCAGATGCCAGAACTTTCTGTCACCGAAATGTGAGAAAAATGTGTTTTTTTAGCCAAAATTTGAGGTTTGCAAAAAGATTCTGGGTAACAGAACCTGGTCAGAGCGCCACAAGTCACTCCATCTTGGATTCCCCTAGGTCTCTAGTTTTCAAAAATGCACAGGTTTGGTAGGTTTCCCTTGGTGCCGGCTGAGATAGAGGCCAAAATCTACAGGTAGGCACTTTGCAAAAAACAGCTCTGTTTTCTTTCAAAAAATGGGATGTGTCCACTTTCTGATTCGGGGTGCTTCCTGTGCGGCCGCTAGGCATACCCACACAAGTGAGGTATAATTTTCATCGTGAGACTTGGGGGAACGCTGGGTGGAAGGAAATGTGTGGCTCCTCCCAGATTCCAGAAATTTCTGTCACCGAAATGTGAGAAAAATGTGTTTTTTTTAGTCAAAATTTGAGGTTTGCAAAGGATTCTGGGTAACAGAACCTGGTCAGAGCCCCACAAGTCACTCCATCTTGGATTCCCCTAGGTCTGTAGTTTTCAAAAATGCACAGGTTTGGTAGGTTTCCCTAGGTGCCAGCTGAGCAAGAGGCCAAAATCTACAGGTAGGCACTTTGCAAAAAAACAGCTCTGTTTTCTTTCAAAAAATGGGATGTGTCCACGTTGTGTTTTGGGACGACTTTTGTCGCGGCCGCTAGGCCTACCCACACAAGTGAGGTATCATTTTTATCGGGAGACTTGGGGGAACGCTGGGTGGAAGGAAATTTGTGGCTCCTCTCAGATTCCAGAACTTTCTGTCACCGAAATGTGAGGAAAATGTGTTTTTTTAGCCAAAATTTGAGGATTGCAAAGGATTCTGGGTAACAGAACCTGGTCAGAGCGCCACAAGTCACTCCATCTTGGATTCCCCTAGGTCTCTAGTTTTCAAAAATGCACAGGTTTGGTTTGTTTCCCTAGGTGCCAGCTGAGCTAGACGCCAAAATCTACAGGTAGGCACTTTGCAAAAAAACAGCTCTGTTTTCTTTCAAAAAATGGGATGTGTCCACGTTGTGTTTTGGGTCGATTTTTGTCGTGGCCGCTAGGCCTACCCACACAAGTGAGGTATCATTTTTATCGGGAGACTTGGGGGAACGCTGGGTGGAAGGAAATTTGTGGCTCCTCTCAGATTCCAGAACTTTCTGTCACCGAAATGTGAGGAAAATGTGTTTTTTTAGCCAAAATTTGAGGTTTGCAAAGGATTCTGGGTAACAGAACCTGGTCAGAGCCCCACAAATCACTCCATCTTGGATATCCCGAGGTCTCTAGTTTTCAAAAATGCACAGGTTTGGTAGGTTTCCCTAGGTGCCGGCTGAGCTACAGGCCAAAATCTACAGGAAGGCACTTTGCAAAAAACAGCTGTCTTCTTTCAAAAAATGGGATGTGTTCACGTTGAGTTTTGGGGTGTCTCCTGTTGCGGCCGCTATGCATACCCACACAAGTGATGTATCATTTTTATCGGGAGACTTGGGGGAAGGCTGGGTGGAAGGAAATTTGTGGCTCCTCCCAGATTCCAGAACATTCTGTCACCGAAATGTGAGAAAAATGAGTTTTTTTAGTCAAAATTTGAGGTTTGCAAAGGATTCTGGGTAACAGAACCTGGTCAGAGCCCCACAAGTCACTCCATCTTGGATTCCCCTAGGTCTCTAGTTTTCTAAAATGCACAGGTTTGGTAGGTTTCCCTAGGTGCCAGCTGAGCTAGAGGCCAAAATCTACAGGTAGGCACTGTGCAAAAAACAGCTCTGTTTTCTTTAAAAAAATGGGATGTGTCCACGTTGTGTTTTGGGACGACTTCTGTCGCGGCCGCTAGGCCTACCCACACAAGTGAGGTATCATTTTTATCGGGAGACTTGGGGGAACGCTGGGTGGAAGGAAATTTGTGGCTCCTCTCAGATTCCAGAACTTTTTGTCACCGAAATGTGAGGAAAATGTGTTTTTTTAGCCAAATTTTGAGGTTTGCAAAGGATTCTGGGTAATAGAAGCTGGTCAGAGCCCCACAAGTCACCCCATCTTGGATTCCCCTAGGTCTCTAGTTTTCAAAAATCAACAGGTTTGGTAGGTTTCCCTAGGTGCCGGCTGAGCTAGATGCCAAAATCTACAGGTAGGCACTTTGCAAAAAACAGCTCTGTTTTCTTTCAGAAAATGGGATGTGTCCACGTTGTGTTTTGATGCGTTTTATGTCGCGGTCGCTATGCCTACCCACACAAGTGAGGTATCATTTTTATCGGGAGACTTGGGGGAACGCTGGGTGAAAGGAAATTTGTGGCTCCTCTCAGATTCCAGAACTTTCTGTCACCGAAATGTTAGGAAAATGTGTTTTTTTAGCCAAAATTTGAGGTTTGCAAAGGATTCTGGGTAACAGAACCTGGTCAGAGCCCCACAAGTCACTCCATCTTGGATTCCCCTAGGTCTCTAGTTTTCAAAAATGCACAGGTTTGGTAGGTCTCCCTAGGTGCCGGCTGAGCTACACGCCAAAATCTACAGGTAGGCACTTTGCAAAAAACAGCTCTGTTTTCTTTCAAAAAATGGGATGTGTCCACATTGTGGTTTGGGGCCTTTTGCTGTTGCGGCCGCTAGGCCTACCCACACAAGTAAGGTATCATTTTTATCGGGAGACTTGGAGAACGCTGGGTGGAAGGAAATTTGTGGCTCCTCCCAGATTCCAGAACTTTCTGTCACCGAAATGTGAGAAAAATGTGTTTTTTTAGCCAAAATTTGAGGTTTGCAAAGGATTCTGGGTAACAGAACCTGGTCAGAGCGCCACAAGTCACTCCATCTTGGATTCCCCTAGGTCTCTAGTTTTCAAAAATGCACAGGTTTGGTAGGTTTCCCTAGGTGCCGGCTGAGATAGAGGCCAAAATCTACAGGTAGGAACTTTGCAAAAAACAGCTCTGTTTTCTTTCAAAAAATGGGATGTGTCCACTTTCTGAGTTGGAGTGCTTCCTGTGCGGCCGCTAGGCATACCCACACAAGTGAGGTATCATTTTCATCGTGAGACTTGGGGGAACGCTGGGTGGAAGGAAATTTGTGGCTCCTCCCAAATTCCAGAACTTTCTGTCACCGAAATGTGAGAAAAATGTGTTTTTTTAGTCAAAATTTGAGGTTTGCAAAGGATTCTGGGTAACAGAACCTGGTCAGAGCCCCACAAGTCACTCCATCTTGGATTCCCCTAGGTCTCTAGTTTTCAAAAATGCACAGGTTTGGTAGGTCTCCCTAGGTGCCGGCTGAGCTACAGGCCAAAATCTACAGGTTGGCACTTTGCAAAAAAACAGCTCTGTTTTCTTTCAAAAAATGGGATGTGTCCACGTTGTGTTTTGGGACGATTTCTGTCGCGGCCGCTAGGCCTACCCACACAAGTGAGGTATCATTTTTATCAGGAGACTTGGGGGAACGCTGGGTGGAAGGAAATTTGTGGCTCCGCTCAGATTCCAGAACTTTCTGTCACCGAAATGTGAGGAAAATGTGTTTTTTTAGCCAAAATTTGAGGTTTGCAAAGGATTCTGGGTAACAGAACCTGGTCAGAGCCCCACAAATCACTCCATCTTGGATATCCCTGGGTCTCTAGTTTTCCAAAATGCACAGGTTTGGTAGGTTTCCCTAGGTGCCGGCTGAGCTACAGGCCAAAATCTACAGGAAGGCACTTTGCAAAAAACAGCTGTCTTCTTTCAAAAAATGGGATGTGTTCACGTTGAGTTTCGGGGTGTCTCCTGTTGCGGCCGCTAGGCATACCCACACAAGTGATGTATCATTTTTATCGGGAGACTTGGGGGAAGGCTGGGTGGAAGGAAATTTGTGGCTCCTCCCAGATTCCAGAACTTTCTGTCACCGAAATGTTAGAAAAAATTTTTTTTAGCCAAAATTTGAGGTTTGCAAAGGATTCTGGGTAACAGAACCTGGTCAGAGCGCCACTAGTCACTCCATCTTGGATTCCCCTAGGTCTCTAGTTTTCAAAAATGCACAGGTTTGGTAGGTTTCCCTAGGTGCCGGCTGAGCTAGAGGCCAAAATCTACAGGTAGGCACTTTGCAAAAAACAGCTCTGTTTTCTTTAAAAAAATGGGATGTGTGCACGTTGTGTTTTGGGACGACTTCTGTCGCGGCCGCTAGGCCTACCCACACAAGTGAGATATCATTTTTATCGGGAGACTTGGGGTACGCTGGGTGGAAGGAAATTTGTGGCTCTTCTCAGATTCCAGAACTTTCTGTCACCGAAATGTGAGGAAAATGTGTTTTTTTAGCCAAATTTTGAGGTTTGCAAAGGATTCTGGGTAACAGAACCTGGTCAGAGCCCCACAAGTCACCCCATCTTGAATTCCCCTAGGTCTCTAGTTTTAAAAAATGTACAGGTTTGGTACGTTTCCCTAGGTGCCGGCTGAGCTAGATGCCAAAATCTACAGGCAGGCACTTTGCAAAAAACAGCTCTGTTTTCTTTCAGAAAATGGGATGTGTGCACGTTGTGTTTTGGGGCGTTTTCTGTCGCGGCTGCTAGGCCTACCCACACAAGTGAGGTATCATTTTTATCGGGAGACTTGGGGGAACGCTGGGTGGAAGGAAATTTGTGGCTCCTCTCAGATTCCAGAACTTTCTGTCACCGAAATGTGAGGAAAATGTGTTTTTTTAGCCAAATGTTGAGGTTTGCAAAGGATTCTGGGTAACAGAACTTGGTCAGAGCCCCACAAGTCACCCCATCCTGGATTCCCCTAGGTCTCTAGTTTTCAAAAATGTACAGGTTTGGTAGGTTTCCCTAGGTGCCGGCTGAGCTAGAGGCCAAAATCTACAGGTAGGCACTTTGCAAAAAACAGCTCTGTTTTCTTTAAAAAAATGGGATGTATCCACATTGTGTTTTGGGGTGTCATTTGTCGCGGCCGCTAGGCCTACCCACACAAGTGAGGTATAATTTTTATCGGGAGACTTGGGGGAAGGCTGGGTGGAAGGAAATTTGTGGCTCCTCCCAGATTCCAGAACTTTCTGTCACCGAAATGTGAGAAAAATGTGTTTTTTTAGCCAAAATTTGAGGTTTGCAAAGGATTCTGGGTAACAGAACCTGGTCAGAGCGCCACAAGTCACTCCATCTTGGATTCCCCTAGGTCTCTAGTTTTCAAAAATGCACAGGTTTGGTAGGTTTCCCTAGGTGCCGGCTGAGCTAGAGGCCAAAATCTACAGGTAGGAACTTTGCAAAAAACAGCTCTGTTTTCTTTCAAAAAATGGGATGTGTCCACGTTGTGTTGTGGGACGACTCCTGTCGCGGCCGCTAGGCCTACCCACACAAGTGAGGTATCATTTTTATCGGGAGACTTGGGGGAACGCTGGGTGGAAGGACATTTGTGGCTCCTCTCAGATTCCAGAACTTTCTGTCACCGAAATGTGAGGAAAATGTGTTTTTTATAACCAAATATTGAATTTTGCAAAGCATTCTGGGTAAGAGAACCTGGTCAGAGCCCCACAAGTCACTCCATCTTGGATTCCCCTAGGTCTCTAGTTTTCATAAATGCACAGGTTTGGTAGGTTTCCCTAGGTGCCAGCTGAGCTAGAGGCCAAAATCTACAGGTAGGCACTTTGCAAAAAAACAGCTCTGTTTTCTTTCAAAAAATGGGATGTGTCCACGTTGTGTTTTGGGGCGCCTCCTGTCGCGGCCGCTAGTGCTACCCACACAAGTGAGGTATCATTTTTATCGGGAGACTTGGGGGAACGCTATGTGGAAAGAAATTTGTGGCTCCTCTCAGATTCCAGAACTTTCTGTCACCGAAATGTGAGGAAAATGTGTTTTTTTAGCCAAATTTTGCGGTTTGCAAAGGATTCTGGGTAACAGAACCTGGTCAGAGCCCCACAAGTCACCCCAGCTTGGATTCCCCTAGGTCTCTAGTTTTCAAAAATGTACATGTTTGGTAGGTTTCCCTAGGTGCCGGCTGAGCTAGATGCCAAAATCTACAGGTAGGCACTTTGCAAAAAACAGCTCTGTTTTCTTTCAAAAAATGGGATGTGTCCACATTGTGGTTTGGGGCGTTTTGTTGTCGCGGCCGCTAGGCATACCCACACAAGTGAGGTATAATTTTTATCGGGAGACTTTGGGGAAGGCTGGGTGGAAGGAAACTTGTGGCTCCTCACAGTTTCCAGAACTTTCTGTCACCGAAATGTGAGAAAAATGTGTTTTTTTAGCCAAAATTTGAGGTTTGCAAAGGATTCTGGGTAACAGAACCTGGTCAGAGCGCCACAAGTCACTCCATCTTGGATTCTCCTAGGTCTCTAGTTTTAAAAAATGCACAGGTTTGGTAGGTTTCCCTAGGTGCCGGCTGAGCTAGAGGCCAAAATCTACAGGTAGGCACTTTGCAAAAAACAGCTCTGTTTTCTTTCAAAAAATGGGATGTGTCCACGTTCTGATTCGGGGTGTCTCCTGTGCGGCCGCTAGGCATACCCACACAAGTGAGGTATCATTTTCATTGTGAGACTTGGGGGAACGCTGGGTGGAAGGAAATTTGTGGCTCCTCCCAGATTCGAGAACTTTCTGTCACCGAAATGTGATAAAAATGTGTTTTTTTTAGTCAAAATTTGAGGTTTGCAAAGTATTCTGGGTGACAGAACCTGGTCAGAGCCCCACAAGTCACTCCATCTTGGATTCCCCTAGGTCTCTAGTTTTCAAAAATGCACAGGTTTGGTAGGTTTCCCTAGGTGCCAGCTGAGCTAGAGGCCAAAATCTACAGGTAGGCACTTTGCAAAAAAACAGCTCTGTTTTCTTTCAAAAAATGGTATGTGTCCACGTTGTGTTTTGGGACGACTTCTGTCGCGGCCGCTAGGCCTACCCACACAAGTGAGGTATCATTTTTATCGGGAGACTTGGTGGAACGCCTGGTGGAAGGAAATTTCTGGCTCCTCTCAGATTCCAGAACTTTCTGTCACCGAAATGTGAGGAAAATGTGTTTTTTTAGCCAAAATTTGAGGTTTGCAAAGGATTCTGGGTAACAGAACCTGGTCAGAGCCCCACAAGTCACTCCATCTTGGATTCCCCTAGGTCTCTAGTTTTCAAAAATGCACAGGTTTGGTAGGTTTCCCTAGGTGCCGGCTGAGCTACAGGCCAAAATCTACAGGAAGGCACTTTGCAAAAAACATCTCTGTCTTCTTTCAAAAAATGGGATGTGTCCACGTTGTGTGTTGGGGTGTCTCCTGTTGCGGCCGCTAGGCATACCCACACAAGTGAGGTATCATTCTTATCGGGAGACTAGGGGGAAGGCTGGGTGGAAGGAAATTTGTGGCTCCTCCCAGATTCCAGAACATTCTGTAACCGAAATGAGAGAAAAATGTGTTTTTTTAGCCAAAATTTGAGGTTTGCAAAGGATTCTGGGTAACAGAACCTGATCAGAGCGCCACAAGTCACTCCATCTTGGATTCCCCTAGGTCTCTAGTTTTCAAAAATGCACAGGTTTGGTAGGTTTCCCTAGGTGCCGGCTGAGCTAGAGGCCAAAATCTACAGGTAGGCACTTTGCAAAAAACAGCTCTGTTTTCTTTCAAAAAATGGGATGTGTCCACGTTGTGTTTTGGGACGACTCCTGTCGCGGCCACTAGGCCTACCCTCACAAGTGAGGTATCATTTTTATCGGGAGACTTGGGGAACGCTGGGTGGAAGGAAATTTGTGGATCCTCTCAGATTCCAGAACTTTCTGTCACCGAAATGTGAGGAAAATGTGTTTTTTTAGCCAAATTTTGAGGTTTGCAAAGGATTCTGGGTAACAGAACCTGGTCAGAGCCCCACAAGTCACCCCATCTTGGATTCCCCTAGGTCTCTAGTTTTCAAAAATGTACAGGTTTGGTAGGTTTCCCTAGGTGCCGGCTGAGCTAGATGCTAAAATCTACAGGCAGGCACTTTGCAAAAAACAGCTCTGTTTTCTTTCAGAAAATGGGATGTGTCCACGTTGTGTTTTGGGGCGTTTTCTGTCGCGGTTGCTAGGCCTACCCACACAAGTGAGGTATCATTTTTATCGGGAGACTTGGGGGACGCTGGGTGGAAGGAAATTTGTGGCTCCTCTCAGATTCCAGAACTTTCTGTCACCGAAATGTGAGGAAAATGTGTTTTTTTAGCCAAATGTTGAGGTTTGCAAAGGATTCTGGGTAACAGAACCTGATCAGAGCGCCACAAGTCACTCCATCTTGGATTCCCCTAGGTCTCTAGTTTTCAAAAATGCACAGGTTTGGTAGGTTTCCCTAGGTGCCGGCTGAGCTAGAGGCCAAAATCTACAGGTAGGCACTTTGCAAAAAACAGCTCTGTTTTCTTTCAAAAAATGGGATGTGTCCACGTTGTGTTTTGGGACGACTCCTGTCGCGGCCACTAGGCCTACCCTCACAAGTGAGGTATCATTTTTATCGGGAGACTTGGGGAACGCTGGGTGGAAGGAAATTTGTGGATCCTCTCAGATTCCAGAACTTTCTGTCACCGAAATGTGAGGAAAATTTGTTTTTTTAGCCAAATTTTGAGGTTTGCAAAGGATTCTGGGTAACAGAACCTGGTCAGAGCCCCACAAGTCACCCCATCTTGGA
Source organism: Pleurodeles waltl (assembly GCF_031143425.1). Lineage (NCBI taxonomy): Eukaryota > Metazoa > Chordata > Amphibia > Caudata > Salamandridae > Pleurodeles > Pleurodeles waltl. Next base: position 622,271,860 of record NC_090446.1, read on the forward strand.
TTCCCCTAGGTCTCTAGTTTTCAAAAATGTACATGTTTGGTAGGTTTCCCTAGGTGCCGGCTGAGCTAGATGCCAAAATCTACAGGTAGGCACTTTGCAAAAAACAGCTCTGTTTTCTTTCAAAAAATGGGATGTGTCCACATTGTGGTTTGGGGCGTTTTGTTGTCGCGGCGCTAGGCATACCCACACAAGTGAGGTATAATTTTTATCGGGAGACTTTGGGGAAGGCTGGGTGGAAGGAAATTTGTGGCTCCTCACAGTTTCCAGAACTTTCTGTCACCGAAATGTGAGAAAAATGTGTTTTTTTAGCCAAAATTTGAGGTTTGCAAAGGATTCTGGGTAACAGAACCTGGTCAGAGCGCCACAAGTCACTCCATCTTGGATTCTCCTAGGTCTCTAGTTTTCAAAAATGCACAGGTTTGGTAGGTTTCCCTAGGTGCCGGCTGAGCTAGAGGCCAAAATCTACAGGTAGGCACTTTGCAAAAAACAGCTCTGTTTTCTTTCAAAAAATGGGATGTGTCCACGTTCTGATTCGGGGCGTCTCCTGTGCGGCCGCTAGGCATACCCACACATGTGAGGTATCATTTTCATTGTGAGACTTGGGGGAACGCTGGGTGGAAGGAAATTTGTGGCTCCTCCCAGATTCGAGAACTTTCTGTCACCGAAATGTGATAAAAATGTGTTTTTTTTAGTCAAAATTTGAGGTTTGCAAAGTATTCTGGGTGACAGAACCTGGTCAGAGCCCCACAAGTCACTCCATCTTGGATTCCCCTAGGTCTCTAGTTTTCAAAAATGCACAGGTTTGGTAGGTTTCCCTAGGTGCCAGCTGAGCTAGAGGCCAAAATCTACAGGTAGGCACTTTGCAAAAAAACAGCTCTGTTTTCTTTCAAAAAATGGTATGTGTCCACGTTGTGTTTTGGGACGACTTATGTCGCGGCCGCTAGGCCTACCCACACAAGTGAGGTATCATTTTTATCGGGAGACTTGGTGGAACGCCTGGTGGAAGGAAATTTCTGGCTCCTCTCAGATTCCAGAACTTTCTGTCACCGAAATGTGAGGAAAATGTGTTTTTTTAGCCAAAATTTGAGGTTTGCAAAGGATTCTGGGTAACAGAACCTGGTCAGAGCCCCACAAGTCACTCCATCTTGGATTCCCCTAGGTCTCTACTTTTCAAAAATGCACAGGTTTGGTAGGTTTCCCTAGGTGCCGGCTGAGCTACAGGCCAAAATCTACAGGAATGCACTTTGCAAAAAACATCTCTGTCTTCTTTCAAAAAATGGGATGTGTCCACGTTGTGTGTTGGGGTGTCTCCTGTTGCGGCCGCTAGGCATACCCACACTAGTGAGGTATCATTTTTATCGGGAGACTAGGGGGAAGGCTGGGTGGAAGGAAATTTGTGGCTCCTCCCAGATTCCAGAACATTCTGTAACCGAAATGTGAGAAAAATGTGTTTTTTTAGCCAAAATTTGAGGTTTGCAAAGGATTCTGGGTAACAGAACCTGATCAGAGCGCCACAAGTCACTCCATCTTGGATTCCCCTAGGTCTCTAGTTTTCAAAAATGCACAGGTTTGGTAGGTTTCCCTAGGTGCCGGCTGAGCTAGAGGCCAAAATCTACAGGTAGGCACTTTGCAAAAAACAGCTCTGTTTTCTTTCAAAAAATGGGATGTGTCCACGTTGTGTTTTGGGACGACTCCTGTCGCGGCCACTAGGCCTACCCTCACAAGTGAGGTATCATTTTTATCGGGAGACTTGGGGAACGCTGGGTGGAAGGAAATTTGTGGATCCTCTCAGATTCCAGAACTTTCTGTCACCGAAATGTGAGGAAAATGTGTTTTTTTAGCCAAATTTTGAGGTTTGCAAAGGATTCTGGGTAACAGAACCTGGTCAGAGCCCCACAAGTCACCCCATCTTGGATTCCCCTAGGTCTCTAGTTTTCAAAAATGTACAGGTTTGGTAGGTTTCCCTAGGTGCCGGCTGAGCTAGATGCTAAAATCTACAGGCAGGCACTTTGCAAAAAACAGCTCTGTTTTCTTTCAGAAAATGGGATGTGTCCACGTTGTGTTTTGGGGCGTTTTCTGTCGCGGTTGCTAGGCCTACCCACACAAGTGAGGTATCATTTTTATCGGGAGACTTGGGGGACGCTGGGTGGAAGGAAATTTGTGGCTCCTCTCAGATTCCAGAACTTTCTGTCACCGAAATGTGAGGAAAATGTGTTTTTTTAGCCAAATGTTGAGGTTTGCAAAGGATTCTGGGTAACAGAACCTGATCAGAGCGCCACAAGTCACACCATCTTGGATTCCCCTAGGTCTCTAGTTTTCAAAAATGCACAGGTTTGGTAGGTTTCCCTAGGTGCCGGCTGAGCTAGAGGCCAAAATCTACAGGTAGGCACTTTGCAAAAAACAGCTCTGTTTTCTTTCAAAAAATGGGATGTGTCCACGTTGTGTTTTGGGACGACTCCTGTCGCGGCCACTAGGCCTACCCTCACAAATGAGGTATCATTTTTATCGGGAGACTTGGGGAACGCTGGGTGGAAGGAAATTTGTGGATCCTCTCAGATTCCAGAACTTTCTGTCACCGAAATGTGAGGAAAATGTGTTTTTTTAGCCAAATTTTGAGGTTTGCAAAGGATTCTGGGTAACAGAACCTGGTCAGAGCCCCACAAGTCACCCCATCTTGGATTCCCCTAGGTCTCTAGTTTTCAAAAATGTACAGGTTTGGTAGGTTTCCCTAGGTGCCGGCTGAGCTAGATGCTAAAATCTACAGGCAGGCACTTTGCAAAAAACAGCTCTGTTTTCTTTCAGAAAATGGGATGTGTCCACGTTGTGTTTTGGGGCGTTTTCTGTCGCGGTTGCTAGGCCTACCCACACAAGTGAGGTATCATTTTTATCGGGAGACTTGGGGGACGCTGGGTGGAAGGAAATTTGTGGCTCCTCTCAGATTCCAGAACTTTCTGTCACCGAAATGTGAGGAAAATGTGTTTTTTTAGCCAAATGTTGAGGTTTGCAAAGGATTCTGGGTAACAGAACCTGGTCAGAGCCCCACAAGTCACCCCATCCTGGATTCCCCTAGGTCTCTAGTTTTCAAAAATGTACAGGTTTGGTAGGTTTCCCTAGGTGCCGGCTGAGCTAGAGGCCAAAATCTACAGGTAGGCACTTTGCAAAAAACAGCTCTGTTTTCTTTCAAAAAATGGGATGTGTCCACATTTTGTTTTGGGGCGTTTTCTGTCGCGGCCGCTAGGCCTTCCCACACAAGTGAGGTATCATTTTTATCGGGAGACTTGGGGGAACGCTGGGTGGAAGGAAATTTGTGGCTCCTCTCAGATTCCAGAACTTTCTGTCACCGAAATGTGAGGAAAATGTGTTTTTTTAGCCAAATTTTGAGGTTTGCAAAGGATTCTGGGTAACAGAACCTGGTCAGAGCCCCACAAGTCACCCCATCTTGGATTCCCCTAGGTCTCTAGTTTTCAAAAATGTACAGGTTTGGTAGGTTTTCCTAGGTGCCGGCTGAGCTAGAGGCCAAAATCCACAGGTAGGCACTTTGCAAAAAAAAGCTCTGTTTTCTTTCAAAAAATGGGTTTGTGTCCACATTGTGTTTTGGGGCGTCTTCTGTCGCGGCCGCTAGGCCTACCCACACAAGTGAGGTATCATTTTTATCGGGAGACTTGGGGGAAGGCTGGGTGGAAGGAAATTTGTGGCTCCTCTCAGATTCCAGAACTTTCTGTCACCGAAATGTGAGAAAAATGTGTTTTTTTAGCCAAAATTTGAGGTTTGCAAAGGATTCTGGGTAACAGAACCTGGTCAGAGCGCCACAAGTCACTCCATCTTGGATTCCCCTAGGTCTCTAGTTTTCAAAAATGCACAGGTTTGGTAGGTTTCCCTAGGTGCCGGCTGAGCTAGAGGCCAAAATCTGCAGGTAGGCACTTTGCAAAAAACAGCTCTGTTTTCTTTAAAAAAATGGGATGTGTCCACGTTGTGTTTTGGGATGATTCCTGTCGCGGCCGCTAGGCCTACCCACACAAGTGAGGTATCATTTTTATCGGGAGACTTGGGGAACGCTGGGTGGAAGGAAATTTGTGGCTCTTCTCAGATTCCAGAACTTTCTGTCACCGAAATGTGAGGAAAATGTGTTTTTTTAGCCAAATTTTGAGGTTTGCAAAGGATTCTGGGTAACAGAACCTGGTCAGAGCCCCACAAGTCACCCCATCTGGGATTCCCCTAGGTCTCTAGTTTTCAAAAATGTACATGTTTGGTAGGTTTCCCTAGGTGCCGGCTGAGCTAGATGCCAAAATCTACAGGTAGGCACTTTGCAAAAAACAGCTCTGTTTTCCTTCAGAAAATGGGATGTGTTCACGTTGTTTTTTGGGGCGTTTTCTGTCGCGGCTGCTAGGCCTACCCACACAAGTGAGGTATCATTTTTATCGGGAGACTTGGGGGAATGCTGGGTGGAAGGAAATTTGTGGCTCCTCTCAGATTCCAGAACTTTCTGTCACCAAAATGTGAGGAAAATGTGTTTTTTTAGCAAAATTTTGAGGTTTGCAAAGGATTCTGGGTAACAGAACCTGGTCAGAGCCCCACAAGTCACCCCATCCTGGATTCCCCTAGGTCTCTAGTTTTCAAAAATGTACAGGTTTGGTAGGTTTCCCTAGGTGCCGGCTGAGCTAGAGGCCAAAATCTACAGGTAGGCACTTTGCAAAAAACAGCTCTGTTTTCTTTCAAAAAATGGGATGTGTCCACATTTTGTTTTGGGGAGTTCTTTGTCGCGGCCGCTAGGCCTTCCCACACAAGTGAGGTATCATTTGCATCGGGAGACTTGGGGGAACGCTGGGTGGAAGGAAATTTGTGGCTCCTCTCAGATTCCAGAACTTTCTGTCAACGAAATGTGAGGAAAATGTGTTTTTTTAGCCAAATTTTGAGGTTTGCAAAGGATTCTGGGTAACAGAACCTGGTCAGAGCCCCACAAGTCATCCCATCTTGGATTCCCCTAGGTCTCTAGTTTTCAAAAATGTACAGGTTTGGTAGGTTTTCCTAGGTGCCGGCTGAGCTAGAGGCCAAAATCCACAGGTAGGCACTTTGCAAAAAAAAGCTCTGTTTTCTTTCAAAAAATGGGATGTGTCCACATTGTGTTTTGGGGCGTCTTCTGTCGCGGCCGCTAGGCCTACCCACACAAGTGAGGTATCATTTTTAACGGGAGACTTGGGGGAAGGCTGGGTGGAAGGAAATTTGTGGCTCCTCCCAGATTGCAGAACTTTCTGTCACCGAAATGTGAGGAAAATGTGTTTTTTTAGCCAAATTATGAGGTTTGCAAAGGATTCTGGGTAACAGAACCTGGTCAGAGCCCCACAAGTCACTCCATCTTGGATTCCCCTAGGTCTCTAGTTTTCAAAAATGCACAGGTTTGGTAGGTTTCCCTAGGTGCCAGCTGAGCAAGAGGCCAAAATCTACAGGTAGGCACTTTGCAAAAACCAGCTCAGTTTTCTTTAAAAAAAATGGGATGTGTCCACGTTGTGTTTTGGGGTGTCTCCTCTTGCGGCCGCTAGGCCTACCCACACAAGTGAGGTGTCATTTTTATCGGGAGACTTGGGGGAACGCTGGTTGGAAGGAAATGTGTGGCTCCTCTCAGATTCCAGAACTTTCTGTCACCGAAATGTGAGGAAAATGTGTGTTTTTTTAGCCAAATGTTGAGGTTTGCAAAGGATTCTGGGTAACAGAACCTGGTCAGAGCCCCACAAGTCACCCCATCCTGGATTCCCCTAGGTCTCTAGTTTTCAAAAATGTACAGGTTTGGTAGGTTTCCCTAGGTGCCGGCTGAGCTAGAGGCCAAAATCTACAGGTAGGCACTTTGCAAAAAACAGCTCTGTTTTCTTTCAAAAAATGGGTTTGTGTCCACATTGTGTTTTGGGGCGTCTTCTGTCGCGGCCGCTAGGCCTACCCACACAAGTGAGGTATCATTTTTATCGGGAGACTTGGGGGAAGGCTGGGTGGAAGGAAATTTGTGGCTCCTCTCAGATTCCAGAACTTTCTGTCACCGAAATGTGAGAAAAATGTGTTTTTTTAGCCAAAATTTGAGGTTTGCAAAGGATTCTGGGTAACAGAACCTGGTCAGAGCGCCACAAGTCACTCCATCTTGGATTCCCCTAGGTCTCTAGTTTTCAAAAATGCACAGGTTTGGTAGGTTTCCCTAGGTGCCGGCTGAGCTAGAGGCCAAAATCTACAGGTAGGCACTTTGCAAAAAACAGCTCTGTTTTCTTTAAAAAAATGGGATGTGTCCACGTTGTGTTTTGGGATGATTCCTGTCGCGGCCGCTAGGCCTACCCACACAAGTGAGGTATCATTTTTATCGGGAGACTTGGGGAACGCTGGGTGGAAGGAAATTTGTGGCTCCTCTCAGATTCCAGAACTTTCTGTCACCGAAATGTGAGGAAAATTTGTTTTTTTAGCCAAATTTTGAGGTTTGCAAAGGATTCTGGGTAACAGAACCTGGTCAGAGCCCCACAAGTCACCCCATCTTGGATTCCCCTAGGTCTCTAGTTTTCAAAAATGTACATGTTTGGTAGGTTTCCCTAGGTGCCGGCTGAGCTAGATGCCAAAATCTACAGGTAGGCACTTTGCAAAAAACAGCTCTGTTTTCCTTCAGAAAATGGGATGTGTTCACGTTGTTTTTTGGGGCGTTTTCTGTCGCGGCTGCTAGGCCTACCCACACAAGTGAGGTATCATTTTTATCGGGAGACTTGGGGGAATGCTGGGTGGAAGGAAATTTGTGGCTCCTCTCAGATTCCAGAACTTTCTGTCACCGAAATGTGAGGAAAATGTGTTTTTTTAGCAAAATGTTGAGGTTTGCAAAGGATTCTGGGTAACAGAACCTGGTCAGAGCCCCACAAGTCACCCCATCCTGGATTCCCCTAGGTCTCTAGTTTTCAAAAATGTACAGGTTTGGTAGGTTTCCCTAGGTGCCGGCTGAGCTAGAGGCCAAAATCTACAGGTAGGCACTTTGCAAAAAACAGCTCTGTTTTCTTTAAAAAAATGGGATGTGTCCACATTTTGTTTTGGGGTGTTCTTTGTCGCGGCCGCTAGGCCTTCCCACACAAGTGAGGTATCATTTGTATCGGGAGACTTGGGGGAACGCTGGGTGGAAGGAAATTTGTGGCTCCTCTCAGATTCCAGAACTTTCTGTCAACGAAATGTGAGGAAAATGTGTTTTTTTAGCCAAATTTTGAGGTTTGCAAAGGATTCTGGGTAACAGAACCTGGTCAGAGCCCCACAAGTCACCCCATCTTGGATTCCCCTAGGTCTCTAGTTTTCAAAAATGTACAGGTTTGGTAGGTTTTCCTAGGTGCCGGCTGAGCTAGAGGCCAAAATCCACAGGTAGGCACTTTGCAAAAAAAAGCTCTGTTTTCTTTCAAAAAATGGGATGTGTCCACATTGTGTTTTGGGGCGTCTTCTGTCGCGGCCGCTAGGCCTACCCACACAAGTGAGGTATCATTTTTATCGGGAGACTTGGGGGAAGGCTGGGTGGAAGGAAATTTGTGGCTCCTCCCAGATTGCAGAACTTTCTGTCACCGAAATGTGAGAAAAATGTGTTTTTTTAGCCAAAATTTGAGGTTTGCAAAGGATTCTGGGTAACAGAACCTGGTCAGAGCGCCACAAGTCACTCCATCTTGGATTCCCCTAGGTCTCTAGTTTTCAAAAATGCACAGGGTTGGTAGGTTTCCCTAGGTGCCGGCTGAGCTAGAGGCCAAAATCTACAGGTAGGCACTTTGCAAAAAACAGCTCTGTTTTCTTTAAAAAAATGGGATGTGTCCACGTTGTGTTTTGGGACGATTCCTGTCGCGGCCGCTAGGCCTACCCACACAAGTGAGGTATCATTTTTATCAGGAGACTTGGGGAACGCTGGGTGGAAGGAAATTTGTGGCTCCTCTCAGATTCCAGAACTTTCTGTCACCGAAATGTGAGGAAAATGTGTTTTTTTAGCCAAATTTTGAGGTTTGCAAAGGATTCTGGGTAACAGAACCTGGTCAGAGCCCCACAAGTCACCCCATCTTGGATTCCCCTAGGTCTCTAGTTTTCAAAAATGTACATGTTTGGTAGGTTTCCCTAGGTGCCGGCTGAGCTAGATGCCAAAATCTACAGGTAGGCACTTTGCAAAAAACAGCTCTGTTTTCCTTCAGAAAATGGGATGTGTCCACGTTGTTTTTTGGGGCGTTTTCTGTCGCGGCTGCTAGGCCTACCCACACAAGTGAGGTATCATTTTTATCGGGAGACTTGGGGGAATGCTGGGTGGAAGGAAATTTGTGGCTCCTCTCAGATTCCAGAACTTTCTGTCACCGAAATGTGAGGAAAATGTGTTTTTTTAGCAAAATGTTGAGGTTTGCAAAGGATTCTGGGTAACAGAACCTGGTCAGAGCCCCACAAGTCACCCCATCCTGGATTCCCCTAGGTCTCTAGTTTTCAAAAATGTACAGGTTTGGTAGGTTTCCCTAGGTGCCGGCTGAGCTAGAGGCCAAAATCTACAGGTAGGCACTTTGCAAAAAACAGCTCTGTTTTCTTTCAAAAAATGGGATGTGTCCACATTTTGTTTTGGGGTGTTGTCTGTCGCGGACGCTAGGCCTTCCCACACAAGTGAGGTATCATTTTTATCGGGAGACTTGGGGGAACGCTGGGTGGAAGGAAATTTGTGGCTCCTCTCAGATTCCAGAACTTTCTGTCAACGAAATGTAAGGAAAATGTGTTTTTTTAGCCAAATTTTGAGGTTTGCAAAGGATTCTGGGTAACAGAACCTGGTCAGAGCCCCACAAGTCAACCCATCTTGGATTCCCCTAGGTCTCTAGTTTTCAAAAATGTACAGGTTTGGTAGTTTTCCCTAGGTGCCGGCTGAGCTAGGGGCCAAAATCTACAGGTAGGCACTTTGCAAAAAACAGCTCTGTTTTCTTTCTAAAAATGGGATGTGTACACATTGTGTTTTGGGGCGTCTTCTCTCGCGGCCGCTAGGCCTACCCACACAAGTGAGGTATCATTTTTATCGGGAGACTTGGGGGAAGGCTGGGTGGAAGGAAATTTGTGGCTCCTCCCAGATTCCAGAACTTTCTGTCACCGAAATGTGAGAAAAATGTGGTTTTTTTAGCCAAAATTTGAGGTTTGCAAAGGATTCTGGGTAACAGAACCTGGTCAGAGCGCCACAAGTCACTCCATCTTGGATTCACCTAGGTCTCTAGTTTTCAAAAATGCAGAGGTTTGGTAGGTTTCCCTAGGTACCGGCTGAGCTAGAGGCCAAAATCTACAGGTAGGCACTTTGCAAAAAACAGCTCTGTTTTCTTTAAAAAAATGGGATGTGTCCACGTTGTGTTTTGGGACGATTCCTGTCGCGGCCGCTAGGCCTACCCACACAAGTGAGGTATCATTTTTATCGGGAGACTTGGGGAACGCTGGGTGGAAGGAAATTTGTGGCTCCTCTCAGATTCCAGAACTTTCTGTCACCAAAATGTGAGGAAAATGTGTTTTTTTTAGCCAAATTTTGCGGTTTGCAAAGGATTCTGGGTAACAGAACTTGGTCAGAGCCCAACAAGTCACCCCATCTTGGATTCCCCTAGGTCTCTAGTTTTCAAAAATACACAGGTTTGGTAGGTTTCCCTAGGTGCCGGCTGAGCTAGAGGCCAAAATCTACAGGTAGGCACTTTGCAAAAAACAGCTCTGTTTTCTTTAAAAAAATTTGATGTGTCCACGTTGTGTTTTGGGGTGTCCCCTGTTGCGGCCGCTAGGCCTACCCACACAAGTGAGGTATCATTTTTATCGGGAGACTTGGGCGAACGCTGGGTGGAAGGAAATTTGTGGCTCCTCTCAGATTTCAGAACTTTCTGTCACCGAAATGTGAGGAAAATGTGTTTTTTTAGCCAAATGTTGAGGTTTGCAAAGGATTCTGGGTAACAGAACCTGGTCAGAGCCCCACAAGTCACCCCATCCTGGATTCCCCTAGGTCTCTAGTTTTCAAAAATGTACAGGTTTGGTAGGTTTCCCTAGGTGCCGGCAGAGCTAGAGGCCAAAATCTACAGGTAGGCACTTTGCAAAAAACAGCTCTGTTTTCTTTCAAAAAATGGGATGTGTCCACGTTGTGTTTTGGGGTGACGTCTGTTGCGGCCGCTAGGCATACCCACACAAGTGAGGTATCATTTTCATCGGGAGACTTGGGGGAACGCTGGGTGGACGGAATTTTGTGGCTCCTCTCAGATTCCAGAACTTTCTGTCACCGAAATGTGAGGAAAATGTGTTTTCTTAGCCAAATTTTGAGGTTTGCAAAGGATTCTGGGTAACAGAACCTGGTCAGAGCCCCACAAGTCACTCCATCTTGGTTTCCCCTAGGTCTCTAGTTTAAAAAAATGCACAGGCTTGGTAGGTTTCCCTAGGTGCCGGCTGAGCTAGAGGCCAAAATCTGCAGGTAGGCAATTTGCAAAAAACAGCTCTGTTTTCTTTCAAAAAATGGGATGTGTCCACGTTCTGTTTTGGGGGGTCTCCTGTGCGGCCGCTAGGCATACCCACACAAGTGAGGTATCATTTTCATCGGGAGATTTGGGGGAACGCTGGGTGGAAGGAAATTTGTGGCTCCTCTCAGATTCCAGAACTTTCTCTCACCGAAATGTGAGAAAAATGTGTTTTTTTAGCCAAAATTTGAGGTTTGCAAAGGATTCTGGGTAACACAACCAGGTCAGAGCCCCACAAGTCACTTCATCTTGGATTCCCCTAGGTCTCTAGTTTTCAAAACTAAACAGGTTTGCTAGGTTTCCCTAGGTGCCAGCTGAGCTAGAGGCCAAAATCTACAGGTATGCACTTTGCAAAAAACAGCTCTGTTTTCTTTCAAAAAATGGGATGTGTCCACGTTGTGTTTTGGGATGAGTTCTGTCGCGGCCGCTAGGTCTACCCACACAAGTGAGGTATCATTTTTATTGGGAGACTGGGGGGAACGCTGGGTAGAAGGAAATTTGTGGCTCCTCTCAGATTCCAGAACTTTCTGTCACCGAAATGTGAGGAAAATGTGTTTTTTTAGCAAAATTTTGAGGTTTGCAAAGGATTCTGGGTAACAGAACCTAGTCAGAGCCCCACAAGTCACTCCATCTTGGATTCCCCTAGGTCTCTAGTTTTCAAAAATGCACAGGTTTGGTAGGTTTCCCTAGGTGCCGGCTGAGCTAGAGGCCAAAATCTACAGGTAGGCACTATGGAAAAAACAGCTCTGTCTTCTTTCAAAAAATGGGATGTGTCCACGTTGTGCTTTGGGGTGCCTCCTGTTGCGGCCGCTAGGCATACCCACAGAAGTGAGGGATCATTTTAATCGGGAGACTTGGGGGAACGCTGGGTGGCAGGAATTTTGTGGCTCCTCTCAGATTCCAGAACTTTCTGTCACCGAAATGTGAGGAAAATGTGTTTTCTTAGCCAAATTATAATGTTTGCAAAGGATTCTGGGTAACAGAACCTGGTCAGAGCCCCACAAGTCACTCCATCTTGGATTCCCCTAGGTCTCTAGTTTTAAAAAATGCACAGGTTTGGTAGGTTTCCCTAGGTGCCGGCTGAGCTAGAGGCCAAAATCTACAGGTAGGCAATTTGCAAAAAACAGCTCTGTTTTCTTTCAAAAAATGGGATGTGTCCACGTTCTGTTTTGGGGCGTCTCCTGTGCGGCTGCTAGGCCTACCCACACAAGTGAGGTATCATTTTTATCGGGAGACTTGGGGAACGCTGGGTGGAAGGAAATTTGTGGCTCCTCTCAGATTCCAGAACTTTCTGTCACCGAAATGTGAGGAAAATGTGTTTTTTTAGCCAAATTTTGAGGTTTGCAAAGGATTCTGGGTAACAGAACTTGGTCAGAGCCCCACAAGTCACCCCATCTTGGATTCCCCTAGGTCTCTAGTTTTCAAAAATACACAGGTTTGGTAGGTTTCCCTAGGTGCCGGCTGAGCTAGAGGCCAAAATCTACAGGTAGGCACTTTGCAAAAAACAGCTCTGTTTTCTTTAAAAAAATTTGATGTGTCCACGTTGTGTTTTGGGGTGTCCCCTGTTGCGGCCGCTAGGCCTACCCACACAAGTGAGGTATCATTTTTATCGGGAGACTTGGGGGAACGCTGGGTGGAAGGAAATTTGTGGCTCCTCTCAGATTTCAGAACTTTCTGTCACCGAAATGTGAGGAAAATGTGTTTTTTTAGCCAAATGTTGAGGTTTGCAAAGGATTCTGGGTAACAGAACCTGGTCAGAGCCCCACAAGTCACCCCATCCTGGATTCCCCTAGGTCTCTAGTTTTCAAAAATGTACAGGTTTGGTAGGTTTCCCTAGGTGCCGGCTGAGCTAGAGGCCAAAATCTACAGGTAGGCACTTTGCAAAAAACAGCTCTGTTTTCTTTCAAAAAATGGGATGTGTCCACGTTGTGTTTTGGGGTGACGTCTGTTGCGGCCGCTAGGCATACCCACACAAGTGAGGTATCATTTTCATCGGGAGACTTGGGGGAACGCTGGGTGGACGGAATTTTGTGGCTCCTCTCAGATTCCAGAACTTTCTGTCACCGAAATGTGAGGAAAATGTGTTTTCTTAGCCAAATTTTGAGGTTTGCAAAGGATTCTGGGTAACAGAACCTGGTCAGAGCCCCACAAGTCACTCCATCTTGGTTTCCCCTAGGTCTCTAGTTTAAAAAAATGCACAGGCTTGGTAGGTTTCCCTAGGTGCCGGCTGAGCTAGAGGCCAAAATCTGCAGGTAGGCAATTTGCAAAAAACAGCTCTGTTTTCTTTCAAAAAATGGGATGTGTCCACGTTCTGTTTTGGGGGGTCTCCTGTGCGGCCGCTAGGCATACCCACACAAGTGAGGTATCATTTTCATCGGGAGATTTGGGGGAACGCTGGGTGGAAGGAAATTTGTGGCTCCTCTCAGATTCCAGAACTTTCTCTCACCGAAATGTGAGAAAAATGTGTTTTTTTAGCCAAAATTTGAGGTTTGCAAAGGATTCTGGGTAACACAACCAGGTCAGAGCCCCACAAGTCACTTCATCTTGGATTCCCCTAGGTCTCTAGTTTTCAAAACTAAACAGGTTTGCTAGGTTTCCCTAGGTGCCAGCTGAGCTAGAGGCCAAAATCTACAGGTATGCACTTTGCAAAAAACAGCTCTGTTTTCTTTCAAAAAATGGGATGTGTCCACGTTGTGTTTTGGGATGAGTTCTGTCGCGGCCGCTAGGTCTACCCACACAAGTGAGGTATCATTTTTATTGGGAGACTGGGGGGAACGCTGGGTAGAAGGAAATTTGTGGCTCCTCTCAGATTCCAGAACTTTCTGTCACCGAAATGTGAGGAAAATGTGTTTTTTTAGCAAAATTTTGAGGTTTGCAAAGGATTCTGGGTAACAGAACCTAGTCAGAGCCCCACAAGTCACTCCATCTTGGATTCCCCTAGGTCTCTAGTTTTCAAAAATGCACAGGTTTGGTAGGTTTCCCTAGGTGCCGGCTGAGCTAGAGGCCAAAATCTACAGGTAGGCACTATGCAAAAAACAGCTCTGTCTTCTTTCAAAAAATGGGATGTGTCCACGTTGTGCTTTGGGGTGCCTCCTGTTGCGGCCGCTAGGCATACCCACAGAAGTGAGGGATCATTTTAATCGGGAGACTTGGGGGAACGCTGGGTGGCAGGAATTTTGTGGCTCCTCTCAGATTCCAGAACTTTCTGTCACCGAAATGTGAGGAAAATGTGTTTTCTTAGCCAAATTATAATGTTTGCAAAGGATTCTGGGTAACAGAACCTGGTCAGAGCCCCACAAGTCACTCCATCTTGGATTCCCCTAGGTCTCTAGTTTTCAAAAATGCACAGGTTTGGTAGGTTTCCCTAGGTGCCGGCTGAGCTAGAGGCCAAAATCTACAGGTAGGCAATTTGCAAAAAACAGCTCTGTTTTCTTTCAAAAAATGGGATGTGTCCACATTTTGTTTTGGGGTGTTGTCTGTCGCGGACGCTAGGCCTTCCCACACAAGTGAGGTATCATTTTTATCGGGAGACTTGGGGGAACGCTGGGTGGAAGGAAATTTGTGGCTCCTCTCAGATTCCAGAACTTTCTGTCAACGAAATGTAAGGAAAATGTGTTTTTTTAGCCAAATTTTGAGGTTTGCAAAGGATTCTGGGTAACAGAACCTGGTCAGAGCCCCACAAGTCAACCCATCTTGGATTCCCCTAGGTCTCTAGTTTTCAAAAATGTACAGGTTTGGTAGTTTTCCCTAGGTGCCGGCTGAGCTAGGGGCCAAAATCTACAGGTAGGCACTTTGCAAAAAACAGCTCTGTTTTCTTTCTAAAAATGGGATGTGTACACATTGTGTTTTTGGGCGTCTTTTCTCGCGGCCGCTAGGCCTACCCACACAAGTGAGGTATCATTTTTATCGGGAGACTTGGGGGAAGGCTGGGTGGAAGGAAATTTGTGGCTCCTCCCAGATTCCAGAACTTTCTGTCACCGAAATGTGAGAAAAATGTGGTTTTTTTAGCCAAAATTTGAGGTTTGCAAAGGATTCTGGGTAACAGAACCTGGTCAGAGCGCCACAAGTCACTCCATCTTGGATTCCCCTAGGTCTCTAGTTTTAAAAAATGCAGAGGTTTGGTAGGTTTCCCTAGGTACCGGCTGAGCTAGAGGCCAAAATCTACAGGTAGGCACTTTGCAAAAAACAGCTCTGTTTTCTTTAAAAAAATGGGATGTGTCCACGTTGTGTTTTGGGATGATTCCTGTCGCGGCCGCTAGGCCTACCCACACAAGTGAGGTATCATTTTTATCGGGAGACTTGGGGAACGCTGGGTGGAAGGAAATTTGTGGCTCCTCTCAGATTCCAGAACTTTCTGTCACCAAAATGTGAGGAAAATGTGTTTTTTTAGCCAAATTTTGCGGTTTGCAAAGGATTCTGGGTAACAGAACCTAGTCAGAGCCCCACAAGTCACCCCATCTTGGATTCCCCTAGGTCTCTAGTTTTCAAAAATGTACATGTTTGGTAGGTTTCCCTAGGTGCCGGCTGAGCTAGATGCCAAAATCTACAGGTAGGCACTTTGCAAAAAACAGCTCTGTTTTCCTTCAGAAAATAGGATGTGTCCACGTTGTTTTTTGGGGCGTTTTCTGTCGCGGCTGCTAGGCCTACCCACACAAGTGAGGTATAATTTTTATCGGGAGACTTGGGGAACGCTGGGTGGAAGGAAATTTGTGGCTCCTCTCAGATTCCAGAACTTTCTGTCACCGAAATGTGAGGAAAATGTGTTTTTTTAGCCAAATTTTGAGGTTTGCAAAGGATTCTGGGTAACAGAACTTGGTCAGAGCCCCACAAGTCACCCCATCTTGGATTCCCCTAGGTCTCTAGTTTTCAAAAATACACAGGTTTGGTAGGTTTCCCTAGGTGCCGGCTGAGCTAGAGGCCAAAATCTACAGGTAGGCACTTTGCAAAAAACAGCTCTGTTTTCTTTAAAAAAATTTGATGTGTCCACGTTGTGTTTTGGGGTGTCCCCTGTTGCGGCCGCTAGGCCTACCCACACAAGTGAGGTATCATTTTTATCGGGAGACTTGGGGGAACGCTGGGTGGAAGGAAATTTGTGGCTCCTCTCAGATTTCAGAACTTTCTGTCACCGAAATGTGAGGAAAATGTGTTTTTTTAGCCAAATGTTGAGGTTTGCAAAGGATTCTGGGTAACAGAACCTGGTCAGAGCCCCACAAGTCACCCCATCCTGGATTCCCCTAGGTCTCTAGTTTTCAAAAATGTACAGGTTTGGTAGGTTTCCCTAGGTGCCGGCTGAGCTAGAGGCCAAAATCTACAGGTAGGCACTTTGCAAAAAACAGCTCTGTTTTCTTTCAAAAAATGGGATGTGTCCACGTTGTGTTTTGGGGTGACGTCTGTTGCGGCCGCTAGGCATACCCACACAAGTGAGGTATCATTTTCATCGGGAGACTTGGGGGAACGCTGGGTGGACGGAATTTTGTGGCTCCTCTCAGATTCCAGAACTTTCTGTCACCGAAATGTGAGGAAAATGTGTTTTCTTAGCCAAATTTTGAGGTTTGCAAAGGATTCTGGGTAACAGAACCTGGTCAGAGCCCCACAAGTCACTCCATCTTGGTTTCCCCTAGGTCTCTAGTTTAAAAAAATGCACAGGCTTGGTAGGTTTCCCTAGGTGCCGGCTGAGCTAGAGGCCAAAATCTGCAGGTAGGCAATTTGCAAAAAACAGCTCTGTTTTCTTTCAAAAAATGGGATGTGTCCACGTTCTGTTTTGGGGGGTCTCCTGTGCGGCCGCTAGGCATACCCACACAAGTGAGGTATCATTTTCATCGGGAGATTTGGGGGAACGCTGGGTGGAAGGAAATTTGTGGCTCCTCTCAGATTCCAGAACTTTCTCTCACCGAAATGTGAGAAAAATGTGTTTTTTTAGCCAAAATTTGAGGTTTGCAAAGGATTCTGGGTAACACAACCAGGTCAGAGCCCCACAAGTCACTTCATCTTGGATTCCCCTAGGTCTCTAGTTTTCAAAACTAAACAGGTTTGCTAGGTTTCCCTAGGTGCCAGCTGAGCTAGAGGCCAAAATCTACAGGTATGCACTTTGCAAAAAACAGCTCTGTTTTCTTTCAAAAAATGGGATGTGTCCACGTTGTGTTTTGGGATGAGTTCTGTCGCGGCCGCTAGGTCTACCCACACAAGTGAGGTATCATTTTTATTGGGAGACTGGGGGGAACGCTGGGTAGAAGGAAATTTGTGGCTCCTCTCAGATTCCAGAACTTTCTGTCACCGAAATGTGAGGAAAATGTGTTTTTTTAGCAAAATTTTGAGGTTTGCAAAGGATTCTGGGTAACAGAACCTAGTCAGAGCCCCACAAGTCACTCCATCTTGGATTCCCCTAGGTCTCTAGTTTTCAAAAATGCACAGGTTTGGTAGGTTTCCCTAGGTGCCGGCTGAGCTAGAGGCCAAAATCTACAGGTAGGCACTATGCAAAAAACAGCTCTGTCTTCTTTCAAAAAATGGGATGTGTCCACGTTGTGCTTTGGGGTGCCTCCTGTTGCGGCCGCTAGGCATACCCACAGAAGTGAGGGATCATTTTAATCGGGAGACTTGGGGGAACGCTGGGTGGCAGGAATTTTGTGGCTCCTCTCAGATTCCAGAACTTTCTGTCACCGAAATGTGAGGAAAATGTGTTTTCTTAGCCAAATTATAATGTTTGCAAAGGATTCTGGGTAACAGAACCTGGTCAGAGCCCCACAAGTCACTCCATCTTGGATTCCCCTAGGTCTCTAGTTTTAAAAAATGCACAGGTTTGGTAGGTTTCCCTAGGTGCCGGCTGAGCTAGAGGCCAAAATCTACAGGTAGGCAATTTGCAAAAAACAGCTCTGTTTTCTTTCAAAAAATGGGATGTGTCCACGTTCTGTTTTGGGGCGTCTCCTGTGCGGCCGCTAGGCATACCCACACAAGTGTGGTATCATTTTCATCGGGAGATTTGGGGGAACGCTGGGTGGAAGGAAATTTGTGGCTCCTCTCAGATTCCAGAACTTTCTGTCACCGAAATGTGAGAAAAATGTGTTTTTTTAGCCAAAATTTGAGGTTTGCAAAGGATTCTGGGTAACACAACCAGGTCAGAGCCCCACAAGTCACTTCATCTTGGATTCCCCTGGGTCTCTAGTTTTCAAAAATAAAAAGGTTTGCTAGGTTTCGCTAGGTGCCAGCTGAGCTAGAGGCAAAAATCTACAGGTATGCACTTTGCAAAAAACAACTCTGTTTTCATTAAAAAAATGGGATGTGTCCACGTTGTGTTTTGGGATGAGCCCTGTCGCGGCCGCTAGGCCTACCCACACAAGTGAGGTATCATTTTTATCGGGAGACTGGGGGGAACGCTGGGTAGAAAGAAATTTGCGGCTCCTCTCAGATTCCAGAACTTTCTGTCACCGAAATGTGAGGAAAATGTGTTTTTTTAGCCAAATTTTGAGATTTGCAAAGGATTCTGGGTAACAGAACCTGGTCAGAGCCCCACAAGTCACTCCATCTTGGATTCCCCTAGGTCTCTAGTTTTAAAAAATGCACAGGTTTGGTAGGTTTCCCTAGGTGCCGGCTGAGCTAGAGGCCAAAATCTACAGGTAGGCACTTTGCAAAAAACAGCTCTGTTTTCTTTCAAAAAATGGGATGTGTCCACGTTGTGTTGTTTTTGGTGTCTTCTGTCGCGGCCGCTAGGCCTACCCACACAAGTGAGGTATCATTTTCATCGGGAGATTTGGGGCAACGCTGGGTGGAAGGACATTTGTGGCTCCTCTCAGATTCCAGAACTTTCTGTCACCGAAATGTGAGGAAAATGTGTTTTTTTAGCCAAATTTTGAGGTTTGCAAAGCATTCTGGGTAACAGAACCTGGTCAGAGCCCCACAAGTCACTCCATCTTGGATTCCCCTAGGTCTCTAGTTTTCAAAAATGCACAGGTTTGGTAGGTTTCCCTAGGTGCCGGCTGAGCTAGAGGCCAAAATCTACAGGTATGCACTTTGCAAGAAACAGCTCTGTTTTCTTTCAAAAAATGGGATGTGTCCACGTTGTGTTTTGGGGTGCCTTCTGTCGCGGCCGCTAGGCCTACCTACACAAGTGAGGTATCATTTTTATCGGGAGACTTTGGGGAACGCTGGGTGGAAAGAAATTTGTGGCTCCTCTCAGATTCCAGAACCTTCTGTCACCGAAATGTGAGCAAAATGTGTTTTTTTAGCCAAAATTTTAGGTTTGCAAAGGATTCTGGGTAACAGAACCTGGTCAGAGCCCCACAAGTCACTCCATCTTGGATTCCCCTAGGTCTCTAGTTTAAAAAAATGCACAGGTTTGGTAGGTTTCCCTAGGTGCCGGCTGAGCTAGAGGCCAAAATCTACAGGTAGGCACTTTGCAAAAAACAGCTCTGTTTTCTTTCAAAAAATGGGATGTGTCCACGTTGTGTTTTGGGGCGTCTCCTGTCGCGGTCGCTAGGCCTACCCACACAAGTGAGGTTTCATTTTTATCGGGAGACTTGGGGGAACGCTGGGTGGAAAGAAATTCGTGGCTCCTCTCAGATTCCAGAACTTTCTGTCACCGAAATATGAGGAAAATGTGTTTTTTTAGCCAAATTTTGAGGTTTGCAAAGGATTCTGGGTAACAGAACCTGGTCAGAACCCCACAAGTCACCCCATCTTGGATTCCCCTAGGACGCTAGTTTTCAAAAATGCACAGGTTTGGTAGGTTTCCCTAGGTGCCGGCTGAGCAAGAGGCTAAAATCTACAGTTAGGCACTTTGCAAAAAACAGCTCTGTCTTCTTTAAAAAAATGGGATGTGTCCACGTTGTTTTTTGGGGTGTGTCCTGTTGCGGCCGCTAGGCATACCCACACAAGTGAGGTATCATTTTTATCGGGAGGCTTGGGGGAACGCTTGGTAGAATGGAATTTTGTGGCTCCTCTCAGATTCCAGAACTTTCTGTCACCGAAATGTGAGGAAAACGTGTTTTCTTAGCCAAATTTTGAGGTTTGCAAAGGATTCTGGGTAACAGAACCTGGTCAGAGCCCCACAAGTCACTCCACTTGGATTCCCCTAGGTCTCTAGTTTAAAAAAAGGCACAGGTTTGGTAGGTTTCCCTAGGTGCCGGCTGAGCTAGAGGCCAAAATCTACAGGTAGGCAATTTGCAAAAAACAGCTCTGTTTTCTTTCAAAAAATGGGATGTGTCCACGTTGTGTTTTGGGGTGGCTACTGTTGCGGCCGCTAGGCATACCCACACAAGTGAGGTATCATTTTTATCGGGAGACTTGGGGGAACGCTGGGTGGAAAGAAATTCGTGGCTCCTCTCAGATTCCAGAACTTTCTGTCACCGAAATATGAGGAAAATGTGTTTTTTTAGCCAAATTTTGAGGTTTGCAAAGGATTCTGGGTAACAGAACCTGGTCAGAACCCCACAAGTCACCCCATCTTGGATTCCCCTAGGTCGCTAGTTTTCAAAAATGCACAGATTTGGTAGGTTTCCCTAGGTGCCGGCTGAGCAAGAGGCTAAAATCTACAGTTAGGCACTTTGCAAAAAACAGCTCTGTCTTCTTTAAAAAAAATGGGATGTGTCCACGTTGTGTTTTGGGGTGTGTCCTGTTGCGGCCGCTAGGCATACCCACACAAGTGAGGTATCATTTTTATCGGGAGACTTGGGTGAACGCTGGGTGGAAGGAAATTTGTGGCTCCTCTCAGATTCCAGAACTTTCTGTCACCGAAATGTGAGGAAAATGTGTTTTTTTAGCCCAATTGTGATGTTTGCAAAGGATTCTGGGTAACAGAACCTGTCAGAGCCCCACAAGTAACTCCATCTTGGATTCCCCTAGGTCTCTAGTTTTAAAAAATGCACAGGTTTGGTAGGTTTCCCTAGGTGCCGGCTGAGCTAGAGGCCAAAATCTACAGGTATGCACTTTGCAAAAAACAGCTCTGTTTTCTTTCAAAAAATGGGATGTGTCCACGTTGTGTTTTGGGGTGGCTTCTGTCGCGGCCGCTAGGCCTACCTACACAAGTGAGGTATCATTTTTATCGGGAGACTTGGGGGAACGCTGGGTGGAAAGAAATTTGTGGCTCCTCTCAGATTCCAGAACCTTCTGTCACCGAAATGTGAGCAAAATGTGTTTTTTTAGCCAAAATTTTAGGTTTGCAAAGGATTCTGGGTAACAGAACCTGGTCAGAGCCCCACAAGTCACTCCATCTTGGATTCCCCTAGGTCTCTAGTTTTAAAAAATGCACAGGTTTGGTAGGTTTCCGTAGGTGCCGGCTGAGCTAGAGGCCAAAATCTACAGGTAGGCACTTTGCAAAAAACAGCTCTGTTTTCTTTCAAAAAATGGGATGTGTCCACGTTGTGTTTTGGGGCGTCTCCTGTCACGGTCGCTAGGCCTACCCACACAAGTGAGGTATCATTTTTATCGGGAGACTTGGGGGAACGCTGGGTGGAAAGAAATTCGTGTCTCCTCTCAGATTCTAGAACTTTCTGTCACCGAAATATGAGGAAAATGTGTTTTTTGAGCCAAATTTTGAGGTTTGCAAAGGATTATGGGTAACAGAACCTGGTCAGAACCCCACAAGTCACCCCATCTTGGATTCCCCTAGGACGCTAGTTTTCAAAAATGCACAGGTTTGGTAGGTTTCCCTAGGTGCCGGCTGAGCAAGAGGCTAAAATCTACAGTTAGGCACTTTGCAAAAAACAGCTCTGTCTTCTTTAAAAAAATGGGATGTGTCCACGTTGTGTTTTGGGGTGTGTCCTATTGCGGCCGCTAGGCATACCCACACAAGTGAGGTATCATTTTTATCGGGAGACTTGGGTGAACGCTGGGTGGAAGGAAATTTGTGGCTCCTCTCAGATTCCAGAACTTTCTGTCACCGAAATGTGAGGAAAATGTGTTTTTTTAGCCCAATTGTGATGTTTGCAAAGGATTCTGGGTAACAGAACCTGTCAGAGCCCCACAAGTCACCCCATCTTGGATTCCCCTAGGTCGCTAGTTTTCAAAAATGCACAGGTTTGGTAGGTTTCCCCAGGTGCCGGCTGAGCAAGAGGCTAAAATCTACAGTTAGGCACTTTGCAAAAAACAGCTCTGTCTTCTTTAAAAAAATGGGATGTGTCCACGTTGTTTTTTGGGGTGTGTCCTGTTGCGGCCGCTAGGCATACCCACATAAGTGAGGTATCATTTTTATCGGGAGGCTTGGGGGAACGCTTGGTAGAATGGAATTTTGTGGCTCCTCTCAGATTCCAGAACTTTCTGTCACCGAAATGTGAGGAAAACGTGTTTTCTTAGCCAAATTTTGAGGTTTGCAAAGGATTCTGGGTAACAGAACCTGGTCAGAGCCCCACAAGTCACTCCATCTTGGATTCCCCTAGGTCTCTAGTTTTAAAAAATGCACAGGTTTGGTAGGTTTCCCTAGGTGCCGGCTGAGCTAGAGGCCAAAATCTACAGGTAGGCAATTTGCAAAAAACAGCTCTGTTTTCTTTCAAAAAATGGGATGTGTCCACTTTGTGTTTTGGGGTGGCTCCTGTTGCGGCCGCTAGGCATACCCACACAAGTGAGGTATCATTTCTATCGGGAGACTTGGGGGAACGCTGGGTGGAAAGAAATTCGTGGCTCCTCTCAGATTCCAGAACTTTCTGTCACCGAAATATGAGGAAAATGTGTTTTTTTAGCCAAATTTTGAGGTTTGCAAAGGATTCTGGGTAACAGAACCTGGTCAGAACCCCACAAGTCACCCCATCTTGGATTCCCCTAGGTCGCTAGTTTTCAAAAATGCACAGGTTTGGTAGGTTTCCCTAGGTGCCGGCTGAGCTAGAGGCCAAAATCTACAGGTATGCACTTTGCAAGAAACAGCTCTGTTTTCTTTCAAAAAATGGGATGTGTCCACGTTGTGTTTTGGGGTGCCTTCTGTCGCGGCCGCTAGGCCTACCTACACAAGTGAGGTATCATTTTTATCGGGAGACTTTGGGGAACGCTGGGTGGAAAGAAATTTGTGGCTCCTCTCAGATTCCAGAACCTTCTGTCACCGAAATGTGAGCAAAATGTGTTTTTTTAGCCAAAATTTTAGGTTTGCAAAGGATTCTGGGTAACAGAACCTGGTCAGAGCCCCACAAGTCACTCCATCTTGGATTCCCCTAGGTCTCTAGTTTTAAAAAATGCACAGGTTTGGTAGGTTTCCCCAGGTGCCGGCTGAGCAAGAGGCTAAAATCTACAGTTAGTCACTTTGCAAAAAACAGCTCTGTCTTCTTTAAAAAAATGGGATGTGTCCACGTTGTTTTTTGGGGTGTGTCCTGTTGCGGCCGCTAGGCATTCCCACACAAGTGAGGTATCATTTTTATCGGGAGGCTTGGGGGAACGCTTGGTAGAATGGAATTTTGTGGCTCCTCTCAGATTCCAGAACTTTCTGTCACCGAAATGTGAGGAAAACGTGTTTTCTTAGCCAAATTTTGAGGTTTGCAAAGGATTCTGGGTAACAGAACCTGGTCAGAGCCCCACAAGTCACTCCACTTGGATTCCCCTAGGTCTCTAGTTTAAAAAAAGGCACAGGTTTGGTAGGTTTCCCTAGGTGCCGGCTGAGCTAGAGGCCAAAATCTACAGGTAGGCAATTTGCAAAAAACAGCTCTGTTTTCTTTCAAAAAATGGGATGTGTCCACGTTGTGTTTTGGGGTGGCTCCTGTTGCGGCCGCTAGGCATACCCACACAAGTGAGGTATCATTTTTATCGGGAGACTTGGGGGAACGCTGGGTGGAAAGAAATTCGTGGCTCCTCTCAGATTCCAGAACTTTCTGTCACCGAAATGTGAGCAAAATGTGTTTTTTTAGCCAAAATTTTAGGTTTGCAAAGGATTCTGGGTAACAGAACCTGGTCAGAACGCCACAAGTCACCCCATCTTGGATTCCCCTAGGTCGCTAGTTTTCAAAAATGCACAGGTTTGGTAGGTTTCCCTAGGTGCCGGCTGAGCAAGAGGCTAAAATCTACAGTTAGGCACTTTGCAAAAAACAGCTCTGTCTTCTTTAAAAAAAATGGGATGTGTCCACGTTGTGTTTTGGGGTGTGTCCTGTTGCGGCCGCTAGGCATACCCACACAAGTGAGGTATCATTTTTATCGGGAGACTTGGGTGAACGCTGGGTGGAAGGAAATTTGTGGCTCCTCTCAGATTCCAGAACTTTCTGTCACCGAAATGTGAGGAAAATGTGTTTTTTTAGCCCAATTGTGATGTTTGCAAAGGATTCTGGGTAACAGAACCTGTCAGAGCCCCACAAGTAACTCCATCTTGGATTCCCCTAGGTGTCTAGTTTTCAAAAATGCACAGGTTTGGTAGGTTTCCCTAGGTGCCGGCTGAGCTAGAGGCCAAAATCTACAGGTATGCACTTTGCAAAAAACAGCTCTGTTTTCTTTCAAAAAATGGGATGTGTCCACGTTGTGTTTTGGGGTGGCTTCTGTCGCGGCCGCTAGGCCTACCTACACAAGTGAGGTATCATTTTTATCGGGAGACTTGGGGGAACGCTGGGTGGAAAGAAATTTGTGGCTCCTCTCAGATTCCAGAACCTTCTGTCACCGAAATGTGAGCAAAATGTGTTTTTTTAGCCAAAATTTTAGGTTTGCAAAGGATTCTGGGTAACAGAACCTGGTCAGAGCCCCACAAGTCACTCCATCTTGGATTCCCCTAGGTCTCTAGTTTTAAAAAATGCACAGGTTTGGTAGGTTTCCGTAGGTGCCGGCTGAGCTAGAGGCCAAAATCTACAGGTAGGCACTTTGCAAAAAACAGCTCTGTTTTCTTTCAAAAAATGGGATGTGTCCACGTTGTGTTTTGGGGCGTCTCCTGTCGCGGTCGCTAGGCCTACCCACACAAGTGAGGTATCATTTTTATCGGGAGACTTGGGGGAACGCTGGGTGGAAAGAAATTCGTGTCTCCTCTCAGATTCTAGAACTTTCTGTCACCGAAATATGAGGAAAATGTGTTTTTTGAGCCAAATTTTGAGGTTTGCAAAGGATTATGGGTAACAGAACCTGGTCAGAACCCCACAAGTCACCCCATCTTGGATTCCCCTAGGTCGCTAGTTTTCAAAAATGCACAGGTTTGGTAGGTTTCCCTAGGTGCCGGCTGAGCAAGAGGCTAAAATCTACAGTTAGGCACTTTGCAAAAAACAGCTCTGTCTTCTTTAAAAAAATGGGATGTGTCCACGTTGTGTTTTGGGGTGAGTCCTATTGCGGCCGCTAGGCATACCCACACAAGTGAGGTATCATTTTTATCGGGAGGCTTGGGGGAACGCTTGGTAGAAGGAATTTTGTGGCTCCTCTCAGATTCCAGAACTTTCTGTCACCGAAATGTGAGGAAAAAGTGTTTTCTTAGCCAAATTTTGAGGTTTGCAAAGGATTCTGGGTAACAGAACCTGGTCAGAACCCCACAAGTCACCCCATCTTGGATTCCCCTAGGTCTCTAGTTTTAAAAAATGCACAGGTTTGGTAGGTTTCCCTAGGTGCCGGCTGAGCTAGAGGCCAAAATCTACAGGTATGCACTTTGCAAGAAACAGCTCTGTTTTCTTTCAAAAAATGGGATGTGTCCACGTTGTGTTTTGGGGTGCCTCCTGTCGCGGCCGCTAGGCCTACCTACACAAGTGAGGTATCATTTTTATCGGGAGACTTTGGGGAACGCTGGGTGGAAAGAAATTTGTGGCTCCTCTCAGATTCCAGAACCTTCTGTCACCGAAATGTGAGCAAAATGTGTTTTTTTAGCCAAAATTTTAGGTTTGCAAAGGATTCTGGGTAACAGAACCTGGTCAGAGCCCCACAAGTCACTCCATCTTGGATTCCCCTAGGTCTCTAGTTTTAAAAAATGCACAGGTTTGGTAGGTTTCCCTAGGTGCCGGCTGAGCTAGAGGCCAAAATCTACAGGTAGGCACTTTGCAAAAAAACAGCTCTGTTTTCTTTCAAAAAATGGGATGTGTCCACGTTGTGTTTTGGGGCGTCTCCTGTCGCGGTCGCTAGGCCTACCCACACAAGTGAGGTATCATTTTTATCGGGAGACTTGGGGGAACGCTGGGTGGAAAGAAATTCGTGGCTCCTCTCAGATTCCAGAACTTTCTGTCACCGAAATATGAGGAAAATGTGTTTTTTTAGCCAAATTTTGAGGTTTGCAAAGGATTCTGGGTAACAGAACCTGGTCAGAACCCCACAAGTCACCCCATCTTGGATTCCCCTAGGTCGCTAGTTTTCAAAAATGCACAGGTTTGGTAGGTTTCCCCAGGTGCCGGCTGAGCAAGAGGCTAAAATCTACAGTTAGGCACTTTGCAAAAAACAGCTCTGTCTTCTTTAAAAAAATGGGATGTGTCCACGTTGTTTTTTGGGGTGTGTCCTGTTGCGGCCGCTAGGCATACCCACATAAGTGAGGTATCATTTTTATCGGGAGGCTTGGGGGAACGCTTGGTAGAATGGAATTTTGTGGCTCCTCTCAGATTCCAGAACTTTCTGTCACCGAAATGTGAGGAAAACGTGTTTTCTTAGCCAAATTTTGAGGTTTGCAAAGGATTCTGGGTAACAGAACCTGGTCAGAGCCCCACAAGTCACTCCACTTGGATTCCCCTAGGTCTCTAGTTTAAAAAAAGGCACAGGTTTGGTAGGTTTCCCTAGGTGCCGGCTGAGCTAGAGGCCAAAATCTACAGGTAGGCAATTTGCAAAAAACAGCTCTGTTTTCTTTCAAAAAATGGGATGTGTCCACGTTGTGTTTTGGGGTGGCTCCTGTTGCGGCCGCTAGGCATACCCACACAAGTGAGGTATCATTTTTATCGGGAGACTTGGGGGAACGCTGGGTGGAAAGAAATTCGTGGCTCCTCTCAGATTCCAGAACTTTCTGTCACCGAAATGTGAGCAAAATGTGTTTTTTTAGCCAAAATTTTAGGTTTGCAAAGGATTCTGGGTAACAGAACCTGGTCAGAACGCCACAAGTCACCCCATCTTGGATTCCCCTAGGTCGCTAGTTTTCAAAAATGCACAGGTTTGGTAGGTTTCCCTAGGTGCCGGCTGAGCAAGAGGCTAAAATCTACAGTTAGGCACTTTGCAAAAAACAGCTCTGTCTTCTTTAAAAAAAATGGGATGTGTCCACGTTGTGTTTTGGGGTGTGTCCTGTTGCGGCCGCTAGGCATACCCACACAAGTGAGGTATCATTTTTATCGGGAGACTTGGGTGAACGCTGGGTGGAAGGAAATTTGTGGCTCCTCTCAGATTCCAGAACTTTCTGTCACCGAAATGTGAGGAAAATGTGTTTTTTTAGCCCAATTGTGATGTTTGCAAAGGATTCTGGGTAACAGAACCTGTCAGAGCCCCACAAGTAACTCCATCTTGGATTCCCCTAGGTGTCTAGTTTTCAAAAATGCACAGGTTTGGTAGGTTTCCCTAGGTGCCGGCTGAGCTAGAGGCCAAAATCTACAGGTATGCACTTTGCAAAAAACAGCTCTGTTTTCTTTCAAAAAATGGGATGTGTCCACGTTGTGTTTTGGGGTGGCTTCTGTCGCGGCCGCTAGGCCTACCTACACAAGTGAGGTATCATTTTTATCGGGAGACTTGGGGGAACGCTGGGTGGAAAGAAATTTGTGGCTCCTCTCAGATTCCAGAACCTTCTGTCACCGAAATGTGAGCAAAATGTGTTTTTTTAGCCAAAATTTTAGGTTTGCAAAGGATTCTGGGTAACAGAACCTGGTCAGAGCCCCACAAGTCACTCCATCTTGGATTCCCCTAGGTCTCTAGTTTTAAAAAATGCACAGGTTTGGTAGGTTTCCGTAGGTGCCGGCTGAGCTAGAGGCCAAAATCTACAGGTAGGCACTTTGCAAAAAACAGCTCTGTTTTCTTTCAAAAAATGGGATGTGTCCACGTTGTGTTTTGGGGCGTCTCCTGTCGCGGTCGCTAGGCCTACCCACACAAGTGAGGTATCATTTTTATCGGGAGACTTGGAGGAACGCTGGGTGGAAAGAAATTCGTGTCTCCTCTCAGATTCTAGAACTTTCTGTCACCGAAATATGAGGAAAATGTGTTTTTTGAGCCAAATTTTGAGGTTTGCAAAGGATTATGGGTAACAGAACCTGGTCAGAACCCCACAAGTCACCCCATCTTGGATTCCCCTAGGTCGCTAGTTTTCAAAAATGCACAGGTTTGGTAGGTTTCCCTAGGTGCCGGCTGAGCAAGAGGCTAAAATCTACAGTTAGGCACTTTGCAAAAAACAGCTCTGTCTTCTTTAAAAAAATGGGATGTGTCCACGTTGTGTTTTGGGGTGTGTCCTATTGCGGCCGCTAGGCATACCCACACAAGTGAGGTATCATTTTTATCGGGAGGCTTGGGGGAACGCTTGGTAGAAGGAATTTTGTGGCTCCTCTCAGATTCCAGAACTTTCTGTCACCGAAATGTGAGGAAAACGTGTTTTCTTAGCCAAATTTTGAGGTTTGCAAAGGATTCTGGGTAACAGAACCTGGTCAGAGCCCCACAAGTCACTCCATCTTGGATTCCCCTAGGTCTCTAGTTTTAAAAAATGCACAGGTTTGGTAGGTTTCCCTAGGTGCCGGCTGAGCTAGAGGCCAAAATCTACAGGTAGGCAATTTGCAAAAAACAGCTCTGTTTTCTTTCAAAAAATGGGATGTGTCCACGTTGTGTTTTGGGGTGGCTCCTGTTGCGGCCGCTAGGCATACCCACACAAGTGAGGTATCATTTTTATCGGGAGACATGGGGGAACGCTGGGTGGAAAGAAATTCGTGGCTCCTCTCAGATTCCAGAACTTTCTGTCACCGAAATATGAGGAAAATGTGTTTTTTTAGCCAAATTTTGAGGTTTGCAAAGGATTCTGGGTAACAGAACCTGGTCAGAGCACCACAAGTCACTCCATCTTGGATTCCCCTAGGTCTCTAGTTTTCAAAAATGCAAAGGTTTGGTAGGTTTCCCTAGGTGCCGGCTGAGATAGAGGCCAAAATCTACAGGGAGGCACTTTGCAATAAACAGCTCTGTTTTCTTTCAAAAAATGGGATGTGTCCACTTTCTGATTCGGGGTGGCTCCTGGGCGGCCGCTAGGCATACCCACACAAGTGAGGTATCATTTTCATCGTGAGACTTGGGGGAACGCTGGGTGGAAGGAAATTTGTGGCTCCTCCCAGATTCCAGAACTTTCTGTCACCGAAATGTGAGAAAATTGTGTTTTTTTTAGTCACAATTTGAGGTTTGCAAAGGATTCTGGGTAACAGAACCTGGTCAGAGCCCCACAAGTCACTCCATCTTGGATTCCCCTAGGTCTGTAGTTTTCAAAAATGCACAGGTTTGGTAGGTTTCCCTAGGTGCCAGCTGAGCTAGAGGCCAAAATCTACAGGTAGGCACTTTGCAAAAAAACAGCTCTGTTTTCTTTCAAAAAATGGGATGTGTCCACGTTGCGCTTTGGGGCGTTTCCTGTCGTGGGCGCTAGGCCTACCCACACAAGTGAGGTATCATTTTTATCGGGAGACTTGGGGGAACGCTGGGTGGAAAGAAATTCGTGGCTCCTCTCAGATTCCAGAACTTTCTGTCACCGAAATATGAGGAAAATGTGTTTTTTTAGCCAAATTTTGAGGTTTGCAAAGGATTCTGGGTAACAGAACCTGGTCAGAACCCCACAAGTCACCCCATCTTGGATTCCCCTAGGTCGCTAATTTTAAAAAATGCACAGGTTTGGTAGGTTTCCCTAGGTGCCGGCTGAGCAAGAGGCTAAAATCTACAGTTAGGCACTTTGCAAAAAACAGCTCTGTCTTCTTTAAAAAAAATGGGATGTGTCCACGTTGTGTTTTGGGGAGTGTCCTGTTGCGGCCGCTAGGCATACCCACACAAGTGAGGTATCATTTTTATCGGGAGACTTGGGTGAACGCTGGGTGGAAGGAAATTTGTGGCTCCTCTCAGATTCCAGAACTTTCTGTCACCGAAATGTGAGGAAAATGTGTTTTTTTAGCCCAATTGTGATGTTTGCAAAGGATTCTGGGTAACAGAACCTGTCAGAGCCCCACAAGTAACTCCATCTTGGATTCCCCTAGGTCTCTAGTTTTCAAAAATGCACAGGTTTGGTAGGTTTCCCTAGGTGCCGGCTGAGCTAGAGGCCAAAATCTACAGGTATGCACTTTGCAAAAAACAGCTCTGTTTTCTTTAAAAAAATGGGATGTG
Organism: Pleurodeles waltl; assembly: GCF_031143425.1. Lineage (NCBI taxonomy): Eukaryota > Metazoa > Chordata > Amphibia > Caudata > Salamandridae > Pleurodeles > Pleurodeles waltl. The sequence goes on from NC_090446.1 coordinate 622,301,484, forward strand.
TCCACGTTGTGTTTTGGGGTGGCTTCTGTCGCGGCCGCTAGGCCTACCTACACAAGTGAGGTATCATTTTTATCGGGAGACTTGGGGGAACGCTGGGTGGAAAGAAATTTGTGGCTCCTCTCAGATTCCAGAACCTTCTGTCACCGAAATGTGAGCAAAATGTGTTTTTTTAGCCAAAATGTTAGGTTTGCAAAGGATTCTGGGTAACAGAACCTGGTCAGAGCCCCACAAGTCACTCCATCTTGGATTCCCCTAGGTCTCTAGTTTTAAAAAATGCACAGGTTTGGTAGGTTTCCCTAGGTTCCGGCTGAGCTAGAGGCCAAAATCTACAGGTAGGCACTTTGCAAAAAACAGCTCTGTTTTCTTTCAAAAAATGGGATGTGTCCATGTTGTGTTTTGGGGCGTCTCCTGTCGCGGTCGCTAGGCCTACCCACACAAGTGAGGTATCATTTTTATCGGGAGACTTGGGGGAACGCTGGGTGGAAAGAAATTCGTGTCTCCTCTCAGATTCTAGAACTTTCTGTCACCGAAATATGAGGAAAATGTGTTTTTTGAGCCAAATTTTGAGGTTTGCAAAGGATTCTGGGTAACAGAACCTGGTCGGAACCCCACAAGTCACCCCATCTTGGATTCCCCTAGGTCGCTAGTTTTAAAAAATGCACAGGTTTGGTAGGTTTCCCTAGGTGCCGGCTGAGCAAGAGGCTAAAATCTACAGTTAGGCACTTTGCAAAAAACAGCTCTGTCTTCTTTAAAAAAATGGGATGTGTCCACGTTGTGTTTTGGGGTGTGTCCTATTGCGGCCGCTAGGCATACCCACACAAGTGAGGTATCATTTTTATCGGGAGGCTTGGGGGAACGCTTGGTAGAAGGAATTTTGTGGCTCCTCTCAGATTCCAGAACTTTCTGTCACCGAAAAGTGAGGAAAACGTGTTTTCTTAGCCAAATTTTGAGGTTTGCAAAGGATTCTGGGTAACAGAACCTGGTCAGAGCCCCACAAGTCACTCCATCTTGGATTCCCCTAGGTCTCTAGTTTTAAAAAATGCACAGGTTTGGTAGGTTTCCCTAGGTGCCGGCTGAGCTAGAGGCCAAAATCTACAGGTAGGCAATTTGCAAAAAACAGCTCTGTTTTCTTTAAAAAAATGGGATGTGTCCACGTTGTGTTTTGGGGTGGCTCCTGTTGCGGCCGCTAGGCATACCCACACAAGTGAGGTATCATTTTTATCGGGAGACTTGGGGGAACGCTGGGTGGAAAGAAATTCGTGGCTCCTCTCAGATTCCAGAACTTTCTGTCACCGAAATATGAGGAAAATGTGTTTTTTTAGCCAAATTTTGAGGTTTGCAAAGGATTCTGGGTAACAGAACCTGGTCAGAACCCCACAAGTCACCCCATCTTGGATTCCCCTAGGTCGCTAGTTTTCAAAAATGCACAGGTTTGGTAGGTTTCCCTAGGTGCCGGCTGAGCAAGAGGCTAAAATCTACAGTTAGGCACTTTGCAAAAAACAGCTCTGTCTTCTTTAAAAAAATGGGATGTGTCCACGTTGTGTTTTGGGGTGTGTCCTGTTGCGGCCGCTAGGCATACCCACACAAGTGAGGTATAATTTTTATCGGGAGGCTTTGGGGAACGCTTGGTAGAAGGAATTTTGTGGCTCCTCTCAGATTCCAGAACTTTCTGTCACCGAAATGTGAGGAAAACGTGTTTTCTTAGCCAAATTTTGAGGTTTGCAAAGGATTCTGGGTAACAGAACCTGGTCAGAGCCCCACAAGTCACTCCATCTTGGATTCCCCTAGGTCTCTAGTTTTAAAAAATGCACAGGTTTGGTAGGTTTCCCTAGGTGCCGGCTGAGCTAGAGGCCAAAATCTACAGGTAGGCAATTTGCAAAAAACAGCTCTGTTTTCTTTCAAAAAATGGGATGTGTCCACGTTCTGATTCGGGGTGTCTCCTGTGCGGCCCCTAGGCATACCCACACAAGTGAGGTATCATTTTCATCGTGAGACTTGGGGGAACGCTGGGTGGAAGGACATTTGTGGCTCCTCCCAGATTCCAGAACTTTCTGTCACCGAAATGTGAGAAAAATTATTTTTTTTAGTAAAAATTTGAGGTTTGCAAAGGATTCTGGGTAACAGAACCTGGTCAGAGCCCCACAAGTCACTCCATCTTGGATTCCCCTAGGTCTCTAGTTTTCAAAAATGCACAGGTTTGGTAGGTTTCCCTAGGTGCCAGCTGAGCTAGAGGCCAAAATCTACAGGTAGGCACTGTGCAAAAAACAGCTCTGTTTTCTTTAAAAAAATGGGATGTGTCCACGTTGTGTTTTGGGACGACTTCTGTCGCGGCCGCTATGCCTACCCACACAAGTGAGGTATCATTTTCATCGTGAGACTTGGGGGAACGCTGGGTGGAAGGAAATTTGTGGCTCCTCCCAGATTCCAGAACTTTCTGTCACCGAAATGTGAGAAAAATTATTTTTTTTAGTAAAAATTTGAGGTTTGCAAAGGATTCTGGGTAACAGAACCTGGTCAGAGCCCCACAAGTCACCCCATCTTGGATTCCCCTAGGTCTCTAGTTTTCAAAAATCAACAGGTTTGGTATGTTTCCCTAGGTGCCGGCTGAGCTAGATGCCAAAATCTACAGGTAGGCACTTTGCAAAAAACAGCTCTGTTTTCTTTCAGAAAATGGGATGTGTCCACGTTGTGTTTTGATGCGTTTTATGTCGCGGTCGCTAGGCCTACCCACACAAGTGAGGTATCATTTTTATCGGGAGACTTGGGGGAACGCTGGGTGAAAGGAAATTTGTGGCTCCTCTCAGATTCCAGAACTTTCTGTCACCGAAATGTGAGGAAAATGTGTTTTTTTAGCCAAAATTTGAGGTTTGCAAAGGATTATGGGTAACAGAACCTGGTCAGAGCCCCACAAGTCACTCCATCTTGGATTCCCCTAGGTCTCTAGTTTTCAAAAATGTACAGGTTTGGTAGGTTTCCCTAGGTGCCGGCTGAGCTACAGGCCAAAATCTACAGGTAGGCACTTTGCAAAAAACAGCTCTGTTTTCTTTCAAAAAATGGGATGTGTCCACATTGTGGTTTGGGGCGTTCTGCTGTCGCGGCCGCTAGGCCTACCCACACAAGTGAGGTATCATTTTTTTCGGGAGACTTGGGGAACGCTGGGTGGAAGGAAATTTGTGGCTCCTCCCAGATTCCAGAACTTTCTGTCACCGAAATGTGAGAAAAATGTGTTTTTTTAGCCACAATTTGAGGTTTGCAAAGGATTCTGGGTAACAGAACCTGGTCAGAGCACCACAAGTCACTCCATCTTGGATTCCCCTAGGTCTCTAGTTTTCAAAAATGCACAGGTTTGGTAGGTTTCCCTAGGTGCCGGCTGAGATAGAGGCCAAAATCTACAGGGAGGCACTTTGCAATAAACAGCTCTGTTTTCTTTCAAAAAATGGGATGTGTCCACTTTCTGATTCGGGGTGGTTACTGGGCGGCCGCTAGGCATACCCACACAAGTGAGGTATCATTTTCATCGTGAGACTTGGGGGAACGCTGGGTGGAAGGAAATTTGTGGCTCCTCCCAGATTCCAGAACTTTCTGTCACCGAAATGTGAGAAAATTGAGTTTTTTTTAGTCACAATTTGAGGTTTGCAAAGGATTCTGGGTAACAGAACCTGGTCAGAGCCCCACAAGTCACTCCATCTTGGATTCCCCTAGGTCTGTAGTTTTCAAAAATGCACAGGTTTGGTAGGTTTCCCTAGGTGCCAGCTGAGCTAGAGGCCAAAATCTACAGGTAGGCACTTTGCAAAAAAACAGCTCTGTTTTCTTTCAAAAAATGGGATGTGTCCACGTTGCGCTTTGGGGCGTTTCCTGTCGTGGGCGCTAGGCCTACCCACACAAGTGAGGTATCATTTTTATCGGGAGACTTGGGGGAACGCTGGGTGGAAGGAAATTTGTGGCTCCTCTCAGATTCCAGAACTTTCTGTCACCGAAATGTGAGGAAAATGTGTTTTTTTAGCCAAAATTTGAGATTTGCAAAGGATTCTGGGTAACAGAACCTGGTCAGAGCCCCACAAGTCACTCCATCTTGGATTCCCCTAGGTCTGTAGTTTTCAAAAATGCACAGGTTTGGTAGGTTTCCCTAGGTGCCAGCTGAGCTAGAGGCCAAAATCTACAGGTAGGCACTTTGCAAAAAAACAGCTCTGTTTTCTTTCAAAAAATGGGATGTGTCCACGTTGTGTTTTGGGACGATCTCTGTCGCGGCCGCTAGGCCTACCCACACAAGTGAGGTATCATTTTTATCGGGAGACTTGGGGGAACGCTGGGTGGAAGGAAATTTGTGGCTCCTCTCAGATTCCAGAACTTTCTGTCACCGAAATGTGAGGAAAATGTGTTTTTTTAGCCAAAATTTGAGGTTTGCAAAGGATTCTGGGTAACAGAACCTGGTCAGAGCCTCACAAATCACTCCATCTTGGATATCCCTAGGTCTCTAGTTTTCAAAAATGCACAGGTTTGGTAGGTTTCCCTAGGTGCCGGCTGAGCTACAGGCCAAAATCTACAGGAAGGCACTTTGCAAAAAACAGCTGTCTTCTTTCAAAAAATGGGATATGTTCACGTTGAGTTTTGGGGTGTCTTCTGTTGCGGCCGCTAGGCATACCCACACAAGTGATGTATCATTTTTATCGGGAGACTTGGGGGAAGGCTGGGTGGAAGGAAATTTGTGGCTCCTCCCAGATTCCAAAACTTTCTGTCACCGAAATGATAGAAAAAAAAAATTTTAGCCAAAATTTGAGGTTTGCAAAGGATTCTGGATAACAGAACCTGGTCAGAGCGCCACTAGTCACTCCATCTTGGATTCCCCTAGGTCTCTAGTTTTCAAAAATGCACAGGTTTGGTAGGTTTCCCTAGGTGCCGGCTGAGCTAGAGGCCAAAATCTACAGGTAGGCACTTTGCAAAAAACAGCTCTGTTTTCTTTAAAAAAATGGGATGTGTCTACGTTGTGTTTTGGGACGACTCCTGTCGCAGCCGCTAGGCCTACCCACACAAGTGAGGTATCATTTTTATCGGGAGACTTGGGGTACGCTGGGTGGAAGGAAATTTGTGGCTCCTCTCAGATTCCAGAACTTTCTGTCACCGAAATGTGAGGAAAATGTGTTTTTTTAGCCAAATTTTGAGGTTTGCAAAGGATTCTGGGTAACAGAACCTGGTCAGAGCCCCACAAGTCACCCCATCTTGGATTCCCCTAGGTCTCTAGTTTTCAAAAATGTACAGGTTTGGTAGGTTTCCCTAGGTGCCGGCTGAGCTAGATGCCAAAATCTACAGGCAGGCATTTGCAAAAAACAGCTCTGTTTTCTTTCAGAAAATGGGATGTGTGCACGTTGTGTTTTGGGGTGTTTTCTGTCGCGGCTGCTATGCCTACCCACACAAGTGAGGTATCATTTTTATCGGGAGACTTGGGGGAACGCTGGGTGGAAGGAAATGTGTGGCTCCTCTCAGATTCCAGAACTTTCTGTCACCGAAATGTGAGGAAAATGTGTTTTTTTAGCCAAATGTTGAGGTTTGCTAAGGATTCTGGGTAATAGAACCTGGTCAGAGCCCCACAAGTCACCCCATCCTGGATTCCCCTAGGTCTCTAGTTTTCAAAAATGTACAGGTTTGGTAGGTTTCCCTAGGTGCCGGCTGAGCTAGAGGCCAAAATCTACAGGTAGGCACTTTGCAAAAAACAGCTCTGTTTTCTTTCAAAAAATGGGATGTATCCACATTGTGTTTTGAGGCGTTTTTTGTCGCGGCCGCTAGGCCTACCCACACAAGTGAGGTATGATTTTTATCGGGAGACTTTGGGGAACGCTGGGTGGAAGGAAATTTTTGGCTCCTCTCAGATTCCAGAACTTTCTGTCACCGAAATGTGAGGACAATGTGTTTTTTTAGCCAAATTTTGAGGTTTGCAAAGGATTCTGGGTAACAGAACCTGGTCAGAGCCCCACAAGTCACCCCATCTTGGATTCCCCTAGGTCTCTAGTTTTAAAAAATGCACAGGTTTGGTAGGTTTCCCTAGGTGCCGGCTGAGCTACAGGCCAAAATCTACAGGAAGGCACTTTGCAAAAAACAGCTGTCTTCTTTCAAAAAATGGGATGTGTTCACGTTGAGTTTTGGGGCGTTTTTTGTCGCGGCCGCTAGGCCTACCCACACAAGTGAGGTATGATTTTTATCGGGAGACTTTGGGGAACGCTGGGTGGAAGGAAATTTTTGGCTCCTCTCAGATTCCAGAACTTTCTGTCACCGAAATGTGAGGACAATGTGTTTTTTTAGCCAAAATTTGAGGTTTGCAAAGGATTCTGGGTAACAGAACCTGGTCAGAGCGCCACTAGTCACTCCATCTTCGATTCCCCTAGGTCTCTAGTTTTCAAAAATGCACAGGTTTGGTAGGTTTCCCTAGGTGCCGGCTGAGCTAGAGGCCAAAATCTACAGGTAGGCACTTTGCAAAAAACAGCTCTGTTTTCCTTAAAAAAATGGGATGTGTCTACGTTGTGTTTTGGGACGACTCCTGTCGCAGCCGCTAGGCCTACCCACACAAGTGAGGTATCATTTTTATCGGGAGACTTGGGGTACGCTGGGTGGAAGGAAATTTGTGGCTCCTCTCAGATTCCAGAACTTTCTGTCACCGAAATGTGAGGAAAATGTGTTTTTTTAGCCAAATTTTGAGGTTTGCAAAGGATTCTGGGTAACAGAACCTGGTCAGAGCCCCACAAGTCACCCCATCTTGGATTCCCCTAGGTCTCTAGTTTTCAAAAATGTACAGGTTTGGTAGGTTTCCCTAGGTGCCGGCTGAACTAGATGCCAAAATCTACAGGCAGGCACTTTGCAAAAAACAGCTCTGTTTTCTTTAAAAAAATGGGATGTATCCACATTGTGTTTTGGGGCGTCTTTTGTCGCGGCCGCTAGGCCTACCCACACAAGTGAGGTATCATTTTTATCGGGAGACTTTGGGGAACGCTGGGTGGAAGGAAATTTGTGGCTCCTCTCAGATTCCAGAACTTTCTGTCACCGAAATGTGAGGACAATGTGTTTTTTTAGCCAAATTTTGAGGTTTGCAAAGGATTCTGGGTAACAGAACCTGGTCAGAGCCCCACAAGTCACCCCATCTTGGATTCCCCTAGGTCTCTAGTTTTCAAAAATGCACAGGTTTGGTAGGTTTCCCTAGGTGCCGGCTGAGCAAGAGGCCAAAATCTACAGAAAGGCACTTTGCAAAAAACAGCTCTGATTTTCTTTCAAAAAATGGGATGTGTCCACGTTGTGTTTTGGGGTGTGTTCCGTTGCGGCCGCTAGGCATACCCACACAAGTGAGGTATCATTTTTATCGGGAGACTTGGGGGAAGGCTGGGTGGAAGGAAATTTGTGGCTCCTCCCAGATTCCAGAACTTTCTTTCACCGAAATGTGAGAAAAATGAGTTTTTTTAGCCAAAATTTGAGGTTTGCAAAGGATTCTGGGTAACAGAACCTGGTCAGAGCGCCACAAGTCACTCCATCTTGGATTCCCCTAGGTCTCTAGTTTTCAAAAATGCACAGGTTTGGTAGGTTTCCCTAGGTGCCGGCTGAGCTAGAGGCCAAAATCTACAGGTAGGCACTTTGCAAAAAACAGCTCTGTTTTCTTTAAAAAAATGGGATGTGTCCACGTTGTGTTTTGGGACGACTCCTGTCGCGGCCGCTAGGCCTACCCACACAAGTGAGGTATCACTTTTATCGGGAGACTTGGGGAACGCTGGGTGGAAGGAAATTTGTTGCTCTTCTCAGATTCCAGAACTTTCTGTCACCGAAATGTGAGGAAAATGTGTTTTTTTAGCCAAATTTTGCGGTTTGCAAAGGATTCTGGGTAACAGAACCTGGTCAGAGCCCCACAAGTCACCCCATCTTGGATTCCCCTAGGTCTCTAGTTTTCAAAAATGTACATGTTTGGTAGGTTTCCCTAGGTGCCGGCTGAGCTAGATGCCAAAATCTACAGGTAGGCACTTTGCAAAAAACAGCTCTGTTTTCTTTAAAAAAATGGGATGTGTCCACATTGTGGTTTGGGGCGCTTTGCTGTCGCTGCCGCTAGGCCTACCCACACAAGTGACGTATCATTTTTATCGGGAGACTTGGGGGAACGCTGGGTGGAATGAAATTCGTGGCTCCTCTCAGATTCCAGAACTTTCTGTCACCGAAATGTGAGAACAATGTGTTTTTTTAGCCAAATGTTGAGGTTTGCAAAGGATTCTGGGTAACAGAACCTGGTCAGAGCCCCACAAGTCACACCATCTTGGATTCCCCTAGGTCTCTAGTTTTCAAAAATGCACAGGTTTGGTAGGTTTCCCTAGGTGCCAGCTGAGCTACAGGCCAAAATCTACAGGAAGGCACTTTGCAAAAAACAGCTGTCTTCTTTAAAAAAATGGGATGTGTTCACGTTGAGTTTTGGGGCGTCTCCTGTTGCGGCCGCTAGGCATACCCACACAAGTGATGTATCATTTTTATCGGGAGACTTGGGGGAAGGCTGGGTGGAAGGAAATTTGTGGCTCCGCCCAGATTCCAGAACTTTCTGTCACCGAAATGTTAGAAAACATTTTTTTTAGCCAAAATTTGAGGTTTGCAAAGGATTCTGGGTAACAGAACCTGGTCAGAGCGCCACTAGTCACTCCATCTTGGATTCCCCTAGGTCTCTAGTTTTCAAAAATGCACAGGTTTGGTAGGTTTCCCTAGGTGCCGGCTGAGCTAGAGGCCAAAATCTACAGGTAGGCACTTTGCAAAAAACAGCTCTGTTTTCTTTAAAAAAATGGGATGTGTCTACGTTGTGTTTTGGGACGACTCCTGTTGCAGCCGCTAGGCCTACCCACACAAGTGAGGTATCATTTTTATCGGGAGACTTGGGGTACGCTGGGTGGAAGGAAATTTGTGGCTCCTCTCAGATTCCAGAACTTTCTGTCACCGAAATGTGAGGAAAATGTGTTTTTTTAGCCAAATTTTGAGGTTTGCAAAGGATTCTGGGTAACAGAACCTGATCAGAGCCCCACAAGTCACCCCATCTTGGATTCCCCTAGGTCTCTAGTTTTCAAAAATGTACAGGTTTGGTAGGTTTCCCTAGGTGCCGGCTGAACTAGATGCCAAAATCTACATTCAGGCACTTTGCAAAAAACAGCTCTGTTTTCTTTCAGAAAATGGGATGTGTGCACGTTGTGTTTTGGGGAGTTTTCCGTCGCGGCTGCTAGGCCTACCCACACAAGTGAGGTATCATTTTTATCGGGAGACTTGGGGGAACGCTGGGTGGAAGGAAATGTGTGGCTCCTCTCAGATTCCAGAACTTTCTGTCACCGAAATGTGAGGAAAATGTGTTTTTTTAGCCAAATGTTGAGGTTTGCAAAGGATTCTGGGTAACAGAACCTTGTCAGAGCCCCACAAGTCACTCCATCCTGGATTCCCCTAGGTCTCTAGTTTTAAAAAATGTACAGGTTTGGTAGGTTTCCCTAGGTGCCGGCTGAGCTAGAGGCCAAAATCTACAGGTAGGCACTTTGCAAAAAACAGCTCTGTTTTCTTTAAAAAAATGGGATGTATCCACATTGTGTTTTGGGGCGTCTTTTGTAGCGGCCGCTAGGCCTACCCACACAAGTGAGGTATGATTTTTATCGGGAGACTTTGGGGAACGCTGGGTGGAAGGAAATTTGTGGCTCCTCTCAGATTCCAGAACTTTCTGTCACCGAAATGTGAGGACAATGTGTTTTTTTAGCCAAATTTTGAGGTTTGCAAAGGATTCTGGGTAACAGAACCTGGTCAGAGCCCCACAAGTCACTCCATCTTGGATTCCCCTAGGTCTGTAGTTTTAAAAAATGTACAGGTTTGGTAGGTTTCCCTAGGTGCCGGCTGAGCTAGAGGCCAAAATCTACAGGTAGGCACTTTGCAAAAAACAGCTCTGTTTTCTTTCAAAAAATGGGATGTGTCCACGTTGCGCTTTGGGGCGTTTCCTGTCGTGGGCGCTAGGCCTACCCACACAAGTGAGGTATCATTTTTATCGGGAGACTTGGGGGAACGCTGGGTGGAAGGAAATTTGTGGCTCCTCTCAGATTCCAGAACTTTCTGTCACCGAAATGTGAGGAAAATGTGTTTTTTTAGCCAAAATTTGAGATTTGCAAAGGATTCTGGGTAACAGAACCTGGTCAGAGCCCCACAAGTCACTCCATCTTGGATTCCCCTAGGTCTGTAGTTTTCAAAAATGCACAGGTTTGGTAGGTTTCCCTAGGTGCCAGCTGAGCTAGAGGCCAAAATCTACAGGTAGGCACTTTGCAAAAAAACAGCTCTGTTTTCTTTCAAAAAATGGGATGTGTCCACGTTGTGTTTTGGGACGATCTCTGTCGCGGCCGCTAGGCCTACCCACACAAGTGAGGTATCATTTTTATCGGGAGACTTGGGGGAACGCTGGGTGGAAGGAAATTTGTGGCTCCTCTCAGATTCCAGAACTTTCTGTCACCGAAATGTGAGGAAAATGTGTTTTTTTAGCCAAAATTTGAGGTTTGCAAAGGATTCTGGGTAACAGAACCTGGTCAGAGCCTCACAAATCACTCCATCTTGGATATCCCTAGGTCTCTAGTTTTCAAAAATGCACAGGTTTGGTAGGTTTCCCTAGGTGCCGGCTGAGCTACAGGCCAAAATCTACAGGAAGGCACTTTGCAAAAAACAGCTGTCTTCTTTCAAAAAATGGGATATGTTCACGTTGAGTTTTGGGGTGTCTTCTGTTGCGGCCGCTAGGCATACCCACACAAGTGATGTATCATTTTTATCGGGAGACTTGGGGGAAGGCTGGGTGGAAGGAAATTTGTGGCTCCTCCCAGATTCCAAAACTTTCTGTCACCGAAATGATAGAAAAAAAAAATTTTAGCCAAAATTTGAGGTTTGCAAAGGATTCTGGATAACAGAACCTGGTCAGAGCGCCACTAGTCACTCCATCTTGGATTCCCCTAGGTCTCTAGTTTTCAAAAATGCACAGGTTTGGTAGGTTTCCCTAGGTGCCGGCTGAGCTAGAGGCCAAAATCTACAGGTAGGCACTTTGCAAAAAACAGCTCTGTTTTCTTTAAAAAAATGGGATGTGTCTACGTTGTGTTTTGGGACGACTCCTGTCGCAGCCGCTAGGCCTACCCACACAAGTGAGGTATCATTTTTATCGGGAGACTTGGGGTACGCTGGGTGGAAGGAAATTTGTGGCTCCTCTCAGATTCCAGAACTTTCTGTCACCGAAATGTGAGGAAAATGTGTTTTTTTAGCCAAATTTTGAGGTTTGCAAAGGATTCTGGGTAACAGAACCTGGTCAGAGCCCCACAAGTCACCCCATCTTGGATTCCCCTAGGTCTCTAGTTTTCAAAAATGTACAGGTTTGGTAGGTTTCCCTAGGTGCCGGCTGAGCTAGATGCCAAAATCTACAGGCAGGCATTTGCAAAAAACAGCTCTGTTTTCTTTCAGAAAATGGGATGTGTGCACGTTGTGTTTTGGGGTGTTTTCTGTCGCGGCTGCTATGCCTACCCACACAAGTGAGGTATCATTTTTATCGGGAGACTTGGGGGAACGCTGGGTGGAAGGAAATGTGTGGCTCCTCTCAGATTCCAGAACTTTCTGTCACCGAAATGTGAGGAAAATGTGTTTTTTTAGCCAAATGTTGAGGTTTGCTAAGGATTCTGGGTAATAGAACCTGGTCAGAGCCCCACAAGTCACCCCATCCTGGATTCCCCTAGGTCTCTAGTTTTCAAAAATGTACAGGTTTGGTAGGTTTCCCTAGGTGCCGGCTGAGCTAGAGGCCAAAATCTACAGGTAGGCACTTTGCAAAAAACAGCTCTGTTTTCTTTCAAAAAATGGGATGTATCCACATTGTGTTTTGAGGCGTTTTTTGTCGCGGCCGCTAGGCCTACCCACACAAGTGAGGTATGATTTTTATCGGGAGACTTTGGGGAACGCTGGGTGGAAGGAAATTTTTGGCTCCTCTCAGATTCCAGAACTTTCTGTCACCGAAATGTGAGGACAATGTGTTTTTTTAGCCAAATTTTGAGGTTTGCAAAGGATTCTGGGTAACAGAACCTGGTCAGAGCCCCACAAGTCACCCCATCTTGGATTCCCCTAGGTCTCTAGTTTTAAAAAATGCACAGGTTTGGTAGGTTTCCCTAGGTGCCGGCTGAGCTACAGGCCAAAATCTACAGGAAGGCACTTTGCAAAAAACAGCTGTCTTCTTTCAAAAAATGGGATGTGTTCACGTTGAGTTTTGGGGCGTTTTTTGTCGCGGCCGCTAGGCCTACCCACACAAGTGAGGTATGATTTTTATCGGGAGACTTTGGGGAACGCTGGGTGGAAGGAAATTTTTGGCTCCTCTCAGATTCCAGAACTTTCTGTCACCGAAATGTGAGGACAATGTGTTTTTTTAGCCAAAATTTGAGGTTTGCAAAGGATTCTGGGTAACAGAACCTGGTCAGAGCGCCACTAGTCACTCCATCTTCGATTCCCCTAGGTCTCTAGTTTTAAAAAATGCACAGGTTTGGTAGGTTTCCCTAGGTGCCGGCTGAGCTAGAGGCCAAAATCTACAGGTAGGCACTTTGCAAAAAACAGCTCTGTTTTCCTTAAAAAAATGGGATGTGTCTACGTTGTGTTTTGGGACGACTCCTGTCGCAGCCGCTAGGCCTACCCACACAAGTGAGGTATCATTTTTATCGGGAGACTTGGGGTACGCTGGGTGGAAGGAAATTTGTGGCTCCTCTCAGATTCCAGAACTTTCTGTCACCGAAATGTGAGGAAAATGTGTTTTTTTAGCCAAATTTTGAGGTTTGCAAAGGATTCTGGGTAACAGAACCTGGTCAGAGCCCCACAAGTCACCCCATCTTGGATTCCCCTAGGTCTCTAGTTTTCAAAAATGTACAGGTTTGGTAGGTTTCCCTAGGTGCCGGCTGAACTAGATGCCAAAATCTACAGGCAGGCACTTTGCAAAAAACAGCTCTGTTTTCTTTAAAAAAATGGGATGTATCCACATTGTGTTTTGGGGCGTCTTTTGTCGCGGCCGCTAGGCCTACCCACACAAGTGAGGTATCATTTTTATCGGGAGACTTTGGGGAACGCTGGGTGGAAGGAAATTTGTGGCTCCTCTCAGATTCCAGAACTTTCTGTCACCGAAATGTGAGGACAATGTGTTTTTTTAGCCAAATTTTGAGGTTTGCAAAGGATTCTGGGTAACAGAACCTGGTCAGAGCCCCACAAGTCACCCCATCTTGGATTCCCCTAGGTCTCTAGTTTTCAAAAATGCACAGGTTTGGTAGGTTTCCCTAGGTGCCGGCTGAGCAAGAGGCCAAAATCTACAGAAAGGCACTTTGCAAAAAACAGCTCTGATTTTCTTTCAAAAAATGGGATGTGTCCACGTTGTGTTTTGGGGTGTGTTCCGTTGCGGCCGCTAGGCATACCCACACAAGTGAGGTATCATTTTTATCGGGAGACTTGGGGGAAGGCTGGGTGGAAGGAAATTTGTGGCTCCTCCCAGATTCCAGAACTTTCTTTCACCGAAATGTGAGAAAAATGAGTTTTTTTAGCCAAAATTTGAGGTTTGCAAAGGATTCTGGGTAACAGAACCTGGTCAGAGCGCCACAAGTCACTCCATCTTGGATTCCCCTAGGTCTCTAGTTTTCAAAAATGCACAGGTTTGGTAGGTTTCCCTAGGTGCCGGCTGAGCTAGAGGCCAAAATCTACAGGTAGGCACTTTGCAAAAAACAGCTCTGTTTTCTTTAAAAAAATGGGATGTGTCCACGTTGTGTTTTGGGACGACTCCTGTCGCGGCCGCTAGGCCTACCCACACAAGTGAGGTATCATTTTTATCGGGAGACTTGGGGAACGCTGGGTGGAAGGAAATTTGTTGCTCTTCTCAGATTCCAGAACTTTCTGTCACCGAAATGTGAGGAAAATGTGTTTTTTTAGCCAAATTTTGCGGTTTGCAAAGGATTCTGGGTAACAGAACCTGGTCAGAGCCCCACAAGTCACCCCATCTTGGATTCCCCTAGGTCTCTAGTTTTCAAAAATGTACATGTTTGGTAGGTTTCCCTAGGTGCCGGCTGAGCTAGATGCCAAAATCTACAGGTAGGCACTTTGCAAAAAACAGCTCTGTTTTCTTTAAAAAAATGGGATGTGTCCACATTGTGGTTTGGGGCGCTTTGCTGTCGCTGCCGCTAGGCCTACCCACACAAGTGACGTATCATTTTTATCGGGAGACTTGGGGGAACGCTGGGTGGAATGAAATTCGTGGCTCCTCTCAGATTCCAGAACTTTCTGTCACCGAAATGTGAGAACAATGTGTTTTTTTAGCCAAATGTTGAGGTTTGCAAAGGATTCTGGGTAACAGAACCTGGTCAGAGCCCCACAAGTCACACCATCTTGGATTCCCCTAGGTCTCTAGTTTTCAAAAATGCACAGGTTTGGTAGGTTTCCCTAGGTGCCAGCTGAGCTACAGGCCAAAATCTACAGGAAGGCACTTTGCAAAAAACAGCTGTCTTCTTTCAAAAAATGGGATGTGTTCACGTTGAGTTTTGGGGCGTCTCCTGTTGCGGCCGCTAGGCATACCCACACAAGTGATGTATCATTTTTATCGGGAGACTTGGGGGAAGGCTGGGTGGAAGGAAATTTGTGGCTCCGCCCAGATTCCAGAACTTTCTGTCACCGAAATGTTAGAAAACATTTTTTTTAGCCAAAATTTGAGGTTTGCAAAGGATTCTGGGTAACAGAACCTGGTCAGAGCGCCACTAGTCACTCCATCTTGGATTCCCCTAGGTCTCTAGTTTTCAAAAATGCACAGGTTTGGTAGGTTTCCCTAGGTGCCGGCTGAGCTAGAGGCCAAAATCTACAGGTAGGCACTTTGCAAAAAACAGCTCTGTTTTCTTTAAAAAAATGGGATGTGTCTACGTTGTGTTTTGGGACGACTCCTGTTGCAGCCGCTAGGCCTACCCACACAAGTGAGGTATCATTTTTATCGGGAGACTTGGGGTACGCTGGGTGGAAGGAAATTTGTGGCTCCTCTCAGATTCCAGAACTTTCTGTCACCGAAATGTGAGGAAAATGTGTTTTTTTAGCCAAATTTTGAGGTTTGCAAAGGATTCTGGGTAACAGAACCTGATCAGAGCCCCACAAGTCACCCCATCTTGGATTCCCCTAGGTCTCTAGTTTTCAAAAATGTACAGGTTTGGTAGGTTTCCCTAGGTGCCGGCTGAACTAGATGCCAAAATCTACAGGCAGGCACTTTGCAAAAAACAGCTCTGTTTTCTTTCAGAAAATGGGATGTGTGCACGTTGTGTTTTGGGGAGTTTTCCGTCGCGGCTGCTAGGCCTACCCACACAAGTGAGGTATCATTTTTATCGGGAGACTTGGGGGAACGCTGGGTGGAAGGAAATGTGTGGCTCCTCTCAGATTCCAGAACTTTCTGTCACCGAAATGTGAGGAAAATGTGTTTTTTTAGCCAAATGTTGAGGTTTGCAAAGGATTCTGGGTAACAGAACCTTGTCAGAGCCCCACAAGTCACTCCATCCTGGATTCCCCTAGGTCTCTAGTTTTAAAAAATGTACAGGTTTGGTAGGTTTCCCTAGGTGCCGGCTGAGCTAGAGGCCAAAATCTACAGGTAGGCACTTTGCAAAAAACAGCTCTGTTTTCTTTAAAAAAATGGGATGTATCCACATTGTGTTTTGGGGCGTCTTTTGTAGCGGCCGCTAGGCCTACCCACACAAGTGAGGTATGATTTTTATCGGGAGACTTTGGGGAACGCTGGGTGGAAGGAAATTTGTGGCTCCTCTCAGATTCCAGAACTTTCTGTCACCGAAATGTGAGGACAATGTGTTTTTTTAGCCAAATTTTGAGGTTTGCAAAGGATTCTGGGTAACAGAACCTGGTCAGAGCCCCACAAGTCACCCCATCTTGGATTCCCCTAGGTCTCTAGTTTTCAAAAATGCACAGGTTTGGTAGGTTTCCCTAGGTGCCGGCTGAGCTACAGGCCAAAATCTACAGGAAGGCACTTTGCAAAAAACAGCTGTCTTCTTTCAAAAAATGGGATGTGTTCACGTTGAGTTTTGGGGCGTCTCCTGTTGCGGCCGCTAGGCATACCCACACAAGTGATGTATCATTTTTATCGGGAGACTTGGGGGAAGGCTGGGTGGAAGGAAATTTGTGGCTCCGCCCAGATTCCAGAACTTTCTGTCACCGAAATGTTAGAAAAAATTTTTTTTAGCCAAAATTTGAGGTTTGCAAAGGATTCTGGGTAACAGAACCTGGTCAGAGCGCCACTAGTCACTCCATCTTGGATTCCCCTAGGTCTCTAGTTTTCAAAAATGCACAGGTTTGGTAGGTTTCCCTAGGTGCCGGCTGAGCTAGAGGCCAAAATCTACAGGTAGGCACTTTGCAAAAAACAGCTCTGTTTTCTTTAAAAAAATGGGATGTGTCTACGTTGTGTTTTGGGATGACTCCTGTCGCAGCCGCTAGGCCTACCCACACAAGTGAGGTATCATTTTTATCGGGAGACTTGGGGTACGCTGGGTGGAAGGAAATTTGTGGCTCCTCTCAGATTCCAGAACTTTCTGTCACCGAAATGTGAGGAAAATATGTTTTTTTAGCCAAATTTTGAGGTTTGCAAAGGATTCTGGGTAACAGAACCTGATCAGAGCCCCACAAGTCACCCCATCTTGGATTCCCCTAGGTCTCTAGTTTTCAAAAATGAACAGGTTTGGTAGGTTTCCCTAGGTGCCGGCTGAACTAGATGCCAAAATCTACAGGCAGGCACTTTGCAAAAAACAGCTCTGTTTTCTTTCAGAAAATGGGATGTGTGCACGTTGTGTTTTGGGGAGTTTTCCGTCGCGGCTGCTAGGCCTACCCACACAAGTGAGGTATCATTTTTATCGGGAGACTTGGGGGAACGCTGGGTGGAAGGAAATGTGTGGCTCCTCTCAGATTCCAGAACTTTCTGTCACCGAAATGTGAGGAAAATGTGTTTTTTTAGCCAAATGTTGAGGTTTGCAAAGGATTCTGGGTAACAGAACCTTGTCAGAGCCCCACAAGTCACTCCATCTTGGATTCCCCTAGGTCTCTAGTTTTCAAAAATGTACAGGTTTGGTAGGTTTCCCTAGGTGACGGCTGAGCTAGAGGCCAAAATCTACAGGTAGGCACTTTGCAAAAAACAGCTCTGTTTTCTTTAAAAAAATGGGATGTATCCACATTGAGTTTTGGGGCGTCTTTTGTAGCGGCCGCTAGGCCTACCCACACAAGTGAGGTATGATTTTTATCGGGAGACTTTGGGGAACGCTGGGTGGAAGGAAATTTGTGGCTCCTCTCAGATTCCAGAACTTTCTGTCACCGAAATGTGAGGACAATGTGTTTTTTTAGCCAAATTTTGAGGTTTGCAAAGGATTCTGGGTAACAGAACCTGGTCAGAGCCCCACAAGTCACCCCATCTTGGATTCCCCTAGGTCTCTAGTTTTCAAAAATGCACAGGTTTGGTAGGTTTCCCTAGGTGCCGGCTGAGCTACAGGCCAAAATCTACAGGAAGGCACTTTGCAAAAAACAGCTGTCTTCTTTCAAAAAATGGGATGTGTTCACGTTGAGTTTTGGGGCGTCTCCTGTTGCGGCCGCTAGGCATACCCACACAAGTGATGTATCATTTTTATCGGGAGACTTGGGGGAAGGCTGGGTGGAAGGAAATTTGTGGCTCCTCCCAGATTCCAGAACTTTCTGTCACCGAAATGTTAGAAAAAATTTTTTTTAGCCAAAATTTGAGGTTTGCAAAGGATTCTGGGTAACAGAACCTGGTCAGAGCGCCACTAGTCACTCCATCTTGGATTCCCCTAGGTCTCTAGTTTTCAAAAATGCACAGGTTTGGTAGGTTTCCCTAGGTGCCGGCTGAGCTAGAGGCCAAAATCTACAGGTAGGCACTTTGCAAAAAACAGCTCTATTTTCCTTAAAAAAATGGGATGTGTCTACGTTGTGTTTTGGGACGACTCCTGTCGCAGCCGCTAGGCCTACCCACACAAGTGAGGTATCATTTTTATCGGGAGACTTGGGGTACGCTGGATGGAAGGAAATTTGTGGCTCCTCTCAGATTCCAGAACTTTCTCTCACCGAAATGTGAGGAAAATGTGTTTTTTTAGCCAAATTTTGAGGTTTGCAAAGGATTCTGGGTAACAGAACCTGGTCAGAGCCCCACAAGTCACCCCATCTTGGATTCCCCTAGGTCTCTAGTTTTCAAAAATGTACAGGTTTGGTAGGTTTCCCTAGGTGCCGGCTGAACTAGATGCCAAAATCTACAGGCAGGCACTTTGCAAAAAACAGCTCTGTTTTCTTTAAAAAAATGGGATGTATCCACATTGTGTTTTGGGGCGTCTTTTGTCGCGGCCGCTAGGCCTACCCACACAAGTGAGGTATCATTTTTATCGGGAGACTTTGGGGAACGCTGGGTGGAAGGAAATTTGTGGCTCCTCTCAGATTCCAGAACTTTCTGTCACCGAAATGTGAGGACAATGTGTTTTTTTAGCCAAATTTTGAGGTTTGCAAAGGATTCTGGGTAACAGAACCTGGTCAGAGCCCCACAAGTCACCCCATCTTGGATTCCCCTAGGTCTCTAGTTTTCAAAAATGCACAGGTTTGGTAGGTTTCCCTAGGTGCCGGCTGAGCAAGAGGCCAAAATCTACAGAAAGGCACTTTGCAAAAAACAGCTCTGATTTTCTTTCAAAAAATGGGATGTGTCCACGTTGTGTTTTGGGGTGTCTTCCGTTGCGGCCGCTAGGCATACCCACACAAGTGAGGTATCATTTTTATCGGGAGACTTGGGGGAAGGCTGGGTGGAAGGAAATTTGTGGCTCCTCACAGATTCCAGAACTTTCTTTCACCGAAATGTGAGAAAAATGAGTTTTTTTAGCCAAAATTTGAGGTTTGCAAATGATTCTGGGTAACAGAACCTGGTCAGAGCGCCACAAGTCACTCCATCTTGGATTCCCCTAGGTCTCTAGTTTTAAAAAATGCACAGGTTTGGTAGGTTTCCCTAGGTGCCGGCTGAGCTAGAGGCCAAAATCTACAGGTAGGCACTTTGCAAAAAACAGCTCTGTTTTCTTTAAAAAAATGGGATGTGTCCACGTTGTGTTTTGGGACGACTCCTGTCGCGGCCGCTAGGCCTACCCACACAAGTGAGGTATCATTTTTATCGGGAGACTTGGGGAACGCTGGGTGGAAGGAAATTTGTTGCTCTTCTCAGATTCCAGAACTTTCTGTCACCGAAATGTGAGGAAAATGTGTTTTTTTAGCCAAATTTTGCGGTTTGCAAAGGATTCTGGGTAACAGAACCTGGTCAGAGCCCCACAAGTCACCCCATCTTGGATTCCCCTAGGTCTCTAGTTTTCAAAAATGTACATGTTTGGTAGGTTTCCCTAGGTGCCGGCTGAGCTAGATGCCAAAATCTACAGGTAGGCACTTTGCAAAAAACAGCTCTGTTTTCTTTAAAAAAATGGGATGTGTCCACATTGTGGTTTGGGGCGCTTTGCTGTCGCTGCCGCTAGGCCTACCCACACAAGTGACGTATCATTTTTATCGGGAGACTTGGGGGAACGCTGGGTGGAATGAAATTCGTGGCTCCTCTCAGATTCCAGAACTTTCTGTCACCGAAATGTGAGGACAATGTGTTTTTTTAGCCAAATTTTGAGGTTTGCAAAGGATTCTGGGTAACAGAACCTGGTCAGAGCCCCACAAGTCACACCATCTTGGATTCCCCTAGGTCTCTAGTTTTAAAAAATGCACAGGTTTGGTAGGTTTCCCTAGGTGCCGGCTGAGCTACAGGCCAAAATCTACAGGAAGGCACTTTGTAAAAAACAGCTGTCTTCTTTCAAAAAATGGGATGTGTTCACGTTGAGTTTTGGGGCGTCTCCTGTTGCGGCCGCTAGGCATACCCACACAAGTGATGTATCATTTTTATCGGGAGACTTGGGGGAAGGCTGGGTGGAAGGAAATTTGTGGCTCCGCCCAGATTCCAGAACTTTCTGTCACCGAAATGTTAGAAAAAATTTTTTTTAGCCAAAATTTGAGGTTTGCAAAGGATTCTGGGTAACAGAACCTGGTCAGAGCGCCACTAGTCACTCCATCTTGGATTCCCCTAGGTCTCTAGTTTTCAAAAATGCACAGGTTTGGTAGGTTTCCCTAGGTGCCGGCTGAGCTAGAGGCCAAAATCTACAGGAAGGCACTTTGCAAAAAACAGCTCTGTTTTCTTTAAAAAAATGGGATGTGTCTACGTTGTGTTTTGGGACGACCCCTGTCGCAGCCGCTAGGCCTACCCACACAAGTGAGGTATCATTTTTATCGGGAGACTTAGGGTACGCTGGGTGGAAGGAAATTTGTGGCTCCTCTCAGATTCCAGAACTTTCTGTCACCGAAATGTGAGGAAAATGTGTTTTTTTAGCCAAATTTTGAGATTTTGCAAAGGATTCTGGGTAACAGAACCTGATCAGAGCCCCACAAGTCACCCCATCTTGGATTCCCCTAGGTCTCTAGTTTTCAAAAATGTACAGGTTTGGTAGGTTTCCCTAGGTGCCGGCTGAACTAGATGCCAAAATCTACAGGCAGGCACTTTGCAAAAAACAGCTCTGTTTTCTTTCAGAAAATGGGATGTGTGCACGTTGTGTTTTGGGGAGTTTTCCGTCGCGGCTGCTAGGCCTACCCACACAAGTGAGGTATCATTTTTATCGGGAGACTTGGGGGAACGCTGGGTGGAAGGAAATGTGTGGCTCCTCTCAGATTCCAGAACTTTCTGTCACCGAAATGTGAGGAAAATGTGTATTTTTAGCCAAATGTTGAGGTTTGCAAAGGATTCTGGGTAACAGAACCTTGTCAGAGCCCCACAAGTCACTCCATCCTGGATTCCCCTAGGTCTCTAGTTTTCAAAAATGTACAGGTTTGGTAGGTTTCCCTAGGTGCCGGCTGAGCTAGAGGCCAAAATCTACAGGTAGGCACTTTGCAAAAAACAGCTCTGTTTTCTTTAAAAAAATGGGATGTATCCACATTGTGTTTTGGGGCGTCTTTTGTAGCGGCCGCTAGGCCTACCCACACAAGTGAGGTATGATTTTTATCGGGAGACTTTGGGGAACGCTGGGTGGAAGGAAATTTGTGGCTCCTCTCAGATTCCAGAACTTTCTGTCACCGAAATGTGAGGACAATGTGTTTTTTTAGCCAAATTTTGAGGTTTGCAAAGGATTCTGGGTAACAGAACCTGGTCAGAGCCCCACAAGTCACCCCATCTTGGATTCCCCTAGGTCTCTAGTTTTCAAAAATGCACAGGTTTGGTAGGTTTCCCTAGGTGCCGGCTGAGCTACAGGCCAAAATCTACAGGAAGGCACTTTGCAAAAAACAGCTGTCTTCTTTCAAAAAATGGGATGTGTTCACGTTGAGTTTTGGGGTGTCTCCTGTTGCGGCCGCTAGGCATACCCACACAAGTGATGTATCATTTTTATCGGGAGACTTGGGGGAAGGCTGGGTGGAAGGAAATTTGTGGCTCCTCCCAGATTCCAGAACTTTCTGTCACCGAAATGTTAGAAAAAAATTTTTTTAGCCAAAATTTGAGGTTTGCAAAGGATTCTGGGTAACAGAACCTGGTCAGAGCGCCACTAGTCACTCCATCTTGGATTCCCCTAGGTCTCTAGTTTTCAAAAATGCACAGGTTTGGTAGGTTTCCCTAGGTGCCGGCTGAGCTAGAGGCCAAAATCTACAGGTAGGCACTTTGCAAAAAACAGCTCTGTTTTCCTTAAAAAAATGGGATGTGTCTACGTTGTGTTTTGGGACGACTCCTGTCGCAGCCGCTAGGCCTACCCACACAAGTGAGGTATCATTTTTATCGGGAGACTTGGGGTACGCTGGGTGGAAGGAAATTTGTGGCTCCTCTCAGATTCCAGAACTTTCTGTCACCGAAATGTGAGGAAAATGTGTTTTTTTAGCCAAATTTTGAGGTTTGCAAAGGATTCTGGGTAACAGAACCTGGTCAGAGCCCCACAAGTCACCCCATCTTGGATTCCCCTAGGTCTCTAGTTTTCAAAAATGTACAGGTTTGGTAGGTTTCCCTAGGTGCCGGCTGAACTAGATGCCAAAATCTACAGGCAGGCACTTTGCAAAAAACAGCTCTGTTTTCTTTAAAAAAATGGGATGTATCCACATTGTGTTTTGGGGCGTCTTTTGTCGCGGCCGCTAGGCCTACCCACACAAGTGAGGTATCATTTTTATCGGGAGACTTTGGGGAACGCTGGGTGGAAGGAAATTTGTGGCTCCTCTCAGATTCCAGAACTTTTTGTCACCGAAATGTGAGGACAATGTGTTTTTTTAGCCAAATTTTGAGGTTTGCAAAGGATTCTGGGTAACAGAACCTGGTCAGAGCCCCACAAGTCACCCCATCTTGGATTCCCCTAGGTCTCTAGTTTTCAAAAATGCACAGGTTTGGTAGGTTTCCCTAGGTGCCGGCTGAGCAAGAGGCCAAAATCTACAGAAAGGCACTTTGCAAAAAACAGCTCTGATTTTCTTTCAAAAAATGGGATGTGTCCACGTTGTGTCTTGGGGTGTCTTCCGTTGCGGCCGCTAGGCATACCCACACAAGTGAGGTATCATTTTTATCGGGAGACTTGGGGGAAGGCTGGGTGGAAGTAAATTTGTGGCTCCTCACAGATTCCAAAACTTTCTTTCACCGAAATGTGAGAAAAATGAGTTTTTTTAGCCAAAATTTGAGGTTTGCAAAGGATTCTGGGTAACAGAACCTGGTCAGAGCGCCACAAGTCACTCCATCTTGGATTCCCCTAGGTCTCTAGTTTTCAAAAATGCACACGTTTGGTAGGTTTCCCTAGGTGCCGGCTGAGCTAGAGGCCAAAATCTACAGGTAGGCACTTTGCAAAAAACAGTTCTGTTTTCTTTAAAAAAATGGGATGTGTCCACGTTGTGTTTTGGGACGACTCCTGTCGCGGCCGCTAGGCCTACCCACACAAGTGAGGTATCATTTTTATCGGGAGACTTGGGGAACGCTGGGTGGAAGGAAATTTGTTGCTCTTCTCAGATTCCAGAACTTTCTGTCACCGAAATGTGAGGAAAATGTGTTTTTTTAGCCAAATGTTGCGGTTTGCAAAGGATTCTGGGTAACAGAACCTGGTCAGAGCCCCACAAGTCACCCCATCTTGGATTCCCCTAGGTCTCTAGTTTTCAAAAATGTACATGTTTGGTAGGTTTCCCTAGGTGCCGGCTGAGCTAGATGCCAAAATCTACAGGTAGGCACTTTGCAAAAAACAGCTCTGTTTTCTTTAAAAAAATGGGATGTGTCCACATTGTGGTTTGGGGCGCTTTGCTGTCGCTGCCGCTAGGCCTACCCACACAAGTGACGTATCATTTGTATCGGGAGACTTGGGGGAACGCTGGGTGGAATGAAATTCGTGGCTCCTCTCAGATTCCAGAACTTTCTGTAACCGAAATGTGAGGACAATGTGTTTTTTTAGCCAAATTTTGAGGTTTGCAAAGGATTCTGGGTAACAGAACCTGGTCAGAGCCCCACAAGTCACACCATCTTGGATTCCCCTAGGTCTCTAGTTTTCAAAAATGCACAGGTTTGGTAGGTTTCCCTAGGTGCCGGCTGAGCTACAGGCCAAAATCTACAGGAAGGCACTTTGCAAAAAACAGCTGTCTTCTTTCAAAAAATGGGATGTGTTCACGTTGAGTTTTGGGGTGTCTCCTGTTGCGGCCGCTAGGCATACCCACAAAAGTGATGTATCATTTTTATCGGGAGACTTGGGGGAAGGCTGGGTGGAAGGAAATTTGTGGCTCCGCCCAGATTCCAGAACTTTCTGTCACCGAAATGTTAGAAAAAAAATTTTTCAGCCAAAATTTGAGGTTTGCAAAGGATTCTGGGTAACAGAACCTCGTCATAGCGCCACTAGTCACTCCATCTTGGATTCCCCTAGGTCTCTAGTTTTCAAAAATGCACAGGTTTGGTAGGTTTCCCTAGGTGCCGGCTGAGCTAGAGGCCAAAATCTACAGGTAGGCACTTTGCAAAAAACAGCTCTGTTTTCTTTAAAAAAATGGGATGTGTCTACGTTGTGTTTTGGGACGACTCCTGTCGCAGCCGCTAGGCCTACCCACACAAGTGAGGTATCATTTTTATCGGGAGACTTGCGGTACGCTGGGTGGAAGGAAATTTGTGGCTCCTCTCAGATTCCAGAACTTTCTGTCACCGAAATGTGAGGAAAATGTGTTTTTTTAGCCAAATTTTGAGGTTTGCAAAGGATTCTGGGTAACAGAACCTGATCAGAGCCCCACAAGTCACCCCATCTTGGATTCCCCTAGGTCTCTAGTTTTCAAAAATGTACAGGTTTGGTAGGTTTCCCTAGGTGCCGGCTGAACTAGATGCCAAAATCTACAGGCAGGCACTTTGCAAAAAACAGCTCTGTTTTCTTTCAGAAAATGGGATGTGTGCACGTTGTGTTTTGGGGAGTTTTCCGTTGCGGCTGCTAGGCCTACCCACACAAGTGAGGTATCATTTTTATCGGGAGACTTGGGGGAACGCTGGGTGGAAGGAAATTTGTGGCTCCTCTCAGATTCCAGAACTTTCTGTCACCGAAATGTGAGGAAAATGTGTTTTTTTAGCCAAATGTTGAGGTTTGCAAAGGATTCTGGGTAACAGAACCTTGTCAGAGCCCCACAAGTCACTCCATCCTGGATTCCCCTAGGTCTCTAGTTTTCAAAAATGTACAGGTTTGGTAGGTTTCCCTAGGTGCCGGCTGAGCTAGAGGCCAAAATCTACAGGTAGGCACTTTGCAAAAAACAGCTCTGTTTTCTTTAAAAAAATGGGATGTATCCACATTGTGTTTTGGGGCGTCTTTTGTCGCGGCCGCTAGGCCTACCCACACAAGTGAGGTATGATTTTTATCGGGAGACTTTGGGGAACGCTGGGTGGAAGGAAATTTGTGGCTCCTCTCAGATTCCAGAACTTTCTGTCACCGAAATGTGAGGACAATGTGTTTTTTTAGCCAAATTTTGAGGTTTGCAAAGGATTCTGTGTAACAGAACCTGGTCAGAGACCCACAAGTCACCCCATCTTGGATTCCCCTAGGTCTCTAGTTTTCAAAAATGCACAGGTTTGGTAGGTTTCCCTAGGTGCCGGCTGAGCAAGAGGCCAAAATCTACAGAAAGGCACTTTGCAAAAAACAGCTCTGTTTTCTTTCAAAAAATGGGATGTGTCCACGTTGAGTTTTGGGGTGTCTTCCGTTGCGGCACTAGGCATACCCACACAAGTGAGGTATCATTTTTATCGGGAGACTTCGGGGAAGGCTGGGTGGAAGGAAATTTGTGGCTCCTCCCAGATTCCAGAACTTTCTTTCACCGAAATGTGAGAAAAATGAGTTTTTTTAGCCAAAATTTGAGGTTTGCAAAGGATTCTGGGTAACAGAACCTGGTCAGAGCGCCACAAGTCACTCCATCTTGGATTCCCCTAGGTCTCTAGTTTTCAAAAATGCACAGGTTTGGTAGGTTTCCCTAGGTGCCGGCTGAGCTAGAGGCCAAAATCTACAGGTAGGCACTTTGCAAAAAACAGCTCTGTTTTCTTTAAAAAAATGGGATGTGTCCACATTGTGTTTTTGGATGACTCCTGTCGCGGCCGCTAGGCCTACCCACACAAGTGAGGTATCATTTTTATCGGGAGATTTGGGGGAAGGCTGGGTGGAAGGAAATTTGTGGCTCCTCCCAGATTCCAGAACTTTCTTTCACCGAAATGTGAGAAAAATGAGTTTTTTTAGCCAAAATTTGAGGTTTGCAAAGGATTCTGGGTAACAGAACCTGGTCAGAGCGCCACTAGTCACTCCATCTTGGATTCCCCTAGGTCTCTAGTTTTCAAAAATGCACAGGTTTGGTAGGTTTCCCTAGGTGCCGGCTGAGCTACAGGCCAAAATCTACAGGAAGGCACTTTGCAAAAAACAGCTGTCTTCTTTCAAAAAATGGGATGTGTTCACGTTGAGTTTTGGGGTGTCTCCTGTTGCGGCCGCTAGGCAAACCCACACAAGTGATGTATCATTTTTATCGGGAGACTTGGGGGAAGGCTGGGTGGAAGGAAATTTGTGGCTCCGCCCAGATTCCAGAACTTTCTGTCACCGAAATGTTAGAAAAAAAAATTTTCAGCCAAAATTTGAGGTTTGCAAAGGATTCTGGGTAACAGAACCTGGTCAGAGCGCCACTAGTCACTCCATCTTGGATTCCCCTAGGTCTCTAGTTTTCAAAAATGCACAGGTTTGGTAGGTTTCCCTAGGTGCCGGCTGAGCTAGAGGCCAAAATCTACAGGTAGGCACTTTGCAAAAAACAGCTCTGTTTTCTTTAAAAAAATGGGATGTGTCTACGTTGTGTTTTTGGACGACTCCTGTCGCAGCCGCTAGGCCTACCCACACAAGTGAGGTATCATTTTTATCGGGAGACTTGCGGTACGCTGGGTGGAAGGAAATTTGTGGCTCCTCTCAGATTCCAGAACTTTCTGTCACCGAAATGTGAGGAAAATGTGTTTTTTTAGCCAAATTTTGAGGTTTGCAAAGGATTCTGGGTAACAGAACCTGATCAGAGCCCCACAAGTCACCCCATCTTGGATTCCCCTAGGTCTCTAGTTTTCAAAAATGTACAGGTTTGGTAGGTTTCCCTAGGTGCCGGCTGAACTAGATGCCAAAATCTACAGGCAGGCACTTTGCAAAAAACAGCTCTGTTTTCTTTCAGAAAATGGGATGTGTGCACGTTGTGTTTTGGGGAGTTTTCCGTCGCGGCTGCTAGGCCTACCCACACAAGTGAGGTATCATTTTTATCGGGAGACTTGGGGGAACGCTGGGTGGAAGGAAATTTGTGGCTCCTCTCAGATTCCAGAACTTTCTGTCACCGAAATGTGAGGAAAATGTGTTTTTTTAGCCAAATGTTGAGGTTTGCAAAGGATTCTGGGTAACAGAACCTTGTCAGAGCCCCACAAGTCACTCCATCCTGGATTCCCCTAGGTCTCTAGTTTTCAAAAATGTACAGGTTTGGTAGGTTTCCCTAGGTGCCGGCTGAGCTAGAGGCCAAAATCTACAGGTAGGCACTTTGCAAAAAACAGCTCTGTTTTCTTTAAAAAAATGGGATGTATCCACATTGTGTTTTGGGGCGTCTTTTGTCGCGGCCGCTAGGCCTACCCACACAAGTGAGGTATGATTTTTATCGGGAGACTTTGGGGAACGCTGGGTGGAAGGAAATTTGTGGCTCCTCTCAGATTCCAGAACTTTCTGTCACCGAAATGTGAGGACAATGTGTTTTTTTAGCCAAATTTTGAGGTTTGCAAAGGATTCTGGGTAACAGAACCTGGTCAGAGCCCCACAAGTCACCCCATCTTGGATTCCCCTAGGTCTCTAGTTTTCAAAAATGCACAGGTTTCGTAGGTTTCCCTAGGTGCCGGCTGAGCAAGAGGCCAAAATCTACAGAAAGGCACTTTGCAAAAAACAGCTCTGTTTTCTTTCAAAAAATGGGATGTGTTCACGTTGAGTTTTGGGGTGTCTTCCGTTGCGGCCGCTAGGCATACCC
This sequence comes from Pleurodeles waltl, assembly GCF_031143425.1. Lineage (NCBI taxonomy): Eukaryota > Metazoa > Chordata > Amphibia > Caudata > Salamandridae > Pleurodeles > Pleurodeles waltl. Next base: position 622,329,057 of record NC_090446.1, read on the forward strand.
ACACAAGTGAGGTATCATTTTTATCGGGAGACTTGGGGGAAGGCTGGGTGGAAGGAAATTTGTGGCTCCTCCCAGATTCCAGAACTTTCTTTCACCGAAATGTGAGAAAAATGAGTTTTTTTAGCCAAAATTTGAGGTTTGCAAAGGATTCTGGGTAACAGAACCTGGTCAGAGCGCCACAAGTCACTCCATCTTGGATTCCCCTAGGTCTCTAGTTTTCAAAAATGCACAGGTTTGGTAGGTTTCCCTAGGTGCCGGCTGAGCTAGAGGCCAAAATCTACAGGTAGGCACTTTGCAAAAAACAGCTCTGTTTTCTTTCAAAAAATGGGACGTGTCCACATTGTGTTTTGGGATGACTCCTGTCGCGGCCGCTAGGCCTACCCACACAAGTGAGATATCATTTTTATCGGGAGACTTGGGGAACGCTGGGTGGAAGGAAATTTGTTGCTCTTCTCAGATTCCAGAACTTTCTGTCACCGAAATGTGAGGAAAATGTGTTTTTTTAGCCAAATTTTGCGGTTTGCAAAGGATTCTGGGTAACAGAACCTGGTCAGAGCCCCACAAGTCACCCCATCTTGGATTCCCCTAGGTCTCTAGTTTTCAAAAATGTACATGTTTGGTAGGTTTCCCTAGGTGCCGGCTGAGCTAGATGCCAAAATCTATAGGTAGGCACTTTGCAAAAAACAGCTCTGTTTTCTTTCAAAAAATGGGATGTGTCCACATTGTGGTTTGGGGCGCTTTGCTGTCGCTGCCGCTAGGCCTACCCACACAAGTGACGTATCATTTTTATCGGGAGACTTGGGGTAACGCTGGGTGGAATGAAATTCGTGGCTCCTCTCAGATTCCAGAACTTTCTGTCACCGAAATGTGAGGAAAATGTGTTTTTTTAGCCAAATTTTGAGGTTTGCAAAGGATTCTGGGCAACAGAACCTGGTCAGAGCCCCACAAGTCACCCCATCTTGGATTCCCCTAGGTCTCTAGTTTTAAAAAAATGCACAGGTTTGGTAGGTTTCCCTAGGTGCCGGCTGAGCAAGAGGCCAAAATCTACAGGCAGGCACTTTGCAAAAAACAGCTCTGTCTTCTTTCAAAAAATGGGATGTGTCCACGTTGTGTTTTGGGGTGGCTCCTGTTGCGGCCGCTAGGCATACCCACACAATTGAGGTATCATTTTTATCGGGAGACTTTGGGGAAGGCTGGGTGGAAGGAAATTTGTGGCTCCTCACAGATTCCAGAACTTTCTGTCAGCGAAATGTGAGAAAAATGTGTTTTTTTAGCCAAAATTTGAGGTTTGCAAAGGATTCTGGGTAACAGAACCTGGTCAGAGCGCCACAAGTCACTCCATCTTTGATTCTCCTAGGTCTCTAGTTTTCAAAAATGCACAGGTTTGGTAGGTTTCCCTAGGTGCCGGCAGAGCTAGAGGCTAAAATCTACAGGTAGGCACTTTGCAAAAAACAGCTCTGTTTTCTTTCAAAAAATGGGATGTGTCCACGTTCTGATTCGGGGTGTTTCCTGTGCGGCCGCTAGGCATACCCACACAAGTGAGGTATCATTTTCATTGTGAGACTTGGGGGAACGCTGGGTGGAAGGAAATTTGTGGCTCCTCCCAGATTCCAGAACTTTCTGTCACCGAAATGTGATAAAAATGTGTTTTTTTGTTGTCAAAATTTGAGGTTTGCAAAGGATTCTTGGTGACAGAACCTGGTCAGAGCCCCACAAGTCACTCCATCTTGGATTCCCCTAGGTCTCTAGTTTTCAAAAATGCACAGGTTTGGTAGGTTTCCCTAGGTGCCAGCTGAGCTAGAGGCCAAAATCTACAGGTAGGCACTTTGCAAAAAAACAGCTCTGTTTTCTTTAAAAAAATGGTATGTGTCCACGTTGTGTTTTGCGACGACTTTTGTCGCGGCCGCTAGGCCTACCCACACAAGTGAGGTATCATTTTTATCGGGAGACTTGGTGGAATGCTGGGTGGAAGGAAATTTGTGGCTCCTCTCAGATTCCAGAACTTTCTGTCACCGAAATGTGAGGACAATGTGTTTTTTTAGCCAAATTTTGAAGTTTGCAAAGGATTCTGGGTAACAGAACCTGGTCAGAGCCCCACAAGTCACCCCATCTTGGATTCCCCTAGGTCTCTAGTTTTAAAAAATGCACAGGTTTGGTAGGTTTCCCTAGGTGCCGGCTGAGCTACAGGCCAAAATCTACAGGAAGGCACTTTGCAAAAAACAGCTCTGTCTTCTTTCAAAAAATGGGATGTGTCCACGTTGTGTTTTGGGGTGTCTCCTGTTGCGGCCGCTAGGCATACCCACACAAGTGAGGTATCATTTTTATCGGGAGACTAGGGGGAAGGCTGGGTGGAAGGACATTTGTGGCTCCTCCCAGATTCCAGAACATTCTGTAACCTAAATGTGAGAAAAATGTGTTTTTTTAGCCAAAATTTGAGGTTTCCAAAGGATTCTGGGTAACAGACCCTGGTCAGAGCGCCACAAGTCACTCCATCTTGGATTCCCCTAGGTCTCTAGTTTTCAAAAATGCACAGGTTTGGTAGGTTTCCCTAGGTGCCGGCTGAGCTAGAGGCCAAAATCTACAGGTAGGCACTTTGCAAAAAACAGCTCTGTTTTCTTTCAAAAAATGGGATGTGTCCACGTTGTGTTTTGGGACGACTCCTGTCGCGGCCGCTAGGCCTACCCTCACAATTGAGGTATCATTTTTATCGGGAGACTTGGGGAACGCTGGGTGGAAGGAAATTTGTGGATCCTCTCAGATTCCAGAACTTTCTGTCACCGAAATGTGAGGAAAATGTGTTTTTTTAGCCAAATTTTGAGGTTTGCAAAGGATTCTGGGTAACAGAACCTGGTCAGAGCCCCACAAGTCACCCCATCTTGGATTCCCCTAGGTCTCTAGTTTTCAAAAATGTACAGGTTTGGTAGGTTTCCCTAGGTGCCGGCTGAGCTAGATGCTAAAATCTACAGGTAGGCACTTTGCAAAAAACAGCTCTGTTTTCTTTCAGAAAATGGGATGTGTCCACGTTGTGTTTTGGGGCGTTTTCTGTCGCGGTTGCTAGGCCTACCCACACAAGTGAGGTATCATTTTTATCGGGAGACTTGGGGGACGCTGGGTGGAAGGAAATTTTTGGCTCCTCTCAGATTCCAGAACTTTCTGTCACCGAAATGTGAGGAAAATGTGTTTTTTTGGCCAAATTTTGAGGTTTGCAAAGGATTCTGGGTAACAGAACCTGGTCAGAGCCCCACAAGTCACTCCATCTTGGATTCCCCTAGGTCTCTAGTTTTAAAAAATGCACAGGTTTGGTAGGTTTCCCGAGGTGCCGGCTGAGCAAGAGGCCAAAATCTACAGGTAGGCACTTTGCAAAAAACAGCTCTGTTTACTTTAAAAAAAATGGGATGTGTCCACGTTGTGTTTTGGGGTGTATCCTCTTGCGGCCGCTAGGCCTACCCACACAAGTGAGGTATCATTTTTATCGGGAGACTTGGGGGAACGCTGGTTGGAAGGAAATTTGTGGCTCCTCTCAGATTCCAGAACTTTCTGTCACCGAAATGTGAGGAAAATGTGTTTTTTTAGCCAAATGTTGAGGTTTGCAAAGGATTCTGGGTAACAGAACCTGGTCAGAGCCCCACAAGTCACCCCATCCTGGATTCCCCTAGGTCTCTAGTTTTCAAAAATGTACAGGTTTGGTAGGTTTCCCTAGGTGCCGGCTGAGCTAGAGGCCAAAATCTACAGGTAGGCACTTTGCAAAAAACAGCTCTGTTTTCTTTCAAAAAATGGGATATGTCCACATTTTGTTTTGGGGCGTTTTCTGTCGCGGCCGCTAGGCCTTCCCACACAAGTGAGGTATCATTTTTATCGGGAGACTTGGGGGAACGCTGGGTGGAAGGAAATTTGTGGCTCCTCTCAGATTCCAGAACTTTCTGTCACCGAAATGTGAGGAAAATGTGTTTTTTTAGCCAAATTTTGAGGTTTCCAAAGGATTCTGGGTAACAGAACCTGGTCAGAGCCCCACAAGTCACTCCATCTTGGATTCCCCTAGGTCTCTAGTTTTCAAAAATGCACAGGTTTGGTAGGTTTCCCTAGGTGCCGGCTGAGCAAGAGGCCAAAATCTACAGGTAGGCACTTTGCAAAAAAAAGCTCTGTTTTCTTTCAAAAAATGGGATGTGTCCACATTGTGTTTTGGGGTGTGTTCTGTCGCGGCCGCTAGGCCTACCCACACAAGTGAGGTATCATTTTTATCGGGAGACTTGGGGGAAGGCTGGGTGGAAGGAAATTTGTGACTCCTCCCAGATTCCAGAACTTTCTGTCACCGAAATGTGAGAAAAATGTGTTTTTTTAGCCAAAATTTGAGGTTTGCAAAGGATTCTGGGTAACAGAACCTGGTCAGAGCGCCACAAGTCACTCCATCTTGGATTCCCCTAGGTCTCTAGTTTTCAAAAATGCACAGGTTTGGTAGGTTTGCCTAGGTGCTGGCTGAGCTAGAGGCCAAAATCTACAGGTAGGCACTTTGCAAAAAACAGCTCTGTTTTCTTTAAAAAAATGGGATGTGTCCACGTTGTGTTTTGGGACGATTCCTGTCGCGGCCGCTAGGCCTACCCACACAAGTGAGGTATCATTTTTATCGGGAGACTTGGGGAACCCTGGGTGGAAGGAAATTTGTGGCTCCTCTCAGATTCCAGAACTTTCTGTCACCGAAATGTGAGGAAAATGTGTTTTTTTAGCCAAATTTTGATGTTTGCAAAGGATTCTGGGTAACAGAACCTGCTCTGAGCCCCACAAGTCACCCCATCTTGGATTCCCCTAGGTCTCTAGTTTTCGAAAATGTACATGTTTGGTAGGTTTCCCTAGGTGCCGGCTGAGCTAGATGCCAAAATCTACAGGTAGGCACTTTGCAAAAAACAGCTCTGTTTTCCTTCAGAAAATGGGATGTGTCCACGTTGTTTTTTGGGGCGTTTTCTGTCGCGGCTGCTAGGCCTACCCACACAAGTGAGGTATCATTTTTATCGGGAGACTTGGGGGAACGCTGGGTGGAAGGAAATTTGTGGCTCCTCTCAGATTCCAGAACTTTCTGTCACCAAAATGTGAGGAAAATGTGTTTTTTTAGCAAAATGTTGAGGTTTGCAAAGGATTCTGGGTAACAGAACCTGGTCAGAGCCCCACAAGTCACCCCATCCTGGATTCCCCTAGGTCTCTAGTTTTCAAAAATGTACAGGTTTGGTAGGTTTCCCTAGGTGCCGGCTGAGCTAGAGGCCAAAATCTACAGGTAGGCACTTTGCAAAAAACAGCTCTGTTTTCTTTCAAAAAATGGGATGTGTCCACATTTTGTTTTGGGGTGTTGTGTGTCGTGGCCGCTAGGCCTTCCCACACAAGTGAGGTATCATTTTTATCGGGAGACTTGGGGGAACGCTGGGTGGAAGGAAATTTGTGGCTCCACTCAGATTCCAGAACTTTCTGTCAACGAAATGTGAGGAAAATGTGTTTTTTTAGCCAAATTTTGAGGTTTGCAAAGGATTCTGGGTAACAGAACCTGGTCAGAGCCCCACAAGTCACCCCATCTTGGATTCCCCTAGGTCTCTAGTTTTCAAAAATGTACAGGTTTGGTAGTTTTCCCCAGGTGCCGGCTGAGCTAGAGGCCAAAATCTACAGGTAGGCACTTTGCAAAAAACAGCTCTGTTTTCTTTCAAAAAATGGGATGTGTCCACATTGTGTTTTGGGGCGTCATCTGTCGCGGCCGCTAGGCCTACCCACACAAGTGAGGTATCATTTTTATCGGGAGACTTGGGGGAAGGCTGGGTGGAAGGAAATTTGTGGCTCCTCCCAGATTCCAGAACTTTCTGTCACCGAAATGTGAGAAAAATGTGTTTTTTTTAGCCAAAATTTGAGGTTTGCAAAGGATTCTGGGTAACAGAACCTGGTCAGAGCGCCACAAGTCACTCCATATTGGATTCCCCTAGGTCTCTAGTTTTCAAAAATGCACAGGTTTGGTAGGTTTCCCTAGGTACCGGCTGAACTAGAGGCCAAAATCTACAGGTAGGCACTTTGCAAAAAACAGCTCTGTTTTCTTTAAAAAAATGGGATGTGTCCACATTGTGTTTTGGGACGATTTCTGTCGCGGCCGCTAGGCCTACCCACACAAGTGAGGTATCATTTTTATCGGGAGACTTGGGGAACGCTGGGTGGAAGGAAATTTGTGGCTCCTCTCAGATTCCAGAACTTTCTGTCACCGAAATGTGAGGAAAATGTGTTTTTTTTAGACAAATTTTGAGGTTTGCAAAGGATTCTGGGTAACAGAACCTGGTCAGAGCCCCACAAGTCACCCCATCTTGGATTCCCCTAGGTCTCTAGTTTTCAAAAATGTACATGTTTGGTAGGTTTCCCTAGGTGCCGGCTGAGCTAGATGCCAAAATCTACAGGTAGGCACTTTGCAAAAAACAGCTCTGTTTTCCTTCAGAAAATGGGATGTGTCCACGTTGTTTTTTGGGGCGTTTTCTGTCGCGGCTGCTAGGCCTACCCACACAAGTGAGGTATCATTTTTATCGGGAGACTTGGGGAACGCTGGGTGGAAGGAAATTTGTGGCTCCTCTCAGATTCCAGAACTTTCTGTCACCGAAATGTGAGGAAAATGTGTTTTTTTAGCCAAATTGTGAGGTTTGCAAAGCATTCTGGGTAACAGAACCTGGTCAGAGCCCCACAAGTCACCCCATCCTGGATTCCCCTAGGTCTCTAGTTTTCAAAAATGTACAGGTTTGGTAGGTTTCCCTAGGTGCCGGCTGAGCTAGAGGCCAAAATCTACAGGTAGGCACTTTGCAAAAAACAGCTCTGTTTTCTTTCAAAAAATGGGATGTGTCCACGTTGTGTTTTGGGGTGACCTCTGTTGCGGCCGCTAGGCATACCCACACAAGTGAGGTATCATTTTCATCGGGAGACTTGGGGGAACGCTGGGTGGAAGGAATTTTGTGGCTCCTCTCAGATTCCAGAACTTTCTGTCACCGAAATGTGAGGAAAATGTGTTTTCTTAGCCAAATTTTGAGGTTTGCAAAGGATTCTGGGTAACAGAACCTGGTCAGAGCCCCACAAGTCACTCCATCTTGGTTTCCCCTAGGTCTCTAGTTTAAAAAAATGCACAGGCTTGGTAGGTTTCCCTAGGTGCCGGCTGAGCTAGAGGCCAAAATCTGCAGGTAGGCAATTTGCAAAAAACAGCTCTGTTTTCTTTCAAAAAATGGGATGTGTCCACGTTCTGTTTTGGGGTGTTTCCTGTGCGGCCGCTAGGCATACCCACACAAGTGAGGTATCATTTTCATCGGGAGATTTGGGGGAACGCTGGGTGGAAGGAAATTTGTGGCTCCTCTCAGATTCCAGAACTTTCTCTCACCGAAATGTGAGAAAAATGTGTTTTTTTAGCCAAAATTTGAGGTTTGCAAAGGATTCTGGGTAACACAACCAGGTCAGAGCCCCACAAGTCACTTCATCTTGGATTCCCCTAGGTCTCTAGTTTTCAAAACTAAACAGGTTTGCTAGGTTTCCCTAGGTGCCAGCTGAGCTAGAGGCCAAAATCTACAGGTATGCACTTTGCAAAAAACAGCTCTGTTTTCTTTCAAAAAATGGGATGTGTCCACGATGTGTTTTGGGATGAGTTCTGTCGCGGCCGCTAGGTCTACCCACACAAGTGAGGTATCATTTTTATCGGGAGACTTGGGGTAACGCTGGGTGGAATGAAATTCGTGGCTCCTCTCAGATTCCAGAACTTTCTGTCACCGAAATGTGAGGAAAATGTGTTTTTTTAGCCAAATTTTGAGGTTTGCAAAGGATTCTGGGCAACAGAACCTGGTCAGAGCCCCACAAGTCACCCCATCTTGGATTCCCCTAGGTCTCTAGTTTTAAAAAAATGCACAGGTTTGGTAGTTTTCCCTAGGTGCCGGCTGAGCAAGAGGCCAAAATCTACAGGCAGGCACTTTGCAAAAAACAGCTCTGTCTTCTTTCAAAAAATGGGATGTGTCCACGTTGTGTTTTGGGGTGGCTTCTGTTGCGGCCGCTAGGCATACCCACACAAGTGAGGTATCATTTTTATCGGGAGACTTTGGGGAAGGCTGGGTGGAAGGAAATTTGTGGCTCCTCACAGATTCCAGAACTTTCTGTTACCGAAATGTGAGAAAAATGTGTTTTTTTAGCCAAAATTTGAGGTTTGCAAAGGATTCTGGGTAACAGAACCTGGTCAGAGCGCCACAAGTCACTCCATCTTGGATTCTCCTAGGTCTCTAGTTTTCAAAAATGCACAGGTTTGGTAGGTTTCCCTAGGTGCCGGCTGAGCTAGAGGCCAAAATCTACAGGTAGGCACTTTGCAAAAAACAGCTCTGTTTTCTTTCAAAAAATGGGATGTGTCCACGTTCTGATTCGGGGTGACTCCTGTGCGGCCGCTAGGCATACCCACACAAGTGAGGTATCATTTTCATTGTGAGACTTGGGGGAACGCTGGGTGGAAGGAAATTTGTGGCTCCTCCCAGATTCCAGAACTTTCTGTCACCGAAATATGATAAAAATGTGTTTTTTTTAGTCAAAATGTGAGGTTTGCAAAGGATTCTGGGTGACAGAACCTGGTCAGAGCCCCACAAGTCACTCCATCTTGGATTCCCCTAGGTCTCTAGTTTTCAAAAATGCACAGGTTTGGTAGGTTTCCCTAGGTGCCGGCTGAGCTAGATGCCAAAATCTACAGGCAGGCACTTTGCAAAAAACAGCTCTGTTTTCTTTCAGAAAATGGGATGTGTGCACGTTGTGTTTTGGGGAGTTTTCCGTCGCGGCTGCTAGGCCTACCCACACAAGTGAGGTATCATTTTTATCGGGAGACTTGGGGGAACGCTAGGTGGAAGGAAATTTGTGGCTCCTCTCAGATTCCAGAACTTTCTGTCACCGAAATGTGAGGAAAATGTGTTTTTTTAGCCAAATGTTGAGGTTTGCAAAGGATTCTGGGTAACAGAACCTGGTCAGAGCCCCACAAGTCACTCCATCCTGGATTCCCCTAGGTCTCTAGTTTTCAAAAATGCACAGGTTTGGTAGGTTTCCCTAGGTGCCGGCTGAGCAAGAGGCCAAAATCTACAGAAAGGCACTTTGCAAAAAACAGCTCTGTTTTCTTTCAAAAAATGGGATGTGTCCACGTTGTGTTTTGGGGTGTCTACCGTTGCGGCCGCTAGGCATACCCACACAAGTGAGGTATCATTTTTATCGGGAGACTTGGGGGAAGGCTGGGTGGAAGGAAATTTGTGGCTCCTCCCAGATTCCAGAACTTTCTTTCACCGAAATGTGAGAAAAATGAGTTTTTTTAGCCAAAATTTGAGGTTTGCAAAGGATTCTGGGTAACAGAACCTGGTCAGAGCGCCACAAGTCACTCCATCTTGGATTCCCCTAGGTCTCTAGTTTTAAAAAATGCACAGGTTTGGTAGGTTTCCCTAGGTGCCGGCTGAGCTAGAGGCCAAAATCTACAGGTAGGCACTTTGCAAAAAACAGCTCTGTTTTCTTTCAAAAAATGGGATGTGTCCACGTTCTGATTCGGGGTGTCTCCTGTGCGGCCGCTAGGCATACCCACACAAGTGAGGTATCATTTTCATTGTGAGACTTGGGGGAACGCTGGGTGGAAGGAAATTTGTGGCTCCTCCCAGATTCCAGAACTTTCTGTCACCGAAATGTGATAAAAATGTGTTTTTTTTAGTCAAAATTTGAGGTTTGCAAAGGATTCTGGGTGACAGAACCTGGTCAGAGCCCCACAAGTCACTCCATCTTGGATTCCCCTAGGTCTCTAGTTTTCAAAAATGCACAGGTTTGGTAGGTTTCCCTAGGTGCCGGCTGAGCTAGAGGCCAAAATCTACAGGTAGGCACTTTGCAAAAAACAGCTCTGTTTTCTTTCAAAAAATGGGATGTGTCCACGTTCTGATTCGGGGTGTCTCCTGTGCGGCCGCTAGGCATACCCACACAAGTGAGGTATCATTTTCATTGTGAGACTTGGGGGAACGCTGGGTGGAAGGAAATTTGTGGCTCCTCCCAGATTCCAGAACTTTCTGTCACCGAAATGTGATAAAAATGTGTTTTTTTTAGTCAAAATTTGAGGTTTGCAAAGGATTCTGGGTGACAGAACCTGGTCAGAGCCCCACAAGTCACTCCATCTTGGATTCCCCTAGGTCTCTAGTTTTCAAAAATGCACAGGTTTGGTAGGTTTCCCTAGGTGCCAGCTGAGCTAGAGGCCAAAATCTACAGGTAGGCACTTTGCAAAAAAACAGCTCTGTTTTCTTTCAAAAAATGGTATGTGTCCACGTTGTGTTTTGCGACGACTTCTGTCGTGGCCGCTAGGCATACCCACACAAGTGAGGTATCATTTTTATCGGGAGACTTGGTGGAACGCTGGGTGGAAGGAAATTTGTGGCTCCTCTCAGATTCCAGAACTTTCTGTCACCGAAATGTGAGGAAAATGTGGTTTTTTAGCCAAAATTTGAGGTTTGCAAAGGATTCTGGGTAACAGAACCTGGTCAGAGCCCCACAAGTCACTCCATCTTGGATTCCCCTAGGTCTCTAGTTTTCAAAAATGCACAGGTTTGGTAGGTTTCCCTAGGTGCCGGCTGAGCTACAGGCCAAAATCTACAGGAAGGCACTTTGCAAAAAACAGCTCTGTCTTCTTTCAAAAAATGGGATGTGTCCACGTTGTGTTTTGGGGTGTCTCCTGTTGCGGCCGCTAGGCATACCCACACAAGTGAGGTATCATTTTTATCGGGAGACTTGGGGGAACGCTGGGTGGAAGGAAATTTGTGGCTCCTCCCAGATTCCAGAACATTCTGTAACCTAAATGTGAGAAAAATGTGTTTTTTTAGCCAAAATTTGAGGTTTGCAAAGGATTCTGGGTAACAGAACCTGGTCAGAGCGCCACAAGTCACTCCATCTTGTATTCCCCTAGGTCTCTAGTTTTCAAAAATGCACAGGTTTGGTAGGTTTCCCTAGGTGCCGGCTGAGCTAGAGGCCAAAATCTACAGGTAGGCACTTTGCAAAAAACAGCTCTGTTTTCTTTAAAAAAATGGGATGTGTCCACGTTGTGTTTTGGGACGACTCCTGTCGCGGCCGCTAGGCCTACCCTCACAAGTGAGGTATCATTTTTATCGGGAGACTTGGGGAACGCTGGGTGGAAGGAAATTTGTGGATCCTCTCAGATTCCAGAACTTTCTGTCACCGAAATGTGAGGAAAATGTGTTTTTTTAGCCAAATTTTGAGGTTTGCAAAGGATTCTGGGTAACAGAACCTGGTCAGAGCCCCACAAGTCACCCCATCTTGGATTTCCCTAGGTCTCTAGTTTTCACAAATGTACAGGTTTGGTAGGTTTACCTAGGTGCCGGCTGAGCTAGATGCTAAAATCTACAGGCAGGCACTTTGCAAAAAACAGCTCTGTTTTCTTTCAGAAAATGGGATGTGTCCACGTTGTGTTTTGGGGCGTTTTCTGTCGCGGTTGCTAGGCCTACCCACACAAGTGAGGTATCATTTTTATCGGGAGACTTGGGGGACGCTGGGTGGAAGGAAATTTGTGGCTCCTCTCAGATTCCAGAACTTTCTGTCACCGAAATGTGAGGAAAATGTGTTTTTTTGGCCAAATTTTGAGGTTTGCAAAGGATTCTGGGTAACAGAACCTGGTCAGAGCCCCACAAGTCACTCCATCTTGGATTCCCCTAGGTCTCTAGTTTTCAAAAATGCACAGGTTTGGTAGGTTTCCCGAGGTGCCGGCTGAGCAAGAGGCCAAAATCTACAGGTAGGCACTTTGCAAAAAACAGCTCTGTTTTCTTTTAAAAAAATGGGATGTGTCCACGTTGTGTTTTGGGGTGTATCTTCTTGCGGCCGCTAGGCCTACCCACACAAGTGAGTTATCATTTTTATCGGGAGACTTGGGGGAACGCTGGTTGGAAGGAAATTTGTGGCTCCTCTCAGATTCCAGAACTTTCTGTCACCGAAATGTGAGGAAAATGTGTTTTTTTAGCCAAATGTTGAGGTTTGCAAAGGATTCTGGGTAACAGAACCTGGTCAGAGCCCCACAAGTCACCCCATCCTGGATTCCCCTAGGTCTCTAGTTTTCAAAAATGTACAGGTTTGGTAGGTTTCCCTAGGTGCCGGCTGAGCTAGAGGCCAAAATCTACAGGTAGGCACTTTGCAAAAAACAGCTCTGTTTTCTTTAAAAAAATGGGATATGTCCACATTTTGTTTTGGGGCGTTTTCTGTCGCGGCCGCTAGGCCTTCCCACACAAGTGAGGTATCATTTTTATCGGGAGACTTGGGGGAACGCTGGGTGGAAGGAAATTTGTGGCTCCTCTCAGATTCCAGAACTTTCTGTCACCGAAATGTGAGGAAAATGTGTTTTTTTAGCCAAATTTTGAGGTTTCCAAAGGATTCTGGGTAACAGAACCTGGTCAGAGCCCCACAAGTCACTCCATCTTGGATTCCCCTAGGTCTCTAGTTTTCAAAAATGCACAGGTTTGGTAGGTTTCCCTAGGTGCCGGCTGAGCAAGAGGCCAAAATCTACAGGTAGGCCCTTTGCAAAAAACAGCTCTGTTTTCTTTAAAAAAAATGGGATGTGTCCACGTTGTGTTTTGGGGTGTATTATCTTGCGGCCGCTAGGCCTACCCACACAAGTGAGGTATCATTTTTATCGGGAGACTTGGGGGAACGCTGGTTGGAAGGAAATTTGTGGCTCCTCTCAGATTCCAGAACTTTCTGTCACCGAAATGTGAGGAAAATGTGTTCTTTTAGCCAAATGTTGAGGTTTTGCAAAGGATTCTGGGTAACAGAACCTGGTCAGAGCCCCACAAGTCACCCCATCCTGGATTCCCCTAGGTCTCTAGTTTTCAAAAATGTACAGGTTTGGTAGGTTTCCCTAGGTGCCGGCTGAGCTAGAGGCCAAAATCTACAGGTAGGCACTTTACAAAAAACAGCTCTGTTTTCTTTCAAAAAATGGGATGTGTCCACATTTTGATTTGGGGCGTTTTCTGTCGCGGCCGCTAGGCCTTCCCACACAAGTGAGGTATCATTTTTATCGGGAGACTTGGGGGAACGCTGGGTGGAAGGAAATTTGTGGCTCCTCTCAGATTCCAGAACTTTCTGTCACCGAAATGTGAGGAAAATGTGTTTTTTTAGCCAAAACTTGAGATTTGCAAAGGATTCTGGGTAACAGAACCTGGTCAGAGCCCCACAAGTCACTCCATCTTGGATTCCCCTAGGTCTCTAGTTTTCAAAAATGCACAGGTTTGGTAGGTTTCCCGAGGTGCCGGCTGAGCAAGAGGCCAAAATCTACAGGTAGGCACTTTGCAAAAAACAGCTCTGTTTTCTTTAAAAAAAATGGGATGTGTCCACGTTGTGTTTTGGGGTGTATCTTCTTGCGGCCGCTAGGCCTACCCACACAAGTGAGGTATCATTTTTATCGGGAGACTTGGGGGAACGCTGGTTGGAAGGAAATTTGTGGCTCCTCTCAGATTCCAGAACTTTCTGTCACCGAAATGTGAGGAAAATGTGTTTTTTTAGCCAAATGTTGAGGTTTGCAAAGGATTCTGGGTAACAGAACCTGGTCAGAGCCCCACAAGTCACCCCATCCTGGATTCCCCTAGGTCTCTAGTTTTCAAAAATGTACAGGTTTGGTAGGTTTCCCTAGGTGCCGGCTGAGCTAGAGGCCAAAATCTACAGGTAGGCACTTTGCAAAAAACAGCTCTGTTTTCTTTAAAAAAATGGGATATGTCCACATTTTGTTTTGGGGCGTTTTCTGTCGCGGCCGCTAGGCCTTCCCACACAAGTGAGGTATCATTTTTATCGGGAGACTTGGGGGAACGCTGGGTGGAAGGAAATTTGTGGCTCCTCTCAGATTCCAGAACTTTCTGTCACCGAAATGTGAGGAAAATGTGTTTTTTTAGCCAAATTTTGAGGTTTCCAAAGGATTCTGGGTAACAGAACCTGGTCAGAGCCCCACAAGTCACTCCATCTTGGATTCCCCTAGGTCTCTAGTTTTCAAAAATGCACAGGTTTGGTAGGTTTCCCTAGGTGCCGGCTGAGCAAGAGGCCAAAATCTACAGGTAGGCCCTTTGCAAAAAACAGCTCTGTTTTCTTTAAAAAAAATGGGATGTGTCCACGTTGTGTTTTGGGGTGTATTATCTTGCAGCCGCTAGGCCTACCCACACAAGTGAGGTATCATTTTTATCGGGAGACTTGGGGGAACGCTGGTTGGAAGGAAATTTGTGGCTCCTCTCAGATTCCAGAACTTTCTGTCACCGAAATGTGAGGAAAATGTGTTTTTTTAGCCAAATGTTGAGGTTTGCAAAGGATTCTGGGTAACAGAACCTGGTCAGAGCCCCACAAGTCACCCCATCCTGGATTCCCCTAGGTCTCTAGTTTTCAACAATGTACAGGTTTGGTAGGTTTCCCTAGGTGCCGGCTGAGCTAGAGGCCAAAATCTACAGGTAGGCACTTTACAAAAAACAGCTCTGTTTTCTTTCAAAAAATGGGATGTGTCCACATTTTGATTTGGGGCGTTTTCTGTCGCGGCCGCTAGGCCTTCCCACACAAGTGAGGTATCATTTTTATCGGGAGACTTGGGGGAACGCTGGGTGGAAGGAAATTTGTGGCTCCTCTCAGATTCCAGAACTTTCTGTCACCGAAATGTGAGGAAAATGTGTTTTTTTAGCCAAATTTTGAGGTTTGCAAAGGATTCTGGGTAACAGAACCTGGTCAGAGGCCCACAAGTCACCCCATCTTGGATTCCCCTAGATCTCTAGTTTTCAAAAATGTACAGGTTTGGTAGGTTTCCCTAGGTGCCGGCTGAGCTAGAGGCCAAAATCTACAGGTAGGCACTTTGCAAAAAACAGCTCTGTTTTCTTTCAAAAAATGGGATGTGTCCACATTGTGTTTTGGGGCGTCTTCTGTCGCGGCCGCTAGGCCTACCCACACAAGTGAGGTATCATTTTTATCGGGAGACTTGGGGGAAGGCTGGGTGGAAGGAAATTTGTGGCTCCTCCCAGATTCCAGAACTTTCTGTCACCGAAATGTGAGAAAAATGTGTTTTTTTAGCCAAAATTTGAGGTTTGCAAAGGATTCTGGGTAACAGAACCTTGTCAGAGCGCCACAAGTCACTCCATCTTGGATTCCCATAGGTCTCTAGTTTTCAAAAATGCACAGGTTTGGTAGGTTTCCCTAGGTGCCGGCTGAGCTAGAGGCCAAAATCTACATGTAGGCACTTTGCAAAAAACAGCTCTGTTTTCTTTAAAAAAATGGGATGTGTCCACGTTGTGTTTTGGGACGGTTCCTGTCGCGGCCGCTAGGCCTACCCACACAAGTGAGGTATCATTTTTATCGGGAGACTTGGGGAACGCTGGGTGGAGGGAAATTTGTGGCTCCTCTCAGATTCCAAAACTTTCTGTCACCGAAATGTGAGGAAAATGTGTTTTTTTAGCCAAATTTTGAGGTTTGCAAAGGATTCTGGGTAACAGAACCTGGTCAGAGCCCCACAAGTCACCCCATCTTGGATTCCCCTAGGTCTCTAGTTTTCAAAAATGTACAGGTTTGGTAGGTTTCCCTAGGTGCCGGCTGAGCTAGATGCCAAAATCTACAGGTAGGCACTTTGCAAAAAACAGCTCTGTTTTCCTTCAGAAAATGGGATGTGTCCACGTTGTTTTTTGGGGCGTTTTCTGTCGCGGCTGCTAGGCCTACCCACACAAGTGAGGTATCATTTTTATCGGGAGACTTGGGGGAACGCTGGGTGGAAGGAAATTTGTGGCTCCTCTCAGATTCCAGAACTTTCTGTCACCGAAATGTGAGGAAAATGTGTTTTTTAGCCACATTTTGAGGTTTGCAAAGGATTCTGGGTAACAGAACCTGGTCAGAGCCCCACAAGTCACCCCATCTTGGATTCCCCTAGGTCTCTAGTTTTTAAAAATGTACAGGTTTGGTATGTTTCCCTAGGTGCCGGCTGAGCTAGATGCCAAAATCTACAGGTAGGCACTTTGCAAAAAAACGCTCTGTTTCCTTTAAAAAAATGGGATGTGTCCACGTTGTGTTTTGGGGTGTGTCCTGTTGCGGCCGCTAGGCATACCCACACAAATGAGGTATCATTTTTATCGGGAGACTTTGGGGAAGGCTGGGTGGAAGGAAATTTGTGGCTCCTCCCAGATTCCAGAACTTTCTGTCACCGAAATGTGAGAAAAATGTGTTTTTTTAGCCAAAATTTGAGGTTTGCAAAGGATTCTGGGTAACAGAACCTGGTCAGAGCGCCACAAGTCACTCCATCTTGGATTCCCCTAGGTTTCTAGTTTTCAAAAATGCACAGGTTTGGTAGGTTTCCCTAGGTGCCAGCTGAGCTAAAGGCCAAAATCTACAGGTAGGTACTTTGCAAAAAACAGCTCTGTTTTCTTTCAAAAAATGGGATGTGTCCACGTTCTGATTCGGGATGTCTCCTGTGCGGCAGCTAGGCATACCCACACAAGTGAGGTATCATTTTCATCGTGAGACTTGGGGGAACGCTGGGTGGAAGGAAATTTGTGGCTCCTCCCAGATTCCAGAACTTTCTGTCACCGAAATGTGAGAAAAATGAGTTTTTTTAGTCAAAATTTGAGGTTTGCAAAGGATTCTGGGTAACAGAACCTGGTCAGAGCCCCACATGTCACTCCATCTTGGATTCCCCTAGGTCTCTAGTTTTTAAAAATGCACAGGTTTGGTAGGTTTCCCTAGGTGCCAGCTGAGCTAAAGGCCAAAATCTACAGGTAGGTACTTTGCAAAAAACAGCTCTGTTTTCTTTCAAAAAATGGGATGTGTCCACGTTGTGTTTTGGGACGAGTCCTGTCGCGGCCGCTAGGCCTACCCACACAAGTGAGGTATCATTTTTATCGGGAGACTTGGGGGAACGCTGGGTGGAAGGAAATTTGTGGCTCCTCTCAGATTCCAGAACTTTCTGTCACCGAAATGTGAGGAAAATGTGTTTTTTTAGCCAAATTTTGAGGTTTGCAAAGGATTCTGGGTAAGAGAACCTGGTCATAGCCCCAGCAGTCACCCCATCTTGGATTCCCCTAGGTCTCTAGTTTTCAAAAATGTACAGGTTTGGTATGTTTCCCTAGGTGCCGGCTGAGCTAGATGCCAAACTCTACCGGTAGGCACTTTGCAAAAAACAGCTCTGTTTTCTTTAAAAAAATGGGATGTGTCCATGTTGTGTTTTGGGGTGTCTCCTGTTGCGGCCGCTGGGCATACCCACACAAGTGAGGTATCATTTTTATCGGGAGACTTTGGGGAAGGCTGGGTGGAAGGAAATTTGTGGCTCCTCCCAGATTCCAGAACTTTCTGTCACCGAAATGTGAGAAAAATGTGTTTTTTTAGCCAAAATATGAGGTTTGCAAAGGATTCTGGGTAGCAGAACCTGGTCAGAGCGCCACAAGTCACTCCATCTTGGATTCCCCTAGGTCTCTAGTTTTCAAAAATGCACAGGTTTGGTAGGTTTCCCTAGGTGCCGGCTGAGCTAGAGGCCAAAATCTACAGGTAGGCACTTTGCAAAAAACAGCTCTGTTTTCTTTCAAAAAATGGGATGTGTCCAAGTTCTGATTCGGGGTGCTTCCTGTGCGGCCGCTAGGCATACCCGCACAAGTGAGGTATCATTTTCATCGTGAGACTTGGGGGAACGCTGGGTGGAAGGAAATTTGTGGCTCCTCCCAGATTCCAGAACTTTCTGTCACCGAAATGTGAGAAAAATGAGTTTTTTTAGTCAAAATTTGAGGTTTGCAAAGGATTCTGGGTAACAGAACCTGGTCAGAGCCCCACATGTCACTCCATCTTGGATTCCCCTAGGTCTCTAGTTTTCAAAAATGCACAGGTTTGGTAGGTTTCCCTAGGTGCCAGCTGAGCTAAAGGCCAAAATCTACAGGTAGGCACTTTGCAAAAAACAGCTCTGTTTTCTTTCAAAAAATGGGATGTGTCCACGTTGTGTTTTGGGACGATTCCTGTCGCGGCCGCTAGGCCTACCCACACAAGTAAGGTATCATTTTTATCGGGAGACTTGGGGGAACGCTGGGTGGAAGGAAATTTGTGGCTCCTCTCAGATTCCAGAACTTTCTGTCACCGAAATGTGAGGAAAATGTGTTTTTTAGCCAAAATTTGAGGTTTGCAAAGGATTCTGGGTAACAGAACCTGGTCAGAGCCCCACAAGTCACTCCATCTTGGATTCCCCTAGGTCTCTAGTTTTCAAAAATGCACAGGTTTGGTAGGTTTCCCTAGGTGCCGGGTGAGCTACAGGCCAAAATCTACAGGTAGGCACTTTGCAAAAAACAGCTCTGTTTTCTTTCAAAAAATGGGATGTGTCCACGTTGTGGTTTGGGGTGTTTAGCTGTCGCGGCCGCTAGGCCTACCCACACAAGTGACGTATCATTTTTATCGGGAGACTTGGGGGAACGCTGGGTGGAAAGAAATTCTTGGCTCCTCTCAGATTCTAGAACTTTCTGTCACCGAAATGTGAGGAAAATGTGTTTTTTTAGCCAAATTTTGAGGTTTGCAAAGGATTCTGGGTAACAGAACCTGGTCAGAGCCCCACAAGTCACCCCATCTTGGATTCCCCTAGGTCTCTAGTTTTCAAAAATGCACAGGTTTGGTAGGTTTCCCTAGGTGCCGGCTGAGCTAGAGGTCAAAATCTACAGGTAGGCACTTTGCAAAAAACAGCTCTGTTTTCTTTAAAAAAATGGGATGTGTCCACGTTCCGATTTGGCGTGTGACCTGTGCGGCCGCTAGGCATACCCACACAAGTGAGGTATCATTTTCATCGTGAGACTTGGGGGAATGCTGGGTGGAAGGAAACTTGTGGCTCCTCCCAGATTCCAGAACTTTCTGTCACCGAAATGTGAGAAAAATGTGTTTTTTTAGTCAAAATTTGAGGTTTGCAAAGGATTCTGGGTAACAGAACCTGGTCAGAGCCCCACAAGTCACTCCATCTTGGATTCCCCTAGGTCTCTAGTTTTCAAAAATGTACAGGTTTGGTAGGTTTCCCTAGGTGCCAGCTGAGCTAGAGGCCAGAATCTACAGGTAGGCACTTTGCAAAAAACAGCTCTGTTTTCTTTAAAAAAATGGGATGTGTCCACGTTGTGTTTTGGGACGACTCCTGTCGCGGCCGCTAGGCCTACCCACACAAGTGTGGTATCATTTTTATCGGGAGACTTGGGGAACGCTGGGTGGAAGGAAATTTGTGGCTCCTCTCAGATTCCAGAACTTTCTGTCACCGAAATGTGAGGAAAATGTGTTTTTTTAGCCAAATTTTGAGGTTTGCAAAGGATTCTGGGTAACAGAACCTGGTCAGAGCCCCACAAGTCACTCCATCTTGGATTCCCCTAGGTCTCTAGTTTTCAAAAATGCACAGGTTTGGTAGGTTTCCCTAGGTGCTGGCTGAGCTAGAGGTCAAAATCTACAGGTAGGCACTTTGCAAAAAACAGCTCTGTTTTCTTTAAAAAAATGGGATGTGTCCACGTTGTGTTTTGGGGCGACCGTTGTTGCGGCCGCTAGGCCTTCCCACACAAGTGAGGTATCATTTTTATCGGGAGACTTGGGGGAACGCTGGGTGGAAGGAAATTTGTGGCTCCTCTCAGATTCCAGAACTTTCTGTCACCGAAATGTGAGGAAAATGTGTTTTTTTAGCCAAATTTTGAGGTTTGCAAAGGATTCTGGGTAACAGAACCTGGTCAGAGCCCCACAAGTCACCCCATCTTGGATTCCCCTAGGTCTCTAGTTTTCAAAAATGACAAGTTCGGTAGGTTTCCCTAGGTGCCGGCTGAGCTAGAGGCCAAAATCTACAGGTTGGCACTTTGCAAACAACAGCTCTGTTTTCTGTGATGTGTCCACGTTGTGTTTTGGGGCATATCCTGTCGCGGGCCCTAGGTGTACACACACACAATGTGGGGTATCATTTTTATCGGGAGACTTGGGGGAACATAGAATAGCAAAACAAGTGTTATTGCCCCTTGTCTTTCTCTACATTTTTCCCTTCCAAATGTAAGACAGTGTGTAAAAAAGACGTCTATTTGAGAAATGCCCTGTAATTCACATCCTAGTATGGGCACCCCGGAATTCAGAGATGTGCAAATAAACACTGCTTCTCAACACCTTATCTTGTGCCCATTTTGGAAATACAAAGGTTTTCTTGATAGCTATTTTTTACTCTTTATATTTCAGCAAATGAATTGCTGTATACCCTGCAGGGTGCAGGTCATTTATTGGCTCTGGGTACCTAGAGTTCTTGATGAACCCACAAGCCCTATATATCCCCGCAACCAGAAGAATCCAGCAGATGTAACAGTATATCGCTTCCGAAAATCTGACATTTCAGGGAAACGTTACAGAGTAAAACGTAGAGAAAAATTTATGTTTTTTTACCTCAATTTCAATATTTTTCTTTTTCAGTTGTTATTTTCTGTAGGAAACCCTTGTAGGATCTACACAAATTACCCCTTGCTGAATTCAGAATTTTGTCTACTTTTCAGAAATGTTGCGGTTTCTGGGATCCAGCGTTGATTTCATGCCCAATTTTGTCACTGACTGGAAGGAGGCTGAAAGCACAAAGAATCATAAAAATGGGGTTATGTCCCAGTAAAATGCCAAAATTGTGTTGAAAAATTGGGTTTTGTGATTCAAGTCTGCCTGTTCCTGAAAGCTGGGAAGCTGGTGATTTTAGCACCGCAAACCCTTTGTTGATGCCCTTTTCAGGGAAAAAACCACAAGCCTTCTTTGGCAGCCCCTTTTTCCAATTTTTTTGAAAAAAACAAAATGTTCCCTTTATTTTGGCTAATTTCTTGGCCTCCTTCTGGGGAACCCACAAAGTCTGGGTACCTCTAGAATCTCTAGGATGTTGGAAAAAAAAGGACGCAAATTTGGCTTGGCTAGCGTATGTGGACAAAAAGTTATGAGGGCCTAAGCTCGAACTGCCCCAAATAGCCAAAAAAAGGCTGGGCACAGGAGGGGGAAAAGGCCTGGCAGCAAAGGGGTTAATTGATTACAGTAACATTTACATGAGCATTCAGTGTGTAAGAGCAAAATGTAGTCGCTCACAGAGAAGAGAGCCAATGGCTGAATTGGACTGACACAGTGACACATGCTCTAAGCTGTGGTGGGAGGAACCAGAAAGTCACTGAAGATTTAATAAACAATGAATCAAGAACACTGGCCCGAATCTGTGTATATATATTTTACCTAGTGGTGCTCGCCACTAGGTACTTATAGTTAGGACCTAGTTTCTACAGAAAGAGCATCTTTTGTTTTTCTAATATTTTTAACACCATTTGGTGAATATTCACAAAATATTTCAAGAAAATACAATGCTCACTTCAGCTGCTGGCTGGAAAGTTTTTGGGGGATCCATGAAACGGCAGGCGAGAAAAAGGGGGGGGTCTCAAAACACGTTTTCCCATTCAGAACAGCGTTAGCACCAAAACTAGCAGAGTTGTGCATCAAAAAAATCGGCAAACTAAGGCTATTTCATAGCGCCACCTGTGCTCCATATTTATAAAATGATGCACTATGGCAATAAGAAATGGTTAGCGTAAAAAAATGATGCTAACCACTACAACATGCCATAAGTAAAAATGACGCTGATGCTGCAAAAGTAGTGTAACAATGTTTTGCAGCACGTTTTTTTACATAAAACGGGTTAGCACTATATTTAACAGCATTAGCGTAAAAAAACATGCCAGCAAGAAAAAAACATTGGGAAGCCAAGATGGAGAATGCAAGCTTTGAGAGACCTCAGGGAGATCTCAATCAGTCAAGTACCAGCCAGGAGGGTCCAGCAAAGTCCCAGGAGAAGGAGAAGAGGAAGCGTAAGTGTCACTTTAGTGAGGAGGAGAATGTCACCTTACTCAAAGAGGGGTCGGAGCACCAATATCAGCTCTTCATCACCTCCAAATTGGCAATAGGTAGGAGAAAGGCTCTATGGCAGGCAATAGTAGATACATTCAACAGCTTGGCATAGGTGAAGAGGACTGTCACTGATTGCAAGAAGCAATGGCATGATTGCAAGCACAGAACTAAGGAGAAACTTGCCAGGAACCCAAAGGCAGAACTGCATACTGGAGGTGGAAGTCTTGCACCTGAGGAGGACCTGGATGAGCTGGAGGAGATGGTGGCAGGACAGCGCAGACTACCAAGAACTATCACAAATTCAGTGTAAGTGGCAGCAGGACTTTCTGGAATCTCACAAATGGCAGACGGGGAGGCACATAGGAAACACTGAATGCATGCAATGGAGCCAGAATTAAAAGACCCCATTGCCACCCAAGCCTCACCTTTAGCAAAGCTCTAGTAGTGCTATGTACTCTGACATATTCACAAAGTGGTCTTAAGCCACTTACTGTGGCTTAACACCACCTTGTAAATATGGCCCCTATACATGCAGCACTTTGCCTAGAAAGGGCATGCAATCAGTGTGGCTGTGGCTGTGCCACAACAACACCCATTGCATATTGTTGTTGCCCAAGATCCAAGATAACATGTTCACCAGGACTGTGACTAAAGTCAACACAAACCCAGGGGTGGTGTCAGGATGGTGCAACAAGGCAAATCCTTTCTATCCTCCTTGTTTCATTACCCTTCTCATGTGTGCTGCATCCTGCAGCACACATAGAAAGGCCACCTTGCCATAATAGATTGTTTATGTGCAGGAAGGGGCACCTTCTGGCACATAAACAATCTATCCCCTCAACGCAGGCACCATTGCACTATGGTGCAAGGATGCATGCGTTGGTACAGGGAGATCAAATCTGCACAGGAGCTTGGAGAAACGCAGGGATGGGCCGTATTCAAGAAAACACAGCGCATCCCTGCGTTTCAAAAGTTGTGCAGCATGGTGCAACTATTATTGCCGCTACACCAAGCTGCGCCACATAAGAAAAAATCAAGGCCTCTGTGTGCAACATGTGGAACGCAACGCTCACAGGGTGGCCCAACAACAGCTCTCACACACTTCCATGCACAACTAGGGAATGGGCACAAAAGTGAAGTAATACAACATATGGGGCATGTCTGTGATCATCATTTGTGCTGCCATACAAGTAGCTTCAATTTTACCATGAAGCAAGGTTGTCTGTGTTGTGTAAATGGTTGGTGTTGTGCATAAAAGGACTGCTTCCTGCGTAAGAACTGCCACAAGTGGCATCAATGTTGCACTACGGACGCAATGTCACTAGCCCGTAATGCAACTGTACCATTATACAAATAGCTGCACATGTGGATCCAAGCTAACCATTCCCCTCGTGCAACATTAACAAAGTCTCAAAATGCATGCATTGATCCACATGTCTGTGGCTGATATGCTGTATGCAAGGAAATGTCCCTAATGTAGGGAGAGACAAACTAATGGGGCTGACAATCCATTATGGTTGCACTGTACCATCCAATTAGCACATGTTTGGGGTCTGCTAAAGACGGATGACAAAGTAACACAAGCATTGTAAGCAATGGACCTCCCTGTGCTTTGCTGCGCTAGTGCCATCATTCATGGCACCAATGAAGTAAAGCACCAAAAGAGTGACAACACTCATGACATTACTGTGGGAATCTCCACCACGGTGAATAGGAAGGTAAATGACATGCTACCATAGTGTCAGTGGCTAGGGCAAGGGGTCTGCAAGGACTATGGTAGTGTAGGTTCAGTGCACAAAATAACTTCTAAGGTTGCCCCATGTGTGATGCATGATGCATAATTAGCAACTACAACCGGGAGTCGTAACATGTCACTGAGCCTCCAGTAGCAAGTAAAAAATGAGCCATGTCAACAGCCACTACAGTCAAAAATTGACATTTCACTAACTCATGGCAGAGGATGATGCCTTACCTCCTGCTGACCTGCCTGTCCTGGATTTTACAGAGGACATGGATGATCAGCTGACGACCATCAATAAAGAGACTATCCAAGATGTCCTAGGTTCCCTCCAGACACCACCTCCAGTCTCAAGAAAGACACACAACATTGTAGGGTCTCCACATGAACCACCCAATTACCAAAACACAAAACCAACCAGTCCTGCCACAGCCCTGGACTCTGAAGACCCAGTCATCATCTTTCAGAGGACAGTGGTAGGAGTGCAGCGGGAACCTGCCAAGCAGATGCGGGTGGGGATGGAGACCATGTCTAGCTGCCTAGAGGGAGTGCAGAGGTGCCTCAGTCCAAATAAGGAAAACTCAGCTGCCATCAGAGGCACCCACTCCCTGCTACGTGGCCTCCAGCAGTCCATGGCCAACATAGCTGCTGTCATGAGGCATAGGTTTCAACAATTGCCCTCCCAAAGTGGCAGCAGCATGATAGATAACAAGCTAGTACCTATGCAAAATATCCTGGAGTCCATACATTGGGTAGTGGTCTTTCTCAGGGAAATCATGGCTGCCTGCCACCCTGATGTAGCTGCGGTGTTGAGAAATTAGCACTTCCTCCTTGCTGCAGTGATGCCTAATGTGTTCACACAAACAGCAACAGCCAGGACCTTTGATTCCACATCTTTACCCCTGATGCAGTGTGGTCCCTCAACTTCAACAACAGCACCACCCATGGAACAGGAGGCACCACACACATCAGAGGACGAAGATGTGGAAGGAACAACAACATTCACACGGAATGCCTCGCATGGACAGTATCTCCTTAGTTCTGTGCTTAAGATCATGCCAGTGTTGTGACAGCTGGTAATGTGCCCCTCTTCACTCAGCCACTGTTGACTTATCTGCTATAGACTATCACTATCTCAATTCCTACCTATTGTCAATTTGGACACCTCCTCACTAATCCACACTTCTCCTACACATGTCTCATGACATACCCCTCACCATTGGACCCTGAATGTACAACAAATGGCTCAGGATTTCTCATGGGATCTATGAACTGGACATTGAATTGTATTGGAAAATACACTTACACATGTATATAAATCTCAATGTTCAAATGTTTCATGTCAACATTTACTGTGAACCATCAACTCATCTGAATGTATGCATTTTGTGTAGCAATGCCAATGAGAACAGAACCCAATTCAATGTGTGGTTTACTGTTAGACACAAAGCCACACACTGCGGTCTTCATTCTGAGTCTGGCAGTCCTAGGAATTGGCATGGGCAGTGCATGGGCCCCCATGGCCAGCCCCAGCGCGTTTTTCACTGTCTGCTTGGCTGACAGTGAAAAGCGTGACAGATGCTGCTGCACCCGACGCACCACAACAATTCCGTGGCTCTATTATGAGCCGGGGTCAGTGTTGTGGGTTGTTTCCCACTGGGCCGGCGGGCAGAAACGCTGTTTCTTCCCACCGACCCACTGGGATAATCGTAATAGCCCTCGCTGTCAGGTCACTGCACTGGCGGTTTTCTGACTGCACGGCTTCGGCGGACAGGCTTTTCCATCTGCCGAAGTCGTAATGAGGGCCTAGGACTCTAACATGAAAAAGGTGATTGATGGTGTTGCGGGCTACAACCAACTTACAGAGCCTTAACAACATGTATTGAACAGATATCCATGCAAGTTGACATATGGCATGTATGGGTCAGAACCAAGGGGCATATTTATACTCAGTTAGTGCTGAATTAGCATACATTTTTTTAACGCTAATTCAACACAAACTTAACTCCATATTTAGAGTTGGAGTTAAAGTCATTTTTTGCCTGTAGGAAACTACCTTGCGTCAATGAGATGCAAGGTAGGCATTCCTGGGCAAAAAATGACTCTAAGGCCCATGCGCCTTATTTATCCTCCAATGCAAAAATAGTGCACGGCAGGGAGGTTTGCCTAAATAATGGTGCTAAGCTTGCTTAGTGCCATTATTTAACACCTAAGTCAGGGCCGGCGTTAGGGGACCTTTGGCCCTATTTCCATGGTGGAACACTATAGAATAAGCCCCCAGGTGCCCTCCCCAGGACCCAGGGACACTCTTTCATCCCAGGTAAATATAGGTAAGTAGAGGTAAGTTTTTCTGTATTTTCTTAAAAGTGGCCCTGAGGGCCCTGAAATGGGCCCCATACATGGCAGTGGGTGTAATGGCCATGCCCAGGGTACCCTTATCCCCTGTGCTCGCCATTGGGTGGTGGGCATGACTCCTGTCATTTATAAGACAGGAGTCATGTGGTGTGGCAGGTTTAGGGTCAATAAATGACACTAGGCTAGTTAGAGTCATCTTTTTTTTACTCTAACCAGCCTAACGTAATTTTTTGGTGCAAAACCCCCTTCTTCCAAACCACCAGCCCCACCCGGCTAACGTCATTCTTCATGACATTAGCCCACCGTTTGCGCCAGATTGAGTTATTCCATAAATAAGACGCCCGGCCTGCGTCTTGGAATGGCTCTAGCCGGCGGTATACTTTTTGAAGCTAAACTGCATTAGCACAGTCGTCAAAAAGTATAAATCAGTGTCCAAGTGTCTGGAATTTTCCCTGATGCAAGCACCAGTACAACTAATATGTGTGGAACAGAAGAGGCAAATTTGATCAGTGACAGGCAGCTGTCATCGTGCCAGGATACATACCCCAAATAGGTTTAAGTAATGTTTGCCACATTTTTCAAGATTATTTCTGACAGAACTCAGCAATGACAGCTGAAGTTCCATACTTACCTGTCAAAAATTCCATATAAATACACAATGTCAGTGTCAGGAAGTGGGAATGACAAATGTTTTGAGTTGCTGGTGTCATATTGCAGCCAATCTGACAGCTCCTTGGTCAGAGGGGATACACATATGCCCCCATTATGAGTTTGGCAGGTGGCGGAGGCTGCCCGCCAACCTCATCCCACCATCAGGCCACTTGTGTTTCCACCCGCGGCCCAGCCAGGAACAGGGCCTAACTATTGCAGCCGGCACCTAATGGAGCCAATGGCAATGTGGCAGTGCAGGGTGTGCAGCAGCTCTTGTCGCTCATTCCACTGGGCAGTGGAATGCACCATGGGGCTGTGCATGGGGGCCCCTGCACTGCCCATGCCAAGTGCATAAGCACTTGGGTCCCCCATTCCACTGGCTTTTCCTTGGCTTGCCTTTCCATATGGGGGACCTCCGAAACTGCAACAGTGCAGGGCACATCGGGCACAAAATCAGGGGTCAGTGGGGCCTCAGATGGTCCAACCCACTCCATATCAACAGCACCCATGCCTACTCAGCCACCGCAACAGCCATCTGCAGCAGCCACATCCTCAACCTTTAAGGGAGACATGAGCAGGGAAATGGCAGCCATAATGGCAAGGTTGGACCAACTTGTGCGGGACAATGCTCGAAATTCCAAGTTGCTGAAGTTTTGCAAAAAAAAGCTGAAGAAGCTTTAAACATGTTAATGCACAGCCTCACAGTTCCTTCCCTTCTCCCTTTTCCCGTTGCATATTGTTATCAATTTTAGTGGGTTTTAGGTGGGTAGAGATATGTTAGTTAAATAGATTGGGTTAGTTGTAGGATAGAGTAAGTATAGTTGGGGGGTGGGTTTTAGTATTGTTTTTTGTTTTGGAGGGTTTGGGTGGAGGGTTAGGTATGGGGTTCTATGTTTATAAAAAATAAAAAAGCACAAAACAATCCATAAAAACAATTACAGAAACATATATATTTGTTTAGAATTTAGAAGTTAGTATATGTGTATCCTTAGTTTATGTTGTCCTAATCGTATCTTGTCTCTTAAGGGGGTTGGGGCAACCTTAAAAAATGGTAATAAGTTGGTACAACAATTAATCCTACAAGCCAAAACAATCCAAAAGTCTACTAAAAGATTATGGCTTGCTTTCAAATTTGTAAAGGCAGACATTAGCCAATTATACACGTTCTTTGTATTGCCATGTACAACAGTATACCTTTAACGCACTGTTGTATACCGTGGCACAATATAACAATAAGAAACACATTTGGGATTCTATTTTGTTACCCTTGCGTTACCTATAGTGTTGCAGGGGCAATGCAATACTTATGTAACATTTACCAAACTATACAAACTTACTGTGCGTCACCCTGCTTTGTTTGGTACATTTAAAGAAATGTAATGCAGCGTAAGTCACTTACTTTTGTCACTCTGCACATCATAATTTACAGTCCTCCAAAATTTCTAGTATACATGCCTTACTACACTGAATAGCAGCACACTATACAAACTCAATTCTAAGTTACTCCACTGTACGCTACTGCAATGTACACCAATCCACTGCACACAACTCAACTGTATGTGACTTCAGCATACATTAGTCCACTCTACATCACTCCACTGTGCTCTATTCTACTATATGATACTCCACTGTACAACACTCCACTTTACCCTAATTTACTGTATGGCACTCCAGTTGATGCTACTCCATTTTATGCCATTCCAATCTATGCCACAACAATGTACGATATTTCCTTGGACGACATACCACTTTCCAACACTCCGCTATATGCTATTCCCCTCTACTCAACTCCACTGTATGCCACTGTAGCATTCACAACTCCATTGTATACAACTCCACTGTATGCACTACACTGGACAGCAGTCCAGTCAATGTCTTTCAGCTAAACACAACTTTACTGTACGCTACTAGACTATATGCTATTCCACTTTATGACACTCCACTGAATGCCACAGCAGTCTATGTTATTCCACTGTATGCCACTCCTCTGTAAACCACTCAAATATATGGTAAACCACTCTAATACACTCCATTCTTTGCTATTCCGTTGGACACAACTTCTTTGCGTGTGACTCAAGTGTGTGGCATTCCACCTTATCACAATGCGCTGTGCACCACTCCAGTCTATGCCACTCCACTGCCCACCACTCCACAGTATCCTACTCCACTGTATGCTAATCCACTCTACACCATTCCACTGACGTTCACTAACCTGTATACTATTTCAGTGTATGTCACTCCACTGTACAACACTGCAGTATATGCTACTCTACCTTATGCCAATCCACTCTTCTACACTCCACTGTGTGCTATTAGACTGTACAGTATTCTACTGTTCGCAAGTTCACTATATGCTACTCCCCTTTACGGTACTCCACTTCATGCCACTACAGTGCATGCCACTGCACTCTATGTGGCTCCCCTGTACGACAATCTCTAGAACTGCACTCTATAAAACTATAATGCACTTTATGGCACTCTCTGAGACTTTAGTTCACTCTGTCCACCTACACTCCTCTGTCTAACTCTACAGTCCAATCTATGCCAGTACACTCCACTGTACAACACTGTATTCCCCTAAACAACACTTTTCATTACTCTATGATACGACCCTCCATTCTACTCTACAAGATGCCTCTCCAATTTATGAGTTTACTCAACTTTAAGCTATGACAGAAGACATTAATCAACTCCACTCCACTTTACTCTATGACACACTCATACTTTATTGTACTTTACTTCCCACTATGTTACACACCTCCACTGAATTCTACTCCAGTCTACTCCACTGCATGTGGCTTTCACTCACATTACACCACTGTCCAATCATCCAAACTACGCAGCTCATCTGTACAACACATTAGAGTACTGTACACAACTCCTCTCTACAACACTCTAGGATGCTGCTTCCCGCTCTACCAAACTACATTATTTTAAACTGCACTCAATTCTACTATACAATACTCCACTGTACAGCACTCAAATATGCAACGCTCTCATATGGTCTCAAACAATAGATAAGAAGACATACTTGGGGCGGTAAATATATAAACAATTTCCAAAAGTGGGAAAGTACATGATGTAAATACCTACGTATTTCATTTATCTTTGAGGCTGATAGTGACGCCTTTACAGAGTAAACGTGAAACTAAAACATGTTCCTAACTATAAACATAGCAGCCATCTTGGAAGAAATAATTAAATAAATGTGCTGAGACAGATTAGACTGAGTAGGTTAAAAGTCACTAGGTGATAGGAGCACAGGCCTGCAAGCCAGAAGGCTAAGCTGAACTCCTGATTCCCATTAAAACTAAATGGGATCCATTACAATTCTACTGTATGGCAACAAAACCTAATAAATAATACTCAATAGTACGGTTTGAAACACATGTGCATTAAGATCATAAAAACAAATGAAATTTCATGAACACCAAAGCTTAGAGATAAGGTATAGTTAGGAAAATGTTTTTTTCTTTTGATACAAACCATATTTAATCTACGCAAACATTAGAAATAAAAAATCATAGTTATAACAAATTTAGAATGTACACACCACCATCTAATCACAATAAGTTGTGCACCAACGTACACAGTGTTACTTTTAACTTGCATTTTGCTTTTTTAACTTAACACATCACCTTCAAATTACTGTAAGTTGCACACCTCCGTACACAGTGTTCTCACCTCACTTGTCATACTATATTAACTATAACTTGCACCTTCTCATTGTACTGGATACACTTTCACACATGACATCACTTAGACCATGTACAATCATAGATTTCATAACAACATTTATTACATTTCAATTGAGATGATATTTCAGAAGACAGTGCATAGTAGAGTTGCAAGTTATAGCTAATGGACTGCGACGAGTGAGGGATGAATGATTTTCCTCCCCCTTATTACAAGTGCCATAGGGTATATTACACTTGTGGTAAGGCAGAGAGGATATTTGTCACATTTGTGATGGAGTAACCCTCTATCAAACTCTTAATGAAGCCCAAAATCTCTTATGTTCTGTAAAAAAATAGTAATTCTTAAAAATACAGTATCTCATCTGGATCTCTCAATTTAAGATAGT
Organism: Pleurodeles waltl; assembly: GCF_031143425.1. Taxonomy (NCBI): domain Eukaryota; kingdom Metazoa; phylum Chordata; class Amphibia; order Caudata; family Salamandridae; genus Pleurodeles; species Pleurodeles waltl. Next base: position 622,359,755 of record NC_090446.1, read on the forward strand.
CTGTCAACATAATTATTTATTTAGAACATGGTCTATAAACATTACCATAAATACATCCTAAATTTATACATAAGATAATAATAATGAAAAATTGGATCACCATGTACATACAGTAGTTTAAAAAGAGAGCAGTTTGAGGAAGGGCCCTGACTACCTTCCTGATTGCTTACAACTTATCTGGAAGTCCATTGAAGGTCTCCTGTATTGCATTTTAAAATTTCCCCGTTGCATATACAACATCTAAAAATCTCATATTTACCAGCAGGCTGATGGCTTGATCCTGATTTGCATTTATTTAAGTAATAAAAACAGGTTTTAAAAATTCTTTCAGTTCGCCTAAGAACCATAAGCAATCCAAAAGAATGTGTCTCATTACATTTAATCATCAACCCAGATGAACACAAATCCTTCTCATCTCTCATTGTGGCTCTTATCCTCACATCTGTGTGACTTGGGTTTAGCCCAACCCTGAATTTTAACACGGTATTCCTAAGATTGGGAATTGACAGGACCTCAATGAATGGAAACATATTGTCTTTGCTCCAACCTTTGACCAGAAATTGAGTAGATGATTTGCTCCTCAAAAAAGCAGATCCTCCTCTCTAGCACTTTTGATTACAATGTCATGTGGCTCTTGCTTTGGGATCTGCTGCCCTATCTTCCACTGATCTGGTAATAATGACAATTTAACACAGAGCTTACTTAACACAAGTCTTACTTGAGAGGCCCAGATCAGTTAACTATTCTCCATTTCCGTTTTACAGAGACTCAATATTTTTGGATATTGGATAAGCTGACACCCTGCCCTTATGGCTTGGATTATGGTTGAGGGTGGCAGTGAGAGAAGCCGTTTCATACATTTACCCTCTTCAAGGTTCCAATCCAATTTGCCACTTGGAGTTAAACCTTCCACTCCATATTGAAAGTATGAGCAAACCATTACATTGAAAGCAGACAATATGGGGTGTAGTAAGGGCCCTCCATACTTCTGACTTAACAATTTTAGGCCCCATACCGAGGATAATGCAGTTGTTTTTAGTGATTATACGTGGTCTCTCCAATTTAACTTGGTATCACATACCCAAGTATTTATATTTCTCGACCACATCAACTTTATTCACACTCAAACGCCAATTGAAACCCCCCTTTCCTTTCCCCAGCATTATTATTTTGGTCTTGTAAAAGTTAACCGTAAGTCTTTTCCTCAGACAATAATCATAGAAAGTACAGAGCTTCTTTTGCAACCCAATTCTGTCATGTCCACTATCACCAAATCATCGGCATTTAGTAGGCATGGGACATGGGTCCCACCCATTTTGGGGCTTAGGCCATTTACTTCATGTTGTAGGCAATTCTTTATCTGTATTATATTTCATGGGGTTCCTTGGGTTCTGGCTATGTAACTCCTGAATAAGTGAGAATAGCACCTTATTGATACCTAACCATCTCAACATATACCACAGCAATTTACGGTCGACAAGGTCAAAGGCGGCATGGAAATCTACAAAGCAACAAAATAATCTACCTCTCAAATAAATTGACTTCTTTGCCATTGACCATGAAAAAAATAAACTAAACTAAGGCAATGGTCGATTGTTGAATGGCCTTCCTTAAAACCACCTTGCTCTACAGGGATTAAGTTACTTTCCTCCACCCAAGTTTTTATTAAGCCTAGCAATACTTTGGAGAATACCATTTCCCTACATTCAGCAGGCTGATTAGGCTGCAATTATTGAGCTGTGTTGTTTCATCCTTCTAATATATCGACCTACATTTTGCACCTTTCCAACTCTCTGGAATACATCCTGAGGCCAGGGCCTTTTGTGAAAGACTTAAAAGAAGCTTGGCCACCAATCCACATTATTTTTTATTATAACTGCCGGAGGTTTTTCTGGGCCCACTGCCTTAGTTAGTTTAAGCAACTGGATGGTTTCTTTTGTCTTCTGGAATGAGCAACGCAATCCGATGACCTTAACACTATTCTTCAGGTTCTCTTTCACATTGTTGCTACCATTTATATTGATTCAAGTGGTTGATCCAGTCATCCTCTCTTACTATTCACTTCATTTCCACTTGCTCGTTCCTGTCATGTCAGAACTTCCTGATATTATTTGTACCGATCACTTCAAACGCAGTTTGCCAATTTTTATTGATAAACTCAATTTTCCATTCCCTCAGCTTATTTGTTAACTCAGGTTTTGCCATAAGGAGCCTGTCCCTTATTACCCAGTCGTGCCTTTTCCTAAGCAATCTTTCCCATTTTCGTACCCTTAGTTTGAACCTCCTGCACTCGTTGTTCAACCAGCCATTTTGCTTGCCCCATATCATACTCACATTCCATATTCAGGGCCACAAGTTGAATTTTACCCTTAAGCAATTTACAACCTGCCCTACCACTTACTCTTACTATGATTGGGTGTTATACTGGTCCTATGACATGATGAGTAACGGATAATCTATCATCATGTCACTAAGCAATTTTAACCTTTCCTCTGTTATATTGGTAGTTATACATCTAGGGTAATCTAGGTGCTGCGGGGAGATTCTGTCTCTGCTCCCACTGTCCTAAACCAAGTATTAGTTGTAAGGGCCAGTGATTGCTGCCCTCAATTTGCAGCACTTTTAACCCCTCTACCTCGGAGAAGTGTCAAGCATTTATAATTTAATTAATTGGGTAGGTCTGTTTGCCCACTTGGAAAGTGTGTCCCGTGGGGAAGTCTGTTTCCACCTGTCCATTGATACAGAACAACCCTATAAACCCTAGGAACTTTACTAGGGCTTTGTCTGGTGCCAGCTGATCTGTGGAAAAAAGCCTATAGAACCTGTGTGGCAACTAACACATTTGTATGCATCTTGTCATTGGAGGATGGATCTAACTTATGGTTAAAATCCCCTAAAACTATTATCAGCTGAGTTTCCTTTGCCATACCGATTGCGTCCAAATCTTCTTTTAACAGTCGCAACTGAACTTCATAATCTGCTATATTACATGATCGGATGTATAAGTTATAATTACTGTTATATGTTGTTTTGCCTGAGGGCCACCGTAGAGCTCTATCAGGCTGGCCTATAACCATCAGCTTTTAACCTTCAACATGGTTACTTTATTGGCACTAAGGTAAGTAGTCCACCCGAGGGCCAACCTGGGCCCAGTTCCATAGCGTGCTTAGAAAAAATCCATCTAATGGTTTCGGTACTTTGCACAGCCAAGTCTCCTGTAGACACATAATTTCATGTCTTCCCAACATTTCTATGAAACTGTCTTGGGTTAAGTGTTTCCTATAACACCCTGTGTTCCAAGACAAGCCTGCCAGGCTGTGCGAAGACCCCAGTCCCTAATCCAAAATGATCATCCCCCCTTCTACTCTCTACAGCTCAGTACTGAATCAGATAGGGTCTCAAATCAATATCTCAGCAGAACTCCTTTATCTCTGCTTGCTATGGTTACATGTAGGTTGCATTCACTGTCAGTAAATGTTCTTCTGTGCTGGACCCCTAGTAAGCAACACCATACTTGATCTGTGGTTCGGCCTGTGTGGCAAGTCAGGCGCCTATAGCCCATCCCCTCTTTCCCTAACGCACCCATCTGTAACAGTCTTCGGCCCTCCTTTTCTAGCTCTTCCTCTGCCCTCACCACCTTCTGTTTTACACATGCTGAGTAATGAGGGGCCTGTCTGACCTCTTTTCTTTTTGATTTATTGTAAACCCTATTTGCCTTATTTCACTGGATATGCTCTCACATAGACTAGGACATTTGGCCAGTGCTTGCAGTAGATGTGAGCGGTTCAAGGGCTTAAGCTTCCTCTTATGCTTCCTACTTATCCCTCAACCCTGGGGTTCTAGTTATACCCATAGACCGTCCCTTCTGTTTTCCTTTCTCTACTCACTTCTAGTTATCATAACAGGCATTCAGGATCCACTTTTCTCCAGTTGTTTTAAAATGCCCTCGCCCCTGTTGTTTACACCTGGCGCAGCACCCTTCATACTGCATTTCTCTCTTTTGGTTTTGGCCTTTGCTCTACCTCTCTCGTTTACAGATCTTCGGGTTGCATCCTTTCACCCTGTGACTGTGTGCCCCCTCGTCCTGGAACTCTAATTCACTTCAAGGTCCCGCGTACCATTTCTCTCCCTCCCGTTTCACTCTTCTGCTAGATTTCTAAAGCTGGGGCCCTACACTGTCCCTTCCTCCTGGCTTTATTTTTGATTCCTTTCCGTTTTATTGTCTTGGGTATTTTCCCTATTCTTTCCGGCCGGGGTATATAGCCCTTTGCCCCAGTAGATCCTCCACTTTATTACCAGCATAGGGCGTTTTTAGATATATACCTTTGAAACATGTGCTATATTTGTGGGGTCTGCCTCGCTGTTGTCAATCTGTGCATATACCTCCTGGTCTCTTTTCTCTAACACAAGTCACACCAGGATGGGCATACAATTATTGTTTTAGCTCCACTGCCATCACCTGAAGTTGGTTTTTATGGGTTTTCCCCAACCCATTACTTACTATCAATGCTTCTAATATTTCCTGGAGAGTTTTCTGCATTAAAAACATCACCTCTAAGAATGATGAGGGGATTGCTGTTATATCTAAGGCAACAGTGAACTGTAAGCGCATGGGAGGGGTAGAATACTCCTGCCTCTTCAGTTAGTTCATTCACCCCACTTTCCATTCCCTCCTACCCTGGCCCATCCCTCACTTGATGTGTGCCCTCACTGTCCTCCGTGAGGCTATTAACCACAAAGGAAGAGAGCCGGGGTGATGAGGATCACCTTGGTTCGGGTAAAAACATCACCCAATATTTTTACCCAGTTCAGCCCCTAGAGCAAGGTCAAGATCCTGTACTGATTACAAAATGATAGTCACGTATTACATTCCTTTGTCTCTCTCTTTATTCTCCACTAAGTGGCTTTATCAGTGGTATGGATTGATTGTGAGTAAAGGAGTTTCCTTTGAAAACAAAATTCCCTACAAACTTCTTTATAGATTGTCCCAGAGGTGTGGCACCTGCTTCTTCCGTAGGGTGCGCTGGGGAAACTATAGGGTCTCCTTCCCTAGTATGCTGGGAGTCATGTTTCCTTCTAGGGGGCCGATGAAAGTGCTCCCCACTGAATCACTATTTTGAGGCTCTGTGTGTATGTGCCTTTTTACTGCTGTGTCTCTCCACCCCCTCTGTAAGCCATAGGCACCTCGTGCCTCCACTTTGCCCGGTGGCATTTTTCCCCTCATAGCTCCCTTAGGGCAACAACCAACTACAACTTGGATTGAACCACCCAGTTTAAGTAAAAGAGTTCTACACATGCCTAAAGGCTCACCTCCACCTCTGCCTCAGAGCTACTGCTGCCTCCATCTGCATCAATGTAGCACGATCTGGCATTTAAATTTCACTGCCACTGTTCTTCATCTGGGGCGACTGCTAATAACTATTACAACTTTCCCTGCCCCATTCAGCCCCTAACATTGGGTTATCGCTCTGCTGTACAGCCTAACCCCCCTAGCTCCCCAGAGGGGCTGACTGTGGTAGTGCCCAGTGGAGGAGAAACCTATTGGGACAATAAGGCAAGCCCATTCCTGCAGCATTATGCCTAATAAAATCACTGTGGCTGTGTTTTGGTCGCGTTTCGGCATCCTGGGGTTGTCGGGGCAAAATAGACAAAGAATCAACAGCAGAATGGCAGAATAAGGCAAGTTCCATGGTCTAATAAGAATCTGGCAGGCATGGCGAGTGGACAGGAGAGCGAGCACTGCACCAGGCATGAGCATGGTAGTGGCAGAGGTGGAGAGGTCTGAGTTCTAGGGATTGAAGACAGTGCTGTAGGCGGAGCAAGAATAGTCTTATAGGAGTGGTGGTTGAGCGCTGGTGGAATGTTGAGTCAGTTCACCAATCTGTCCAAGCCTGAGGCACGCTATATCTCACTATTCTTCATCGTGTATGAGCCACTGACCGGCAAATGCCAATAAAATGCAGGTCACGGGCACAAGCTGATACAGCACACAGCCTGCAGCCACTTTGTGCTTGTACTCCACTCTCTGCTGCACCACTCACTAGGTCTCCAAACTGCGGCTATGACCTGGCCCATAAAAGCAGCTGCATGGCCGGAGCCACTCTACCTCCTCTGCCCCACTCACTCTGCTCACTCAGCTCTCTGTTCTTCGCCTTAAATCTGTATATGTGTCAAAATACATTTCCCTAATCCTTTTCAATTCAAATCTACTTGAATTGTGTCCACTGCTTAAAATTAAATATGATGTTGGTGAGGAAATGAGGGTCAGAAATTGTGAGGGCTTGATGCAATATCCATGCAAATAATTCAAACCAGCATTTACAGGCATGAGTATACATTGCACCTAAATACCTCACTGGCACAGATGTGTCTAGAATTTGGTCTTGTTAAACAAGAAGTAGCTCACTAGGGGGAATTCTTTAAAATTGGTAAAAAAAAAAAAAATTGAAGTGCAAGAAAAGCCCCCAAAGAAGCACCAGTCCTCTGGGCTTCCTTTAAAAAGTCTGTAAACAAATCTTGCCTGATCTATTCATATGTACATGGCAAAGATCACCTTGCCAGCAAGGCTAATGCTTGGATGACAATAAAGTCCTGTACACAGCTAGATTCTCAGCAATACTGGAGTACTCCCTACTCACTTTACTTCAAAACAAAGTTCCTGAACTACAGAATGGGTACTTCCCCTAAAAAAGACATTTTTCTGTTTTCCTCCATTAGTAGCAATCATGGTCATATTCATACTGTCAGCTCTTCTGGGTTAGAGAAGACATGGCCTGACAGTTTAATTGGATGGTTCCTATTGGAGCAAGGTCAAGACTGATTTGCATATGGTGGATCCAAACCTTAGGTGGTATGGTAGGCAAAAGAATGATGGATTGGAATGTTACCCTGGGTGATTGCCAGTGATTAGACTTGTTGCAAGCATTCCCCCCATCATTTTGTGTGCTTGATATAATTCTTTAAGTGGCAAGGGTGTGCTTATATGAGAGTCCTTTGCTCGCTGTGCCACTGTGACCAAGCCCCAAGCCACACTTGACTGATGAAACCCAATAAGAGCTAAACCAGTCGTGGGTTGCTTATGTTCCAGTTCAGGGATGACCTAGCCTGGCAGGTCGGGCTGGACTGTTCCTATTGGAGGAGGGTTGGAATTGATTTGCATATTGCAAACAGAGGTGGCATACTAGGCAAAAGAACAATGGTTTGGAATACTATCCCAAGATGGCTAGTAGCTAAACATTTTGCAAGCATTCCACTAATGATCTTTTATTTGTCTTGATATAATACCCTGAGTATCAAGGAAATACCCAGACGTGGGTCTCTTGCTCTCTGTGCAACTGGAAACGAGCTACACCCAACTGATGAGCCCCAAATGTGCCTCAATTGGTCTTTGCATGCTTGAGTTCCTTTTCAGGGATCACCAGATCTGGTAGTTCAACCTGAACTTCTTTTATTGGAGTAGTGTAAAGATTGATTTGCATACAGCGAGGTCCAAAGAGAGGTGGAATGGTGGGCAAAAGAACAATGGGTGTAAAACCTGCCCCTATTGATTGCCAGTAGATAGACTTGTTGCAAGCATTCCTTCCATCACCTTTTGTTGTTTGATGCCCTTGTAGATACAACCAGGAATTAATTTTGCACATTCTCTGCATTTGCTTCTTCTTGACTCCTGTGCTTAGACACATTTTTGCAACAACACTTAAATGCATTATAAATAGGAAACAGTAGACATGCTCTGATCCACTGTATATACACACTTGACATGCAGGTCCATGATATTTATAGACCATGTTATAGGTTTTATGATACCTCACTGAACACAGTTCTTCAGGTCACTCTGCTACCACATTTGTACTTCTGCTTTCTTTTTATACTGCACCAATGAACTCCAAATCTGCTTTTTATCATGAGTCTACAAACCCACCTTACAATGCATACTGTAAAGAATTTCCATTATGCTTTTTTTCTGTCTTTTTGTAATGCACTTCACCCATGTATGCCTCTCCTTGACTTCTGCACATAGACACATTTTGCAAAGCCATTTTAAGGATTTACAAATAGAAAGCCTCAGACGGGCTCTAATTCAGTGCTTCGGCATAGTACACGTACAAGCAACCCCCAGTATTATGAAATAATAAGGAACCCTCTTATTAGCCTTCTACTCTGCAATGCACACAGCTCTCAGAGTCACAGTTTACCGTTGCTCTCACACTTTTACCTTTTTTTTAAAATGTAATAATACATTTCAGTATAAAAATTATGATAATGAATTTTAGATTTTGTTTTCAACTATGATTCTATCAACCTACGCAGCTCTCTGGGTCACAGTCTACATTTGCACTAATGCTGCCTATCTTTTTAAATAAATGTAATAAAGAATTTCTGATTTTAAACAAATGTTGATTGTACTGACCATTTTTTACAATAGATGCCAGCAAAGAATTACTGTAAGAAATTGAGTTAGTGACTAACTGAGGTGTGAAACCTTTCAAGCAAAAAACACAATCCATGTCAGGGTAAGGCACAAGCCAATCCTAAATTAACCTGTACTCAACACATGCAGTCAAGCTTAATTTGGAAGCAATATGTAAAGTTTATTTGCTCGTTCAATAGTCTTTATTCGGTCATAACAATGACCATAATAACACAAATCTAAAATGCATTATACATCATATCATTTCAGAATCAAAAATTTTAATTAAAAGAACGTTTCACGGCAGTTGGCACATACAAAAAAAGAAACCATAAAATATAATTCACAAATCCATTTAGCAGATTATAAAAATGCTTTATAAACATCACAGAAGGCCAGCTTCCATTTAACTTCTGGTAATATCTCATTAGATCTCAAGGATATTCATATGAAGCAGACATTGCAGACTAAATAGATTAAAGAACTGAAAAACACATTGTGGGAGTATTTAAACATTTTAAAAAGAGCAACCCCTCTTTGTGCGATGTAAAGTACTTATACTTTAAAAGAGGTAAGAAAAATTGTCTTCTTGGGCTCTTGTATAAAGTGCAGAAAAGCATAAAATGTACTGTTGTTTGAGATGAGGAATTATTACATGTACAACCTGGAAGAGATTCAAACCAGGAATCTGGACTAGGAAAAACAACCAAGAAATGAATCAAATGTAACCTGAGCCTCGTAAGGTAACACCTATGTTCTGTTTTTTCCACCCCACAGTAGATACTGCTCAATATCAGGTGTTGGCAAAGAGTTAAGAACTGAAGTTAAGTGGCCTAGTCTTACAATTCGAATCTCTTCGTTCATCATAAGACATTTTTCTTTATATAGACTTGGTTTCTGGCCCAGTAGTATTGGGATATTCAAAGAGGTTAGTCAGACCCATGCCATTGAAGCTTTTCCTAACAAATGACGGCCAAGGGATAAAATATTTATTGTCCAACTTCAGGCAGTCCCTCAGAATCTCTCTTGAAAAACCAGCTTGCGAGGCACATCAGAATTTAACCCAGAGTAAGAGTGGTGTCATTTTAAATTTATCTTCCAAATAGCTCATACCCAATTCAATGTGGGAAATAAAACTTGGGGTTAGTTTGGGGATGGGCAGTAATCAGCAGAGGGACTTATTTTCAAAAACCTGCATTCTCGCTGGCGCTTCATAGCCCCTCACGCCAGCTCCATATGTTCCTGCTCTCAAACATTTAGATTTATATAACTGTACTACCTCCTTAATTAGATTATGCCCCAGTTTTGGGGAATCTGAAAATAGACAAATTTCCTAAAATAATTGAAGCGTAAAACCTAGGTAATTGGGGTTTCACCAATTAAAAAATATTTTGTTGGGTGTTTTTGAGACCACAAGTTAATAAGATTTATCTTTAAACTTAGATTTGTCATAAAACTGTTGATTCCTTCTAAAAGTTTAAGAAGTGCAATTGTTGTTTTTAACTTTAAAATTTCGTCATCCATGGACAAAAGGACTTGGACTGGTCGAGAGCAAATTCTAGGGGTGTCATCACAGGATAAACTGAAGAATGTATCTAAAGAGTTATCAAAAAATAACAGAAAATGTGCCATTATACAGCCCTGCCTAACCCTTTTAGCTACCTTTATAGGTTGCGTGCAAGCAGGTTACTGCGTATAGCGAACCTTAGTGGTGGGATCCCAGTGTAGTCCCCTGATAAGGTTCATCAGTGGTGGATTCATCCCAGCTGCCTCCATCAGGCCCCAAAACCTTCCCCTATTCACTAAGTCATAAGCACTTGAGAAGTATATAAATCCCATGGGGCTTATTTACAAAGAACTGGTGCAGCTCAGCACTGAACCGAAATTGACACCGCCGCTCTGCATCAGTTCTGAAATGCAGGGATGCAATGTATTTACAATAATACAGTGCATCTCTGTGTTTCCCCTTGCGCCAGCACTAAATTAGCTGCCTAGTGCCAACGCAGCCACCCTTGTGCCGTGGTACAAGGATGGCTGCATTGCAGGGGAGATTGCTTTTGTGTAGGAAGAGACACCTTTCTGCACAAAAGCAATCTGCAATTGGCGATTAGCTATTTCCATGTGTGCCTGCAGAATTCAGCACACATTTTAAATAGCACATAAAGAGGGGAAATCAAAGCATTTCTCTTCATTGCGCCATGCTAATGCCACCCCTGGGGTGGCAATGGATTTTGGCTCTGCCACAGATTTACGATGTCTTGTAAATCTGGGGCAGTATCAACTTGCAATGGGTGTTGCTGTAGAACACTCACAGCAACACCCGTTGCATGCCCCTTCCACGCAAAGTGCTGCATGTGAAAGGGCCATATTTACAAGGTGGCATTAAGCCAAAAAAAGCGTCTTAATGCCACCTTGTAAATACTGTGCAGATAACAGCGCCACCCGAGCGCCACAAAAATTGACCCTCCAGTGGAGCTAGGGGCTTGTAAATTTGCTCCCATGTGTAATGAACCCCTCCTGCCCTCAACATATTTTCCTGTGATGAGAGATAAGTTAAGTGCCTACTCAAAGGTACCCAAGCCTGAACGGAAGCCATATTGAGCCTTTGAGAAAAATAAACAGTTTGTGCCCATGCTTCCAGCTTTTTCAGGATAACCCGTCCTAAAGTTTTTACTGCAGCATCTAGCAAAGTGATTGGGTGATGGCACATAGGACAATTCATACTCCCTTTCTTAAATATCGGCACAATAGTGGTTTTCCTACAGGTGTTAATCAGAGCCCCCTTCAAAGTTGATGTAAAAACATTGGTCACTAACGAGCCCCAGAATTCCAGTTTTAATTTAAACATGTCAATGGTACTCCATGGGCACCTGGGGCCTTGACAGGAGCAACAGTATGGTTAGCTTCAGTGACTGCTGTTAAATCAATTAATTCACTTAGCCAGGCATCATCAAAAAAGAGTGGGTCATTTGCTAGTTCCATGTGGGGTTCATTAAGTTGATCATTGGAGGCAACATTTTGGGAGAAGTGGCTTACTCACTCCTGTGCTAAAATGTGACATTTGATTCCATTTACAGGAACCTCTGTAACAAAAAGGATGGATAATAACCTCCCAATGGAGGTTACTATATTTTTGGTGAGCTGCTTTATCAAGGTTTTCCCATGTTTTATTCCTGATTTCTCCCTTCCTAATTTCTAACAACCTTTTCGAGCATTTCCTGGCTAATCTGTTTACTTGCGTGTTACACAGGTTTGTGTTAGTGGCTTTTTAAAGAGTTTTAAAAGCTGAAGTACAATCCAAATTGAACCATTAAACTGTATGTGATCCTTAGGGGATTTGGTAGTTGTTAAGAATCAGGTAGCTATTTTGCATAGTGTTGTTGAGCTTTCAGAGATCTTCCTAGGATCACCATCAGGGGAAAGACATTGGAGAATCTCCAGGTTTGCTCCTGTTACTAAATCTTCAAAAAACGGACCTGGATCAATACAATCCCATTCTATTGGTATCACGGATTAACATAAAAGTGAAATGAGTGATCCAATACATCAATGGAGCACAGGAACAACCGGATATCAAAAGTTAAAACAATTGGGTTGTGGTCACAGCATGGTAAGGAACGCATCTTGTGAATTAGTAATTTCTGAATAAACTCTTCAGAAATTCACTCAAAATGAATCGTGCTGCCCTTGCCTCTGCCTACAAATGTGGGCATTCTGGCAGCGGTGGCTCCACCGCTATGTCGCAGAAGCTTCACCCCCCACCCCCTCCAGCAGCAGCCACTGCAAACCTTTAACAACAAAATGATCATAAACTATGTTTATTATTGTTTTGTTGTTAAAGGGGTGGGCCATTGGGGATGACTGGGACAAGGGGGAGTGCACTGTGCACTCCCCTGTAGGAGGCTGGACTGGCTTGTAGTGAGAACCAAGGGGTACTTGCACCTTGGACCAGGCCCAGTTATCCCTTATTAGTGTATCGGGTGTCTAGCAGCTTAGGCTGATAGATAATGGTAGCTTAGCAGAGCAGCTTAGGCTGAACTAGGAGACGAGTGAAGCTCCTACAGTACCACTAGTGTCATATGCACAATATCATAAGAAAACACAATACACAGATATACTAAAAATAAAGGTACTTTATTTTTATGACAATATGCCAAAGTATCTCAGAGTGTACCCTCAGTATGAGGATAGAAAATATACACAAGATATATGTACACAATACCAAAATATGCAGTCATAGTATCAGAAAACAGTGCAAACAATGTATAGTTACAATAGGATGCAATGGGGACACATAGGGATAGGGGCAACACAAACCATATACTCCAAAAGTGGAATGCGAACCACGAATGGACCCCAAACCTATGTGACCTTGTAGAGGGTCGCTGGGACTATTAGAAAATAGTAAGGGTTAGAAAAATAGCCCACCCCAAGACCCTGAAAAGTGAGTGCACAGTGCACTAAAGTTCCCCAAAGGACATAGAAGTCGTGATAGGGGAATTCTGCAGGAAAGACACAAACCAGCAATGCAACAATGATGGATTTCCAGTCGAGGGTACCTGTGGAACAAGGGGACCAAGTCCAAAAGTCACAAGCAAGTCGGAGATGGGCAGATGCCCAGGAAATGCCAGCTGTGAGCAAAGAAGCTGCTACTGGATAGTAGAAGCTAAAGGTTCTGCAGGAAGGACAAGGGCTAGGAACTTCCCCTTTGGAGGACGGATCCCCCATGCCGTGGAGAGTCGTGCAGAAGTGTTTTCCTGAAGAAAGACCACCAACAAGCCTTGCTAGCTGCAAATCGTGCAGTTAGGGGTTTTGGATGCTGCTGTGGCCCAGGAGGGACCAGGATGTCGCCAATTGCATCTGGGGACAGAAGGGGCGTCGAGCAAGACAAAGGAGGCCTCTCAGAAGCAGGCAGCACCTGCAGAAGTGCCAGAAAAGGCACTACAAAGTGGAGAGAAACAGTGCTCACCCAAAGTCGCAGAAAGGAGTCCCACGTCGCCGGAGGACAACTTAGGAGGTCGTGCAATGCAGGTTAGAGTGCCGAGGACCCAGGCTGGACTGTGCACAAAGGATTTCTGCTGGAAGTGCACGGAGGCCGGAGTAGCTGCAAAAGTCGCAGTTCCCAGCAATGCAGTCTGGCGTGGGGAGGCAAGGACTTACCTCCACCAAACTTGGACTGAAGAGTCACTGGACTGTGGGAGTCACTTGGACAGAGTTGCTGGATTCAAGGACCTCACTCGTCATGCTGAGAGGAGACACAGGGTACCAGTGATGCAGTTCTTTGGTGCCTGCGGTTGCAGGGGGACGATTCCGTCGAACCATGGGAGATTTCTTCGGAGCGTCTAGTGCAGAGAGGAGGCAGACTACCCCCACAGCATGCACCACCAGGAAAACAGTCGAGAAGGCGGCAGGATCAGCGTTACAGAGTTGCAGTAGTCGTCTTTGCTACTTTGTTGCAGTTTTGCAGGCTTCCAGCGCGGTTAGCAGTCGATTCCTTGGCAGAAGGTGAAGAGAGAGATGCAGAGGAACTCGGATGAGCTCTTGCATTCGTTATCTAAGGAATCCCCAAAGACAGAGACCCTAAATAGCCAGAAAAGAAGGTTTGGCTACTTAGGAGAGAAGATAGGCTAGCAACACCTGAAGGAGCCTATCAGAAGGAGTCTCTGACGTCACCTGCTGGCACTGGCCACTCAGAGCAGTCCAGTGTGCCAGCAGCACCTCTGTTTCCAAGATGGCAGAGGTCTGGAGCACACTGGAGGAGCTCTGGGCACCTCCCAGGGGAGGTGCAGGTCAGGGGCGTGGTCACTCCCCTTTCCTTTGTCCAGTTTCACGCCAGAGCAGGGCTAAGGGGTCCCTGAACCGGTGTAGACTGGCTTATGCAGAAATGGGCACCATGTGTGCCCATGAAAGCATTTCCAGAGGCTGGGGAGGCTACTCCTCCCCTGCCTTCACACCATTTTCCAAAGGGAGAGGGTGTAACACCCTCTCTCAGAGGAAGTCCTTTGTTCTGCCATCCTGGGCCAAGCCTGGCTGGACCCCAGGAGGGCAGAAACCTGTCTGAGGGGTTGGCAGCAGCAGCAGCTGCAGTGAAACCTCGGGAAAGGCAGTTTGGCAGTACCAGGGTCTGTGCTACAGACCACTGGGATCATGGGATTGTGCCAACTATGCCAGGATGGCAGAGAGGGGGCAATTCCATGATCATAGACATGTTACATGGCCATATTCGGAGTTACCATTGTGAAGCTACATATAGGTAGTGACCTATATGGAGTGCACACGTGTAATGGTATCCCCGCACTCACAAAGTCCGGGGAATTGGCCCTGAACAATGTGGGGGCACCTTGGCTAGTGCCAGGGTGCCCTCACACTAAGTGACTTTGCACCTAACCTTTACCAGGTAAAGGTTAGACATATAGGTGACTTATAAGTTACTTAAGTGCAGTGTAAAATGGCTGTGAAATAACGTAGACGTTATTTCACTCAGGCTGCAGTGGCAGGCCTGTGTAAGAATTGTCAGAGCTCCCTATGAGTGGCAAAAGAAATGCTGCAGCCCATAGGGATCTCCTGGAACCCCAATACCCTGGGTACCTTAGGACCATATACTAGGGAATTATAAGGGTGTTCCAGTATGCCAATGTAAATTGGTGAAATTGGTCACTAGCCTGTTAGTGACAATTTGTACAGAGAGAGCATAACCACTGAGGGTCTGGTTAGCAGAGCCTCAGTGAGACAGTTATGCATCACACAGGGAACACATACCTATAGGTCACAAACTTATGAGCACTGGGGTCCTGACTAGCAGGGTCCCAGTGACACATAACAAACATACTGAAATGATAGGGTTTTCACTATGAGCACTGGGCCCTGGCTAGCAGGATCCCAGTGAGACAGTGAAAACACCCTGACATACACTCACAAACAGGCCAAAAGTGGGGGTAACAAGGCTAGAAAGAGGCTACTTTCTCACACAACCCCCCCCCAAACGATGGACAATAAGGCTAACCTTGGCCAGTTGAGACTTTATTGTCTAAGTGGTGATAAGTAGATAGTAGTTCTGCAATAGACTGGTTACTCCCCTTATCATCCACTATATGGTTACTTCCCTGTTGGGATGTAAACCATCCTGTTTGAAGTTTTTTAGCTAAGCAACAATGTGAAGATGTATTTTCAGAGTTTCTATCAGTAAGTTTTAGTTTAGAGCAGTGGGAATTGTCCACTGAACCTATTTGTAGTGATGGAAATGCCAGACAGGGATGCTGTCTCAGAAAAGCCATAGCTGGGCAAAAACTTTGTCCATATGGCTGGAAGAGAGAACAGGGATGCTGTTTCTCTTGAGTTGGAGCAGGGCAGGGATGCTGTCCTATGAGCTCCACATTGGGGCATTGATGCTGTCCTAAGTGTTGTGAGGCAGTGCAGGGTTTCTGCACTAAAGTTTCTCTGGGAGGGTTGGAGGGATGCTCCATGTTAACTAAAATGGTGCTCTTTTTCTCACCAATGTTAGTTATCCCACAGAGAGGTACTTTTACCTCAGGGAGTCCAGCTTTTCCAGCTGATGATTCCCTTGGAACAGGTGCCACCCCAGGAGAGGTTTCTCCCACCACAGGAATGGTATCCTGAATGGTAGGGTGGTTAGGGGATACTGTGATACCCTTTTTACCTGTTGATGGAGAGGGATCCTGAGTGTTCAGGCCTTCTCTCCTTTGCTTTTTCATTTCAGTAGAAATGAGAGGGAACAATTCCTCAGGGATGCCCAGCATGGCTGCATGGGCATAAAACTCTACATCAGCCCAACCTGAGTCCTCTAGGTCATTACCTAAGAGACAGTCTACAGGTAAGCTAGGTGATACCACCACCTGCTTAGGGCCAGTAACTCCACCCCAACTAAACTGAATTATAGCTAAGGGAAGAAACTTAGTGGAGTTATGGACATCAATAATTTTATACTGTTGTCCAATGATGTGTTGGTCAGGATGCACTAGGTTTTCAGTCACCAAAGTGATACTGGCACCTGTGTCCCTGTAGGCCAAGGACTCAACACCATTTATTGAAACTGTCTGCCTGTACTTATTCATTGTAAGGGGACAAGCAGCCAGTGTGGCAAGGCCAATGCCACTAGGTGAGACAGAAACTGTCTTGGGACTGACTACCCCAGTTTCTATGATGGACCCATAAGTGAACCCAACTACACCCTTAACTTGACTGTTGCCAGCAGTCCCACCACTAGTACCACTACTGCTAGGGGCACTAGAGCTTGATGTATTAGTGGTGGTAGGCTCAGGGGGTTTACCTGGACAGGACTTATCCCCTGGCCTATGGCCTCTGTTTTTACACACAAAGCACCAAGGCTTTTTAATGTGTATAGGTTGAGAAGAAGAGGAAGAATTTGTTTTATCCCCACCCTCTGAAGAGTGTTTAAGATTTGAAGTGGGATCTTTGGTTTTACCCTTATCCCCATGCTTATCTTGAGATTTTTCACCATCTTTCTTCTTGCCATCCTTGTCACCACCTGTATGAACTTTTCTGTTCACTCTTGTTCTGACCCATTTGTCTGCCTTCTTTCCCAATTCTTGGGGAGAGGTCAGATCTGAGTCCACTAGATACTGGTGCAACAAATCAGACACATAATTATTAAGTATATGCTCTCTCAGGATTATGTTATATAGGCTTTCATAGTCAGTCACTTTACTGCCATGTAACAACCCCTCCAAGGCCTTCACTGAATGGTCAATGAAATCAACCCAGTCTTGTGAAGACTCCTTTTTGGTCTCTCTGAACTTTATCCTGTATTGTTCAGTGGTTAAGCCATAACCATCCAGGAGTGCATTCTTAAGAACTGTAAAATTATTGGCATCACTTTCTTTCACAGTAAGGAGCCTATCCCTACTTTTTCCACTAAATGATAGCCATAGGATAGCAGCCCACTGCCTTTGAGGGACATCCTGTACAACACAGGCCCTCTCAAGTGCAGCAAACCACTTGTTAATGTCATCCCCCTCCTTATAAGGGGGAACTATCTTGTGCAGATTCCTAGAATCATACTCTTTTGCAGGATGACTATTGGGAATACTGCTGCTGCCACTATGGGTTTCTAAACCCAATTCCTGTCTTTCCTTTTCTACTTCTAAAGACTGTCTATCCAAATCCAGCTGTTGCTTCTTGAGCTTCAGTCTGGTTTGTTCCACTGTCAATCTATTGAGCTCCCTTTCTAACAATCTGTCATCAGAGTGGGTGGGAGGGACATGTCTAGAAACAGAAGTATGATGAGAATGGACAGAAGGAGACCTGTCCCTTACAGAAGGCACCCTAACAGCTTGGTTAACAGAAACATCACTTCTACTGTGGTGAGAAGGAATGCTCTTGCTATGATGTGAGACAACACTATCTGTATGGTGTGACTCAACCTCAGTACCATCTATGCTAGGCTGTCTAGTATTGGGCAGGCTAGGAAGTTTCTTTCCTGAATCTTTTCCTAGGGGAGTCCCTGGATCAGATTGGGAACCATTAGCTACTTTTTCAACAGATGGGGCCCTTCTGGCCTTATCTTGTTCTCTAAGCATGTTAAGCAATAATTCCAAAGAAGGATTCTTCCCTACACTCAAACCTCTCTCTATGCAGAGACTCCTTGCTCCTTTCCAGCTAAGGTGATCATATGCAAGTTTGGACAGATCAACATTTTGGCCTGTGCCAGACATTTTTAGAAAGGGAGTTTAAGTGATAGAAAAAGAGAAACAAAAATTCAGAACTTATTAGAAAGACAGAAAAAAACTTTTTAAACTTTTCAGAACTTTTAGAAAGTTTAGAGGTACTTTTCAGCACTTTAGAAAAGAGGTGAGAAAAGAAATGCAAAACTTTTTGGTTAGGTGTACATACACTGAACTTGTTTTGTATATTTTTCTCTTATAAAAAGTACAATGACAAAAGTGGTAAGTAGTCTCAAAGCACTTATCCCACCACTGCACAACCAATGTAGGAGGCTGGACTGGCTTGTAGTGAGTACCAAGGGGTACTTGCCCCTTGCACCAGGCCCAGTTATCCCTTATTAGTGTATCGGGTGTCTAGCAGCTTAGGCTGATAGATAATGGTAGCTTAGCAGAACAGATTAGGCTGAACTAGGAGACGAGTGAAGCTCCTACAGTACCACTAGTGTCATATGCACAATATCATAAGAAAACACAATACACAGATATACTAAAAATAAAGGTACTTTATTTTTAGGACAATATGCCAAAGTATCTCAGAGTGTACCCTCAGTATGAGGATAGCAAATATACACAAGATATATGTACACAATACCAAAATATGCAGTAATAGTATTAGAAAACAGTGCAAACAATGTATAGTTACAATAGCATGCAATGGGGACACATAGGGATAGGGGCAACACAAACCATATACTTCAAAAGTGGAATGCGAACCACAAATGGACCCCAAACCTATGTGACCTTGTAGAGGGTCGCTGGGACTATTAGAAAATAGTAAGGGTTAGAAAAATAGCCCACCCCAAGACCCTGAAAAGTGAGTGCAAAGTGCACTAAAGTTCCCCAAAGGACATAGAAGTCGTGATAGGGGAATTCTGCAGGAAAGACACAAACCAGCAATGCAACAACGATGGATTTCCAGTCGAGGGTACCTGTGGAACAAGGGGACCAAGTCCAAAAGTCACAAGCAAGTCGGAGATGGGCAGATGCCCAGGAAATACCAGCTGTGGGTGCAAAGAAGCTGCTACTGGATAGTAGAAGCTGAAGGTTCTGCAGGAAGGACAAGGGCTAGGAACTTCCCCTTTGGAGGACGGATCTCCCACGCCGTGGAGAGTCGTGCAGAAGTATTTTCCTGAAGAAAGACTGCCAACAAGCCTTGCTAGCTGCAAATCGTGCGGCTAAGGTTTTTGGATGCTGCTGTGGCCCAGGAGGGACCAGGATGTCGCCAATTGCGTCTGGGGACAGAAGGGGTGTGGAGCAAGACAAGGAGCCCTCTCAGAAGCAGGCATCACCCACAGAAGTGCCAGAACAGGCACTACAAAGTGGAGAGAAGCAGTGCTCACCCGAAGTCGCACAAAGGAGTCCCACGTCGCCGGAGGACAACTTAGGAGGTCGTGCAATGCAGGTTAGAGTGCTGGGGAACCAGGCTGGACTGTGCACAAAGGATTTCCACCGGAAGTGCACGGAGGCCGGAGTAGCTGCAAACGTCGGGGTTCCCAGCAATGCAGTCTGGCGTGGGGAGGCAAGTACTTACCTCCACCAAACTTGGACTGAAGAGTCACTGGACTGTGGGAGTCACTTGGACAGAGTTGCTGGATTCAAGGGACCTCGCTCGTCATGCTGAGAGGAGACCCAGGGTACCGGTGATGCAGTTCTTTGGTGCCTGCGGTTGCAGGGGAACGATTCCATCGACCCACGGGAGATTTCTTCGGAGCTTCTAGTGCAGAGAGGAGGCAGACTACCCCCACAGCATGCACCACCAGGAAAACAGTCGAGAAGGCGGCAGGATCAGCGTTACAGAGTTGCAGTAGTCATCTTTGCTACTTTGTTGCAGTTTTGCAGGCTTCCAGCGCGGTCAGCAGTCGATTCCTTGGCAGAAGGTGAAGAGAGAGATGCAGAGGAACTCGGATGAGCTCTTGCATTCGTTATCTAAGGAATCCCAAAAGACAGAGACCCTAAATAGCCAGAAAAGAGGGTATGGCTACTTAGGAGAGAAGATAGGCTAGCAACACCTGAAGGAGCCTATCAGAAGGAGTCTCTGACGTCACACGCTGGCACTGGCCACTCAGAGCAGTCCAGTATGCCAGCAGCACCTCTGTTTCCAAGATGGCAGAGGTCTGGAGCACACTGGAGGAGCTCTGGGCACCTCCCAGGGGAGGTGCAGGTCAGGGGAGTGGTCACTCCCCTTTCCTTTGTCCAGTTTCGCGCCAGAGCAGGGCTAAGGGGTCCCTGAACTTGTGTAGACTGGCTTATGCAGAAATGGGCACCATGTGTGCCCATGAAAGCATTTCCAGAGGCTGGGGGAGGCTACTCCTCCCATGCCTTCACACCATTTTCCAAAGGGAGAGGGTGTAACACCCTCTCTCAGAGGAAGTCCTTTGTTCTGCCATCCTGGGCCAAGCCTGGCTGGACCCCAGGAGGGCAGAAACCTGTCTGAGGGGTTGGCAGCAGCAGCAGCTGCAGTGAAACCCCGGGAAAGGCAGTCTGGCAGTACCTGGGTCTGTGCTACAAACCACTGGGATCATGGGATTGTGCCAACTATGCCAGGATGGCATAGAGGGGGCAATTCCATGATCATAGACATGTTACATGGCCATATTCGGAGTTACCATTGTGAAGCTACATATAGGTAGTGACCTATATGTAGTGCACGCGTGTAATGGTGTCCCCGCACTCACAAAGTTCAGGGAATTGGCCTTGAACAATGTGGGGGCACCTTGGCTAGTGCCAGGGTGCCCTCACACTAAGTAACTTTGCACCTAACCTTTACCAGGTAAAGGTTAGACATATAGGTGACTTATAAGTTACTTAAGTGCAGTGTAAAATGGCTGTGAAATAACGTGGACGTTATTTCACTCAGGCTGCAGTGGCAGGCCTGTGTAAGAATTGTCAGAGTTCCCTATGGGTGGCAAAAGAAATGCTGCAGCCCATAGGGATCTCCTGGAACCCCAATAACCTGGGTACCTTAGTACCGTATACTAGGGAATTATAAGGGTGTTCCAGTATGCCAATGTAAATTGGTGAAATTGGTCACTAGCCTGTTAGTGACAATTTGTACAGAGAGAGCATAACCACTGAGCTTCTGGTTAGCAGAGCCTCAGTGAGACAGTTAGGCATCACACATGGAATACATACCTATAGGTCACAAACTTATGAGCACTGGGGTCCTGACTAGCAGGGTCCCAGTGACACATAACAAACATACTGAAAATATAGGGTTTTCACTATGAGCACTGGGCCCTGGCTAGCAGGATCCCAGTGAGACAGTGAAAACACCCTGACATACACTCACAAACAGGCCAAAAGTGGGGGTAACAAGGCTAGAAAGAGGCTACTTTCTCACATCCCCTCAGTACGAATGTTTGTGTGGCTAGATGTCTCTGGCCGGCCAAACACACATGAGCAATGTGCTCTCTCCAACCCAACACTGTGTTGCTGGGCTAGAGAGAGCAATCACAGGCTCCAAGCCTGCCTGGGAGGAACCTGGCTGGGTGCTCCAGCCAATCCTAATGCTGCTTTCATGCAGCGTAAGGATTGTCCGCAGGGCAGGCTGGGAGCCTGTGTCTGCTGAGGCATAGAAGAGCAGCATGGCGCAGCAAGTAAGATTTTTTAAACTATTTTTTTAATTATTAATATTAAAGCCACGTGCCACCCCTTTTAACCCCTACGAGCCGTGACTGTACGCCAGTGGTGTTTTAACTATTAAAGATAGATGAGAAAAACCTGTTATTTATAAGAATAATTTTGTTTAATGCATCCCCATGGGGCGTCAATATAAAATGGCTTACACCTTCCCTTTCTTCATCGGCAAATCCACATATGCAATTGTTACTAAAAATACATTGCTTGATGTTGAATTCACCAATCCCAAAAAATGGTACATAACATCCCTTGCGATTTGAATGAATTTCTACCATTTCACCAATTACTCTATAATGCCGACAAGTTTCCTGGATAAAAAAATTTAAGTGAGAATTTATCAAAATAATATTTACTATATCAGGTGAAAAAATATGCAAAACCAAATAACATGGCTTATCTTTTAATACTTTGATGGTGAGAGTCTCAAATATTACCAATATAAAGACAGCCAGATCCCCCTTGCCCCTCCCAGCTGATGATGGAATTGCCGGGGAGCAATATGATTTAAGGCCTTCAATGTGCAAGGTATCAGTAGCACAAGTCTCCTGTCAGCAGACTATGTCAAATGTGCATATAAGGGATACCCAATCCTCATTGAACAACTTCTGTCAGATCCCAGCAATATCAGGCAGTCAATCATTTTCAGTAAGGCTGGAAAGGGTTTCAAAGAGATTATGCAGAGCTATAGATGGACAAGGAACGTGACCTGGATCTGTTCTTGCAGTTGAATGGGGCACCCTATTGTCAGATATTGGTGTAGGAGGATAATAAAAATACCCTGACAGGCATGCCCTAACATATTGTGTGAAAGGTAAGAAAGATGAAGACAAGTTCAGGCGTGAGAACAAAAAATGCACCAACTTAGGATCTCTAAAACTCAAAACCACACAGTCACCACAAGTGGTCTTTCTTGAGGGACCAACCCAGTTCCCTCTACAGGCCATGCTAATTTTATCCACCAGGTCAAAATGACAGGCACTGTTAGTCCTACACCAATGTGCAGCTTTGTTTATAAGGCTTTGACAATCCTCAGAAGACCCCTCTGCCAGAGGAGTAACCCCCTCTAAGATGATCGTGTAAGGCGTACTTTCTGGTGGGAGGTGTACGCCTGAGCCTATACGAGCCTCCTCCTGTGAAGTTGTGTATACAGGCATTGGCCGGCAGGTGTCCCCTAACTCGCTGACATGGATGGGTGGTGTTTGGGTTCTGGGACCTATGGCATGAGTCTTCAGGTTGTTCTGGGAAATGTCTCTGTTGCTCTGATCAGTGGCTTGGATTTTACAACAGGCTGATGCCTGGTCTCACCCAGATAAACCTGTAACTCCTTGTAATACTGCTGCTAGGGCCTGGACATGCTTTGCTAGGCACTTCGCCTGACCCACCCTTTCCTTCTGAACAGATAACAACATTTTTTCCACAGCAGCAATGGCTGACTGACAACATTCTTTTTCAGAGTTATTTGAACTATTTACATGTACATTACTTTTACACACAGAAGGCTGTCTGTTAATTAAGGATTTGTCCAAAAGGAAACCAGAAACTTTCTCTTCACCCCTCTTACTTTTCAAAGGAGGCTGTTTTTTTGGCAGAGTAGAATTTGGTGAATCTGCAGTGATGTCCTCACTATGAGAGACTCACTGGTTCTTTCATTTCCATTTATTTGGTTTAGATTTTTTGGAAGACTTACTAGGGGACCTACACCTTGGGTACATACGTTCCACAATAGTACTGCCATTTTGCATATTTAGGAAAACTGAGGGAGTATCAGTATCAGCTGGAGGCACTTGAACAACAATCTGCCTTTGAAAAGCCACGATCTGATTCTCAAGCAGATTAATTTCAGTAGACAAGGCTCCCATGGCTGATGTAAGGTACATTGTGGTGGAAGGGATTAAACACTAAGGGCCAGATGTAGCAAAAATTTGCGAGTCGCAAATGGCTCGAATCGTAATTTGCGACCCCGCAAAATCGGAAATGGGATGCAAAAATCCCATTTCCGACTCGCAAAATGCGTCGTGAGCCATTACCGACTCGCAAAAATAGTGACCCCATTTTGCGACCCGCAAATAGGAAGTCGCCAACCATATGCAATAGCCACTCGCAAATTGTGACTAGTCGCACAAAGCCCATTTTGCACTTCCAATTTACCACTAACTCAGAGCAGGTGGTAACCAGAACCAAAATATAAAAGGAGAACCAGAAGGCACCTGGGTTACTCAAGATGGCGGAGATATATGTGATAGCAAGGAGGAGGAGAGCCCACGCCGCACAGCAGATGAAGAGGAAGAGCCAGAGACAGGAGAAGATAAACAGAACCAGGCAGACACTTTTCCAACAAACTGAGGAGGAGATTTATGACAAATACAGACTTAGCAGTGCAGCAATCCTAGATTTAATAGATCTACTCAATCCGCAGCTTCAACGCCACACTGTGCGCGGCAGCGCCATGGGTAGCTATAAGGGGGGTCATTGCCGTGGCAGGTGGGGTATCCCAAAGTGCACTCTCACGGTTCTTCAGAGCATCCCTAGATGCCATACTCACAGACATATCCAGATACATATACCTATCCAGGAATAAGGCAGAAATCAACAGCACCAAGTTGGAATTCTACAGGATTGCCAACTTCCCCCATGTCATAGGGTGTGTAGACGGGACACATATACAAATATGCCCTCTTGCCAATCTGCAATATCTGTTCCGCAACCGGAAGTGTACCCACTCACTGAACATACAGGTGGTATGTGAGGCCCATTATGTTATCACTGACATGGGTGCCAAATTTCCAGGGAGTACACATGACTCTTACATTTTCAGGCACAGTGGGATACACCAACACCTAGAACGTGGGGAGTTTGGAGACGGATACCTCCTAGGTATAGCTGAATACACCTTGAAGACATACACACAGGTCAATGTGGAACGCATCCATGCCCTGCTAACATTGTACATTTTGTGCCAAACAGGTGACAGTGCATATGCACTACAACCATGGATACTTACCCCGTACTTAACACCCAGCAATGAGACAGAGAGGCGATACAACAGTGCACATAGGAGGACCCGAAATATCATAGAGAGGACCTTTGAACTGCTGAAGGCAAGATTCAGATGCTTCCACAGAAGTGGAGGTGCCCTCCAGTATACCCCAATAACAGCTTTTAAGATCGTTGGCGCATGCGCTATACTGCACAACATTGCCACCAGACGTGGGCTACCTCTCACCCCAGAAGACCCAGATTCGGAGGATGACGAGCAAGAGCTACCACATCGCCATCATGGGGATAGAAGCATTGCAAATCAAGGCAGACAGAGACGGGACCACATTGCAAACCAATACTTTGGAAGGTATGTGCTAACTGTCACCACACACACTAATGTCACACACAAAGAGTCCAGGTGTGAAGTGGAACAAGCAAGGACTTTAATAATGTACCCCAAAAAACTATTTACATAAACTACAGTTCAGGGGCTGTAACAGTCCACCTGGCATGAGGACACATTAACCTCATGTGCCTCCACTCAAGGACAGTGCGTAGCTCACACTCTACGCTGTGCTCGCCCAGCACGGCTGGTTCCTGGTGTGTCAGCAGTGCCCTGCCTTGCGCTACCACTGCGCAACACCCTGGTGTCTGTTGCTGAGACACTGCTAATGGTGGAGCTCTCCTTGCTGTCCTGCGGCGTGTCTGCCGCTCCCCTAGCCACCTGTTGTGCCTCCATTAGATCTACTGCGTGGCTGAGACGTCCCAGCCCACGTGCCACATCACTGGCAAAGTGGCCCATGTCCACCTGGAGGCTGACTGTGCGCCGTGACAGCCCAGTGGTGTTCACAGCCAGCCGGACTATGGAGGCAGACATGCGTCCAGCCGGTGGATGAGCTGCCTGTCACAGCACCTTGCACCCTCTCTCTTAGTGATCAGTTCTGACACCAGTTGTCTCATTGAGAGTGCAAGGTCACCAACATGGGTATTTAGCTGTTGCAGCTCCGTGTGTACCAGTTGCAGCCCTGTGTTCTGGTTCTATTCCATGCGCCACATGGCTCCTGATATATTCCTTATCTCTCGTGTCTGCAGGCGCTGACCACGTAGGAGTGCAGCCTCGGCGGCAGACATGGAGGCGTCCCCTGCCTCACCCTGTGGCACTGGAGGGACGTTATGATGTCGCCTGCGATGCAGTGGAGGTTCCGTGTCCTGTACACCGGCACTGTGGCTGGGACCGGGTGCTGGCTTCCTCTCCAGTATGGCCACTGGTGCATCAGGAGGGGGCTGTGTTTAGGTGGTGCAGGTCCCTGTGGTGGCTGGTCCTGAGTCCTGTGCTGGCGGCTGGCTGACCTGTGGCCCCTGGACGCTGTGGCTGGAGGTGTTGTTGTGTGTGAGACCTGTGGGACATAGGGAATACACTGTCAGTATCTACCATATGTTATCTACTTCCTAATAAACTGTTGCCTATCAACTGCCTACTTGACTACATTGCCCATAATGCACCATGCAGGTGGTTGCTACTCTGAAATGGAGCTATTTTGGTTGTGCATGCTGCTGTGCACTAGGTGGGTGGGGGTATGGCAGATATGGGTGTACATGCATGTCTCATGGTACTCACCGGTTGATGGTCCTGGCGCTGACATGTCCAGCTCTCCTATCCCGGACACTGCCTCTGGCTCCCAGGTCTCGTCCACTCTTTCCTCCAGGGGTGTGGGTGGTGGTATGGTGGATGGTCCCCCTCCAGTGCCCCTCATCTCCCGGAGCCGCTCTGCCACCCTCTCCTTGGTCCGGGAGTGCAGGTCATACCACAGTTTCTTCAGTTCCTCAATACTCCGGTGGCTCACACCCATGGAGTTGACCTTGTCCTGTATTTCAGACCAAATCCATTTTTTTTTCCACCTCTGGCACACTGAGGGCTGCCCTCCCAAAAAGTTGTTCATGGTGATGGCAGCATTCCTCAGTCAGCACCTCCAGTTCTTTTTCAGCAAATTTCAATTTTCGCTTTCCAGGAGTGTCTGCCATGGTAGCTGCTGTTCCTCCTGTTGACAGTTCAGCAGTTGAAAATGGGTGTGGTCCTCCCTCCTCCCAGGTGTATTAGTAAACCTCCTGACTGTGAAGTCATCATCAAGAGCCAGGAAGTGTTTTCCAGAGTTTTCTGCTGCACCTGCATTCAATTTGCGGCACAGTCGCAATTTGCGTGTTCGTTTTTAGCACGGTCGCAAAAAGCGACCCCGCAAACAGCGGACTCGCAATCTGCGGTGCGACTTCATTTGCGAGTCGCAAAATGAAGTTGCTTTTTCTTCTTGCATGCCATTTAGCGAGTCGGAAATTGCGAGTCGCAACGACTCGCAATTTCTGACTCGCTAATTTTTTCCTACCTACATCTGGCCCTTAGACTTTCCCCTTCCTTTATGCATTTTGCCAAGGAATTGCAAATCAAATGGCATTTGATTGACACTTCCTCAGTGAACCTCAACATCAGCACATATGGAGGGAAAAGGTATGGCATGTAAGGGGGCACAAGCACGGCGTCCAAGGGGAGGGATCGTGTAAAGCATTTGTGCAACACTTTAAACAGTAATAAAGTGAAGAAAACCACCCAGAAAGGAACTCACATCAAGTTAGAAAAATAGAGTCAATAAATAAAACAAGATCAAAATGACAAAAAATGACAAAAAATCAATTAGTAGAACGTTAAAAAAATTTAGTAAAAACAGCACCAAAAAGCACAAAGCGCAAACTGTGGGTATCTGGTTGCACCGGACTGGGATAAAGTCTCAAGTTCAGGCAGATCACAAAGGAGCAGATGCCGACTACGGAAGCAGTTAGGCCCACTGAACAAAGTACTTTAAATCCTGGTTTGCCGAGGTTGCGAGAATGCATGGCGAAGATGCATGGCGCAGCCAACTTTTGAGTTAGTGACCAATAAAAAGCATCAGTTCTCTAGTTTTTTTAAACAAGGAGTAACATGGTTTTCTCAATTGTGCATGCTCCTAAAGTGAAGCTACACAAGAAGTTGAGGCAAAATATTTTTCTGGACCAAAGACAGGGACCATTATTTATAATAGTGTTTGCGGTGTCTAATAGTCTCTTTTAGTGTAAAAATGCTGACTTGTCGCCAACCTCGTAATTCTGAGTTGTCCTCAGGACCAAGAACTGGATACCACTGTTGAGGAAAATGAAAAAAAATATATATAAAAACTAACCAATATTAACTTCAGTTTTTGGGCATTTTAACTTGATTCAAAACCCTGCTTTCTCACTTACAAAGTTGCTTGTGCCATCCGTTTCTGGATACTTCATTAAACTAAAACTCTGAAACAAAAAACAGAACAGATCTGCAATCACAGTCAACCCATGGTAATGACTCAAATCTTAAACTGACATTTGTTTTCTCCAATGTGACTCACTTGACTTATTGTAGTTATGGGCCCAAAATTCCTTCAATATCACCAGAGTGTCTGAGAAAGCTGTTGTTTCTTCTTCCAAAAAGAGCAAGTCTCACAAGCTTCTTTTTTACGGATAGAGTACTGGCCATTTCCATTTCCAATATCATTCTTCAAGCAGCATGAGTGTTCACAGCATTCCCAATGTCCTAATTTGTTTTAGAAAAATAGATCGGTGAAGAAACTTTGTGTAGGAAAGTAGTCTCTTTCTAGCATGGTTATCCCCCCTTTTGGCCTGTTTGTGAGTGTGTGTCCGTGTGTTTTTACTGTGTCACTGGGATCCTGCCAGTCTAGACCCCAGTGCTCATAGATAAAAACCTATGTCAGTATGTTTTTGCCAATGTCACTGGGACCCTGCTAGCCAGGACCCCAGTGCTCATAGTTTGTGGCCTAATATGTATGCCTGTGTAGTGTCTAACTGTGTCGCTGAGGCTCTGCTAACCATAACCTCAGTGCTTATGCTCTCTCTGCTTTTAAATTTGTCACTGTAGGCCAGTGACTACATTTACCAATTTCAATTGGCTTACTCGACCCCCATAATAAGCCCCTAGTATATGGTACCTAGGTACCCAGGGCATTGGGGTTCCGGAGATCCATATGGGCTGCAGCAGTTCTTTTGCCGCCTACAGGGAGCTCAGACAAACCCTTATACAGGACTGCCACTGCAGCCTGCATCAAATAGTGCACACACTATTTCACAGCCATTTTCACTCCACTTAAGTAACTTATAAGTCCCCTATATGTCTAGCCTTCATTTGCTGAAAGGTTAGGTGCAAAGTTACTAAGTGTAAGGGCACACTTGCACTAGCAAAGGTGTCTCCACATAGTTCAGGGCCATTTCCCTGGACTTTGTGAGCGCGGGGACACCATTACACGAGTGCACTACATACAGGTCAATACCTATATGTAGCTTCACAATGGTAACTCCGAATATGGCAATGTAACATGTCTAAGATCATGGAAGTCCCAGGAAGGCAGAACAGAGCATTTCCTCTGAGAGCTGGGTGTTACACCCTCTCCCTTTGGAAATAGGTGTTACAGACTGGGAAAGGGTAGCCTCCCCCAGCCTCTGGAAATGCTTTGAAGGACACAGATGGTGCCCTCCTTGCATAAATCAGTCTACACCGGTTCAGAGATCCCTTTTCCTCTGCTCTGGTGGGAAACTGGACAAAGGAAAGAGGAGGGACCATTCCTTTGTCCATCACCACCCCAGGGGTGGTGACCAGAGCTCCTCCAGTGTGTCCCAGACTTCAGCCACCATGCTTTGCAAGGTGTGGGGGCACTCTGGAGGGCTCTGAGTGACCAAATGCCAGCAGGTGACGTCAGAGACACTTCCTGATAGTTCCATACCTGATGAGGTAGCCAATCCCCCTTTCAGGGTTATTTAGGGTCTCTGCTGTGGGTTCTCTTCAGATTTTACTTGCAAGTTTCCTTCAGGAATCCTCTGCAACTGACCTCAGATCAAGCGCAGCCTGCTCCAAGAAATGCTGT
Organism: Pleurodeles waltl; assembly: GCF_031143425.1. Taxonomy (NCBI): domain Eukaryota; kingdom Metazoa; phylum Chordata; class Amphibia; order Caudata; family Salamandridae; genus Pleurodeles; species Pleurodeles waltl. Next base: position 622,389,421 of record NC_090446.1, read on the forward strand.
AACTACAAGAGACACTTTTCTTCAGCAACCTCAGCTCCAAGTCAGCAACTGCAACCGTTTCCATGGTGTGCATGCTCTGGGGACTCAGTGTCTTCATCCTGCACCAGAAGGACTGAAGAAATCTCCTGTGGAGTGACAGTCACTCCCCTGCTCCAAGCAGGCACCTTCCAAGGCGACGACTGGTACCCTGGTTCTCCTCTCATGGTAACAAGATTGCTCCTAAGGACACAGAGGGTGGACATTGTCAAAATAGTCTGTCCTGAGGTCCTGCTGGAGCAATGTGGAGGAGGTAAGACCTTGCCTTCCCCGAGAACGACAGTACCCCTGTGTTTTGTGTCTTCACCTCCTGAGGCCTCTGTGCACTCTTTGCAAAATTCTTTTATGCACAGCCTGGCCCACATCCCCAGCACTCCACCCTGTGATGCTCAGCTCTCTGAGTGTTTCTCTGGCAGCGTGGGGCCTTCTTTTGTGGTGCTGCATCAACTGTGTTTTGACCTCCTTTGAACACAGATACTGAGGCTTCTGGGGGTGGTGACTGGCATCCTGAGGGCTCTCTAAAGCGTTGAGAGCCCCCTCTTCCTCCTCACACAGAGTTGAGGCCTCCAGGTCCTTCCTGGGTCCATCCAGCGCCATTTTGATGAAAAACACACTTTTGCCATAGCCAAGACTTGTTGGTGCTTTCCAACATGAAATCTCATCTGCAACAATCTTCACGCCGTGGGACATCTTTTGCATCATGTAGAAACTCACTGGCATCTCCCTATGGTGCATTTCTGCAGTCTTCAACTAACCAGGGACTCTTCTTTTACACCCTCTTCTAGGTTGGCAGGGGCTCCTGTCCTTCCTGGAACTTCTTTTGACTTCTGGACTTCGTCCCCTTCCTTTGAAGGTCTTCAGGTCCAATAACCCAGCAGTTGTTCTTTGCAGACTTGGTTGGCTGCTGCAAAATCCCAAAAACGAGGTGCAGTGTGTCCTAAGGAAACTTGCAGTACTTAACTCCTGCTTTTCTGGGCTCCCGGGTGGGGTCATTTACTTATCTTTACTGTATTCTTACTCTCCCAGTGATTCTGCACACACTACACTTGTCTTGGGGGAAATTTGTGATTCACATTCCACTTTTTTAGTATATGGTTTGTGCTGCCCCTAGACCTATTTTCTCCCATTGCATTCTATAGGATTTCTTACTGTTTGCATTGTTCTATGACTATTTACAAGTCTAATTTTGGTGTGTAGTGTATATATTGTGTATAATACTTACCTCCAGAAGGAATATTGCCTCTAAGATATTTTTGGCCTTGTGTTACTCAAATAAACTACCTTTATTTTTGGTAACACTTAGTATTGTCTTTACTTGTGTATAAGTACTGTGTAACTATAAGTGGTATTGCATGAGCTTTGCTTGTCTCCTAGTTCAGCCTAAGCTGCTCTGCTATAGCTCCCTCTATCAGCCTAAGCTGCTAGAACACTACTACTTCATTAATAAGGGATAACTGGACCTGGTATAAGGTGTAAGTTCCCAAGGTTCCCATTACAAACCAGGCCAGCCTGCTACACTTTGGGTCTGGTTATGAGTACCCATGGTGGCAGTCCGACCACATGGGGGGTGGTGCACGTCATGGTCAAGCATGCAATGCCGATGTTGTCAGAGTCACCAGATCCTCGGGGTCCGTGCACATTCCCAACACGTCCACCCCTGAACAGCTCCAAGACTCTGATAGATAAATCACAGAGACTGAGAGAGTTCAAGAGGGGAAGAGGGGATTAGGAAGGGAACAGCTTGGAAGGAGACCTGTAGTAAGAAAAAGTTAGAACACACAATAAGAAAATTATATCTCCTGAAATCAATACTAGACTATGATTCCAAGTCTAGTCACTCTGAAAACATGAACAATCTAAGAGTTAAGTTTAAAATGACTAAGTTTCAAGATGGCCGGATACCTGTAGGGGAATCAAGATGAATTAAATGAAAACTTTCTTATTCAAGTACTTTCCTTTACATGAGAATCAGAAAAACATTCTGACTAAATTTTAAACCAGTCATATAAATCCTGTTTTGAGAATGTATACTAGGACCATACAATATTGCATCTAGAAACTCTGGCCTTCTGTGTACTCTTAAAATGTTTCAACACAAATTGCGCATATTGCAGATATATATATATATATATATATATATATATAGTAAACACCATAAAAGGATTGTGCACCATGAATAACACAATATGGATTCAGGAAACAAATCAAATAACTTGTCAACTCGAATATTACATAATAAATATCTTAGAATAGTGGCATACAATAAACAACATGAATTAAACTCGAGGAGAGAATCGTGCGTCTTGCTGATTCGAGTGTCACCATGTAAAATACCAAGAAATGGTAGCACACAATGAATATCAAAGTCAAATCATCATTAATCGAATCGCGTGTCTTGCCGATTCGTAAAACACGATGTAAATGTCAAGAAATAACAAGATCAAAGTACAATGAAACGAATTGCGCTTCTTTTGCTGATTCTTAAGCCACCATGTAAATGTCAAGAAATGGTAGCGCGCAATAAACAGAAAAGTTAAATCCTCATGAAACAAGTTGCGCGTCTTGCCAATTCGTAAAACATCATGTAAATGTCAAGAAATAGTAGCGCGCAATGAACAAAAATGTTTAAACACCATAAAACGAATCGCGTGTCTTGCCGATTCTTAAGCCACCATGCCAATGTCAAGAAATGGTAGCACGCAATGAATAACAAAGTCAAACCTTTATGAAACAAATCACGCGTCTTGCCTATTTGTAAAACTACCATATAAATGTCAAGAAATGGTAGCGTGCAAGTAATCTGTTACTCATTTAAGAATTAAACCAAGAATATGAACATTCTCAATAACGGTGTCGGGATAGTCCAACCACCGTCTTACCGCCTGGAACAATGATCACCAATGAAGGATGAAGGGCAGAAGACTGGAAGATCCAAATAGGCCGCCGGGACAGGAGCTCAGGAAGAAGCTGCTGCTCTACACCGGGACCTCGGAATAGTGAGCACTGGGAGTTGGGCTGGGTCTCTTTTATAGAGTCTTGGCCCAACCCACAACCACGCCCAGGCATGTTGCAGGGAAAGTCTCTGGAAGGCCCTGGAAAGGGACCACTCCCTAACACAATCTGAAAACCTGCAGCAATACATTGCAAAGTAACAGTATTTGTAAGCATATTAAAAATAAGTTTTCAGGATTGAACTCTGCAATGCAAAAGGTTAAACCACAACATATCAGCACAATGCATAAATTACGTTGTTTTGAGAGTGCTGGGTTATTGCATTTTTGTCGCCAATAGAGTGCGTACTGCTCTGGTGTTGACAGATGTCACCACCGTGCTGATCACGACTTCACTTTCTGCTGGTCTTTCCTTTGCGGGGACCCCATCATGAAAACGCCGGCAGGAAGGCAGAGACAGAGCCATAACCAGGGCCCTTTACTGCCCATTCCCATGTCGTGGGCAGTGCAGCGCCCCCTCCGTCAGCACACTTGGAGTTTGCTCTGTCTGCCATTCAGAGTGTGCTGGTGTCACCAACAGTGTGGTGGCATCAGCCTTGGCTCTTTCTGAGAGCTGAAGCCAATGCTGTTGCACTGTTTCTGGCTGGGGCGAACTGACTCTGTACAAGGAGCTGACGCCGCCCCGGTGAGAGAGTAGCAGTCATTCAGTGATGACACTTTGTACCGTGTCCGGTACCTCAGGTATTATATACGCCAACTGGGAGAGATGGAGGGTGAGGACATATTGTTCTATCGACGGGAGCCCCATGCCTCCACAAGAGCGGTCTGCCATGAGCTTAGCAGGCGATTGGCAGGGACGGGAGGAACCCCACACTAGGGCTCAGATCACTGCATCGATCATATCAAATAAGAGAGACGAGAGTGGCCAGCCCTGCCTCTTCCCTCTGCATATTGGAAAAGGGTCAGATAAGAAGCTGTCCCAGTTAACCTGGGCCATAGGGCAGTCATACTTCAGACGTACTTGGGCTATGAAGTGATCACCCATGCCAAATTTCCGCAGCACCGCAAACAAATAGCTCCATTTGATACAGTCAAATGCCTTTTCAGCATCAAGGAACAAGGCTAAGGCTTCATCCGGCACATCCGTGGCTTCCCACAGGGCATGAGAGAGATAACGTAGATGGTTTCTAGAGGTACGTCCCGGGACAAAGCCCACTTGAAAAGGATCTATTAAGGACGGAAGGACCTTCCGTAAGCGGGCAGCCATGACACTTGCAAGGATTTTTACATCTCTGTTCAAAAGGGAGATGGGGCGATAACTGCAACAAAGGAGGGGATGCCGCCCAGGTTTATGGAGATCTGCTATCACTGCCCTATTTGAGACAGAGCCCAATAATCCCTCTCGGCTGGCCTCTTGGAGGGCTTCGTATAAGGGGTTGACTGTCTCCTTACCGGCCCATTGGTAAAATTCCATTGGTAAGCCATACTCCCCTGGCGAGTTGTGGTATCTGAGATTAGATATGGCCGGCGCTATTTCAATCTTACTGATCTCCCCGCCTATCAGGGCTCAACCTTCATCCGATAGGCAGGGGAGGTGAAAACCCTCCAAAAAGGCCTCCACTTGAGTAGGGATAGCTGCAGTTTCTGGGGTGTACAAGTCTTGGTAGAATGCCGTAAACTCCTGAACAATATCCTGCGGGCAAGTGAGGAGCTCACCAGTTCAGAAAAATATTGCAGGAATGGCCTGTGAGGTTCCTACTGGTGGAGTTGAGCAGCTAAGAGTGTGCCAGCCTTTTTCCCCTGCTCGTAGTGGAATTCCTGCAAGTGTTGCAGTGCAAATTTGGCCTGGGAAGTGGACAGTTCGTTGAGAGCCATCCGAGCTCGCTTCAGATGCTGACGTACTGATAATGAGGGTTGGGCTGTATACAACTGGGTGAGGGATGCAATGTTGCCTTCCAGTTCTGTTTGACAAGCTATCTTTTGTATTTTAGCCAGTGCAGTATTGCGCATCATTTGTCCACAAAGGGTTGCCTTTGCAAGCCCCCACAGCACCCTCTGGGATGAAACTGTGCTGTTGTTGTCCTGTATATAAATGGAAACATGTGCCTGTAGTTGTGCTTTGCCCTGGGAGGTACAGTAGTGATATAAGGCAAAATGCCAGGGATTGAGGCCCGGAGAAGCAAGCCTTGTGTGTACAGACAATAAAATCAGAGAATGGTCCCAGATTGTGCACTCCAGTATCTAAGAGTCTCGGATCTGCACCACTGTGTTTTGACTGAGTACCATGTACAGATGAGAGAAAAGCATATTCTTTATCTGCCGGGTGCTTGAGTCTCCAGTAGTCCACTAGTCTGTGGTCAGAGGTCACGTCCGTCAGTATTGCCATATCTGGGTTATTGCCACAATATATGGGACCATTCCTGTCCAGCACTGTGTCCCGGGCTAGGTTCCAATCACCCCCTATGAGGTAATGGAAGGCCCTGATCTTTATAAGGAGGCGGTTAAGGTGGAGGAGGATCAAGCATTTTGGAGCCTGTGGGTGCGTAGACAGAGCATAGATAGAGCCTACACAGAGCGAGTAGTCTCCGATCTTCCGTTTAGCGAACACATATCTCCCTTTGGGATTAGACCATGTGTTAGTAATAGTAGTGGGCTGGGTTTTATGGAGCAGAATAACCACACCACACTTCCTAGGTGTCTCACCCCCTGCCATCTATGGCTTTGGGCAACTTCTAAACATCATTTTCCCTATCCAATCCCGGCACAGTTTACTGGATTCAACGTCATCAAGATGTGTCTCCTGTAGAAGAGCTGCATCTGCCCTTATTGACTGAAGATAGGAGAGTACCTTTTTTCATTTCACATAATGGGTCAGGTCGTTGATGTTTCAGGAGAGGACATGGAGCAGGCCGGAGGGGATATAGGCTCGACCAGCCATGGCAGTGGTGTAGGTGTTTGACAGGTAGGAGCAGAGGGAGGGAGGCTGGAGGAGAGGTACCGAATGGGGTGAAGGGGTGGTGGTGGAGGAAGAGAGGGTAGAGCTAGGAGCCGGGTGAGAGATAGGACTCCCTCTTGACAGACCTCTCTCTCAAATGACAGGAGTGGGTATTAGACAGTGTACATGGACTGGCCTCTTCTGTCACAACTCTGTCTTGGGTGACAGGTGTGCGTAGTATGGTAAATGTGGAGAGATAGACTAGCCTCTCATCTGAGACATCTCTCTTAGATGACAGGTGTGAATAATGTGCTTGGTCTGGGGACTGCCCACCCTGCTAATATCCCTCTCTCTGATAATGGATGTGCATAGTAGAGTGTGAGTAGAGACTATAACCTACTCACAACTCATACAAAGCTGATGGGCGTAAATAGTACACTCTGACAAACACCATTTACAGTAATACTCCTTCCTACAGTAGAAAGTGTGCATACTGCAGTCTGTTCATGATCCTGCAAGAGGTTTGCAAGATCATAACATTTTTGATAATAGGAATGAATCATCTACTCATCACAGTACTTATCTTTTACACACTTCCTTTAAAAGACAATGTCCACAATGTGCATTCCTACTAATGGAGTGCATTCATAACTCATGTACCCCTTTTTACTATTCACGATAACACAGCAGTCCCCAAGATTGAAAACATTAGGTAAAAACAATCTACATTTTACTTTTAGCACAATAGTTACCCCTTAAACACACCCTTTCTAAAACTAGGGGGACAGCATGCTTTTCCACTGCCCCATATAGCTTTTTTACTTCATTTCCACAACACCTCAAATCTTCCACAGTAAAGAGTAATGGCTGCCATTTCATTTCTAACATTCACACAGCCAGCCAAACAAAGTACTTGCTCTCAGGAAAAAAGGCATCTTGACCAATCACAGGGCTCCATTTTTGAGTTTGCGCTCTCGTAGGAGCCTCACAGGACTCTCAATCATCTAAATATACAATTACCTTTTACCCATAATGTACCATAAACTACTGAGCAGTTTTACACCAAGTCACAAAAAGCACAATCTGCTGACCAAGAACTAGCTTCCTGCTGAATGTGATGTAATTCCATTCAGCAGTTTTTTCTGTAACTGTGTCTAAAGAAGTCTATGAAAAATGAACAGGGATTTTATCTTTTGGGACCCCATAACTTGCCATGAAGGACCTGAGATTTTTTCTCTGTGATGGAGCTCTCAGAATTCTACAGCTGGGCAAGCTAGAAGCTGTATTCAATGAAGTCTTCTCAAAGTCAGACACATTTTCCACAAAAGGCCATTGATGCTTCGAAGGTCTTGGATGTCCAAACGTTTCCTAGATAGCAGCGTTTAAGATTTTCTGAAGCAGCTCCTCTTGGTTTCTGTCAAGGCTCCAAGGAATACAGGATCAGCATGTAGAGCCCAGAACTCACTCCAGCAGAGTAACCTAGCATGGCCCAGTCAATGCCAGTTGTCATCTGCCATCTGGACACTCAAGACATAAAGCATCTTACATCTTATGGTGTCCCTTTAGTTCCACGGAAGGTCTGATATCTGACCTTTGCTGTACGGCTTATTAGTCTTTACAAATGGGTGTAAGATTTGTTGTGTTGAACTGTGGGGGGAGGAGGTGATATATTTGCAGGATTCACTAGCAAGTGTTTAAGTGTGACTCCTGAACATTCTCTAGCCAATTACTAAAACAGTGTCTAAGACAAAACCTTCCCACCATTGTCAAAAATCCTGTTAGCCTTCCTGCAAACTATCCTACTGTGTACTATTCTAAGGAAAATCTAGTATGGCAGCATCCTTCTGCCCCTGGGGGATTTTGGTGTGCCGCCCATGAGAAATGGCCAATGTCCTTAACTACACCAAACTGTTTCGGGACAAGCTCCCCTCCCACTGGGCTTATGCCAAGCTGGCCCAGGAAAAAAGGTTTTCTTTCACCAGTCTCCCTTCACAATTATCTATAAATGAACAGGCTTTAACCTGGTCCATTTCAAGCTAGTGAAGTTTTTAAGCCCTTGCTGAACTGAGAGGAGTCAAATACCTAACATCCAGGTCTTCTTGCTAAAAGGCCAAAGCTCCTATTTACGCTTTAGGAGCAATTTGTATACCTCATTAAAGAGAATCGATGGGAAGATAAGGCAGACTAAGGCCCTCATTATGACTCTGGCAGTAACTACCGTCATGGCAACGGCTGCCAACATGCCACCTCTGTGGCTACCAGCCATCTATGCGTATTATGACCGCCAATGGTATACCGCCAGAATGCTGAGGGTGGGGGAGGACTCTGGGGAGGGGGGTGGGTGAGACCCTTATCAGTGTCAGGGAAGGGATTCCCTGGCACTGATAGCGCCTACCGCCATGGTTTTCGTGGCGGTAAGTTTGCCACAAAAAATATGGCAGTAGGCCAGGCCGTAATCTCGAGGGTGGGATTGTGACAGCCACCGGGCTGGAGTCCCTGGCAGTTGGAGTGTTAAAGTGGCTGTCTGTGATGGTGGTTACAGCCAGGGTCAAAATCCCATTGTTTTATACCGCCTGCCTGTTGGCGGTATTAACCCCGCTTTAACACAGACCACCAGGGTCGTAATGAGGGCCTAAGTGTTGCATTTTAAACATCACTTTTCCTAAATATTTACATACATATGATTTCACTTGTGAACTGAGTTTTTAATAAACTTTAAACAAATAGTGGTTGTATCATTCCTATAGTTTGTCCCAAATCAAACAGAAAAGAATTATTATTTCATGAGATATTTAGTTTACCTTGAAGGAACAGGTACAGGCTTACAGAGTCAAAATAGATTGTGGGGGCTAGGCACTGTAGGTACATGTCAACTCGAAATTCTTGCATGTTTCACTTTTAGATATTACGCATCCTACCTTCTGGTCTGAAACACCTACGTAGAGATGAATTCTATAATATTTAAAAGTAGGCTTCTTTCCTGTCAAAAAAGGTTATTTTGGCTGATTTGACTGCATGTGTAAAAGTTGCAGTAGTTAGGCAACACAGGTAGACCTGAATGCATATTTTCAAACACTGGAATTTCTCTAGATTATTGTATTTTCATTTTTTGTTCATATTCATGTAGCCACAAAAGCATGTAGTGTCATTTTTGTTCTGTTTTGCTTGCACATTTATGTTTCTGGCTGTGGACTTGTGACACGATGAGTGCAGAATCATAAATCTTCATTGAAATATAAAGACGTATGCCACATGAACCTAGCTGGTGTTAAATATGACTCTTTTTTGCTATTTTTTCACGCTCTCCACACACATATGAACACAGGTCTGTAGAAAATTTGCAAGGTCACAATTTATACAACATTACATAATTGACGGATGTAGAATTGAAGTTATCATAGGACAGAGACACGCAACTGCTGATAGACAAGAGAGTTAACATATGCAATTTATAATTTGCAGTTATTGCCCCAAATACAAGGCTCTTTAATACATTCAAATAGATTGAATGCACCCAATTTAACATAATTCATTCTCTTGGAAAAACCTTATTGTTAAATATTTAGCAGAAAGTTCCAACTGTTTATCTAGCATTGGCATAGAACTCAGTTCATAGGTTTTTGAAGAAATTCAAGAATTAAAGTTACCTAATAATATTTTTCTTGATTGTGAATAGTCAAAGTTGATACTGTTTCATTCTTCTCACTGTTTCAAAGATTGGCAGAGTAGCTTTTCCAGAATGAATGTATACATTATGACTTTACATAATTTAAGCCACAGATTGTTTGTAAAGCTATATTTTCTGCTATCATATTAGATGACTCTGTTGGTTTTGTGCTGGATTACTATTTGAGACTAGATTTCAGCAAACAGGTGAAACTCCGTGTCCCTTAGTCACTCTCTCAAGCTGAGGGAATATCACAGATGTAATATCAGACCAGCTTGGGGAGCCTCATAAATGCCAGGTTTCTTGGATGCAGATGAAGTCTAATTTGGCAAGCTGTTGGCAATTCAAACTGTCAATCATTATTTCCCCCACTGAACTATTCCAGCTATTGATGGCAACAATATTAGTTTAGATGACTACTGAGGCCCCTTTATAGGATTTGCTTGGCTGAATAGCTGCTAGTCTCTATTCCATTTTACATTGTTTCACTTGGCGATAGCAAATCAGCCCGCCCAATTGCTGGGCCATTGTTTAGAGCGCTATTGGCACAATGTATTTGAATTTTCAGAGGGGAAAAAATATTTGTCTAATTTGCATTTTAACCACTTTTCAGTATAATGAGGTCAAATATGATACTTTTTCCTGTGATGCAAACATTGCTCATTTCTTTTCAAAGTTGTTGATATATATCTATCACAGATATCATATCAGAAATTTCCTTCTTCTGCAAGTAGTCTTATTTGGTATCTCTTGGTTGAACAGAATAACACAAATGATTCTACACTTCCATGTGAAGTCATGTTAACCACCTTTTTGTCTTCATAATGTAAAACCTTTGTCATAGAAACTATGGAAAGCAGTCGATATTCAGGCTCTATTGAGATGGAAGATGTCTTGAGGGTAAAAAAGCAATAACCAAAAGAGGCTCAATGTCCAGGTATCTAATAGATTCTAATGGAATAATTTATAGTTTGGCAGATGTGAGACATCGTCTACAAAGTGGCGGACATTCTGTCTGCCAATTGTTTGGTTCTTCTTACTCTAGAGTCAGGGATCCATAAGGATTCCAATGGCAGATACTCATCTGGATCTGCCAGCAGAACACTTGCCTCCAAGAGCCTTTAATTCTAAAGGGCCTTCAGTTCATTTACTCTGGAATGTCTGCCCCCAGCAAGGCAGGGACAATTTTTTTGTGGTTCAATGTAAAGCTCCTAATGTGGGAGCTTGTTATTGAAAAATACAAAACATTGCGAAGCATGTGCATTAAACACGGTGCCAAATGAAGCTTCAGTGTTTTCAGTGGAACTTCACCTGTCACAGCTCAGTTTAAGGTGCAAAGATTCCTGTCTTTCTCATGGTAGGCCATATGGTGAGTAATCTTCCATAATGAAAGGGGAGATCATTGTCTTTGTTGACCTAGTGGGCCAGTGGGCTACCCGCCAAGCTCTAATTCTGCCCCTCAGTTTTTTTGGTGCTCATTTACTGTATTTGCTCATTTATCAAAGACTTCCCTGATATATTTAAAGCGAACACACTTGGTCTCTGGTGAGAAGTTCACAATTGATGATCTAGCTTCAGGGAATAGTTAATCAGAGGATTAGGTTTAAACCTTTTTCTCATTGTCAGAAATTCTTTAGCTTTTAATTATTTGAATTGTTCTTCTTTTCAATGCCAAGTTCATTGCTATCTGATTTGCTTCTAATAACGTCTTTAAACATGGGAATATGTATCTTGGATCAGAACCGTTGAATCCATCTATAGGACCTCAATATGCTTTTCATGAAATTTCTGATGAACTGCTAATGGCAATTGCCTGGCACCACAGGATTAAAAGTTTCTACTTTTCCACATGGAGATTTCAACCACTGAAAGAAGTCAAAATATCTATGTGAGGCTCCATTGGAGAAAGTGATTCCTGCATGGTATTTTCTAACATCTTTCAATCCCTGTTATTTAAACCCCTTGGAATTATAAAAAAGCAGGTAGCTGTCATTGTAGGGTGGGAAAATATTGAGTACTAACACAGGCCACTCAAAACAAGAGTCTTAGACCTTTGGCATTGGAATTTACTTTATTATGGTTCTAACTGAGGGTGTATAGTAAGCAAGAGAAATAAGAGACAAATTAAGGGCTCATCATTAGTGTATCCTGGAAATTCATGATGATTTTGATTTTTTTTCTTCAGTTCTTGCATCAAAATGTGATCTACTACTTTTTGTTTAATGACCATAATTGTATATTCAGACGCAGTGGTAATCAGTGATTTCTGCAGATCCGATTGTGTGTTGGCATGCACTTAATAATGATTTCTGTGGTACGTCTTATAAAATGTGTGGCAAGATATTAGTTTTAAAGGATTTTGAAAGGCATCCTAGTATTGATACTAGTATATCATATAAGATTTGCAATTAAACTGATAGAGGAAAATTGCCAATATTGGGTAGGGTCAAATGCTAAACGAAGGGGATTTTATGAGCATACTCAATCATCAAAATTGATAATCATAGATCCATCAATATAGATTGTTCAAAGAATAAAAGTTTGAATTGAACAATGTGTCCATCCAAACATTTGAGTCATGAATTTTGCATCATACAATATTTGGTATTAAGCAAAAAATGCAATCACTTTAATTTAAATCATAGGTACAAAGATCAGGGGGCATATTTAAGAGCCCCTAGTGCCACTGGAGTGTCACTTTCGTGATGCTCTAGTGGCGCTAAGCACTGCTGTATATTTACAGGGAGGTGTAGCACCACTTTTTGTGGTGTTACACCTCCTTGTAAATATGGGCCCCTCTGACACAGTTTTCTGAGTCAGATGGGCATGCAATGGGTTTTTCTGTTCGTGTGCCACCGCAACTCCCATTGCTTTTGATGATGCCCCAGATTTACGAGTTGTTGTAAACCCTAAGGCAGCACAAAAAACAAACGTCACCCTAGGGGTGGCGCTAGCATGGCAAAACAAGGAGGAATGCATTCTGCACCACACATAGAAGAAGCAAAATGCCATGGATGACTGTTTATGTGCAGGAAGGGACACCTTCCTGCACAGAAACAATCATTCAAAATGACACTTTGGTACTTCTATGTGTGCTGCATTGTGCTGCACACATAAAAGTGTCAAATCGCCATTATAGATTGTTTATATGCAGGAAGGGACACCTTCCTGCACTTATACAATCTATCCTCTCAAGGCAGACACCCTTGCACTATTGTTCAAGGATGCCTGCGTTGGTGCTAGGCTGCTTAATTCAGTGCCAGCGTAGGGGGAAATGCAGGGGTGCGCTGTATTCCTCTAAATAAGGCGCACCGCTGCATTTCAAACGTGGAGCAGCGCGGCACTGCTATTTTTGGCACAGCACTGTGTTGCACCACTTTAGCATAAATCTGGGCCTAGGACTCTTAGGAAAACACTGCTTTGTCAAAGGCACTAGAGTAATTACCATCGCATATTCACTCCCCTAGTGCTTACTTTATCTCAATCTGATCAGTCACCTTAAGTCTAACAACTCACTTGCTCAATTTGCTCACATATTCTGAAAACATGCAATTTTGATAAATTACTGGCAATAATAGTGTTTATCACCTTGATTAGAAATGCACACAAACTTTTGGCCTCGGGGGTTCCTCCCCTACCAGGCCTAGAGAGTCAGATTATCCCTACCCTGCCACCCCATTTTTTATTTTTTTATTTTTCATTCAGGACAGGAAATGGGTCTCCGAGTACTAAAATGGCTGCCGGGAAATCTTTGTTGAGCAAGATGGAAGCCAATAAGACCTTTTCATTAGATCTGTTGGTTCCTATGTACTATCTTGTCTCCATAAATACGTAACGTTTGAACTTTAATTTCTCAAAAACGACTGAACAGGTTCACACCAAATAACAAAAGGCATGCTTTGTGAGTAAAGATTTAGATTTCTGCCAAATTAGGAGTTAGTTCATTTAGCCATTTTTGCAGTAACGCTGTTTAATTTTCCTATGGAAAATTGCACAAGGTAAATGCATTTTGGTGTCTCCTTGTTGCTTAGCCCATACTTGACGGATCATCCCAAAAGGTTCCATGGAGGACCTGAGGTAGATTAACCTTTTTTTGGTCTGTTTTGTGAAGATTTGCCAAACGTGGCAAAAAAAATCAATTTCCTCAATGCACTAGTAATCTCCATGTGCAGGACTTTTACTTCCCATATTAAATTACTCATTGCCATGTTCTGAGACATTGTTGATAACATCACTGCAAAATCTGAAATTAGATCATTGATGACAACACAGTACATGGTGGGGGTGCGAGTTACAGTTACTTTAGGGCATGAGCTAAAGTTGTTTGAGATCAATAGAACTGGAGAACTGGTGAATTTTTGTGGTTTTGGTTCTTTAAAATGGCATCAGTGGGTCTGTGAGTGGGTGTGTGAGAGTCTAAGAGGGTCTGTGAGTGGGTTTGTGAGTGTCTGAGTTGGTATGTGAGTGGGTGCAATAGGGTCTAAGTGGGGCTGTGAGCACAAGGGTCTGAGTGGATCTGTGAGTAGATGTGTGAGTGTCTAGGTAGGTCTGTGTGTGGCTGCGTAAGGATCTGAGTGAGTGTGTGAGTGGGAGAAAGAGATTGAAAGATAGAGAGAGAGTGTGAGAGGAAGAAAGAAAGAGAGATTGTTTAGGCTTTAATGGATGATATACTTAGAATGAGATATTTCTGCACCCTGGGACATAGCAAGAGGTCTCCAGGGTCATCAGTGGCTCCGTGGAGGAGCTGTGTACCCTCCCTCCAATGTGCATAGCCCTGGGGCGGTGGTGGTCCCCAGGGCTTTGGGGGTCTGAAATGGACCCTCTTTTTTTTAGGATTTGTCCCGGGGAGGTAGTGGTCCCGGGGATATCGGGGGCGCAGCCCTCTGGCATAATATCATTTATAATCTCCAGGAAGGTGGTGATCCCCTAGGGAGTGGGAGGTGGCCAGACATCCACCTGCATTAGAATTTAAATGTCTTTAGGACTTAGGCAATCCGGGGACTTCTCAATAAGCAAGCGCAGGAGCCTATGCTTCATTTTTTAAACATGTTTGCCATGGATTTGCAATCATGTCACGATTTTGTGGCAAACATTTAAAAAAAAAAGTTTTTTCAGTCTGAGTGGGGCTCCCTCTGAGGATCTATCATCAGAGCTAAGGAGCAGGGTGACTCTACCCTGGCCTCTTTTCTTCATCTTTAACCTTTTTTTGTGGGACTCTGCTCCAGCCGATTCCCAACATGGCTGACAACACTTACATGTTGAAGTGTTGTCAGCCAATCAGATCTCAGCAGGAGATCAGGAGGGGTCAGGAATCCTGCACGTCCCCATGTATACAAATTTAAATTTCCTGTAATTTCTTCAACACTACTGAATGGATTTACACCAAATAACAAATGTGCCTCTTTCTGCACCAAGGCTACCTTTCTGCCAAATTTGTTGTAATTCTGTGCAGTGGTTTTGACGCGATTGCTGTTCAAAATGGCTATGGAAAAATTATTTGGGAGCCCCCATTTTCTCGGCCCTGCTGCGCCACGTATTGCCTTTGGATGTGCTCAGCGCAGGTTGGCGACAGGACCTGTCTCTATCAATGGATGTGTGATTGGGTGTGTGAGTGTCTGAGTTGGTCTGTAAGTGGGTGTGTGAGTCTATGAGTGGGTCTGATTGGGTGTATGAGTGTCTGGGTCTGTGAGTGCGCATGAACCTCTGAGTGCATGTATGAGTGAATGAATTTGTGTATGAATGAGTCAGTGGTTTTTCTTTCAAATCTTTCAATAATCATTAATATTTTGCAAATAATTTGTGGAAATTCTTGAATTTTCATGAATAACGCATGCCGATTATATTAAATCATTTGCCCCTAAAACACACATATATCTCACCCTTGGGGTCAGGGTACCTTCATTCTGACCTCTTATACAACTCTCAATTTCAGTTTTCACCCCAAATAAGGTGTCCCATGAAATAAAATGGCAGTTGCAACTTTCTAGTCAGATTGTGATCAGCCAATTGCAATGCTTCTTTTCACACAAGTATTTGTGAAAATTCTCAAATTTCGTAATGAATTGTGGTAAGACATATAAGAATGTATTTCCCCTAAATATCTCCTAAATTACTAAACATATTTACACCAAATAACAAAAAGCACAATCTGCATACCAGCAGCTAGCTTTCTGTCAACTTTGGTGTAATTCTGTCCAGTGGTTTGGGCTATAGACGTGTTGACAGGTCCTTTGGGAATTAACATGGGAAATGCAACATTTTTTGAGCCCCCTTTTTCTCAGCCCCCGCTTGATGGCTCACCCCGAAACGTCCCGTGCACAACAAGAATCACCGGGCCATTTTCTTTAAAATAGTTTGTGAACATTTGTCAAATGATGACACAGCTATAGGCATTTCAAAAAAATATTTTTTTTTCTATGGAAACATGGTCCTAACGATAACTGAGGGCCCTTGCTTCTGAGAGGGCTCTTACTTCTGATTTACTTATATTCCAAAGTAAAGGTTTTTTTCAACTATTTGTTACCTCCTCTTGGAACAGTGTACCTTTTTTTGATGATTATGTCATAGCAGGGAGGATGAACACTGGACCAATTAACCTCCTCGTCCCCATTTTTTGTGAACCTAATGATAACTACCTACTGGTGACTGCCAGTAGGATAAATATATCTATGTCATATCAGTTATGCCTTAAATATCCAATCATTTAAATACACCCAATGTAAATCACCATAAATCAGTGCGTAGAAACAATAAAAGGAATAGTAGAACTCATATCTATCACTTATATGTAATGCATCTTAATCACCACGTATTTGATATTCTTTGGGGATCTGTAACCAAAAGTAACACATTTGTGACATGATCATTATTACTTTCTAATAATTAATTATCTAAATTTAGTACACATTCTCGTCATCAGTATCACTAAACTGCCATTCTTAATCATGTTACCGTGTCTATTATCTATTCTGCTTGGCTATTATTTCATCAATTTCTCATAATATACTTTGATTAATCATCATACATCTGTATAACTTGTTATGTAAATTGACCTTCCACGTGTAATAACTTTTCCATAGTTATTTTCTCCTGTCAAGTGACTTATTCTCATATCAATTTGACTCACTAGCCATTTAGCCAATTACAGTCTTTTATGTGCAAATTTCTTCATCCAACAACTTAATCACTGCTTTTGCCACAATCCATGTATCCAAATCCATATATTCATGTGTAAGCAGCCAAATGTGATTCCTTAATCTGTAATGAATCTGGGTGCTTCCTACCTCTCACCAATTCTAAATATACTAAAATCACCCCTATGTCACAATAGTTAAAAACATCTTTTGAGGAAATAACTTTTACATCCACATTACTTTATAGAAATTGATGTAACTCTTCATCTTGATTTAACCCATGTGGCTCTCTACTGTCCATTTCTGAAATCAATCTAGCCTCTAATCGCCAAAGAGTTAATTCCACATCTCCACCTCTGGTGGATTTCGGCACATATATCATCCCACAATATTTTATTAAATTTACATCACCTCCATGAACCTTAGAGAGATGTTAGGCTACTGCACAAGACATATCCATGTTCTTAATTGTCCTGAGGTGCTATAAAATATATTTTTTTAATGGAAGAATGGTACTCCCTATGTATTTCTTTTTACACGGGCACTCAATCATATATACAGCATTGCTCATTTTTCATTTGATCCTCTGTTCTTTCTACTTTCTGTGTCATATTCATCCATATTTCTACCCTACTTACAAACCTCACAATGTTTACATTTTATAAATCCTTTTTTTAAATTGCAACCAAGTCTTTTTACCCATCAGAATCCTTTACCTCATTCTTTACCAATTCATATCTCTTGATCTTGTACTTCGATAACTCACTAATGGGCATTTTGTTACCAGATGGCCAATCACAGGGTAACTTTGAATCACATGCCAGTTCTTATTTAAGGCAGCTCTTACTTCCTTATGTCTCCTACTATAGATTGTAATGAACCTATGTTCTGTCATTTCAGATTCCTCATTCCCCTTTCCTTCCTGCCCTCCTATACACCAAATAGTGTTTTTTCTCTTTTGCATGCTCTTGCTCTCTCAGACGCCCTATGTAATATCTCTTCATTGTACCCTCTTTGTGGAAATATTTGCAATATTTCCTTTTCTACCTTGTCATATTCATCCTCTGTGCTGAAAATTCTCCTTGCCCTATATAACTCCCAAAAAGGATTGTTTCTAATGAGGGACACGGGATGGAAACTCTGTGAATGCAATGTGATGTTCCCTGCCATCAGTTTCCAGTGAGCTGTTGTTATTACTTGATTGTTTTCTATTTTCACCAACACACATAGAAACTCTATTTTTTCTTTACTCACCTTATGGGTAAATTTCAAATTCAAGTTATTGTAATTTAGCTCCTGCACAAAAGTCTCAACTGTTCTCATACTTCAAATTAAAAAAAAGTTCATTGATAAACCACACCCACGTTAGGATGCTATTTGACCACTTTTCAAGGACAGGAACACCAACCACCTGCTACTTCCATAAACCCATATGCAAATAAGCATAGTTGGGGGTGAAGCAGGTGCCCATAGCCGCCCCCCTTGTCTGCAAAAAGATCTCATAAAGATGTTACTGTTCAAACAATATTTAATCATGGTTACTAACATCTGGTTGTGCTTCAAGAACTTGATTGGCCTCATTCTCCAAAAGTGTTCTATAGCTCCCATCCCATCTGTGTGATTTATACTC
The DNA here is from genome assembly GCF_031143425.1 of Pleurodeles waltl. Classification (NCBI taxonomy): domain Eukaryota; kingdom Metazoa; phylum Chordata; class Amphibia; order Caudata; family Salamandridae; genus Pleurodeles; species Pleurodeles waltl. Next base: position 622,407,773 of record NC_090446.1, read on the forward strand.
ATATATAACAATGTCACATCCATGGACACTAACAGCAGATCTTCATCCCATCCTAAAACAAAAAGTCTGCGTAAGAAATCTGGAGGGTCCTTTATAAAAGATGGTAAACCACTCACTAATAGATAAAGGAATGTATCTATATACTTAGAAACATTCTAAAAATTACTACCAAGTGCTGAGATGGTTAATCTTCCTGGAGGATCCACTTCGTTTTTATATACATTTGAAATTAAATAAAACTTTGGCATCCTAGGAAAATCCTATCTCAAAAATGTGTACTCATCATCATTAATCAAACCTTCATCTCTCCATCTAGTTAGGAGGTCATCAAACCTACTTTATAGATCATGAAATTCTTCCATGGAGGACCTTCTGTAACAACCTTTGTCATTTAATTGTTTATAAGCCTCCTTCAAATACTTATCTCTAGGCCATATTACAATATTACCTCCCTCTTCAGAGGCTCTCACAATTAGGATGTCATTCTTCTTTAGTTTTTCTATAGTCTGCCTATACAATTTCACTTTAGCACTTAATCTAGACCTACTTTTGCTTTCTCTGGTGCGCGTTGCTTTCAATTCCTTAACTAGATTTTCTGAAAAGGGTCTAAATTATTATGGTCAGTCTGAGGAATATGTTTAGGTCTCCTTTTCCCATGTCCCCTCTCCTTTGTCACCTCCGTCTCTTCCTCTTTTGCCTGTTTGTCGTGTCCTGTGATTGGTCTTTCGATACAGCTGTAAAAAATGGAACTCATACTCCACACTAGTGCAGATCCCATCAAAATCCGCACTTGAGCTCCTTGATCCATCCGACTCCAATTACACACCTATATTTGTATCACTCCCAGGTATGTCTTGCCTTGCCTTGTTTAAATCTCCCATAGCCTGTTTTCTTAATGTATCAAATCTTTTTGTAGGTGTGTACATTTGTCCTTTCTCATAGCCCAAACAATATCTCTGAAATGTAATTGCTTTCCTTGTTTTAATAGATTCCTCAAACCAATTTAGTCTCTCTTTCATTTCTTTCTTATGCTTGCCAGTTTATTTTTTCTATGTCTGTTTCTCCAACTAATTATTCAATTCATTTATTCCTTTCAATAAATTATTCCTGTCCATTTTAACATATTTTATTAAGACTTTCATCATACCAAATGAACTATTAATATTGTGTTCCACCCACTCTTTTAGGAGATCTGGATGCAGGTGTTCATAACTCTGGGGAATCATAATACATACTCCCTTAGGTCTCCTCTCCACCTCAAAGTATTTTTTCAACGAGGACAATTCCCACCATTTTGAAATCTGTCTCATGGACAATCTTTCTAGTAGCTGAACTTGGCCTTTACAATCGTGTTCATATTCCTTTCCTCCTGGTCCCAAATTGAACCCCGTGGCATTACTTAAATTACCTCTTTCTGAGAATATTTCATTTGCCGCTTGCTCAGACATATGACACTCTTCTTCAGCCACTTGCACCTCTATTGCACTGTCACACTGATATTGCTCAGGTTATTAGTTACTTCCCATATAATTAGTCTTTTCCTTGGTCCAACTCCCGACCGCCGTATATTTATGCAGCGTAAGAGGAAGACACCTACTACAAACCTCCAACTCCGCTAGTAATGCCATGTTCTTATCCTTATATATATTACCTATTGGTGGTCACCAGTAGGTAGTCCTAGTTAGAGCCATGTTTCAATAGAAAAAACATTTTTGACATGCCTATATCTTTGGCGCTGCTTGATAAATATACACAAATGTTTCTAAAAAAAGAAATTGTCCCGGTGATTCTTGTGGTGAGTGGAAAGTTTTGGGGTGATCTGTCAATTGGGGGCCCAGAAAAAGGGGGAGGAAAAAAAGTTGTGTTTCCTATGTTAGTTCCCATAGGACATTTAGACGCAAATACAGCCCAAACCACTGGATGGAATGACATACAATTTGGCAAAAAGGTAGCTTTTGGTATGCAGATAGTAGTTTTACTAATCTGGTGTAAAACTGTTTAGTAGTTTTTGAGGGAAAAACAAATTTGTATATCTATGCTGAGCCTAAGCACAGTTTTTGAAGTGTTGGCTGTCAGCACTTCAACTAGGAAGTGCTGGCAGCCATCTAGGGACCAATATACATGGCTTTAGCCATTGAAGTGCATTGTAGTGAATGACAGTGTTGGAAAACGGCCTCTCTGAAGGGTCACCCCAAACTTTTTGCTTTCCTTCTCTTCTTTTTTTTACCTCATTTTTGCTGGTTTTAGGACTCTGCACACTTTACCACTGCTAACCAGTGCTAAACTGCATATTCTCTCTCCCTTAAACTTAGTAACATTGGTTCATTCCTAATTGGCATATATGATTTACTTATCAGTCCCCAGAAAAGTGCACAGAAGTGCCCAGGGCCTGTAAATTAAATTATGCTAGTGGGCATGTAGCACTGATTGTGCCACCCACATAAGTAGCCCCTTAACCATGTCTCAGGCCTGTCATTGCAAGGCCTCTGTGTGCAGTTTCACTCATCTGGACGGCTTTGCTCAGAAGGACTGCTGCCCTACTTGCCTCTGACTTTGCTGAGCAGGACTCTGCCTTCCCCAAAAGTTCTCCCCAAGGGCTTGGATTGAGCTTACCTCCTGTTTTCTGAAGTCTCAGGGCTAAGAAGACTTCGGGGGACATTACAACATTGGCAGTAACAGCCGCCTACCGCCACGACGACGGCCGCCAACATACCGTCGCCGTGGCTACCAGCCGCCCACCCGCATTATGACCCTGACAGAATTCCACCAAAAGGCTGGTGGAATACTGCCAACGGTCATGGCGGCGGATGGGGGTAAGGTGGCGCTTCTGTCAGCAGCAGCGCCATGCCAGCAAAACACCGCTGACTGTATCATGATCAATGATACGGCCTGGCGGTGTTCCGCTGACGGACGCTGCTGCGGACAGCAGCGCCTCGTCCCGTCTCCAGACGGTGGACCCCCTGCAAGCAGGTAAGTCAGGTTCTCTGACAGGAGAGGGGGGTGGTGGGTGTTGTACGGGTGTGTGGGGGTGTTGTGTGTGTGGGGTTTCTGACTGCATGCATGTGGGTGTGAGTTGCCTTGAAGGAGTGTGTGAATGCCTGCATGTGAGTGTATGTTGTGTGTTGTGTATGCATGTGTGCGGTAAAGTATGTTGGTGTGTGTTGTGGTGTGTGGGTATGTATGTGTGCATGTGTAGGTGGATATGAGTATGTGTGTGTGTATGTGTGTATGTGCGTGCGTGTGTAGGTGTGGAGATGTGTGAGGGGCCAGGAGAGGGAAGAGGAGGGTGGCGGAGGACTCTGGGGAGTGGGAGGGGGCAGGGGAGTGCCTACTGATAGTGCCTACCGCCATGGTTTCCGTGGCAATACGCTTGCCATGAAAACCATGACGGTAGGCCGGGTCATAATCCCAAGGGAGATTGTGATGGCCGCCGGGCTGGAGACCGAAGTCTCCAGCCCAGCAGCCGTTACCACCCTGGCGGACGGAGTGGTACATTGGCAGGTATGGCTTGAGCCAAACCGCCAATGTCATAATTTGGGAAAAGGTACCACCAGCCTATTGGCAGTACCTTTCCCCAAATTACCGCCGACTGCCATGGTCATAATGAGGGCCTTCATCTCTTCAGGAAACCCCTTGTGTGGCAAAAATCGACACGCCACCTGCGGAACGATGCAGCCCTAACCGGAAATTTGCTGAAGCACCTGCCTTCAGATGGAAAATTCAGCGCACTGTCTACCGGATCGACTCAGCACCCGTGCCTTTTTCTAGCGTGTCAAGGATTTTCCACGCATCATCCCTGGATGTCAAAATACCCCCGCAGCGCAGTGAGGAACAAAGACTGCACGCGGAAAAATTAAGCAAAACCCCTTGCAGAGAGGAAAGAAACAAAGCATTGTCTGTGTTGCGCCTGGAAATTCGATGCAACACCCTATTTTTCCATGCACCTCCTCCTCTGGGGTCTCTGTGCATCGTTATTTTTTACGTATACCAGATACTGTGTGTGAGAAAGAGACAACTGTTTATATCTAAGGTTTAAGCATCTTTTAAACCTTTTAAAGGTGATATTTCAACTTGTGCTTATTGGATCTTTGTAATTTTTACCTTTTTTTATTGAGATAATTATTATCAATGTTTCTAAACCTGTGTGGTGTATTTTTGTGGTGTGTGTTACTGTATGATTTATAGCACAGATACTTTACACATTGCCTTCTAAGTTAACCCCTTCGCTGCCAGGCGTTTTCCCCCTCAGGTACCAGGCCTTTTTTGGCTTTTTGGAGCAGTTTGCGCTTAGGCCCTCATAACTTTTTGCCCACAAAAGCTACCCATGCCAAATTTGTATCCTTTTTTTCCAACATCATAGGGATTCTAGAGGTACCCAGAGTTTGTGGATTCCCCTGAAGGAGACCACGAAATTAGCCAAAATACAGCAAAAATGTTGTTTTTTAAAAAACAAATGGGAAAAAGGTCTGCAGAAGAAGGCTTGTGTTTTTTTTTCCCAGAAAAGGCATCAACAAAGGGTTTGTGGTGATAAAATCATCAGCTTCCCAGCTTTCAGGAACAGGCAGACTTGAATCAGAAAACCCAATTTTTCAATACAATTTTGTCATCTTACTGGGACATACCCCATTTTTACTATTTTTTGTGCTTCCAGTTAGTGACAGAAATGGGTGTGAAACCAATGCTGGATCCCAGAAAGCTAAACATTTCTGTAAAGTAGACAACATTTTGAATTTAGCAAGGGGTCATTTGTGTAGATCCTACAAAGGTTTCCTACAGCAAATAACAGCTGAAATTAAAAAATAGCGAAATTGAGGTGAAAAAACAGCCATTTTTCTCAAAGTTTTACTTTGTAACTTTTTCCTGCGATTTCAGATTTTTTTAAAGCAACATACCATTACGTCTGCTGGACTCTTCTGGTTGTGGGGATATACATGGCTTGTAGGTTCATCAAGAACCCTAGGTGCCCAGAGCCAATAAATGAGCTGAACCTTGCAAGGTGTTTTTATTCCATACCGGGTATACAGCAATTAATTTGCTGAAATATAAAGACTGAAAAATAGCTATCAAGGAAACCTTTGTATCTCCAAAATGGGCGTAAGATAAGGTGTTGAGAAGCAGTGGTTATTTGCACATCTCTGAATTCCGGGGTCCCCATACTTTTATGTGAATTACATGGCCTTTCTTAAATAGACATCGTTTTTACACACTATCTTACATTTGGAAGGAAAAATGCAGAGAAAGACAAGGGGCAATAACACTTGTTCTGCTATTCTTTGTTCCTCCAAGTGTCCCGATAAAAATGGTACCTTACTTGTGTGGGTAGGCCTAATGCCTTCGACAGGAAATGCAACATGGACACATCACATTTTTAAATTGAAATATGACGTGTTTTTTAGAAAGTGCCTAGCTGTGGATTCTGGCCTCTAGCTCAGCCAGCAGCTAGAGAAACCTACCAAACCTGTGCTTTTTTGAAAAGTAGACACCTAGGGGAATCCAGGATGGGGTGCCTTGTGGGGCTCTCACCAGGTTCTGTTGCCCAGAATCCTTTGCAAACATCAAAATTTGGCAAAAAATACTTTTTCCTCACATTTCGGTGACAGAAAGTTCTGGAATCTGAGAGGAGCCACACATTTCCTTCCACCCAGCATTCCCCCAAGCCTCCCGATAAAAATGGTACCTAACTGGTGTGGGTAAGCCTAGTGCCCGCAACAGGAAATGCCTCAAAACACAACATGAACATATCACATTTTCCCAAACAAAACAGACCTATTTTTTGGAAAGTGCCTAGCTGTGGATTTTGGCCTCTAGCTCAGGCGGCACCTAGGGAAACCTACCAAATGTGTGCATTTTTTAAAAATAGACACACAGGGGAATCCACAATGGGGTAACTTGTGGGGCTCTCACCAGGTTCTGTTACCCTGAATCCTTTGCAAACCTCAAACTTTGGCCAAATAAACACTTTTTCTTCACATTTCGGTGACAGAAAGTTCTGGAATCTGAGAGGAGCTACAAATTTCCTTCCACCCAGCATTCCCCCAAACCTCCCAATAATAATGGTACCTCATTTGTGTGGGTAGGCCTAGTGCCCGCAACAGGAAATGCCCCAAAAAACAACATGGACACCTCACATTTTCTCAAAGAAAACAGAGCTATTTTTTGCAAAGTGCCTAGCTGTGGATTTTGGCCTTTAGATCAGCCGGCACCTAGGGCAACCTACCAAACCTGTGCATTTTTTTAAAATAGACCCCCTGGGGAATCCATTATGGGGTGACTTGTGGGGCTCTCACCAGGTTCTGTTACCCAGAATCTTTTACAAACCTCAAAATTTGGCCAAAAAACACTATTCCTCACATTTTGGTGACAGAAAGTTCTGGCATCTGAGAGGAGCCACAAATTTTCTTCCACCCTGCGTTCCCCCAAGTCTCCTGATAAAAATGATACCTCACTTATGTGCGTGGCCAAGGTGCCTGCAGAGAGAAAAATGCCAAAAACCTGCAGAGATTGAAGGGATAGCACAGCAAGTTGATAAGCACATATTTTTCTTTTATATATCTTTAGACTGACTCTGCTTTGGGGACCCACACAACTGAGGTATCCTTTTACTTGGGAGGCTGGGGGGAATGCTGGGGGGTAGGATAGGAAATTTGTGCCAGAGTGGTGACCCTACAAAGAAAAGTGAGGAAAACATGCTTTTTTAAGCAATTTTAAGGTTTGCAGAGGAGTCTGGGTCAGAAAATGTTGGGGGATCCATGCAAGCCACACATCCCTGGACTCCTTGGGGTGTCTAGTTTTAAAAATATGTCTGGGTTTGGTAGGTTTCCCTAGATGAAGGCCGCACCCAGGACCAAAAACATAGGTGACCCCTCCCCCAAAACACAGGTAGTTTTATAGTAGATAATTTTGATTTGTCTAGGTACTTCTGTGATGTTCGAAACAGTACAATTGTGAAAAGAAACATACTTAGGCCATGTTAAAAAGACCTCTCATCCGCCAACCAAGTTGGTGGCATACTTCATCATCGAGGTCCCACCTGAGACACCTAGCGTGTCACGGGTGTGCTGCGATGCCTGATTAGAGTGCAGTAGGTTTTGTCATTTTTACCACGCATTCTGGTTGGATTTGGCACGAGAGTTCACAACTGAACCAATGACTCACAACTCGTGAGCTGTAAAGCCACCACAAGGCACCAACTGCTTTACAGTCCATTCACACACCTTTCATACATCACATGCACAAGACCATTCACGCTGCCAGCCACGGGCACAGCACATTACAACACTTGCATCAACAGACAGCGCCATTCAAGGACTCATCACTTTCATACGCCCACATGTCTGATACAGCAATCACACCAGCTGATGGGAGTGTGTGGACTGACATTTGGCTGTCACCGCCAGCCAAGTGCCACTCCACGCACACCACCAGACAAGCGCCACTCCACGCACACAGCCAGGCAAGCACCACTCCACGCACACCGCTAGCCAAGCGCCACTCCACACACACTGCCAGCCAAGCGCCATTCCATGCACACCTCTAACAAAGCGCCACTCCAAAAACATCGCCATCACTTTTTTTTGTTTTTAAACAACAAAGAAACCACTAATTATAAATAAGTACAAAACTACAAACACAAAAGCTCTAATTGAAAACATGACAGAAATGTGAAACTGAACACATGAAAATATAAAGCAGGAGAATAAGAGCATTAAAAGTTGTCAAATGAAATAAATGTGGCCAACTTTTTATACCACACGTAAGACTTACGAAGAGCAGTGTGAGGTTCTCACCTCTGATCTACTCTATCAACACCACCCATGTGCTTATTGTAGTCCAAAATACACGCAGGTTTGTGCACTTCGGCAACCTGACCCCAAACAGTCACAGGGGAAGTACTCTCATCATGGATGGTAGTTAGCATGTACACATCCCTCCTGTCTGAAATTTTCAGAGCTAGCACCTCATCATTCCGCAAGGCAATGCACTGTCCCCTCTCACATTTTTTACAGACAAGCTCCCTTGGATAGCCTTTCTGGTTAGAATGGATTTTGCCACAAGCAACAGTGTCCACTATGAACAACACCTTGAACAACTGCACAACAGTGTAGAAACTATCTACGTACAAATGGTGACCTTTGTAAAGCAGTCATCTACCAAGTTCCCACACAATTTTATCGCTAAATCCAAAAGTGGGTGGAGAACCATGGTAGTCAATACTGGAATCCCTACCAGTGTAGACCCGGAAATTATAAGCATATCCTGTATTACTTTCGGACAGCATATACAATTTAATTCCATACGGTGCCCATTGCTAGGAATGTTAAAAACCAAACGCCCCTTGAACAGGACCAAAGACTCGTCCAAACGTATTTCTTTGCCTGGAATACACACCTCTGAAAACCGATCTACAAAATGATCAAAGACAGGCCTAACCTTAAAAAAATGGTCACAATCAGGGTGATCTTGTGACAAGGCTAAAGCATTGTCATCAAAATGCACCATCTGAAGAAGAAGCAAATAACAATTACGAGTCATGGTTGCAGGAAATATAGCCATTGCCATCAAGGGACTAGTAGACCAATAAGAAGCCAGTGATGGCTTCCTTATCAACCCCATCAATATTGGCCCATCAGTGTCCTCCGCTAAAACAGGCCCTTCATCTGCACTCAGAGAGGCCTCCTCAACAGAAGATTCCTCTCGCACAGAAAACTCATTGCCAGAATCTCTCTCTTCCTCCTCTGCCTCAGATGCAGAGTCAGTCTCATAATCATGTTCAGAAGACGGCTCAAAAAGCATGCCAACAACCTGCTGAGCGGTCACCCTGCGGCCAGCACTTTCTAGAACAAGTAATAAACAAAGTGTGGCTTTATCACAAAGAGTTATGTACTAAAAAACTATACCAGTCAAAAAGCTAGACTCACCAGCAACTACTCTGCACAGACACATCAATCACCAATGATATCCCACTAAAAAGAAAAAAAAAAGAAAAGCAAATTAGACAAAAGACAACACAAATATCTTTGTGTACAAACCTAAGGACAATTTCACACACAATCCTGCATTTAGTATACCACCTACAAACATGTCATTCATGCATGTGAACAATACTCCTTTGGAGTAAATTGGTTTTACTTACTTAAAACATGCAACTACACAAACCGCCGGTCAACTACTGCCAAAACCGCAAGGATCCACAACAAAGGAAGCAAAAGCTTTGAACTAGTACAAAAAGAAGAAATAAACTGTTATAATCATAAATACAAATACTTTGCCAGTTGATAAACACCCGGCCACCAAGAATTTATAAATTTTCCCTAGTGCCTAAGTGGCTTCTGCCCCCTTGGGGGCAGATGGGCCTAAAAAAATAGGCTGATCTGCCCCAAGAGAAATCAGTAATGTGCCCCCTTAGGAGGGTAACCCTTGCCAAAGGGGCCACCCCCCCCACACAAAACACACACACACTGGTGCCTAAGTGGATTCTGCCCCCCTTGGGGACAGATAGGCCAAAAACAAAAGGCCGATCTTCCCCCAAGGGGGGCAGGAATGGTCAACAGTTCCCTGCACCCTTTGGGGGGTGACCCTTGCCAAAGGGGGTGCCCCAGCACAAAACAAAACAAAGGAAAAAAAAAAATCCCTGCCGTCTTAGTGGTTTCTGCCCCCGTTGGGGGCAGATGGGCCTAAAAAAAATAGGGAGATGACCCTTGCCCAAGGGGTGCCCCCAAGACACAACAAACACACACACAACATAATCCCTGGGGCTTAGTGGGTTTCGACCCCCCCTGAAGACGAGATCGGCCAAAAACATGGACGATATATTCCCAAGGGGGGCCGAAACATATTAAAAAAATATTGCCCCCAGGGAAGTGACCTTGCCTAACGAGTCAGAATCCCTGGTGTTTAGTGGGTTTCGACCCCCCCGGGAGCAGATCAGCGGAAAAAAAACGGATATTCACATGGCCTCAGGGTCACTCCCCAAAACAAACTGTTAAGTACATCCCTGTTGCCTAGTGGTGGATTCCTGCTTAATGATCTCGGGCCTAGCCTGCGATCGTGGGGCAGGAATCCATTGGTCTGTTTTCCACCCCTAACTGCCCCCCAGGAGAAGGACTCACCTTACATGCGTCTTCTCTCCACTCGCGCTGAAAGCAAATGGCTTCCAGCGCGTCCTCTGCAGCATTTGATGACATAGGCGAGCTGTGAGCACGCTGATGTCATCAGATTGTCAGGGGGGGTCGGGGTGGAAGGGGAATCGATTTCCCTTCCATCCCGACTGGGGTCTGTGAGCCGGGTGTAGGACGAACTGGTCTCGTCCCCGGCACATGGCAACCATGTGCGAGGACGGGATCAGTTCGTACCGGGCACCCAAGGGGTTAAACCTGACTGCTCAGTGCCAAGCTACCAGAGGGTGGACACAGGATAATTTGGATTGTGTGTGACATACCATGACTAGGATTGTGGTGCCTACTTGGACAAGGGTGTACACCTCCAATGCCAATTAGAGAACCCCATCCCTAACCGATAGTTTTGATGGTCACAAAAAGAAGAACCTATAAAGAGTAATAACAAATTTTTGTTACAATATATATGATTTGATATAACGCAGTTTTGCGTCAAAAAGTATAGCGTTGGCTTGCGCCATTCCAGGACGCCAGCCGTACGCCATATTTATTGAATGGCGCAATCCAGCGCAGAGGATGGGCTAGCATCAAAAACTTTACGTTAGCAGGAGTGGGGGTGGAAGTATGGAAGAAGGGGGTTTTGTACCAAAAAATGATGTCAGGCTGGTTGGAGTAAAAAAAGATGACTCTAACCAGCCTAATGTATTTTCTTGACGCTAAACCTACCATACCACATGACTTCTGTCTTATAAAAAACATAAGTCATTCCCACCACCCAAATGGCCAGCACAGGGGACAAGGGTCCCCTGGGTATAGCCATTGCACCAAGTGCCATGTATGGGGGCCCATTTCAGGGCCCCCAGTGGCACTTAAAAAAAATTAAAAAAATACTTACCTCTACTTACCTATACTTACCTTGGATGTGTTCCCCATCCTCCGCTGTCCCTCTGGTGTGGGTGGGGGTGTCCGTTGGGCCTGGGCAGGGCAGGGCAGCTGTGGGTGTATTCCATGGTGTTCCACCATGGAAATAGGTCCACAGGTCCCCTAACGCCTGCCCTGACCCAGGCGTTAAATAATGGCACTAAGCAAGCTTAGCACCATTATTTAGGCCTGCTTCCCTCCTGTGCACCATTTTTTCATGGGAGGATAAATAAGGCACATGGGCCTTAGAGTCATTTTTTGCCTGAGAATGCCTACCTTGCATCTCATTGACACAAGGTCGTTTTCTGCAGGCATAAAATGACTTTAACTCCAATAATTTGACGCTAGATGGTCTAGCGTCAAAATATAAATATGGAGTTAAGTTTGCGCTGAAATAGCATTAAAAGATATTACTCTATTTCAGTGCAAACAGAGTATAAATATGCCCCTAACAGTCTTACTTATGACAAATGTGTGGCACTCCTGAAGTCATCTCGATTGAATCAAATTGGTAAAACTTAAAACATTTAATTTAGAAATTAGCACATATTTTAAGTGAGTTCTCAAATATCTTACTCTTCTATTTCATTGAAACATTCTGACATGCAAACTGAAACATGCACTTTCAAACGAACAGCAGACTGCCAGATAACTACCTGGCAATAAGCACCTTAAAGGGTTCTAATGAGCAACTAGAGTGCTAACATTCAGAATTTATGCCAAAAGTGTGGCACATCTGAATGCCGTCTTGATGGAATCGAATTGGATAACTGAAAGCATTTTCTACTGAAGATACACTAGTAAACAAGGAAATTAGAGAGCCAAGCCCTGTGTCAAACCCCCCATCGTGCTTTGCGATGGGCATCTTCCTTTACGTTGAAAAAAACCTAACAATTCACTGAAAAAACACAAAGACTACAAGGACATTATAGTTAGGAAATAGAATTAAAAAAACCTTAGATATTCACTAAAAAAACAAAGGTAACAGGGACGTTATAGTTAGGTTCAGAATAGTAAAATGACTATAATTCGAACCCTAAGGTAACTATAACTTGCACCCTCCCCACGCACTGCTAATTACCCGAGATATTACATCACCTATGACATCTTCTTTTACATCATTGATAACATCACTGTAACAATTGCAGTATAATGATTGATGAGAAAAATGTGCATGGCAAGGGTGAGTGTCATAGTTATCTTATGGAACAAGTTATAGTTACTTGAAATAACTCTATTTATAACAGCTGAATTTCTATGGTTTTGTGTGTGAACATTCTGAACCTAACTGTAATGCCCCTGTAACCTTTGTTTTTTTTAGTGAATATATCTGATTAAAGTAAACTGATAGGTACAAGTAATAGTTTAGTGAACTATAAAAACTATAACTTGCACTTGTACAACCCCTTCATACACTACCTTTGAGCTCGCAAATGACAGCACCCATGACGTTAAATAGCATTGATAATATCGTTCTTGACATCTCACTACTAGCCTTTAGCCGTACCCTGCATCTTATCCACATCAAGTCTTGGACTCAGTGCCTAGGCTCCGGCAAAATGCTACACCCAACCCTCCATAAACGACAAACTCAAGTATTGCCAGACTTTAAACATACCCAATGGAGGTTGTCTGCAAAGTTTGATGTCATACCAGACCCTGCATCCAACATACAATAGGGGTTGAGAGGTATGCTTGCCCTATGGCTAGACCCTGAGTCCAACCATCTGCATGTGGCCTATCCCTGCTAAGCATGATCTTTGATAGCTTGCAACTGGGGGTTGGCTTCAGAGTCTGACCGATGGACAGGCCCTGAACGTATACCTCCATGACCATCTAACTCACTACTTGGTTAGCCTACAGTACTTGACAACAAAGGTTTACCAAAGAGTCAATTGGTCAATGATGTTCACAGGCCAGCTCTCGCAAGTTATCTACCTCTACTTCCCTCATCCCTGAAGTTAATATAAGTAAAAAGACAATGACATCCACCTAATGTGCTTCACTTCTACAACATCCAATTTTATTTCCATCTTTAAGAAGTTTACCTATAAGTTATGAGTGAAACCATCAATTTAGGTTGTATTAATACACATTCACAGAGCCTGTATCAGACTGACAGAATAACTGTGATGAAACTGGCTTCAAGAATAGTAACATATGCAGCTTGTGAAGAAGAGGTGTGGACAAATAAAATAATCAATTTGTAAGTACAAAGAATCTGATCTGTGACCCACAATCATTAGTACAATGTACTGGAGATGATGAAAGCCTTACATGACTCAACCACATTTGAATAGTGAGAGGCCACATGACTGGCTGGGCCATCACTGGGCGGATGGGAGTGGGAAACTGGGCCCAGGACCACTTGAATAGGCTGTGTCCTGCCTTCACACAAAGGGTTGTGTATCCCCAGTAGTTAGTCTGAAGCTATGGCCAGGAACGCAGGGCACCTGTGCACTAGAAAGGAATGTCTCTGGAATCTTCTCCCCACTGCAAAGGCACAATTAGCTATAAATATTGGACCTCAGACACCAACTCGTCAGTACAGTTCTGGACCTGTGCAGATTTTGTCAGGAAGAAGGACTTAAGTATTGCTGAAAGAACTGCCACTCTACTGGACTGCTTTCCTGCTGAACTACTGCCTTGTTGGCTTGCAGCTCTGCTGCCCCCATCCTCAGTCATAGTTGGACCTGCACCTGAACCCAAGACTCACAGAGTGACTCTAAGGGCTAGTCTGCTAGCCTCCTGTTCAGAGCCACAGGGACATAACACTCTTACAACCACCTGCACCAAAACCCAGATCCAGCTGGAGCAAGCCCATGACTCCCAAGTGGTATCTCTCAGGTCCTGAACCCTTTGCTTGGCCACAGAGAGGCTAAATTCAAGCTTTTGGGCTCTTTGTGACTGCAGATGGGCCCATTTGTGCCGACACCTCGTCACTCGCACAGCCCACCCATACGAAGTTGCATCAGCCTGACCCTTCATGCTACATCACCGAACACTCAGGGGGAATTCAATCATGAAGCACCGGCCCGACCGCTCATGATGACAACAGTATTTTCGTGCTACAACAATGACTGTCTATCACTTGATCGGCTCTTTGTGCTACATCGGTGACTGCCTGTGATGCTTCCCTGCTCTTTACAGTCCCCTGCATGCAGAACTGGACTCTTTGTGCTAGATGGAGAAGGTAACTTTTCAGCAGACCTAACCTGGTCCATGTATCCGGCTCATGCTCCATCTCATGTTGACCTCAACGTGTGACTTTCTCCGGGTCTTTTTTTACAAGACAGACCAGTGGGGCTTTAGCTTTTTGGTGCTATTTACACTGAAAACTTTAGAATTGCATATCTTTTGAACTTCTGATTGGATTTTTGACGTTTGTCTTGTTTTACTTATTAAAAATTACTCTAGTTGTCTAACTAAGTGGACATCGTTTTGTGTGGTGTTTGCACTTATTTACTGTTTGAAGTGTTGCCCAAATACTTTACACATCACCTTTAAGTTAGGCCTGACTGTTCAATGCCAAGTTACCAGAGGGTTGTGCACAAACCTTTATGGTTGTCTTGTACCTCACCCTGAGAAAGATTGTGTTTGCTGCTTGGCAATGGCTCACATCTCTTTCAACCAACCCAATTTCTTACAATGACACAAAAGCTCACATTGGGATCGGGATCTGTAACGTCAAAGTTTGAAGCAAAGTGGAAACAATGAAAAGCTTAGACTCATCTAGGCCAGTAAAGACATCACATTGATTGCATCTAAAAACCTTATTAACTTCACTAGCACTTTATGTCCCAGAGCGAACCCTTCCATCTGCAGACCCATTGGATCAATTGGATGATTAGTGTTTTTCTCTGTAACACACTTCACACTGATCCACATCGTGGATAACCAATTCCTATGTTGCACCACCATGTAATTTATTGATCATGTATGGCAAATACCATACGTTAGACATGGTTAAAACCCTACACAGGGCAGAAAATCTGACATATTAGGTTTAGGTCGTGGGTTTAAAAGTTCTGAAGAGTGTTCTGTAAGCAAGGATTCAGTGTTACAGACTCTATGTACTCTAGAAGTAGATGTATGCACCAAACGTCAGCTGCAAACGTTTTGAATGATTTCCGTATAGTGAACAAACACTATTAATTAATATTTCACTTCTTCCTCCTGCTATGTGAATTTACCTTTTGACCTGTGACGCAAGTCTGCCTTTTAGGGGTGCAAGACATCAAAAGCACACATTTGAGATGAGAAGGATTTCCGATGACAATAAAGCACTGTTTTGTTATACTAAACTGACAATGTATGGCTCTCCACAAACTGTACTATGAAGAAGTTCTATGATTGCCTCATAAATAATTCTCATAGTATCTGCTATTGAATGATGAAATGCTGACTTTGGACTTCTGAGAATGAAAAGCTGTGTTGGAGGCCGCTGCTAAAAAAGCCCATCAGAAATCCAATATTTCTGATATAACAACAGGCAAATGATTAATGTTCATCCCAGTTTCATCGGAAAGAGTGCATATTTGGAGAGTGCTACAATGCCATGCAAATGGCTGTTAGAGCCATCCCAAAGCAAATTTCACAGCATATCTCTAAAGGAAGTACACTTTAGGAATGATGTTGTAAATGGAGCTCTTACTGAGTTCCTTACAAGAGTTTCCAAGCACAGCCAGAACAAGTTTGAGATTGATGAATCACTGCTAAAATAACGATGGAAAAAGGGCACCTTCAGTAAATTATTTTTTAAAGTCGGGGGCTGCAAGAGATGTGGGGCCAGATGTAGCAAACTTTTGCGAGTCGCAAATGGCCCAAATCGCAATTTGCGACCCCGCAAAATCGGAAATGGGATGCAAAAATCCCATTTCCGACTCGCAAAATGCTACGCGAGCCACTATTGACTCGCAAAAATAGCGACCCCATTTTGTGACCCGCTAATAGGAAGTCGCAATTAGCGAGTCGCAAACCAAATGCAATAGCCACTCGCAAATTGCGACTAGTCGCAAAAAGCCCATTTTGCACTTCCAAATTACCACTAACTCAGAGCAGGTGGTAACCAGAACCAAAGTATAAAAGGAGACCCAGAAGGCACCTGGGTTACTCAAGATGGCGGAGATATATGTGATAGGAATGAGGAGGAGAGCCCACGCTGCCCAGCAGATGAGGAGGAGGAGCAAGAGACAGGAGAAGATATACAGAACCAGGCAGACACTTTTCCAACAAACTGAGGAGGAGATTTATGATAAATATAGACTCAGCAGTGCAGCAATACTAGATTTACTCAATCCGCAGCTACAACGCCAGACTGTGCGCGGCTGCGCCATCCCTACGCATGTGCAAGTACTATGCTCACTGCACCTCTTGGCCTTGGGTAGCTATCAGGGGGTCGTTGCTGTGGCAGGTGGGGTATCCCAAAGTTCACTCTCACGGTTCTTTAGGGCATTCCTAGATGCCTTACTCACACACATGTCCAGATATATATACCTACCCAGGAATGAGGCAGAAATCAACAGCACCAAGTTGGAATTCTACAGGATTGCCAACTTCCCCCATGTCATAGGGTGTGTGGACGGGACACATATACAAATATGCCCTCCTGCAAACCTGGAATATCTGTTCCGCAATAGGAAGTGTACCCACTCACTGAACATCCAGGTGGTATGTGACACCCATTATGTTATCACTGACATGGTTGCCAAATTTCCAGGGAGTACACATGACTCCTACATATTCAGGCACAGTGGGATACACCAACGCCTAGAACGTGGGGAGTTTGGAGACGGATACCTCCTAGGTATAGCTGAATACACCTTGCAGACATACACACAGGTCACTGTGGAAACCATCTATGCCCAGCTAACATTGTACATTTTGTGCCAAATAGGTGACAGTGCATATGCACTACGACCATGGATACTTACCCCGTACTTAACACCCAGCAATGAGACAGAGAGGCGATACAACCGTGCACATAGGAGGACCAGAAATATCATAGAAAGGACCTTTGGACTGCTGAAGGCAAGATTCATATGCCTCCACAGAAGTGGAGCTGCCCTCCAGTATACCCCAATAACAGCTTTCAAGATCGTTGGCGCATGCGCTATCCTGCACAGCATTGCCACCAGACGTGGGCTACCTCTCACCCCAGAAGACCCAGATTCGGAGGATGAAGAGCAAGAGCTACCACATCGCCATCATGGGGATAGAAGCATTGCAAATCAAGGAAGACTGAGACGGGACCACATTGCAAACCAATACATTGGAAGGTACGTGCTAACTGTCACCACACTCACTAATGTCACACACAAATAGTCCAGGTGTGAAGTGGAACTAACAAGTCATTTAATTTGTCCACCAAAAAAAACTATATACATTGACACAAGTTCAGGGGCTGTAATAGTCCACCTGGCATGAGGACACATTGACCTCATGTGCCTCTACCCCAGGACAGTGTGGAGCTCATATTCTACGCCGGCCTCGGCCAGAATGGCTGGTACCAGGTGTGTCAGCAGTGCCCTGCCTTGCGCTTCCACTGCGCAACACCCTGGTGTCACTGGCTGAGACACTGCTGATAGTGGAGCCCTCCTCGCTGCCCTGCGGCGTGTCAGCCGCGCCCCTAGCCACCTGCTGTGCCTCCATGATATCTACAGCGTGGCTGAGACGTCCCAGTCCACGTGCCACATCACTGGCAAAGTGGCCCATGTTTACTTGGAGGCTGACCGTGCGCCTTGAAAGGCCAGTAGTGTTCACAGCCAGCTTGACAATGGGGGCAGACATGCGGTCCAGCCGGTTCAGTCGCTGCCTGTCACGATGCCTTGCACCCTCTCTCTCAGTTATGAGTTCTGCCACAAGTTGTCTCATGGAGAGTGCAAGGTCGCCGACATGTGTGTTGAGTTGTTGCAGCTCTGTGTGTACCAGCTGCATAAACTGTTGCCTATCAACTGCCTACTTTACTACATTGCCCATAATGCACCATGCAGGTGGTTGCTACTCTGAAATGGAGCTATTTTGGTTGTGCATGCTACTGTGTACAAGGTGGGTGGGGGTATGGCATATTTGGGTGTACATGCATGTCTCATGGTACTCACTGGTTGATGGTCCTGGCTCTGAAGTATCCAGCTCTCCCATCCCGCACACTGCCTCTGGCTCCAGGGTCTCCTCAACTCTTTCCTCCAGAGGTGTGGTGGTGGTATTGTGGACGGTCCCCCTCCAGTGCCCCTCATCTCCCGGAGCCGCTCTGCCACCCTCTCCTTGGTCCGGGAGCGCAGGTCATACCACAGTTTCTTTAACTCTTCTATGCTCCGGTGGCTGACACCCAGGGAGTTCACCTTGTCTTGGATGTCCGTCCAGATTCTTCTCTTCTCCACCTCTGGCACACTGAGGGTTGCCCTCCCAAAACGTTGGTCATGGTGCTGGCAGCACTCCTCTGTCAGCACCTCCAGCTCTTTCTCTGCAAATTTCAGTTTGTGCTTCCTTGGTGTCTCAGCCATGGTAGCTGCAGTCCTCTCTGTTTGCAGTTCAGCAGTTGGAAATGGGTGTGGTCCTCCCTCCTCCAAGGTGTATTTGTAAACTTCCCGGCTGTGATGTCATCATCAAGAGCCAGGAAGTGTTTTCCAGAGTGTTTTGCTGCAGCTGCATTCAATTTGCGGCACAGTCGCAATTTGCAACACCCACTCGCAAATTGCGTGTTCGTTTTTAGCGCGGTCGCAAAAAGCGACCTCGCAAACAGCGGACTCGCAATCTGCGGTGTGACTTCATTTGCGAGTCGCAAATTGAAGTTGCTTTTCTGGTTGGATACCATTTAGCAAGTCGGAAATTGCACTCGCAATTTCCGACTCGCTAAATTTTTCCTACCTACATCTGGCCCATGGACTTATAACAAAGTATTCCACTTCCCTTAAATTTGAATTTTTCTCTAAAAAGACTTGTTTCAACTTATTTTAATATGCGCAAGTTGAAGTGGGAAAAGTGAACATGACCTCTTCAATGTTCTAAACTTCCCCAGTGTTGCTTAGGGTCAGTGGTGTAACATAAATTGAGGTGGGCCCTCTGTAAACTTAATGGAGGCCCCCATCCTGACTCAGGAGCTCTCAGGTCAGGGTACGGTGCCGAGGGGGCCCCACACCGCAGGGGCTATGGGGGCCTACGTTAAGTCACTGCTTAGGATGGAGTGGGAATAGTAAATCAGATTCCTCCAAAGCCCAGGTTTACTATTTTAACAGGTACTGAATTATAAGGTTTGCGTTAATTACCACCTCCTTCTCTATTCTGCGCCAAGACTTTTGCCAGATGAAATATGCCAGTGTTTACCTAAGGAGAAATTTTGGTAACTACTGATACTAGGCGATATTGCTAGGAAAACAAGAAAATCTGTATGTTATAACCCAATTTAAATGCCACAACTTAATAATAGATGGGCAATAAATATTGTACTCTTGAAATTTCAGTCTGTGGTATGAGATTTCAAAAGATGAGATGCTTGTTACATTCCCAGACTAACCACTCTTAATGAGGATCCAAACTTTACAAAACTGGGGAAGCTCAGATAAATCAGACTACTTAGTTCAAAGTTGCACCACTGCGGTAGAGTATTCCCAGCCATCCTCTGAGCCATTTTTCCTATCAAGCTTAGCAAGGATCAGCACGTTCTGGGGCCTGACAAGTTATGGATTGGCCCTCATGCCAGGGGAAATTCAATGCACTTTTTGCAATAAGTGTGTGGGACACTTCCATCATCAGCATCATGACGAGGATAATGGCACACTGTCAGTATAGCTCTGCTTAATCGCTCAACTTGTTGTAATAAGGTACTTAATCTAATATTATAACATAATCAATGATGTTTGCCATTTGGCAGAACAGCTAAAAATCAGTAAGTAACAAGCATGGGAGCCAGATTCATAAAATAATTAGCAGGATCCTATGACCCCATTTTGAATGTAAATTGTAAAGAATTACAGGTAGAACAGGTGTGCCGCTGGTTCATCACTTGTGTAATGTATACAGGTTTAGCCATTTTAAGATTTGACAATGCTTTTAATTTTATTTCCAAACTTTTACTACTGCCCTCATTGAACACACCCTGGCCCAAATTTAGGAAAAGTGGTGCTGCATTATATGCAGGGCCATTTTTCTTGCACCCGTTAGCACCCCCCCTTACACCTTCATGTTGCGCGCCATATTAAACATACAGTGCACCATGTCGCAGGTTAGGGACAATAGCATCAACATTTTTGGCGCTATGCTAGTACATTGCAGGATTAGCTGCAAAAACTTTGGTGCTAATCCTGTAAGGTACATAGGGGCTGATTAAGAAAAATAGTGTGCCCCGAGAGCATACGCTAAAAATAGCCACCAAAAAAGGTGCAATGGAGTCTCAATAGCCCCCCTAGTATAGATTATGCCTGGCGCAGGCATATTGTGGTGCAAGGGTTTACAAAGTGGCACAATGCATGCATTGCACCACTTTGTGTATCTGCTGCTGCAAGTTTGGCTTCGTTGAGCCACATTAGTGTCATAAAAAATGATTTCCAGTGAGCAGTGTAAGTGAACTATATTTTTACTAGCAGGGTTTGGGGTGGACGGGATAGAGCATCGGGACATAATCATTTACACTCACTTATCAGTGTAAAAGGCCCTTATTAGGACAGGATTACAAACATAACATTGATGTACACTGTAAATTCAACTTATCATCTTTTCATCCCCTTTGAACTCCCCCATCCTTCCTTTTTACTTAACTCCTCCAATCTTGTCTCTGTTCCAGCATCCACATTCCCCCACATATCTCTCTTTTCTTTCCTCCCCTGCCTGTCTCGGGCATCCCCCCTCTGTCATCCTTCACCTGTTTCTTCTCCCCCTGGGAGGGTAGCCAAGCCCGCATCTGACTTTCCACTCTCCTCCATCTACTGCCACCCACCACAAACCCCTTGGTCGTTTTGCTGCCCCACCAGCAAACCCTCTGGAACACTGCAAGCCTTAAGCAGTTTCTCTCATCCCAACCTTTTCCCCCAACAAATCCCCCAAAATGCAATGCAGTTCCATAATGAAATATGCATTACCCATCTCAGAAAGGTGCACCCCGTAATCTCTGAAGAGTCTGCTTCCTCCTCCTTAATACCCTCATGTTTCTGCTTTTTAATGTCACAAGCCCAACAGAAAACCTGCATAGCCAGATGTCGCTTCCTTCAGGCTCTCTCAATAGCTCTGTGCTTCATTGCACCTCTCCATTTTCTCCTGGGCACAAATTCAGTTCATACAACAGAAGTTCCATGCATGTTCTGGCACAGTAACGTCATGTCCAGTTGCATGTGTTTCAGTATTGTGAGCCCAGAGAGCCGCACCAGGTCATTCTCCCCCAGGTGCAATACCAAAATATTCAGACACCCCCACATTGGCATCACAGATGTTAAAAAGGGAAGCAAGTTACCCCACCTCATGCCGCTCCTTCCCCAACACAAAACATGACGGCTACTCACCAGTCCCAGAGAATGTCCGTAAATCTGCCTTTCTGCATATTTCACCGCCAATGTATGAATGAATGCCTGATCAGCCATGTGACCAGTTCTGATTTCTCAGACCCGCTTACGCAGGCTGCAAAGAAACACAATATTTTAATGGCAGACCAGCACCCTCCCCACAGTCCCCCCGCCTGCCTCTAAACTCCCCTGCTCCCATACCCCCAGTCCTGCCTCTCACAGCTCATGCCCTCACATAACGCTCACAGACTTTGGACCTCCACCTCCCACTGTGCCTGATCTGAGCCCAGTCCCAGCCTAGTCTGGCTGCTGCCATGGTTGGCTCAATACGAAAGGAATGGGTACCAAACTGATTGGCCTGTCACCCAACCCTATGCCCCACCCTCATGCCAGGGGAAATTCAATGCACTTTTTGCAATAAGTGTGTGGGACACTTCCATCATCAGCATCATGACGAGGATAATGGCACACTGTCAGTATAGCTCTGCTTAATCGCTCAACTTGTTGTAATAAGGTACTTAATCTAATATTATAACATAATCAATGATGTTTGCCATTTGGCACAACAGCTAAAAATCAGTAAGTAACAAGCACGGGAGCCAGATTCATAAAATAATTAGCAGGATCCTATGACCCCATTTTGAATGTAAATTGTAAAGAATTACAGGTAGGACAGGTGTGCCGCTGGTTCATCACTTGTGTAATGTATACAGGTTTAGCCATTTTAAGATTTGACAATGCTTTTAATTTTATTTCCAAACTTTTACTACTGCCCTCATTGAACACACCCTGGCCCAAATTTAGGAAAAGTGGTGCTGCATTATATGCAGGGCCATTTTTCTTGCACCCGTTAGCACCCCCCCTTACACCTCCATGTTGCGCGCCATATTAAACATACAGTGCACCATGTCGCAGGTTAGGGACAATAGCATCAACATTTTTGGCGCTATGGTAGTACATTGCAGGATTAGCTGCAAAAACTTTGGTGCTAATCCTGTAAGGTACATAGGGGCTGATTAAGAAAAATAGTGTGCCCCGAGAGCATACGCTAAAAATAGCCACCAAAAAAGGTGCAATGGAGTCTCAATAGCCCCCCTAGTATAGATTATGCCTGGCGCAGGCATATTGTGGTGCAAGGGTTTACAAAGTGGCACAATGCATGCATTGCACCACTTTGTGTATCTGCTGCTGCAAGTTTGGCTTCGTTGAGCCACATTAGTGTCATAAAAAATGATTTCCAGTGAGCAATGTAAGTGAACTATATTTTTACTAGCAGGGTTTGGGGTGGACGGGATAGAGCATCGGGACACAATCATTTACACTCACTTATCAGTGTAAAAGGCCCTTATTAGGACAGGATTACAAACATAACATTGATGTACACTGTAAATTCAACTTATCATCTTTTCATCCCCTTTGAACTCCCCCATCCTTCCTTTTTACTTAATTCCTCCAATCTTGTCTCTGTTCCAGCATCCACATTCCCCCACATATCTCTCTTTTCTTTCCTCCCCTGCCTGTCTCGGGCATCCCCCCTCTGTCATCCTTCACCTGTTTCTTCTCCCCCTGGAAGGGTAGCCAAGCCCGCATCTGACTTTCCACTCTCCTCCATCTACTGCCACCCACCACAAACCCCTTGGTCGTTTTGCTGCCCCACCAGCAAACCCTCTGCAACACTGCAAGCCTTAAGCAGTTTCTCTCATCCCAACCTTTTCCCCCAACAAATCCCCCAAAATGCAATGCAGTTCCATAATGAAATATGCATTTCCCATCTCAGAAAGGTGCGCCCCGTAATCTCTGAAGAGTCTGCTTCCTCCTCCTTAATACCCTCATGTTTCTGCTTTTTAATGTCACAAGCCCAACAGAAAACCTGCATAGCCAGATGTCGCTTCCTTCAGGCTCTCTCAATAGCTCTGTGCTTCATTGCACCTCTCCATTTTCTCCTGGGCACAAATTCAGTTCATACAACAGAAGTTCCATGCATGTTCTGGCACAGTAACGTCATGTCCAGTTGCATGTGTTTCAGTAGGGTGAGCCCAGAGAGCCGCACCAGGTCATTCTCCCCCAGGTGCAATACCAAAATATTCAGACACCCCCACATTGGCATCACAGATGTTAAAAAGGGAAGCAAGTTACCCCACCTCATGCCGCTCCTTCCCCAACACAAAACATGACGGCTACTCACCAGTCCCAGAGAATGTCCGTAAATCTGCCTTTCTGCATATTTCACCGCCAATGTATGAATGAATGCCTGATCAGCCATGTGACCAGTTCTGATTTCTCAGACCTGCTTACGCAGGCTGCAAAGAAACACAATATTTTAATGGCAGACCAGCACCCTCCCCACAGTCCCCCCTCCTGCCTCTAAACTCCCCTGCTCCCATACCCCCAGTCCTGCCTCTCACAGCTCATGCCCTCACATAACGCTCACAGACTTTGGACCTCCACCTCCCACTGTGCCTGATCTGAGCCCAGTCCCAGCCTAGTCTGGCTGCTGCCATGGTTGGCCCAATACAAAAGGAATGGGTACCAAACTGATTGGCCTGCCACCCAACCCTATGCACCATCCTCAAGATCGACAGCAACTGGAACGCTGTAAGTTTATTTCCGTTCGCATGACAAAAAAAAAACACCCCTTGTGTCACCCTGTGTGCCCTAAAATTGTCCCATTCATTTACTGGAGAAGCTGCTGCAATGCCCCCATTGCTCAACCACAACATCTTCCCTTCCCAATTCACCTGTTTTGGACCGTCAAAGCCATATGCCCAAGCATTCTCCATGCAACCTTACCTCCCCTTCTTTCACACCTACAGACTTCCCTACACCCAGCAACTCTGACACTCGGAAAGTCCCAAAAAACATCCCTATCATGCACAACCTGAACAATGCTACTTCATGTGCTCCACACAACATACTGGTAATACATGCAGCAGTTCAAGCAGCAGCTCAAACGTAATTGCCTCTCTCGCCAATGTGCCAGACCCCATTCTTTCCTTCCCGGAACTTTTTAAAAAAATTCCCACAATGTCATCTCCTGCGGAATCACAACCAAAAAACAACTTCCGTTAGAAAGATACACCTTCCAACTTGACCCCAATAGTGGCAGGCGATAAACCTTTGTCAATCAAGAACAAAACAAAACTCTGCTCTCGTGTCTCCAGATGTAGACTATCCAGCAGCCAAAATTCCCCAATCACAACCTTCAAAATTCTGAAACTCCAACCATACAGGGCAGTAACTCCTCCGCGTGGATTCAGCCAACGAACTGTCGACCAGCCTAATGACCAGCACACCCCCAATCCCAAATTTCTGCTGCGACCTCTGTCTTGCATTCGTCTGCGCCTGGCACCAAGCTGCGAAAATGTTGCCACTGTGAACGAGACAGGGAATCTGCAATAGAATTGTTTGCCCCTGGAACATGTGCTGCCTTAACAATTATATTTACAGTTAAACATCAAAGCATGAAACTCCGCAGCAGCCGCAGTACCCTAAGGTCCCTTGCCCTCTGTCTGTTCACCAAATCCACCACTTTCATATTGTCCACGTGGAAAACTATGGTTCAATGGGCCAACTCCTCTCCCCACACTGTCAAAGCCATGAGCAGTGGAAAGAATTCCAGGAACGCAATACTCCTGCCTTGTTTCAACCATTGTTCCGGCCATGCTTCCATGCACCACACTCTGTCCAAGAAAAGGCCAAACCCAGTGGCCCCTGCCACATCTGAAAATATTTGCACCTGCCATACAGTATCCTCTTCCCTAAAGGCCAATGTCGCTGCATTGAACCATGCCAGAAACATTTCCCACACCCGGATGTCCTCCCTCAGGCCCACTGACAGACGAACCCTGTGATGTGGAAGGGATGCACCCAACATCGCAAGTCCCATGCACCTGCAAAATGTCCTGCCCCCTCAAACCACCCTGCATGCAAAATTGAAGAAACCCATTAGCTGTTGTGCCATGCGCAATTCAATTTTATGCAACAACTTGAAATACAGCAGAAAGTTCAGAATCTTTTCTACCTTGCCTCACGACAATCTTGCTGTATCGTGTCCAGTTCAATTCCCCAAAAAGTCAATGCACAGCGGGGGCTCTCTGTCTTTTCAGGAGCCAATGGAACACCAACTGCCCCTGCAAGCTGCTCAAAACATTACAATGCCCTTCCACATGACCCGAACCTGTTTTGCCCACAAAAAGGAAGTCGTCTAGATAGTGTGAAGCTGTCCGATGTCCACTCACCTTCATGAAAGCCCATTGCAGAAATACACTGAAGGCTTCGAACAAAGCACAAGAGATCGCATACCCCATGGGCAACACTCTGTCCACATATATTGCCCCTCCCAGTTCCTTTCCCAGCAGTGCAAAATCCTCTGGATGGATAGGCAAAAGTGGAAATGCCGCTTTGATGTCACATTTGGCAAATTCAGCACCTCTCCCACACCCTCGAATGAGCTGAATGGCATCATCCACTGATGCATGCACCACTCGCGTATCTTAGGGCGTGATGAAATCTTTCACCGATGCCCCTTTCAGGCCATGACAAGTGATGTATAAGCCTTAACTCCCCTTTCCTCTTTTTGTGGCACAACACCAAAAGGTGAAATCATCAAATCTGCCATAGGCCACTGATAGAATGGTCCCACAATTCTGCCCTCTGACACTTCTTTGTTCACTTTATTCGCCACTACACTTGCCATTTCTTTAGCTGACCGCAAATTGTCAGGCCATCGCCGCATCCACGGCCCATGATAACCCACACGAAAACTTTCTTTGAACCCCCCTCAAGCTTGCACGCTATATCCGTATCTGAGTACATGTGCAGCTATGGTAGCAGTGTTTCCAGCCTAATTGGTGTAGGAGCCCTTTGGCCCAGCAGCGCCTTGTCCCCCTCTGCCCCTGCTGGCCCTCCACTATTCGGCTGGGCTGGCGAGTGAGAAGCATTCTGTGACCAGGTGTTTTCCCCTCACTTCAAACACTCATGGATGAATTTGCATGGGTGCCTGGAACAAAACCCTTTGTTAAAGTTCCGGCAGGCTCCTGCACTAGGCACCAGAGGTTGCTGACTAGTACCCCCCACCTTGGGTGGGACATGGGTCAAAAGGATTGTAAACCACTGGCAAACCACTAGCCATGTGCATCGATGCCGCGGAATGCGAAGATGCCATCCACTGCATCCATAACTCTAAGTCTACATCACCCCAGAGCTTCTCCGGATTGACGCACACTCTTCATCATAACTCAACCGCGCAAAAACCCCAAAATGCAGCGAAGCCTTGCGGGTAATATCCATGTATTTAAACATTGCAATGGCTCTGTGAGATGCTGGCCTGGTTTGTAGTGGGTACCAGAGGTACATACACCTTATACCAGGTCCAGTGATCCACCTTAGTGAAATGTAGGCTGTGTCTAGCAGCTTAGGTTGTCTAGGGGTAGCTGTAGCAGAGCAGCTAAGGCTGAACTAGGAGACATGTAAAGCTCTTGCAATACCACTATAGTCACACTGTACTGATACACAAGAAAGACAATACTCAGTGTTACCAAAAATAAAGGGACTTTATTTTAGTGACACAAGGCCAAAAATATATTTGTGGCAATACTCCTTCTGGTGGTTGGTATTATACACAATATATGCACTAGTAACCAAATTCAGGTAAGTAAAAGTCATAGAATAGTGCAAACTGTAGAAAATACAATAGATTGCAAAGTACCTAGGAGCAGCACAAACCATATACTGAAATAGTGTAATATGAATCACAAATTCCCCATAGGCGTAGAGGGGTGCTGGCAGTGTAGGAAAACACCAAAGGTAAGTAAAGTACCCCACCCCATGGCCCAGGAAAGCAGGAGTAAAATACAGCAAGTTTCCTCAGGACACACTACATGTCATGATAAGAGATTTTGGAAAGAATCAAGCAAGACTGCAAGAAACAAATGATTGATTCCTTGACCTGAAGACCTGTGGAGAGAGGAGACCAAGACCCTCATTATGAACATGGCGGTCCAGACCGTCATGCCGGCGGTGGCAGAAAATACCACCACCGGCATGGCGGTCTGGACCGCCATATTCCGAACAACAGGGGGACTGCCACAGGTGGCTTTCCGACACCACCATGTGGAGTCATCGGCAATATCCAGGCCCGCCGGCCCAGTGGAATGTTCGTTATTGGGCCAACGGGGTCTTCTACGGGCTGGAGGTCTGTGTTTAGACCACCTACATGAACACGGCGGGGAATCCTGCCATGTTCATAATGACCCCTCAAGTCCAGAATTCGAAGGAGAGTCCAGGAAGGACAGGAGCCCCTGTCTACCTAGAAGAGGGTGCAAAAGTGGAGAAGAAAAGTACAGAGGAGCACCAAAGAAGATGGTTGCAGGTTTCTGTTTGGTGCAGGTGATGTCCCAAGTCAAGTTGTTGGATGCAGGCTGTTTGTGTCACTGGATTCCACAACAAGCCTTGGTTCAAGCAAGAACATGGTTTTCGTCAAAAAGGAGCTTTCTGGACCCAGGAATGACTTAGGGGTCTCAACTTGGACTGAGGATACAGAGGGGACTCCCAGAACTTCACAGAGCCCTAAGAAGACCAGGCAGCACCCACTGGAGTCCCAGAACACAGGGACAAAGAAGATGCAAAGTGCGGTGGTTGCAGCACTACACTGTAGAGTCCCACGCCGCTGGAGAAAAACCTCAGGGACCTGTGCATTAGAGGATGGAGTGCTGGGGGCCTGGGCTACATTATGCATGAAGGATTCCTGGAAGAAATGCACAGAAGCCGAAGGAGCTGCAGAAGATGCGGTGCACAGAGGTACTGTTGCTGCATGTGGAGGCAAGCTCTTACCTCCACCAAGTTTGGACAGCTGGACCTTTGGACTGTCTGGGTCACTTCGTTCCACCACCTGTGCTCCAGGGAGCACGCTTGTCGTTAGGAGAAGAGTCCCGGAAGGGTGCCTGCAGCATCAGGGAAGTGACTCTGTCTTCGGTTATTCTGGTGCAGGGTTAAGACAGGCAGTCCTCAGAGCGTGCACACCTTGGAAACTGTTGCAAATGCTGGCAAGAGCTGAAGTTGCAGGTCACATAAGTCATCCTGGATACTTTGTTGCAGTTATAGCGGTTCCTGGAGCAGTCTGTGGTTGATCCGATGCTCAGAAGCAGAGGATACAGAGTATTCCAGGAGGAGTGTTGCAAGCTGAATCTGAGGAAACACCCAGAGGAGAGACCCTAAATAACCCTGAGAGGGGGATTGGCTACCTCATCAGGTATGGACCTATCAGGAGGGGTCTCTGACATCACCAGCTGGCACTGGCCACTCAGATCCCTCCAGAATGCCCCCACAAAGCAAAATGGCTGAAGTCTGGGACACACTGAAGGAGCTATGGGCACCACCCCTGGGGTGGTGATGGACGGGGGAGTGGCCACTCCCCTTTCCTTTGTCCAGTTTCATGCCAGAACAGGGACTGGGGGTCCCTGAACTGGTGTAGACTGGCTTATGCAAGGAGGGCATCATCTGTACCCTTCAAGGCATTTCCAGAGGTTCAGGGAGGCTACCTCTCCCAAGCCTGCAACACCTATTTCCAAAGGGACGGGTGTAACACCCTCCTCCCAAAGGAAATGCATTGTTCTGCCTTCCTGGGATTGAGCTGCTCAGTCCCCAGGAGGGCAGAAACCTGTCTGTGAGGTGGCAGCAGCTGGGGCTTCAGTGGAAACCTCAGAGAGCTGGTTTGGCGGTACTGGGGGTCAATGGTGCAGTCCGCAGGGCGCATGGGATTGGCCCCCCAATACCAGATTTAGAATGGGAGGGGGAACAATTCCATGATCTTAGACACCTCACATGGCAATATTCAGAGTTACCATTGTGAAGCTACATATATGTATTGACATATATGTAGTGCACGTGTGTAATGGTATCCCCACACTCACAATGTCCGGGAAATTGGCCCTGGACAACATGGGGGTAACTTTACTAGTGCAAGGGGGTCGTAACACACAGTAACTTTGCACCTAGCCTTCAATAAATCAAGGTAAGACATGTAGACAACTTAGAAGTTACTTAAGTGCAGTGAAAAATGGCTGTGAAATAGTGTGTGCACTATTTCACTCAGGCTGCAGTGGCAGTCCTGAAGAAAGGTTTGTCTGAGCTCCGTATGGGTGGCCAAAGAAATTCTGCAGCCCATAAGGATCTCCTGGAACCCCAATGCCCTGGTAACTAGGTACCATATACTAGGGACTTATAAGGGGGGGTTCCAGTGTGCCAATTAGAATTGGAATATGGAGTCACTAAACTATAGTGACAAATTTGGTAAGTAGAGAGAGTATAAGCACTGGAAATCTGGTTAGAAGAACTTCAGTGACACAGTTAAGCATACTGACAACACACACTTAGGCCACAACTTATGAGCACTGGGTTCCTGGCTAGCAGGATCCCAGTGAGACAGGAAAAACACCCTGACAAATAGGGTTTTAACTATGAGCACTAGGGTCCTGGCTAGCAGGATCCCAGTGGGAAAGTAAAAACACACTGACAAACACTCAGAAACAGGCCAAAAATTGGGGTAACCATGCTAGAAAGAGGCTACTTTCTCACACCACCACCGTGCCTCTGCTCCTTTTCCTGCCAGGTGCCCTGCCAGACTCCTTGGCTACCACACCCTTGCATCCCACTGACAAATCCAAGGGCTGTCCATGGCCCCCACCATTCCCCTCCTCCTGTTCCTCCATCTCTGGGCCCTTCTCTGCTGGTGGCATCTGCTCCACTGTGCCCCCGGTGCCCTGGTCTGCAGAGCTATCCAAAGGCCCTTCCCCTCTCAATCCTTCAGTCTCCTCGCCGCCAGCTGCCCACCCCTGGGCCATACTTCGATTCAGGGTAAATGTCGAACAACATTGGGTCAAATATCGCATTTTAAAGGACAATTTTCACATACGCTTGCTATTTTAGCTCTGAAAAGGCACTAATAAAAAATCTTGCATTACCAATGGCATGTGTGAAGAATGTCTGACCAGTCCCGGTAAAAGACTTATTTCTTTTCAAAATTTACCATGAGTTAATCCTATTTGTTAAGAACTACCTTTAGTATGCTAGGCTCAACGTTTTGTCATCAGTGCCCGCTTCTAATACCTTTGGGTCGAGTTCGCGTTAGATAAAACTACAAAAAAATGTGAAGAAATATTCAAATTAGACAGTGGAAGAATTTTGCCTCTGGCCCCACCACGTTAAAACAAGCATTTGCAATGCAACGTGTCTCGCATTTCTCCAAGTTAAAGCTATTAGCAGTTGTAAACTCCCAACCGGACTTTTCTTGCCTCATTAAATGGAAAAAAAACTAGCACGATCGCGCTGCTAAAAAATGAAAATGGAAATGGAAACGGTCTTGCATTTGCTAGAGCTCTAGCAATTAGCATTGTAAACTCCTAACCAGACTTTTCTTGCCACATAAATTAAAAATAAAAATAAAACAGTTTCACATAATTAACTGGATTTTTCTTGCCATATAAACCGAAACGTAAAAGTTTCACATAAGCGAGCTGATGGCCACCATCAGTGCAAAGCAGACACATAAACAGAAATAACAGTGCACTTGTAGTGAAACCTATTGGCAAAAGTGCAATTATCTACGTAACTGGCAAAAGTGCAATTAACTATGTAACAGGGTTGATGTCATGCAAAGCGCTCGACTTCTGCCAAGCGAGATCGTGCTGCGAAAAAAGAGAAAAAGTAGTCCACAAACCGGACGGAAAACAGCAAGCCTTGTATGTTTTCAGTACTTGGTTGCTGCGCTCGAGGAGGGCTAATCACCGGAAAAGGAACGACGCTTGGCGGTTAGTACAGCTAAATCAAACTATTTCTCCCGCATTATTAGAGAGGCTATCAACGCACCTAAGGAACTGTTTAAAGTAGTTTGGGCTCTCACCTTACCTTCCATGCCCTCTTGTTTAGAGAATTCAACAACTTTCTGTCAAAAGGTGGCAGATTTTTTCAAAAACAAAATCATTCAACTGCAGGCTAATTTTACACAAGTTACTTCAGAAACAGAGGGGGAAAGGTGGGAGGATTCACTGCCTCCTAACACAGGAAACCAGCAAAAAAGTTTTAAGCCCCTATCATCTAAAATAATCTCTGATTTATTAGTAGCAGTAAAATCCGGCTTGCCTAATGATCCCTGCCCTCCTGTGTTTTTAAGCTGGTTTCCAACCTCATTTCCACTGCCTTGGAACCAGTTTATGCCGACATTCTACAGGAAGGTTGTTTTCCAGAGACCTGGAAAGAATCTATTGTTAATCCTCTAACTAAGAAAGCAGGCAAGGATGTTTCAGATTTGTCTAACTTATGCCCGATATCCCTTTTACCTACCTTAGCCAAGATTTTAGAAAAACACCTTAATTTGGAACTGGCGGATTTTTTATGAGCTAATGGCAGGCTGGATCTATCTCAACATGGATTCCGCCGTGATCATAGCACAGAAACCGCGCTAACATCTTCAGGGGATATAATCCGTAGAAGAGTAGACAAGGGGGAAGGCACCATCCTGGTCCTGTTAGAATTGCCGCTGCCTTTAATACGATATCTCTGCATCTTCTTATTCAGCGCCTGTATCAGGCAGGAGTAAGAGACAAGGCACTTGATATTCTCAGGTCTTTTTTTACCAAAAGGATCCATTACTGTGTCCTGCGGAGACCACAGAGCAACTCCTTTCCAACTGCCCTGTGGAGTTCCTCAGGGTTCGTCTCTTAGCCTGCATCTTTTTAATCTATATGTTGCGCCACTGGCTAGCCTGGTACGCTCTTTTAGATTCCATATTGTGTCATATGCTGACGACACACACCTGATTATCCCAGTCTCCTGTAATTGGGAGGTAACGAGGGATAGATTCCAACAATGCAAGACTGTCCAGTAATTGGCTTAAATTAAACAGCGACAAGACTGAACTCATCTTTTTTGGTCTTGATAGCAAACTTTGGAATGCCAGATGGTGGCCAGAATCATGCAGAGGGTGCCCAGTTCTGTGTACCTTAGCCAGAAATCTGGGGATGGTATTTGACAGTTCCCTATCCTTCGAGCAACAGGTCAACAAGACGATTAAAGTCTGTTATTGGGCCCTGAAAACTCTCAGAATTTTTTTTGTCTTTCTGGAAGATTATTTGAAAGTACCTGTAATTCTGGCATTAGTTATTTCCAGACTGGACTACTGCAATGCCTTATTGTTAAATATTAGTAAAGCTGCCCTCCATAAACTTCAACTCATTCAAAATGCGGCGGCTCGCTTGATCCTGAATTTACCCCACTCTTCTTCAGCTAGTAGCAGTCTTAGACAGCTTCACTGGTTACCTGTTGATAAAAGGATCAAGTTCAAATCCCTTTGTTTAACATGTAAGGCTCTCCATGCTGAGGGATGTGAATATTTGAGTTCTGCCCTGCAGCACTATCAAACACCAAGGTCCCTCATATCCGCATCTAGATTTTTGATTGCGGTACCCCGTTGCCATAAGGCCAGGTGGGGGGACAGAGCCTTCACGGTGGAGGCAGCGATACTTTGGAACTCCTTCCCTTTAATGATTAGACAGGCGGCGACATACATGGGCTTTAGAAAGACATTAAAAACGTGGCTCTTTTCACATTAGGTCAGGATTCCTTAGCTCTTCTATTTAGGGATAGTCCTGGTCTCTCTGTATATCACTTGGTCCAGCGCTTCGATGCTTTTTTGCCGGAATGCGCTTTACAAATGCTCCTACAATACAATACAATATGCATGCCTTACACTAATGTAAGCAAGCAGATTTTAAAAGGCAAGCCCACAGCC
This sequence comes from Pleurodeles waltl, assembly GCF_031143425.1. Taxonomy (NCBI): domain Eukaryota; kingdom Metazoa; phylum Chordata; class Amphibia; order Caudata; family Salamandridae; genus Pleurodeles; species Pleurodeles waltl. Next base: position 622,441,084 of record NC_090446.1, read on the forward strand.
CAATGAAACCAATGAAAGACACTGAGGTGACATGACGGGGCTCCGAGCCCTTGTCTAACTGCTACAGCGTCTCGCAAGCGATATGCATGCGTTGGTGCATGCTACGCAGGCTTGACCCTAAAAAGCCTCTTGTATGCAAGGACAAGTATTTTGTCATTTTGCCATGAATGCCCTCATTTTGTGGGTGCCCTGTCGCCCCAAGAATTAACTCCGATATGCCAGCACCACAATGTTGCCATGGTTGCTCCCTGAACCAGTAATGGCATGTCATACTCTTGAATCCTTAGATACACTATGGGGGTTATTCTAACTTTGGAGGAGTGTTAATCCGTCCCAAAAGTGACGGTAAAGTGACGGATATACCACCAGCCGTGTTACGAGTTCCATAGGATATAATGGACTCGTAATACGGCTGGTGGTAAATCCGTCACTTTTCCGTCACTTTTGGGACGGATTAACACCTCCTCCAAAGTTAGAATAACCCCTTATATGTTAAAAATTGTGTGTAGTCTGCAAGGACAATAATTTTGCTAAAGGTGTTTCAAACTTTTACCGTAAGTGACCACACAAGACAAGTATTACATCCCGTGTACCAGGGACTGCATTTTCCTATAGTAAGCCTCCCCCCCCCCATCAATAGGCCATGTCTCCCCTCCCAAGAAGTCAACAATTACCTCCACTATGCCAGGGCAAACAGTTTAGTTACAAGCATAACACAAACACACACACAATCACTCACTAACATGTTTTCACACACATACAAACAGGCACGCACTCCCCTTCATCTATACTCTCATAATCATAGACCTACCACGCTCTCACATCCCACATTGACACTCGCTCACATACACATACGAACATACATACAAAGAGGAATTCTTCTTCATATTCAAACACTGTACCTTAGACTCTAATTTATGCAATCCGCTTGGGGTGAGTATGAAAAGCTTGCACTCCTGTTGCCCCGGTATATTTTCCTTGTCTGTCAATTGAAACGTTGTAAAAATATGTTCTCTATACTCTATTAAAAAGTGAAAGCATTCTGCACTTAAAATGCTTGTTTTCATTCATGATGCGAATGATATAGGGAACGTCATAAAATGGGTTAACCGTTTATATCTGGTTGTCCACGTGGATGAAGCTATAACCGTAATCTATATGAATAAAATAACATTATAAAATTGAAAACATGGAGCTGAAGTGATAACATGTAATGTGCAGCTCCTGCATGTAGTCCTTCTTTTAAAGACAGCAACAATTTGAATATTGGCAATTTCGGCCCTTCACAAGTTAATACAAAAATACCATTATATAACCACTAGATTATAATGGTTGCAAATATTGTGAATATTGCGTCTGTTTCATTATAATTCAATGATGCCAAATCCTGTCTTGTATACTTGAATTTACAGTTTGTTTTAATCAAACTGAATTTTTTTATGTGACTTGATTTTATGTTATAATATCCTTTGTCTCAATTATGTTCTAGGATACGCTCACTGGAGTAAGTACAGATTGTTTATTATGCTATTGTTTGTGCAAAAAACGTGTATATAATGTATACTATGCTTTTCACAAAGGCATCGAAGGCATAGGCAGTAAATATTTTTAGAACATGCAGTCGGAACAGCAGGGGCATTAGGTAGGTAGGTAGGTAGGTAGGTAGCTGTCTGTGTGTGTCTTTATCTCAGATGCGAGGTTGGTAAGGGAGTACTGAATACTTTATTGCCCACATTTTATCAAGGGTTGATGTGTACTCTATGCTCTTCTTTTTTCAACATATTCTCTGGTATTAAGAGCCAGCCAATAATTGCAGCACATGTAGTTCATGACTTTTTAATTGGTCAGCTGAGGGAAATAAAGATAAATTATCAGACTGTTTCATTCTTATGTGGCATGGGCTGTAGCCAACACCCATAAGTGAGTTCAGGGTGAATAACTAGCATTATTTCTAGTTCTCCTGGAGTATGTGATCTACATACAACATCTAGAACAGCACCACCTCCTGGGCTCCACCCAGTCACACTTCCGCAGCAACCACAACATGGAAACTGCCTTCCTGGCAGCAACAGATGGCATGAGGTCTGTCATAGACAAAGGTGATACCACCTTACTCACCGTGCTCGACGTCTCAGTTGCTTTCAACACCACTTCCTATGGCACCTTCCTGGACAGACTCAGGAATCCACAGGTCAGCCCTTGAAATGGATCACCTCCTTTCTCTCCAACAGGACTCAACAAATAGAACTCAACAAATTAGACTCTCCACTTTTACCTCTGAACACAAGAAGTTCATCAGCGTAGACCCCTGGGGTGTCTCCCTCAGCTCAAACGTGTTCAGTGTGTAAATGACACTCCTCAACGCATTGTAGGAGTCTACAGCATCAACATTGTCGCCTATGCTGACAATACAGCTCATCCTCTCCCTCAATGATGCAAACAACATTACCAGGACCAACTTCACCTCCTACATGACCAACATGGCCAAGTGAATGAGAGAGAACTGCTTTGAACAATACACAGACAAAAGAGAGATTCTGATCTTTGGAAACAAGAGCTCTCCATTGTACTTCTCCTGGTGGCCATCGGAAGTAGATTCAATTCCTACCCCCACAAACCATGCTAAAAAGCTCAGCATCATCCTAGACAACAGACTGATGATGAATAAACATGCTGTGACTGCAACCTGCCACCTCATTTTCAGAATGCTTTACAAGATTTTCAAATAGCTCTCCTTGCACCCATTGCCTTCTAACCATAAGACTTGCCTGTGGCAACACGCTCTACACTGACATCTCTAACCAGCTCACACAAAGACTGCAGAACATCTAAAATACCACAGCCAGGCTCATTCTGGACATTCCAAGAAGTGCTCACATCACCCCCTATCTCACTGAACTACATTGGCTACTCATCTAGAAATACTGCCAATTCAAGCTGCTCATTCACACTTACAGAGCCCTCCACAACAGCAGACTGTGTTTCTTTCTTTAGATAACTTTATTCAAATACAAAACGTATCCATGAAAGTAAACATCACAATAAATATAATCAAGTTAAAAACATAAATCTTAAAAACAATTTGAAAATGACATACACATCCAATCAGTTACTGTTCAGTAAAATAATACAAAATCTTTAGTCTGTATTCATGGAACAACAAGCACACGCTGCTGTTATTAAAAATGCCCCAACATGGGTAGCTATCTCATCTTCATCCAACTGGGAAAAGGTCAGAAAGGCAATCCTAAAATTGTTAATATATGTCTTTTGACAAGGGGTATCAAAAACGCTAGAATATGTAGAATAATATTTGCAGAAAAACATAAAATGCATCATGGTTTGCCAAGACCTCCCATCACATGGACAAGGCATACCATCAAGATCAGAATTATAACCCAAGGGAAAACATAACAGAGGTTTCATTAGTCCTGCCCTAAAATGGAACAGCAAGCTCCATCCCCAGTGACTCATCAATCTATTAATTTGCCCCCCTAACTGATTAGACATTAGAGAGTCAATACAGATAGCCAATCTGGGTTTATTCTCTCTATGGTCAGACTGTGTGGGTCAACCTCGGGGTGCTTAATAACAAGATGGAAACCAACCATATGCAAGCTTTGATAGCACATAGGCTAACCAGAAGATCTCCATACCTTTGTCACAACTAAGGCAGTTCTTTATAATACCCCTTGTGAGACTTGTTCCTTTATTATTCCAAACTGCCAACTATACCAGGGGCGGTCAGGTACTAATTTAGACTTCCTCAAACTGAATGCCCAGTTCTCTGTGACAAATCAAATTAGGGGAAGAGACAGGGGCCACCACAACCCTCCTACTAAACCTATTCTCCTTGAGTGGATCGCCTCACAATTTTTAATGCCCAATACCCCGGCTCCATAAGTTACTGATGATACGCATTGCAACTTATAAATTCCTAAAATAGGAATAAGAGCACCCCTGCCCCTTGCCTGCAGTAAGCTGAACAAGGAAGAGTTGCTATCTCAAGCTTCCCCTTACAATGAGTGATATACGAGGCACAGCTGCCAGTGTCTGCAAATGTCATCCCTAGATAGGGAAAATTGCTAGTGAATTTCTGGGTGTTGATGCCTGCCATCATAGTAGGCAAATGATGTTTCTTAGAACCACATGCCATAATGTAGGAATTATTTAAATTAGTCTGTAAATCTAAATCACCCATAAAACGAACAAAACCATGAATGAGAAGGCACAATGCTCTAGGCGTACGAGTCATCAAGATGGCATTGTCTCCACATAACAGCACGAGTAACAGAGAACCATTAATAACTGGGACATCAGGGGTTAAATCTTTTAAAAGGGATAAGAATATTTATATATAAAATAAATAAAAGCAGAGCTAAAACACATCCTTGCCTGATGCCTCGGTGGACCTCTATATCATTTGTGACTGCTTCATCCATATTGAATCTGACCCTTGCTTCCATCATCCATATGCTAATAAGCCAAAAGTGAACCACAGCTGCATCCATCCCATAGACTAAAAGATTTGACCACAACTTAGAGCAAATTATACAGTTAAATGTTGCGGTCAAATACATAAAGACCAAATACAGGGGAGGGGGCGTTTAGCAAGTGTGTAATTGCCAAACATCAGGGACAGATTTAAACACTGCTCGGTAGTCCCAACCTGGCTCCTGAAGCCATACTGGCAGGGGAACAAGATGGACTTCTCTTCAACCCACTCCCATATCCTGTTATACAGGACTCCACCCAAGATCTTAACTGTTGTATGAATGAGGGAGATGGGCCTGTAACAACTCTGCTGTGAGTGGTTATTGGGACGATTATGGAGCTTGTCCATGAGCTCAGCAAGGGACTGTGAGTTACACTGTTGAATATGTTACCAGCAAAGGTGTCTAAAACTCTGGGCTAAACTTTATAAAATCAGTTGGGACGCCATATGGCCCTAGTGCCTTATCTCTAGGCAATTGCCTCTCGCACTTTATCCAGAATTACCTCAGGGCTTTTCAAGTTTGATTTCACTGTCAGCTCATTTGAGGCTTTGGGAGCAGCAAAGATTTTAGTAAAATGTGTCTCCCTGGCCACACTAGGAACATGACTGGTGACTTTGGGCAGTACCTGGGTTAGGCGCTTCATTTTCCTCAAGGCATCCCAAAACAGCTTGCTATTCTTTTCTGATGCTGCTAAGGCCAGGGAATCTCAATGAGATTAAAGCACTATTGTCTGCCTTTTTTAATTGCCTGGTTATAGGCGTTGCACCTAGTGGTCTCCTCAGTGCGATCCCTCGGTTTGCATGCCAATGCATAAGCAAATGGTTGCTAGCCACTGTACATTCCTGACCAAACCACCCAGGAAAAGTAGCTACCGTGCTTATAGAGCGCATTAGCTTTGCTCTGATTCTCCCACATAGATGGGTAAAAGCATTAACAATATCACAATTAACAACATTCTCGGATAGACAAACCTCTACCAAACTATAGTTCTGCAGTACTATAACCTTAAAGAGACCTCCAGGGTCGGCCACCATCCAGGCAAACTTCGGTAGAAGGCTGAATAGTTCTAAGTGTGTGCTCTTGTCTAAAATTATATCTGGGAGCTAATGTTTGGGCCACTTCAATCATGTTATGGTCCCTGAAATCAGAGGAGACAGCCCTTCCATACAACAAAAGACATTTTTGGTTTGATGATATAAAACATAATTGATTACAGAAGAACAACACCGACCTCCAAAGATTGGTAGCAGAGGCAGATCGATTGGAGCCACATCATCACACTATTAAAATCGTGAGATATCAAGTAGCCCTTGGGTGTCTGCAACTCCTGTGATCTCTGTAGAGTCCTTGGCAGATGCAATAGGGCCTTCCATAGACTTGAAATAAGTGCCAAGTTTGGCGGTAAAATCGCCAGCCAAAACAAAAGCCTGCCAGTTTCCCCTCATTACCAACCCTGTTTTCCAGGGATGTGATGAATTCAAATAAGCTTAAAAATGCAGGCCCTCATTTAGACTTCTGTGTTTTTTTCGGGCAGACAGCCAAAGCCACCGGTGCCATAAGAACATCAGTGCTGGCGGACTTCCAACCACCATATTACGAGTACTGAGGTATTTCTGCCACAGTTTGGGTGGAAATCCTCCAGTAGTCGTGCTGGTGGTCGGAGGCGGATGGGCAGTTCCACCACCAGCCCCTCCTGGCCAAAAGGACTCCACCAGCCATATTACGATCTGTAATATGTCCTGGCCATGTCCTGATCGCGGGGTACTGCCAGCAGTGGAAGCATCTGTTCCCGTTCCCTGCCAGACAACCTCCTTGCCGGACAAGGTAAGTCCATCATCCTACAGGAAATGAGGGGTTGGGGGGGGGGGGTTGTGTTTGCGTGTGTGAGTGGGAGTTGTCTGCATGTGTGAATGTGTGTATGCATGTGTGTATAGGAGTTTGAATGCATGTTTGAATGTGTCTGTGCATGCATGTGTGTATGCATTTGTGTCTGGGTGTTTGAATGCATGTATGATTGTTGAATTGAGTGTGTGTTGGAATGTCTGTGTGAATGCGTGTATGGATGTTTGTGAATGAATGTGTGTTTGTCAGTGGTTGTGAATGACTGTATGTGGGGTGCGTGTGTGTGTGCATTTGCGTATATGTGGGGGGAGAGGGGGTCTGGTATTGAAGGAGGGTGGGGGGTCTGGTATGGAAGAGGAATGGGATTGCGGGGGGAGTCGTCTATCGGTGACAGGAAATAAATTTCTTGTCACCGGTAGCCTGTCCACCAAGATTTTCGTGGCAGTGCTACCGCCGTGGAAACCCTGGTGGAAAGGTGACTCTTAATACCGCTGGTAGTCTTCATTGGACCGCTGGGTCAGAGATGCTAATCTCCAGCCCGGATGTCCAACCGCCCTGGCCGTACAGGCAGGGATGTGGTGGGTTGGTAGAGACCAACCTGCCACACTCATAAGTGGCGGTCTTCACCGCCAGCCCATCGGGCACTTAATACATGTCACTCAGCTGACTCAGCTCACCCCCAGGTACCCCTCTTAGCACCAACTTCCAAGGATTCAGAGGGACTGTGGGGGCTCTGGTTCTCAACACCATGCCTGCTAACATCAGGCAGGGAGAAAAGGGAGGCACCATATGTCCCACAGGTCAACCACTTAGGCACTCTACTCGGCCCCCAAGTGCTCCTTCAGCACACCCTGCAGTCAGTTCACAGTTTATAGGCACTACCTTGGCAGGTAAGCCACATCCCCCAGTCCTGTGGGATTAAAGGAGTAGTCTCTCACTAGAAAGGGCCCAGCCTCGTCTGGCAGTCATCTCCTCACCTCTTTAGCAAAGACTCGATCACACCCATGGCCATACCGGGCTGCAGCCAACTGGGCCACCGCTCACCAGGGCAGGAACTCCAGCTGCATTAGGGGCTGCAGGCACTGTGTAGGCCGCAACCACTGGGGATGTTTTAAGTGGCATTCACTGTCGCGGCCCCTGTCTCAATGGGCCATGCCACCACTGAAGATGGGCAACAAGCTTCTAAGGGTCCCACAGCATTCCACCGGCCACCAAGCACCAGCTGGACCTCGAAATCTTCAGTGCGCAGCCTCCTGATGGTGTCGGGGTCCGCAGCCGCATTGCTCCCTCTCCACAAGGTTTCTGCCCAGGAGCACCGGAGGTCCTGTTCGAACAGTGCAGGCACGGTGGGGTAGCCAGGGGTACCCAGGGAGGGACACCTTAAACCCTGGGTAAGTCGGGCTACAGCAGAAAGCCTTCAATGGGGAATGGGTGCAGGATATTAGATGTCCAACACCAGACTGTCAAATGGCTGACTTCATCTCTACCAACCTTCTAGATAATTACACATTCTCTTGCATGGGTCCCTCGCATCCACAGAAACAAGTTAGGAGTGCAATCTTTTTTGTTCGTTGCCACTGCCAAGAGCCGGAATAAACTTCCTCAACACATCTGGACATCTCCTTTTCTTTTCAGCTTCCATAAGAAGCTGAAGACCTTGCTGTTCATCATGGAACTCTGCCCAGCCTACATTCTTGCTCCAGCGCTTAGATACCCCCACAGGTGATAAGCTGCTCTATACAAATCGAAGTAGCTTGACATAACATAACAGATATCCTGGCCAAACGGTGTACAAACAGTGAATTTGTGGTAGGCCTCTCATCATGGGAGAAGAACCACTGGAATTGGGCAGGACTGTGTCTTAACCCACACCATCTGGCAGCCGGCAGCCTAAACCTTTTGACTAGCTAGCAGCACCTCACCAAAACCCATAAGTAAAAGTGATTTGTGGCAGCCTGATGCATGATACTATATGACTTCACAGGGAAGTCGTGGTGGAACAGATCTTTCCCCTTTCTCTCAATTGCATAAGTCTTATCCATGCACAATACAAACAGAAGCAGGATTTTGTTCATTATATTTTATTCGAGCAACTGCATTGTACATAATGAGTCATGAATTGTGAATATTACGACAATAAACCACAACACTATGGCGGGGATGAAAAATTAAAAACAGCTGAAAAGTTCCAACATTATGTCACACTAGTGAAACTAAAATCCTTACCTGTAATACTAAAAACCTAAACAAGAGCATTAGCATGGGTATTCCTAATCTGCCCATACATGGTCTCTGCAGGGAAGACACAACCCCTATACCTGAATAATGAGTAGGGGGGTTGCAGGTTGGTCTGCTGGCAATCCTCCTGGGAGTTTGGAACAACGAGGCTGAGACTAGCAACTATGTGATTACATGGTACAACATAGGATTGCTGGCTGGCTGGAATGTTCCCCTCTAACCTGGTTAGGGGCAGTCTGTTTTTTTTTTGGGGTCTAAGAACTGCCCTCTTAATGTGTCCTTTTCTTTGTAGGTTAGGAAATGTAGTTTTGGGCCGGAAATACTCTGTAAAGTATTGTGTACAGCTTGGTTCAGTCTTTGGCTGAGTACAAGATGAAATGTCAAATGAACTAATAATAATATGCCTGATGTCAATGTGCTTGACTGTGTTCACTGGGATCCTACTAACCAGGACTTCAGTGATTATGCTCTAGCTCCCAAAACTCAGTATTTCATCCACAATTGGCACACTGGTGCCCCCTATAAGTGCCTAGTATACGATACCTTGGTGCCCAGGGAATTGGGGCTCCAGGGGATCCCTATGGGCTGCAGCATATATTTTGCCACCCATAGGGAACCCATGCAAAGGTTTCTGAAGGACTGCCATTGCAGCCCGCGTGAAAAGGTGCAAGCACCTTTTACTGCCATTTTTCACTACATTAGGTCACTCATAAGTCAGCCTTTTGGCAGGCCTTCTAGCCCAGAGGGCAGGGTGCAAAATACCTGTATGTGAGGGCACCTCTGCACTAGCAGAGGAACCCCTTCAAACTCCAGGCCCATTTCCCCCAACTTCATGAGTACAGGGACGCTATTTATATGTGTACCGGACATAGGCCACTACCTATGTCTAGCTACATCATAGTAACTCCGAATGTAGGCATGTTTGGTATCAAACATGTTGGACTCATACCCCAAGGCTTTTGCAAACATTGGTTGTATGATTCCATGCACTCTGGGGGCTCCTTAGAGGACCCTCAGTATTGCCATTACAGCATTTTGAGGGTTTTCAGACAGCCCAAGCTGCTGCCTTCTCCCAGACAGGTTTCTGCTCTCTTGTTGCTTGAGAAGTTCAAGCCCAGGAATAACAAAGGATTTCTTCTGGGAGAGGTGTGTTACACTCTCTCCCTCTGGAAATAGGTGTTGCAGGCTTGAGAGGGGTAGCCTCCGCACGTTACTAGAAATGCTTTGAATGGCACATATGTTACCTTCTGTGCATAAACCAGTCTACACCGGTTCAGGGACCACAGTCCCTGCTCTGGCATAAAACTGGACAAAGGAAAGGGGAGTGCCTACTTCCCTGTCCATCACTGTAGGAAGGTAGCCTCTTTCTAGCCTTGTTACCCCCCACTTTTGGCCTGTTTGTGAGTATATGGCAGGGTGGTTTTACTGTCTCACTGGGATCCTGCTAGCCAGGACCCAGTGCTCATAGTGAAAACCCTATGTTGCCAGTATGTTTGATATGTGTCACTGGGATCCTGCCAGCCAGGACCCCAGTGCTCATACGTTTGTGGCTTATATGTGTTCCCTGTGTGGTGCCTAACTGCATCACTGAGGCCCTGCTAACCAGAACCTCAGTGTTTATGCTCTATCTGCTTTTAAAATTGTCATTGCAGGCTAGTGACTAATTTTACCAATTCTCATTGGCTCACTGGAATTCCCTTGTATATGGTACCTAGGTTCCCAGGGTATAGGGTTTCCAGGAGATCCCTATGGGCTGCAGCATTTCTTTTGCCACCCATAGGGAGCTCAGACAAATCGTACACAGGACTGCCACTGCAGCCTGAGTGAAATAACGTCCACGTTATTTCACAGCCATTTTACACTGCACTTAAGTAACTTATAAGTCACCTATATGTCTAACCCTCATTTGGTGAAGGTTAGGTGCAAAGTTACTTAGTGTGTGGGCACCCTGGCACTAGCCAAGGTGCCCCCACATTGTTCAGGGCAATTTCCACAGAATTTGTGAGTGCTGGGACACCATTACACGTGTGCACTACATATAGGTCAATACCTATATGTAGCGTCACCATGGTAACTCCGAACATGGCCATGTAACATGTCTAGGATCATGGAGTTGTCACCCCAATACCATTCTGGTATGGGGGGACAAATTCCATGCATCCCCGGGTCTCCAGCATAGAGCCCGGGTACTGCCAAACTAACATTCCGGGGTCTCCTCTGCAGCGACCACTGCTGCCAACCCCTCCGACAGGTTTCTGTCCCCCTGGGGCCTGGGCAGCCTGGTCCCAGGAAGGCAGAACAAAGGATTTTCTCTGCGAGAGGGTGTTACACCCTCTCCTTTTGGAAATAGGTGTGAAGGGCCTGGGAGGAGTAGCCTCTCCTGGCCTCTGGAAATGCTTTGAAGGGCACAGATGGTGCCCTCTCTGCATAAGCCAGTCTACACCAGTTCAGGGATCCACCAGCCCTGCTCTGGCACGAAACTGGACAAAGGAAAGGAGAGTGACCACTCCCATGACCAGCACCTCCCAGGGGAGGTGCCCAGACCTCTGCCATCTTGGATTCAGAGGTGTGAGGGCACAATGGACAGCTCTGAGTACCCAGTGCCAGCAGGTGATGTCAGAGACCCCTCCTGATAGGTGCTTACCTTTCTCTGTAGCCAAACCTCCTCTGTGGGCTATTTAGGGTCTCTCCTGTGGGCATCTCACCAGATAACAAATGCAAGAGCTCACCAGAGTTCCTCTGCACTTCCCTCTTCGAATTCTGGCAAGGATCGACCGCTGACTGCTCCAGGACGCCTGCATAACTGCAGCAAAGTAGTAAGAAGACTACCAGCAACATTGTAGCACCTCATCCTGCCGGCTTTCTCAAATGTTTCCTGGCGGTGCATGCTCTGAGGGCTGTCTGCCTTTACCCTGCACTGGAAGCCAAGAAGAAATCTCCTGTGGGTCGACGGAATCTTCCCCCTGCTAACTAAGGCACCAAACTTCTGCATCACCAGTCCTCTGGGTCCCCTCTCATCCTGATGAGCGTGGTCCCTGGAACACAGGAGCTGGGTCCAAGTGTCTTCGACAGTCCAGTGGCCCTTCTGTCCAAATTTGGTGGAGGTAAGTCCTTGCCTCCCCACGCCAGACAGCAATCCTGTGTACTGCATGAACTGAAGCTGCTCGGGCTTCTGTGCACTTTTGCAAGACTTCCTTTGTGCACAGCCTAGCCCAGGTCCCCAGCACTCCGTCCTGCATTGCCCAACTCGCTGAGTTGGACTCCGACATTGTGGGACCCTCCTTTGTGACTCTGAGTCGACCGCTGTCCTCAGATCTTCTCAGTGCCTGTTGAGGTACTTCTTCGGGTGATGCTTGCTTCTGCATGGGCTCTCCAGGTTGCTGAGCGCCCCCTCTGTTTCCTACTCCAAGGGGCGACCTCCTGGTCCTTCCTGGGCACTAGCAGCACCCAAAATTCTCTACTGTGACTCTTGCAGCTAGCAAGGCTTGTTTGTGGTCTTTCTGCGTGAAAACAACTCTGCATCCTCCAGCACGCCATGGGACATCTTCTGACCAAAGGAGAAGTTCCTGGCACCTTCCGTTGTTGCAGAATCTTTGGCTTCTTCCACCCAGAGACAGATCTTTTGCACCTTCAGCCTGAGTTTAGTGGGCTCCTGCCCCCCTTGATACTTGTGTGGCTCTTGGACTTGCCCCCCTTCCTTTACAGGTCCTCAGGTCCAGGAATCCATCTTCAGTGTTTTGCAGTCAGTTGTTGTCCTTGCAGAATCCCCTATCTCGACTTTACTGTCTTTCTGGGGTAGTAGGGTAACTTTACTCCTACTTTTCAGGGTCTTGGGGTGGGGTATCTTGGACACCCTTAGTGTTTTCTTACACTCCCAGCGACTCTCTGCACACTACACTAGGCCTTGGGTCCATTTGTGGTTCGCATTCCACTTTTGGAGCATATGGTTTGTGTTGCCCCTAGGCCTATTTCTCCCTATTGCATTCTATTGTGATTCTACATTAGTGCTATATGATATAAGTGGTATAGTAGGAGCTTTGCATGTCTCCTAGTTTAGCCTAAGCTGCTCTGCTATAGCTACCTCTATCAGCCTAAGCTGCTACATCTAATCTACTAATAAGGGATAACTGGACCTGGCACAAGGTGTAAGTACCACAAGGTACCCACTATAAGCCAGGCCAGCCTCCTACATTGGTGGTGCAGCAGTGGGATAAGTACTTGTAATTGCTTTACCACTTTGTCATTGGGGCTTTTCATGAGAAAAACATAAAACAAATATTTCAATATATACACATTGAACCAAAACAGTTTACTGTTCTGCTCTAAAACTTTCTACACAGTTTCTGAAAAGTTCTGAAAACTTTTAAATGTTTTCAAAACGTTTTTTCTCTGTGCTTTCAAAAGTTTTAAAACTTTTTCTCTCTCTGTCCTAAACCTTTTCTATCATGTATGCAGTAGAGCTCACTCCCAAAATTGTTCAAGCAACCTATGAGAGTTTAAACTTTAAACATGTGAGGGGTCTCTGCAGAGAAAGAGGTTTAATCATTGGTAAAAATCCTACCAAACACTTTCTCTTCAACCTTCTGCTAGAAAATGACCTGAACCAGTCTGGCCCATCCCAGGAACAGGAGGTAGCAGGGAAGGTACCCAGTCAGACTCAGAGGAGTTCCCTGAAGAGATTGGGTAGGGTTCTTACAAAGACCTGTCACCTAGCAGGCCACCTAGTGACACTGGTAATGGGGGGGGGGTTCACACATTAGTAGTTCACCTTTCACTCCTAAAGGCCAGATTACTAGGGTCCAGACAGTTAGGGACAGGTCTCTCTCTGCCAATTCCCAAATTTCCTCTGTATCTCACCATTCCCAAGCCTCCCACCCTGAGGATAACTTAATGGAAAGGGAACTCAGAAAGCTGAGGTTGGAAGAGGCCAGGCTGAAGCTTAAACAGCAGCAGCTGGCCTTAGACAGGGAATCTCTGGATGTAGAGAGTGAAAGGCAGAGATTGTGGTTAGTTTCCCATGGTGGCTGCAGCAGTGTTGTTAGAGAGCAGGATTCCAGAAACCTGCATAAGATAGTCCCCCCTTACAAGGAGGGGGATGACATTAACAAGTGGTTTTCTTCACTTGAGAGGGCCTGTATGGTACAGTTGGTCCCTCAAAGGCAGTGGGCTGCTATCTTGTGGCTATCTTTCACTGGTAAGGGTAGGGATAGGCGCCTTACTGTCAGAGAAAGTGATGCTAACAACTACAAAGTTTTGAAGGATGCACACTTGGATGGATTTGGCTTAACCACTTTATATGGTTTGTGTTGCCCCAGGCCTATTTCTCCCTATTGCATTCTATTGTGATTCTACATTGTTTGCACTACTTTTCTAATTGTTACCTGATTTTGGTTTGTGTGCATGTATTTTGTGTATATTACTTACCTCCTAAGGGAGTATATCCTCTGAGATACTTTTGGCATATTGTCACAAAAATAAAGTACCTTTAGTTATAGTAACTCAAAGTATTGTGTTTTCCTATGATATAGTGCTATGTGATATAAGTGGTATAGTAGGAGCTTTGCATGTCTCCTAGTTCAGCCTAAACTGCTCTGCTGTAGCTACCTCTATCAGCCTAAGCTAAACACCTCTAATCTACTAATAAGGGATAACTGGACCTGGCACAAGGTGTAAGTACCACAAGGTACCCACTATAAGCCAGGCCAATCTCTTACAATCACCACCTCAGGGGTGGTACTCAGAGCTCCTCCAGAGGGTCCCTGGTTTTGCCAACTTGGATTCAAGCTTGGCAGGGAACTCTGAGAGCATCCGAGTGGCCAATGCCAGAAGGTGATGTCAGAGACCCCTTCCTGATAGGTGGTCACCCAGCTGGGTGACCAATTCCTCTTTCAGGGCTATTTATGGTCTCTCCTTTGGGTGACTCCTCAGATTCAGATTGCAAGACTCCAGCAGGAATCCTTTGCACCCTCCACTTTGACTCCTGACCGAAGAAACTGCATATGGACTCTTCAGGACCCTACAACCTGCAACAAAGAAGCAAGATGCCATCTACAACATTGTATCTCCGGCTCCTTCCAGCAACTGCAACATTTCCCTAGTTGTGCATCCTTTGAGGACAGTCCATCTTCAGCCTGCATCAGAAGAAAAAGGAATCTCCCTTGGAGCAAAGGAGTCACTCTCCTGCTTCTGCAGGCACCAACTGCGATGATGACTGGCTGCATGGATCCCCTCTCCTGCTGAGCAATTTTGGATCCTGCATCACTGATGATAGACGGGTCTCTCTTCCAACTGTCCAATTTTGGTGGAGGTAAGACTTTCCATGCCAATGCAAGACAGTACCCAGTGCTTCATGTCCGTTGCAGCTGCCGAGGCTTGTTGGCATCCTTCCTCCAAGATTTTCATGCATCTTGAAGCTCCAGGCCCAGCACTCTATCCTGCAAAGCACAGCTCCCTGAGTAGTTCTCCGACAGTGTAGGAGCCTTTCTCATAGTGTTGCATGGGCCTCTTCTGCAACTTTCGTGCCCCCGTCCTGTGGGACTCCTGTGTGCTCTGCCTGGTCATCTGTTGGCTCTCTGTGTTGCTGAGGGACCCCTGGTCCTTCCTGGTCCCTGGGAGCACCATTTTCCACTAACTGCGAGCTTTGTGTGTGCCAATGCCTGTTGGCGGACTCCAATGACGCAAACTCGACTGGAATCCTCCATCCAGCTTGGGACACCACCTGCACCCTCCAGGAACCTGACTTCAACTTTTTGGGTGCAGTGCTGACTCTTCTTCTTCAGTGGTGTTTCACCTTTTCTACCTTCATCTGGGTTGGTAGAGGCTTATGCCCTTCCTGGACTCTTCTGTGCTTCTTGGATTTGGTCCCCGTTTTTCCACAGGTCTTCTTGTCCAAGAATCCACTCTTGGCGTCTTGCAGTCTCTTCTGGGTTTTGCAATATTCTTCTTTACTTCTGTATGTGTGGTCTGTGAAACGTACTGTGATTTGCGCCTGTTTTTATGGTCACTGTGGTGGGTTGTGGTACTTACCTTTGGGCTTTCCAAGTACTCCCACCTCCCCTCTACACACTACACTTGCCAAGGTGGGGGACCAACTTTCGCATTCCACTTTCTCAGTATATGGTTTGTGCTCCCCAGGTCCATTTCTAACTATCGTGATTTTCACTATTTGCACTGTTTTCTAACTGTTTTATACCTATGTCTGCATTCTAGTGTATATAGTTTGTGTATTACTTATCTCCTAAGGGAGTATAGTCTCTATGGTATTTTTTGGTATCTGTGTCACCAAACTAAAGTACCCTCAGGCCCTGATTTATACTTCTTGACGCTAAACTTCGCTAATGCAGTTTAGCATCAAAAAGTATACTGCTGGCTAGTGCCAACCCAAGATGCCGGTCGGGTGTCATATTTATGATATGACGGTACCCGGCGGTAAGGCACGGCTAACGTCATAAAAAAGGTCACTAGGTGGGTGGGGGAGGCGTAGGGGGAACAGGAGGTTTAGCGTCAGAGGATGACGCTAGTACTGGCAGAGGCATAAAAATGCCTCTAACCAGACTAGCATCATTTTCTGATGTTAAAACACCATGGACATGACTCCTGTCTTAGTTAAGACAGGAGTCATGTAGAGCACCCCAAAGGCTATGCCCAGGGTACATATTTCCCCTGGGCATGGCCACTGGGCCCTGTGCCATGTAGGGGGCCCAAGTTAGGCCCTCCTATGGCACTACAGAAAATTAAAAAAAATTATACCTACCACTACTTACCTATACTTATCTGGGATGGGGTCCCCCATCCTCTGCTGTCCCTCTGGTGTGGGTGGAGGTGTCCCTGGCGCTAGGGAAGTGCACCTGTGGGCTCTTTCCTTGGTCTATGACCATGGAAAAAGGCCGACAGGTCCCCTAATGCCTGCCCTGACCCAGGCGCTAAATAATGGTGCTAAGTAAGCTTAGCACCATTATATAAGGCCCACATCTCCCCATGCTTGATTTTAGCACGGGAGGATAAATATGGTGCTAAGGCCATATCGTCCGTTTTTGTCCAGGAACGCCTACCTTGCATCTCATTGACGCCAGGTAGTTCTCTGCAGGCATAAACTGACTTTAACACCAATATTTCTGAGCTAGACATGTCTAGCGCCAAAATATAAATATGGAGTTTTGTTTGCGCTGAATTAGCGTAAAAGAAATGAGTATAAATATGCCCCAGAGTGTTTTCTTTCATGTGTGTAAGCAATAATGGGCATATTTATAATGCCCTAGCACCACCTTGTGCCAGATTAACGTCATTATTTTGTACGTTAATGTGACCCAACAAAGCCAAAATCCTCATGCTGTATTTACAGGGGGGCACAATGCATGCTTTACGGCACCCTGTAAACCTTTACGTTATATTGTGCCTGCACCAGGCATAATGTATGCAAAGGGAGTGTATCCCCATTAGGGGAGCGGGAATAATTGCGCCATTTATTACAACACTTTTAGTGCCTGTCAAGAGCAGGCATTAAAAGGGAGCTTCCATTTTTAGAATAGGGCCCTATGTACTCTGCAGGAGAAGCACCAATATTTTGGTGCTGCTCCTGCAGAGTACATCAATAGCGTCATAAGAAATAATACTATTACCCCCTACCCTGTGCCATGGTGCGCTGTATTTTAAATACGGCGCACACATGGTGGCCGTAGGGGGGGGTGCTATGGGGCACAAGGAAAGTGGTGCTGCACTTGGTGCAGTGCCACTTTCCATAAATCTGCCCCTAAGTGTGACTACAGTGGTATTACATGAGCTTTGCATGTCTCCTAGATAAGCATTGGCTGCTCATCCACAGCTACCTCTAGAGAGCCTGGCCTCTAGACCCTGACTACTCTACACAAATAAGGGATACCTGGACAGTTGTATAAGGTATAAGTACCATAGGTACCCACCACACACCAGGCCAGCCTCCTACATTGGTGGTGCAGCGGTGGGATAAGTACTTGCAATTGCCGTATCACTCTGTCACCTGCTGCTTTCCAGAGGAAAGACAACTCTTTACCTAGGAACATGCATAGTAAGTAGTGCATGAATCTAGTCTCTAAAGTTTAGGCAAGCTAGGATATAAGCATAGCCCCTGCTATAAACTACTGTTTGAGAGACTAGGGGGTAGGTAGGTTAGGCACATCCTACACCATCCTAACAAACACCATGTTTACAGCTGGACATACCTCTGAGGTCATGGATTCTCCTTATGACAACCTGACCTTCAAGGAATTGAAGGGACTGTGTGCAGAGAGGAAGTTGGACATGGGGAGGAATCCCAAGGTCATGCTGGTGGCCAGGAGGAGGAGGAAGGAGAAGTAGACTCTAATCCCACTGAAGTGGGGATGCAGACAACTACAACACACTCAAAACAGCACTCTTAGATGGTCTTGGTCTCACAACTGAGCAATATAGATTCAAATTCAGAGAGACCAGAAATGAGGCCTCACAGGATTGGGTTGACTTTGTGGACTGTTCTGTTGAAGCTTTAGAAGGCTGGTTACATAGCAGCAAAGTGTCTGACTGCTTGTACAATCTATTATTGAGAGAGCATATTTTGAATAATTGTGTGTCTGACTTGTTTCACCAGTCCTTGGTAGACTCAGATCTGACTTCTCCCCAAGAATTGGGAAAGAAGGCAGACAAATGGGTCAGAACAAGGGTGATCAGAAAAGCTCACACAGGGGGTTACAAGAACAAGAAGAAGGATGGTTAGTTTAATGACAAAGGTGAGGACAAAAATGAGAAAGATTCTTCATCAGGCTCACAAAGCTCTTCTGGGGGTGGGTCTAAATCCTCTTCACCTCACAATCAGAACAAAAAGCCTTGATGCTATATTTGTAGGAACAGCACCTACTTGGTCACCAGTGCCAGGTGACTGACGCCCACAACAATACTGTGAGCCACCCCATGGCAGTTGTTGATCTCACCTGGGGGGTGGTTTACTGGTCCTAAAAAAGTTTTAATGTCCAGAGACCTACCTGTAGAGTGTTTATTAGGGAACAACTTGGAGGGTTCAGCTTGGGCTGAAGTAGATTTGGAGGCCCATGCAGCCATGCTGGGGATTCCTGGGCATATCTTTGTTTTGACAAGGGCTCAGGCCAAGAAGCAAAGAGAACAGAGAATCTTGATTCCTGGAAATGTGGAGCAAGAGCTTCCCAAAAGCAGGGCTAGAGAGGGTAAGAAATTATCCCTAAACCTCCCTCCACTGATGTTTCCCCCTTTGAGGAGTAGGAATCAATTTCTTGGACAGAACCTACACCTAAAGAACTTCAAGCTGACACAGCTGAACTCTTAGGTGTAGGGGGCCTGCCAGAGAGGAGTTAGGTGTGGCTCAGCAAACTTGCCCCATACTTGAGGGTTTGGGACAACAAGCTGTCAAAGAAGAAGCAGGGGATGTCAGTGGCACCCACAGAATGTACTGAGAGAACAACCTCCTGCATTCACAGCCTAGGGAACTCACACCTGGTGCCACCAGAAGGTTGGCCATTCCTCTGCAATACAGAGAGTTTTTGTTGACCTTAGCCCATGACATTCCCCTTGCTGGTCGCTTGGGGCAAAGTAAAACTTGGGACAGACTGGTCCCTCACTTTCACTGGCCTCACATGTCCGAAGACACAAAGGAGTTTTGTCACTCCTGTGTCACCTGTAAAGCCAGAATCAAGAGAGGTGGCACCCCAAAAGCCCCCGTAATCCCACTGACAGTGGTTGGGGTACCCTTTAAAAGGGTAGGGGTTGATATTGTTGGCTCCTTAGACCTTCCCACAGCTTCTGGAAACAGGTTTATACTTGTGCTGTTGGACCATGCCACCAGGTATCCAGAAGCCCTACCTCTTAGGATCACTACAGCTCCTGCAGTGGCCAAAGCACTCCTGGAATCGTTTCTAGGATTGATTTCACAAAAGAGTTTGTATCATACAGAAGTGGCAACATCATGTCTGCATACTTGAAAGCAGAGTGGAAAGAGTTTGGGGTAACCTACAACTTCCCCACACCTTACCACCCCCAACCAAATGGGTTGGTTGAGCGTTTTAAGAAAACACTCAAACGTATGATAATGGGACTCTCTGAAAAGCACAGGAGGAGATGTCTTGTTACCATGCCTCCTCTTTGCCTACAAGGAGGAACCCCAAAAACGAGTGAGCTACAGCCCCTTTGAACACTTCTTTGGTCACCCTGTTAGGGGTCCACTTGCACTTGTGAAAGGTAATTGCGAACAACTCCTGTAGCCCCCTAAACACGATATAGTGGATTATATACTTGGCCTCAGATCAAGGATGGCTGAGTACATGAAGAAGGCCAGTAAGAACCTTCAGAGAAGCTAAGAATTGCAAAAGCAATGGCATGAACAGAAGGCTGTCCTTACTATGTAGCAACCAGGACAGAAAGTGTGGGTCCTGGAGACTGTGGCTCAGGAGCAGTCCAAGACAAATGGAGTGGACCAGATATCATAGTGGAAAAAAGGGTGAGGTCACTTATTTAGTAGATCTTGGCACTCCAAGAAGTCCTCTCAGAGTTCTTAATGTGAACTGCCTTAAAGCCCTACTATGACAAGGCTTACACAACCCTGCTCATGGCCACTGATACGGGACAGGAGAATGAGAGTGACCCTCTCCCTGACCTCTCTTCAAATTCTGTTGCTGATGGTTCAGTTGAGGGGGTATTCTTGGCAGATTGCCTTTCTCAGTCTCAAAAAGAAGACTGCAGAAATCTATTGGGACAGTTCTCTGAACTGTTCTCGCTTACACCTGGCCAAACCACATGGCGTGAACACATCATTGATACAGGGGACAGTCTGCCTGTCAAGAGTAAAATCTACAGTCAACCTGATTATGTAAGGGATTGCAACAAAGCAGAGGTACAAAAAGATGCTTGGCCTGGGAGTTATTGAGCACTCAGATAGCCCCTGGGCTAGCCCAGTGGTACTAGTCCCAAAACCACACTCTCAAAATGGGAAAAGAGAGATGAGGTTTTGTGTTGAGTATAGAGGGCTCAATACAGTAATCAAAACAGA
Source organism: Pleurodeles waltl (assembly GCF_031143425.1). Classification (NCBI taxonomy): domain Eukaryota; kingdom Metazoa; phylum Chordata; class Amphibia; order Caudata; family Salamandridae; genus Pleurodeles; species Pleurodeles waltl. The sequence continues at coordinate 622,461,685 of NC_090446.1, forward strand.
TGCTCATCCTATCCCTAGGGCAGATGAGTTAATTGATACACTGGCATCTGCTAAGTATCATAGCACTTTTCACATTACTGCTGGCTATCAGCAGCTTAAGTTGTCGAAAGCGTCTAAACTCAAGACAGCATTTTCAACAATTGGAGGACACTACCAATTCACAGTAATGCCCTTTGCTCTGGAGAATGCACCTGCCACTTTTCAGAGGTTGGTGAACACAGTCCTCCAAGGCCTGGAAGGCTTCCGTGCAGCATTTCTAGATGATATAACTGTCTTTAGCTCCACCTGGGATGATCACCTTGTCCATCTTTGGAATGTTTTGGAGGCTCTGCAGAAAGCAGGCCTTACTAGTAATGTTTCAAAGTTCCAGATATGGCAGTGGAAGGTGGTTAATCTGGGACACCTAGTAGGTGGGGAACAGCTTCAACCACTACAGGGGAAGATCCAAACCATTTTGGATTGGACTCCCCCTATGTAGGAGGCTGGACTGGCTTGTAGTGAGTACCAAGGGGTACTTGCACCTTGCACCAGGCCCAGTTATCCCTTATTAGTGTATAGGGTGTCTAGCAGCTTAGGCTGATAGATAATGGTAGCTTAGCAGAGCAGCTTAGGCTGAACTAGGAGACGTGTGAAGCTACTACAGTACCACTTAGTGTCATATGCACAATATCATAAGAAAACACAATACACAGTTATACTAAAAATAAAGGTACTTTATTTTTATGACAATATGCCAAAGTATCTTAGAGTGTACCCTCAGTGAGAGGATAGGAAATATACACAAGATATATATACACAATAGCAAAAATATGCAGTATAGTCTTAGAAAACAGTGCAAACAATGTATAGTTACAATAGGATGCAATGGGGAAACATAGGGATAGGGGCAACACAAACCATATACTCCAAAAGTGGAATGCGAACCACGAATGGACCCCAAACCTATGTGACCTTGTAGAGGGTCGCTGGGACTATTAGAAAATAGTGAGAGTTAGAAAAATAACCCTCCCCAAGACCCTGAAAAGTGAGTGCAAAGTGCACTAAAGTTCCCCTAAGGACAAAGTAGTCGTGTTAGAGGAATAATGCAGGAAAGACACAAACCAGCAATGCAACAACTGTGGATTTCCAATCTAGGGTACCTGTGGAACAAGGGGACCAAGTCCAAAAGTCACAAGCAAGTCGGAGATGGGCAGATGCCCAGGAAATGCCAGCTGCGGGTGCAAAGAAGCTTCAACTGGACAGAAGAAGCTGAGGTTTCTGCAGGAACGAAAAGGGCTAGAGACTTCCCCTTTGGTGGACGGATCCCTCTCGCCTTGTAGAGTCGTGTAGAAGTATTTTCCTGCCAAAAGAACGCCAACAAGCCTTGCTAGCTGCAAATTGTGCGTTTGGCGTTTTTGGACGCTGCTGGGGCCCAGGAGGGACCAGGAGGTCGCAAATTGGACCTGAAAAGAGAGGGGACGTCGAGCAAGACAAAGAGCCCTCACTGAAGCAGGTAGCACCCGGAAAAGTGCCAGAAACAGGCACTATGAGGATGCGTGAAACGGTGCTCGCCGAAGTTGCACAAAGGGGTCCCACGTCGCCGGAGACCAACTTAGAAAGTCGTGCACTGCAGGTTAGAGTGCCGTGGACCCAGGCTTGGCTGTGCACAAAGGATTTCTGCCGGAAGTGCACAGGGGCCGTAGTAGCTGCAAAGTCGCGGTTCCCAGCAATGCAGCCCAGCGAGGTGAGGCAAGGACTTACCTCCACCAAACTTGGACTGAAGAGTCACTGGACTGTGTGGGTCACTTGGACAGAGTCGATGGATTCGAGAGACCTCGCTCGTCGTGCTGAGAGGAGACCCAAGGGACCGGTAATGCAGCTTTTTGGTGCCTGCGGTTGCAGGGGGAAGATTCCGTCGACCCACGGGAGATTTCTTCGGAGCTTCTGGTGCAGAGAGGAGGCAGGCTACCCCCACAGCATGCACAAGCAGGAAAACAGTCGAGAAGGAGGCAGGATCAGCGTTACAGAGTTGCAGTAGTCGTCTTTGCTACTATGTTGCAGGTTTGCAGGCTTCCAGCGCGGTCAGCAGTCAATTCCTTATCAGAAGGTGAAGAGAGAGATGCAGAGGAACTCGGCTGAGCTCATGCATTCGTTTTCTAAAGTTTCCCCAGAGACAGAGACCCTAAATAGCCAGAAAAGAGGGTTTGGCTACCTAGGAGAGAGGATAGGCTACTAACACCTGAAGGAGCCTATCAGCAGGAGTCTCTGACGTCACCTGGTGGCACTGGCCACTCAGAGCAGTCCAGTGTGCCAGCAGCACCTCTGTTTCCAAGATGGCAGAGGTCTGGAGCACACTGGAGGAGCTCTGGACACCTCCCAGGGGAGGTGCAGGTCAGGGGAGTGGTCACTCCCCTTTCCTTTGTCCAGTTTTGCACCAGAGCAGGGGCTAAGGGGTCCCTGAACCGGTGTAGACTGGCTTATGCAGAATTGGGCACATCTGTGCCCAAGAAAGCATTTCCAGAGGCTGGGGGAGGCTACTCCTCCCCTGCCTTCACACCATTTTCCAAAGGGAGAGGGTGTCACACCCTCTCTCAGAGGAAGTTCTTTGTTCTGCCATCCTGGGCCAGGCCTGGCTGGACCCCAGGAGGGCAGCTGCCTGTCTGAGGGGTTGGCAGCAGCAGCAGCTGCAGTGAAACCCCAGGAAGGGCAGTTTGGCAGTACCAGGGTCTGTGCTACAGACCACTGGGATCATGGGATTGTGCCAACTATGCCAGGATGGCATAGAGGGGGCAATTCCATGATCATAGACATGTTACATGGCCATATTCGGAGTTACCATGGTGAAGCTACATATAGGTAGTGACCTATATGTAGTGCACGCGTGTAATGGTGTCCCCGCACTCACAAAGTTCAGGGAATTGGCTCTGAACAATGTGGGGGCACCTTGGCTAGTGCCAGGGTGCCCTCACACTAAGTAACTTTGTACCTAACCTTTACCAGGTAAAGGTTAGACATATAGGTGACTTATAAGTTACTTAAGTGCAGTGTAAAATGGCTGTGAAATAACGTGGACGTTATTTCACTCAGGCTGCAGTGGCAGGCCTGTGTAAGAATTGTCAGAGCTCCCTATGGGTGGCAACAGAATTGCTGCAGCCCATAGGGATCTCATGGAACCCCAATACCCTGGGTACCTCAGTACCATATTCTAGGGAATTATAAGGGTGTTCCAGTAAGCCAATGTAAATTGGTAAAAATGGTCACTAGCCTGTTAGTGACAATTTGGAAAGAAATGAGAGAGCATAACCACTGAGGTTCTGATTAGCAGAGCCTCAGTGAGACAGTTAGTCACTACACAGGTAACACATTCAGGCACACTTATGAGCACTGGGGCCCTGGGTTACCAGGGTCCCAGTGACACATAAAACTAAAACAACATATATACAGTGAAAAAATGGGGGTAACATGCCAGGCAAGATGGTAGTTTCCTACACAACCCCCCACCCCCAAACGAAGGACAATAAGACTAGCCATGACCTGATGAGTCTTCATTGTCTAAGTGGAAATATCTGGAGAGTCCATCTGCATTGGAGTGGCTACTCCCAGGTCTATGTTCCACTGTATAGTCCATTCCCTGTAGGGATATGGACCACCTCAACAATTTAGGATTTTCACCTTTCATTTGTTTTAGCCAAAGTAGAGGTTTGTGGTCTGTCTGAACAATGAAGTGAGTGCCAAACAGGTATGGCCTCAACTTCTTCAGAGCCCAGACCACAGCAAAGGCCTCCCTCTCAATGGCAGACCAACGCTTTTCTCTAGGGGTCAACCTTCTACTAATAAAAGCAACAGGTTGATCATGGCCCTCAGAATTAAGTTGTGATAGGACTGCCCCTACTCCTAATTCAGATGCATCAGTTTGGACATAGAATTTTTTAGAGTAACAAGGGCTTTTCAGGACAGGTGCAGAGCACATGGCCTGCTTCAGCTCCTCAAAAGCTTTCTGACAGTTTGCTGTCCATAATACCTTTTTAGGCATTTTCTTGGATTTGAGGTCATTAAGAGGGGCTGCAATGGAGCCATAGTTCTTAATGAACCTCCTGTAATACCCAGTGAGGCCTAGGAAGGCTCTCACCTGAGTCTAAGTGGTAGGGGGAACCCAATCAATAATAGTTTGGATTTTCCCCTGAAGTGGTGCAATATGTTCCCCACCAACAAGGTGTCCCAGATAAACCACCTTACCCTGCCCTATCTGGCACTTTGAAGCCTTGATAGTGAGGCCTGCCTTTTGCAGAGCCTCCAAAACTTTCCATAGGTGGACCAGGTGATCATCCCTGCTGGAGCTAAAGACAGCTATATCGTCCAAATATGCTGCACTGAAAGCTTCCAGACCTTGCAGGACTGTGTTCACCAACCTCTGAAAAGTGGCAGGTGCATTTTTCAAACCAAAAGGCATTACAGTAAACTGGTAATGTCCTCCAATGGTAGAAAATGCAGTCTTAGGTTTAGCATCTTCTGACAATTTGATCTGCCAATACCCTGCAGTCAAATCAAAAGTGCTTAGATACTTGGCAGATGCCAGTGTATCTATGAGCTCATCTGCCCTGGGTACAGGGTGAGCATCAGTTTTGGTTACCAAGTTGAGACCTCTATAGTCTACACAAAACCGCATTTCCTTTTTCCATCTTTAGAATTGGGATTTGGTACCAGTACCACAGGAGAAGCCCATGGACTGTCAGAGTGCTCAACCACTCCTAGTTCCAACATTTTCTGAACTTCTTGCTTTATGCAGTCCCTGACATGGTCAGGCTGCCTATAGATCTTACTTTTGACAGGTAAACTGTCACCAGTATCTATAGTGTGCTCACACCAAGAAGTGGTACCTGGCACAGTAGAGAAGAGTTCAGAGAATTGATCTAGGAGATTTATGCAATTATCTTTCTGCTCAGCAGTAAGATAATCAGCCAAAACTACACCTTCCACAAGAGCATCTTGTTCTGTGGAAGAGAAGAGATCAGGTAGAGGATCACTGTCTTCTTCCTGTCCTTCATCAGTTCCCATGAGCAGGGTGAGATCAGCCCTGTCATAGTATGGTTTCAGGCGGTTGACATGGAGCACCCTAAGGGGACTCCTGGCAGTGCCTAAGTCAACCAAGTAGGTGACTTCACCCTTCTTTTCAACAATTGTGTGGGGTCCACTCCATTTATCTTGGAGTGCTCTTGGGGCCACAGGCTCCAAGACCCACACTTTATGCCCTGGTTGGTAATGAACCAAAACAGCCTTCTGATCATGCCATTGCTTCTGGAGCTCTTGGCTGGCCTGAAGGTTTTTACTGGCCTTTTTCATGTACTCAGCCATCCTTGATCTGAGGCCAAGTACATAATCCACAATATCCTGCTTAGGAGCTTTTAAAGGTTGTTCCCAACCCTCCTTTACAAGTGTGAGTGGACCCCTAACAGGGTGTCCAAAAAGAAGTTCAAAGGGGCTGAAGCCCACTCCTTTCTGGGGTACCTCCCTGTAGGCAAAAAGGAGGCATGGTAGAAGGATATCCCATCTCCTGCGGAGTTTTTCAGGGAGACCCATAATCATGCCTTTGAGAGTTTTATTAAATCTCTCCACCAGTCAATTTGTTTGTGGATGATAGGGTGTTGTGAACTTGTACGTTACACCACACTCCTTCCACATGGCCTTTAAGTATGCAGACATGAAATTGCTTCCTCTGTCTGATACTACTTCCTTTGGGAAGCCCACCCTGGAAAATATTCCCAGGAGGGCCTTTGCCACTGCAGGTGCTGTAGTGGTTCTTAAAGGAATAGCTTCAGGATATCTTGTGGCATGGTCCACTACCACTAAGATAAACCTATTGCCTGAAGCAGTAGGAGGGTCAAGGGGGCCAACTATGTCAACCCCTACCCTTTCAAAGGGAACCCCAACCACAGGCAGTGGGATAAGGGGTGCCTTTGGGGTGCCACCTGTCTTGCCACTGGCTTGACAGGTTTCACAGGACTTACAAAATTCCTTTGTTTCCTCAGACATCCTAGGCCAATGAAACAGGGGAACAAGCCTGTCCCAAGTTTTCATTTGTCCTAGATGCCCAGCTAAGGGAATGTCATGTGCCAGTGTTAGGAGGAACTTTCTGTACTCCTGAGGAATCACTAATCTCCTGGCAGCTCCAGGTTTAGGATCCCTATGCTCAGTGTACAAGAGGTTGTCCTCCCAGTAAACTCTGTGAGAGTCACTGACATCCCCATTAGCCTGTTTGACAGCTTGCTGTCTGAGACCCTCTAATGTGGGACAGGTTTGCTGTGCCACACTCAGCTCCTCTCTGGCAGGCCCCCCTTCACCCAAAAGCTCAGCAGTGTCTGCTTCCAGCTTCTCTGGTGTAGGTTCTGCACAGGGAGGGAATTCTTCTTCCTCAGAAGTTGAATCCACTGTAGAGGGAGGGATAGTAGGAAGTGGTTTGCTTCTACTAGCCCTAGCTTTAGGGAGCACTTGGTCCATTGTTCCAGGATCCAAGCTTCCCTGTCCTTTTTGCTTTTTGGCCTGAGCCCTTGTTAAAGCAAAAATATGCCCTGGGATGCCCAGCATTGCTGCATGGGCCTCCAACTCCACATCTGACCAAGCTGATGTCTCCAAATCATTCCCTAATAGACAGTCTACAAGTAAATCTGAAGCTACCACAACTTTCTTTGGACCAGTAACCCCCCCCCAGTTGAGATTAACAACAGCCATGGGGTGGCTTTGTGTTATGTTGTGAGCATCGGTTACTTGGTACTGGTGTCCAAGTATGTGTTGTTCAGGGTGCACCAGTTTCTCAATCACCATTGTGACACTGGCACCTGTGTCCCTGTAGGCCTGGACCTCAACACCATTTATTAGGGTTAGTTGCTTGTACTTCTCCAAGTTATGGGGGCAAGCAACCAAAGTGGCTAAATCAATAGCCCCTTCAGAGACTAAAGTAGCCTCTGTGGTCTCCCTAATCAGGCCAACCCCAACTAAATTACCAAAAGTGAGCCCAGCTACTCCCTTGGATTGGCTATTAGTAGGTTTGCTCCCACCACTACTGCTATTTGTAGGGACACTAGGTGTAGCAGTAGGGGTTGTAGTGGTAGGAGCTGTGGTGCCTTTCTTTGGACAACTGGGATCTGTTGTCCAATGGCCTTTTATTTTACATAAATAGCACCATGGTTTCTTTTCCTTGTTCTGATTAAAGGAGGATTTGGACCCACCACCCCCACCAGAGTGTTTTTGTGGGCCTGATGAAGACTCATTTTTAGATTTGTCCCCACCCTTGTCAGAAGACTTACCATCCTTCTTTTTGTTGCCATCTTTGTCACCCCCTGTATGAACTTTTCTGTTCACTCTTGTTCTGACCCATTTGTCTGCCTTCTTTCCCAATTCTTGGGGAGAGGTCAGATCAGAGTCCACCAAGTACTGGTGCAACAAATCAGACACACAATTATTAAGAATATGCTCTCTCAGGATTAAGTTATACAGGCTGTCATAATCAGTAACTTTACTGCCATGTAACCACCCCTCCAAGGCCTTCACTGAATGGTCAATAAAATCACCCCAGTCTTGTGAAGACTCCTTTTTGGTCTCTCTGAACTTTATCCTGTACTGTTCAGTGGTTAAGCCATAACCATCCAGGAGTGCATTCTTAAGAACTTGGAAATGATTAGCATCATTTTCTTTCACAGTAAGGAGCCTATCCCTACCTTTTCCACTAAATGATAGCCATAGGATAGCAGCCCACTGCCTTTGAGGGACATCCTGTACAACACAGGCCCTCTCAAGTGCAGCAAACCACTTGTTAATGTCATCCCCCTCCTTATAAGGGGGAACTATCTTGTGCAGATTCCTGGAATCATGCTCTTTTGCAGGATGACTATGGGGAATACTGCTGCTGCCACCATGGGTATCTAAACCCAACTTCTGTCTTTCCTTCTCTAATTCAAAAGACTGTCTATCCAAATCCAGCTGTTGCTTTTTAAGCTTCAGTCTGGTTTGTTCCACCCTCAACTTATTGAGTTCCCTCTCTAACATTCTGTCATCAGGGTTGGTGGGAGGGACATTTCTAGAAACAGAGCTATGGTGGGAATGAACAGAAGGAGACCTGTCCCTTACAGAAGCCACCCTAACAGCTTGGTTTACAGAAACATTACTACCAGTATGGTGAGAATAAATGCTTTTGCTATGATGTGAGACAACACTATTTATTTGGTGTGGCTCATCATCATTACCATCTATGCTAGATTGTCTAGTAATGGGCAGGCTAGGAAGTTTCTTTCCTGAATCTTTTCCTGGGGGAGTCCCTGAATCAGATTGAGAACTATTAGGTACTTTTTCAACAGATGGGGCACCTATGGCCTTATCCTGTTCTCTAAGCATGTTAAGTAACAGTTCCAAGGAAGGATTCTTCCCTACACTCAAACCTCTCTCTATACAGAGACTCCTTGCTCTTTTCCATCTAAGGTTGTCATATGCAAGTTTGGACAGATCAACAGTTTGGCCTGTGCCAGACATATTTTAGAGAGAGTTAAAGTGATAGAAAAAGAAAAAAAAGTTTTCAGAACTTTTTTGGAAAGACAGAAAAAAACTTTTAAAACTTTTAAGAACTTTTTGAAAGTTTAGAAGTACTTTTCAGCACTTAGAAAAGAGTGAAAAGAGGAAATGCAAAACTTTTTGGCTATGTGTATATTCACTGACCTTGTTTTGTATATTTTTCTCTTATGAAAAGTACAATGACAAGAGTGGTAAGTAGTCTCAAGCACTTATCCCACCGCTGCCACCAATGTAGGAGGCTGGACTGGCTTGTAGTGAGTACCAAGGGGTACTTGCACCTTGCACCAGGCCCAGTTATCCCTTATTAGTGTATAGGGTGTCTAGCAGCTTAGGCTGATAGATAATGGTAGCTTAGCAGAGCAGCTTAGGCTGAACTAGGAGACGTGTGAAGCTACTACAGTACCACTTAGTGTCATATACACAATATCATAAGAAAACACAATACACAGTTATACTAAAAATAAAGGTACTTTATTTTTATGACAATATGCCAAAGTATCTTAGAGTGTACCCTCAGTGAGTGGATAGGAAATATACACAAGATATATATACACAATAGCAAAAATATGCAGTATAGTCTTAGAAAACAGTGCAAACAATGTATAGTTACAATAGGATGCAATGGGGAAACATAGGGATAGGGGCAACACAAACCATATACTCCAAAAGTGGAATGCGAACCACGAATGGACCCCAAACCTATGTGACCTTGTAGAGGGTCGCTGGGACTATTAGAAAATAGTGAGAGTTAGAAAAATGACCCTCCCCAAGACCCTGAAAAGTGAGTGCAAAGTGCACTAAAGTTCCCCTAAGGACAAAGTAGTCGTGTTAGAGGAATAATGCAGGAAAGACACAAACCAGCAATGCAACAACTGTGGATTTCCAATCTAGGGTACCTGTGGAACAAGGGGACCAAGTCCAAAAGTCACAAGCAAGTCGGAGATGGGCAGATGCCCAGGAAATGCCAGCTGCGGGTGCAAAGAAGCTTCGACTGGACAGAAGAAGCTGAGGTTTCTGCAGGAACGAAAAGGGCTAGAGACTTCCCCTTTGGTGGAAGGATCCCTCTCGCCTTGTAGAGTCATGCAGAAGTATTTTCCTGCCAAAAGAACGCCAACAAGCCTTGCTAGCTGCAAATCGTGCTTTTGGCGTTTTTGGACGCTGCTGGGGCCCAGGAGGGACCAGGAGGTCGCAAATTGGACCTGAAGAGAGAGGGGACGTCGAGTAAGACAAAGAGCCCTCACTGAAGCAGGTAGCACCCGGAAAAGTGCCAGAAACAGGCACTATGAGGATGCGTGAAACGGTGCTCGCTGAAGTTGCACAAAGGGGTCCCACGTCGCCGGAGACCAACTTAGAAAGTCGTGCACTGCAGGTTAGAGTGCCGTGGACCCAGGCTTGGCTGTGCACAAAGGATTTCTGCCGGAAGTGCACAGGGGCCGGAGTAGCTGCAAAGTTGCGGTTCCCAGCAATGCAGCCCAGCGAGGTGAGGCAAGGACTTACCTCCACCAAACTTGGACTGAAGAGTCACTGGACTGTGTGCGTCACTTGGACAGAGTCGATGGATTCGAGAGACCTCGCTCGTCGTGCTGAGAGGAGACCCAAGGGACCGGTAATGCAGCTTTTTGGTGCCTGCGGTTGCAGGGGGAAGATTCCGTCGACCCACGGGAGATTTCTTCGGAGCTTCTGGTGCAGAGAGGAGGCAGGCTACCCCCACAGCATGCACAAGCAGGAAAACAGTCGAGAAGGAGGCAGGATCAGCGTTACAGAGTTGCAGTAGTCGTCTTTGCTACTATGTTGCAGGTTTGCAGGCTTCCAGCGCGGTCAGCATTCAATTCCTTATCAGAAGGTGAAGAGAGAGATGCAGAGGAACTCGGCTGAGCTCACGCATTCGTTATCTAAAGTTTCCCCAGAGACAGAGACCCTAAATAGCCAGAAAAGAGGGTTTGGCTACCTAGGAGAGAGGATAGGCTACTAACACCTGAAGGAGCCTATCAGCAGGAGTCTCTGACGTCACCTGGTGGCACTGGCCACTCAGAGCAGTCCAGTGTGCCAGCAGCACCTCTGTTTCCAAGATGGCAGAGGTCTGGAGCACACTGGAGGAGCTCTGGACACCTCCCAGGGGAGGTGCAGGTCAGGGGAGTGGTCACTCCCCTTTCCTTTGTCCAGTTTTGCACCAGAGCAGGGGCTAAGGGGTCCCTGAACCGGTGTAGACTGGCTTATGCAGAATTGGGCACATCTGTGCCCAAGAAAGCATTTCCAGAGGCTGGGGGAGGCTACTCCTCCCCTGCCTTCACACCATTTTCCAAAGGGAGAGGGTGTCACACCCTCTCTCAGAGGAAGTTCTTTGTTCTGCCATCCTGGGCCAGGCCTGGCTGGACCCCAGGAGGGCAGCTGCCTGTCTGAGGGGTTGGCAGCAGCAGCAGCTGCAGTGAAACCCCAGGAAGGGCAGTTTGGCAGTACCAGGGTCTGTGCTACAGACCACTGGGATCATGGGATTGTGCCAACTATGCCAGGATGGCATAGAGGGGGCAATTCCATGATCATAGACATGTTACATGGCCATATTCGGAGTTACCATGGTGAAGCTACATATAGGTAGTGACCTATATGTAGTGCACGCGTGTAATGGTGTCCCCGCACTCACAAAGTTCAGGGAATTGGCTCTGAACAATGTGGGGGCACCTTGGCTAGTGCCAGGGTGCCCTCACACTAAGTAACTTTGCACCTAACCTTTACCAGGTAAAGGTTAGACATATAGGTGACTTATAAGTTACTTAAGTGCAGTGTAAAATGGCTGTGAAATAACGTGGACGTTATTTCACTCAGGCTGCAGTGGCAGGCCTGTGTAAGAATTGTCAGAGCTCCCTATGGGTGGCAACAGAATTGCTGCAGCCCATAGGGATCTCCTGGAACCCCAATACCCTGGGTACCTCAGTACCATATTCTAGGGAATTATAAGGGTGTTCCAGTAAGCCAATGTAAATTGGTAAAAATGGTCACTAGCCTGTTAGTGACAATTTGGAAAGAAATGAGAGAGCATAACCACTGAGGTTCTGATTAGCAGAGCCTCAGTGAGACAGTTAGTCACTACACAGGTAACACATTCAGGCACACTTATGAGCACTGGGTCCCAGTGACACATACAACTAAAACAACATATATACAGTGAAAAAATGGGGGTAACATGCCAGGCAAGATGGTACTTTCCTACACCCTACCACACAAACCCAGGTCAGAGCCTTCTTACGTCTCACTGGGTATTACAGGAGGTTCATTAAGAACTATGGCTCTGTTGTTGCCCTCTTAATGACCTCACCTCCAAGAAAATGCCTAAAAATGTATTATGGACAACCAACTGTCAAAAAGCTTTACAGGAACTCAAACAAGCCATGTGTTCTGCACCTGTTCTAAAAAGCCCAAACTACTCCACGACGTTCATAGTTCAGACTGATGCTTCAGAGGTAGGGGTTGAGGCAGTTCTCTCACAACTTAATACAGAGCGCCAGGATAAACCATTTGCTTTTATCAGCAGACAGTTGACCCCAGAAAAAAGCGTTGGTCAGCCATAGAGAGGGAGGCCTTTGCTATAGTCCGGGCCTTGAAGAAGTTGAGACCATACCTCTTTGTTACACACTTCATTGTTCAGACAGACCACAAACCTCTCTTATGGCTCATGCAAATGAAATGAGTAAACCCAAAATTGTTGAGGTGGTCCATTTCCCTTCAGGGTATGGACTTTACAGTGGAATGTAGACCTGGGAGTAACCACTCCAATGCAAATAGACTCACCAGGTATTTCAGCTTAGGCAAGGAAGACTCACCTGGGCAAGGTTACCTGCTTGTCCCTCATCTGGGGAGTGTAGGAAAGTACCCTCTTTCTTGGCATGGTTACCCCCCGTTTTCTGCCTGATGTCAGTGTGCTTAACTGTGTTCACTGGGATCCTGCTAACCAGGACCCCAGTTATTCTGCTCGCTCTCCCAAAACTCTGTATTTCACCCACAACTCTCACACTGGTGCCCCCTCACAAGTACCTAGTGTATGGTACCTATGTACCCAGAGCATTGGGGTTCCAGGGGATCCATATGGGCTGCAGCACAAAGGTTCCTACAGGACTGCCTTTGCAGCCTGCGTGAAAAGGCACAAGCACCCTTTTACTAGCATTTTTCACTCCACCAGGTCACTTATAAGTCTCCCCTATGGCAGGCCTTCTAGCCCAACAGAGGGAAGGCTGCAAAGTACCTGTGTATGAGGGCACCTCTGCACTAGCAGAGATACCCCTACAAACTCCAGGCCCATTTTCCCAGACTTCATGAGTGGGGGGACGCCATTTTACGTGTGTACTGGACATAGGCCACTACCTATGTCTGGCTACATAATGGTAACTCCGAACATAGGCATGTTTGGTATTAAACATGTTAGAATCATACCCCAAGGCTTTTGGAAGCATTGATTGCATGATTCCATGCACTCTGGGGACTCCTTAGAGGACCCTCAGTATTGCCACTTCAGCCTTCTGAGGGTTTCTAGGCAGCCCAAGCTGCTACCATCTCCGAGACAGGTTTCTGCCCTCCTGATGTTTCAGAAGCTTAAGACCAGGAAGGCATGATAAAGGATTTCCTTTGGGAGAGGGTTGTTACACCCTCTCCTTTTGAAAATAGGTGTTACAGGCTTGGGAGGAGTAGCCTTCTCAAGCCACTGGAAATACTTTGAAGGGCACATTTGGTGCCCTCAGTGCATAAACCAGTCTACACCGGTTCAGTGACCCCAGTCCCTCCTTTTGCGTGAAATTAGACAAAGGAAAGGGGAGTGACCACTCCCCTGTCCATGACCACCTCAGGGGTGGTGCTCAGAGCTCCTCCAGAGAGTCCCTGGGTTTTGCCATCTTGGTTTCAAGGTTGTCACAGAACTCTGGGAATATCTGAGTGGCCAGTGCCAGCAGGTGATGTCAGAGTCCCCTCCTGATAGGTGGTTACTCAGTTAGGTGACCAATCCCACTTTCAGGGCTATTTGGATGAGTCCTCAGATTTGGATTGCAAGACTCCAGCAGAAATCCTCTGCACCCTTTAATTCGACTTCTGACTGAAGAAACTGGATCTGGACTCTTCAGCAACCTACAAGCTGCAACAAAGAAGCATGATGCCTTCTGCAACATTGTATCTCCGGCTCCTTCGAGCAACTGCAATATTTCCCCTGTTGTGCATCCTCTGAAGACAGTCTATCTTAAGCCTGCATCAGAAGAAAGAAGGAATCTCCCTTGGATTGAAGGAGTCACTCCCTTACGTCTGCAGGCACCAACTGCGGCGACGACTGGCTGCATGGGTCCCCTCTCCTGCTGAGCTGCGAGGATCCTGCTTCACAGGTGTTAGACTGAAGTGGTCCTCACGGTTCTCTCTTCCAACTGTCCAACTTTGGTGGAGGTAAGACCCTGCCTACCCACGCAAGACAGTAACCCCTTTCACCACGTCCAGTGCAGTTGCCAAGGCTTGTTGGCATCCTTCCTCCAAGATCTTCTTGCATCTTGATGCTCCAGCCCCCAGTACTCTATCTTATAATGCACTGTTCACTGAGTGGTTCTCTGGCGTCGTGGGAGCCTTTCTTGTAGTGCTGCATGGGCCTCTTCTGCAACTTTTGTGACCCCATCCTGTGGGACTCCTGCGTGTGCTACCTGGTCTTCCGTTGGCTCTCTGTGTCATTGAAGGCCTCCTCTGACTCGCTCTTCTGGGCCGAGTCCACCTGGTGCTTCCTGGTCCCTGGCAGCACCATTTCCTGCTAGCAGTGAGCTTTACGCGTTCCAAGGCTTGTTGGATGACTCCCACGACGCAAACCCGGCTGCAATACTCCATCCGGTGTGGGACATCACCTGCAACCTCCTAGAACCCGACTTCATCTTGGGTGCAGTGCTGACTCTTCTTCACAAGTGGTTCATCTTTTGCACTTTGTACCTTTATTCGGGTTGGTAGGGGCTCCTGCCCTTCCTGGACTATTCTGTGCTTCTTGGACTTGGTCCCCTTTTTCCACAGGTCTTCTTATCCAGGAATCCACTGTTGTCCTCTTGTAGTCTCTTCTTGGTTTTGTACTATTCATCTTTACTTCTGTTTGTGTGTTCTGGGAAACTTACTGTGATTTACTCCTGTTTTCCTGGTCGCTGGGGTGGGTTGTGGTACTTACCTTTGGGCTTTCCTCGTACTCTCAGGTCACCTGTACACTGAAGTACTGGGTTTTTCAGAACCCAGTGGTGCCAGGGAACACACCCTAAGACTTCGAGTCCTTCCTGTTTCAGACTACAGAAACACAGAGTCTTCTTGGTGAAGTCAAAGATCTTGTTTATTGGCTGCAGCCAGTAACAGGTATCCTAGAAGTACAACACGGTGTATATTCTCAGGAGACTGCTCCCCTTGCAAAGCTAACCTTCTCTTTTTATACAAAATATTATGCTTTAGGCAAACATTCCTTATTTTACAGTTGACCATTCACATATTTTCACTACAAAGAAATAGCAGGGTTATGATGACATGCCATATTTCAGTTTGTCCAGCCCTCAATCAATTACCCGGCAAGGCTCAGTCCTTTCATCAGATATCGACGGACCCCCAATATAAACAGGCACCTCCTCCTTGTAAAGCAAGTCATAAAGAAAGAAACAGGGACAGGTGCGTGTAAGATTAGGCATGGTTTGTGTGTGATGAAAAGGTTTTATGATGTGTTGTGCCTTGATACTAATCTCATTCGGCCACTGGGAAAGAAACTGGCCGAACAGGTTTGGCTTCAGGCAGTGGAGTCAGCTTGCCCAGGTCACAGAGGAGTCAGCAAAGATGTACGTGTCCTTCAGACTCGTTTTCGGCATTAGTCATTGGCCTATGTGAGGGCAATCACAAAATGGCTGTCGTTTAAATGGAACCTCAGAGTTTCAGGACGGAAACTCTGATATTCGGGTGATTTCGTCACCTGAATATGAATACAATGCTTGTGCATACTATTCTAATCATTCTCGGTCTGCTGATACCAAAATCGTTGTGATACGACGATGTTTATAACACGGGTCCAGAATTTTCAGTACCACAGACCCTCCTTTTGCCCTTACATAGGCAATAACCCATACTCACGCTAATCTGAGTCCAGGGCTATATTCATAAAGTCGTTGAGATGTTGCTGTAGCATCATCCTATTACTTAGCTCGTCTTTTGATACAGGTTTCCTTACACACGATGTAGCACAGAGGCCACATATTGCAGGAGCACACTGTACACGCAAACAGGACAGGAAAAGAATGGCTAAGATCATCCCAATGACTACCAGAGTCTTCCATCCCCAGGCGGATATCAGCTCCCAGAACCACCCCATCAATGACCAATCTCCTTTATCCACATGAATAGATTCGGAGATCTTATGCAGTTTGGAAATGGCCTGGTAGACTGTCGGAGCGTTATCTGGGATGAAAACACAACAACTTGATTGGATCACTTTACATACCCCACCTCGGTCTGCAAGTATGACGTCTAATGCGACCCTGTTCTGAAGAGTCATAAGGCGATCCGACTGGAGCTCAGCAGTCAAATTACTAAGGGCACCGGCGGTTTCAACTACCGTGGATTCAACCACCCTTGCCAATTGCCTTATGTTCCTGCTGTTAACTATAGGACCCCAAAACGGCAGAAAACCCTTTACGAAATCTCCAAATTCTTGTCATGTAGTGTCTTCTTTACTTATGACACCTCTAACTATCCTTGTCTTATGGTAATCTGCCGCGGCCGTATAGGTGGGAGGTAACAGGAACGAAACAAAACATGTGCCTGAGAAGTCAGGGGGCAACCATGTATAGGCTCTATTATGGCAGATGAAATAGGTACCCTTAGCTGCTAATAACGAAGGAGAAGTCTGAGACGCAAAAACATATGTTTCCGTGCAGATACTTTTCCCTAACTGAGCTCTGGGATTTTTGCCATTACCTTGCAGACATAGGTGACCCTAATGGGGTACAATCCAAATCGGAGAGGATCTCTTTGCTCGCTGGTTTCCACTCAGAGTAACTCCATATCCTGTTATGTTCCATCCAATATATGCTAGTGTCTCATCTCTCGGGATAGTCTCATAGGAAATATCTTCCCTAATCATATCTACTATACCCTTAGCTAGAGCACTATTCTTAGGATTATCTTTCACAGAACGTAGGGGGTTGGCTTCATACGCGTATATGAACACCGTTCTATATGCCCACACAGAACCATTATGGCTGAAAGGCAGGACCAGATAAGGGATACCTTTATCAGTAGTATGAGGCATAAGACCACACACCCAACAGTTAGTTGTGTTCACTACTAATTCGTGTTGGTGTAGAAGCTGAATGAATGAATTGTTGACAAATTCTAATCTTCTGGCAGACTCGTGTTCAGGCAGGGGGTGAAAAGAATGCGAGGAAACAGTAGAAGGAGGTATGGGCTGTGTAATGGGTGCAAATGTCACTTGAAAAGAGAATAAAAGATATCCTATTAAAAACGTCATCACACTGAGCAACATGAAAATACATAATATCAAAAATCGTTTCTTTGTCATTATTATAGACATTCTGGCTTTAAAATCCATCTGTTTGGCAGGTCTCTCATTCTTGAAATACTCCATCCTCTCTAATTGCTGCTCGCGGTGGTAGGGTGTTCTATGCTAGGGAATGCTTCTGTCAGTCCAGGGCAACTCCCTTAGACCGACCAGAACTGTCGACCTAACGTCTTCAGCTGCACTCCAAAGACTTGGGCAACCACGACCCTACAGCTGAACCCGGATGGCGGTTCGAAAAGAAAAAAAACAAAAATAAGAAAGTTTCTCAGATGAGAGAGCCGCACTTTTAAAAAAAATAGCAAAGGAACAGGAAAAAATTATTTGTCCTTAGTTCTTGGTCTCAAATTATAACGGCTTTTTCCAGGTACTGTCTGGTTCTGGAACAAGAGTTCAGGCTCTGTAGTGTTCAATCGAATTGACAGTGGCACAGCTTCTTGCAAATTATTGTCACTTTCTCGTTCAGAAATTGTTTCTTTTACACGTGCATCGCTAAATGGCAAAAAACAAGGTACAGTCTCAGTCTCAGAGTCAGCGATCCCCTCCTGGACCCACCGGTCGTACGGTAGAGGAAAAGGGACCCTCTTGCAGTGTACGCCGTGGATCCAGTTCTTTTTCCCTTCCACTCGAACAGCTGATCTTGTTGAGAGAAGGACGAGGTGGGGGCCGGTCCAACGGGGCTGGTCATTCTTTGTCCGCTGGAAGTTCTTGACCAGCACCCATGATCCAGGATCGATAAGATGTCCTGGAGCTTCAGAGACCTGAGGCAGAGTATCGTGAACCTGTTGGTGTAGAACACGTAATTTAGCCGTCAATTCATACAAATAATCAAGCAGTACAGTGTGTTCGATCTCACTGAATTTTGTTGGTCTTGGCACTCCCCATATGTTGGCCGGGCGGCCGAACACAATTTCATAGGGACTAAGTCCCACTCGCGAATGCACAGTCATTCTTGTTGATAGGAGTGCTAAAGGCAGAGCGTCAGGCCATTTAAGACCGGAGCTCGCTTGTATCTTTGCCAACTTCAGTTTTAGCGTGCCATTATAGCACTCTACTAGTCCAGCTGATTGGGGGTGATTTGCAGCGTGGAATTTTTGCTGGATACCTAGCCCCTCACATACTTTTTTCATCACTCGACCCACAAATTCACTCCCATTATCACTCCAGACCATTCTTGGCATTCCAAACCTAGGGAAGAATTCTTTGGCAAGGGCTTTAGCTGTGGATAAGGCAGTGTTGTCTTTTAAGGGATATGCTTCTACCCATCTTGAAAAGGCACAAACAACAACGAGTACGTATTTCCGATTGTTGCACCTTTCCATGTGGATGAAATCTAGCTGCAAAACCTCGAACGGATACGTTGGAGGCGCAAAATGACCAGCTGGAGTTGGGGTTCCCCTACCAGGATTGTATTTCAGACACATCATGCAATTCTTGACCACATTCTCTGCACATTTAGGAATTCCAGCATTTTGCCATACTGGAGCCAACAACTTACAAATCCCTTTCACACTGATATGGGCCATTCCATGAGCCATTGTCACCACTGCAAGCACATACGCATCGGGTAACAACCATCGCTGATGTTCTGACAAGTCAACCCAACAACCATTTTCATCCAATTTACCCGTACTTTCTTTCCTCACATTCAACTCTTTCTCTGAAGCTTCAGCTTGGAGAGACTTCACAGCCTCTATCGTATCTTCACACATTCCAACGTCACCAACCCATCTTGCGGGGCCTGCAACATACATTCGATTCATCACATCTTTTGCTGTTTCTTTTGTGATTTCGTCAGCAAATGCATTGCCACGACCGACATCATCAGTAACCTTCTTGTGTGCACTGCATTTCACAATCGCAACTTGTAATGGCAAGGTCAGTGACTCAAGAAGCTCATTCACCAACTGACCATGCTGAATTTTAGTTCCATGCGAAGTCAGGAACCCACGTTCTTTCCACAATCGTCCAAAACTATGGCCCACACCAAACGCATACTGGCTGTCGGTATGTATGGTCACTTTCATTCCTTTCGATAACGCACACGCTCTCGTAAGTGCAATCAGCTCTGCTGCTTGAGCTGAATTATGTGGTATACGTGCAGCTTCAACAATCGTATGCAAAGTTGTGACAGCATATGCTGCAGTCGTATCACCATTCGGAAGCTTGAAGCATGAACCATCCACCCATAAGGTACCATCACACTTTACAAGAGGAGTATCTTTAAGATCTACTCTCCCTTTTGTTTCTTCTTCTGTCCTAAGAAAACAATCATGTTGTTCAACATCATCTGTTTCTACTGAAATCGGCAATAACGTGGCTGGATTCAACGTATTGCACCTCTTTATGTGCACATGACTCGCTAACAGTGTCAACTCGTAACCTGACAATCGAGCACTAGTTAAATGCTGTGCCTTGGTCCTGTTTAACAACGTGTCCACTGCATGTGGAACCATCACAATCAACATATTATTCATCACTAACCTAGCAGACTGTCGAATAGAAACAGCTGCTGACGCTGTGGCTCTCAAGCAACTCGCCAATGCTTTAGCTACCGGATCCAAAGTCGACGAAAAATATGCGCATGGGCGCTGCTTGTCTCCAAAAGACTGTGTCAGCACTGACAATGCACAACCCTCTCTCTCATGGACATACAGTGTAAAGGGCTTACTGTAGTCGGGGGTACCCAACACAGGAGCCGAACACAATGCATTACGCAATTCGGAAAAACTTTTCTGACAATCTTCAGACCACGGAACGGGATTCGGTGTATCTTTATAGGTCAATGCTACCAAAGGTTTGGCCAGCAAAGAAAAATTCGGTATCCATTGTCTGCAGTATGATGTAATGCCCAAGAAAGCACGTACTTCTCTCTGTGTCCTTGGCACACTCAATTTTGCAATTGCCTGAATTCTTTCTGAGGTCAGTTTCCTTCCCTCCTTCGATAAGAGATGACCTAAGTAGGTCACTTCTTGTCGACAATATTGCAGTTTAGAAAGGGACACTTTGTGATGTAAATCAGACAAATGACGCAACAACAACAAGGTGGCTTCTTTACAAATCTCTTCAGTATCTGTAGCGACTAGCAAATCATCAATGTACTGAATAAGGGTAGCGCCGTCAGGTAAAACAATTGCATCAAGCTGTGTTTTTAAAGCCTGACTATATATTGATGGACTTTCACAGTAGCCTTGAGGAGCGCGTTTGAAGCGGAAACTTCGGCCTCCTAAACTGACGCCAAAAATATCCCTGCTCTCCTCAGCAATCGGGATGCTGAAGAAAGCATTCTTTAAGTCAATCACCGAGAACCAGGTGGCGGAAGCTGGAATCATAGTTAATATGGCAGTGATATCAGGAACAACTGGAAACTGTGGCACAACTATTTTATTTACCTCTCTAAGATCAATCACGAACCTGTAAACAGGTGGCTTAGAGGGGTCAGTACATTTCAAAACAGGCAGAACAGGAATATTACAAATGTTGCCTCTTGTCTCTTCAATTACATCTTTTTCAATTAAATCATAAATGATCGCTAGCAACGCCTTTTCACCTTCACTAGAGATCTTGTATTGTTGAATGTGTGGTAATTTAACATTGGCTTTCAATGTCACAACATAAGGCGGTATTTCCAAAAGACCCACATCATTAGGACCAGTAGCCCAAATGATATCAGGAAGAAACGACAATTCGGTCGGAAGTTTATCCTTCGACAAGGATCCTTATTCCTAAAGGACAACAACGTCGCAACTGCTTTCTCAACATCGGAACCCACAATCGCGCCCTTTGCAAACTCAAACCGTACACGGCACAAATCAGGCGGATTTGTTTCCAAATCATTATCGTCCAATTCCTCACAAAGGAAAGCACACATTTTCTCAAAAACCTATCTTTGTTTTGGTGCTTCCCATTGACAGAAGACATCCATAACAGACTCTACATTGTATCTTGAAGGATAAACAACCCATTTACGCGCCATACGGTCAAACATTTCTCTCTCTCGAGAATTAGGCAGTTGACTACGCGACTGCTTACGCTCCGAATCTGGGGTCACACCAGACGACCCAAAGAGAGGAAATATAAGGCTGGCAACAGTATCTGTCATTCTCAGTCAGAAGGAGAAGTTGATGAAAGAACAGGAGGAAAAACAGAGGGAGGCAAGGCAGACGCAGAGGTAGACTCAGAGGCAGTATCAGGAAGAACACCAGAAGAGGCAGTCGATGTAGTACATAATGTTGTAGGAGGTGCAGATGGAGCAGGTAGCGCAGTCGGCGCCCTTGAAGGGGCTGCGCCATAGTAGTAGGAGCCAACTGAAGAGGAGCTGGCGGCTGTGGAAGAACCTGAGGCACAATAACCAGAGGTTGCACAGCTAAAGGTTGCAGAGGTGCTGTAGCATTCTGCGCATAAGGGGGTGGCGACCTCAACAAGTGTGACATTAAAGGATCTTTCTCAAGTTCTTTTGCTGCATCTTGCTGAAGAAGCGGAAAAACTGGATAACATTTATCGGTCACCATTTTACATTGCCTGTGCTACTGCTCATTTATCTGTTCTTCTTCATCATCTTTAAACTGTATGGCAGCTTGCATTATCGAGATACCGTCTTCCCTCTTATTTCTCTTTGCTAATTTAATTTCCTTCTGTTTGGCTTCCTTACGCCATAGGCGGAAAGAGTCAAACATCGCCGGCCGGGCTTTCTTCTTAAAAAGTTTAACCTCCAGATTATCCAGAATCTCTGTGTCAAAACTACCATATTGGGGCCATTTTAAAACACCATCTTTCCTGGTGTATCGGATCCATACTTCATTATATATGATGGGGCCTATGCCATGTTTCACATATAGTTCATAGGTTGGAGTTCCAATCGGAGGAACCGGACACGAGTCCTCCAATCGGGAATCCCTATTATAACCAAGACAAAACAAATTTCCATGTCTGCTAAGACCAGGCATCTTCGCTCTCCAGTCTAGCTTCAAACTTCAAAGGATTATTGAATATAATAGTCTTGTGAATACACGAATCCCTCGGCTTTTGGTACTTGCAAGTTCCAAATCAAAGATCCCAAGGGGATACCAAACTAAGAACCAAACTAAGGACTGGGAGACGCTCCACTTATACTTAACTGAGGTATCGATGACGTCACCAGAAGACTCGTTTCTCGTTTCGCTCTACCAAATCATCAAGGGTCCAAAACAGGGCGATAGTCAGGGCAGCAGTCCTTCGTAGCCGTCAGAAAGCGGGGAACCTCGCAGCAAAGACTTTCGGACCACGTCGACATACAGGGGTCGATGAAGTGGCGGCCTCCCTCCAGAATTTTCACACGAAGCTCCTCACGAACCTCTGGCTTGGACCGGTACCGCTGAAATCGCCCCACGTTGGGTGCCAACTGAAGTACTGGGTTTTTCAGAACCCAGTGGTGCCAGGGAACACACCCTAAGACTTCGAGTCCTTCCTGTTTCAGACTACAGAAACACAGAGTCTTCTTGGTGAAGTCAAAGATCTTGTTTATTGGCTGCAGCCAGTAACAGGTATCCTAGAAGTACAACACGGTGTATATTCTCAGGAGACTGCTCCCCTTGCAAAGCTAACCTTCTCTTTTTATACAAAATATTATGCTTTAGGCAAACATTCCTTATTTTACAGTTGACCATTCACATATTTTCACTACAAAGAAATAGCAGGGTTATGATGACAAGCCATATTTCAGTTTGTCCAGCCCTCAATCAATTACCCGGAAAGGCTCAGTACTTTCATCAGATATCGACGGACCCCCAATATAAACAGGCACCTCCTCCTTGTAAAGCAAGTCATAAAGAAAGAAACAGGGACAGGTGTGTGTATGATTAGGCATGGTTTGTGTGTGATGAAAAGGTTTTATGATGTGTTGTGCCTTGATACTAATCTCATTCGGCCACTGGGAAAGAAACTGGCCGAACAGGTTTGGCTTCAGGCAGTGGAGTCAGCTTGCCCAGGTCACAGAGGAGTCAGCAAAGATGTACGTGTCCTTCAGACTCGTTTTCGGCATTAGTCATTGGCCTATGTGAGGGCAATCACAAAATGGCTGTCGTTTAAATGGAACCTCAGAGTTTCAGGACGGAAACTCTGATATTCGGGTGATTTCGTCACCTGAATATGAATACAATGCTTGTGCATACTATTCTAATCATTCTCGGTCTGCTGATACCAAAATCGTTGTGATACGACGATGTTTATAACACGGGTCCAGAATTTTCAGTACCACAACACACTACACTTGCCTAGGTGGGGGACCGACTTTCGCATTCCACTTTCTTAGTATATGGGTGGTGCTCCCACTAGGCGCATTTCTAACTATTGTGATTTTAACTATTTGCACTGTTGTTTAACTGTTTTGAAGACTATTTGTGCATAATAGTGTCTGTAATTTGTGTATTACTTCTCTCCTAAGAGGGTATAATCTCTATGGTATTTTTGTTTTTGTGTCACAGAAATAAAATACCTTTATTTTTGTAACACTGAGGCCCGTATTTATACTTTTTTAGCGCCGCATTTGCGCCGCTTTTTATGTAAAATCGGCGCAAACTTACAAAATACAATGGCATTTTGTAAGTTTGCGCCGATTTTGCGTCAAAAAGCGGTGCAGAAGCAGCGTTAAAAAAGTATAAATATGGGCCTGAGTGTTCCATTTCATGTGTGTAAGCACTACGTGTGACTACAGTGGTATTGCATGAGCTATGCATGTCTCCTAGATAAGCCTTGGCTGCTCATAAACAGCTACCTCTATAGAGCCTGGCTTCTAGACACTCAACACTACACTAATAAGGGATACCTGGACATGGTATAAGGTATAAGTACCTTAGGTACCCACCACATATCAGGCCAGCCTCCTACAGCAACTGATCGAAATAATAAAACAGCACTGCTAAAATGAAGCTGTTGCTAAAAAAACATAAAATAAATAAATTGAAATGCCATTAGGTGAAAGGGCACAGGACTTAGGCTCAGAGCTAAAATAAATGTGCCCATTGAAAACACTAAAATGACCCCACGACAAGTTCAAAATCATTAAGTCGAAAGTATATGCATCTCACAATCAGAAAGGAAAGGATATGGAAAAAAAAAACACTTTCTAACACAGGTAAAGTTCAAAATCAGTTTAACAAAAACCAGTCTGCACTTACTTGGACTGGATCCTTTTTCCCCATGACCGAATCGATCCCAGTGAAAATGTTGCTTTGCTTTCTTCAATAACGATGCAGCAGAGTGTATTCTAATTTCTGTCATGTATTGTTGAAATTCTAAACATTATAGGGATTCCTTATGCCTACAGTGCAAGCACTGTCAGATACCCATGGAGTGGTTTATTATTTTTGAACAAATGTGAGTAAAATGCACATACGTCGTGCAACCTACAAGAGAAACTGAAACATAACTTGCTTTTGAAATGATGGAGTAGTGATGGCATCTTAGTTTTTATTTTATCTGAATTTCTAAGGAATATTATCTAGGCTGCTATTCTAAGCTAAAGAGTAAACAAGGAATGAGGAGACTGGTATCATGTAATTACTGTAACAGATGAAGCACCTTTGGTTAACAAATACAATCCTATCTTCAGGCTTAATTCAATGCGCTAGATCGTTATTTCAAAGCAATAAACAGTTCAGAGCCATTGCAAAAATGATCAAGCAATCCCCAGTTGCAAGAAGCATTGACCAGAACAGCCCTATGGGGCGTGGAGGGGTCATTGCAGCCCTCTGCACTGCAGCCTATCAGAGAAAGGCTGTAGGCCAGAATGGTTAGTTTGATTGCTATTCCTCTAAGGTAGGCTTTGGGAGATGGTTCTGAGAGTTCCAAACTCCCATAAAGTGGTGCCACTGAAGAATCAAAACAACAGTCAGTGTTTAGCCTTGCCTTTGCACCTTCTCCTATACTGGCTTCTCCTGTACAGAGCCACTCTGAGGGGGCAGTAGTGCGGCTCTTCACTACTGGACCCAGTGTCTATGAGATGGGTTAATATTTGTCCACCTTAAGGGGGTGGAAACATTCAGGTTCACAAAGGTGGGTTAATTCTCTGCACATTCCGAAAGAAGCGAGTGAGACTTCAGCTCTGTCAAGTTGTGCAGGTTATAGAATAGTACAGATCTGCACTGATAGACAGAGAAGCTTTCCAGCTGTCAGGGACACTGTTATTGTAATTGTGTTTTTGTAGAAATGCACTTCAGTGATCAGTGAAAAGTTCTGATTCAATCATCAGTGCTAACATCACATAACCTTTTCAGATAATATGTATGAGAAGTGCTAGCGTTGGTGTATTCATAAAGATTATTAATGAGTGTTTATGTATTCTGAATAATACGATTATGTTGAAAGTAACAGAAAAATAATGCACGCATTTGAAAATGTGATTACGAAGAACGGCCACCAATGTTAACAAAATGTACTAATCAATGATTTAATAATATGAAATGTTGACTATATGTTTGACTTATGTAGTAGTATGTCATATTAAGGGTTATGCAGTATGCTTTACCTTTATTCATTGTAGGCCTTAACTTAGCGAGTGTCTTGACCTACTTACCAGGCGTCATGTAAAAGCTGTATTTCTTAACATTTAATAAAATGGCTGTCCTAGAGAATTAAACTGTGATTCTCCATTTTCCATTATGTGCTCGTATCTGAAGCTTGCTTCTCATGAGAACCGACCACTAGGAGATGATGTTTCTATTAATGTAACATTTTGTGTGTAAAATATGTGAGATTGACTTTCTCAGGAGAAGAACAATGAAGATACTGACTGGAGTGGAAGCTGCAACAAAATAGTTACCTGACAAGCTGGATGATGAGGACATTGCAAGACAAACCAATCAACGACATCTGAACAGAATAATATAAAAAATCATAGATTTAAAGTTTTAGTTTTATTGGATAGAAAATGTGAACATGTGATTAACTGACCAATTGGGATTTGGGAGGTAGTTTAGGTAACTTTGACTCAACAACACTGCACAGGGAAAAGACGGGCCATTTTCTCTATTCTTCTAGAGGGGTTACCTTTATTCTTTTGAGTTGCTTAAAGACTGCGTTTTCTGAACTTTGATGCTGAATCCTGATGCCTTGATGATCAACTGATGTCCTGGGGATGAAGACTGTCTCTGCTTTGCTGATCCATACTGAGGATAGGTATTATAACCTAAACTGTGATTATTATGCATTTGCTTTTTCTTTCTCAACACCAACTGCACTGTTTTGATAGAGCCATAGTTAGCTGTTTTCCAATTTTTTGTTGCTACATTTTTTTGCATGAAACCCAACTTGCTGATGCTAATCTGGTGTTAGTTAAGGATCTTCACTAATGAAATCATGATAACAGGAATTAAAGCCTATTGAATTTCTCTCCGCTAAACTTGATGTATGCAATTTGCATTGACGCAGTTGACTTTGGTACTGATTTGCACCATAACCTTAGAAGGTGTTGTAGTTCAAGCTTTGATTAGATTATGTTTCTTCTGCTGCTTTGGGCAGCCAGTATTGTTTCTGTATGTTTTTCAGTTGATTTTGAGATTAATCTACATGACCTTAGCATTGTAAAAATAGGGAAATAAATATTCTAACTTTTACTAAAAGGTGTGGTTATTCATGACTGAAAGGTCATGGTCCCTGACAATTACTGACTCTATTGATTATTGATGTTATTAATTACTAATGATTATTGATTATTGTGTATTGATTATTGATTATGTACTGGAGTTATGGTAAGAACATCTTAATTGCGAGTCTAAAGGTTCATCTCCCTATTCGCATCCCCTTGTATGTTTACTTATTAAGGCCAGACGCACTAACAGAAGTCATTCTGAGCCTTAGGACAACCAAGTTTTTATAAGCAGATCTAGAGGAGCACTTATGGTTCTAAAGTATTCAGTTGATTCTCATCAGCTGCAGTTTTCCTATGACTTTGACCAGAGAGGCTGTTCATGGATAGTTCCATACTTTGCCTAAGTGAAGATCGTTTGCCTCTTCTGCTTTGGACTTAGGGTTTGTTGGCAGACCTTTATTTTTCTATGTTATAACAGGGGTCGTAATAATTCTAACCACTTGTTCGCCACAAGTCATATTTCATGGTTTTCTGTAACAAACATCAATGCTCTAGTGGTTTTGCCCATCCGAGGGGAAAAAAGTTTTTGCTTGAAAAGTCAAAAAGGCATAGCCCAGTGCCACAAAAAAAACCTCTGGACTACGGGCCTGAATTAGGTCTCGGCGGAAGATAAGAGATTTATGGCTCACTTTAAAGGGATTTGCCAATAGTGAAACCATCAAAATTGTGATACGACTCTATCTAGGATAGTATATCGAGGGGCGAAATTTCGAAAGTTATGTGCATATGGGGAAGTATAAAGTTCCTAACTCTTCATCTACGTACCTCGAAGATATATGTTCAGTGTAGGTACATAGGTGAAGTTAAGCATAAATCTAGACCTACTACACATATATTTTTTCAATATTTTGTCCTGAATATTCTGCCTCACTGATATGCTGGTTTCAATATTCAGGGTGCACACTATCATAAAGTGCAGTTTGATAACTTGTGAAGGACTGCATATTTTTGAGTACATTAGCCGAAACCTTTGAGGAAAACTGGGCCATGTAAATGGCATCTCCATCTAATAGTCTGGGACTCTCTCTGCAGCACTGCCTGCCATCTATTGAGGAACAATTATACCTCTGCAAGAAACAGCTGGGATTTAGAGGAGAGCTAGAGATTAGGGTTTTATGGCAACCATTTATGGTGAAAAACATTGTACATTTTAGCGCAGTAAGGAAAGATTATATTAAATAAAGATGCAGCCTACATTTACTGGAAAACTTTTTTCGAGGTTGCCAGTATATCAGAAACATTGTTAGGATAGGAAAGGTTTTTCCCTATAAGTCACATATAACTGACTCTTCCATTGAACTTTCATTCTTTCTGAAATTCAAACAGGACAGGCAATTAACCGCTTTTCCTATGTAGTCACATTGTCTCAGCATCAGTGAAAATGATGTTAAATGAGATGTGTTGTAGCACTTCTGTATATTTGCAAAGAATAACTTTAGATAGAACATATTGGTTACACCTCTCTAGGGCTGAACATGGGTGTTGATCCTTCTCTCTAAGGAAAGGGAGGCCCATTATGGCTGCCTCAGTGTCACGGTTGCCCTACAGGTTACAGGTAGGACATTCTTTAAAAATAGGCTTGATAGCACGAGGAGGAAAACACTAATGGCACGAAAAACTTTAAATGAGCTGAGTCATGATTGTAGAAGAGTCCTTGAAAGGCTGAACTTTTGGTTTTGGGTAATGTGAGAAATTGGGGTGTTGGTTGACTGGGGAGTGTGTGCCCAATTAAAGCATCAGCCACTATCCCATGTAGTGTGAGCCACAACAAATCACTAAATTAACTTGTGCTTCACACTGGGTAGCTTGGCATCAGAAGCAGTCAGGGTTAACTTAGAGACACTGTGTAAAGTATTTATGCAACACCCAAACAGTACTAAAGTGAAGACACAACAGAAGATAAATCCCAAACCAATTTAGAAAAATAGAATAAATTATAATATATAATTTGCCATCAACAAAAATCCAATCAGGACGTCCGGAGGTAAGAATTTTTAAAAATTGCCAACAGCGGACATCTAGTTGCGCAAGACTAGGTCAAAGTGAGAAGTTAAGGCTGACTGCGATGGGGTGCAGTTTGGATACAAGATTTAGACTGGGCAGAAGGCGTGGCCAAGTCAACCAACATGGCGGATGCGTTATGGAATCGCTCCGTCCCATGGCCTGCTGAATCTACACTCATTGCTCCAACTGGCCCATTAATCACTTATAAAAGCTTGCAAAACGAGCCAGAGTACCTGAGGACAGCACTGGGAACGTGTTTTCCAGGTGGGCAGACTTAGTCCATTCATACATGGCCTGCGAAACCCGGGAAGCCTCATGAGTCCTGAAAGTGTAGGAAGGTGGCTTTCTTCTAGCATGGCATACCCCCATTGTCAGCACTCCATCCATCATTCTTTTGTGTTGCTAAAGGTGCCTTAAGTTGGAAGGGTATGCCCAGACGTGGGTCCCCTGCTCACTGTGTCACTGGATTCAACCTAGCCTGGCTGATGAAGGGTGTTGCCCTGAAACCAGTTCCAGGATGCTTGTTTCTGGTCCAGGGAGGGCCTGGCCTGGCAGTTGGGACTGGATTGTTCCCATAAGGAACAGGGTCGAGACTGATTTGCATATGGCGCGGTCCAAACAGGGGTGGCATAGTGAGTAAAAGAATGATGGATTAAACCCAGATCTGTGACTAGGGTGAGTGTTTGCATTGCTCAGCAATCTGTCCATCATCCTTTTGTGTTGCTAAAGTTGCCCTAAGTGCAAAGGGTATGCCCAGACGTTGGTCCCGTGCTCACTGTGCCACTGGATTCAAGCTAGCCTGGCTGATGAAGGGTGTTGCCCTGAAACCAGTTCCAGGATGCTTGTTTCTGGTCCAGGGAGGGCCTGGCCTGGCAGTTCGGACTGGATTGTTCCCATAAGGAACAGGGTCGAAACTGATTTGCATATGGCTGGGTCCAAACTGGGGTGGCACAGTGATCAAAAGAATGATGGATTAAACCCAGATCTGTGACTGGGGGTGATTGTTTGCTTTGTTTAGCACTCCCTCCATCATCCTTTTGTGTTGTTAAAGGTGTCCTAAGTGGGAAGGGTATGCCCAGACGTGGGTCCCGTGCTCACTGTGTCACTGGATTCAAGCTAGCCTGGCTGATGAAGGGTGATGCCCTGAAACCAGCCCCAGGATGCTTGTTTATGGTCCAGGGAGGGCCTGGCCTGGCAGTTCGGCTGGACTGTTCCCATAAGGAACAGGGTCGAGACTGATTTGTATGTGACTGAGTCCAAACTAGGGTGGCATAGTGAGCAAAAGATCGATGTATTAAACCCAGATTTGTGACTGGGGTGAGTGTTTGCATTGTTCAGCACTCCGTCCATCACCCTTTTGTGTTGCTAAAGTTGCCCTTAGTGGGAAGGGTATGCCCAGACGTGGGTCCCGTGCTCACTGTGCCACTGGATTCAAGCTAGCCTGGCTGATGAAGGGTGATACCCTGAAACCGGTCCTAGGATGTTTGTTTCCGGTCCAGGGAGAGCCTGGCCTGGTAGTTCGAACTGGACTGTTCCCATGAGGAACAGGGTCAAGACTGATTTACAAATGGATGGGTCCAAACTGGGGTGTCATAGTGAGCAAAAGAACGATGGATTAAACCCAGATATGTGACTGGGGGGGAGGGTTTGCTTTGTTTAGCACTCCTTCCATCATCCTTTTGTGTTGTTAAAGGTGTCCTAAGTGGGAAGGGTATGCCCAGACGTGGGTCCCGTGCTCACTGTGTCACTGGATTCAAGCTAGCCTGGCTGATGAAGGGTGATGCCCTGAAACCAGCCCCAGGATGCTTGTTTATGGTCCAGGGAGAGCCTGGCCTGGCAGTTTGGCTGGACTGTTCCCATAAGGAACAGGGTCGAGACTGATTTGTATGTGACTGAGTCCAAACTAGGGTGGCATAGTGAGCAAAAGATCGATGTATTAAATCCAGATTTGTGACTGGGGTGAGTGTTTGCATTGTTCAGCACTCCGTCCATCACCCTTTTGTGTTGCTAAAGTTGCCCTTAGTGGGAAGGGTATGCCCAGACGTGGGTCTTGTGCTCACTGTGCCACTGGATTCAAGCTAGCCTGGCTGATGAAGGGTGATACCCTGAAACCGGTCCTAGGATGTTTGTTTCCGGTCCAGGGAGAGCCTGGCCTGGTAGTTCGAACTGGACTGTTCCCATGAGGAACAGGGTCAAGACTGATTTACAAATGGATGGGTCCAAACTGGGGTGTCATAGTGAGCAAAAGAACGATGGATTAAACCCAGATCCGTGACTGGGGGTGAGGGTTTGCTTTGTTTAGCACTCCTTCCATCATCCTTTTGTGTTGTTAAAGGTACCCTAGGTGGGAAGGGTATGCCCAGACACGGGTCTCGTACTCACTGTGTCACTGGATTCAAGCTAGCCTGGCTGATGAAGGGTGATGCCATGAAACCAGCCCCAGGATGCTTGTTTCTGGTCCAGGGAGGGCCTGGCCTGGCGGTTCAGGCTGGACTGTTCACATGAGGAACAGGGTCGAGACTGATTTGTATGTGGCTGAGTCCAAACTGGGGTGGCACAGTGAGCAAAAGATTGATGTATTAAACCCAGATCTGTGACTGGGGTGAGTGTTTGCATTGTTCAGCACTCCGTCCATCACCTTTTTGTGTTGCTAAAGTTGCCCTTAGTGGGAAGGGTATGCCCAGACGTGGGTCCCGTGCTCACTGTGCCACTAGATTCAAGCTAGCCTGGCTGATGAAGGGTAACACCCTGAAACCAGTCCTAGGATGTTTGTTTCCGGTCCAGGGAGGGCCTGGTCTGGTAGTTCGAACTAGACTGTTCCCATGAGGAACAGGGTCAAGACTGATTTGCAAATGGCTGGGTCCAAACTGGGGTGGCATAGTGAGCAAAAGAACGATGGATTAAACCCAAATCTGTGACTGGGGTGAGTGTTTACATTGTTCAGCACTCCTTCCGTCATCCTTTTGAGTTGCTAAAGTTGCCCAAAGTGGGAAGGGTATGGCCAGACGTGGGTCCTGTGATCACTGTGCCAATGGATTCAAGCTAGCTTGGCTGATGAAGGGTCATACCCTGAAACTGATCCCTGGATGCTTGTTTCCAGTCCTGGGAGGGCCTGTCCTGGCAGTTCGGGCTGGACTGTGCAGGGTCAAGACTGGTTTGCATATGGCTGTATCCAAACTGGGGTGGCATAGTGAGCAAATGAACAATGGATTAAACCAAGATCTGTGACTGGGGGTGAGTTTTTGCATTGTTCAGCACTCCGTCCAGCATCTTTTTGTTTTGCTAATGTTGCCCTAAGTGGGAAGGGTATGCCCAGATGTGGGTCACATGCTCACTTTGCCACTGGATTCAAGCTAGCTTGGCTGATGAAGGGTGATAATCTGAAATGGGTCCAGGATGCTTGTTTCCCGTTCAGGGAGGGCCTGGCCTGGCAGTTTGGGCTGGACTGTTCCCAGGAGGAACAGGGTCAAGACTGATTTGCATATAGCTGGGTCCCAATTGGAGTGGCATAGTGATCAAAAGAATGATGGATTAAACTCAGATCTGTGTTTGCTTTGTTTAGCACTTTTGTGTTCCTAAGTTGCCCAAAGTGGCACTGTGCCACTGGATTCAAGCTAGCCCAGCATATGAAGGGTGATACCCTGAAACCCATCTCAGGATGCTTGTTTCTGGTCCAGGGAGGTCCTGGCTTGGCAGTTCGGGTTGGACTGTTTTCATGAGATACAAGGTCAAGACTGATTTACATGTGGCTTAGTCGAAACTGGGGTGGCATAGTGAGCAAAAGATCAATGGATTAAACCCAGATCTGTGATTGGCTGTGAGAGTTTGCATTATTCAGCACTCCGTCCATCATCCTTTTGTGTTGCGAAGGTTGCCTTAAGTGGGAAGGGTATGCTTAGATGTGGGTCCCGTGCTCACTGTGCCACTGGATTCAAGCTAGCCTGGCTGATGAAGGGTGATTTCCTGAAACTGGTCTCAAGATGCTTGTTTCTGGTCCAGGGAGGGCCTGGCCTTTTGGGCTGGACTGTTCCCATGAGGAACAGGAACAGGAAAATATTGATTTGCATATGGTTGAGTACAAACTGGGGTGGCATAGTGAGCAAAAGAACGATGGATTAAACCCAGATCTGTGATTGGCGGTGAGTGTTTGCATTGTTCAGCACTCTGTCCATCATCCTTTTGTGTTGCTAAAGTTACCCGCACTTTTGACCTGTTTATCAGTGTTTGTCAGTGTGTTTTTACTGTCTCACTGGGATCCTGCTAGTCCGGACCCCAGTTCTTATAGTTTGTGGCCTATATGTCAGTTTGTTTTACTGTGTTGTCAGTATGCCTGACTTGTCACTGGAGTTCTGCTAACCACAACTCCAGTGCTTATGCTCTCTCTGTTTACCCAATTTGTCACTATAGTCTAGTGACTCCATATTCCAATTCAGATTGGCACACTGGACCCCCCCCCCTTATAAGTCCCTAGTATACGGTACCTAGGTACTCAAAGAATTTGGGTTCCAGGACATTCTTACGGGCTGCAGCATTTCTATTACCACCCTTAAGGAGCTCATACAAACACTCCTTCAGGTCAGCCACTGTAGCCTGAGGGAAATAGTGCACACACTATTTCTCAGACATTTTCACTGCACCAGGTAATTTATAAGTCACCTATTTGTCTAACCTTCAGTTACTGAAGGCTAGGTTCATAGTTACTGTGTGTGAAGGCATCCTTGCACTAGCAAAGGTACCCCCACATTGTCCAGGACCAATTTCCCAGACTTCGTGAGTGCAGGGACACCATTATAAAGGGGCACTACATATATATCACTACATATATGTAGCTTCACAATGGTAACTCCGAATATGGCCATGTGAGGTGTCTAAGATTGTGAAATTGAACCCCCAAACCAAATCTGGTATTGGGGAACCAATTCCACGCACCCTGGGGGCTCCACCATAGTCTCTCAGTACTGCCAAAACAGCTCTCTGATGTTTCCACTGCAGCCCAGTCTTCTGCCACCTCACAGACAAGTTTATGCCCTCCTGGGGATTGAGAAGCTCAATCCCAGGAAGGCAGTACAATGTATTTCCTTTAGGAGGGGGTGTTACACCCTCTCCCAATGGAAATAGGTGTTACAGGCATGGTAGGGGTATCCTCCCAGAACCTCTGGAAATGCTTAGAAGGGCACAAACGGTGCCCTCGTTGCATAATCCAGTCTACATCGGTTAAGGGACCCCCAGCCCCTGCTCTGACGCAAAACTGGACAAAGGAATGGGGAGTGACCACTCCTTAGTCCATCACCACCCCAGGTGTGGTGCCCAGAGTTCCTCCAGAGTGTCCCTGGAATTAGCCATCTTGGATTCCAAGGTATGGGAAGTCTCTGGGAGAATCTGAGTGGGCAGTGCCAGCAGGTGACATCAGAGACCCCTCCTGATAGGTGCATACCTGGGTAGGTAGCCAATCCCCCTCTCAGGCCTATTTAAGGTCTCTCCTCTGGGTGTTTCCTCACATTCGGTTTGCAAGACTCAACCAGGCCTCCTCTGCATCCTCTGCTTCAGCTTCTGACCATCGGATCAACCGCAGACTGCACCAGGAACCACTGTAACTGCAACAAAGTATCCATAAAGGATACTGTGACCCTGCAACTTCAGCTTGTGCTAGCAACTGCAACAGTTTCCAGGCTGTGCATGTTCTGAGGACTGCCTGTCATCATTCTGCACTAGAAGGACTGAAGAAATCTCCAGTGGAGTGAAGGAGTTACTTCCTTGCTTCAGCAGGCACCTCTCTGCAATGACAACCGGTACTCTGGGACTCCTCCCCTGTCAACGAGTGTGATCCCTGGAACACAGGTGGTGGACCAAAGTGATCCTGACTGCCCAAAGGTCCAGCTTTCCAAATTTGGTTGAGGTAAGAGGTTGCCTCCCTGTGCAGCGACAGTACCCCTGTGCACCGTGTCTTCTGCAGCTCCTTGGGCTTCTGTGCACTTCTTCCAAAGGTTTTTCATGCACAGCATAGGTCAGGTCCCAAGCGCAATATGCTGTATACTCCTGCTTTCTTGGGGTCTGGGGTGGGGTAATTTACTTACCTTTGGTGTGTTTCTACACTCCCAGTGCCCCTCTACACACTACACTTGCCTAGGGGGAAACCATTCGTATTCCACTATTTTAGTATATGGTTTGTGTTGCCCCTAGGCCCATTGCAACCTATTGTGTTTTTCACTGTTTACACTATTCTATGACTGTTTACTTGCCTGATTTTGATTACTAGTGTATATATTATGCATAATACTTCATTCTATAGTAGGAGTATTGCCTCTAGGATATGTTTGGCCTTGTGTCACTAAAATAAAGTACCTTTACATTTGGTAACACTGGTTATTGTCTTTCTTGTGTATCAGTACAATGTGACTATAGTGGTATTGCAAGAGCTTTGCATGTCTCCTAGTTCAGCCTTGGCTTCTCTGCTACAGCCACCCCTAGAAAGCCTAAGCTGTTGGACACTGCCTACCTTTCACTAAGTTTAATGACTGGACCTGTGATAAGGTGTAAGTACCTCTGGTACCCACTACAAACCAGGCCACCTTCTCACACTGAGGCCTAGACTGTGATTGGCTTGAAGGTCGGGCTGCACCTTGTGAGAAAGTAGCCTCTTTCTAGCATGGTTAGTCCAAGAAGCACTGAAGAGTCCAGGGAGAACAGGAGCCCCTGCTAACCCGGATGAAGGTGCAAAAGAAGAACCACCCTTGAAGAAAAAAAGTCAGTACTGCACCCAAGAAGATGGATGCAGGTTCCTGGTTGGTGCAGACGATGTCTCATACCGGATGGATGATTGCAGTCCGGTTTGCATTGCAGGATTCCGCCAACAAGCCTTGGCACACGCAAAGCTAGCGGTTAGCGGAAAATGCCGCTGCCAGGGATCTGGCGGGACCAGGAGGCCTCTATCCAGGAGGAGGAGACAGAGGGGGCTCTCAGCAACTCAGAAAGCCCTCAGAATACCAGGCAGCTTGCACAGGATTCCCACAGCTTGGGGCCAAAGAAGGTGCAAAAAGAGGCCCACACAACAGTACACAAAGGAGATGCGTGGTGCATGAAGAACTTTATGGAAGGATGCCAACAAGCATTGAAAACTGAAAAACAAGTGGTGCACAAGGGTACTGTCTTGAATGGGGAGGCAAGCTCTCACGTCCACCAAAGTTGGACAGCTGGACTTCAGGATCATCGGGACCACTTCATTCCACCACCCGCGTTGCTGGATCCATGCACCTCTTCAGGAGAGGGTACCTAAGAAGAGCAGTGACTCCTTCACTTCAAGGGAGATTCCTTCATTCTTCTGGTGCAGGCAGGAGACAGGCAGTCCTTGGAGGATGCACCACCTGTAAACAGTTGCAGTTGCTGGCAGGAGCTGAAGATTCAATGTTGCAGAAGTCGTCTTTGCTTCTTTGTTGCAGTTTGTAGAGTTCCTGGAGGGTCCAGATGCTGTTTTGTCGGTAGAAGGTGAAGAAAAGGATTCAGAGGATTCCTGCTGGAGTCTTGCAATCTGCATCTGAGGAAACACCCAGAGGAGAGACCCTCAATAGCCCTGAAAGGGGAATTGGTCAGCTACACAGTTAAGCACCTATCAGGGGAGGTCTCTGATGTCACCTGCTGGCACTGACCACTCAGATGCTCCCAGTGCGCCCTGGGACTTGGAATCCAAGTTGGCTAAACCCAGAGATCTCTGAACACCACCCCTGGGGTGGTGATAGACGGGGGCGGGGTCACTCCCCTTTCTTTTGTCCAGTTTCCTACCAGAGCAGGGGACAAGGGTCCCTGAACCAGTGTAGACTGGTTTATGCAAGGAGGGCACCATCTGTGCCCTTCAAAGCATTCCCAGAGGCTGGGGGAGGCTACCCCTCCCCAGCGTGGCACACCTATTTCCAAAGGGAGAGGGTCTAATACTCTGCTCTCAGAGGAAATGCTTTGGTCTGCCTTCCTGGGACTGGGCTGCCCAGACCCCAGGAGGGCAGAACCCTGTCTGTGAGGTGCCAGCAGCTGTAGCCTCAGAGAGCTGGTTTGGCAGTACTGGGGGTCCATGGTGGAGCCCCCAAGATGCATGGAATTGGCTCCCCAATTCCAGATTTGGAATGGGGGACAATTCTATGATCTTAGACATGTTACACGGCCATATTCGGAGTTACCTTTGTGAAGCTACATATAGGTAACATATAGGTAGTTACCTATATGTAGCGTCCCCGCACTCACTAAGTCTTGGGAAATGGCAGTGCACTATGTGGGGGCACCATCACTAGTGCAAGGGGGCCCTCACACTTAGTAACTTTGCACCTAACCTTCAGCAAGTAAAGGTTATACATATAGTTGATTTATATGTTACTTAGGTGAAGTGAAATTGGCTGTGAAATAATGTGTGCGTTATTTCACGCAGGCTGCAATGGCAGGTGTGTGCAAGGGTTTGTCTGAGCTCCCTATGGGTGGCAAAAGAAATGCTGCAGCCCATATAGATCTCCTGGAATCCCAATGCCCTGGGTACCTAGGTACCATATACTAAGGACTTATTAGTGGGTCCAGTGTGCCAATTGACATTTTTAAATGAAGTCACTAGCCTACAGTGACAAATTTAAAAGCAGCGGGAGCATAAGCACTGAGGTTCTGGTTAGCAGAGTCTCAGTGGCACAGTTAGGCACTACTGACAACACATACATTAGGCGACAAACTATGAGCACTGGGGTCCTGGCTAGCAAGATCCCAGTGAGACACATTGACATATAGGTTTTTATCTATGAGCTCTGGGGTCCTGGATAACAGTGACACCGTAAAAACACACTGACATACACGCACAAACAGGCCAAAAGTGGGGGTAAACATGTTAGAAAGAGGCTACTTTCTCATAGCCTGTTCCCACTAGGGAGCACGAGAATGGCCAATGGAGACTAAATCAATTGTGGTAAAGGGACCACAAAACCTGATTTTGTTGATTCATTGAGCTGCACACTGCTTTCACCTGCGCACCCCAAGTATAGGCTCATAAGTGGGGTGACTTGCATAGAATGGAGGGCGCTGACCCCCATTTCATTCTCCCATGGGCCCCATGAGCACTTCCTGTGCATCTGAAGACTTGTACATGAGTGTAACTACTTGATGCACATCCCTTACTGTAACTTACTCCTTGCCATATTCTTCATAGTCCCTTGTTTTTGGGGACTGAGCAGAAGTGGACATAGATTCCCTTCTGCTAAGCTGTCCATAAAGGAGATTTGCTGATCAGAGAAAGAGTGAGTGCTTTATTAATCCATCATCCTCTTCACAACTTTCACAGTATGAATGCCTAGACACAGAGAGGAACTGGATAACACTTCCCTACTGGTCCACACCCTGACGAAAACTCCCTCTTCTTTGGCCTAAGAAGCACACAGGATACCAGTAGGGCCTTTCTCCATCTTGGCGACTGCTACCCCCCCCCCCCGCCTTCGTGCCAGACACTCCAGCCCCGGGCTTCTCCTCATCACATTTCATGTCTGCCAAATTATACCTAGTACTTATAGCCATCGAACATTCCAGGGTGTCGATGGAGGCACGACTAAGAGCACTTGCCACGGAGCTCAACCTCCTGCAAGATGATCATCGCAAACTTGTAGGCAAATGGCCTATTTTAGATTTCTGCAGAGTGTTATTCCAACACAACAGTGACGGATAGCCCTTCCACCAAAATATAAATCCCATAGGATATAATCGGATTTATATTTCGGCGGAGGGGCTATCCTTCACTGTTCTGACAGAGTAACCCATCGGACAATATCTAAATCAGGCCCAAAGACTCAGATGGAGAAAAGACACTGGCTGCTGTGCATCCTCTGGTAATGGACAATCATGTGGCAATTTAAAACTTGCGTGCAGCAACATCCGCATATTGGGGCTTCCAGAGGGAGTTACCCCTGTCCTACCTTGAGAACTGGTTAGAAATATTCACTTTGTCTACAAAACTCACTCTCTTTTACACTCTCTAGAGAGCCCACGGAGTCCCAGCATGTCGCCCTCCCCCGGGGCACCTTCCTGACCTATGTTGGCCAAACTACTACAGTACAGACACAAGGTCACCATATTGCAACCAGCCCAGCAGGCAGCTCCATCGCAGGTTGAGCACAAAACAATCATGCTTTTTCTGGACTACACATGCTAAGTTCAACAAGACTGATCTTTTTTTTAGAAGTCACACACCGCCTCAGCCAATTAGGAGTCCAATACTCATTGCTTTTTCCAGCCTGCTTGAATATCATCTCCAATTAAACAACTACCTTCTTTACCGATTCCAAGGAAGCCTGGGACATTATTATAACAGAGGTCACGCTTCACAGTGCTCTGGGCTCCTCTGAGGTCCAGCGCGCCCTAAACAGTGATGCAGAGAAAAGGCAAGGACGGCTAATATTCCCCGTGCTCTTGTACCCACCTCTCCAGACCTTGAACAAATTATTATCGACCGCAGGAAGGCCCTGGAGGCGTCGACCAATCTGAGCTCTTGTTTGGGATACTAGACCTTATATTTTCACATCGGATGATGACTCTGCTGTTTTTGATGACACCTGCCAGTATTCACAGCCACTTCCAACAGTAACCCCACAAACAGCGGCAATCCTGTCTAACTTAAGTGTTTCTATTTAATACTGTGCATGTTTACACTACCATCAGTTCTGCTTTTTGTTGATTGATTTAAAGAACTGCGCATGCCTCCTTAATACCTGCTAAGATTGTGTAGCGCATTGCGCATTCTCGTAAACCTTATTCCAGACCCCTTTGGGCCATCGTCACCACCTCGTCATATTGGGCCAGTTGCCTCAATACACTTGTCACATAGGACACACTCAACGCATAATCTGCCCCGCATTTGGGCCCAGCATGTTAGTTTGGGAGTATCGGCTGTTGCGATGTGCTCTATCAGTTGTTCTCTCCGAAACTCCCTCACATATATTCTCTACATCCCCCCTCAACACACATCTCTGCAGTACATGAGCACAATAAACAAGAAATTTTTGTGGTACATTCATCAAAGAGGTTTGCAGTATCCCCCCTCCCCTCTTCCCCCACCTCAGTACCTTCCCCTGGTACCACCATTACAATGCCTTCCACAAACATCAGATTTCTCACTCTCAATGTTAAAGGGATGCACACAGTCAGATAGTGCTATGCTGTCTATTCTTATGCAAGACACAATCGCTGCATACAACAACTGAAGACCTCAAGCAACTATGCAGGAGATGGCGAGGTATACCTCCTCCTACTACTTACTCAGCTTATGGGAAGGGCAACCTGATCTGGGTTAGACCCAGCGTTCCCTTCCAAGAAATGGGAGTCACACTACATAAGAAGGGTAAATATGTGTTGCTGGAGGGCCGACTTGATGGTAAGCCCATGTTGATAGGGAATATTCATGTCCTCTGTGCAGTAAAGAGCCCCTTTTGGGATACTTTTGTTGTGTAGCCATTTTAGTTTAGCTCTATGCACACTATTTTAGCATATTATGCCTGACACTGTGCACTTTTAACCTAGATATATTTTATTCAGCTTTGTTTGATTATTCTTACAATAGCCACTTTTGCTGTCTTGTTTTATTTCTCTCTATCTTGCTGTTTTTGCCTAGGCCAGCGCTACGTTCTCATACAACACATTCTTGCTCACTCTGTGCTTCTTTCAAGGCTGCAGTAAGATAGGTTGGTGGTGACCATGGTACAAGTTTTGTCTCTGGCATTCATAGAAAAACACACATCCTTAAGAAGGAACATATTCTCAGAACATCAGCTGTTTTGTTATAAAACACGTCCCTGTCCCTTACACGTTAGAGGGAGATTCCAGCCAGAGAACCACAACTGTATGCTGATTGCTGAATGCTTCGCTACAGCTGCATATGCAGATTTCAGGCCTTTGCTCAAGGATGGGGGAATGATGTCCTCCCAGGGGAACCTGAAGGGCAGAACTAGAGCTTACCATGCTGTGCTCTATTATAGCCCAGGTAGGAATTAGTCTATCGACTCTAGTGACAATAAGGTAGCATTATTTCTATGCTTTACTCTCCCTGTCACAATTTTAATGTTGTCATGCTGTATCATCCTGGTTATTGCAGCCCATGCTATGCTATCTAAGATGCAGTCGCTTCATTAAAATCTTATTGAAACTTATACCTCCTCTGTATGTCATTGTGTATGTGAGACTAATGTAACTGAGAGAAACAGATGAGACCTGAGTGACCACGGTTCCCCTGAGAAATCAAATATGTCATGCGCACGGCTGCCCAATCATCCCTGCCCTTGGGTGGAGATGAGGCTGCTAGTTAGCCGAAGCAAAACCTGGATTGGGGAGACAGGTATCACCTGTAGTGGGTCAGACTCAGTCTCCCACACCACAGGCAATTCTGCCGCTCAAAATCCAGTAGTCTCATTAGAATAATGAGAGCCTACGTGACATGGTGCCGCCAATGTTTGGTCACTCTGTAATTTCCGGGTCCTCCTGAGTATCTCTGTGTCACTATATAAAAAGACACCTCAGTACTATATACGGAGACATCTGTGGTACTGAGGATTTCCTCCTCAGCAAAGTAGGGAGCACGCATCTGACGCTGGAGGTTGTTCAAGCTTGAACTCTAAAAAGAAAATCCCCATTTGGTGTCCTTATCTCTGAACAAATTTACCATCTATTATGGCGAATCTGAAACAGGTAGCAATTGCAGTCAATATGAGACCACTCCTGACTACACATTTATTAGCAAATGGCCGAACGGCCTGGGGGAGTCCAGTCACATTTGTGGAGAATGCACATGCAGCTTATAGAACAGAACTCTTCTACTCTTGGGTCACATTTCCAGCATCTGATGGGAACACAAACACATTTCATCACTATACACTTGCAAATGTACCTGGACAGTACAGAGCATATGCATATTTAGAAATACCTTTAACTTATCAAGAACATAATAATTGGCTTGATGGCGCCCTACCCCTACACGGTTTTACCTGTTAGGTTAGGTCCTCTAAGTAATTATGGTCCTACCTGGCCTTTATTGGCCACTTACACACCTCACCCCACTGTAGCAAACTTAGCGGTAGCTGAAGTCCGTCGCTAATATACTGAGTTGACGGCGCTATACAGGCGATTAGTACAGTTTGTAATGCAAAAATTAAATACAAACCCAGAACGTGCTGCTCCAGTGCAACCACATGCAATGACGCCAGGCATTAACCCT
Organism: Pleurodeles waltl; assembly: GCF_031143425.1. Classification (NCBI taxonomy): domain Eukaryota; kingdom Metazoa; phylum Chordata; class Amphibia; order Caudata; family Salamandridae; genus Pleurodeles; species Pleurodeles waltl. The sequence continues at coordinate 622,503,610 of NC_090446.1, forward strand.
GCAACTGTACATTCGATCATGGGTATGGTACCCCCCAAACGAGAAGAAATTCCGTTTTGGTTAGCCCAAAAAATAAATGCACTAGAAGCAGCATTTCCCCATACGGGACCTCAGGATAAATGCAGAATACTAACAATGTGTTTGCCATTTGGGATGGTTCCAAAAATAGATAACTGTAATACATGGGGCACGGTATTTGTCACGTTCTATACTACTGCACACGGTACACCGACACTTGCCAATTTACCGGTGTGTTAAACAGATTCAAGATTAATACGGGGCTGCCCCAGCCCTAGCTTTGGGGATGCAATTAATGGGCAACTTTGCCACAGTATCCTCAATTATTTTCAGTAACCTTTAAGGGGAAGCGGTCGCATTAGCGGTGCACATGTGTCTCCGGGATGTTCCTCAACAGGATCAAGAAAGTGAGCTGCCAAAGATTATCGGGAAGACCTACTCTAGCATTGGTCGAGATAGTCTGGGGGCCATTCCAACAAAATCACAATTTCAGGGTTAATCTAATAAAGATTTTTCCAAGCAAGCTCCTGAGGGTAATAAGAAATGCTGGGATAAAAAAAAAACTCCCAAAAAAGAAAGGGGAGAATCTCGGCGCACTGAGACCCCACAGAATAGATATAATCTCAGAAATAGAGATAATATATAAACACTTGACAGATATCAATATACTTATATACGCCAATCTCATTCCTTTCAGGACTCATCGCAAAAACGCAGTGAGAGAGGGGGGTGGACAGAGCAAAGCACAGAGTACTTAAAACCGAGACAGGAATCACAAACCTCAACAGAGGTTTCTCTTAAAATGAATGAGAAATCTCTCCAACAAAAACCCAATTTAAAATGAAAAAAGTGGCAGCAGTTGCAGTTCGACATACTACTTAAGAAGAAGGCTCTCTTGAAGAACAAGAAGTGGGCACTAGTGCTATTAGACAGCGCAGCAAAGTTCACAATAGTTCGCCGGAATCTTCTAGAGCATCTGGAGGTGAAAGCAACTGATGACTTTTTACAAGTAGAAACTGCGGACATGCATGTTTCCCCACCTCATAGGGTGTATGAAGTAACGCTACAATTAGAAGGAGACATTGAACGCACAATAGACGCAATCTTTTGGGATCGCGTAGTGAATATATATGATATTTTGTTGGCTGAACAAGACTGGACACCTGAATTTGCCCATACCTGCCCATATGGGGAAGATGTTACTAAACCTTCTTTCTTGCCTCTTGTTCCCAAAAAGCTTGCAGAATCCTATGCCATCGATTGGGCAGTGGTGCAGGCACCTGCGTTATATCACAACCATGTAGGATGGGACAAGGCTTCCCCTACCATGCAATTCCTATTAAAAATCAACCCCAAGCTCAACCCCAATATCCAATAAAACATGATGCTAAAGCACACATGAGAGAAATTCTCACACAACTAGAGAACAGGGCGTAATTTAACCATGCATCTCCCCAATGAGTAATTCTTTATTCCCAGTAGCTAAACCGGACCATTCATACAACATAGTCTTACACTACAGACATTTAAACAGTCATACACACACATATGCTATACAAACCTCACATAGCACAGCACTGATGAACCGCATAGTGCGCAAAAAATACAAAACAACACTAGACATTTCCAATGTTTTTTTCTGCCAAAATATAGCACCTGAGAGTAGAGATTTAACAAGTTTCAGTGCACTAGGATCCCAGAAAAAATTCTGTTGTTTACCCCAGGGGTACAAGAACATTCCAGGACTGTTGGCAGCTCGTGTGACTTCAATCTTGCACGACATTGATCCTGAAGCATTGTGCTATATAGATAATATCTTTCTCACGGATGATGAATTGCTGCAAGATTTAAGAGTAGCCCACATTGTTGTGGGATTTGCTGAGTGTGGCTACAAATTAAACTTCAGAAAAACAAAAATAGCCTTCCTCAGCGTCCTGATTCTGGGATATGAGCCTGCGAGTGAAGGAAAGAGCCTAGCGCCACAATTCTTAGAAAAATGCGCACAATTACAACCACCCAAGACCATTAAAAAACTCCAATCTCTATTGGGTTTCCTAAATGTTGGCAGAACTTACATTCCAGACTATGCAACATGCATATAACCTTTATATGACTTAATACGTCCTGACCTTTCAAGTAAATTTTGGGCAGTCGAACATGCACGCATTCTCAGACACCTGTAAACAGACATGCTTGCAGCACAACATTTACACACAAGGGACAACAAAACACATTTGGTCATCAGAGTAATTGCTGGTGCCATTGGTTTCATCTATGCAACGTTTAATGTGGGTGAGACCGTCTCAATTGCGTACACATCACATTTGTACTCAGCAGCAGAACAGCGCTTTGCTCCCACTGAGAAAATTCTCACTGCTGTTCAGATGGCTGTCATTAAAGAAAGACCTCTGGCCAAAAGCAAACACATCATTGTCATTTCGCCAAATCCAGCCCTTGAGGCTGTCACCAAAGTCAGCGTTCCAAATGCTAAACCATTACTTCCACATTGGATATAGTGGTCCATGTCTTTTACAGCTACTGATGTAGACTACATTTTTGACCCAAAATTACAAACTCAAGAATTTTTGCAATATGAACTAGAATACCCAGTTCCAGCAAACACACTGCCTTGTTGTCAATATCAAAGAGTCATGTACACCGATGTCTCAGCGCAACCTGCAATTGGCACAAAGCATCAATACTCAGCTGCTTGCTCAGTCGTAAGTGGCTACATGAAGGATAATACATTTTGTCTCCAACATACATACACGCAAACCCTAGGGGATTGCACAGCACAATTAGCAGTACTAAAAGCTCTGGTGATGGCAGTGGAACATACGGATCCTGCACAGTTAACACTTATTGTTTGTGGTTCGTACTATTGTGTCCAGTCCTTCAATAAATACCTGCATTCCTGGCACCAGAATGGGTTCAGAGATTCTGAAGAAAACCATTAAACACAGACTTCTGGGGGAAAAAACAGATCTGAAGGAAACACTACCAAATGTCTATGTTATACACACACACTTGGACACCAGTGCGTTGGAATACACGTTGCTGGGAATATACTGGCTGAAGCTGCAAAATCAGCAGTTGCTATGGCTGTTGTTGCTGCAGTAACCCGCTTAGGTGCGAAACCAGATAAAGACACATGGGCTGCCGTGAAAGCTACGGCTGATGGTACACCCTATCCATAAGCATTTCCAGGTAAATATTCCTACCGAATGGGAAGCTGCCTAAACGCTGAGGTTAAGATACCAGGTGTAGGAGTTTGAGATATTCCCAACAAAGATATTAGACCAGAGATGATTAAAGCTGCGCATGAGGGGGTAGCCTCTGCCCATGCTGGTGTGGCAGCTACAGTATCATGGTTACAAGCCTGTTATTGGTGGCCAGGCCTACACAAACAGGCCAAGCAGTATGTCCTTTGTTGTGACATCTGCCAACAAATTAAAGTTTCCACTGCTAAGCGCCCACTGTAGACACCCCTCCTCATTTCCAACAAACCATTACACTGTGTGTACTTGGACCATTGTGGTCCCCTAACACCGGACAGTGCATACAAATACATTTTAGTCACTGTTGGCTCCTGCCCCAGATTTCTATGGGTGTGGCCACACTGCTCGTCTGACGCTCAGACTGTTATTAAAGATTTGCGAGTCTTTATCGGCACATATGCAGTTACGGCTTTCCACTCGGACCAGGGCCCCGCTTTCCCTTGAAGGGCATTCAGGGACGCCATGGCTTAGTTTGGGGTCTAACTCCAGTATTCGTCTCCATTTCATCCTGAGGGAAACAGTGTTGTGGAGCGATTAAACCATAATTTAAAGCAATCCTTAACAGACAGAGTCTTAGATACGGGTTGTAGTTGGCTTAATCACCTGTATGGAGTCCATAGGGCACTTAACAATCTGCCTAGAAGGTCCCTGTGGGGTCGTACATCCTATGAGTGCCTGTTTGGAATCCAAATATATGTTCTAGATCTTGATAGTCCTGGTGTGGAGGTTGTAGAAACACCTTTTGACATAAATGAAAGTGTCACTGTCTTACAGAAAATTGCAACAGTTCCGTGAAGAAAATGCTTCTGCCAGTGCTGCCTCCACAGGAATTAAGGACGCACCTGTAATGCCTACAGGCTGGATTCCTAAAGTTGAGGATCTAGTACCTGAAAAGGTTGCCTTGAAAAAGGAATTTGGCCCTTCCTATCGTGCACCGGTCCCAGTCTTGGGAATACACGGTACCAGAGCTGTCATTCTACCGCCATTGGCAGGTGCTAAAGAAAACTGCTTTCTATCCATTGACAATGTCAAGTTACATTATGTGGCCGATCCTGCACAGCCGACCAAAAGGAACAGCCAATAGTTCCTGAATCCCTCTCACTACTGGTCAAGAAGTTCCTCTACAAGTTGTAAGCAGCAACACTGACACCTCTCCGAGCTTGGGGAGGGTGGAAAATGATCTTGCATTGGTTCCACTGACATCAAATAATACAGAATTAACTGATCGATTTGACACAACTTCAACACAGATGAATGGCGTCATCTTTTCTGTGCCACCTTGTAAACACCCACCCCACCTATAAACACAGCTCCAGTAATTGCACAAACTGCTTCTGGTTACTTCGCCGACACGAACGACGTTTCGGACTCATTCACTTCCTCGACACCTGAACTGTAAAAAAACACATAAGCTGATAAACTGGCTTAAAGTAACTTACTTTATTCTTCGATGGAACTATCTGTGGCTTTCCTTGGCTGCACTAACCTTCCTGCTTTGGATTGGGTTTGTTATAACATTCTTTTTGTTAATACATGGTCATTTTCTTCCTGAAAAATCAACCCTTGAACTGGTGGATGAGGTCATAAAAGCACATTTTTTTTCTCACAAGGTCCGCAGAGACTTGTCATTTTGTGAACATTTCTGCCATACCAATTCCTGATGGGATTGTTTGGGATAAAGTAACATTTGATATACAGGACCCCACAGAAGTCACTCAACTACCATATGTGTTTAAACTTTCAATGAACAATGTAATAATACCCGAGGTTGTTTCTGATGATTGGGACGTGAAAACAGTTGATTCTATGATAACTGAATTGCAGTATTACACTATATTTGAAAACGAAGATGTTTATCAATCTAAAGAGAACTACAGTGATATGTTTTGCTATAAAATATTATGGGCACCATTTCATCCACAGAGCAAGTACCCCAAAGACTGTTTTTAATTACACCCAATGGGAACATTGTCCAACTCCACCACAAGGGAGTTCTAAAACATACTCTGAAAAGTTTACATATTTATTTCTGGGCATTATGTTAAAAATGCTGAGTCATATTATTTTAATTTGCGACCTACAGAAAATGTACACATATTATTGACAAATACGAAATGAATTTATTCGGATTCCTTTGTTTCCCAGTTGACTATAGAAGGCTATGCATATTGGCTGAGGTCATTGGACTTGAAAAGTGTGTGGGGAACTACACATTGGCAAATACGGGGGAAGGAAGCTTTATTTAGAGCATGCCTAATACCTGTTCAAGTGATATTTTTAAATGAAACTGCACAACAAAAAAGAAGTTTAGACTTAGCAAAGATTAAGGAATTGAACATGCCCAGTATTCCTAAACCTGCAAATTTCATAAATGGCAAACTTATATCAATGCAACTGAAGATCAGCTCAATGAATGTGTCCATAATGGCATGTTTAATGCTTCACTGTCACGTCCTGGCGGGTGGTTATTGTGGCCAATAGATACCAATGGGTGTCATACACATTTTATAAACTCCACAGGAGGGCTTAGAACTAGTAGGCCAGACACTCGCTATAAATCATCCGAACATGCGGGTATAGTAACCACATACAGTGTAGGGAAACTATGGCAGCAATGGTTAAAGAGTTCCTCACTAGATGCAGTTAGAGAACACTTCAGTCTCCTGTCTAATAACACCAACTGTTAGGCACCAGAAAACAACGCAGAAAGCACTTCTTATTTGAAGTATATATTGAAATTTGGAAGCTTTCCCAGTAAGAAGCTGCTGCTCAGTTAAGGCAAATAGACCAAGAAAACTTACAGAAGGCATTAGCTGTTGTAGATAATGGGATTAATACCCTGTCCGACAGGATATTCACCTTAAATAACATTGTTTCTTCTGCTATAGACATCATACAATCAGATAGGTCTTCCTTACACCATGGACAGAGTCAACTAAGGTCCATTATGCAGTTGGGTTGAACACTTCAAACATTGAAGGCAGGTCACGTTCCCTGGCAACATGTCAGCGCAAGGGAAATATTTTCTACTTTTAATTTAATGCAACAACAAAAACTAATGGCTAAAAAAAGAAGTAACTTATGTCATGCTAAACATTGAAAAATTTGAAAAGTTGCCTTCTACTGTTGCTGAAAAACCATTGGCTGAGTGGTTAATACAAGGGGTCATGAATCTGCCTATTTCCACACTCCATTTCATCTCCTGGTTAAAACATATACCGTTAGGCAGATATGAAAGGCAGGGAGATAGTTACATCAATGAGGTATGGGAGCTATCCTTCTCATACAAATGTCTCAGTGGCATGAAAGAGGTCTTTCTTAGAGATAGTGAATGCAAGACATCTGTCAGCCATTCGAGGGTTTGTAAACAGCTGTCCTTGCATGGGGCGTGTAACGCATCTGCAGTGAACTTGGCTTGTTCTCTGAAGGGAGTTCCAGTCCCCTTGATTAGACCTACGTCCCAGGAGCTTTCAAACGTCAGCTATGTTCTCCTCAATGGTGAAGACTGTTGTGGGATGCAAGCCGGAATAGTTTATGTTGTTTCGGTCTCTAAGATTGTTACAGTCTGCAGTACTTTGGAGCAACATGCCTGCAGGAATTCTAGTGTGACTGGTCTCTGTCATTTAGACCGGTTTTTCATTGTGTGCAGCCCGTGTTTCGGTGCCTTTGGTGCCTTTTGAACATGCACTGGAAGTTTGTCTTTCTACGCAGCGATTGCTTTCATTGGACGCTGATCTGTTGATGTTCCCGCTGAGGGTTCATTAACGGACAAGTGCTTTGAGGATGCGTTTGCTATGGGAAGCTGCTTATGAGCTGTCCTGGAGGATGCGGCTCTTAACTCATTATTGGCCATGCCACAGAAAGCTGCTGCCTTGTCTGAGGCTCAAGCTATGGAACACGACTGCTCCTTGATCCTTCTTGGTGATGCCTTTCCAATTTTAACACCTGCCAAAGTGGAAGATTACCTGTCCTCCACTGTCCCGGATTCAATTGGCAACTTTCAAAATGACGCTGACTCTTTAAATTCAGTCCCTTTTAATGGTAACATTATAAATTGTCCTTTTATATATGCTCCTGTGTCCTTTTAACTTGTCTCTTTTGACCTAGCCCACAAAATTAAAATGCCCTGGCTTCTAGGGGGAGACTACAATTGCCTGTTGGACACTACTTTAGACAGATCCCCCCCCCTTGCTGAATTCAGCCCCTAGTGTACAGGTGGCCCAGATTCATTGTTGGGCTCAACATTCATCTCTCACAGATGCCTGGAGATTGCAACACCCAAACTACTAGACTTCATTCAATTCATTCCACTCCTCATAGGCTCAATGTTAAAATAGATCACTTATTTGTTCATTCGTCCTCATACCACTCATCAGACACTCTAATTACTTGGGAAGAGTACTCTCTGATCATGATACCCACATGGTGGACCTGACTTGGATGCCGCCACGTCATCCAACCCCATTATGGCGACTTCTTTATGAAGCTGTGGATCACCCCAAGAGAAATATTTAACAATACTTTGCAGAAAACCATAACACAGCAACCACTAGAACCATTGAGTGTGATGCATTCAAAGTGGTTACACGGGGCGCCTATATATAGGATGTAACAGGGGTTTGCCAAACCCCTAGAATGTGAAATCAAAGAATCTGAGGCCCGAATCGCTGTCTTAGGGAAAAAGCAGACTGGGATCCCGCCGTCATTCCATCCTATTTAGTAGCAAAGGTGACCTGGCATCTGTACGGAAACCTTAGACACACTAACAATGATGCAAGAAGTCACACAAGCTATTCAAGACTTGGCTCGTAATAGACCCCAGGCCTTGATGGCCTCTCCCTAGAGTATTATGCTACACTCTTTGCTAAGTTAGCACTGTGTCTAGCAGAGATTATGGAGTGGCCTTATGTTTAGGGGCACTCCGCTGCTCCCTGCAAGAGTCACTACTAGTCCCCATCCCAAAGCCTGATCCTGACCCATACTTGTTAGGATTGTTTTGACCCATGGCCATATTAGGTGTAGATTATACAGTCCTTTGTAAGCTCCTTGAAAACAGATATTCACAAGTTGCTCTAGCACTTGTCCATAGCTAGCGGAATAGATTTGTACCCAGCTGCAATACCTCACAGAACATTCGGCATCTTTTCTATATTCAGGATAAGATCAAACGTGACTTCCCAACTGCAGCCTGCCTTATCCTAGACATAGAGAAGGCGTTAGATACCCTTTCTTTGGATCATTTATTCCAAGTGCTCACTAGCCTGGGAGTCTGGAAACAAATTCTTGCATATGCCGGAATACTTTATACAGACCCCTCATCCAGTATTCGGTTGGGCCCATTGGTCTCAGATCCCTTCCCAGTAGGAAGTGGTACTAGACAAGGGTACCCACTTTCCTCTTTACGCTTCGCTTTGGAGATGCAACCATTGGTGGTCCGCCTCCGTGGGGAGGGCTGCGAGTAGGGCTTTTCACTGAAAGATTGGGTGCATGTCGTCTCACTTTATGCTGACAACTTGCTTTTATACATCCAAGACGTAATGACGACTGTCACTCCACTATAGGACACCTTTTCTGCATTTGCCGACAGCTCCGGCCTGCGAGCGAATTGAGCTAAATCAGCAATTTACCCTCTATGTAGAGAACAAATGCCCCATGAGAAGTCTGGGGGGACAAGTCTCCAGTAGTACCCTGAGGCAGTTCTATACTTGGGGATCCAACCTTCTTTTAACCCCCTTGACTTATATGAGGGGAACCTTTGAAAAACCTTGATGGTCATTCACTCACAAGCTTCTTTTGGGGAATTTCTCCATCCCAGTCCCATTGGTGGGATTGCTCTAGCAAAGATGATTATCTTACCTAGATTATTATACTTTTTTACCAAACTTCCTCTTATCCCCAAACACTCTTTTTTCAAGGAGTAGGGGACACTCCTATGCACACTTAAATGGGATATGAAGTACCTTTGCGTCGCCCTCAATAAACTAACTCCTGGTAGAACAAGGTGGACTGGGAGCTCCCTCCTTCGAGGCATATTTTCTGGCCACACAACTGCACTGGCTCTCATGATGGACTGCGGGATTGCAAATGGGTGAGGCTAGCGACTCTCGGGGGCCCTCACACCAGCAATACTGCACAACCTACTTGTTCCCGGAGTGCTACCTCACTCCCTTTGGCCATTGCAGATGATGATAGCATCGGTGTGCCTGCTTCACATACATCGTTTGTCCCATTAGGTCCGGCATATGCCCCCCAAGGTCTCCCTATTGTTCCTCCTCTGTTTTCCAAGCTTTTTAACCACAAAACCTTCGCAACATGGGCAATATGCTCCTTATAAACAGTGGGAGACATATTCAATCAATCAATCAATCAATCATAACATTTGTAAAGCGCACTATGTACCCGTCAGGGTTTCGAGGCGCTGGGGGTGGTGGGGGGGGGTGAGCTGTTAGCGGTCGAAGAGCCAGGTCTTGAGGAGTCTCCTGAAGGCGAGGAGGTCCTGGGTCTGGCGCAGTGAGGTGGGGAGAGAGTTCCAGGTCTTGGCGGCGAGGAAGGAGAAGGATCTGCCGCCGCCGGTCTTGCGCTGGATCCTGGGGACGATGGCGAGGGCGAGATTGGCAGAGCGGAGTTGACGAGTGGGGGCGTAAAAGTTGAGTCTGGAGTTGAGGTAGGTAGGTCCGGTGTTGTGTAGAGCCTTGTGAGCGTGGGTGAGGAGTTTAAAGGTGATCCTCTTGTCCACGGGGAGCCAGTGGAGGTCCTTCAGGTGAGGGTAGATGTGACATCGGCGGGGTATGTCAAGGATCAGGCGGGCGGATGCATTTTGGATACGCTGGAGTCGTTTGATGTCTTTTGTTGGGATGCCTGTGTAGAGTGCGTTGCCGTAGTCAAGTCTGCTGCTGACGAGGGCTTGGGTCACCGTCTTTCTGGTTCCTGTTGGGATCCACTTGAAAATTCTGCGGAGCATTCGAAGGGTGTTGAAGCAGGAAGAGGAGACAGCGCTGACCTGTTTGGACTTGGAGAGGGCTGAGTCCAGGATGAAGCCGAGGTTTCTTGCGTGGCTGGCTGGGGTGGGTGGGGGTCCGAAATCGGAGGGCCACCAGGAGTCGTTCCAGGCCGAAGGGGTGCGCCCGAGGATGAGGAGTTCCGTCTTGTCGGAGTTGAGCTTCAGGCGGCTGTCGTTCATCCACTCGGCGATGGCTTTTAGTCCCTCGTGGAGGTTGGTTTTGGCGGTGAGTGGGTCTTTGGTCAGGGAGAGGACGAGCTGGGTGTCGTCGGCGTAGGAGATGATGCTGAGGTGATGTTGGCGGGCCAGTTTAGCGAGGGGGGCCATGTAGACGTTGAACAACGTAGGGCTGAGGGAGGAGCCTTGGGGGACGCCGCAGATGAGGTTGGTGGCTTTGGAGCGGAATGGGGAGAGACGGACTCTCTGGGTTCTGTCGGAGAGGAAGGATGAGATCCAGTTGAGGGCTTTATCCTGGATGCCGGCTTCATGGAGGCGGGTCAGTAGGGTGCGGTGGCAGACTGTGTCAAAAGCAGCTGATAGGTTGAGGAGGATGAGGGCCGAGGTTTCGCCGTTGTCCATTTGGGTTCTGATGTCATCTGTGGCGGCGAGGAGAGCAGTCTCGGTGCTGTGGTTTCGTCTGAAACCAGATTGAGAGGGGTCTAGGATGGAGTTGTCTTCGAGGAAGTGGGCGAGCTGTGCGTTGATGATCTTCTCGATGACTTTTGCTGGAAAAGGGAGGAGAGAGATCGGTCGGAAGTTTTTGAGGTCCTTGGGGTCAGCCTTGGGTTTCTTGAGGAGGGGTTGGATTTCTGCGTGTTTCCAGCTGTCTGGGAAGGTGGCGGAGTCGAAGGAGAGGTTGATGATCTCGCGGAGTTTGGGGGCGATGATGGCGTTGGCTTTGTTGAACACGTGATGAGGGCATGGGTCCGTGGGGGAGCCTGAGTGGATGGTGTTCATGGTTGTTTTTGTTTCGGTGTCGTCCACGTGGGTCCAGGCGGTGAGGCGGCAGGCGTCTGTGGAGATGTCAGGGGTGGGGTCTGGCGGCGGAGTGGCGTTGAAGCTGTCGTGGATGGTTGTGATTTTCTGGTGGAAGAAGGTGGAGAGGTCGTCGCAGAGTTTCTGGGAGGGCGGGATGTCGTTGGAGTTGGCGTTGGGGTTGAAGAGTTCCTTCACGAAGCCGAAGAGTTCTTTGCAGTCGTGGGCGTTGTTGTTGATGCGTTCAGTGAAGTGGGCGCGCTTGGCGACTCGGATCCGTTGGTGGTGTTCACGGTTGGCGTTTTTGAGGGAGGCAAGGTTGTCAGGTGTGCGCTCTAAGATCCACTTCTTCTTGAGCTTCTGGCAGAGGCTTTTGGAGGCGGTCAGTTCGTCTGTGAACCAGGCTGGTTTTTTCTTTCCTTGGTTGGCGGTGGGTTTCTTGAGTGGGGCTAAGGTGTTGGCGCAGTCGAGGATCCATTGATGGAGGTTGATGGCGGCAGTGCTTGGGTCGGTTGAGCCGGGTGGAGGGTCTTTGGCGAGGGTGCTGGTTAGTTGGTCTTCGGTGATTTTTCCCCAGCGGCGGTGAGGAGGTCGAGGGATGCGGTGGTGTTCGGTGATTTTCGTATAAGAGAAGTGGACCAGTGATGGTCGGTCCAGTGGAGTTCGGAGGTGTGGCTGAAAGAGATGTGGTTGCTTGAGGTGAAGAGGGGGTCAAGAGTGTGTCCGGCGATGTGGGTGGGAGTGTTGACCAGTTGACGGAGTCCGAGGTTGAGGAGGTTGGAGGTCAGTGATGCGGTGTTGACGTCGTTGTTATTTTCCAGATGGTAGTTTAGATCTCCCAGGAGGATGTAGTCTGGGGAAGCGAGGGCGTGGGTGCTCGCGAGGTCGGCGACGGTGTCGCTGAAGGGGGCTCTTGGTCCTGGAGGGCGGTATATGAGGGTTCCTCTGAGGGTCGTGTTGGGGTCCGTGTGGATCTGGAAGTGGAGTGTTCGGCTGTCTTGAGGGTGTCGTCCGTGTGGGTGTGGATTTTGAGGGTAGATTTGTGGGCGATGGCTATTCCGCCGCCGATTCCGTTGGTTCGATCTCTTCTGGTGATTTTATATCCCTCCGGTATGGCGATTGCGATGTCCGGGGCCGAGGAGTCGTTCCACCAGGTTTCGGTCAGGAAGGCCACGTCAGGGGCGGTGGTGTCGAGTAAGTCCCAGAGTTCGATGGCGTGTTTTCGTGCGGAGCGTGTGTTGATGAGGATGCAGTTCAGGTGGTTGGTGTTGGAAGTTCTTGTTGTTGGCTTCGCCGTTCTGTCGCAGGAGAAGTTGCAGGAGCGGCAGGAGAAAGGTCCTTTTGTGTGCTTCGGGGTTGCAAGGAAGCACTCTGCGGAGGGGCCGGGGTTGAGTGCGCGGAGTTCGTTGGTCGAGTAGCGGACGCAGGTGATGCGGGGGGCGTGAGGACCAGGGGGGGTGGCACTGGGCGCGGTCCAGGCGCGGACGGGCGCAGACGGGCTTGCCTCTGGCGCGCCTCCGGCGCGCCAGCGGTGCGCGCGCTGCGCAGACGCGCAGCGCCAGCCATTAAGAAGGGAGGGGGGAGGGAGGAGCAGCTGGGAGGCGGGAGGCGGGAGGGAGCGGCGAATGGGGGCGCGAGGGGGGCGGGGCCAGCAGGGAGGCAGCGGCAGGGATCGGAACGCTTGGGGGAACGCACAAGGGGCAAAAAGCACAAAAACGAGCAAAATTAAAGGCAATCACAATAGAAAAACACACAGTAAGAAATACGGTAATGGCACAGTACACGATCGGGGAGACAGCAATCAGGGGGGCACAACGGGGGCAGAAGCACCGGCGGCGAGGCGCAGAAAAATCAGAAAAACAACTTACAGGACGGCGGAAGCGGCACACGGGTCAAGTGGAGCTAGGCAGAGCCCACTGGACACCAGGGATGAGGCGCAGGAGGATGCCTGCGGGTGGAGGAGGGCCTCGAACACGCAAACAGCAGCGTGGTCGGGGGACAGAGGCAGGAGGCAGCAGGTTGGTGCTGCGGTCGTGGGGGGCGAGCTCAGGACCTGAAACAGGTCAGAGGTCGCTCACTCGCGACGCGCAGCGCCAGCCATTAAGAAGGGAGGGGGGAGGGAGGAGGAGGCGGGAGGCGGGAGGGAGCGGCGAATGGGGGCGCGAGGGGGCCGGGGCTGCAGGGAGGCAGCGGCAGGGATCAGAACGCTTGGGGGAGCGCACAAGGGGCAAAAAGCACAAAAACGACCAAAATTAAAGGCAATCACAATAGAAAAACACACAGTAAGAAATACGGTAATGGCACAGTACACGATCGGGGAGACAGCAATCAGGGGGGCACAACGGGGGCAGAAGCGCCGGCGGCGAGGCGCAGAAAAATCTGAAAAACAACTTACAGGACGGCAGAAGCGGCACACGGGTCAAGTGGAGCTAGGCAGAGCCCACTGGACACCAGGGATGAGGCGCAGGAGGATGCCTGCGGGTGGAGGAGGGCCTCGAACACGCAAACAGCAGCGTGGTCGGGGACAGAGGCAGGAGGCAGCAGGTTGGTGCTGCGGTCGTTGGGGGCGAGCTCAGGACCTGAAACAGGTCAGAGGTCGCTCACTCGCGACGCGCAGCGCCAGCCATTAAGAAGGGAGGGGGAGGGAGGAGCAGCTGGGAGGCGGGAGGCGGGAGGGAGCGGAGAATGGGGGCGCGAGGGGGGCGGGGCCGCAGGGAGGCAGCGGCAGGGATCGGAACGCTTGGGGGAGCGCACAAGGGGCAAAAAGCACAAAAACGAGCAAAATTAAAGGCAATCACAATAGAAAAACACACAGTAAGAAATACGGTAATGGCACAGTACACGATCGGGGAGACAGCAATCAGGGGGGCACAACGGGGGCAGAAGCACCGGCGGCGAGGCGCAGAAAAATCAGAAAAACAACTTACAGGACGGCGGAAGCGGCACACGGGTCAAGTGGAGCTAGGCAGAGCCCACTGGACACCAGGGATGAGGCGCAGGAGGATGCCTGCGGGTGGAGGAGGGCCTCGAACACGCAAACAGCAGCGTGGTCGGGGGACAGAGGCAGGAGGCAGCAGGTTGGTGCTGCAGTCGTGGGGGGCGAGCTCAGGACCTGAAACAGGTCAGAGGTCGCTCACTCGCGACGCGCAGCGCCAGCCATTAAGAAGGGAGGGGGGAGGGAGGAGCAGCTGGGAGGCGGGAGGGAGCGGCGAATGGGGGCGCGAGGGGGCCGGGCCGCAGGGAGGCAGCGGCAGGGATCAGAACGCTTGGGGGAGCGCACAAGGGGCAAAAAGCACAAAAACGACCAAAATTAAAGGCAATCACAATAGAAAAACACACAGTAAGAAATACGGTAATGGCACAGTACATGATCGGGGAGACAGCAATCAGGGGGGCACAACGGGGGCAGAAGCGCCGGCGGCGAGGCGCAGAAAAATCAGAAAAACAAATTACAGGACGGCGGAAGCGGCACACGGGTCAAGTGGAGCTAGGCAGAGCCCACTGGACACCAGGGATGAGGCGCAGGAGGATGCCTGCGGGTGGAGGAGGGCCTCGAACACGCAAACAGCAGCGTGGTCGGGGACAGAGGCAGGAGGCAGCAGGTTGGTGCTGCGGTCGTGGGGGGCAAGCTCAGGACCTGAAACATATTCAGAAGGCCACTTCCTTCCCTTTGACCAATTAATTGCAGATTACTTGCTTCCAACTGGACAGTTCCTTACATATTGGCAACTGTATAACACTTTTCATACTTTTTGGAATACCCCAGATGCTGAACCGCTTCCCCACCCATTCATTCACACTGTACTTACAATGGCATGGGTCACCACCTCATTACTGTACTCTATAAGGTCATTTGTGAAATCCCAGATACCCCCTCACTACACTCAGACACAAATGGGAGGATGACTTTGGGACAGTCTTGCACAACAAAGAATGGGGCATGGCATTAATGCACCCACAGCAAGTATCCTGAAATTCTTGACTCAAAAACATCCAAGTTTACATCTTACACAGAAAATATCTCACCCCTGCACCTTTGAATAACTATCACCTAGATGCACAAATTACCTGCCCACATTGCCCTTTCCCAGATACAGACCTCAAGCATGTTCTTTGGGCATGCCCAGCGATACAGAGCTGTAGGCACTCTGGGCACCACACCTGCAGGGAAGTTACAGAGCTGGAAGATTTGCATATATGGGAGGCAAGTGCCTTAGGCATCTTAAAATGTAGGAAAAGGAACAAAGTGTGCATCCACTTTGTGGCTATGGCATTGCTCCTGGCCACCGATACCCTCACATCATTGAGACCACAGCCAGTGGAGGCCTGGCAAAGCTCTTTACAAATGGGGCACAGTGGAGGAGGAGGAGGCACTCCGCGATGAAGAAGCTCATGGCCTCCACAGACAGCCCATTTACTCTTACTGGACCACTTTACTCCTGGACTTCCAACAAAAAACGTGCAATGATACCATGCTCCCATGAACACATTTATACTCACAATACTACTCCCACTGTTCTTATATCATTTATTAGTTTAGATATTCCCAGTACTCTATTCAGTCTAACACCTGCCTACTTCTCACCCCTTCCCAGTCCATGTCTATTTATAGCCTACCCTATGCTCCAGGTTCCAATCCCCTGACTGCCACTCCCCCACACAATTTTCACTTAGGTCTACACTACAGCCCCCTATCCCATCTGTCATACCTTTTACTCCACACTATGCTCATTACACAGTTCAGTTAGCAGTCCCCATCTATGTATACCCATTACCCCCCCCCACCAGTTAACCGTTGTCTCACAGCAGTTTGTGTACAAGCATAATACCCATACCCACATTTGCAACACTCACATTGTTTTGCAACTCTGATGTATGGATATTTCCCCCTACTTGCCACCTCCCCTCAGTTTGTTAATTGTGATTGCTCAACTGTTTGTCTTATTTTATCAATTTTTCTTTTCATATTTATCTGTTGTACATTTAATGGTCGTTCGTTCTTCTGCTTGTACTTCATAGTACACCTTAATAAACAAAAGGTTTAAAAATAAAAGCACAAGAATTGGATTGGGCCAACTCCTTGCTTACCTTCGGACATCGAAGAATTCTTCAATTAAAATATCTGAGAAACTAAAGTTCTGAAAAGGCAAGGCTGCATTGGGTGTCCAAGGTGGGAGCTTCATCATTGGATGGTCTTGGGTTGAAGCAGCAGTGACAATTTCTACTTTCAGACTGCTGAAATGGAAGTTGAAAAACTCCAGCTGGATGGAAGAGGCCTCTAGCAGAAGCCAGTTTGAGGTCGGATACCCCTTTGGCGAAGGACCACTGAAACAGGTTTTCTGCTGAAGGGAAAAATGTAGTGGTTAGAAGCCATGAAATCAATCTAACCAACAATGCACTCAGAGCACTTTTTGGCCACATTTTTTCCCAAGCCCTCAGTTTTGGAAATTGACCATCTCTGCACATTTAGCACCACAACCAAGGTTCCAGGCATGGTAGGTTACCTCTTGGGGGTTCAGGACTCACTCATGCATGGTCCAGGTTTAAAATGGTGGGAGCCTTTATTTCCCTGTGGCTCTAAACAGAAGGCCAGCAAATTAGCCCTTGTACTGTAGTTACTTCTGGTAATCCTGGTGCAGGTGAAGATTAGGCCTAGGCGTAGAACTTCCTTCCGCCATCAGAGTTTGTGAAATTTGGGCACTCTGTGCTACACAGAGTAGCGTGGAGCTCCCGAATTCTGCTCTCCGGCATGGAACGGAGTTTGTCCCCACTCGCTAGATTAGGTTTTGGTGCTCTCTTGCAAGCGCAAATATTCTCTGGGGTGTTGTTTCCAGCCCCGCCAGTGGCCAAAACAGGCCACTCACAAGCGTGAACTCACTTTCGAAGTACATTTTTTAATTCACATCCACTAAATCTAGTCAAAAAGACCATTTTGACTGGATTTTCTTTTCCAATGGACCTAGCAATTTGTGTTTCAGAATAAGAAGCCTTTTTTTTCAAACAGGAACGAAGTGTGCCAGAGACTCCAACTTGCTGGGCCTGTCCAGCAGGTTCCTCCCAGTGCTTTGTCCATCTCCTGGTCACTTTTCACTTGGATTTTAAGGTGGAAGGATCATTCTTTTTGTCTCCTGGATATACCTTTGGATTTAAGGACTTTGTTTTTTGTGAAATTACACAAGTAAGTTCTAAAACTATTGAATAAGGGTGTTGGTGTTTGTTTGCTTGGGCATTCACCAGCATTTCTTTGTTCTTTAATTTGATTTGAAAAATGTATAGTGGTGGGTGGCCTGGCATTTGAATGTGGGCCTACTTATGATTTATTTAGCATTTCATTGATTGTTTACCTTTTCCAAAGGAAAATTGTTGCACAGCTCAGTACCTTTTCTACATGTTTGCAGCATTTGCAATATTATCTTAGTATGTGGCCTAGATTTCCAAAGGGCCATTTAAGCCAGTCATCCCAGGTCAGTACTAGTAGTCATCAGGGCATGAAATACATGTTTTAGTGGTATTTGCTTTTAAAACTTCATTTACGGTAGGGATGGCATTGGATTACATTTTAAATGTTGGCTATTTTGGGGTAATAGTATTTATTGGCATAGGAGGATTTTGTTTGACCACGTGGCTAGCAGCCATTTTGTGCATTCAGCCAGTGTCCCATACGCTTGCATGTGTTCTTCTTAGTTCTGTTTGCTCTTTGTTGTTGCTGCTAGCCATTTTGTCCTTTCAACCAGTGTCCCTTGCCATAGGCTTGCATGAGTTCTTTGTTTTCCATGCCTCCTCTTTGCTCCTTGTTGTTGTTTGACCATGTTGCATTTTGTCCATCCTGCCAGTGTTCTTTGCAATAGGCTTGCATGTGTTCTTTGTTTGCCCTGCCTCCTTACTTCTTCTTGTTGTTGTTGGACCATGTGGCTGGCAGCCATTTTTAGTCCACCCAGCCAGTGGACCTTCCTTTCCCAGAGGCTTGCATGTGTTCTTTGTTTGCCATGCCGCCTTACTCCTTGTTGTTGTTGTTGTTTGATTATGTGGCTGTCTGGCAGCCATTTTGTCAATCCAGCCAGTGTCCCTTGTCACAGGCGTGCATGGTTCTTTGTTTGTCATACTTACTCTTTGCTCCTTGTTGATGTTGTTTGCCCATGTGGCTGGCTGCCAGTGTCCCTTGCCACAGGCTTAAATGTGTTCTTTGTTCTCCATTCCTCCTCCTTGCTCCTTGTTGTTGTTGTTTGACAATGTGGCTGGCTGGCAGCCATTGTACCCATCAACCAGTGTCCTTTGCCATAGGCTTGCATGTGTTCTTTGTTTGCCATGCCTCCTTGCTCCTTGTTGTTGTTGTTTGACCATGTGGCTGGCCGCCATTGTGTGCATGCAGCCAGTGTCCCTTTGCTATAGGCTTAGTGTGTATTCTTTGTTCCCCATGCGTCATCCTTGTTCGTTTTGTGCATACACTGTGTAGCCAGTGTGTCTTTGACATAGTTTTACATACGAACATCACTCATTATTGATCATTTGTTTTTATTTAATTCTTAAGCCATTTTTTAGTTCATTCTTTTAATTTCTATATTTTAATTTCTATATTTTAGTATATTTTTTATTATTTTGTAAATCTTTTTCCAGCTTGTTTTGTAATTTTTTTATTTTAATTTTTATATTTTATTTTTAATTTTTTAATAACTTTTTACTTTTTTTATTTTTCTTTTTATTTTATTTTTATAATTTTGTATTTGTATTTGTGTTTTGTTTAATTCTGCATTTTGCCTATATCTATCCGTCTGCTCCATTACATTCTTCTACCCATCCGTCCACCAAAGATGCACAGTTGCACTACAGCATTCAGCTTCTTAGGTGTAATTCCATTTTCTCAGGACACCCTGCCTGGGGAGCATGGCAGACAAATCAACATCATAATTCTTTTTGTCAGTGATTATTCCATTTCCCCATGGCCCACCTTGCCACCATAGGTTATTTTATTTAAAGGAGTATTCCATTTACCCATGCACCTCTATCCTATTACCCCAGGTGTGTTTTAAAACAGATGAAGATAAATCAAAGAGCTACATCTGCCTGTTGTGCTGTCTGATTTGAAATGTAATTTTTGATGGTGTGGTGGTATGGTTTGCCTTTACAATGTTTGATTAACTACTAGGCATATTACATAAGAAACCAACTGCACTAAGATTGCATTTCTCTTTACTAGTTTCAACCTGCTGCAACACTAACTACATGTTTTTCTTGCTTGGTTGTTTTTAGGTGTACAAGAGCAGACACCCCACATCACCTGCAGTACTGTCAAAGAGATGGGCTTACAGTTACCTCGTTCCACAGGCACAAAACTCTTTTTCTTGTGCATAGTAGTGCCACTGCCAACCTAGAACTATTTAAGAAGGCCACAAAGAAAGTTGCTCCCAAAAAGAGGCCAGTGATAAAAAACAGCTTACCTCCAGTGGTGTGCCATCTGCAACCTTTTTTGGGAGATGTGTGCCTGCCACAGCGGCCTCCGGGAAGGAACCTTGGAGCACTCCTGCATCAACACCACCTCAACCCAAGCCCAAGACCATGTCAGTCAGTGCAGCAGCCACTGCAATCGTGGTGACACTGACAAACAGTGATGTTGACTTGGATTTGTCCCTTTTTTTCGAAGTAATACCCAATCATTTCAGGAAACAGAGCAAAGTTGACAGCAGTCTCAGCCAGATCTTCCTGAAGTTGGAGCAGAACAGGAGGTCGAGCTTTCTGTCAAGAAAGAACCTCCTCTTTTAGAATCAAGGGCTCCCAGATCGCCAGCAAGTAAAAGGAAGGGTACTACTCCACCTTCTTCTCCAATCACCACTTCTGATGGCAATGAAAGGGACAAGGAGTGGACCACACCATAGTCCGGGAAATGTCAGGAGAGGCAAGTGAAAAGAAAAGTTCCAATAAGCCTCACAATCCTGGAAGGGGATGATGATGAGGAGGATGACAACAACACAGTCATTATAGAAGCTGGCATAGAGGAGTCTGACATTACTATCAAACCTGCTCCAAGGGATGCTGCATAGACAGCACCACCAGCTCCTGTATTTTTAAGACCCCAGCAGAGACCTGCACCAACCCCTACCTCAGTACAAATATTCACTGCAGAGACGCAATGGACACACCCACAAGCACCTGCACCTACATCCAGTTCATCCAGTTCTTCTTCAGTCATTGGCAGTTCCCAGGTTAAGACTTTTTTACGATTAACGAACAGGAGGAGAACATTGCCATATGCTCTTTTGGCCACAGGAGTGTTTGTCGAGGTAAACCTGGTTCACATTATGGTGCTGGAAGCCAGACAACCCATATGAAAAAACCTCACGCAATCCGATGGGAGCAGGATCTTAAACAAATAGCTCAATGTGATCACAGTGGTGAAGGCAAGGAGAGCCAGGAAACATCAGCTACACCTGGTCAAATCAAGGTGGAAGGTGAGGAGTAAGCGGGTGACATCATCCTCACCCAATGCAGCCCTGTCACAGCAGTGCACCAGAACACCTGCCTAAGTGACCTCAAAATGGCACAGATAGAATCAGAGTCAAATGGCGACACCACAGCATACAGTGACTGCACCACGACGCACATTAAGTCTACCACCAGCTACATCTGAAAAGTTGGCTGCATCAGTGGCCCCACAAAAGTAAAAAATCCAGGCTACAATTATGGGCATGTTAAGGCAGGAGGTGCCCTATGACTGCAACCCCCCAATGGCACGTTTATACAATGGCAAGCTGGCAAAAATATTAGCGCAGGCCCACCTCACTTTTGCTTCTGGAAGGAGTGGGCTTTTCAGACTTTGAGGCAGCCTTCTGCCCAAAAAGGAAGGTTTCATGCTAGACCTATTTTACCAGAGCAGCTCTTCCAGCGTTGCATCACAATGTGCTGCAATTGGTTGGGCAAGCTTTGTTCCTAAGTTTTGCCCACACTATCCACCTGATGACAGACATGTGGACCAGTTGTCAGGCAATAAATTGAATGTGCATCACTGCACACTGGATCTCTTTTCTGGGGGGTAAGGCAAAAGGTATTTACAGGTCTTGGCCCTGAAGAAATTTCTAAGAGTGTTCACCAACATGCAACAGTAGCCATGTTTGCCATGGAGAAGTCACACACAGCTGCAAACATCTTGGAGGAATTTAATAGCACGGTGTCTGAATGGCTGAGACTCAGAGGTCTTTAAGTTGGATTTGTTGCCACAAACAATGGCAGTAACATAGTCAAGGCAATGGCAGATGGTGGCTATTTTAGGTCCTGTGTTTGGTACACTGCATCAACCTGGTTGTGCAAGACTTTGTTTAAAAATAAGACATAGTCAGCAACATACTGCCCACCTACAGATGCATCTGCACTCATTTCCTACCATTCTCTTAAAGCCCCGAAACAGTTGTGATTATTCAGCATGATAACAGGGTACCAGTTAAAGCCCTGTTACAGGAAGTGCTCACACGTTGGAACTCAACTTATTATACATTGCAATGTCAGTTTGACTATGTCATTCAAAGAGGAGCTGATGCAATTGGGAAAGCTATGACCATGGATGTGGACAAATGGGGCCTAGACAAATGCCTCACACAGATGCTGCTCCCTTTTGAGGTTTTCACATGGGAAGCTAGCAAGGAGGACTGTACAGTTGGCCAAGATATCCCGTTATTGATTCTGCTACAGGAGCAGCTAAAGAAGGTGTCTGAAAAGTTCGCATTCTTGGCTGCAAACGAAAAAAACAGAAACGCATGCCTTGGTAACTAGCATAAGATATCCCTTGACTTGTAATGCAAGGCTGCAAAATGACATTATCTCTTCCAAAGAGTACATCTGTGCCAGCATACTTGAGCCACACAACAAAATAATTCTGAAGGGGATGTTTCACAATACAAGAGGTGGATTGTGGAGCAAGGAGAAGAACTGGAAGAAGAAAGTATGGAACTTGGAGTCCCCCTCCATGGTTCTTGAGTGCCACCTTCAACTTCCAGAGAGGGCAGTCTTGACTCTGATCTGCCAACCCCACCAACAAGAAAAACAGTGACAACAGTAATAGAAAAATTGGACCCAACTCCTGCATTGGCTTGGTTTCAGTAGCAGGTCTTATGTCCAGTGCAGAGGTGAAGTAAAATGTGGTCAAGCAGGTGGCAGCACCAATGACCATTCAGAGGGTGTTCCAGGAGTGTCTAGATGACCTGAAAGAGGTGTATGTGGATCAAAACCCAATTGTGCATTGGTATTGGAAGATGCGCCAATGGCCAGAGCTCAGCAGTCTGGCAGTAACGTTTCTGGTTTGTCCCTTAGCCAGCCTGTCTGCTGAATGTGTGTTCAGTGCAGCTGGTGCGGTTGTTACAGTGAGCAGGACCAGTCTCTCTCCTCAAAATGTGGAGAGATTGACCATGATCAAAATAAACCAGCATTTTATACCACATGACTACACCATTCCGGAAACACCACAGGAAGATGAAGAGGATGATTGTTCAGACTCAAGCATGTTAGCTGACCAACTTCTGGGTGAACCACCAGAGTTTGAGGACAAACTTTACTTCCGGGATCGAGTATGCCAGTGCCACCACAGATTTTTTTATAATATTTCTCGTTCGGCTTCTTTTTCTTTGTTTACAAAATATATATACATCTCTATATATATACATAGATAGATATATATAGATATAGATATATATAGATATGTATATATAAATATATATATATGTATATATCTATATCTATATATATATAGATATAGATATATATAGATATGTATATATAAATATATATATATGTATATATCTATATATATCTATATCTATATAAATATATATATATATATATATATATATATATATATATATATATATATATATATATGCTAGTACACAATTGTGTCAGATTATGCTGCCCCAACATTGATTTTATAGTCACATACAATCCTGGATTGGAGTTGAGCCCGTGTGCAGTGAAGAAGCCCCCAGAGACCCTCCAGGATGTTGGATATGCTGCCTGCCTCCTTCACATGCCATTGCACAAACTATTTTTACATTACCTCGCAGGGCTGCCCTAGAAGATTATTCATTAAAAGACTGCCAGCGCCAAAGTCTAATTCCAATGGATACCATCACAAAGGAGGTATTTTTGTTCAACCACCATGCTTGGATTTGAAGAGATAACTAAGTAACCATTGCACCAATGAGTAGTGATACATTGATTGTGATTATGAATTTATTTGTGAGTGATGACTGATGTATGTAGTGGCTGACAGTGAGGGAGGCAGTTCAACAAAATTGCAAACTTGTTTCCAATGATTTGCGGTGTTTCTGGGCAAAAAAGTTTTTTTCCTGAAAGTGAATGGCCATTCAAAAGTAGTGAACTTTTCTTGCAGGGTCTACTTCTTTTTTCTGTTTCCTCGCAACAAACTGGCAACTTTAGTTACCAATCAGAATTGTATACAAACAAATACTCTAGTTCTGTTTCTCTATTTGTTCCTCAACAGTAGTTCACTTCACATATCTACTTTGCTTGGTGTGGGACTGGGATGGAGGGCGGGACTACCTCATCAGCTAGAAAGGAGTCTTCTGGGTACACTCCTGACTCCTCAAGAAGCTTACCCTGCTTTCTTTTGTCCTTTTCATTTACTCTATAATACATCTGCCATTTGTTTCAATACACAGGCCTTCTCCTTTCCTGCACGAACAAAACTTGGAAGACTCAAGACTTCAGCTTACATACTGGATAGGTTCAGATGGGCACCAGAATGACGGAAGTTCCAAGAAGAATGGAGATGCATCGCCCAATTTGGCAATGCAGTGTCATTTTCCTTTTAACAATCATAATTTTTAGAAATGAGTGGGTTACATTCAATCTTCCATATTTCAAAACAGAAGACATACCTATTAGGATATACTATTTGGGGTCACTCTGGGGCAGAAGGACTGTTTCCAATTAATTTACTGAACTCTATCATACTTTCTTACTTATCCATTTTTTTCTTTCCACAACAGATTGATAATGGTGTGCTGCTCAGCTCCCCAATAAATAATGTTGTGGATTCCTTTGTGTAGTGTTTGTCTTTGACACACCTTTCCCCAAATCCCCTTTCCCATCCATTCATTGAGCCCCTAAACCTCTTCCCCCGGGCTGCATGTTATTGAGGTGTGACCTAATTGTACACCATAAATGAATCACACACTTTCTGGGGCAGATGTGTTGAACATAATACCAACTCACTATATGGCTTTCTATTACCTGAGCAATATTCCACATCGGCCCCATCAACAACTTCATTCATGTCTTGTGTGTGTTCTGTTAATGCTTAACCTGGTCTAAATACTTTTGAGTCTGAACCCACTTCTGACTCCATGATCTTATTTTCTAAGTTCAATTTTAAACTATAGCTCCCCACCATTACTCGGAAGAAATTGATATTGCTATGTTTTATTATCATATCACGTCTTCTTTGCTGTGTGTCAATACTGTCATTGCGGTTGTCTGCTCTCAGTCTTCCTACAGTTATGATATATGATGATGACCCACTAATTCTCTATTTTCTTTCAATCTAGATAACAGTAATGGATAACCCTTTGATTAATCCTGTAGTTGGAGTTCACATAGGTGGGAGTGGCACCTTCTGTCAAGTTCTGTCTTCTCTGTTAGCATGCCAGCCTGCTACTGCTTTCTACCTACCACCCATTTAATGCCATTTTGGGAAAGCCCTGCAGTAGGAAGAAGACTTGCTTGCTTTATCTATTCAGGTATGAGAATAAATGTAGATTGAAGTGAACTTGTTTAATTAGTATTTTACTCATACTGAAGATTATGTTGTCTGTGTGTAGTGGCTTTTTGTAGGCAAAATAGGCAAGGGCAATCATCCCCTAGTAATAAAGCAAGGGTATCAGAAAATGACATATACTTTTTTTTAGCAGATTAAAAATAGCAGTCTACACTAAAAGGCAGCAGTGCAAACTAAAAGTCTAAAACACCAAAATAAAGATTTGAGATGCAAATGAAGTAAATAAATATCCCCTTTATTATTTACAAATAGAAAACCCGCCCTTTTCACCCACAAAAGTCCCGCCCCTCTCCCCGATCAAATACAAACCCGGCCCCAAAAAGGCCAACGAACAGTCCAAACTACAGTCCAGCCCAAATCCCTCCCCACTCTCTCCACCCACAACAAGTCCCTCCCACAAAAAATAAATAAACAAAACAAGGGCTTAAAAAAGGGCACTGTCTATATTGGTCATGAGCAGGTTGATGTTCTGCACAATACTGGTGAGCTGGCTCTCTATTCAGTCCATCGGCTGCAGAATGTGTCGAAACAATGCCCTGGTAGAGCAGGAGGGTGTAGCAGCAGGTGCAGTCATGGAATCTGACTGCAGGGGACGATGCCGCCGATGTACTGGCCAAGAGGCTGAGGGCTGGCATGCTGTTCTGCTGGAGCGTGGGTCCGAGGCAACTGTTCTGGCCTCTTCCTCCTCTAGGATCACCAGGTGCTGGTATTCCGCCTGAATGTTTCCCAGCCTCTGCTGCTGGAGATGGGCCTCTGTCTCCTGCCTAGTTAGTGGTGGTCATCAGGCAGGAGTAGATATATCGAGAAAAAAGAAGAATAACAAAATACAAATTGTAAACAATGCTCCGAACAAACACTTTTTCAAATGATAGATAGTGGGTAGTACAATAGTACATTGCTGTTGTGATTAATATTTATGATTAGGGGAGTCACAGGGCCAATATTTTGTTTGTTTACCTACACATGCCTCACATAAGAAGCACTAACTGTCTGGTAGAAAAGAATTAAGGCAGAAGGAGACCAGGTCATTTTTTTTCTTTTAAAGGCCTTTCTAGTAACTAAATAGACACATTTAGTGGAAAAATAAAAAAGAATTACCTCTTATTATGATGAGTAAGGCATTATGCACTATGGAGTACAATTTGTGCCAAATTATTGGAGGCATGCTAGCCAGCGCTTCAAGTACATTGTTACTGTGTGCAGCTCAGGCAGCTGTAGCTGACAATTGTCTATCTTTAATTACAATGGCCCTGCTCTTCCCCATATGCCCTTCACCTAGTTTAGTTTCTATTCCAACTCCAAAGAGGCACATGAATAAATATAAGCAACATCACACATGACATGTATAAAATGCAGATATATTTTATCCTGTCTGTTGTAAGTGGATGGAGCGGGGAAATGATGCACTGCACTACAGGGAAAGGAATGGGCTATATAGATTGTATATGGCACGTTCGTCACAGAGTACCCCCTATGCCAAACTTGAAATTAAATTGGGCACTTACTGGTCCCAGTTTACTCACTGGTCTCCCCCTCCATCACAAATTCTTTTCAGCAAATTGATTTACTGTGCGGTAAGGAAAGTAAATAAACTTGACTTACTCTACTGCAGAGAAAGGCAGATGCATTAAGCGGGTAGGTAGAGCTTTTGCTATAGAAGAATAGAGGGGCGTCACATATCTATCTACAGAAGAATAGCTCCCTATTTTAATCATCCAAGCAATTACTCAATTGTCCTTTCATTCTTCCCCTAGATACACCCTAAGCCACCATGATTTAACCCATTCGCTGCCAGGCCTTTCCCCCTCCTGTGCCAAGCCTTTTTTTGGCTATTTGGGGCGGTTGTGCTAAGGCTTATGTGGCTTGGGTCCACATAAACTACCCAGGCCAAATTTGCGTCCTTTTTTTCCAACATCCTAAGGATTCTAGAGGTACCCAGAGTTTGTGGGTTCCCCGGGAGGAGACCAAGAAATTAGCCAAAATACAGATAAAATTTTGTTTTATTTAAAATAAAAATGTGAAAAAAGAGCTGCAGAAGAAAGCTTTTGGTCTTTCCATGAAAATGGCATCAACAAAGGGTTTGCCATGCTACAATGACCATCTTCCCAGCTTTCAGGAACAGGCAGTCTTGAATCAGAAAAGCACATTTTTCAACACAATTTTGGCATTTTACTGGGACATACAATTTTTACTATTTTTTATGCTTTCAGCCTCCTTCCAGTTAGTGCCAGAAATGGGTGTGAAACCAATGCAGGATCCCAGACAGCTAAACATTTCTGAAAAGTAGACACAATTCTAAATTCACCAAGGGGTCATTTGTGTAGATCCTTTAAGGTTTTCCTACAGAAAGTAACAGCTAAAATAAAACAAATTGACATTGAGGTGAAAAAAAGAGCTGTGTTATTTGGAGAGTGCCTAGCTGTGGATTTTGGTCTCTAGCTCAGCAGGCACCTAGAAAAATCTACCAAACCTGTTAATTTTTTAAAACTAGACTCCTAGGAGAACCCAGGGTGGGAGAACTTGTGGTGCTCTCACCAGGTTCTGATACCCAGAATCCTTAGCAAACCTCAACATTTGGAAAAAAAAACACTTTTTCCTCACAGTTCGGTGCTGCAAAGTTCTGGAAACTGAGGGGAGCCACAAACTTCCGTCTACCCATCATTCCCCTACATCTCCCAATAAAAATAGTACCTCACTTCTGTGGATAGGCCTAGTATCCGCGACAGGAAATGCCCCAAAACACACATCAAAATTATCAAATACAAAACTACTGGTTTTGAGGGGGTCACCTGCATTTTTTGTCCTGGACTCAGCAGCCATCTAGGGAAACCTGCCAAACTGAAACAAATCTGAAAACTAAACAATGGAGGGAGTCCAGGAAGGTGTGACTTACATGGAACTCCCATTGTTTTCTTACCCAGAATCCTCAGCAAACCTCAAATGTAGCTAAAAAATAACATCTTTCCCATATTTCTGTGTGAGATCACTGCACTGTCACAAATTTCCTACCACCCAATGTTCCCCTGAGTCTCCTGATAAAAAATGATACCTCACTTGTGTAGGTGGGCCAAGTGCCTGTGACAGGGAAGAGCCAAAAATATGTCGGAATTGAGGGGGAACCAAAGTGGGTCCAAAAGGGCAGCTTACAAAAAAACATCAAGTGGGGTGCAATTTTTATCGGTATAGATATGACAATGCTGGGTAATGGGAATTTTGTGGATTCCTGCAGACTCCGGAAGGTTCCATCACAATAATGTGGGAAAAATGTGTGATTTCAAGCAAAGTTGGAGATTTGCAGGGCATTGTGGGTAAGAAAATGGTGTGGGGTGCATGTAAAGCACACTACCTTGGACTCACCAAGATGTTTCATCTTCAGATGTGTCTAGGTCTTGTAGATTTTTCTACATGGCAGCATCCCAAAGTCCAAAAAGTGCAACCCTTACCATTCCAAGTGGGACGGGTTTGAGAGTTAGACAAACTCTCATGGCTCAAATGTAAATCCAAAACCCAAAATAATCAAATGTCATCTTGCTTGCTGTTGGGATAAGATCTTTTAGTGTGTGGGAGGAGAGTTGAAAGACTGTCACCCCCTTTAGTTGAGGTGGAGGCATAACCATGCCCATACTTGTTGGTAGCCACCACCCCACTATTTTTTTTAATTCCCTGGCATCTAGTAGGCTTTCTGCCCCCCCAGGGAGTAGATCGGGGTAATTTCTCCATCTGCCCACCGGTGGGCAGAACAACTTTGTTGCCATTTATTTGGGGTGGGGTTATTGCCATACCCCCACCCTCTTTTCTTAAAAAAAACAGCCTTCCCTGGTCTCGGGTGGGCTTTCTGCCCCCCTTGAGGGCAGATGGGCATTACAAAAATAGGCCGATCTGCCCCCAAGGAGGCAGAAATGACCAACAGTAATGTGCAACCATGGGGCTTGACTTTTGCCCAAGGGGGTGCCCCACAAACAAAACACACACACACCAATCCCTGGTGCCTAAGTGTTTTTTGCCCCCTATGGGGGTAAATCGACTCATTAGAAATATGCTGATCTGCCGCCAAGGGGAGCAGAAATGGCCCAATATAAATTTACCCCCAGAGGAGTGACCCTTGCCGAAGGGGTCGCTCCTCATCAGTAAAAAAAAAAATCCCTGGAGCCGCTTGGTTTCTGCCCCCAAGGGGGGCAAAAATGTCCTAAAATAAATTTGACCCACAGGGGAGCGACCCTTGTGTGAAATTGCCGCAAGAAAAAAGAATCCCTGGCATCTAGTGGTTTCAGCTCCTCTTGGGGGCAGATTGGCCTAAGAAAAATAGGCCAATCTGCCCCCAAGGGGGGGGGGGAGAAATGGCCTAAAATAAAACTGCTCCCTTGCCTAACATGTCGCTCCCCATCTGTAAAAAAAAAAATAAAAAAAGATATCCCTGGTGCCTAGTGGTTTCTGGCCCCCTTGGGGGCAGATCAGCCCAATTAAAATAGGCCGATCTGCCCCCAAGAGGGATGGAAATGGTCTGAAACAATTTGCCCCCCTGGGGAGTGACCCTTGCCAAAGGGGTCTCTCCCCTCATGCCAAATACAAAAAAAAGAAAATCCCTGGTGTCTAGTGGGCATTTTTGCAGCCCACTCGCTTAATGATTGGGCTGCAGAAATGCTCAGACAGACATCAAAGGAAAGGACTTTCCTTTCCTTTGATGCCTCTCTGCCTGCCCCCTCCCCCCGATTGGCCCCTCTGCCCGCCCCTACTCCCCAGATTGGAAGAGAAATGCAAGCATTTCTCTTCCGATCCAGCTGGAAGCTGAGCTTCTAGTGAGAAGGAGGGGACAGCCTCTGATGAGGTCAGCGGGTGATCGGGAGCTGGCGTCATCAGATGTCCCTGGGGGGGCAGGGGTGGAAGGGGAAGCGATTCCCCTTCCATCCCCTGCCCTGGTGGGGTGGGTTGGTGGCCCATGGGCCTGGTTTAGGATGAAATGGTAATGTCGTTGGCACCCAAGCGGTACTGCCGAAGCCGTAACTGTTACATCACTCTCTCCTCCAGTCTTCTACCCAAATTCACATTCCTTTATCCATCCATTCAGTACCAACAATATTCACCCTTTCCTTCTATCATCTTTTCACCCATCCATCCATTTACCCAATACCAATACTTACCCATGTACCCATTTTCATCCAGCCATTCATTCATCCTTTCCTTTCACTCTTTTCACCCATCCTTTCTTTTAACCTTTCATTCTTTCATGTTTCCATCAAGCCATCATTTTTAGTATGCATTATGTGTGCTTTTGCTGAGTTTCTGACAGAAGAGGCCATAAGTAACCCAACCACTGCTGTAGCTGTAATGCAGGGGGTTCATGAATCCGATCATGAAAATGCCCTTGTAGCTAGTGAGTAAGAGTACTTTTCAGTAAGCAAGCAATGTGACTTACTAGTGCCCAGCAACTCCCCCTGCTCCATCTGTTCCTGCAGTGGTCGAACTTAAGCCGGCTGCTCCACTGGTGGTTGGTGTGGCTATAACCACTGAAGAGCAACAAAAGGGTGGAATACAAAATGGTAAATGAAAGACAGAAAAAAGATAATGCAGGGACAACAGGAATTAAAAAAAACATGGATAGAGTAGTTGGAAAAAAGGGAGCCAGTATAAAAAAAGTAAACAAGGCAAAACTAAAAGTAGTATAAAAGTGGAGATAGGTAAAAGTTAGGGAAATAATAATAATACTATTAAATAATCGAAATGACTGGGGTGAGCAGAGCCATCAGCATTGGTGCAGGTGGATAGCACCTTCCCAGCTCCTGCTGGACCCACTGGTTCAGTGCCCTTCTTCTTGCCCTTCGGTGCTGATCTAAGATTAGAAAGAAGATAAATAAATTACATTAGTGGTACCATTAATCTCCACTAAATTATCATATAACAGGCAAATGCGTTCTTAAATCGCATCACCTATGGTAGTATACTAGTATGATCAACTACCGTTGAGTTGGCTATACTCCTAAAATCCCTTTATCAAATTTCCTTAAGAAAATCTACATTTAGAACTAATGCATTGCAGTGAATATTCTTTCATTCTACATTCATTCCATTCTTGTTTCTCACCCCCCTTGATGGACCAACTCAGCCTCTCTGTTTTTGTTATGCATGCATACTTGCATCACTATGAAATTGCTTGGGACTGTACAAGCTACATAAAGACACAGAGAATGCTAACTCACCGATATACTAATACACTACGGAGAAAGGAGGACAGAGGTGTCTGCGTTGCAATTGCTTCTTAAATAATCAGCAAAAGCGAGTGCCTACCAAGGAGTATAATGATGAAGCACTGAGCACCTGCCTAGCTCTAAATGAATCACATAATAAATAATAACCTTAATGTAAACTAAATCTCTGAGTGGAAGCCGCATGCTATTCAGAACAAAAGTTATCTTCATACCTTGGAGGCCGAGCAGGTCCTTCTCGTGATATCCACCCAGTGGTGTGTCAGCTCCTGGGTGGTGCTCTGGACATGGGTGGCAGCCCTGATGAACCGGCGTACCCTAGCCCAGTGCCACTGATGCTCCTGAAGGGGGTAACCGCTTCCAGGCCACACGCCTGCTGAAAGCATGGAGGGGAGGAGTCGCTGCACATAAAAAAATAGTGCTGCCACCTCCTCCTCACTGAGGATCGGACCAGGCTGCACTCTTTGACGATGGCACCACCGACAAAGGAGGCGGCTGCTGTTGCCCTGCTGCTCTGCCATGGTGCTGGATGGGTAGGGTGGAAAAGGAAACAGAAGGAAAAGGAAAGAAATAAGGAGAACATAAACAAAAATACAAAAGTCATAAAAACATTAAACAAATTGAAAAACACCCTAAAATTAATGAGACACAAAAAGAAACACTCATTGTAGGAAAGTAGCCTCTTTCTTTCTAGCTTGGTTACCCCCCCTCCCGTTTGGCCTGTTTATAAGTGTGTTTAACTGTGTCTACTGGGATCTTGCTGATCAGTACCCTAGTACTTATGATCTCTCCCTTCAAAATGAATGTTGGATACTTTATTTTTATGACAATATGCCAAATGTATCTCAGAGAGTACCCTCAGTATGAGGATAAGATATATATACAAGATATATGTACACAAACCCAAAACAGGTAAGTAATAGTCAGAAAAGTAATGCAAACAGTGTAGAATTACAATAGGTGGCATTAGGAACACATAGGTATAGGGGCAACACAAACCATATACTCCAAAAGTGGAATTCGAACCATGAATGGACCCCAAACCTATGTGAGCTTGTAGAGGGTCGCTGGGACTGTAAGAAAACAGTGAGGGTTAGAAAAATACCCCACCCCAAGACCTTGAAAAGTAGGAGTAAAGTACACCTACTACCCCAGAGAGCACAGAAGTCGTGATAGGGGGATTCTGCAGGAAGAACAAACACCAGCAATGCAACAACAGTGGATTTCCGGACCTGAGTATCTGTAAGACAAGGGGACCAAGTCCAATAGTCGCGACAGTGTCGAGAGTGGGCAGGAGCCCAGGAAATGCCAGCTGAGGATGCAAGGAAGCTGCCACCTGTTGGAAGAAGCTTGGAGTTCTGCAAGAAAGAAGAGTACTAGGAACTTCCCCTTTGGAGGATGGATGTCCCACGTCGCGATGAAGCTTATAGAGGTGATCCCATGCAGAAAGACAGCAAACAAGCCTTGCTAGCTGCAAGGGTTGCCGTAGAGGTTTTTCGGTGCTGCTGTGGCCCAGGAGGGTCCAGGATGTCGCAACTTGGAGCCACTTGGAGGAAGAGACAGAGGGGGCACCCAGAAACTCAGGGAGCCCACACAGAACAGGCAGCACCCGTAAAAGTACCTGAACAGGCACTTGGAAGAAGAGTGAACCGGAGTCCACATGAAGTCACAAAAGGGAGTCCACGACGCCGGAGGACAACTCAGAAGGTTGTGCAATGCAGGACTGAGTGCCGGTGACCCAAGCTTGACTGTGCACAAAGTAAATCCTGGAAAAGTGCACAGGAGCCAGAGCAGCTGCAAATCACGCGGTTTGTAGCAATGCAGTCTAGAGTGGGGAGGCAAGGACTTACCTCCACCAAACTTGGACTGAAGAGTCACTGGACTGTGAGAGTCACTTGGACAGAGTTGCTGAGTTCCAAGGACCACGCTCATCAGGATGAGAGGGGACCCAGAGGACCAGTGATGCAGTCTTTTGGTGCCTGCCCTAGAAGGGGGAAGATTCCGTCGACCCACAGGAGATTTCTTCAGAGCTTCTGGTGCAGGGTGAAGGCAGGCTACCCCCAGTGCATGCACCACCTGGAAACAGTCGAGAAAGCCGGCAGGATTAGGCGCTACAATGTTGCTGGTAGTCGTCTAGATACTTTGTTGCAGTTTTGCAGGCATCCTGGAGCAGTCAGCGGTCGATCCTTGGTAGAAGGTGAAGAGGGAGATGCAGAGGAACTCTGGTGAGCTCTTGCATTCCTTATCTGAAGAATTCCCCAAAGCAGAGACCCTAAATAGCCAGAAAAGGAGGTTTGGCTACCAACAAAGGAGGATTGGCTACCAAGACAGGTAAGAGCCTATCAGAAGGAGTCTCTGCCGTCACCTGCGCTCACTGGCCACTCAGAGCAGTCCAGTGTGCCCCCAGCACCTCTAAATCCAAGATGGCAGAGGTCTGGGGCACACTGGAGGAGCTCTGGGCACCTCCCCTGGGAGGTGCAGGTCAGGGGAGTGGTCACTTCCCTTTCCTTTGTCCAGTTTCACGCCAGAGCAGGGCTGGGGGATCCCTGAACCAGTGTAGACTGGCTTATGCAGAGCTGGGCAGCATCTGTGCCCATCAAAGCATTTCCAGAGGCTGGGGGAGGCTACTCGTCCCCAGCCCATCACACCTATTTCCAAAGGGAGAGGGTGTCACACCCTCTCTCAGAGGAAATCCTTTGTTCTGCCTTCCTGGGCCAGGGCTGCCTGGAACCCAGGGGGGCAGAAACCTGTCTGAGGGGTTGGCAGCAGCAGCACCTGCAGTGTAGACCCTGAAAAGGCAGTTTGGCAGTACCCGGGTTCTGTGCTAGAGACCTGGGGGATCATGGAATTGTCCCCCCAATATCAGAATGGTATTGGGGTGACCATTCCATGATCTTAGACATGTTACATAGCCATGTTCGGAGTTACCATTGTGACGCTACATATAGGTAGTGACCTATATGTAGTGCACCCGTGTAATGGTGTCCCCACACTCACAAAGTCTGGGGAATTTGCCCTGAACAATGTGGGGCACCTGGGCTAGTGCCAGGGTGCAAAAACACTAAGTAACTTTGCACCCAAGCTTCACCAGGTGAAGGTTAGACAAATAGGTGACTTATAAGTTACTTATGTGCAGTGGTAAATGGCTGTGAAATAACGTGGACGTTATTTCACGCAGGCTGCAGTGGCAGGCCTGTGTAAGAATTGTCAGAGCTCCCTATGGGTGGCAAAATAAATGCTGCAGCCCATAGGGATCTCCTGGTACCCCAATACCCTGGGTACCTCAGTACCATATACAAGGGAATTTTATGGGTGTACCACTATGCCAATGTGAATTGATTGATAAATTTAGTCACTAGCCTGTAGTGACAAATTTGGAAAGCAGAGAGAGCACAACCACTGAGGTTTCTGGTTAGCAGAGCCTCAGTGAGACAGGTAGGCACCACACAGGGAACACATATAGGCCACAAACGTATGAGCACTTGGGTACTGGCTAGCAGGATCCCAGTGACACATAGCAAACACACTGACAACATAGGGTTTTCAGTAAGAGCACTGGGCCCTGGCTAGCAGGATCCCAGTGAGACAGTGAAAACACCGTGACATATACTCACAAACAGGCCAAAAGTGGGGGTAACAAAGCTAGAAAGAGGCTACTTTCTCACACCCCTATAGAAGGCCCTCCAGCCCTCAGGGCAGGGTGCAAATTACCTGTGTGTGAGGGCACATCCTAACTATCAGAGGTGCAGTCCCCCCATGACCTCCAGGACCATTTTCTCAGACATTTTACGCTTGTACTGGACATAGGTCAGTACCTACGTCCAACTACATAATGGGAACTCCGAACATAGGCATGTTTGTAATTAAACAAGTTGGAATCATATCCCAATACCTTTGCAGGCATTGGTTGTATGATTCCATGCACTCTGGGCCTCCTTAGAGGACCCCCAGTATTGCCATTTCAGTCTTCTGAGTTTTTCCAAGGAGCCCTAGCTGCTGCCACCTCACAGACAGGTTTCTGCATTCCTGAAGCTCAAGCCCAGGAAGGCAGAACAAAGGATTTCCTTTCGGAGAGGGGTGTTACACCCTCTCCCTTTGGAAATAGGTGTTACAGACTTGGCAGGGGTAGCCTCCCCAAGCACTGGAAATGCTTTGATGGTCATATTTGGTGCCCTCCTTGCATAATCCATTCTACATCAGTTCAGGGACCCCCAGTCCCTGCTCTGGCGTGAAACTGGACAAGGGAAAGAGGAGTAACCACTCCCCTGTCCATCACTAACCCAAGGGTGGTTCTCAGAGCTCCTACAGAGGGCCCCTGAGTTTTGTCATCTTGAATTTAAGGATGGCAGGGAACTCTGGGAGCTTCTGAGTTGCCAGTGCCAGAAGGTGACATCAGAGCCCTCCCCTGATAGGTGCTTTCCTGGTTAGCTGACCAATTCCCCTTTCAGGGCTATACAGGGTCTATACTTTGGGTGGTTCTTCAGATTCAGATTGCAAGACTCCAGCAGGAATCCCCTGCATCCTCCAATTCAACTTCTCACCAAAGAAACTGCATCTGGACCCTCCAAGAACCCTACAAACCGCAACAAAGAAGCAAGACGCCTTCTGCAACGTTGTATCTTCAGCTCCTGCCAGCAACTGCAACTGTTTCGTGGTTGTGCATCCTCTGAGGACAGTCCATCTTCAGCCAGCACCAGAAGAGTAAAGGAATCTCCCTTGGAGTGAACGAGACACTCCCCTGCTTCAGCAGGCACCTACTATAATGACGACTGGGTACATGAATCACCTCTCCTACTGAGCTGTGTGGGTCCTGCATCACGGGTGTTGGACTGAAGTTGTCCCGATGGTGCTGACGTACTACTGTCTAACTTTGGTGGAGGTAAGAGCTTGCTTTCCCACGCAAGACAGTACCCCTGTGCACCACCTGTTTTTCAGTTGCCAAGGCTTGTTGCCATTCTTCCATGAAGTTCTTCACGCACCATGCAGCTCTGGCCCCCAGCTCTCTATCCTGCAATGCACAGCTTTCTGAGTGGTTGTCCGGCGACGCAGGAGCCTTTGGCGTTGTGCTGCATGGGCCTCTTTTGCACCTTCATTGCCTCCATGCTTTGGGACTCCTGTGCACGCTGCCTGGTTTTCTGTGGGTTTTCTTAGCTGCTGAGAGCCCCTTTGACTCCCCCTCCTGGGTAGAGTTCACCTGATGTTTTCAGGTCCCGGTCAGCGCCATTTCCCACTAACCGCGAGCTTTGCATGTGCCAAGGCTTGTTGGCAGACTCCAGTGATGGAAATCAGACTGCAATCCTCCATCTGGTGTGGGGCATCACTTGCACCAACCAGGAACCCGATTCCATCTTCTTGGGTGCAGTACTGACTGTTCTTCTTCACCTGTGGTTCTTCTTTTGCACCTTCATCCGTGTTAGCAGGGGTTCCTGTTGTGCCTGGACCCTTCTGTGCTTCCTGGACATGGTCCCCTTCTTCCACAGGTCCTTGGATCCTGGAATCCATTCTTGGTGTCTTGCAGTATCTTCTGATTCTTGCATAATCCTTCTTTTAATTTCTAAGTGTGTTCTGGGGAAGTTACTGCGTTTTACTCCTACTTTCCTGGGCTCTGGGGTGGGTTCTAGTACTTACGTTTGGTGTTTTCTAGTACTCCCAGTGACCCTCTACACACTACACTTGCCTACGTGGGAAACCGACTTTCACATTCCACTTTCTTAGTATATGGTTTGTGTTCCCCAGGCCCATTTCTAACTATTGTGATTTTCACTAATTGCACTGTTTTCTAACAGTTTTATGCCTATTTCTGCATACTAGTGTATATAATTGGTGTATTACTTACTTCCTAAGGGAGAATAGTCTCTATGGTATTTTTGGTTTTTGTGTCACCAAAATAAAGTACCTTTATTTTTCTCACACTGAGTATTTTCTTTCATGTGTGTGAGTACTGTGTGACTACAGTCCTAGAGAAGGCTTGACTGCTCATCCACAGCTACCTTTAGAGAGCCTGGCTTCCAGAAACTGCCTACACTTCACTAATAAGGGATAACTGGACCTGGTATAAGGTGTAAGTACCATAGGCACCCGCTACAATCCAGGCCAGCCTCCTACACTAATACAATAAATAAAAAAATAGGGATGGATCAAGTATGGGGTGGAGGATTACAAACATTGAGGTCGAATTGAAAGTTCCAGCACCATTAACAGAGTGAAAAAAAGATGGCCGCACCCATGCGTATCACGTAGTGCCATTTGTGCATGATCTTGAACGCAAGTATGTACTTCCCGTTGTGTTTGACATCAAATGAGCAGGCAATGGAGAACTCCACCCGCTAGCAAAAGTCTGCGTAGCACGGCGTTTTTTTTTTGCCACTTTGACGAGTTCCGCGTAATGCCACGCCGCTCAGTCTACCCAGGTCTCCTGGGAACGGTTAAGGGGTTTTACCCCTCATCAGCCAGGCTAGCTTGAATCTAGTGGCGCTGCAAGCATGGGACCAACATATGGGCATACCCTAGTACCTTAGGACGCACATAGCAACACCACAAAGTAAAATGATGAACAGAGTGTTGAAAGTTTTCCAACACGCACAGCAGGTCACTGCACCAGGAAGTCCTCTGAGAGTCCTTTCACAGGTCCAGTAGTGAACTGAAGAGTGGGTCTGAGGGTTCTATTTTTATACTCTGATGTCCTTATTTTGGAATGTTTTAGAAGATTCTGGAAAGGTTATTTGAAGTGCATGGGATTTCCTGACTGCCCTGCTCTGGCTTCCTGTTAACTGCAGTAAAAATACAGGGTTGGTAGGCCCTTTGTGTGAAGGCAAACTTAGGCTAGTCAGGTGTACGTGGGGCTATGCTTAGTTTCACCCCCATCCTGTCAGCAGATGGACCATTGAGGCACACCTAATCCCTTTACTTTGTGAGTCTCTGGGAAAACTTCACAAAGTCTGTCAGCTTTGCCAGTCATGTGACCCAAAACAGACTACAGGCAGAAAGGGCTAAGGAAGAAAAATGCCAACTTTCTAAAAGATTCATTTTCAAAATGTTAATGAAAAATCCAACTTTACCATTAAAGTTGGCTTATCATTACAAATTCATTGGTGCCAAACATGTCATAACTACCTGTCCCAATTAGGAATTACAACCTATTACATGTAATAAGGAATCTCAAATGTTATTCTATGGGGGGGTTGTTGCCTTACAGTAGTGAAGAATAAATTTAGGAGATTTTCTACCAGGACATCTACAACTTGAAAGTACATGCCCGGTCTTTTAACTACTCAGCACCCTGCCCTATGGGCTATCCAGGGCCTACCATAGGGGTGACTTGCATGTAATAAAAGGAGATTTTAATGCATGCCAAGAAGAGTTTAAATGCCATGGCCATGTGACAGTGTGACACTGCATTCAGGCTGTAATAACAAACGTGGGCCATATTTTAGAGGGCTACTTTAGTGGGTGGCGCAATACATGCTGTAGTCTCTCTGGTATAATTTAATTTACAGGCCCTGGGTATATGGTATACACTCCACAAGAGACTTAGAAGCAAATTAAATATGGCAATTAGGTATATTCCAATCAAACCATGTTTAGGGGCACAAGCCCTTCAGCACTGCTTTGCAGTGGTAAAGTGCACAGAGTCCTAGGGACAACACAAACGAAATCCAGCAAAAATGGGAGGAAAGCAGGCAAAAGGTTTAGGGGAATACCACCCTAAGGCTGGCAGGTCTAACAGGCAACACCAGGGCTGGAGCTACCAATCCTGCAGCAGACCTGAAGTAAGACCAGGACTGGACATAAGCTGGAGCTAGCAGGCCTGGAGCAGACCTGAACAGATACAAGTATTAAAGCACAGCTGGAGTATAACCTAGTAGGCATGAAGCAGACCAGGAGTAAGATGAGGAAAGTAGTGTAGGTGGAGCTGGCAGGCCTGGAGCACAGCTGGATTGAAACCAGGGCTGACACACAGCAGAATCTGGACTTGGCAGGACTCATGCACAGCTGGAGTAAGGCCAGAACTGGAGTAAAACTGGAGGTGGCAGTCCTGGAGCAAATTTGAGCTACTGTTGGACTGGCAACCAAAATCAGCCCTGGCCAAATTTGTCGAACATGCATTACACTACAGGAAAATATAACTAGACTGAAGATTTTGATGCATACTTTGATCAAAGATGCCATTTCTGCTCTGAAATCAGCCCCTTTGCCTGCAACCTACTGGGAATGTGTCAGAGTAAAATAATGGCCAGTTTATCACCAACTGTTGTTAGTGCTAGCAGAACTGGTTCTCCATCATGTAGGGCAGGATCATAGCCAGAGAAAATGAATAGTAATAACTGGGACAAAGCAAAAACTGGAAAGGGGCAAGAGCAGGAGCTGGAGGTGAGGCAGAACTGTACTTGCAGTAGAAAATGAGCAGAGAATCCAACAGCAAGGGGAATTGTAACACATTGGCAGGGCTGGCTTTTGGGTAGTGCGAGCGGGCGCACAGGTGCTGACCTGAATTGGGGGACGCTAACCTCAGGGGCGCGCTTTGTTAGCATTAACTTAGAAACGTGCGATTTAAAAGTGCTTGCTGATAAGTTTTTAGAGGTGGCATGGGGGATCGGGTAGTTTGTTTTTTAGGGCGGGGTGAGGGTGTTCGGGGTAATTTTGTTTTTATGGGGTGACGTAGTTTTATTTTTGGGGGTGGGGTCACAGTAGGATTTAGGGCTCAGGGTGGGTGGGGGTATTGGGGTGGTTGTTTTTATGAGTGGGAGTTGGGATAGTTTGGTTTTTAGGGTGGGGTGTGGTAGTTTTGTATTTATGGTCTGTGGGAGGTCAGGGTAGTTTTGTTTCTTGGGGTAGGGGCTGGGGTAATTTTGTTTTTTGGTGTGGGGTGGGGGGGCGGTGTAGTTTTGTCAGGGGCAGGGTTGGGGTAGTTTTATTTTTGGGGATCAGGGTCTGTTGTTTTTGGGGTGGGGGGTCGTTGAAGGTTTTAGGGCTCAGGGTGGGTGGGGTATTGGGGTAGTTTTCTTTTTAAGGGTGGTATTGGGGGGGTTGGGGTCGTTTTGTTTGCAGGAGTGGAGGATTGGGGTAGTTTTGTTTTTACAGGTGGGAGTGAGGGGGTCGTTTTTTTTTTTTTTTTTAGGGGCAGGGTGGGGGGTCGAAGTAGTGTTGTTTTTAGGGGCAGGGGTGGTGGGGTCAGGTAGGTTTATTTTAGGAGTGGGATGGGGTCAGAGTAGTTTTGATTTTAGGGCAAGTGGGGGGTGGTTGTTATTAGGGCAGATGGGGGTCAGGGAAGGTTTTAGGGCTCAGGGTGGGTGGATGGTGTTGGGGTACTTTTGTTTTTAGGGGCGAGGGTGGGGTGGTCGGGTAATGTTTTTAGGGTGGGTTTTTTTCAGGGTAGTTGTTTTTAGGGCGGGGGTGTGGCATGCTACAACCACTCATGTCGTTCCACACATGCCTTTACTAGGTATGCCTTTACAATGAAAAATCATTGTTAAGGCATGCATGGTAAAGGCATGCGTGGTAACAACACAGTCGTTGTTCCAACCACATTGTTCAGGCATGCGTGGTTGGCACATGCATTTCCGTCATACCACCCATGTGTACGAATTGAACATGGGAGAAGAAGCTTTGCTAAATGGGCGAGTATTATAGACCTATATGATGAGTGATTCTGTACGTACATTGGCAATGCCAATTTTCATAAAGTTGTGAAAACCAATAAAGATTTTTTTTTTTTTTTAATGAACTACAGAGACACCTTGCTGTGTGAGCTGAGAGTAGGGCTTCAGAATGTTGACACAATGAATTGTGTGAGGCTGCTACTGGCTTCAGCCTGCATTCGCAGCTCATCTAGGAGTGCAAGGAAGGACTAGCCTTATTAACTCAACATTAACACCTGGGTGAGTGAGCTGACTAGAGAACAGGCTGTGCACACTACAGACGATGTTGAACTGACCTTTAATCTGTAAAAGCCACATGGGTTTAGGGGCTGATTTAGCGCTAAAAGAAATCTGAGTCCATTGTAACATGATGCTTTGTGCTTGATTGTGTGCCATGTTAAATCCATTGTGTCACTTATGCGTAGAGCATGCTTTGCACCGTTTGACTTCCTAAACAGGAAATACTGCAGACCTGGAATATTGAAGCAGGAATGTTGAATGGTCATAACATCATGACCAAAATATAGAAACCCAAAACATCGAGCAGGTTAAGTGCACAGAGTGAGGTTTAGCTTTAGTATTCTCAACTTCACGTCCATGCACCCGAAAGATATGTCTATGATCAAGGTACATGTATATTGAGCCAGGAATAGAAAATCCACACATACTTAACTATTAATATTCTGGGTTTCAGTATTCCATACATAATGTTGTGACCACTTAGTTTTCCTTCCTTGATATTCAGAACCAACACCCTGCAGAAATAAGCATTTAAGGTGCAAAAATTCTCATGAGCTTGCTTTCTTACAATGCCTTAAATAGCTGTTTTTTCATAGCTGCTGTTGCAGATTCATATACTCTTATATCTAAAGAATCGACACCAGCTACAAAGAGTTGAATTTAAGGCAGTGCTTGGGATCGTGACAGGTGCAGGCTTATCCTCTATAAGTTCGGCCTCCAAGTCAAAGAGGACAAGCTTTTTTAAGTATTACACTCACACTTTCTGAGATCAGAAATATGAAATCCCTAATGCGTTTTTCTAATTTTGAAGAAAAAAATCTGTAGCACAACATGCTCTTTTATATATGTACGTTTGAATACGAATAGCGCTCTGTATTATTTGCTAGTATTCACAATTACTTTTATTTTGTGCCATTTGGCCAGTATTTGCAACAGTGCTGTAATCAACCCAGTTACTCCTTTGTTCTCGTTGAGGCGTTTAGCGCTATGATTAGTGCCCGACTAGTGATAGCAGCTCACCTTGCAAAAATGGGCAGAGGATCTGAGGCACTAGGCAGAGGGCCTGGTTTCCATCTGCCCACTACACGTAGAGTATGGCCAGAAGTAATGAACAGTGGACTCTGGGTACATGGGTAATGATAACAGGACGTTACACAAGCCACGCCCTGCGCCTAGAGGTCTCTGAGGGAATGCAGACTGGGTACAAGGTCTGGCGATAAGCCATGCCTTGTGTGAGGAGCCTGCATGCCATTGCCTAAGCAAAAGCCAGTGGGTTAGCAATGTAGGAGACAAGGTCAGAGGGTGTGGTCACACTGTTTTCTCCAGTAGCAGCTGACTACAGCCACCTATCATTCCCAGTGTTTATTGAGGTGAGCAATACGTGTAATAGTTGCACAATTATCAAAGCTCATCATTATCGGATCCTAAAATGTCACTAAAAGTAATTTCTATGTAGGGAATGTTGGTTATCTAGTAAGAAGAATCATTAATGAATGTTAAAAAGTCCTTGCAATTTCCTGTACACAACTTAGTCAAACATTTAGCAAAGTTATTGAACTAGTGGTGCATGTTGTGCCCATTAAACATTCGACTCTCTGGGTGGATATGATCTAAAGGCAACATTTGCTTTGCAAATGCCACTTCCAATATTTCTGCGTATGCCATTGAGGAAAAACAGCCAGCTGTAAAAAATAATACAATTAATCCCCTGGTTTCCAGATACAACAGAGGTTGACAAAAAGCACATCCTAAGGGAGAAAGAGCCTGATTTAGGGCCTAATTTAGAACTTGGTGCATGAGTTCCTCCGTCACAACGGTGGCAAATGTCACATCTGCCGAAATCTAAATCCCATTATATCCAATGGGATTTAGATATTGGCAGACAGGACATCCATCGCCATTGTGATGGAGTAACCTGTCCGCCAAGTTACAAATCAGGCCCTCAGAGTTTGGCAGATTAGGTTACTCCATCCCAATTGTGAGGGATATGCTGCCTGCTGTATTATGATTTCATCACATCCCGTGGAAACTGAATTGTGGTGGATGGGATATCCGTCACAATTGTGAAAGAGTAACTTGTCCACCAAACTCTAAATCAGGTCCAAATAGTTGATGTGGGCATTTAAATTAGAATTTATTTGTCCCAGGGAAATTAATGAGGAATCAAAAATGAACATGCATTCATGAGAGTTGCCTGTAATACATTACAGCCCCGATTCACAAAGGTAAACTTAGACCAAAAG
Organism: Pleurodeles waltl; assembly: GCF_031143425.1. NCBI lineage: Eukaryota > Metazoa > Chordata > Amphibia > Caudata > Salamandridae > Pleurodeles > Pleurodeles waltl. The sequence goes on from NC_090446.1 coordinate 622,546,979, forward strand.
TCTAAGTTTAGACCTAAAGTCTCACTTTACTCATAATAAAGTTAGATTTTTGGTCTAAGTTTAGACTTTTGGTCTAAACTTAGACCAAAAGTCTAAAGTTAGACCAAAAGTGTAACTTTACTACTAGTAAAGTTAGACTTTAGGTCTAAACTTAAACTTTTGGTCTAAACTTAGACTTCTGGTCTTAGTTTACCTTTGTGAACTTGGACCATCGTTGATATGAGTAATCTAAGCCGAATTTGTGGAGTTACATTCCTTTAAAGTCCATTAAGTGTATAGCTTTCAAAGGAATTCCTAAGGTGGCATTGTAGCCCTGTGTTGTGTCTCCATGTTACTGTGCAAAACTGTAACACTAATTCGGCATCAAAAATGTAGTTACCTCCCAGCCACGTTCATCTTATTGTAAACGTGTGCAGTAATGCATATAAATAGTATGGCCACAAGGAACATGTGGGTAATGACTGCGCCACAAGATATTTTAGCATGAATTTGCAACTTTAAGTACATGAATTAATTAATTTAAACCACCATAGAGAAGATTTATTTCTCAGTTTGTGGTCAGGTTTGCTTCTGTCTACTATTTCAACGACAACTGAAAAGTGGTTACAGTATCAGTTGGGTGGCACACTTTTCTGTTAGGGCCGGAGAACCTCTTTGGGGGCAGTAGAAATGCACAACCTAACAATTGTCACTTTCCATGTTATTAGAGAAAGTCTAGAAACTGCCATCCTCATAATTAATTTCACATCTTGATAATTGAACACGAGAGCTAAAATATGCTTGTAAATATATACAGAAAATTGTTGTAGTGGCTGGGAAATGTTGCTATCTAGCTTTGTTCTTACATAACTGTGTAGAAGCAATTTTCAGATACTGTAAATGCAGCCATTCCTCATTCCTCTTTTCCCATTTTTGAACAATGCATTATTTTTTTGTTTAAAATGTAAAGTTTATTTAATGTTTGAATTAGCATAACAGATAATATGTAAGCAAATAAATACATTACGATATTTGAAGTATTAAGGATCAAATTAATTTCTAGAAAATAATTATAGAGTAGAGAAAGAAAAAGGAAGGAAGAAAAAGAGAGAAAAGTGACATCATTAAATCCTACTAGAACAAAGTTACAAAGATATAATATCATTGCTAAGAAATCTAAGCAGTAAAGTGTGACAAAAAAAAATCAACAGATTATATCAAATATTCATATTCACAGTAAAGAGTCATGGAGGTTTAGAAACCTCGTCAGACCTAGGGTTATGCAGGCAGTCAGTCTTAGCAGAGGAATCCATGAAGTTTGTTACCGGTAACAAAATAAATACTTTTTGATTTCAAGAGCAATTGGAGTGACCTATGCTCTGTCAAGTCTGTGACTGTACCAGATACCAAACCACCAAGCTTGAAATTATACAATAGAATAGTTTTGTCATCCTTAAGTAATCAGCTGAAATGCAGCTGCTATAAGTAAATCTAGAACAGGAACAGTATCTGAATGAGAAGATTAATCCTCTGAAATACTTCCAAGAAAAATAGTGTAAGTGAAGAAATTGTTTATGTTTCCAGACTTGTAACCAAAATTGATGCATGAAGGGACATTCAAATAACATATGTTTGAGGTCTGAAGTAGAAATATTACAAAACCAGCAGGTGGTGGGGACTGTGGGGTTAAAGCATTCTTACTGAGTCTTGAGGCATAGAAGTCATTGCACTGTACCTGACTAACGTTTAATTTTTTATTGTCTTGCCTTACAGGATTCTGATGTAAGTCTGAACTTCTACCTCTCATAATGTTTCCCTGCACCTATACAGCCCAATCATACCTTTCATAAAGCCGAAAGCAAAATGTTGCCAATAATTATAAATGTGTGAATGTCCTTGCTTTTAGTAGAAAAATGACAGCCAAAAATTCTGATTCTAAAACTGGACAATTGATATCAGTCAGTGATGTGGCACCACACACACTTTAAGCAATATTTGCACTGCTTGTATCCATGCAACGTATACTTCTGTATAATGAGTCATTGATGCTGGCAAAAAACGTAAGTACTTTTTGTTCTGATAAAGGCCATATAAAATAAATGGACGAGGCTGAAACATTTTGATGGCCTCTATGTTGCAGTACCCCACCTGGCAAAGAACAAGGACAAAATATCCAATGGATAGACATGAGGAGAAATGTTAACTACGTCCACTAGTGTGCCACTTTTTGGGATGCATTCTGGGGGATTTAGATAGTAATTTATAAAGCTTCACCCCCTGAAAAAACCGGATGCTAGTAACAACCAGAGTGCCGGATGAGACAAAAACAAAAGGAACAGAAAAAGGAAGGAGACTGACCGATTGGGTAATGCATAGAGAGGACGGACTACAGAAAACGGGTGTGAAGACATAACAGGAATGAGAGGGAAAGTAGAGAATGCAGGAAGGGTTAAGAGTTTAGGAGGTGTGTGAACACAGGGCAGGACTTTATGGATAGCAGGAGGATGCCGTAGAGTATTTGAAATGAAAGTAAGTCCAGACACAGAGCACTAGAAGGCGCTGAACGTGTTGGGGACACCTGAAGGCAAAGGATGAGATGCCTTGCCCACAAAGGACACTGACGAGGCAGGAATAGAAACGAGAAAGAAACAGACGCAGAGGAGAGGGAAGACTGGTGTCGCCATGACTACACTAGAAGGGGGCTACATGCCTGTAGAGTCCAGCTGGACTCATTCTAGTCTTTCTGCCAGCCACTCTGCTGAGGGCTGGTCTTACATATGTAACACACACCCACCAAACACAGGCGTCACCAGTCAGGTGACCCTGCCAATAAAAGGGGTGGGCGCACGTGCCTGAGGCTAGTTTAATACCACCCTACCACCGTGTCTACGTCCCCTTACTTACCAGCCTGAGGGCCTAGGGCCCCACATTACATTGGCGACGAGTGGGATCTGAAACCCCACGTGGTCGCAGACATGGACTCAACTCAGGGAGGAAAGAGAGAAGCGAGGCCGTCGCAGCCCCAGTCCCATCCATAGGAAAAAGGGGGTGAGTGCTGCTGATCACCGCGTCCCGCAGCACTGCCAAAACGGCTGCGGGCGCCGAAAATAAAGCGCTACGAAGCGCGCTGGGCTGTTTTCCCCAGCCCAAGAAAACAAAATGCCCTGAGGCCGCCCCCGCCCCCCAAAAGTCGGACGCAGCGCGGCCCGCAGCGTGAGAGAAAGCTGCTGGGTCCGCGAGGTATGTGGGGGAAATGGCGCTGTCGCGCGCCGTGAGAAAACAAAAGAAAATGCCAAAATCTGGCCAGTGCGGGTAGCCCCCAAGAAAAAAAAGAACGCGGTCCGCAGCGTGTCCCATGCTGCTGCGGCCGCGCACGTGAAAAACATGGTGCGATTGGGCACCAAGAGTGAAGAAAACGACCGGGGGCCGTTTCCCCCTTTTCCTTTTAAAGTGGCGCTGTCGCGCACCCTGCGCTGTGAGGAGGAGTTGCCAAAGTGTGGTTAAAGTGGTGCAGACGCACCAAAAGTAAAGTGAAATGCTCGGTGCAGACACGCACCGAATACAGCCTGAAATAGGTGCAGACACGCACCAAACTAATTTGAAATGACATGGTGCAGGCACGCACCAAGTACATGAAAACTGCCAAGGGCCGCCCCCACCTCCAACAAACAAAAGTGAGGTGCTCACACGCACCTAGATAGGAAAAAAAAAACTGCCCGGAGCCCCCACGCCCCCCTCAATGACATTGGTGCCATCTGCACGCCTCTTCAAACGAGGCTGTGCAGGTTGAAAAAAAAAATTGGAAAGAAAGGAAAAAAAACACGGAGAGAAAAGGGAGAAGATAAATAAAATTGAACTTACCTGCAGCCCCCACCAGCATGACGGAGTCCTCCCGGCAGCATGCCCTCCTCACCGGCATCTGTTGAAATAAACGAGGCTGGTAACAGGAAAGACTGTCTTGGAAGCTAGAAAAAAAGTGCACTACTGGCATCCAGTGGCCAGAGTTGGTATTGCACCCTATTTCTGTTTTAAAAGGAAAACAAGCTTGGAAGAAGGCAAGTTTACACCAGCACCTTCAGAAAATGACTGCTACACACCAAGAGTGCGCCCGTGGACAGAAACGGCGCAGAAGATGGAAATAGCGAGGAAGAAGAAAGCGACGCGGGCGACGCTGCAATAGGGAAGGAGAAGACTGCAGCTGTCCCAGCCAAGCTGCAACAGTGAGAAACGGACGCAAGTGCCACGTGAGGTCCGAAGAGAGCGCGCATGGTCTGCACAGCCCCTGGCGGCCGTCCTCTGCCACCGACGAGAGAACGCCACATGCCCCAGCAGTGATGGACATCACCGCAGGACAAGAAAGGGACATGCCAGGCGTTGCCACAGGACGCCCAGAAAAAAAAAAAGACTTGACACGTGTGCAGCGTGCACAGAGAGCTGCGCCAGGGAATGTGACGACATGGGTAAAAGTGAAGATGGAGAGAGTACCCGAGAGCGTGACGTAACGCACAGGACAAGAGGCCATGTCAGCTGGCCGCACAGCGACGGAAAATGGCCACTGTTGGCCCATCACTGAGCAGGTCATCTGAACTGACCGACCCTGCCAGAGCAGATGGCAGGAGTGAGCGCCGTAACAGCGCAGCCTCGAGGCGCAAGAATGGCGCCCTCGAGTGAAGAGAAGGAGGAAGAGAGCGGGGACCCTCCTGCTAGAGAGAGGTCCACCAAGAGGATCCGGGAACGGACCAGACCGGGAGAGGTCTGCATGAAGAGCAGATCATGTCCTACCCGCAGGACTCAGCCTGTGAGAGGCTGCGACCGAGTAAGATGCACCAGAGGAGGTGCAGTGATAGGTCCATGTGACGCAGCATGCGACCTGGGGCACAATGCCACATCGAGGACGAAGAGGAAGATGCACCAGCGAAGGTGCAGTGATAGGTCCTTGTGAAGCAGCATGAGACCTGTGGCACGACGCCACGTCGAGGACAAAGAGGAAGATGTACCATCAGAGGTGCAGCGCAAGGTCCATGTGCCGCAACATGTGACCTGTGGCACGACGCCACACCAAGGAGAAGAGAGAGTGGCATGATGCCAACAAGAAATGAGGAGAGGAGTGTGACAGACCAGTCACACCACAGATCAACTCCCTTGCAGGTGTGAAAGTGGAAGGAAGTAGAGTGACACAACTGAGGATTCGTGCGAGCAGATGAGGAGGTACCCATCAGTACAAGACAGTCACCGGGGTGAGCAGACGTCACTGAAGACAGCGATGCGGGTGGTCCCCCACGCTTCCCAGTACGACCGTCCTGTCACCTGTCACCGGCTGCTTGGCTGGGATGGCATCCCTGACGCCGACTGCATAGGCCACACAAGACCCGCCGTGGCCACTATGTCCATCAATTGGTCCTTCCGCTGACAAAGCCGCCGCCACCTGTTTGATCTGCAAAAGGATGAAAAAACATCATCATCATGATGAGGTGCATCACCCAATCATCGAAGGAGGAGCACAGCACCACCTGAGTGGAAACAGTCAGCAACAAGAACCGACGCTGGCAAGGCATGTCTGGCAACGTAGAAACTTATCATCTGAACACCTGCCATGAGCTCCGTGAACCGGACGCCTGCTAGTGAGAGCAGACCAGATCATTTGGACCACCAACCCTTGGGGTTGCACAAGACTAGGACGTGGCCCTGTTGAGAGTTCAGAGAGACTCCTTTAGCGTGGCCAACGTTGGCCCGCACAGCCCACGCAGTCCTGCCGCAATCCAGGGACAAGGGCCTCCAACAAATTCCTGTGAGAGGGGAATATCGCTGAGAGAGAATGCATCTGAGACAGCTCCACGTCAGGCATCTGGAAGCACGGAGGTCTCATATCGAGAGACTGGTCACCTGAAGACTTTGCACCGTGGCCAGAGCACCTGAATCCAGATGGCTCGAGCAAGCGGGTCCTGCATCAACAACCCTTGTGGCTCCATGCGAGACTAGGATGTGGTCCTGTAGGCTGTTCCTCTGAGACGTCTTTGCTGGGCCTGAGATAGGCAAGCACAGCCCACACAGTCCTGTGGAAGCCCGCGGAAGGGCCTCGAGGAGACTCCTGCTTGATGGAGGTCTGGCACGAGAGGGAAGACTGCCGCTGCTCTGCCGCTGGACTTCCAGGCGCCCCAGGCCGTCACGTCATCTGCAGTCTTAGGAGGTAGACAATCTCCAGAGTCAGAATGCCGTCCAGAACTGTGTACAGTGGACTCCCCACTGCTCCAGATGCACCCGCATCAGAAACTGTAAATAGACTTTGACCACATGAGCCCAGACAGGACCCGATCAACGATATCCAGCGAACTGTGAGGTTGTGGACAAGCAACTGAAGTATCTGGACTTCATCCACACAGTGTTCGTGCCCAGCTGTACCTGGTTGAATTATGGACTCGTGCGGAGGTGTCCGGGTGCTCCCAACTGCACCATGTCCACTGCAATTCTGCAGTCTGCCCGAGAGACTGATTGTGGTGCTTTGTTATTGTTTCTTTTACAGGTTGGACTTTTGTTTGGTTCCTCAATAAAGTTTGGGAGGGATGTAGAGTCCAGCTGGACTCATTCTAGTCTTTCTGCCAGCCACTCTGCTGAGGGCTGGTCTTACATATGTAACACACACCCACCCAACACAGGCGTTACCAGTCAGGTGACCCTGCCAATAAAAGGGGTGGGCGCACGTGCCTTAGGCCAGTTTAATACCACCCTACCACCGTGTCTGCGTCCCCTTACTTACCAGCATGAGGGCCTAGGGCCCCACATTACAATGCCCTCACTCCCAACTCAAGGAGAGATCGTGGACAGATAAGTGGCCCAGAGAAGGGACTGGGGATGGTAGGAAACGTCTGTGAAACAGAGAATTCATTAAAGCTATATGAACAGAAGTTTCTAAAAGCAATACATTTGAAGTACGAAAGAAAAAATTAATTGTGCAAAACGTACAGCAACGAATTGTGGTCGGAGAGGGAGAAAGAGAGAAGCCACAGATCTAAATTGACTGGAAAGTGTTTCTTTTGGGGTTTTGAGAGAAACTCAGGGAATATTGTTTGGCTAAAGGGAGAAATGTTCGCATAGACTACTTTTTTTGTTTTTGTTGGCAATTTGATCATTCCGAGTAGGTAGAGGAGATTTGGCATTAAAGAGAAACACATACAGAAATAATTATGCGAACTGAGAAAAGAATACAGAAAGGAAAGTTATTAAGAGGAAATTACATTTTTTTCTTGGTTTCTACGTATATAATATAAGGGATGTACTAAGTTTAAATATCTCTGGTTTTGTTGTGCTTTGCTTTTACAAGCTCTCTAAGCATTTTTGCTATAGATCCTTTTCTGATGTCCAAATGAAACCTGTCTTCAAGATTGTGTTTCAGCAGTCCATATATGGCGTGCCTACTAAAAAGCCTTCAAATGTGAATTGACCTTTGATTTTCATAGTTATCGGGAATGTCGGCCAAGAGAGAAGGTGCTATTTTAACTGATAGCTTAAGAGTTATTTACTTCTCTTCATTAATTTGTTTTTCCTAGCATTGTCTTGTCCAGAAAAATTAACAGGGTTGCATGGTCTGCATGTCCTAGTTCTGGGTCTCCTAGGACCTCTTTGTTTACTCGTGCCCATATTTTGTATCATCTCAGTCTGCCTGGACCTCATTGAGGCCCTGAGTTCTCACATTTCATATTCACTTCATCTTCCCACTCCTCACCAGGGTTCTGGTTGCCCCCATGTGGCACTTGCATCATTCTAAGAGTACTCCTGTGTTTTGCTCACCATAAGTATCTATTCCTTTCCTCTGTGAATCTCCACATTTTTACCTGTTTCGCTGCCATGATGAATTACCAAGTAAGAAATTTCAGTTTGTTGGTGAATTCTGGTGATTACCAATACATATTTTTTTGGCCAAAAGTCTTCGGCATGGATTTAGGAAGATGTGCTGCCATGTCCTTTTACAATTCTGGATGTCTCCGTTTCCTGTTTTCATTTAGTGAATCTGGCAAGCTCACATCACCACTGACGGGGCTTCAGTTGTAAGGTTGTGAGACAGAGTGGATTTTAGATTTGGAAGGGACACCCAAAATGTACATGTCTTTTTGAGAGTGACTATTGTCCCTTTAACCCAGATCAGGAGAGGCTGAGTGTGGTCGATGCAATCTATAGTTAAAGGACACAGGCCTGTGTCCTTGTACCTCTGGGCAGCCTTCTCAGTCTCTACTAACTAAGGTTTTTTTGCACTCCTCATGTATACTGTTTTGAAGGAGTACATTATAGTTGTGTCTAAGTGATGTGGGCGGCAGGTTTGTGTTAATTGTGAGGGTAGATCTAAGTGGACTATACGCCCCTTAAAAATGGTGCTCTGCTTTGAGCAAGGCTACCACAGGACTGTTTTGGACTTTAGAGCCTGCACATACATAGTCTCTTATCTTTCTCCCCACAGTCAATTATGTCTGTAACCATGGGAATATAGCCCAGTAGTCCTTTGGAATTAGCAGTATTTTCCTTGCCAGAGTGAGAAACAATACCAACAGATTCTACCTGATCTACATTCACTAAGACTCTTTCTTCTTTTCTGAAACAAAATCAAAGCAGCTCACTTACACCACAGGATGCAATAGCTTGACCATGAGCCTATCACCCTGAAGTCATGTCCTTCAACAACTGCAGAACCACAAGATTTGAACATTGCAAAGTTATAATTGGTCAGAACTGACCATAGGTACTGGCGCCTGTGGTCAGTAAGTTTTTCAGCATTTTCTGTTCGACCAAGGAAGAGCTCCACAACTGTGTAACTGAGGAAGACTAAAATACAATAGTGGAACCCATGATGGTTGCCATTCTCCTGAACTAGAAATGGTGTAAGTCCTGAAAGACATGGAAGCACTGATGTTGCTAAGATGATAGGAGAGGAAGACGTGCCTGCCTCTGTGAGTTTCTAGGCAGTGTATAATGGGAGTGACTGACCCCACCCCCACTTAAAGAGAAGCCAGCTCCTTGAAAATACTTGCATAGTACAGCTTCATTCACTGTATCTGCCCGGAGATACATGGTCACTGCCATCCAGCAGACCAAGGAGAAAAATCAACAAAATATCACATGGAACAAGGGGAATCCTATTAACTTCAGTTAGGTACTGAGGATCAGCCCATTTCATCCTTGCTGCACCATGCATCATTTGAACCTAATATCACAACCCTGGTGCCAAATTACAAGCCTTTTAGGCCCTGATGGGTAGCCAGCTAGACAACCTGGTCAGCAGAATCTTAAGCCTCTGGTCCCCTTTCAGAGACTAGCATAACTCTGTCATAGTTTGCGATCTCCTCTGCCTGATGAGCATGTCTTGGGCATCAGAGCAACAGCCACTGCTGCAAGTGATCTAAAGGAGTTGCTGAAAGGGCACTGTTTGGTGCACCCATTCTGCAAACCTTTTCTATTTTCAAAAATAAACTTCCAAAAATATATAGCTCATGAGCGGGGAGTTTGTTCCCATGCTGTCAAAGCCAAAATTTAATTCCCCTGCCCTAGAACCTCCATTCTGGGCTCAGTGGATCAGTACAGGGAAAACTAGCCATTTGCCCCTTCTAAATGCAATGCACGCATGTTCTCTATGTTGTTGGCGGCCATTGGGGTCAGTCACTTGCTCAGTTCCATCATGGCTGTTTTCTAAGTATCAATTCCTCATACAAGGGTATGTTCAATGTTTCTCTGCAGCACTGTCATATCTTTGCTTCACTGCAGGCTCCAGGGCAGGCTTTTGAACTCAATCAGGTTCTGGGCCTAAACCTAGACAGGGAGCTTGCAATTGACAACCAACCCTGGAACAGAAGAATGTCTTGTTTGGCATTGATTTGGCCCCCCGATTATGGTAGCGAGGTATTGTCACACTAAGTGGACATTTCCACCTCATTTTTAGACTAAAATTATAGTAATTGCAAAGTCCAACATTGAGCTCTGACACAGGTTCTGAGCAGTTCAGGGCTTTTGGTTATTCCACTCAAATATGACCTAGCCAAAGTCCTTGTCACAAGAAATGAGAAAAAAACTGGGGAGGGGCAGGAATACTCCTGTCAGGAGATTCGCATAGGAAGGCACAAAGGAAACGGAGAATACTCACTTTAATACCTATTGACATGTGGCAGTAGCCCTGCCAGAGAAAGATCTCTTTGTCTACTTTCCTCAATTCTCTTCTGTCTGTCCCTTTATAAAGATTCACTGGAATGTTCTGGGGAATCCTTCACATTGTCCATCCATCTCTCCATCTTAGCTATCACTAGAACCAAGTATATACAAAATGTATTCTTTTGTGTATATCGCTCTATCTGTCACGCAGTTTCCATGCATGCATTGCCTGCTCACACACTTTTTAGAGCCGTGAATGGGACATTTTCTCCATCACACCACCATTCTTCAAGGAGATTGTGCTTACATTTGTGTCGTAAGAAAAGTATTGTATTCCATGGTGTGTTTTTCAGGTTGTCTCTACGTGTGGGGCAGGTCAGGGATATGACTTCTCGCTTTATTAGGAACATTATTTAGCTGATTTTTATATTTGAAGACATGATGTTCGTAGCGCAGGGACAGCAGATTGGAGTAAACTCTGATTTGATTTGTTTCCTCATGGAAGCTGTAATTTCAAGGTCAGAGGGAGAGAGAGAAAAATCCTTTTGGTTAACTGCCAAACTTCATAATGAGATTAGATTTTCATTTGAAATCAAATTTTTTATGGACTTCTATGGGGCTTTTCAGTTCCCCGAGGGACAAAGATCTGACGTTACAAACATTCTGCCAGACAATCCAGATTCTGATTTTGAGTTTTTTTCTTTAAAGAAAAAAAATGAAATGGTGAAGTCCAAGGGGCATTTCAGCTTTATTGATGTGCAATTACGGTTAACACCACCCAGTTTGCTTCACTAGGTGATATCAAAGGCAGACGGTGGCTAAAGGGCAGAGAGTGAGCAATGGGGATAGAAAAAGAGTAAGATAGACTAAGAGAGAGAGAGAGACAGAAAGATAGAGCGAAAGAGAGAGAAGAGGATCAGAACTCATTCTATTTTTTTCAAATTAAAAGAAAAATGTTGGGTCCCCTGAAAAGTCAAACCTTGATCTGCCCCACGCCACATAGTGAGAGGAGTTAGTGTAGGAGGCTGGACTGGCTTGTAGTGAGTACCAAGGGGTACCTACACCTTGCACCAGACCCAGGTATCCCTTATTAGTGTATAGGGTGTCTAGCAGCTTAGGCTGATAGATAATGGTAGCTTAGCAGAGCAGCTTAGGCTGAACTAGGAGACGAGTGAAGCTCCTACAGTACCACTAGTGTCACTTGCACAATATCATAAGAAAACACAATACACAGATATACTAAAAATAAAGGTACTTTATTTTTATGACAATATGCCAAAGTATCTCAGTGAGTACCCTCAGTATGAGGATAGCAAATATACACAAAATATATGTACACAATACCAAAAATATGCAGTATAGCAATAGAAAACAGTGCAAACAATGTATAGTTACAATTGGATGTAATGGGGGCACATAGGGATAGGGGCAATACAAACCATATACTCCAAAAGTGGAATGCGAACCACAAATGGACCCCAAACCTATGTGACCTTGAGAGAGGGTCGCTGGGACTGTAAGAAAACAGTGAGGGTTAGAAAAATAGCCCACCCCAAGACCCTGAAAAGTGAGTGCAAAGTGCACTGAAGTTCCCCAAAGAGCACAGAAGTCGTGATAGGGGAATTCTGCAGGAAAGACCAACACCAGCAATGCAACAACAATGGATTTCCAGACTAGAGTACCTGTGGAACAAGGGGACCAAGTCCAAAAGTCACGATCAAGTCGAGAGTGGGCAGATGCCCAGGAAATGCCAGCTGTGGGAGCAAAGAAGCTGCCACTGGACAGTAGAAGCTGAGGATTCTGCAAGAACGACAAGGGCTAGAAACTTCCCCTCTGGAGGATCGATGTCCCATGTCGTGAAGAGTCAAGCAGAAGTGTTTTTCTGCAGAAAGACCGCAAACAAGCCTTGCTAGCTGCAAAGCTTGCGGTTAGGGTTTTTGGATGCTGCTGTGGCCCAGAAGGGACCAGGATGTCAACAATTGCGTGAGGGGACAGAGGGGGCATCCAGCAAGATAAGGAACCCTCTCAGAAGCAAGCAGCACCCAGAAAAGTGCCAGAACAGGCACTACGAAGTAGAGTGAAATGGTGCTCACCCGAAGTTGCACAAGAGAGTCCCACGCCGCCGGAGGACAACTCAGGAAGTCGTGCAATGCAGGTTATAGTGCTGTGGACCCAGGCTTGGCTGTGCACAAAGGAAATCCTGGAAAAGTGCACAGGAGCCGGAGTAGCTGCAAAACACGCGGTTCCAAGCAATGCAGTCTGGCGTGGGGAGGCAAGGACTTACCTCCACCAAACTTGGACTGAAGAGTCACTGGACTGTGGGAGTCACTTGGACAGAGTTGCTGAGTTCAAGGGACCTCGCTCGTCGTGCTGAGAGGAGACCCAGAGGACAGGTGATGCAGTTCTTTGGTGCCTGCGGTTGCAGGGGGACGATTCCGTCGACCTACAGGAGATTTCTTCGGAGCTTCTAGTGCAGAGAGGAAGCAGACTACCCCCACAGCATGCACCACCAGGAAAACAGTCGAGAAGGCGGCAGGATCAGCGTTACAGTGTCGCAGTAGTCGTCTTTGCTACTTTGTTGCAGTTTTGCAGGCTTCCAGTGCGGTCAGCAGTCGATTCCTTGGCAGAAGGTTAAGAGAGAGATGCAGAGGAACTCTGATGAGCTCTTGCATTCGTTATCTAAGGAATTCCCCAAAGCAGAGACCCTAAATAGCCAGAAAAGAGGGTTTGGCTACCTAGGAGAGAGGATAGGCTAGCAACACCTGAAGGAGCCTATCAGAAGGAGTCTCTGACGTCACCTGCTGGCCCTGGCCACTCAGATCAGTCCAGTGTGCCAGCAGCACCTCTGTTTGCAAGATGGCAGAGGTCTGGAGCACACTGGAGGAGCTCTGGGCACCTCCCAGGGGAGGTGCAGGTCAGGGGAGTGGTCACTCCCCTTTCCTTTGTCCAGTTTGGCACCAGAGCAGGGCTGAGGGGTCCCTGAACCGGTGTAGACTGGCTTATGCAGAAATGGGCACCATCTGTGCCCATGAAAGCATTTCCAGAGGCTGTGGGAGGCTACTCCTCCCCTGCCTTAACACCTTTTTCCAAAGGGAGAGGGTGTAACACCCTCTCTCTGAGGAAGTCCTTTGTTCTGCCTTCCTGTGCCAAGCCTGGCTGGACCCCAGGAGGGCAGAAACCTGTCTGAGGGGTTGGCAGCAGCATCAGCTGCAGTGAAACCCCTGAAAAGGCAGTTTGGCTGTACCCGGGTCTGTGCTAGAGACCAGTGGGATCATGGGATTGTGCCAACAATGCCAGGATGGCATTGAGGGGGCAATTCCATGATCTTAGAGATGTTTCATGGCCATATTCGGAGTTACCATTGTGAAGCTACACATAGGTAGTGACCTATGTGTAGTGCACGCGTGTAATGGTGTCCCCGCACTCACAAAGTCCGGGGAATTTGCCCTGAACCATGTGGGGGCACCTTGGCTAGTGCCAGGGTGCCCACACACTAAGTAACTTAGCACCTAACCTTTACCAGGTAAAGGTTAGACATATAGGTGACTTTTAAGTTACTTAACTGCAGTGGTAAATGGCTGTGAAATAACGTGGACGTTATTTCACTCAGGCTGCAGTGGCAGGCCTGTGTAAGAATTGTCAGAGCTCCCTATGGGTGGCAAAAGAAATGCTGCAGCCCATAGGGATCTCCTGGAACACCAATACCCTGGGTACCTCAGTACTATATACTAGGGAATTATAAGGGTGTTCCAGTATGCCAATGTAAATTGGTGAAATTGATCACTAGCCTGTTAGTGACAATTTGGAAAGAAATGAGAGAGCATAACCACTGAGGTTCTGGTTAGCAGAGCCTCAGTGAGACAGTTAGTCATAACACAGGTAACACATACAGGGCACACTTATGATCACTGGGGCCCTGGCTGGCAGAGTCCCAGTGACACATACAACTAAAACAACCTATATACAGTGAAAAATGGGGGTAACATGCCAGGCAAGATGGTACTTTCCTACAGTTAGCAGCAAGCAGCAGCAGCGCATGATGCATGGAGCAACCGAGGACCGGAGAGGTAGTGGTTTGCCTGAGAGCAGGCAATAGGAGCCACTGGATTGGTCAGATCCACTGCTGCTGAACCATGCACACTGCAACCAAGTGATCTGAAATTCAGCCCACTTGACGCTATATCTGCACTTGCCCATTTAGTTTTTACTGGGCTGAGCTACACTGCAGCCAAGTGCTTGACCCTGCATGATCAACGCACACCGTTGTTCCCAGTTGAGTTGTCGGACACAGCAAAGGTAGGGGAAATGTGGCATGGTGGAAAGCAGTGGGAGCTGCTGCTATTGCCATCCACCTCTGGAGCTAAGGTGGGCTTAAAGTAAGGAGAAAGCAATGTTGTTTTTAATTACTTCAATGTTTAATGACTATTGACTCTAACAATTTTTAAGGCTATTTATGGGCTCTAAAGGATATCTAAGGCCCAATACAATGCCACCCACCTATCTAATTTACCACTCAGCAGCCAGCTTAATTATTGTCATCTATCATCATACCCCCATCCTTTCTATTCGTTATTGAGAAACCTTTGACTAGTGACAACAGGCACAGGGCAAGGGGGGCTCCAAACAGCTCTTGGCAGCTTTATTGAGTATTGGAGGACCCCTATTCAGAAGGCTGAGCCCCAAGCATCACAAGAGATCATGGAGCTTTTGTATACACTGAGGCCCCTGGCAGTTGTATCCGGAGGGTGGATGCATTGTGGTGCATTGCAGCAGAGAAACAGGTGGCAAAGGGGGGGCAATGGGCTGGGTCTCGTTGCATGGTTGAATCCTGGGTTATAGAAGTGGCCCAACTAGGCTTGGGTGCAACTTGCCACTCGGTTAGCTCCCTCCCTCCTGTGCTCCACCAAGTGTTTTTTACAGCTCTCATGGCATCATCTCTGTCTGGAAGATATCCATGCCAGTCAAAGAACTTGAAGACCTCCTCTCACACTCAATGATAGGGTGAACGAGAACTACATTAAAGTGCTGTAAGACACGTCAAGGAAGGCGGCCATCAGCATTTTGTGAAATCTCAAAGCATTCCCCTAGAGCACCAATCACACAGGCTCAACGCCAAGATAAGAAGTCTTAATAGGAAAGCAGTTATGAGGTCCTCAAAAATGGACAAGGCAGTTGGTGGAAAAAACCCACCAACATGTAACTTAATCTGTAAAACATTCAACTCCATGCAGGGCAGTCAACCCAGGCAGTGGACCAGGCTGAGAGGGCCAAGACAGGCAAGGGCCAAAGCAAAAGAAAGTCAGGCCCAGAGCATGGTTTGGCAGGAACTAGGGATACTATTTACAAGTATCTCACAAGGGCAAGAGTTGACAAGGTAGATGGCATGTTGGGTAACACTTAGCAATCAAACAGTGCACTGCCCTCTTTTGCAGCCAGGCCCTCTCTTGAAGCATCTCTTGAAGTATTTATAATAGTAGTGAGATCAGAAATTGTGGACGAAGAGCATAAGGGTGATACAATCTCCGGCAATCCAAGTTCACTCTTGGAGAGCATAGAAATCTCCTTAACGATGGCTACAGGAGATACAAATTTAAAGACATCTAATCAAGATCATACACAGATTGGCTAGGTAGAAGACCTGAGTGGGACAGGTTTTACACAGTCCATCCAGTTAGAGAGGTCAAAAGGGGCCACTCATGTAGGGCACCCAAGAAGAGAGACTTTAGCCCAAGAACAAGACCATTGATCAGCTAACGATCAGTATAACAACTTACAGTGCATAGAACTTGAGAGATGTTAACACGAATGCTCTACCCCGGTAGATCGTTTAATGGGGGCACAATGGGCTCAGCACATTTCCCATAGCCCTCATAGCTCCCCTGGTTTGGACCTCACTGGGTCTCACCTAGGAACAAGGAATATTCATGGTCTGAACACATCTGGAGTAAAGAAAACTGCAAGCAGAACGTGGGTAGAGCACAGGGAAATAACAGGTTCCTCACCCCTAGGGAACAACACCTCACAATACATTTGAAGCAGAGAAGATGTACCAGAATCCATTAAAAACACAATCACCTCTTCCTTACTAGCCACAGTTAAGGCTGTCACTTGGCAGTCACACAAACTTGAACTCCAAGTGGAGCTCGTTCAAATGCTCACCCACATCATGTTAACACTTGATAGGAAGCTGGATAGGCTCAACTTGATGATGGAACATAACACAAATATGCATAAGGGAGAATCCAGATTGGTGGGTGATGCTATGATCAACAAGCTAGCTCCACTGCCAGAACTGGACAAGGTGGAGATATTCCCACCGAAAACAGTTGTGTGCCGAAGGGGGCCATAGGTGTTGCAGACAATGCCTCAGCGAGATGTCCTGCCAGGAATCCTGCCCACACAGACCTGCAGGCACCCAGGAACTTAATAGATAAAGACTCCAAAGGCAACAATGTGTATAGTGGTGTGTGTAGCAAGCAGCAACATGCCCCTCCAGCCTCCTCTTGCCAACTGGGTAACCCTGGCACAAACAGTGAGGGCTACAGGCTGTTGCAACAGGAAGAGAATGAACATGTTAGAGCAGGTCTTGTGAACAATTGGTATCCTATAATGCCATGGGGAATCCATTAGATGCCATGAACAACCACCAACTTGCAGAGGTAGAAAACAATCAAACACCTCTTTCACAACAACAAAAGAAAAAGTAAAAATCAAAAGACATGCCCACATTCTACAAAATAGAAGATAAACTTCATAAAAAAAATGAAACGCGAGGGAACAGGGCAAAAACATAAGGGTAGAAGGGCCTGACATCTATCCAATCTTCAAACTAAAGACAGGGCCAAAGAAGCCACCAGCAGAGTCTTCATATGAAGATCTTGGCACAAATATTCCAGGAGGTGCCCCCGTACCAATAAGCATCAGCCCAATCATGCCCTCACAGCAAGGGCACATGAAGAGGTGGACCATAGTCAATCAACACAGAGTTTGGCCAAAGTCCTTCTCACAGTTTTTGGGTACTAATGTCCAAGGGAGATCCTCAATGCAATCTTATCTCTCTCCTAGTGAAGTTCACAAAGCACAGCCGGGGAAACCACAGGAAAATGAACCACAACCAATAACTACTGGAAGGGCAGAATTGAAACACCAAGTTGCTCATGACACACAAGGGTGTAGCTAGGAATGGACTTGGACCACATTATATGTGCCTTAATGCTGATGACTAAAGAGATTTTCCTTCTGTACCAACACCAGCAGCGTTGATTTTCACCCAGTAATTTAAGTCAAGAGGTGACTCCCGAATCAGGTCAAACATTCAACACCTTTTAAGCAATATACCTACCCTATCCTATCTCACATCGGAGCATCTAAAATTAATATACTTAAAAACCATTCACAGAGAATCCACATTGACTGAGTGGTCTGATGTTAAAAACATCACGGCAGAGAGAAAACAATTTAGAGAATGGGGTATTCTAATTGATGAGCCAGTGACAGAAAAATACCCTAAATTCTAGAGAAATAAAGCACATAACTACCTAGGCATGTGAAAAAAATCACAGTACATTTGACCAGCAGTAATGGGGATTTTCCTTCCTGATTGCCCCAATCACAGTCTCTTCTGACCTCCACAATTAACACTCTAATTGGGGCTGGCTGCCGTCCTTACTAACAACAAAGGTCCAGAGTCAAATATTTGAATACAGTGGCTACATTATGCTTCCAAGAAACACTGTAAATTGTGCCCATTTCTGTTAGAAATGGGGTCTCTAGTTGGCAGTCAGTTTACACCCTGTCCAAATAGGTACCCTCACTCAAGTCAGGGTAAGGGAGATGCACAGCTCAGTTATTCTCTGCTCACCCCTTTGGTAGCTTGGCATAAGCAGTCAGGCTTATCTCAGAAGAAATGTGTAGAATATTTGCACTAACACAGTAACACAGTGAAAACAGCACAACAAGACTCCACACCAGTTTAGAAAAATAGCCAATATTTCTCTAACTCAAACAAGCCCAAAATGACAGAAATCCAACATACTCAAGCAAAGATATACATTTTTTAAGTAAAAAGAGTCTTAATCCATAGAAATCAATGGGTGCTTAGTTTTAGCACAAAATACATAGTATGGTGTGAGGAAATGCCTCCTTGGCATGGTTACCCCCTAACATTTTGCCTATGCTGATGCTAAGTTATGATTTGAAAGTGTGCTGAGACCCTGCTAACCAGGCCCCAGCACCAGTGTTCTTTCCCTAAACTGTACCTTTGTCTCCACAATTGGCACAACCCTGGTACCAAGGGCCCTGATGCCAGGGAAGGTCTCTAAAGGCTGGAGCATGTCTTATGCCACCCTCTTAGCTCTTAGCCTCTTAGCTTGTGTGTGCTGGTGGGGAAGAAAATGACTAAGTCGACATGGCACTCCCGTCAGAGTGCCATGCCAACCTCACACTGCCTGTGGCATAGGTAAGTCACCCCTCTAGCAGGCCTTACAGCCCTAATGCAGGGTGCACTATACCACAGGTGGGGGCATATGTGCATGAGCACTATGCCCCTACACTGTCTAAGCAAAAACTTAGACATTATAAGTGCAGGGTAGCCATAAGAGTATGTGGCCTGGGAGTTTGTCAAACACGAACTCCACAGTTCCATAATGGCTACACTGAAAACTGGGAAGTTTGGTATCAAACTTCTCAGCACAATAAATGCACACTGATGCTAGTGTGCAATTTATTGCAACATACACCCAGAGGGCATCTTAGAGATGCCCCCTGAATACCTACCCGACTTCTAGTGTAGGCTGACCCGTTTCTGCCAGCCTGCTACACACCAGACATGTTGCTGGCCACATGTGGAGAGTGCCTTTGTCACTCTGTGGCCAGGAATAAAGCCTGTAAAGGGTGGAGGTGCTTCTCACCTCCCTCTGCAGGAACTGTAACACCTGGCGGTGAGCCTAAAAGGCTCACCCCTTTTGTTACAGCGCCCCAGGGCATCCCAACTAGTGGAGATGCCCGCCCCTCCGGCCACTGCCCCCACTTTTGGCGGCAAGGCTGGAGGAGATAATGAGAAAAACAAGGAGGAGTCACCCACCATTCAGGACAGCCCATAAGGTGTCCTGAGCTGAGGTGACCCCTGCCTTGAGAAATCCTCCATCTTGAGTTTGGAGGATTCCCCCAATAGGATTAGGGATGTGCCCCCCTCCCCACAGGGAGGAGGCACAAAGAGGGTGTAGCCACCCTCAAGGACAATAGCCATTGGCCACTGCCCTCCCAGACCTAAACACAGCACTAAATTCAGTATTTAGGGGCTCCCCAGATTCCAGGAAATCAGATTCCTGCAACCTGAAGAAAGAAGAAGGACTGCTGACCTACAAGCCTGCAGAGAAGGAGGAAGACGACAACTGATTTGGCCTCAGCCCTACCGGCCTGTCTCCAACTTCGAAAAACTGCTCCAGCGACACATCCGACAGGGACCAGCGACCTCTGAAGCCTCAGAGGACTGCTCTGAACTACAGGACCAGAAAACTCCCGTGAACAGCGGCCCTGTTCAAAACCAACTACTTCTTTGCAACAAAGAAGCAACTTCCAAGGACTTCACGTTTCCCGCCGGGAGCGTGAGACTTTGCACTCTGCACCCGATGCCCCCAACTCGACCTGCAGAAAACCAGGGAGGACTCCCCAGCGACTGCGAGCCCGTGAGTAACCAGAGACGACCCCCCCTGAGCCCCCACTGCGACACCTGCAGAGAGAATCCAGATGCTCCCCCTGACCGCCACTGCCTGTAACAAGGGACCAGGTGCCTGGAACCAACACTGCACCCGCAGCCCCCAGGACCTGAAGGAACCGAACTTTGATGCAGGATTGACCCCCAGGTGACCCTCTGCCTTGCCCGCGGGTGGCTGACCCGAGAAGCCCCCCCGTGACTGCCTGCACCGCTAGAATGACCCCCGGGTCCCTCCATTGAAACCTATACAAACCCCGATGCCTGCTTTGCATACTGCACCCGGCCGCCCCTGTGCTGCCCCTGTGCCGCTGAGGGTGTGTTTTGTGTGCCTACTTGTGTCCCCCCAGTGCTCTACAAATCCCCCCTGGTCTGCCCCTGAGGACGCAGATACTTACCTGCTGGCAGACTGGAACCGGAGCACCCCTGTTCTCTATGGGCGCTTATGTGTTTTGGGCACCTCTTTGACCTCTGCACCTGACCAGCCCTGAGCTGCTGGTGTAGGAGGCTGGCCTGGCTTGTAGTGGGTACCAGAGGTACTTACACCTTGTGCCAGGTCCAGCTATCCCTTATTAGTGTAGAAGAGATGTTTCTAGCAGCTTTGGCTGATAAAAGGTAACTATGGCAAAGCAGCTTAGGCTGAACTAGGAGACATGTAAAGCTCCTACTATCCCACTGGTGCCATATGCACAATATCATGAGAAAACACAATACACAGAGTAACTAAAAATAAAGGTACTTAATTTTTATGACAATATGCCAAAAGTATCTCAGTGAGTACCCTCAGTATGAGGATAAGTTATATACACAAGATATATGTACACAAACCAAAATTAGGTAAGTAATAGCAAGAAAAGTAATGCAAACAGTGTAGAATTACAATAGATTGCAAAAGGAGCACATAGGTATGGGGCAACACAAACCATATACTCCAAAAGTGGAATGCGAACGACAAATGGACCCCAGACCTATGTGAGCTTGTAGAGGGTCGCTGGGACTGTAAGAAAAAATTAGGGTTAGAAAAACAGCCCACCCCAAGACCCTGAAAGGTAGGTGGAAAGTGCACCTACTACCTCCAGAGAGCACAGAAGTCGTGATAGGGGGATTCTGCAGGAAGAACATACACCAGCAATGCAACAACAGTGGATTTCCGGACCTGAGTACCTGTAAGACAAGGGGACCAAGTCCAATAGTCGCGACAGTGTCGAGAGTGGGCAGGAGCCCAAGAAATGCCAGCTGAGGGTGCAAGGAAGCTGCCACCGGATGGAAGAAGCTTGGAGTTCTGCAAGAGAGAAGATAGTTAGGGACTTCTCCTTTGGAAGACCGATGTCCCACTTCGCGATGAAGCTTGCAGAGGTGTTCCCACGCAGAAAGACCACAAACAAGCCTTGCTAGCTGCAAGGGTTGCAGTAGAGATTTTTTGGGTGCTGCTGTGGCCCAGGAGAGACCAGGATGTCGCCACTTGGAGGAGGAGACAGAGGGGGCACCCAGCAACTCAGGAAGCCCTCACAGAAGCAGGCAGCATATGCAAAAGTACCTGAAAAGACACTTGGAAGGAAGGTGAACCGGAGTCCACGCGAAGTCACAAAAGGGAGTCCCACGACGCCGAAGGACAACTCAGAAGGCTGTACACTGCAGGATAGTGTTGGGGACCCAGGCTTGGCTGTGCACAAAGGAAATCCTGGAAGAGTGCACAGGAGCCGGAGCAGCTGCAAATCACGTGGTACACAGCAATGCAGTCTAGCGTGGGGAGGCAAGGACTTACCTCCACCAAACTTGGACAGAAGAGTCACTGGACTGTGGGAGTCACTTGGACAGAGTTGCTGAGTGCCAGGGACCACGCTCATCAGGATGAGAGGGGACCCAGAGGACCAGTGATGCAGTCTTTTGGTGCCTGCGTTAGCAGGGGGAAGATTCCATCGACCCACTGGAGATTTCTTCAGAGCTCCTGGTGCAGGGTGAAGGCAGGCTACCCCCAGAGCATGCACCACCTGGAAACAGTCGAGAAAGCCGGCAGGATGAGGCGATACAATGTTGCCAGCAGTCATCTTGCTACTTTGTTGCGGTTTTGCAGGCATCCTGAGCAGTCAGCGGTCGATCCTTTGGTAGAAGGTGAAGAGGGAGATGCAGAGGAACTCTGGTGAGCTCTTGCATTCATTATCTGAAGAATTCCCCAAAGCGGAGACCCTAAAAAGCCAGAAAAGGAGGTTTGGCTACCAAGGATAGAGGATTGGCTACCAAGAGAGGTAAGAGCCTATCAGAAGGAGCCTCTGACGTCACCTGCTGGCACTGGCCACTCAGAGCAGTCCAGTGTGCCTCCAACACCTTTGTTTCCAAGATGGCAGAGGTCTGGGACACACTGGAGGAGCTCTGGGCACCTCCACTGGGAGGTGCAGGTCAGGGGAGTGGACACTCCCCTTTCCTTTGTTCAGTTTCGCACCAGAGCAGGGCTGGGGGATCCCTGAACCGGTGTAGATTGGCTTATGCAGAGATGGGCTCCATCTGTGCACATCAAAGCATTTCCAGAGGCTGGGGGAGGCTACTCCTCCCCAGCCTTCAGACCTATTTCCAAAGGGAGAGGATGTTACACCCTCTCTCAGAGGAAGTCCTTTGTTCTGCCTTCCTGGGCCAGGGCTGCCTGGACCCCAGGAGGGCAGAAACCTGTCTGAAGGGTTGGCAGCAGCTGCAGTGGAGACTCTGGAAAAGCAGTTTGGCAGTACCCGGGTACAATGCTAGAGACCCAGGGGATCATGGAATTGTCCCCCCAATGCCAGAATGGCATTGGGGTGACAATTCCATGATCTTAGACATGTTACATGGCCATGTTCGGAGTTAGCATTGTGACGCTATACATAGGTAGTGACCTATGTATAGTGCACGCGTGTAATGGTGTCCCTGCACTCACAAAGTCCGGGGAATTTGCCCTGAACGATGAGGGGGCACCTTGGCTAGTGCCAGGTTGCCCACACACTAAGTAACTTTGCACCCAACCTTCACCACGTGAAGGTTAGACATATAGGTGACTTATAAGTTACTTAAGTGCAGTGGTAAATGGCTGTGAAATAACGTGGACGTTATTTCACTCAGGCTGCACTGGCAGGCCTGTGTAAGAATTGTCAGAGCTCCCTATGGGTGGAAAAGCAAATGCTGCAGCCCATAGGGATCTCCTGGAACCCCAATACCCTGGGTACCTCAGTACCATATACTAGGGAATCATATGGATGTACCAGTATGCCAATGTGAATTGGTAAATTTAGTCACTAGCCTGTTAGTGACAAATTTGGAAAGCAGAGAGAACATAACCACTGAGGTTCTGGTTAGCAGAGCCTCAGTGAGACAGTTTTGCATCACACAGGGAACACATACATGGCACATACTTATGAGCACAGGGTCCCAGTGACACATAGACTAAAACAACATATATACAGTGAAATATGGGTAACATGCCAGGCAAGATGGTACTTTCCTACATAACCCACCCCCCCCAAACGAAGGACAATAAGACTAGCCATGACCTGATGAGTCTTCATTGTCTAAGTGGAAATATCAGGAGAGTCCATCTGCATTGAAGTGGGTACTCCCAGGTCTATGTTCCATTGTATAGTCCATTCCCTGTAGAGATATGGACCACCTCAACAATTTAGGGTTTTCACCTTTCATTTGTTTTAGCCAAAGTAGAGGTTTGTGGTCTGTCTGAACAATAAAGTGAGTGCCAAACAGGTATGGCCTCAACTTTTTCAGTGCCCAGACCACAGCAAAGGTCTCCCTCTCTATAGCAGACCAACGCTTTTCTCTAGGGGTCAACCTTCTGCTGATAAAAGCAATTGGTTGATCCTTGCCCTTGGAATTCAGTTGTGATAAGACTGCCCCTACCCCTAATTCAGATGCATCAGTTTGAACAATGAATTTCTTGGAGTAACATGGGCTTTTTAGGACAGGTGCAGGGCACATGGCCTGTTTGAGCTCCTCAAAAGCTTTCTGACAGCTAGATGTCCATAATATCTTTTTAGGCATCTTCTTACTAGTGAGATCATTAAGTGGGGCTGCTATGGAGCCATAGTTTTTAATGATTCTCCTGTAATACCCAGTGAGGCCTAAAAAGGCTCTCACCTGGGACTGAGTTGTAGGGGGAGCCCAATCCATGATTGTCTGGATTTCCCCCTGAAGTTGTGCAATCTGTTCTCCACCTACCAGGTGTCCCAGATAAACCACCTTTCCCTGCCCTATCTGGCACTTTGAGGCCTTGATAGTGAGGCCTGCCTTTTGCAGGGCCTCCAAAACTTTCCAAAGGTGGACCAGGTGCTCATCCCAGGTGGCGCTAAAGACACCTATATAATCTAGATATGCTGCACTAAAAGCCTCCAACCCTTGCAGGACTGTGTTCACCAACCTCTGAAAAGTGGCAGGTGCATTTTCAAACCAAAGGGCATAACTGTAAATTGGTAGTGCCCTCCTATAGTTGAAAATGCAGTTTTAGGTTTAGCATCCTCAGCCAATTTGATCTGCCAATACCCTGCAGTCAAATCAAAGGTGCTTAGATACTTGGCAGATGCCAGTGTATCAATGAGCTCATCTGCCCTGGGTATAGGGTGAGCATCAGTTTTTGTTACCTGATTGAGACCTCTGTAGCCTACACAAAACCTCATCTCCCTTTTTCCTTCTTTTGAGTGAGGCTTTGGTATAAGCACCACAGGACTCACCCATGGGCTTTCAGAAGGTTCAACCACTCCTAGATCAAGCATTTTCTGAACTTCTTGTTTTATGCAGTCCCTGACATGGTCAGGCTGCCTATAGATTTTACTTTTGACAGGCAATCTGTCTCCAGTATCAATTGTGTGTTCACTCCAGGATGTGGTACCTGGCACAATTGAAAAGAGTTCAGAAAATTGTCCAAGGAGATTAATGCAGTTGTCTTTCTGTTCTGTAGTCAGACAATTTGCCACAACTACTCCCTCCACTAAAGCATTATTTTCAGTGGTGGAAAAGAGATCAGGGAGAGGGTCACTCTCTTCTTCCTGTCCCTCATCTTTTGCCATGAGCAGGGTGAGATCAGCCCTGTCATAGTAGGGTTTTAGGCGGTTGACATGACTCACCCTAAGGGGACTCCTGGCAGTGCCCAGGTCTACCAGTTAGGTAACCTCACCCTTCTTTTCAACTATGAGATGCGGTCCACTCCATTTGTCCTGGAGTGCTCTTGGGCCACAGGCTCCAACACCCACACCTTCTGCCCTGGTTGGTACTGGATCAGAACAGCCTTCCGGTCATGCCATTGCTTCTGGAGCTCCTGGCTGGCCTGAAGGTTTTTACTGGCCTTTTTCATGTACTCAGCCTTTCTGGATCTTAGGCCAAGTACATAGTCCACTATGTCCTGTTTGGGAGCTTTTAAAGGTTGTTCCCAACCCTCCTTCACAAGTGTTAGTGGACCTCTTAC
Organism: Pleurodeles waltl; assembly: GCF_031143425.1. NCBI lineage: Eukaryota > Metazoa > Chordata > Amphibia > Caudata > Salamandridae > Pleurodeles > Pleurodeles waltl. Next base: position 622,572,229 of record NC_090446.1, read on the forward strand.
AGGGTGTCCAAAGAGGAGTTCAAAGTGGCTGAAACCCACTCCTTTTTAGGGTACCTCCCTGTAAGCAAAAAGGAGGCAATGTAACAGGACATCCCATCTCCTCCTGAGTTTTTCAGGGAGTCCCATTATCATACCTTTGAGAGTTTTATTAAACCTCTCTACCAGTCCATTAGTCTGTGGATGATAAGGAGTGGTGAACTTGTAGGTTACACCACACTCCTTTCACATTGCTTTCAAGTATGCAGACATGAAGTTGCTACCCCTGTCTGATACAACCTCTTTAGGGAAACCCACCCTGGAAAAGATTCCAAGGAGGGCTTTTGCCACTGCAGGAGCTGTAGTGGTCCTTAGAGGAATTGCTTCAGGATATCTTGTGGCATGGTCCACAACCACCAAGATAAACCTATTGCCTGAAGCAGTAGGAGTGGCAAGGGGGCCAACTATGTCAACCCCTACCCTTTCAAAGGGCACCCCAACCACAGGCAGTGGAATAAGGGGAGCCTTTGGAGTGCCACGAGTCTTGTCACTGGCTTGGCAGGTCCCACAAGATTTGCAAAAATCTTTAGTGTCCTCTGACATCCTAGGCCAGTGAAACAGGGGGACAAGCCTTTCCCATGTTTTGATCTGGCCCAAATGCCCAGCCAAAGCAATGTCATGTGCAAGAGTTAGGAGGAACTCTCTGTAATGCATGGGAATGACCAATCTCCTGGCTGCTCCAGGTTTTGGGTCCCTTGCCTCGGTGTACAAGAGGTTGTCCTCCCAGTAAACTCTATGTGAGTCACTGACATCCCCACTTTGCTGCTTGACAGCTTGCTGTCCGAGACCCTCTAATGTGGGACAGGTTTGCTGTGCCACACTCAGCTCTTCCCTGGCAGGCCCCCCTCCACCCAAAAGCTCAGCAGTGTCTGCTGCCAGCACATCTGGTGAAGGTTCTGCACAGGGAGGAAATTCTTCTTCCTCAGAAGGAGAATCATCTGTAGAGGGAGGAATAGTGGGTAGGGACTTACCCTTGCTACCCCTAGCTTTAGGGAGCACTTGGTCCATTCTTCCAGGATCCAAGTTACCCTGTCCTTTTTGCTTTTTGGCCTGAGCCCTCGTCAAAGCAAAAATATGCCCAGGAATGCCCAGCATTGCTGCATGAGCCTCCAGCCCAAGCTGATGTCTCTAAATAATTTCCTATTAGACAGTCTACAGGTAAATCTGAAGCAACCACAACTTTCTTTGGACCAGTAACCCCCCACCTCCCCACAGTTGAGATTCACAACAGCCATGGGGTGGCTAAGAGTGTTGTTATGAGCGTCTGCCACTTGGTACTGCTGACCAAGTAGGTGTTGTTCAGGGTGCACCAGTTTCTCTATCACCATGGTAACACTGGCACCTGTGTCCCTGTAGGCCTGAACCTCAACACCATTTATTAGGGGAAGTTGCTTGTACTTATCCATATAAAGGGGACAAGCAACCAAGGTGGCCAAATCAATGGCACCTTCAGAGACTTAAACAGCCTCTGTGGTCTCCCTAACAAGACCAACCCCAACTACATTACCAATAGTAAGCCCAGCTACTCCCTTGGATTGGCAATTTGTAGGTTTGCTCCCACCACCACTGCTATTACTAGGGGCACTAGAATTTGCAGTAGGGGGTGTGGTAGTGGGAGGTTTGGTGTTTTTCTTTGGACAACTGGCATCAGTTGTCCAATGGCCGTTGACTTTACACAAATAACACCACAGCTTTTTAGGTTGATTATTGGAAGAGGATTTGGACCCACCACCCCCACCAGAGGATTTTTGTGGGCCTGATGAAGACTCAGTTTTACTTTTGTCACCACCCTTGTCAGAAGACTTACCATCCTTCTTCTTGCCATCCTTGTCACCCCCTGTATGAACTTTTCTGTTCACTCTTGTTCTGACCCATTTGTCTGCCTTTTTTTCCCAATTCTTGGGGAGAGGTCAGATCTGAGTCCACTAGATATTGGTGTAACAAGTCAGACACACAGTTATTCAGAATATGCTCTCTCAGAATAAGATTATACAGGCTTTCATAGTCAGAAACTCTACTGCCATGTAACCACCCCTCCAAGGCCTTCACTGAACAGTCTACAAAGTCTGTCCAGTCGTGTGAGGACTCTTTTCTGGTGTCTCTGAACTTAATCCTGTATTGTTCAGTGGTTAAGCCAAATCCATCCAAGAGTGCATCCTTCAAAACTGCAAAATTGTTAGCATCACTTTCTCTAACAGTAAGGAGCCTATCCCTACCCTTTCCAGTGAAATATAGCCACAATATAGCAGCCCACTGCCTTTGTGGGACCCCCAGTACCATATAGGCCCTCTCAAGTGCAGCAAACCACTTGTTGATGTCATCCCCCTCCTTGTAAGGGGGGGACTATCTTGTGCAGATTCCTGGAATCATGCTCTCTAACAGGATTACTATCAGAAATACTGCTGCTGCCACCATGGGGTCCAAACCCCAATCTCTGTCTCTCCTTCTCCAGGTCTAGGGATTCCCTATCTAAGGCCAGCTGTGGCTGTTTAAGCTTCAGTCTGGTCTCTTCAACACTCAACTTTTTGAGTTCCCTTTCTAAACAAGTTATCCTCAGGGTGGGTGGGTTGGGAATGCTTGGACACAGAAGATAAATTGGAAACAACAGAGGGAGGTCCGCCCCTATATGACTGGACCCTAGCAACTTGACTTCCCTACTGTGATGGGAACCTCCATTACTACCAACATTACTGGGTGTCCTGCTAGGGGGCAGGTCCTGATCAGAACCCTCCCTACCTCCCTCAAGGAGATCCCCTGAGTCAGATTGGGAACCTTCTATTAACCTCTCATTTGATGTGCCTGCTTGGGACTCATGATTTACAATAAGCATGTTAAATAGAAATTCTTTGGTAGGGTTCTTTCCTATCACTAAACCTCTTTCTAAGCAGAGACTCCTTAGGCTCTTGTAATTCCAATTATCATAAGTAGTATTAACCATTTTAAGAGTAGAGTCTTCTACAGACATGATAGTAAAGGGTTTAGAAATAGTGAGAAGGAAGAAAAAGTTTCTGAACTTTTTAAAGAACAGAGAAAACAACTTTTTCTAACTTTAGAAAACGTTTAGAAGTTTTAGAAAACTTTTCAGAACTTTGTAAAAAGTTTAAGAGGAGAAAAACAAAACTTTTTGGTTAGGTGTACATACACTGAACTGTTTTGTATATTATTCTCTTATGAAAAGTACACAATGACAAAGTGGTAAGTAGTTACAAGTACTTATCCCACCGCTCCACAACCAATGTAGGAGGCTGGCCTGGCTTGTAGTGGGTACCAGATGTACTTACACCTTGTGCCAGGTCCAGTTATCCCTTATTAGGGTATAAGAGGTGTTTCTAGCAGCTTAGGCTGATAGAAGGTAGTTATGGCAGGGCAGCTTAGGCTGAACTAGGAGATATGCAAAGCTCCTACTATATCACTTATATCATATACCACCATTTCATAAGAAAACACAATACTCAGAGTTACTAAAAATAAAAGTGCTTTATTTTAGTGACAATATGTCAAAAGTATCTCAGAGGATATGCTCCCTTAGGAGGTAAGTAACATACACAAATTATATGCACACAAACCAAAATCAGGTAAGTAACAGTTCGAAAAGTAGTGCAAACAATGTAGAACACAATAGAATGCAATAGGGAGAAATAAGCCTAGGGGCAACACAAACCATATACTCCAAAAGTGGAATGCGAACAACGAATGGACCCCAGACCGAGTGTAGTGTGTGGAGGGTCGCTGGGAGTGTAAAAAAACAGTAAGGGTGTCCAAGATACCCCAACCCAAGACCCTGAAAAGTAGGAGTAAAGTTACCCTACTAACCCAGAAAGACAGTCAAGTCGAGATAGGGGATTCTGCAAGGACAACAACTGACTGCAAAACACTGAAGACGGATTCCTGGACCGGAGGACCTGTAAAGGAAGGGGACCAAGTCCAAGAGCCACACAAGTGTCCAGGGGGGCAGGAGCCCACTAAATCCCGGATGAAGGTGCAAAAGGGCTGCCTCTGGGTGGAAGAAGCAAAAGATTCTGCAACAACAGAAAGTGCCAGGAACTTCTCCTTTCATCAGAAGATGTCCCACGGCATGCTGGAGGATGCAGAGTTGTTTCCACACAGAAGGAACGCAAACAAGCCTTGCTAGCTGCAAGATTCATGGTTAAGGATTTTGGGTGCTGCTAGGGCCCAGGAAGGACCAGGAAGTCGCCCCTTGGAGGAGGAGACAAAGGGGGGCGTTCAGCAACACAGAGAGCCCTCGCAGAAGCAGGCAGCACCCGCAGAAGCACCTGAACAGGCACTTAGAAGATCTGAGGACAATGGTCTACTCAGAGTCACAAAAGAGGGTCCCACGATGTCGGAGTCCAACTTACCGAATTGGGCAATGCAGGACGGAGTGCTGCGGACCTGGGCTAGGCTGTGTACAAAGGAAGTCTTGCAAAAGTGCGCAGAAGCCCAAGCAGCTGCAGTTCATGCAGTACACAGGATTACTGTTTGGCGTAGTGATGCAAGGACTTACCTCCACCAAATTTGGACAGAAGGGCCACTGGACTGTCGAAGACAGTTGGACCCAGCTCCTGTGTTCCATGGACCACGCTCGCCAGAATGAGAGGGGACCCAGAGGACCGGTGGCAGAAGTTTTGTGCCTGCGTTGGCAGGTGGAAGATTCCACCGACCCACAGGAGATTTCTTCTTGGCTTCCAGTGCAGGGTGAAGGCAGACAGCCCTCAGAGCCTGCACTACCAGGAAACAGTCGAGAAAGCAGGCAGGATGAGGCGCTACAATGTTGCTGGTAGTCTTCTTCCTACTTTGTTGCAGTTATGCAGGCATCCATGGAGCAGTCAGATGTCCATCCTTGGCAGAAGTCAAAGAGGGAAGTGCAGAGGAATGCTGGTGAGTTCTTGCATTTGTTAACTGGTGAGATACCCACAGGAGTGACCCTAAATAGCCCACAGAGGAGGATTGGCTAGTGAGAAAGTTAAGCACCTATCAGAAGGGGTCTCTGACATCACCTGCTGGCACTGGCCACTCAGAGCTGTCCATTATGCCCTCACACCTCTGCTTCCAAGATGGCAGAGGTCTGGGACACACTGGAGGAGCTCTGGGCACCTCTCCTTGGAGGTGCTGGTCAGGGGAGTGGTCACTCCCCTTTTCTTTGTCCAGTTTCACGCCAGAGCAGGGCTGGGGGACTCTGCAGGAAGAACAAACACCAGCAATGCAACAACAGTGGATTTCCAGACCTGAGTACCTGTAAGACAAGGGGACCAAGTCCAATAGTCGCGACAGTGTTGAGAGTGGGCAGGAGCCCAGGAAATGCCAGCTGAGGGTGCAAGGAAGCTGCCACCGGATGGAAGAAGCTTGGAGTTCTGCAAGAAAGAAGAGAGCTAGGGACTTCTCCTTTGGAAGACGGATGTCCCACATTGCGATGAAGCTTGCAGAGGTGTTCCCACGCAAAAAGACCATAAACAAGCCTTGCTAGCTGCAAGGGTCACTGTAGAGGTTTTTGGGTGCTGCTGTGGCCCAGGAGGGACCACGATGTCGCCACTTGGAGGAGGAGACAGAGGGGGCGCCCAGCAACTCAGCGAGCCCTCACAGAAGCAGGCAGCACACACAAAAGTACCTAAAAAGTCACTTGGAAGGAAAGTGAAATGGAGTCCATGCAAAGTCACAAAAGGGAGTCCCACGATGCCGGAGGACAACTCAGAAGGTTGTGCACTGCAGGATGGAGTGTTGGGGACCCAGGCTTGGCTGTGCATGAAGGAAATCCTGGAAGGGTGCTCAGGAGAAACTCACAAAGTCTGGGGAATTTGCCCTGAACAATGTGGGGGCACCTTGGCTATTGCCAGGGTTACCACACACTAAGTAACTTTGCACCCAACCGTCACCAGGTGAAGGTTAAACATATAGGTGACTTATAAGTTACTTAAGTGCAGTGGTAAATGGCTGTGAAATAACATGGACGTTATTTCACTCAGGTTGCACTGGCAGGCCAGTGTAAGAATTGTCAGAGCTCCCTAAGGGTGGCAAAAGAAATGCTGCAGCCCATAGGGATCTCCTGGAACCCCAATACCCTGGGTACCTCAGTACCATATACTGGGGAATTATATGGGTGTACCAGTATGCCAATGTGGATTGGTAAATTTAGTCACTAGCCTGTTAATGACAAATTTGGAAAGCAGAGAGAGCATAACCACTGAGGTTCTGGTTAGCAGAGCCTCAGTGAGACAGTTAGGCATCACACGGACCACATACAGGGCATACTTTATGAGCACTGGGGTCCTGACTAGCAGGATCCTAGTGACACATAGGCAAAAACAAACATACATACAGTAAAAATGGGGGTAACATGCCAGGCAAGATGGTACTTTCCTACAGGTATGAGGTGTAAGTACCCAGGGTACCCACTACAAACCAGGCAAGCATCCTACATTGGTGGTGAAGCGGTGGGATAAGTACTTGCAAATGCTTTACCACTTTGTTACTAGTGCTTTTCACATGAAAAGCTTGCTCCAATACTTAGAGGTATACATAATTATACCTAAAAGTAATTTCTAACTTTCTAAAAAGTTCTTTAAACTTTGCAAAAGTTTATCAAAGTTTTTGAAAAGTTTCTTCTTTTCTCTAAAAAGTTAGGCTTGCTAGTTTACCAACATTTTACTCTTTTTCCTAAACTCTTTTTCTTTCAACATGTCTAGTGTAGAAGCTACCCCTAAAGTTGTTAAGACAACATATGAGAATCTAACCTTTAAAAGTTTGAGGGGTCTCTGCATTGAAATTAGTTTAGGGATTGGGAAGAACCCCAATAAAGAATTCCTTTAAAATCTTCTCCTGAAGGATGACCAGGGGCTTAGCACTGGTCAGGACCAGCCAGATGGGGAAGTTGAGGAAGATTCCAAACAGGCAGGCTCAGAGGAGCCTTCTGATAATCCTGGGGAGGGTCCTTTCACTGATATTTCTGTCAACAAACCCCTTAGTACAACTGGGAGTGGGAAGGGTTCACACGCTAGTAGGTCTCCCTTCACACCTTGAGGCCAGGTTACTAGGGTGGCTCAAGTTAGGGAAAGATCAGCCTCTGCCAATTCCAATGTTACTTCTGTTTCAGAAGTATCCCACACTTCTAACCCTGAGGACCAGTGCCTGGAGAGGTAACTCAAAAAGCTGAGGTTAGAGGAGGCCAGACTGAGACTACAGCAGCAACAGTTGGCCTTAGACAGGTAGTCCCTGGCTGTGGAAAGTGAAAGGCGGAGTTGGGGTTAGATCCCCATGGTGACAGCAGCAGTGTCAGGAATTCTAATGTTAGGGAACCTACATGTGATTCAAGAAATGTGCACAAAGTTGTCCCTCCTTACAAGGATGGAGATGACATATACAAGTGGTTTGCTGCACTTGAGAGGGCCTGTAGAGTTCAGAGGGTTCCTCAAGTCCAGTGGGCTGCTATTCTGTGGCTATCGTTCACTGCTATTCTGTGGCTATCGTTCACTGTGGCTATCGTTCTGTGGCTTATTGTCAGGGAGGATGATGCAGATAACTACCATATACTCAAAAGTGCACTCTTAGATGGTCTGGGCTTAACCACAGAACAATACAGGATAAAGATCAGAGAAGCCAGAAAGGATTCATCACAGGATTGAACAGATTTTGTTCAGTGAAGGCCCTAGAAGGTTGGTTAAATGGCAGTATGGTGACTGACTATGAAAGCCTATATAACTTGATGCTGAGGGAACATATATTGAATAATTGTGTGTCGGATTTGTTGCATCAGTATCTTGTGGACTCAGATCTGACCTCTCCCCAAGAATTGGGAAAGAAGGCAGACAAATGGGTCAGAACAAGGGTGAGCAAAAAAGCTCATACAGGGTGAAAAAAACAGCAAGAAGAAAGATGGCAAGTCTCATGACAAGGTTGGGGACAAAGATAACAAATCATCTAAGTCTTCATCAGGCCCACAGAAATCCTCTGGGGGTGGTGGGCACAAATCCTCTTCATACAATCAGAAAAAGCCATGGTGCTATCTCTATAAAGCCAAAGGTCATTGGGCAAGTGACTCCACTTCTCCTAAAAGAAACACCAAACTTTCCACCACCACAATCCACACTGTTTCCATTAGTGCCCCTAGTAATAGCAGTGGTGGTGGGAAGAACACTACAAATAGCCAGTCAAAGGGTATAGCTGAGCTCACTTTTGGTAATGTAGTGGGGGTTGGTCTAGTTAGGGAGACCACTGAGGCTGTTTTAGTCTCTGATGGTGGCATTCACTTTGCCACCTTCGTTGCTTGTCCCCTTACCCCTAATAAATGGTGTTCAGTTAGAGGCCTACAGGGACACAGGTGCCAGAGTCACTATGGTGATGGAGAAACTGATTGCCCATGAGCAACACCTACTTGGTCATCAGTACCAAGTGACAGACGCCCATAACAACACTGTTAGCCACCCCATGGCTGTTGTGAATCTCAACTGGGGGTAGGGGGTTACTGGTCCAAAGAAAGTTGGGGTATCCACTGACTTACCTGTAGAGTATCTGTTAGGAAATGGTATGGAAACTTAAGCTTGGGGTAAAGTGGAATTGAAGGCCCATGAAGCAATGCTGGACATTCCTGGGTATATATTTACTCTTACTAGGTCTCAGGCCAAGAAGCAAAGAGGACAGGGAAACTTGGATCCTGGAACAATGGACCAAGTGCTCCCAAAAACTAGGGGTAGAAAGGGCAAACCCTTGTCCACTATCCCTCCCTCTTCAGATGATTCCCCTTTTGATGAGGAGGAGCCTTCTCCCTGTGCAGAACCCACAGGATCTTGAAGCTGACACATCTGAGCTTTTGGGTGCAGGGGGTCTGCCATTGAGGAACTGATGTGGCACAGCAGACATGTCCCACACTAGATGGTTTCTGACAGCAAGCTGTCAAACAGTAGAATGGGGATGTGAATGAGAGCCGAAGAGTTTACTGGGAGAATAATCTCCTCTATACTGAAGCAAGGGACCCTAAACCTGGTGCCAGAGAGATTGGTCACCCCACTCCAGTATAGGGAATTCCTCCTAACTCTAGCTCATGGCATTCTCTTGGCTGGGCATTTGGGCCAAAGTAAAACATGGGATGGACTTGTTCCCCATTTTCACTGGCCCCACATGTCAAAAGACTCAAAGGGAAGAGCTGAGTGTGGCACAGCAGACCTGTCCCACACTAGAGGGCTTAAGACAGCAAGCTGTCAAACAGCAGAAATGGGGATATCACTGATAGTCATAAAGTCTATTGGGAAGATAACCTCCTCTACACTGAGTCAAGGGACCCTAAACCTGAAGCTGCCAGGAGATTGGTCATCCCTTTGCAGTATAGGGAGTTTCTTCTGACTTTGGCTCATGATATTCCTTTGGCTGGGCAATTGGGCCAGAGTAAAACTTGGCACAACCTGGTTCCATTGTTTCACTGGTCTCACATGTCAGAGGACACTAATGAGTTTTGTCTCTCCTGTGTCACCTGCCAAGCCAGTGGCAAGACTGGTGGCACCCCAAAGGCCCCTTCAATCCCACCGCCAGTGGTTGGGGTGCCCTTTGAGAGGGTAGGGGTTGACATTGTTGGCCCCCTTGACCCTTCAACAGCTTCTGGCAATAGATTCATCCTTGTTGTAGTTGACCATGCCACAAGATATCCAGAAGGTATCCCCTTAAGGACTACTACAGCACCTGCAGTGGCAAAAGCCCTACTTGGAATGTTTTCCAGGGTGGGTTTCCCTAAGGAATTTGTACCAGACAGAGGTAGTAACTTCGTGTCTGCATACCTCAAGGCAATGTGGAAGGAGTGTGATGTTACCTACAAGTTCATCACCCCTTATTATCCACAAACAAATGGATTGGTTGAGAGATTTAATAAAACTCTCAAAGGCATGATCATGGGACTCTCTTAGAAACTCAGAAGGAGATGGGATATCCTATTGCCACGCCTCCTTTTCACCTACAGGGAGGTACCCCAAAAAGGAGTGGGCCCTTTGAGCTCCTCTTTGGTCACCCTGTTCGGGGTCCCCTTGCTCTTGGGAAGGAGGGTTGGGAGCAACCTTTAAAGCCCCTTAAACAAGACATTGTAAACTATGTACTTGGCCTAAGATCTAGAATTGCTGAGTACATGAAAAATGCCACTAAAAACCTTCAGGTCAGCCAAGAGCTCCAAAAGCAATGGCATGACCAGAAGGCTGTCCTGACAGAGTACCAACCAGAACAGAAGGTGGGGTATTGGAGCCTGTGACCCCAAGAGCACTCCAGGACAAATGGGTGGACCCCATCACATTGTGGAAAAGAAAGGTGAGGTCACTTGTCTGGTAAACCTGGGCACTGGCAGAAGCCCCCTTAGAGTGCATCATGTCAATCGCTGATCTATGACAGGGCTGACTTAACCCTGCTCATGGTCACAGATGAGGGGCAGGAAGAAGAGAGTGACCCTCTTCCTGACCTCTTCTCCAAAACTGAAGCTGATGGCTTAGTGGAGGGAGTGGTGCTTGCAGACTGCCTCACTGCTGAGCAGAGGGAGGGCTGCAAAAATCTCCTAGGACAGTTTTCTGACCTCTTTTCTCACATACCTGGTACAACTACCTGGTGTGAAAATTCAATTGATACTGGAGACAGTTTACCTGTCAAAAGTAAAATTTACAGGCACTCTGACCATGTCAGAGATTTCATTAAAACAGAGGTACAGAAAATGTTGAATCTAGGAGTTATTGAACGTTCTGATGGGCCCTGGGCCAGCCCAGTGGTACTTGTACCCAAACCGCATGGCAATGAAGGAACGAGAGAAATGTGGTTTTGTGTGGACTATAGGGGTCTTAATACTATTACCAAAACTGATGCTCAACCTATACCCAGGGCAGATGAGCTAATAGATACACTGGCTTCTGCCACGTCTCTAAGCACCTCTGATTTGACTGCAGGGTATTGGCAGATCAAGTTATCTAAAGCAAAAACTGCATTTTCTACCATAGAATGGCATTATCAATTCACTGATATTTCCTTTGGCTTGAAAGATACACCTGACACTTTCCAGAGGCTGGTGAATACAGTCTCCCAAGGTTTGGAAGCTTTCAGTGCAGCATACTTAGATGATATTGCTGTATTTAGATCACCTGGGATGACCACCTGGTCCACCTATGGAAAGTTTTGGAGGCCCTGCAAAAGGCAGGCCTAACTATCAAGGCTTTAAAGTGCCAGATAGGTCAGGGGAACGTGGTTTATCTGGGCCACCTGGTAGGTGGAGAACAGACTGAACAACTACAGGGGACGATCCAGACCATTATGGATTGGGGTCCCCCTACTACACAGACCCAGGCCAGAGCCTTCTTAGGTCTCACTGGGTATTACAGAGGTTCATTAAGAACTATGGCTCCATTGTTGCCCCTCTTAATGACCTCACCTCTAAGAAAATGCCTAGAAAGGTATTATGGACAGCTAGCTGTCAGAAAGGTTTTGAGGAGCTTAGACAGGCCAAGTGCACTGCACCTGTCTTGAAAAGCCCAAACTACTCTATAGAATTCATTGTCCAAATGGATCCTTCTGAATTAGGGGTGGGGGCAGTAATAACTTAACTCAGAGGGCCAGGATCAACCTTTTGCATTTATTAGCAGGAGGTTGACCCTGAGAATAAAGCGTTGGTCTGCCAAAGAGAGGCAGGCCTTTGATGTGGTCTGGGCCTTGAAGAAGCTGAAACCCTACTTGTTTGGGACTCACTTCATTTATCAAACAGACCAAAAACCTCTATCATGGCTTAAACAAATGAATGGTGAAAACCCTCAATTGTTGAGGTGGTCCATTTCCTTACAGGGTACGGACTTTACCATGAAATATAAACCTGGAAGTACCCACTCCAATGCAGATGGACTCTCCAGACATTTCCACTTAGACAATGAAGACTCATCTGGGCAAGGTTAACCTTATTGTCCTCGTTTGGTGGGGGGGAATTGTGTAAACAGCCCACTACTCACCCATTAGGGTATTAAGGTACTGTGGCATACCACTGTGGAACCCCTCCTGGCTTTTCCCTGTGAGGCACCCACTCCTGGACAGCCCCAGGGTGAAGCCAGGCATCCAAGCGCTGTGAGGGCTGTTGTGGAGATTAAGCAAGCTATTGCCCAGAGTTACAGAGTGGGACCCATCAATTAGATCAGGCACCAAGGCGAGAATTCGCTGGTCTAAGGGAATTGAGCCCAAGACCCACTGAGGTGGGAATTGAACTCTGGTCCTAGGCCAGATCTCTGCATCAGGGCATGCCGTTCTAACCATTGTGCCACACTTCTCCACTAGGAGAGTGGGAAAGTACCATCGTTCTTGGAATGTTTCCCCCATTTCTACCTGTATGTCAGTATCTTTTTGCCTGTCTCACTGGGATCCTGCTGGCCAGGACCCCAGTGCTCATAGTTTGTGGCCTAATGTGTGTGTTGTGAATAGTGCTTAACTGTGTCACTGAGGCTCTTCTAATCAGAACCTCAGTGCTTATGCTTTCTCTGCTTTTAAATTCATCACTAAAGGCTAGTGACTTCATTCACCAATTTCAATTGGCACACTGGACTCCCCTTATAAGTCCCTAGTACATGGTACATAGGGCATTGGGGTTCCAGGAGATCATTATGGGTTGCAGCATTTTTTTTGCCACCCATAAGGAGCTCAGACAAACCCTTCCACAGGCCTGCCATTGCAGCCTGCGTGAAATAGTGCACACATTATTTCACAGCCATTTTCACTGCACTTAAGTAACTTATAAGTCACCTATATGTCTAACCTTCATTTACTGAAGGCTAGGTGCAAAGTTACTAAGTGTGAGGGCACCCTTGCACTAGCAAAGGTGCCCCCACGCAGTCCAGGGCCAACTCCCCGGACTTTCTGAGTGCGGGAACGTCATTACACGCGTGCACCACATATAGGTCAATACCTATATGTAGCTTCACAATGGTAACCCCGAATGTAGCCATGTAAGATCGTGGAATTGTCCCCCCATTCCAAATCTGATATTGGGGAGCCTATTCCATGCATCCTGGGGGCTCCACCGTGGACCCCCAGTACTGCCAAACCAGCTCTCTGATGCTTGTACTGCAGCTACAACTGCTGCCACCTCATAGACAGGGTTCTGCCCTCCTGGGGTCTGAGCAGCACAGTCCCAGGAAGGCAGAACAAAGCATTTCCTTTGGGAGGAGGGTGTTACACCATCTCCCTTTGGAAATAGGTGTAACAGGCTGGGGATGGGTAGCCTCCCCCAGCAACTGGAAATGCTTTGAAGGGCACAGATGGTGCATTCCTTGCTTAAGCCAGTCTCCACAGGTTCAGGGACACCCAGTCCCTGCTCTGGCGTGAAACTGGACAAAGGAAAGGGAAGTGACCACTCCCCTGGCCATCAACACCTCATGGGTGGTGCCCAGAGCTCCTCCAGTGTGGCCCAGACTTCAGCCATCTTGTTTTCCAAGGTGTGCGGACACTCTGGAGGGGCCTCTGAGTGGCCAGTGCCAGCAGGTGATGTCAGAGACCCCTCCTGATAGGTCCATATCTGATAAGGTAGCCAATCCCCCTCTCAGGGCTATTTGGGGTCTCTCCTGTGGGTTTCTTTTCACATTCTGCTTGCAAGTTTTCTTCAGGAATCCTCTGCAACTACTACTTCATCCTCTGACCTCGGATGGACCGCAGACTGCTCCAGGAACTGCTGTAACAGCAACAAAGTATCCAGAAGGGCTACTTTTCCTCTGCAACTTCAGCTCCAGCCAGCAACTGCAACGGTTTTCATACTGTGGACCATCTGGGTACTCCCTGTCTTCACCCTGCACCAGAAGGACTGAAGAAATCTCCTGTGGAGTGACAGAGTCACTTCCCTGCTCTTGCAAGCAACTTCTAAGTCGATGACTGGTTATCTTGGACTCCTCTCCTGACAACGAGCATGCTCCTGTGAACACAGGTGGTAGACCCTTCGACACAGGCTGTCCTAAGGTCCAGCTGTCCAAATTTGGAGGAGGTAAGAGCTTGCCTTACCCGTTAGCGACAGTACTCCTCTGCACTGCATGATTTTCACCTCCTGAGGACTCTGTGCACTATTTGCAAGAATCCTTTGTGCCTAGCATGGACCTAGTCCCCAGCACTCTGTTCTGTGATGCTTAACTCGCTAAGTTATCCTCCAGCGGCATGAGACCTTCTTTTGTAGTGCTGGAACAACCGCAATTTGCACCTTCTTTGTCCCCATGTTCTGGGACCTCCATGGCTGCTGCCTGGTCATCTGTGGGTTCCCTCCAGTGCTGGGGCCCCCTATGCCTCCTCAGTCTGAGTTGAGGCTCCCAGGTCCCTCCTAGGTCCAGGCAGCGTCGCTTTGATTAAAAACACAAGTTTGTTTGAACCAAGGCTTGTTTAACGAATCCAGCACGGAAACTCACCTGCATCCAACATCACTCCGTGGGACATCCATTGCATCATGCAGGAACCTGCAGCTATCTTCCTTTGGTGCATTTCTGCAGTCTTCATCCAACTAGGGACTCTTCTTTTGCACCCTCTTCTAGGTTGGCAGGGGCTCCTGTCCTTCTTGGAACTTCTTCAGACTTCTGGACTTGGTCTCTTCTCTTTGCAGGTCTTCAGGTCCAGGAATCCACCCTTTGTTGTTTGCAGTCTTGCTTGGTTCTTGCATTAACTCTAATCACAATTTGTAGTGTGTCCTAAGGAAACTTGCAGTACTTTACTCCTACTTTCCTGGGCTCTAGGGTGGGGTATTTTACTCACCTTTGTGGTTTTCCAACTGTCCCAGCGTTTCTCTACATACTACACTTGTCTAGGATGGAATCTGTGATTCGCATTCCACTTTCTTTGTATATAGTTTGTGTTGCCCCTAGACCTATTTTCTCTCTTTGCATTCTATAGCATTTCCTATTGTTTGCACTGTCCTATGTCTAATTACTTACCTTATTTTGGTGTCTAGTGTATACATTGTGTATAATACTGACTTCCTGAAGGAGTATTGCCTCTAAGATATTTTTGGCCTTGTGTCACCCAAATAAACTGAGTATTATCTTCACTTGTGTATAAGTACTCTGTAACTAGTGGTATTGCAGGAGCTTTGCACAACTCCTTGTTCAGCCTAAGTTGCTCTGCTATAGCTACCTCTATCAGCCTAAGCTGCTAGAACACTACAACATTTCACTAATAAGGAATAACTGGATAACTGGACATGGTATAAGGTGTAAGTACCCAAGGTACCCACTGCAAACCAGGCCAGCCTCCTACACCATCCTTCACCCGTCACTGTGGAATTATACGCCGTTATGTTCACAGTCATACCCCATGTGTTGTATGTGTGTTTTTATTTGCCCATTCGTATGTGTCCCACATGGCTGTGTCAGAGTAGTTGTGGGCTCAACATGTGACTTTTTGTGACCTACAGTTTGCTATCTGTGGTACATATTTTCTGTAGTGACACATTTCTGTTCAGCTTCAAGATGTGTGGTTCAACACTACACCAGTTCAGTTGGTCTGGGTAGTGGCATGTTACCAATGATACAGGACCAGCCTGCTATTCTCTCAGCGAAGGTTCAGATCATTGTTCCCTGCACCCAGGGGACATCCTGACTGCATGATGGAGTGGTGGCTGCCTTATGTGGGTGTGGTGTCAATGTGCTGGGCGGTGGTGCTACCAACACATGTCTTGGTACTGTTGGGACAGTTGCAATTACTTGTGTGCTGTCAGGTGCAGCACGCATGTTTTTGGGCAATGATTCAAGGTAGTTGCAAGGTGGTACTGCAAGGGACACCACCATGACTTTACCCTAGGATGGTATTGACTGACTACCCAGTCTCTGAAGTCTTGGTCGTGTTGCTAGGGTTGATATGACTATATATAAGGGGAGTTGTAATGACACAACCAGAGGCGCAGTGATTATACATGCCATCCCTCCCATATGCTGCATATGTACATAGAGGTATTTAAACCTGGTGCTCGACATATGTCCAGGTTGTGTATGTGTTATGGTGCATGGCACTACCAAGGCATAGGTACATGTGTAGCATATGTGAGCGTGGTGCAACTTGTTTAATATGCAATGTGTCCCTCTCTGCTCCTTTGACATGCATTGTGTGAGTTCTATGTGTCTTCCCTTTCTTGCACTTGACATTTTAGCATTAATTTCCATCATGCAACTTCCCTTGCATTTGTGGTGTTTCCTGGTAGTCAGTGCTGTCCTGTCCTGCGATTCCTGTGACGAGTTCCTCCTGGATGACCGCTGCAACCATCTCCTCCATCTCGTCCAAGTTCTCCTGTGGTGCTGGACTCCCACCTCCAGTTTGCAGAACTGCCTTCCTGTTCCTTGCCATTTTTTTCTTTGTCCTTCGCTTGCAGTCACACCAGCATTTCTTGCACCCTGTTATGGTTCTCCTGACCTCTGCCACACTGTTAATCTTGTCTACTATGTGCTGCCAAATTGCCTCTCCCCTTCCAATTGGAAATTTTGAGGTGATGAAGAGTTGATGTTGATGCTTAGTCACCTCTCTCACTAGTATTTCATGCTCCTCCACACTGAAACAACACTTTCTCTTTCTCTTTTCCCTCCACTGGGTCCTGTCTAGGTCCTCCCCGCTGGTTCCTGGTTGATTGGGGTATCCCTGGGGTCTCTCCTGGCTTTCTGGCTCCATTTTGCCTCTCCTTTGCACTGTCTTCTCCGTTAGCGTCTGTATTTGATGCCATTATGGGCAAAAATGATGCAGTTCCATTTTGCGACATGTTTATTTGTCAGAATATGGGTTAGAGTCATTTTTCTGATATTAACGTCATTTTGCCTTACGACAAGGCGCAACGGTTTAGGTCAAGAAAAATTACTCTAAACTATTTTTACCACCACCCAGCATCATACTATAAATATGACTCCTGGTGGCGTTAAATAATGGTGCTAGTCAGCGCAAAACCTTTTGACGCAAAACTGCTTTAGTGCAGTTTTGAGTGAAAAAGTATAAATCTGGGCCTCAGTTGGTCACAATCACCCATGTATGCTCAGGTTGTATGTAATCTACTGGCAGTGTGCACAACTAACCCACATAAATTATTCGATCTAACCAGTACTTAATTTGCCATGTAATATGTTTATCTCAGAAGCCCACAGCCAGTGCTGACAAAGGTTAGGATTGAAAGATACCAAGGCTGCATAGTCCTGATTCAAAACTGTGGCTCTTTAATTCACCAACATACATTCCCTACCCCTTTATCCCACTCTTCCAGGTTCTTTTTCATCTATGACTTCTCTCTTTGGCATTGTGGTTCTGTATTGCCTGCCCCTCAATTACTATGCTGTGTAAGAAAGCAGAATGGCAACAATAGTAAAATTGTGTACTGAAATAGTAAATAGTGTAAGCATTTCCAGCGATATGTCCTAGACCTCAATACATTTTACATGATGGTGACTTTAATAGTGGGCCCCATATCTAATGGTAGCCAGGTGACATACGGCATACATTTCCTGAAAAACAAACGTCAGCAAAGTTGGTTGAAATATTCCAGAATGCAGAAAGAATCTTTGTAATAAAGTTTTGTTCAAATATTTGCAACAGTTCATAGTATGCAGGATGATAATTCAGCACCTTCTATTAAACACTAAGGGTCTGGTTTAGATTTGGCAAACGGGTTACTCCATCTGCTGAAATCTATGTCACCTAGGAAATAATGGGATTTATATTTCGACGAAGGGGATATCTGTCACCACCGTTGTGATAGAGTAACCAATCCGCCAAAATCTAACTCAGGCCGAAATTCTCACTTTTAGTCTGAAAAAAATAATGACATCTCACCCTATATTCTGTTTTCTCTCACAGAGAAAAGCTTACCTTAAACCAAATAATTGTGCTTTTTGTAGGATATTATCCTCAAAACGTGTGAGGCTGTGCTTCTATAATTATAGTACTTCATGCTGAATTAACCATATAAAACAATTTGTCTTTTATCTTTTCTAGAAAGCTATTTTGGTAAGTACAAATTATGGCATCTTAAATCCTTGGCCAAACCTATGTCCATCAGTTTTCTCTACATACAAAAAAAACCTTTCTTTTACAGCGTTTGTATAAAGCAAGTGTCAGCAGTATCTATTTATCCATACACACCCACATGTATCTATACCTCTATTTCTGTCTCTATCTCTACATACAATCTAAATCTATATCTATATCTTTTTATCAGTGTCTATTTTTATGTCTTGGCTATTTCGATGCCTATTTCTAGATTTGGATAGGTATCAATGCCATGGTAGTGAAAATATATGTGGCCTTATAAAACGTTATTTAGCACAAATGTCATATGAAATACAAATTCATACATGTTCTACAAATATGCAAAGGCCACATGTGTTTATTACCAAGATGAGAAAAATGGCACACAAAAAACCCTTTTTACTGCCTGACATATGACATGTAACAATCACTTTACTCATGAAAACATCTCACTCTAATACTATTAATATATCTTGAATGTTATCGTTCCTCACTGCCCAAATGTAACCCTTCACATCCTGATTTTTAAACTAATGCACATGAAAAAACGCCACTGCATATAACATATTTTCAGATGTGCAGAATATTATATGCTATTTATTACCATTTTTGATGGAGGGCAGGGGCGTTATTACTCATTCGACTTGTAGCACCCCTGATCCATGGACCTCCCCACCCACACACAACAATATATATTTGAAATGTACCACTACAGTTGTGAGCTTCAAGTTGTATTCAGCAAATCCCAAGCGTCAAACAATAAAAAATGATTTTGCGTTCTTAGCAATATCAACTGTCCAAAAAGTTACAGGGCTGAGGCATACACAGCTGGGAAGGGCTGCAGGGCCTGACCTGAAGTCAGAAACTGTGCTCCATCATTCATGATCGACAGACCCTCTCTATGCACATCCTTCTTTTGTACACAGCAGGGGTTGGCAGCAGAGTGTAGCCATGAGCCAGACCCTGTACTCCACCCTCAACAATCACCCACAAGCACTTGACTCCGGCTGGGCGTTGCCTTCAACAATGGCCCGGGAGTGGTCCACAGGGCATGGCCTCCAGCCCACCGTGTTTGGCCTACCGTTACTGTGTCTTTGCGTAGGCCATCTGCAGAGGGTTGGGCACAAGTCCTGGCTGTAGAAAAGTACCATCTTTCTTGGGATGTTACCACCAATTTCTGCCTGCTTGTCACTGTGTTTTTACTGTCTCACTGGGAACCTGCCAGTCAGGACCCCAGTGCTCATAGTGTGTGGCTTGTATGTGTTGTCAGTATGCTTGACTGTGTCACTGGAGTTCTGCTAGCCAGAACTCCAGTGCTTATGCTCTCTCTGTGTACCTAATTTGTCACTATAGTTTAGTGACTCCTTATTCCAATTCTGATTGGCACACTGGACCCCCTATATAGGTCCCTATTATATGGTACCTAGGCACCCAGGGCATTGGGGTTCCAGGAGATCCTTATGTGCTGCAGCATTTATTTTGCAAACCATAAGTAGCTCACACAAACCTTTCTTCAGGACTGCCACTGCAGCCTGAGTGAAATAGTGCACACACTATTTTACAGCCTTTTTTTCACTGCACCAAGTAACTTATAAGTCACCTATATGTCTAACCTTCATTTACTGAAGGCTAGGTGCAAAGTTACTGTGTGTGAGGACAACCTTGCACTAGCAAAGGGGCCCCATGACACCATTATAAGCGTGCACTACATATATGTCAATACATATATGTAGCTTCACAATTGTAACTCTGAAAATGGCCATGTGAGATGTCTAAGATTGTGGAACTGAACCCCCAGTCCAAATCTGGTATTGGGGGGGCAATTCCATTCACCCTGGGGCTCCACATGGGCCCCCAGTACTACCAAACCAGCTCTCTGATGTTTCCACTGCAGCCCCAGCTGCTGCCACCTAGCAAACAGGTTTCTACCCTCCTGGGGATTAAGCAGCTCAATCCCAGGAAGGCAGAATAATGCATTTCCTTTAGGAGAGGGGTGTTACACCCTCTAAAATTGGAAATAAGTGTTACAGGCATGGGAGAGGTATCCTCCCAGAGTCTCTGGAAATGCTTGGGAGGGCACAAACAATGCCCTCCTTGCGTAATCCAGTCTACACCAGTTCAGGGACCCTCAGTCCCTGCTCTGGTGCAAAACTGAACAAAGGAAAGGGGATTGACCACTCCCCTGTACATCACAACCCCAGGGATGGGGCCTAGAGCTCCTTAAGATTGTCCCTGGTGTTAGCCATCTTGCATTCCAAGGAGTGGGGAGCATCTGGGAGCATCTGAGTGGCCAGTGCCAGCAGGTGACATCAGAGACCCCTCCTGATAGGAGCATACCTGGGTAGGTAGCCAATTCCCCTCTCAGGGCTATTTCTTCAGCTTCTGACCATCTGATCAACCTCAGACTGTTCCAGGAACCGCTGTAACTGCAACAAAGTATCCAGAAAGAATCCTGTGACCCACAACTTCAGCTCCAGCCAGCAATCCCAACAGTTTCCAAGGTTTGCACGCTCTGAGGACTGCCTCACTTCACCTTGCACCAGAAGAACTGAAGGAATCCCCCGTGTAGTGACGGAGTCACTTCCCTGGTTCAGCAGGCACCTGTCTGCGATAACAAGCGGTTCCCTGGGACTCCTTTCCTGTCGATGAGCATGATCCCTGGAACACAGGCGGTGGACCGAAGTTACCTGACTGTCCAAAGATCCAGCTGTCCAAATTTGGTGGAGGTCAGAGCTTGCCTCCCCATGCAGTGACAGTCCCTCTGTGCACCGCATTTTCTGCAGCTCCTTGGGCTTCTGTTCACTTCTTCCAAAAGTTCTTTGTGCACTACATAGCCTAGGTCCCCGGCACTCCATTCTGCAATGCACAGCTCTCTGAATAGTTCTTCAGTGGCGTGGGATCCTCCTGTGTAGTGCTGCAATGACTGCACTTTGCAACTCCTTTGTCCCCATGTTCTGGGACTCCCGTGGGCGCTGCCTGGTCTTCTGAGGGCTCTCTGAAGTGCTGAGAGCCCCCTCTGTCTCCTCAGTCCAAGTTGAGACCCGCAGGTCCCTCCTGGGTCCGGGCAGCTCCTCTTTGACACAAACCACATACTTGCGTGAACCAAGGCCTGTTGCCAGAATCCAGTGACACAAACAGCCTGCATCCAACAACTCAACGTGGGAGATCCCTTGCACCAAGCAGGAACCCACAGCTATCTTCTTTGGTGCATTTCTGTACTTTTCTTCCAACCGGAGAATACACGTTTGCACCTTCATCCAGGTGGGCAGGGGCTCCTGTTCTTCCTGGACTCTTCTTCAACTTCTGGACTTGTTCTCCTCTCTCCACAGGTCTTCAGGTCCAGGAATCCATCATTGATGTCTTGCAGTCTTGCTTAGTTCTTGCATAATTTTTCATCACGACTTGTAGTGTGTTCTGAGGAAGCTTGCAGCACTTTACTTCTGCATTCCTGAGCTGAGGGGTGGGGTACTTTACTTACCTCTGGTGTTTTCTTACTCTACCAGTGCCCCTCTAAACATTATAATTGCCTAGGGGTAATTTGACATTCGCATTACACTATTTTAGTATATGGTTCATGTTGCTCCTAGGCCTATTGCAATCTATGGTATTTTCTACTGTTTGCACTATCCTATGACTGTTTACTTACCTGATTTTGGTTACTAGTGTATATATTGTGTATCATACTTACCTCCTGAAGGAGTATTGCCTCTAAGATCTCTTGGGGCTTGTGTCACTTTGTTTTTGGTAACACTGAGTATTGTCTTTTATTGT
This sequence comes from Pleurodeles waltl, assembly GCF_031143425.1. Taxonomy (NCBI): domain Eukaryota; kingdom Metazoa; phylum Chordata; class Amphibia; order Caudata; family Salamandridae; genus Pleurodeles; species Pleurodeles waltl. The sequence continues at coordinate 622,593,988 of NC_090446.1, forward strand.
GTATAAGTACTGTGTGACTATAGTGGTATTGCAAGAGCTTTGCATGTCTCCTAGTTCAGCCTTGGCTGCTCTGCTACAGCTGCCCCTAGACAGCCTAATCTGCTAGACAATGCCTACATTTCACTAATAAGGGTTAACTGGACCTGGTATAAGGTGAAAGTACCTTAGGTACCGACTACAAACCAGGCCAGCCTCCTACACTAGCCCTACAAACAAACCTCACTGCACAGATTTACAACTAAACGTCATACTTTTCTAAGGTTGAATGCTCATAGACTGTGGGGCACTGGGCCTGGTCTGGTTTGAGATTATTCTTTTTAGCATTAGTAATAGGAAAGGATTCACACAGTTTCAGAACATTCATAAAATATAGAAACATAAACACATTAAATTTCATAATACTTTGGTATATTTTGATCTATATCATTACAAACAGTAAAACAATGGTGGGAAGAATTAACATACTTACGTAGAGTCCACCATGAGGGAGAGATAAGTGGTATACATGTTTTTTGGGCATGAACACTGAGCATCACCAATAAAGCACACAGCATAAACTTGAAAGTCTGGCCTGCAGATTGGCTGTGCATCTAATGTGCTGTAGGAAAGAATATATGCACTGCAAAAACGACTTGCCCTTGAGCAGATGTAACACCCAACCCACCACAAGGGATCAATTAGTGAAATGCATTGTTAAAACTCTCACCATTAGCTTAAGAGCTTGATATGTGGCCAGATATTGCACTTAACAAATTGAAGGAGACATTAGTTTGTTGAATAAACCAAATGGCTTACACTTTACTCACCACCATAAATCAGTCAGTCGGTTGTGTACACTGAACATAAGCCACAAAGCACCAACTATGAGTCTGAAAGTTGAATTGCCACTAGGCCTTACATCTAACACACTACAGAGAATAATACATGCATTTAGGAATGAGCCCAAGACCCTGGCCTTGTGCCAGGCCTTGTTCCTCACCCACTATAAAGGGTAAATCAATGGCATAGAGAGCGCTCAGCTATGCATATAGAAAAACATTGTAAAGATACCAACTATGAGCTTAAACTCCTGAGAGGCACTGGAAGCAAGTGAAATTTAGGCAAGTGGCCTGCAGGTGCCCTTGGTTTCCAAATTGCTGCTCAAGCAAGCGAGGCTTCTATCAACGGAACATGATGCACAAGCGCTGAATAAGTTGTCACATATAGGGTGGGCTTTCACACTGTACTAGCCAGGGCTCCTTCCATCCTATCGTTCTTTGCACCGCAGCTTGAACATGAAATGACAGCTAATGGAACTGCAGTTTGGATTCATCCCTTTAAAATCCTATTGGCATGGGTGAAGGTATCAAGATGAGTCTGACAAACAATATCGCCTCTGTGTAAAAGAAAATGAACCATTCATATATGTTCTTTGCATTTGCGAGAAATTGCTCTCGTTACGGAAATTTTAGCATAGATCGGTATGGCGCATTTTAAACGTCAGGACCTGTTGTGGTGCAGTACACACCTGTCTGAGAGGTGATTCTGCGCATCTAGCTGCCCGCTTTGTGAAATTAGTGAAATCTGCTACTGCACTATTCACCACCTCCGAGCTCATAGAACCTCTTCCATGACGCTAAAATTCGACATTCAACCGTACTGTACAGCATGCACTTCCAGCGTCCTGTATGGTATACGGGATTTCAGGTAATAGCTCCTGCTGCAGTGGGCCGTGCAGTCATCAAAGATTTAGATTTTATAGCTCTTTCTAAGAATACGTACCCTCAGCACCCCCACTTAAGTTGAAAATTGCACCTGGAAGCCCTTTGGGGCTATACAATAAAATCCATACCCGTGGCAGCATCACTCGAGATGAAATTTCCACGTGAAAGTACTTCAGAGACATGCGCTATATACCTTCCTGAACAGAGGGTCGCCCCCCGCCAATCACCTGACGGTGCCATGGGATAGTTTTGAATCGCACTCTAATACTATGATTTACTTCAAGTTTAGGAAAGTTTATCAACCAATCCTGCTCTAATTCGGATTGTGAATGAGCAGCTGAAGGGGGATGGACGGGATCCTCTCTGTGGTGGAAAGGGCTACTTATTTCTTAGAAACTTTCTAAGAATGTTAATTTTAATCCGCCACTTTCTTGTGTCTTTTATATCAGTTCTTTTTTTTCAATTTCTTGTTTAATTGTGTATTGTTTCCATGTTTCAGCTACCTTGATTGTAACTATTGTAATTAATCGCACAATAAAGATCTCATTTATCTATCTATGAGCCACAAGCAGTGGCAATGTGGCAATGTGCCAGAACATCAGCTCACCATACTGACAACAAGCTCATACCTCACTGTTATGAAAATTGAAGGCTACAGACAGTAGGAGCCCAAAACAACACTCATTCTAAATGAAAGGTACATATTGTCATTAAAACAGAGCCCCTCTATAATTAAACATGAAGTAAACTTGGCACTACTCACCTGTTAAGATCTCAAGGCGGTGTAACAATGTAGCACTGTGGAACCCCTGCTGGCTTTTCCCTGTGAGGTGCCCACTCCTGGGCAACCTCCCCAGGTGAAGGGACGTTGTGGAGATTAAGCAAGGTAATGCCCAGAGTTACAGAGTGGGACCCATTAATTAGTGGAGGCACCAAGGCGAGAATTATCTGATCCAAGGGAATTGATCCCAAGACCCACCAAGGTGGGAATTGAACCCTGGTCCCAGGCCAAATTGCTGCAGGAGGGTCTGCTGCTCTAACCATTGTGCCCCACTAACATAAAATTTTAGAGCTTTAAGTATTGATACCAAGCCAGAAGGGCATTGTCAGTTACCATATAGCAAAAAAGAGACCAATATCTTTTGAATTGAACAGAACACGCTTCCAACTAAAATGGATGGTTGTAGAGACAAGCCAGAATTTCACTGTAATTGAGAGAGAGAACCGGGAACTGGCAGCATATCTGAACCTGGCTGGAATTAATTATGTGGGAACCAGATAAAGAAGGCAGGCCAGAATGTCACTTTCATGACAGCTGAGGGCATTAGGCACTGGCAGCAGGGCAGAGCACCAAAGCACTTAATGCTGAGGGCTACAAAATGTCAGCAGTTCAGAATACCCAGTCTTTGAAAATGAGACCTATCCGATCAGTACAACTGAGAGATTCAACGCTGGAAAAATTACTGAATGCCCTTGTCATTCAATCAGAGGAAGTCAGACTCTGTTTCAATCAAAGTGGTATGTTAGAATGCAGCCAAAGGGCTCTAGATTGAAAACTAACCATTCTGTGATTAAACTATAGGGCCGTAGACATAAGCGACACGCTACAGTCCCATTCTGATTAAAACTGACTGCCTAAGAATAGAACGCTCCAGTTATAAAAACGGAGACCCCATTTTCTCGCAGCTCAGAGTGCTTCGAAGCCTTGTGAAGAATGCCATACCCAGCTCTCTCCGAGGCTCCCACTGCTGATACCTCTGTACAGCCTGGTTGAACTGCTTGTTGATCTGTGTGAACTTTGTGATGCAGACTGCAGTGGGGAAACTAGCCACACAAATGCTGGTACTGTCTCACGTTTCTCTCGGAAGTGTGACAGGGAGATGCGCCTACAGTAGGTCAAAGCTATACAGTGAGTACTGAGTGGTGGGCATACTTGGGGTTGGGGCCCGGCCAGTGAGAGGGGCACACTATTGGTCACTGTTCCCGGACTATTCCCTAGGGTAATGTAAACATTTCAATCATCAACTCTTCGTTGTCCTCACTATGATATGGTATTGTAATCGATGTTTTTGGTTTGTTGTGTTATAAATGTGTCTCTATTTCTTTTATTGTGTTTGTTGTTATGTTGATCTAAATATTCAAAAGCTTTGTTATCTGTTCTTTGCTCATTTGAAGCACACACTTTTCGACTAGACATATATGGATATCTATGTTGCCAGTGCTGCCCTGTTGATAGTAGGGTGTTGTTATAATTGGGAATTTCAATGGCCCAGATTTAAGAGGGCATAGCTCCTCCTTGTGGCACATTAATGTCATTGTATTTACGCTAATGTGGCCCAACGTGGCCAAAATATCCATGCCAGATTTACACAGTGGCGCAATGCTTGCATTGCGCCACTTTGTAACTCCTTGCTTCACATTGTGCCTGCACCAGGCATAATGTCTGCAAGGGGGGCGTTTCCCCGTTGCGGGAGGGGGCAAAACAAATGGCACAAAGAAACCTAAAATATTTCTTTGTGCCATTTTTAATGCCTGCACAGAGCAGGCATTAAAAGGAGGCACACCAATATTTATAATGGGTCTCAATGTGCTTTGCAAGATTAGAGTCAAAATGTTTAATGCTAATCCTGCAAAATACTAAATTGGGGTAAAAAATGTTGACGCTAGTTCCCTAACTAACGCTATTGTGTGCCGTATATTAAATATGGTGCACACATGGTGGAGTTAAGGGGTAGCTAAGGGGCACAAGAAAAGTGGCGCTGTTCTGGATGCAGCGCCACTTTTTTAAAATCAGGCCCAATATTTCTCCAAAGAAGTCTCAATATTGCCTCAACTAATATGCATATATGATATAGTTATTCCTTTTTTATAGTGGTCTGCTGTTCGTTGTATGATTGCACTTTATTGTTTATTTGTGAAAAAAATGTAGAGGATTCAGAAAAGGATTTAAAAGAGTGATGACTACTTTTTAATTACTGAAATGGACATTTTTACAAGATGGTTTTGGTTTACGTTTGGATGTTATCTTCTATGTGCAGCTTATTATAGCTGTCAGAGAGTGTTTTAATTTTTAATTTAAAGAGTCTCAAATCAGAAAGGTCAACATTTGAAAAGAAAAGCGAGCAATCTTGTAACTCCTTTTAAATCATGTAATTCCATGAAGACATTAAATACTTTCCTATTCACTCTAGGTTGTCTCCTGTAAACGTAATTCTCCAGATTAATTATTCCTTTAGACTTCAGAATACTAAATTGTCAAGCCCCTCTACTAAAGTAGAGATTTAGGTTTACACAATGTCAAAAAAGAATAATAATAATAAGTTCAAATAGAGTAGAGGAGGCTGGTTTTTGGGTAAGCATTGTCCTCATCATGTGCTAACGATCCAATTACTAGAACTTGCTTACAGTAATTAATTCTCTTCCTCGTGAAAAACTCTGTGATCTTTAGATTTGTCACTTTAGTGGGGCATGCCTCACCCCTTTTCCCTGTTACTCTTCCCCGAAGTGACATGCAGCAAAGGTATAAACACGTTCATCAAATGAGGAAGCCAACATTGCATCCTACGTTCCCTTGATGTATACTGAGCCCATGTGTCATTCTATCTCTTCTAATTGCTGCATTTTCTGTCTTGCCCCAATCCAAGATGTTGCCTTCAGGCTTAATTACGATTTTAGCTCTTGAAATCTTCCCATGGTCATGACTGGAAACTGTCACTGAGCAGTTCTCAATTAGTCTGGATATTCTCACAAGGAGGTCCTGCTGAACCCTTATTGTTTGCTGCAAAAAATCTCGGAGAAGGGTGAAGCTGGATATCTTCCTCGTGGGACCTCCCTATTTTGCCAAGCCTCAGGACCGCATTCTGGTCCTTTGTAGGTGAAGAAAATGATCCTTAGCACTTTGTTTGGTGCTAGAAAAACACTCCTGGTAATTCATGTAGTCCTAGGTCGTGAGGGCAGGTTTGAGAACAGTCGGTTCCTCATATGTGGGGTCTTCTGAAGCTTGCAGCCAACAGCGACTGGACCTGCTGGGAATTAGTGGTCCATCTACATTTTACATCCTTTCGAGTAATGTCTAGTGCATCCCACTTTTCTATATTAAGCACTCTGTGGATTTACAAAGCACAATTTATGAGGAACAACTTACGGTAACGTCTATAATATAAAAGATCATATCAAACTAGTTTTTTCAGGGCAAATCACCTGTCCCTGTCATATGACACTGCATTGCTTTTAAACTACTGTCTAGTCTCAGCACAGTGGTCCTCTCTTGAGTCATACTTTGATCATATTGGTGAGTGGTATAAATACAACCTTCATCCCACATATAGCAATCAACTTCCACAGCACTTGAGCATTTCCTTTACCAACATTCCATTGCTTTCCTGGCCCAATCGAGCGAGCCAACTTAAAAGTAATATTTTGGGAACAGATCACATTATGGCACTGAATGCCAGTGCAATAGTGCTAGGATTCATACTATCAGCAACAGTAAAGTCCATACGATGTTCCCTGCACGCAATATATTTTACTGGCTCATATTGTGGCATAAAGATTCAAGTGGTCATTTTCCACCGATTTTATTGATGATTCCTTCACTTTACTAGCAGTAGTGTGCTTGAGGTCACTGGAACTAAACCTCACAACCGCCTTCTCTTTTTTAATTGTATGTCAAATGCTGGAGCTTTGGTTACTGTTTGAGTGGGGTTGTAACCCCACTCAAGCAGCAACTACAATTCTTATCAGGGTAAAACACAGAAACCCTAAATTAACATGTGCTGAACCTTCTGGTAGCTTGGTACAAAGCAATCAGGCTTAATTGAGAGGCAATTTGTAAAGTATTTATGCAGCACCTCAAACAGTAATAAAGCGAAAACACAACACAAAAAACCCACACCAATTTAGAACAATAGAGTGTGCTTTATTTGAGACTAAAACAACAAAAATCTAATCTGTAGAACTGGAGAAATGCAATTTTAATATTTTAAGTAAAAATAGTTCCTAAAAGCACAAAGTGCCAAGCGTGGTTATCTTGTCGAGCCAGACAGGGAAAAAGTCTCAAGTTTAGGCTGAACGTGATGGAACAAGGGCCAGATACAGGGACCAAGTGAGACCTGCTGAACAAGAATAGCTTAAACCCTTGTTGCGGACCATTGCAAAATTCTGAATTTAGGATGCATCAAGCAGTAGAGGTGAGGGAAGGCTATTGCGTGGAGATCTCCTGAGCAGCTGCAGTTCCAAGGGAGCTGCATTGCCAATGAAAGGTCTGTGTGTGGAGGTGCGTCATTCAGTGGCTGTTCCCAGGGTTGCATGCCGCAGTGTGAAGCTTTGCATCGGGGATGACACTCAGCAGTTTTGATGTGGAACACAGATGAGCTGGCAGATCACCTTCAGGCCCACTTTAAAATGTTCCTGGACTGGGGTGGAACCACTTGGGGGGGACAGGATACACAGCTGGAAGAGTACAGATGCTGGGTTCAAGGTTGTTGTAGCATGTTCTGTCCCTGGAGCTCTGATCAGGAGACCAGCCAACTGGCCATTGGGGGTCACACGAGTGGTCCTTGGTTCAGGATGCAGGCTCAGACCTTCACTCAGGCAGCAAGGCAGCAGGACAGAAGACCAACAGAGTAGCAGTCCTTCTTATAGAGCAGAAAATACATTCTTCTCAGTATTCCAAGAGGCCCAGCGCTGTATAGAAGAATTAGATCTGAGGTTCCAATATTTGTATCTGGTGCCCACTATGAAGTAGGAAAAGGTTCTGGAGGATCCCACCATCAGTTGTACTTGGAATTTCCTGCCTCCGTGTCCTGGCCCCAGATTGTCTGGGGTCACAACAGATTAGTCTCAAACCCTTTGTGAGTGTACTCAGGCAGAGCCTTTCTGATGTGCAAGTGTGGTAGATGACAGCTCCCCCCACCCCCACATCAAGTCAGAGATGGCCCATCCTGCCAACATCTATTTTCCCTTTGTCTCAATATCTAGGAGCAACACACAAAACAACTGCCAGGTACACATAGTTATGTGACCCAGAATAGAGGCAGCAGACCCAAATGGTTGGAACAAAATAATACCAGTTTCCAAATGTGGCATTTCAAAATTATGACTTACAATCAGCCTTTACCATTAAAGAGATCTTTAAATTACAATTCTTTAGACACCAAACTCAACATTCCTGCTTGCTTCCAATTGAAGGTTATTACTTACTAAAACTAATAACTTAATACAATGTTATCCTATATTAGAGTCCGGCTTTGCAGTAGTGAAAAAATAATTTAAGAGTTTTTCACTATTAAAGACATCTCCAAGAGCAGTACATCTCCAGCTTATTAAATGCTGCTTAGGGAATACCCAAAGGGTGAGTGATATTTATTAAAAAGGAACATTTAGGCCTGGAAAAAAGGTTTATTTTGCCAGGTCAAATTGGCAGGGCAAAACTCCCACAGGCTGCAATGGCAGGCATGAGGCATGTTTACAGGTCTACTTATGTGGGTGGCACAATGGCTGCTGCAGGGCCACTAGTAGCATTTAAATTATAGGCCCTGGGTACATGTATTTACCTATAGTACAGACTTATAAATAAATTAAGGGGACTATTTAAGAGCCCCATACATCATTTGAATGCCATTAGCGTCATATATACACAGTGCCATATTTACTAAGTGATGCAATGCATGTATTGCGCCACTTAATAACCGTTTGTACTACATTATGCTTTTTCAAGGTATAATGAATGCAAAGGGGGCAGTGCCCCATTAGGGAGGACAAAAAAATGGTGCAAGAAAATCTAGCAGATTTTCATGTGTCGTTTTTTTGGGCACTTTTAACACCTGCTCAGAGCAGGCGTTAAAAGAGAACATGACATTAAATGCAATGAGCCCCTATGTACTCTGCAGGAATGGCGCCAAAATGTTGGCGCTACTCCTGCACAGTACATCAATAGCTTAAAGAAAAAAATACGCTATTGCCCCATACCCTGCACTATGGTGGGCTGTATTTTAAATACAGCGCACACATGGTGGTGTTAGGGGGCACTAAAGGGCCCAAGAAAAGTGTCGCTGTACTGTGTGCAGCGCCAATTTCCTTAAATATGCCCCTAAATGTTCCAATTAGGTATACACTAATTTCACCATGTTTTAGGGAGAGAGTACAAGCACTTTAGCACAGATTAGCAGTGGTAAAATGCAGAGAATCCCAAATTTACAGACCCTGGGTACATGTATTGCCACTCTATTGGGAATTACAAGTAAATTAAAAGGTGCAACTAGGTTGTCAGCCAATTTTACTATGTTTAAAGGAGAGGGCACAAGCACACGAGCACTGGTAAGCAGTGGTCCTAGAGCCAAAAAAAACAAGATCTGCGAAAATGGTACAGGAAGCCCAAATGTTTGGGGAAAGACCACCCTAAGACTGTCAGGACTATCATCAACGTAATTAAATATTTCACGGTATGAATATGGGTGCAGCAATAGTCGTATACTTATCCTTCAATGATTCATCAATATCCATATCCATTCACAATTGGGCTAGAGCAGATGTGCATCAAAAAGTATAACACCGGCTACCGCCATTCCAACGCGCCAGCTGGGCATCTTATTTATGGAATGGCGGTAGCCCGCGCTGCGGCCTGGTTAGCCTCAAAATAAATGATGGTAACCGCGCAGCGGAGACATAGGGAAGACTGGGGGTTGTGCGCCAAAGAATGGTGCAAGTCAGGTCAGACCCCCCATGGAAATGACTCCTGTCTTAGCAAAGACAGTGGCCCAATGGCCATGTATGTCCGGTCAAACTAAAAAGGAAGGTCGCCCTGTAAAACAGGTCGCTTAATGTAAGTGACTGTTCCTTAGTATATTAACTAGGGTGACTTATTATTTCCTGTATTTTTTGCTATAGGAGAAGTTGTATTTAGGTCCTGATGAAGCGTCAATGGATCCGGCTGAACCACCAGACGCAAAACATGTTGACCCATGATTAGAGGTTCTGCGATAATTTCCGGCCTCCTATTTATTCAGAGAGTGACTGAGCATGATTTCTCAACCGTCACTTTCAACTTGTTTTTAATCATGGCCTACACCTTAAATTAGCTGAATAAATTGGTGATGTTGTTTGAGGTTTGGAGCCAATTTTAGATTCTCTCTCTCCTCTTTTCTTAGTGTCTGCAGGTAGGCATTGTCCACAGTATATTCTATTAAGGCAGTCACTACTAAATATCTCCGGCAAAGAGCCCCCTTTTGGGGAGCCCGTCAGACATTGCAGTGAGGAGCATTCCCGATGATGAATCATGACATCTGATGGGATGTGTGAGGGCTCTTGGTCCTAAATATTTAGGTTTCCCTGCTTCTCTGTCTGGAACAGTGTACTCTATGTTTTTGCGATTAACTGTATTGGGAGATTGTACACTGGACCATTAATCTCCCTGTCCCTCTCATTGATGTTTAAACATGAGTAATATGTTCACTTTGAGAAAGATCCTACTTTACCCCCAGCACTCTCATGCTGTTCAAAACTTTGTCAGCACAAGACCCACCCGAACAATTATTCTAATTCAATCCTACACAGTTATAGGGTGCACCCAGGTTCACAACAAAAGGAGTAGTGTTTACACATAGGTAATTATAACACTTTTAAATAGCCTTGTGGGCCGGAGGCCCCACGGGTAAAACCAATGTCACAAGTAATACACCATTAACAAGAATCAATGTATATGACAACTCCTCAGTGCAGTGTTTTTAATCACAGGGAGTCACTCCCACGCACTCACTCAGCACTGATAACCGGTGCTACAGATGTCGGGCATGCACTCTCACTCACACGCATACACAGCACCCTAATGCAGTGGACTGATATCTGCCAGGTCAACAGATATTGTACTTGCAGACTCAGTGGCCCAAACCCTACTCCCTACACCCTTCAGTCAACCTCAACAGCCCCATGAACTGGAGTTGAAGGAAACCTTCCCCTCCCAGATACTAGGTCGATCCTGGCCAGAGTCACACTTAAAGATGGAAGGATAGATAACAGGTTGTTTCAGGTGGAAGCAGACAAATGGAGGTTTGGCCACCCGTCGGGAAGTTCAATTAAAGGTCGCCCTACCATGCGGCCAGGTGCTTGCCTAGTTCTGCAAGGCACAACCGGGGGTGGTCACCACGTCTTGGAACCTGCTTCCATTTTCTCTCAGAAGCATAATGTAGCCCACTCACTTAATCGTACCACCCAGGCCTGTTCCATCACTACAACCAGGTAACAAGAAGCTGTCGGGCCAGGTGAGGAGATGGCAACTGCTCCGCCACACTAAGGGAATCAAAAGGAGCAATTAAGTGAGTGATGGAGCAGGGGAGCCTCTCAGAAGGTGGAAGTGCCTCATAGGGCACACGTTGAACAAAGTTGCAGGCAATCTTGGCACTCTGGAACATGAATTCACTCCCCCGCGTCTCCTTGGAAATGAGGCACAATGTGGGATGCACCATGGTAGGAGTTGCAACAGACAGTTCTGATCACACAGTGCAGAGCAGCAATTCAGCACCTCCTTGGAAATGAGGCACTTGAGTCGCACCAGAGAATTCCAGGCACACAAACGAAGTTACCAATTCTGTACCTCCCTGGAAATGAGGTACAATGTCTGGAGCATAATGACTTGAGTCTCACTAGACAATTCCGGTCACACACGAAGAGATACCAATTCCATAACTCCCTTGAAATGAGTAAACAAAGCCTGGTGCGCGATGACTTGAGTTGCACCACAAAATTCCGATCACACGCACAGGGGCATGTTCAACAATGCTACACAAGGCAGAATGAGGCACTACTATGGGTACGCCCTACCTCTGAGGGTCACAACCTGTGAATCAGACACCGCATCCATGAGCATGCAGTTGGCATGTTGCATGAAGGAAATGCAGAACGATCGACGAAGTGGGCACGCGGGATCCCACAACCAGTGAATCTGCTCACCACCAACAAGATGCATAGTCACACTCCTTGAAAGTGGCCAGTTCCTTTGGGGCTTTGCACTAGACAATCAAGTCTCCAGGCACAATACTTTAGGGCATATTTACAAGGAACTCGTGCATCGACTCCGATGTGCCAGTTTCCTTGCATCGCCTTGCGCCCCCATTAACAATGCCATCATTGCACTGTATTTCCAATACAGCACACCATGGCGCACGTTAGCACTATAATTTTTTATGCCATTGTGGCACTTTGCCGGACTAGCACCAAAAATGTTAGCGCTAGTCCAGCAAAGCTCAGGGAGGCCTACAGGAAATAGGCTAGCTTCACTTTTACACCTGCCCTGAGCAGGCATTAAATACTGATGCTATAATGGTGCAGTTAAATCTTGTAAATTTCACTGCACCATTTTTTTAGGCTTCCCCTTGGAGGAACACTCCCCTTGCATACATTATACTTAGTGCAGGTATAATGTGGTGCAAGGGTTTATACTGTAAAGTGGGGCAGTGCTAGCATTGCACCACTTTGTAAATAGTGTGCAGGGCGAAGTCCTGTTTAGCACCACCGTAGCGACACGCAATTAGAGGTGACATGGACTTGTAAATATGCCTTTTGGTTCCACGCTCACTCTGCCACTACGAGGTGGGATCCAGAAGACGATGTGGACACTTAAGAGGGCACCACTCTCAAGGAGTCACAGATAGAAGGTATAGGTCCCTCACAGAAAGTCTTTGATGTCCCTGAGACTTCCACCAGAGAACAGGGTAGCATGCTTCAGGGTGCCACAGAGCAGCACTGGCCACTGTTCAGGAAGGGTGCATGGTCCATTCTATGGGCAGTAACTACTCTTTGTGCACAACAGATTCCCCTGGCGGTGTGCACCTGGGAGTCCAGTATCTCCGGTCCCGAATCCCCACAAGTGTATCTCTAGTTTGCTGTAGTGTGGCACCAGTAGTTATACTGTATTGTGCCTTTGAAGTCGGAAGAGGTTCAGAGGTTTCCACTTTCAACCACAGAGGTCTCCCTTAAATTTCAGTCCTGTCTACCATGGGGCCATGGACTGCAGATCTTAGCCTTTAGCAGGGACATGATTTGGCTCCTTGAGGTCAAGTGTCAAAACATCTCCCTTTAATCTATCTAACCAGGCCCTCAAATGACAGAGATCTGTTTTTCCAGTTGGGTGCCCAAGGTTTATAGCTGTCACTGGGGAATGCACAGATGTGCTCCCCCAGCATAGATTTGAGTCGAATTTAAAAGGTACACAAAGGCCCATATTTATACTTTTTGACGCTCAACTGCGCTAACGCAGTTTAGCGTCAAAAAATTTAGCGCCGTCTAACGCCATTCTGAAGCACCATGCGGGCGCCGTATTTATGGAATGGCGTTAGCCGGCGCTAGCAGACCGGCGCTGCCTGGTGTGCGTGGAAAAAAAACACGTAGACCAGGCAGCGCCGGCGTAGGGGGAAAATGGCGTTAGGGCGTCTTAAAATGGGGCAAGTCAGGTTGAGGCAAAAAAATCGCCTCAACCCGATTTGCGCCATTATTTTCGACGCCCAGACGCCATTTAAATGACTCCTGTCTTAGTAAAGACAGGAGTCATGCCCCCTTGCCCAATGGCCATGCCCAGTGGACTTATGTCCCCTGGGCATGGTCATTGGGCATAGTGGCATGTAGGGGGGCACAAATAAGGCCCCCCTATGCCACCAATTTTTTTTTTTTTAAATAAAAAATTATACTTACCTGAACTTACCTGAATGTCCCTGGGATGGGTCCCTCCATCCTTGGGTGTCCTCCTGGGGTGGGCAAGGGTGGCAGGGGGGGTCCCTGGGGGCATGGGAGGGCACCTGTGGGCTCATTTTGAGCCCACAGGCCCCTTAACGCCTACCCTGACCCAGGCGTTAAAAAGTGGCGCAAATGCGGGGTTTTTTGACCCGACCACTCCCGGGCGTGATTTTTGCCCGGGAGTATAAATACGACGCATTTGCGTCGCCGTCATTTTTTTAGACGGGAACGCCTTCCTTGCATCTCATTAACGCAAGGAAGGCGTTCACGCAAAAAAATTACGCTATTTGCCCATACTTTGGCGCTAGACGCGTCTAACGCCAAAGTATAAATATGGCGTTAGTTTTGCGCCGAATTTGCGTCGAAAAAAACGACGCTAATTCGGCGCAAACGGAGTATAAATACGGACCAAAGTGTTTTAGAGCATAGAAATACCCACTCTCTAGAAGTGGCATTTCTAGGTCAATATTGATAAAACCACCTTTACCACAGGAAGGGGTTTGTCAGAACGAATCCAATGATAGGAAACATTATGAGGCTGGCCACTGCAATCCACCATTGCAGCTAGAAGTAATGGTAACTTTCTCCATGTTAACCCATTGGCAGAGCATTCTCATAGGTAGTTAACACACACATGGGTGTTCTTTTATCCCTGGGCATTCATTTCCTTGCTCACACACAAGCTTGTAATGGCAAGCTGGACACATGTTTAAGAACAACATAGGTGCAAGTGCGCACACATAGGCCTGCTATGACAGTCTGGACTCATGTTTTAAAACACTATAGGTGCAGGTGCACATAAACAGGTCAGTATGACAGGCTAAGCACATATTTGAACCACCAGTGGGCATGTCCGCTCACACCGGCCAGTGCCACTTACTAACATAGGTAGAAAAGGCATGTGCACTTTCCCACTGTTCTTACAGTGGGTTTGTGCCCAGGGCTCGAAGGCCATGGGATAGAGAATCAGCAAAACCTAGAGGAAGAGCAGATCCCTTCAGTAAGGAAAACCCATGTGGGGGTTCTTCACCACCAGAGCATGGGACACCCATGTGTACCTGCCCAGACGTTCGTCTACCACCTGCTCCACCCTTCAGGAGCTGCTCTATGGGTAGAGAAGAGTCACTCATGATTGTCTATGGAGTTAGAAGTGCCAACCCGAGCACAAGCTCAACTGCGCCTCCACAGGCCTGCATTGTCAGGCAGGATATATACTGGCCAAGCTGTCCTGGAGGGTCGCACACTCAGTGCAACATCCCACTAGTAGCAAGGGCCATATCTGCCCCGGTTATGTTGTGTACCTTTTTACAGGGCAATCCTGGGTTTCTCATGAAATAACGAGGCTCTGTAGTGGCGGTCTGACATGGGATCAGGAATCCCATAAATATAAATCCAATATTTCCTTGTCCCACTTTCAAGGAAAAGTCAAGACACCTTCGGAAAGTTGAAAAAAATATATTGGCAATGGCACAAGTTGCTTCCTCCCAACGCGTTTCAGCTGTAGCCTTGTTCACGGATGGGGGAGTTCTCAATTCAAATTGTATAAATAGAAAAATACATAAACATAGAAAATGGACTCAACCTACAATACATACAATCCACTAAAAACGGTGGGCGCCATCTTGGAGATGTACGTATAACCAATGATTCCAAGTAAATACTTTTACAATTGTCCCTAAATTGAATTGTCATGATAGAAACAAAATCCATTCCAAATATATTTTACATTATTGGTATATAGTTAATCAGATAAAACTATTTTTGCATGATTACAATTATTCTATAATTTCATTACTGACTACCTCAATCAGAACATATATCCTTTTACCAGTAATCCTGTCTGTATCATTTTCAATTCATCAATCTCTCCATATAATTACAATTTAGCACCTCCCACCTAAAATCCATATTTAGGATAAATCATTAAACCACCACCCCCTACAAACACCGTGTAACAAAATTTGTTTACAAAAATTATAACATAGAAGCTCGACTAACATATTTCATCTATTATAAAACCTTTACCTACCAAGATGTATGCTCATCTCCTCACTTGAATTTAAACCCATTGGGGAGAGGGTCATAAAATTGATAATATACTTAGATTCCAGAATTCGTAACATTTTTTTGTCTATCTCCTCCCCGTGAATTTAGTTTGATTTGATCACACACTAGATAGCTAAGCAATTTTTTTCCCCTGGTGTGCCTCATGAAAATGACATGCCACAGGGTAACTACGGTCACGATTTCGAATAGCTCTCACATGTTCCAACATTCTCTTTTTCGCTTTGTGTATCGTGCTTTCCACATATATTTTATCACATGGACATCTCAAACAGTATACACAAAAATCAGTATTGCAAGTAAAGAATCCCTTAATCTCATAATCTCATAAACTGCCAAGTATCCTGGGTTGGTGCATGATTCTTTCGGCTTGAGGAATAGCAGCATCCCACATGTATTGGAACAACTACAGAGGCACAGGGTCTGGCTTATAGGTGAGCCTGAGTCCCCACCCAATGCAAGTCAGTGTGTGCCTTCAGGAGTCATCCCCCATGCCATTGTGCAGGGTTGATGTTTGGCCCTCACTTCTTGCAGGTGCCTCTGGCTAGCCAAACCTGTCCTGGATCTTGACCCCTGTATGGAATCCGAGGACAGGGGCTGAGAATAGGTATAATGATGCCCATGGGCATGCCAGGAGAGTTATTGAAAGGACCTTCGGTCTCCTGAAGACCAGGTTCAGATGCCTCCATCAGACAGGTGGATCCCCCAGCTACTCCCCTGAGAAGGTCTGCCAGAAAGTTGTTGTATGCTGCATGTTCCCCAACCTGGCCATCAGACGACATGTGCCCTATCTGCAGGAGGAGAAGGAGGGTGAAAATGCTCCTGTGGCAGCTGTGGACCCTGAGGACAGTGAGGATGAGGAGAAATAGGATGAGGATGTGGACAACAGGACATCAGTAAATTATTTTTCTGTGTGGCTGTAGCATGATGGCAGTCACTTACTAAGCATTCCAACTGGCTGTCACCTATGCCTTCCCATTTTGCAGATGTTGGCGTGGTTACAACTGTGTACTGATGTGATGACTACAAACTGCTACAGGACATTTTTTGATGGAATCACAAAGTTCTGGACAATTGCACAGGATGAGACAGTTCAGACTATTCATTGAGGTGAAAATTATGAAGGAATAGTGCAATGGAATAGGGTGATGGTGGAGGAGAGTCCAGTGTAATGGTCCAGTCTATTTGTAGCACAGGTCCAGTGTCCAAGGGACCATAGGAAGGGAAGCAATGGCAGTTCAAAGTGGACAAGTTGACAGAGTGGTACACAAGGGGGATATTCAGGAGGGTCTCATTTCTGATCGGTGGTCTTGGTCTTGGCAAGTGTCTCTGGTGTCTGTCTGGGTAGCAGGGAACTTTTGTGGGGTGGTTCACCTTCTACAGCGGGAGGGGTGCTGGTGGCCTATGGCAGGGCCTCCTGTTCACTAGCTGGAACAGATGTGGAGGGCTGGTCAGTTGACTGGCTAGTGGTAGGGGCCCGCTGGTATGATGTGTAGTCCCTGATGATGTTGGCCATATCACACAGCACCCCAGCTATGGAGACCATGGTGGTGTTGAGGGACTGCATTACTTTCCTGATCTCCTCTTGATGTTCCACCTGCAGCTGCTGGTTCTCCTGCATGATGTCTATAACCTGACTCATCTTGTCATGGGATTGTTGGTAAGCCCCTTGGACATTAGTGAGTGCCTCCTGGGCAGTTGGTTCCCTGGTACCTGTCCTCCTCCTGGCGCACAGCTGTCCTCCAACTGTCCCTGTCCCCCTGTGCCTGTGTCCCCTGAACGGTGTGCCCACTACCACTGACTCCAGGACCCTGATTGTCTTGCCTGTGAGGTGTGGACTGGGGTCCCTGTGCAGGTGGGCACACTGCTGATTGACTTGTCCTGGGGACAGAGGTGTGGGGATGTTGGGTGGCTGCTGTGGTGTGGGATACTGAGCGGGGAGGCACTGTGATGGAGTGGAGATGGGCTGGGGTATCCGACTAACCACCGGTCCCTGATGGTGTAGGAGGCTGGCCTGGTTTGTAGTGGGTACCCTAGGTACTTACACCTTATACCAGGTCCAGTCATCCCTTATTAGTGAAATGTAGTCAGTGTTCTAGAAGCTTAGGCTGATAGAGGTAGCTGTAGCAGAGCAGCTTAGGCTGAACTAGGAGACATGCAAAGCTCCTGCAATACCATTATAGTTACACAGTACTTATACACTATAAAAAATAATACTCTCGCAAATAGTGCACAGAGGCCTCAGGAGGTAGAGATGATTCGGTGCACAGGGGTACTGTCGCAAACCAGGAAGGCAAGCTCTTACCTCTACCAGATTTGGATAGCTGGTCCTTCGGACAGTCTGGGTTGAAGGGGTCTACCACCTGTGTTCCAGAGAGCACACTCTTCATCAGGAGAGGAGTCCCAGAGAACCGATTGTTGTCTTAGAAGGTGCCTGCTGGAGCAGGGAAGTGACTCCCTCACTCCACAGGAGATTTCTTAGGTCCGTCTGGTGCAGGGTGAAGACAGGGAGTCCTACGAACGTGCACACCTTGGAAACTGTTGCAGTTGCTGGCTGGAGCTGAATTTGCAGAGTCACAGTAGCCTTCTTGGATACTTTGTTGCTGTTACAGCGATTCCTGGAGCAGTCTGCGGTTGATGGGACAAACAGAGGATGAAGCAAGAGTTGCAGAGGATTCCTGTTGGAAACATGCAAGCTGAATCTGAAGAAGAACTCACAGGAGAGACCCTAAATAGCCTTGAGAGGGGGATTTTCTACCTACCCAGGTATGCACCTATCGTGAGGGCTTATGCCAGGGACACAATGGAGCAGCTCTGGGCACCACCCCTGGGGTAGTGATGGACAGGGGAATGGTCACTCCCCTGTCCTTTATCCAGTTCACATCATAGTAGGGACTGGGAGTCCCTGAACAGGTCTAGACTAGCGTATACAAGGAGGGAACCATCTGTGCCCTTTAAAGCATTTCCAGAGGCTCTGGGAGGCTACCCCTCCCAAGCCTGTAACACCTATTTCCAAAGGGAGAGGGTGTAACACTCACCTCCCAAAGAAAATGTTTTGTTCTGCCTTCCTGGGACTGAGCTGCCCAAACCCAAGGAGGGCAGAAACCTGTCTGTGAGATGGCAGCAGCTGTAGCTGCAGTGCAAGCCTCAGCGAGCTAGTTTGGCAGTACTGGTGGTCCATGGTGGAGCCCCCAGGATGCATGGGTTTGGCCCCCTAATACCAAATTTGGAATAGGGGGACAATTCCATGATCTCAGACACCTTACCTGGCCATATTCGGAGTTACCATTCTGAAGCTACATATAGGTATTGACCTATATGTAGTGCACACATGTAATAGTATCCCCCCACGCACTAAGTCCGGGGAATTGGCCCTGGGCAGCGTGGAGGCACCTTTGCAGGTGCAAGGATGCCCACACACTTAGTATCTTTGCACCTAGCCTTCAGAAAATGAAGGATAGACATATAGCTGACTTATAAGTTACTTAAGTGCAGTGAAAATGGCTGTGAAATAGTATGTGCACTATTTCACGCAGGGGTTGCAGTGGCAGTCCTGTGAAAGGGTCTGTCTGAGCTCCTTATGGGTGGCAAAATAAATGCTGCAGCCCATAAGGATCTCCTGGAACCCCAATGCCCTGGGTACCTAGGTACCATATACTAGGGACTTATAAGAGGGGTCCAGTGTGCCAATTGGAATTGGTAAATGAAGTCACTACACTATAGTGACTAATTTGGTAGCAGAGAGAGCATAAACACTGGAGTTCTGGTTAGCAGAACTTCAGTGACACAGTTCAGCACTACTAACAACACACACATTAGGCCACAAACTATGAGCACTGGGGTCCTGACCAGCAGGATCCCAGTGAGATGGGCAAAACATACTGACAAACAGGTAGAAATTCTGGGTAACATGCCAAGAAAGATGGTATTTTCCTACAGATGGGCCAGGGAGTTTATCCAGATCCCGAAATCCAGAGTTGCTGTCATCACAAGTGGCATCTTCTGGTGGGGGACTTGGTAGCCGTGACACCTCCTCGCTGCTATTATTGGCTGGGTCACCTGTGGGAATGTGAGTGGTGTATTATGCTACATGTCTATGAGATATTCTGCATCCCTAGCTTCCCTTATATTGTTGCTGCTGTCCTGCCACCTTTGTTTGTGCATGGTGATTGCTAGTTCTCCATACTGTGCATGCATTGGTGTTGGGTGTACATGCAATGCTGAGGGGGATGTGCATGCAGTGGGTATGGCATACAGGGCTTGGCATTCAGGTTAGTTAATTGTGATGGTGCACTGTGTGGGATGGAGTGGAATAATGGATGTCAGGGTGAGGGGTGGTGGTGGCATGCAGGTATGGGGGATACGTAGTGAATGCAGACTCACCAGTGTCCAGTCCTCCGGCAACTCCAGTGAGTCCCTCAGGATGCAGTATTGCCAAGACTTGCTGCTCTCATGCTGTCAGCTGTTGGGGAGGAGGTGGAGGTCCACCACCAGTCCTCTGGATAGCGAGCTGGTACCTTGCTGCTATGGAACATATCTTCCCCTGTAGGTCGTTCCACCTCTTCCTGATGTCATCCCTTGTTTGCCGATGCTGTCCCACAGAGTTCACCAGCTCCACGATTCTCTGCCATAGCGCCATCTTCCTGGCACTGGAGATTTGCTGTACCTGTGCTCCAAACAACTGTGGCTGTACCCTGATAATTTCTTCCACCATGACCCGCAATTCCTCATCAGTGAAACGGGGGTGCCTTTGTGGGGCCATGGGTGTTGTATGGTGTGTGTTGTGCAGAGGGTGTTGAGTAATGTGGTTGGGTGTGGGATGCGTGACAGATGAATGGATGTTTGTGGTGTGTGTGTAGTTGTGTGTCAAATTTGCGTGACTATCTCTTGTTTTTTCTTTGTGTTAGGAAAGGGTTGTGGGTAATGTGGGTGGGTGTTTTATAGTGCTGTTGGTCTGTGGGTGTGGCATGTGTATCAGTGTCAGGTGTGTGTTCTTGGTAGTGGCCAATGTTGATTTGTTTTGTATTTGGGCGGCCATCCTGACTGCGCTGGTGTACACCGCCAGTGGTTTACCTCCGTTGAATGTCCGCTGTGGTGATTCGTGGGTCATAATGTGGAGGACGTTGTTTTGTTGGCGTAATGGTATGTTTGTTCGTACCAACAGTTTAACACTAACCTTTGGTCTGGCGGATATGTTTGTGGGAGTATTCTGTCGGTTTACTATATGTGTCATAATACGGAGAATGGATGTTCGCCTCCATAATGGTATGTTGGAGGCTGTCACCATTGCGGTTAGCGGGATTTACCGCCAATGTCAAAATGAGGGCCTACGACTTTGGAGAGTGATTAACTGTCAGAACGAGACACCTATCACACACCAGCAAAAAGAAGTATTGAAGTAAGTATGCATTGGAGGAAAGTACCATCATTCTTGGCATGCTACCCCCAATTTTAAATGTATGTCAGTATGTTTTTGCCTGTCTCACTGGGATCCTGCTAGCCAGGACCCCAGTGCTCACAGTTTGTGGCCTAATATGTATGCCTGGGTAGTGCCTAACTGTGTCACTGAGGCTCTGCTAATCAGAACCTCAGTGCTCATGCTCTCTCTGCCTTTACATTTGTCACTATAGGCTAGTGACTACATTTACCAATTTCAAATGGCATACTGAACCCCCCTTATAAGTCCCTAGTATATGGTACCTAGGTACCCAGGGCATTGGGTTTCCAGGAGATCCATATAGGCTCCAGCATTTCTTTTGCCACCCATAGGGAGCTCAGACAAACCCTTACACAGGACTGCCACTGCAGCCTGCGTGAAATAATGCACACATTATTTCACAGCCATTTTCACTGCACTTAAGTAACTTATAAGTCACCTATATGTCAACCTTCACTTAAGGGTAGGTGTAAAGTTACTAAGTGTGAGGGCACCCTTACACTAGCAAAGGTGATCCACATAGCT
Organism: Pleurodeles waltl; assembly: GCF_031143425.1. Classification (NCBI taxonomy): domain Eukaryota; kingdom Metazoa; phylum Chordata; class Amphibia; order Caudata; family Salamandridae; genus Pleurodeles; species Pleurodeles waltl. The sequence continues at coordinate 622,615,441 of NC_090446.1, forward strand.
CAGAGCCATTTCCCCGGACTTTGTAAGTGCGGGGACACCATTACAAGCGTGCACTACAAATAGCTCAATATCTATATTTAGCTTCACAATGGTAACTCCGAATAGGGCCATGTAAAATGTCTAAGATCATGGAATTGTCCCCCCATAACAAATCTGGTATTGGCATGCATCCGGGGGGGCTCTACTATGGACCCTCATTACTGCCAATCCAGCTCTCTGGGATTTTCTCTGCAGCTACAGTTGCTGCCAGCCCACAGACAGGACTCTGCCCTCCTGGGGTCTGGGCAGTCCAGTCCTATGAAGGCAGAACAAAGCATTTCCTCTGAGAGAGGGTGTTACACCCTCTCCCTTTGGAAATAGGTGTTAAAGGCTAGGGAGGGGTGGCCTCTCCCAGCCTCTGGAAATGCTTTGAAGGGCACAGATGGTGCCCTCCTTGCATAAGCCAGACTCCACCGGTTTAGGGAACCCCCAGTCCCTGCTCTGGTGCAAAACTGGACAAAGGAAGGGGGAGTGACCACTCCCCCGTCCATCACCACCCCAGGGGTGGTGGCCAGAGCACCTCCAGTGTGTCTCAGACCTCTGCCATCTTGTTTCCAGAGGTGTAGGGGCACTCTGGAGACCTCTGAATGGCCAGTGCCAGTAGGTGACATCAGAGACCCCTTCTGATAGGTGCATACCTGACTAGGTGGCCAATCCTCCTGTTAGGTCTATTTAGGGTCTCTCCAGTGGGCTTTTCCTCAAATTATGACTTGCAAGACTTCATCAGGGTTCCTCTGCACTTCTCTCTTCGATTTCTGCCAAGGATCGACCGCTGACTGCTCCAGGACGTCTGCAAAACTGCAACAAAGTAGCCAGAAGACTACAAATAACAGTGTAGCGCCTAATCCTGCTGGCTTTCTCGACTGTTTCCTGGTGGTGCATGCTCTGGGGACTGCCTGCCTTCACCCTGCACTGGAAGCCATGAAGAAATCTCCCGTTTGTCGATGGAATCTTCCCCCTGCTCCAGCAGGCACCAAACTTCAGCTTCACCGGTACTCTGGGTCCCCTCTCATCCTGACGAGTGCGGCACCTGGAACACAGGTGGTGGACCCAAGTGACCCAGACTGTCCAGTGGTCCAACTGTCCGAATCTGGAGGAGGTAAGTCCTTGCCTCCCCATCCCAGACAGTAATCCTGTGCACCATGTGATCTGCAGCTACAAGGCCTTCTGTGCACATTTCCATGAAATCCTGCATGCACAGCCGAGCCTACGTCCCCAGCACTCCATCCTGTGATGCTCAGCTCCCTGAATTGACCCCCGGTGTTGTGGGACCTCTCTTTGCAGTGTTGAGATAACTGCCATGTTCAGTCTTCTTGAACCCGTGTTCAAGGACTTCTGCGCGTACTTCCTTCCTGTCCATGGGCTCTATTCATGGCTGAGGGCACCCTCTGTCTCCTCTACCAGGTGGCGACACCCTGATCCTTCCTGGGCCCGGGCAGCACCCTTTTTCTTCAACCACGACTCTTGCAGGTAGCAAGGCTTGTTTGCGGTATTTTGCCAAGGAAAGAACTCTGCTTCCTCCAGCAGGCCATGGGACATCTTCTGCATGAAGAAGAACTTCCTACTTCCTTTCGTTGTTTCAAAATCTGTAGCTTCTTCCAACCGGAGGCAGCCCTTTTGCACCTTCATCCAGGGTTTAGTGGGCTTCTGCCCCCCCTGGACACTTTAGTGACTCTTGGACTTGGTCCCCTTCCTTTGCAGGTCTTCAGGTCCAGGAATCCGTCTTCAGTGCTTTCCAGTCTGTTGTGGTCCTTGCAAAATCCTTTATCATGACTTTAGTGTGTTTCTGGGGAAATAATGGTACTTTACTCCTACTTTCCAGGGTCTTGTGGTGGGGTCTCCTTTACACCCTTAGTGTTTTCTCACACTCCCAGTGACCCTCTACACACTACACTTGCCTAGGGATACCTATGTGGTTCGCATTACACTTTCTTAGTATATGGTTTGTGTTGCCCCCCAGGCCTATTGCATCCTATTGTGTTTTACAGTGTTTGCACTACTTTCTGACTGTTTTACTTACCTGATTTGGTTAGTTTTGTATATTTTGTGTATGTTACTTACCTCCTATAGGAATATATACTCTGAGATATTTTTGGCACATTGTCACTGAAATAAAGTACCTTTATTTTAGTAACACTGAGTATTGTATTTCTTATGATATAGTACCTATATGATATAAGGGGTATTGCATGAGCTTTGCATGTCTCCTAGTTCAGCCTTGGCTGCTCTGCTGTAGCTACCTCTATCAGCCTAAGCTGCTAGAACACTACTAATTCACTAATAAGGGATAGCTGTACCTGGTATAAGGTGTAAGTACCCAAGGTACCACTACAAACCAGGCCAGCCTCCTACAGACATGAATTATTAAAAAATATAAACTCACCCCAATAGCGAGTAAATATAAACCTAACAACCTAAATCTCTATAAACTACCAATGTATAAACATTAAAAAAGAAACTGGTGCTTTTTTTAAAGAAAGGAAAGCACCTGCTTCACCTTACAACACCCTCAACGTGAAAGCTTAAATATAGCGTGAAACATCTAAAAAGAACATATAAGTATAAAAAAATAGTAGTTGCATAATTTTACATGTAAAACAAACATATACACTTATTTTTTTTGTTTATTTATACTATCACACTACTGTCATAACTGGGTCAGAGAGAGACAAATACATAATATTCCAGAAAGGATAGCAATTACTAAGTCACATGGGTTATACCTTGTTGGACCTGCCATGGTGATGCAGCACTGGTGAAATCGACACATCACCAGTTCAGTGCAGGTTCATTGCTGCTGCGCATCTGGATTTTCTATGCATCGTCCCTGGGTGTCAAATCTTGAGCATCACTGCATGGATCCGAGGTTGCCTGCCCAGAAATCGAAGCATCCATTCCCTGTGAAATCAATGCATTGATTACTCGTTGGAGAAAGAATTGACATACGGCCTCACTTGCAAATACGGAATCGAAGTATTGCTAGCTTTTCTGACAAACACCCATGCCTGCACTTTTATTTTTAATGCATACCAGGTACTTTGTGCAAAATCAACGCATCCATTGATCCTTATTGATTCAGACTCCTTTTACTTTAACATTTTATATATTGTGTATGTTGGATTTTTGTTGTTTTGGCCTTGTTTGATTTAGATAACTGTTGGCTATTTTTTCAAACTGGTGTGGAGTCCTTTTTGGATGTTTTCACTGTGTTACTGTATGTGTTGTGCAAAAACTTTACACATTGCCTCTGAGATAAGCCAGACTGCTTGTGCCAAGCTTCCAAGAGGGCGAGCAGGGGTTATCTGAGCTGTGTATCTCCCTTACCCTGACTAGAGTGAGAGTGCCTACTTGGACAGGGTATAAACTGACTGCCAATTAAAGACCCCATTTCTAACACACCTGCAACCAAGAAAGTGAATTTCAAGAAAGCAGGCTTTTTTCAGGTGTCATGGAACTCTCATTATTGTACCGAAACTGCTGGATTTGGTGCAGTAGCACCACCGTTTTTATGGGTGACTAAGTCAATCCCACACAGTCTTGGCAGCTGTCGGCCTGACCCATTTGGCTAACTAGCAGCACCTCACCCAAACACAGAAAGCAAAGGTGATTCGCGGCAGCTTGATGCATGATACTTAGGGGCAAATTTATGAAAAGTGGTGCTGCACTTAGTGCAGCGCCACTTTTCCTGCATCCCATAGCTCCCTATAACACCACCAAGGTAGCTCCATATTCAAAATAGGGCGCACCATGGCTGTAGTTAGGGTGATTATTGTTGATGTTAGTCCGGTGCTTTGCAGGATTAGCGTAAAAAATAATGACGCTTATCCTGCAAAGCACCCAGAGGCCCATTATAATCATTGGGAGCCTCTTTTTAACCCCTGCACTTAGCAGGCATTAAAAAATGCCAATAAAAATGGTGCAAAGGAATCTCGGATATTCCTTTGCGTGATTTTCACGGCCCCACAGCGCCAGAACACCCTCCTTGCATACATTATGCCTGGGGCAGACATAAGGTGGCGCAAGGGGTTACAAAGTGGCGAAATGCAAGCAATGGGCCACTTTGTAAACATGGTGCAGCGTTTTTGGCCTTGTTGGGCCACATTTGCGTAAAAATAATTATGCAAATGTGGCACAAGGAGACGCTAAGGGCTTTTAAATATGTCCCTTCATGACTTCTCAGGGAAAGTAGCAGTCGACAAATGTACTCTTTTCTCTCATTAGCTAAGGTCTCATTCACACACATAGGCCAAAGAAAAGATACAGGATGTTTTTTGATACATTTACTGAAAAGATACAATCTACAATAAAATATATGACCTGCAATTATTTGGGCAATTAGACATAACAGGATTAGGTTTGTTGTGACCACTGAGAAGAAAATAAACAACCCCATCACATTGGAATAACCTACATATATGAATGCTACCTAACCCCTAACTCCTAAGAGAGAGCGTAGCTGTGGGAGCCCAATCTGTCCATCCTTAGTTCATGAGAGGAGCACCCACTCCGTTACCTGGAATATAGGGGTCTGCCTGCAGCCTACTTAGTTGGTTAAAGTGACAGGATGAGGTCAGCAGTGAAATGGCATGCAGTGTGGATGGATATCTTGATCAGAATGACCTCCCTGTTGTCCGTTGGCCTGTACAGCGTTTTTATAAGAAACTTATTTCTATTCGTTGAAATAGGTCTGCAATGGCATGTGCCTAGGTGTCGGACTGTTTACATAGTCTTGTGGCAACAATGATAACTGGAGTATCATCTATTGTTCTTGTCAGCCTTGGACATAGGTAAATGGTGAAATGTTGAGTAGAGAAATAATGCATTCGCAGAATCACAGCTGATTAAACAAATAAAACAAACCCCCTGAAAAGCAGGCTAACTAAAAACGAATAAAATGACTAAATGAAATCGGAGCACATAGGTAGGTAAAAAAGCACAGGCCACCTAAGCTAAAAAATGCGTACCTAAGCAATTTGTAAAGGAACAAATGATACCCTCCCAGTTGTCAGGCAAGAGTGCAAATCCTAAAACTAAAGTGCTCTAAAACTTAAAAACACTAAAAGCATATTAAAACACACATAAAAGAGATCAAAATGTCAAAATTGACAAGCATGGCAGGCCAACAGGCAGGCCAAGTCAAAGGGCAATTCTGTATTTTAAGTAAAAATGCCAATGATCAAATTTCAACAATAATTATATTCCTGTAGGAAATCTCCATTGTCTTCAATGGTGATGAAAGCCAAGAAGGATTCAACCTCGGCAGGTGACAGATTGACCAGGCAGTTAACTGAAGGACACACAGAACATTGTGTGCAGATGCTTCAACCATAGGACCGGCTGTGGGAGGCCACATTTCTTGCAGTGGCAGATGTAGAAGGAGCCAGGAAATCCACAATTAGTGGCTCATAAGATGACTCAGATATCAACTGGAGTCTCTACGTGCATGTCTGTGAATAAACCCTCATTAAGAACATTAACAGATCCATGTCCACGGAAGGCACAGGCTGCACGTCAAGCCACACCTTTGAGGCACACTCGAAGAAGCACCACATATAGTGGAAAATTGTCCCCACAAGGGTCAGGATTGGTCAGAATGTCAATGACCAATTCAGCTCAAGTTCCTCCAGCAATGAAACTCCAGAGAATTACATCATGGGATCATGACACAGGTGGGCTGATGGGAGCGCCATGACTCCACTTTGCTGAGATGGGACAGCAATTGCGTATCAAAAATAGCAACAGCAGAATGCCGTCAATCAATGCCAAAGTTATTGGAAATCCACCAAAAGACACTCAAGAATAGTGAATGGATAGCTGAAGGTATCACTCAAATACAGTCTAGAAGATGCTAGCAAATCCAGACCTGACAGCCTTAAAAATGTGCACAATTCCTACAGTATTAGATGCATTGAAAATTCTACTCACCTACTCTCCAAAATGTTTGGGGAAGTTGGTATTTAATAAGGACTGTATCAGTGCTGATGACTGTGCTAGTTGGAGGTCATAGGTCTCTTTGGCTGATATCAGGGCCAGATGTTTTTGAAACAATGGCACCTTTAGTCTACTCAGCTTGTCAAAATTTACATTTGAAGTAGCAATGTGCAGCCACATTTCTGCTACTTTTAGCTCTTCTGTGGGGGGAAATAACACATGGCCACAGCAAGTTACAATTAGGGAAACCAAAATCAGATAGGTGATTCCAGGTTTCATTCTGCAACAGCCTTCACTACTCAACATCACATAACCTCCATTTAAAAGTATCTGAAATACTTGCAAAATCTAAGAGATGGGAGTACCTTTCAGATAGCAAGCCATGTTTGCTATGTCCGCATTACAACTGCCATGCAATGACACCTGCTTAGAATCACTAACAGCAGTCTCACACCCACGTCTGCTAAGAAAGGACTCCGTTTCACCATTTAGACATTTGTAATTGAACGGTAACTCCCACACCTCGTGTATGTAACTGTTCCCTAATTGCTCAAACCTGCCAACTGCAACATGTTTCAAACACTTGCTATACTGAAAAATGGAAATCGGTAGATTAATCACCCCGTGTATTAGTCATACTGCTGATGGGTTATCCGCTACAGTAAAAAGCAACTTTTCTAATCTCTCAATGTTAAGCATAATGTAACTCGCTTCTTTGATAGCCATTATCTGCTGTTGTCTTGTGTTATTAAAAACGCACTGCCAAGGCATGCAGCCACTGCTAAGAACATGCACTGTCCAACCCAACTACATAATGGACCTAAGTTGACTCTGTCCATGATGTAAAAATGACATATCATTCTAAATGATGTACTTTGCAGTTGATACAATGTAATTTAGCATGTAAATGCAGTTGGGCAATGTGTTTATAACATTATTAACTAGAGCTTTCTCTATGTTTTCCTTATTAATCTGCTCTAAATGTACAGCAGCTTCCATTTGCAAAAGCTTCCACATTTCATGTCTATGGCACATAGAAAATTTTTGAGCGTGGCTTTCTAAGACCCAATAAGAAATCTTGTAATTTGACCTGTTCTCAAAGGAGACTAAGGTGAACCTTGACAGCTGCTGGTGTGGAAGAACCCAACCACTGTTGGGAAAGTTTATCCACACTATGGTGGTCATTATGACACTCCCGCAATGGTAGTAGTACCGATGCCAGGCCAGCGGTAATGACTGCCAAATAATGACCATGGTGGCGATCCCTCCCATAGACAGCCAATTTACCACCCCAACCGCCAGTTCGATAGGACCACTGAACACAGTGGTAGGCACTTTCAGGCAGGCGAAAGACAAGGATCCGCCCACAATATTATGACATAGCACACCGCCAGGATTTCTGGGGCATTAGCAACGCCACAAAAAGCCTGGCGGAAACACATCATATAAAAGGAGACACTCACCTCCAGGGACACAGAGGAATCTGCGGCCGCCATGGAACCAGAACTGGAAGTCTTCCTGATGCTGTACCACGCCATGGCCGTCCAGGAACACCAACGCCAACGAAGATGACGAAGGTGAGTATAGCCGCCTACCACACGAGAGAGGGAGGGAGGGGAGAGTGACACACACATGCACAACACACACCATGCACCCATACCACACACCGAGAACCATCAGCAGAGTATATCGACAGTAATAGAACCCAAGAGTAAAGAAAGCCAGGACACATACCTCTGTTCCAACCACTGTAATCCAGTAGGATGAAGAGCCCAAATCCAAACAAATACAGATTTGCATATATACATGCAGGGCAATTGGCCAGTTCAAAGTCTGAAAATGCCCACAGGGCAAAGTCCAAGCCCCAATTTGATTCCTGACAACATCGGGACTCCACTGTAGAGGGGCATCATGTTGCACATATGCACCGGGCAAGGGGGAAGGGCTTTATTTTGGGAGGGGAGTCCTTGGGTTTAGGTTTGGGAGGGGGTGGCTCTTTGCACTTCTGTTTTGAGGGTGGAGGAGTGGGTTTAGGGAGGGGGGGACAGAGTTCCACTGATGTGCCCCTTAGTGGCAGCTGAAGCCTTAGAGGATGGAACAGGGCTAGATTTGGTGCCGGAGGTACTGGGTGGGGGGGTGGGACCTTTCTATTATGGGCACGATGCGGGGAGTGGGAGGGAAGAGCTCAAGGTGGGAAAGGAAAAGCTTCTTAGGACCAGTGGTGCAGGCTGTAGGAGGAGGTATGTGAGTGGAGGTAGAGGGAGTGGTTGTAGGACGAGGAGATGTGCTGGACTTGGGTACAGGTGCATCAACAGTGTGCATTTGTGAGGTGGATGCCTGTTGGGGGTCTGACTGCCACGGTTTGTGTGTCTTTGGAGGAGGTGCAGACAGGGTGGGGGAGGTCAAACAGGACGTGTGGATGGATGTTGTGGAGGTGTCTGCAAATGAGGTGTGTGTGCTGCATGAGGTGGTATTGGTGGTGGTGACTGCGCATGTGGTGTGTGGGGTGCATGCCTGCGGGTCTGCTGTTGTGGTGACTGTGGGCAAGGCTGTGCAGGTGGCAGGATCAGGGACTGTTGATGCTGTGCATGAACGTGTAAGTGCTGATGTGACTGTGAGGGAAGAGGAGGAGGGGGAGACAATGGAGGCAGTGGTTGATGTTGTGTCTGCATCTGGGTGTTGGCTGTGTGAGTGCTTATGGACTGAAGTGTGCTGCCTGTGTTTGTCTGTGTGAGTCTTGTCTGTTTTTTTGGGTGCATGCTTGTCAGAATGTGTGCATGGGATGGGTTTAAGGAATAGAGACTGGGACTGAGAAGTGGTAGTTGGAGCGGGGGGATGGAAAAAACATAAACACTAGCAGCCTTCAGGGAAGAGGCCAGAGCTTGAAGTGATCTCTGTAGGGCTGCCAGGCCACCATGAATGCCCTCCAGAAAGGCATTGCATTGCTGCATCTGGGATGCCAGACCCTGGATGACATTCACTATGGTTTACTGCCCTACAGAGATGGACCTCAGGAGGTCAATAGCTTCCTCACTGAGGGCAGGGCCTGAGGTACCTGGGGTGAAGGAGACGCCCACCCTTCTGGGTGACTGGGAACAGGCAACTGGGTGCGGGGCTACTGGGAGGGCGGTGCTGGTACAGGGGTAGCTGTAGAACCTGTAACATGGGTGGTCCCAGAGTGATCCTCTACCACCAGGGAGCTCCCATCGAAGGAGGAATCTGAGTCAGTTGTATCAGCTCCTGTCCCCCCGTGGTGCTCCCCTCACCCTCCGTCCCACTGGTCCCCTCGGCGATGGTGGACTCTGCCTCCTGGGTCCCATGGGCTGCAGCTCCCACACTCGCCGGTGCACCTGCTCCTTTGCCAGATGAGGCTAATGCACACATGAACAGAATGACAAAGGGGGGAGAAAGGGAGCAAAGGGGAAATCACAGAACCAATAGCACAGATGGCATACACATCACTATCACACTCTGAGACCAAGAATGGGCAGTATGGACAGCACTGGCACACCATTGACTACATACCACAGCAGGTAGGAGCCAAACATGCCACCTGCATACCAACTGGGACCAACTAATCCCTGTCTGACATGGAAAGCCAGCTACCTAGCTACCAAAAATATGCATTACACCAAAAATACCTAAGCTGGATCATGCAGCAATGTCTAAATTGGCATACTGGGGCATCCACCGACTAGAACTCTGGACCAAAATCCAATGCCAAACAACAAAGATGGTTGTCACACACACTGTACTCCCCCCCCCCCGGTGGCTGCTGTGATGCCCTCAAGCACCCACCCAACTCTGGGTAGGCCACTACCAGTATCCAGGACATCAGGGGGGTCAGGTTCCGATAGACACCCCTCCCTTGTTGGGAGGCTGTCCCCAGCTGGTCCTCCTCGGTCCCCCGGGCCCAGTATCTCAGGTCCTCCCACTGTTTTCTGCAGTGGGTGCTCTGACGGCTATGGACCCCCAGGGTCCGCACATCCTTGGCGATGGCACACCATAACCCCTTCTTCAGATTGGTGCTGACCTGCAGAGGAAACACAGAGGGACACCATGAACCACACAGTCTAGCTTGTCACACATATGGCCTACATACTGCATTTGCCCCTCATCAGGTACACACATGACCCATGCCTCTGCATTAACACTGCCACCAGCCATACCCCCCCAAATGACACACTGCCAGCACACACACACACACATCTACATGCAGCCATGTTGCAAACAACATACCCATCATGTACTCACCTGTTGGTCCGGGGGCACAAACAGGGGTAGGACCCCATCCACAATCCTCTCCAACTCCTCCCACGTGAAGGCTGGGGCCCTTTCCACTGTTGCACAGGCCATGGCAGGTTCCAGACACAGGTCACAGCAGCACACACAGTAGAGATGTAGTCCTGTCGAAAGTCAGGAATCAAGTGAAAGGATAGACAGAAAATGGTGGTCACATCCGCGGTGGTGAACGCCGTCACCACCAGGGTGGATCATCATTGGTAGCTGAACTCCATAGAGCCCCATGTTAGCCAATGAAGAATTGCACTGCGGTGCCGACTGCCTCCCGCCATTACTCCTAATGCCTGCAGAGTGAGGTCCCTTCCACCTGTCCCTGCATACAAGGCAGGCGGTTGCCATTTTCTACTGCTAGTACACATGTACTGATTTAATAGTGTGTCATTGGCGTCGAATGTACACACCTAGACAATTCCAGTGTCCAACATATAAACATGTTTACACTGATGTTGTGTGTTCATAGTGCCTGTTGTCTATCCCTTGTTACTTTTGGGTCCCTTAGGTACAATCACTGCGGAGGAATAGGAGGGGGAGGCAAGCACCTGTGTACAGACCCCTTGTGCACTTGGCTACACTGGAAGACAGGCATATCATACTCACCTGTCAGCTGGACAGGGCCATAATCTTAGAGCTGTGTTCACAAATGGAGCATGATCTGCTACCTACTATCCGTTGTACTACAGCGAAACCCCCTCATGTGCAGGTACTTTAGTGCTTCATTTCCTGGCAACATGCTCTTTCCAGGTGACAGTGGGCTTGGCTGCAGGAATGTCACAGCCAATGTTCTCTATTGTACTTGCAAGGGTTTTGGCAGCCTTGCTCAAACACATATGCAGCTACATTGCATTTCCCAAGGTTGATGAATTGCCCACTGTGAAGGATGGATTCTATTCAATGGGACACATACCACTTGTTATTGGGGCCATTGACCCACATTGGCTTAGTTCCCCCCCCCCCGGGCCAATATTTATACTTTTTGACGCAAAACTGTGCCAACGCAGTTTTGCGTCAAAAAGTTTAACGCCAGCTAATGCCATTTCTTTGTGCCACCCAGGCATCAAATTTATACTTTGATGCTCCGTGGTGCAAACCACGGGTTAGAGTAATTTTATTTTACTCTAACCATTGCGCCACATCGTAAAGCAAAACAACATTAACGTGGTGAAAATGACTTTAATCCGGTTTACGACAATGCAAACCAGATAGGCGCCATTTATCCCCACAAGTGTGTCAAAATGCAGCGCAAATACAGTAAAATGTGCTAAGAAGCCCCAAAATGGATCCCAGAAGCCAGGAGAGACCCCAGGTAGATTTTAATCGACCAGGAACCAGCCAGGAGGACCCAGACAAGACCCAGGAGGGGGAGAAGAAGAAAAGGAAGTGTTGTTTCAGTGCAGAGGAGCAAGGAATATTGGTGAAAGAGGTGACGGAACCTCAATATCAACTTTTTGTCACCTCAAAATTGCCAATTGGGAGGAGAGAGGCAATTTGGCAACAAATTGTGGACAAGATAAACAGTGTGGCAGAAGTACGGAGAACAGTCACTGAGTGCAAGAAACGCTGGCATGACTGCAAGCGCAGGACCAAGGAAAACATGGCAAGAAACAGGAAGGCAGCACTGCAGACTGGAGGTGGGAGTCCAGCACCACAGTAGGCCCTGGGCCAGATAGAGGAGATGGTGGCAGCCGTCATCCCAGAGGAGATCGTCACAGGGATTCAAGGACAGGACAGCGCAGACTTCCAGGAAACCACACAGATGCAGGGTAAGTTGCATGGGGACAAAATTGCCTAAATGTTAACTGTAAGCAGGGGGGACATGCCTACTACACAATGCATGTTAGCAATGAAGATCAGGCAGTGGAAATGGCAAAGGGGCACGGGTGCATCGGCTGTGCAGGAGAAACCAGGGGCACAGCTCAACACTACACCAACAACCTTTGCATGGGGGTACTCTGCAATGCCAAGGATGTTGGAAAGGCAAAGCCAGTCAAGGAGGGTAGGGTACAACGTAAAACTGGCCTGCTGTCACATGACAGCTGGTATTGTCACAACATGAACTAGGGCTCAATTTCCAGTCTCAGGCCATATCCGCAAGTGGTATTTACCATTGACAACAGTTGCCGCTACCACCTGTGCTGTGTGTGGAGGTCAAGTAGCTAAAGGCAGTTACGTGCCCATGGATCAAACACATCCAAAATAGAGGGTTCAGGATGACGACGTTATCAATCCCCTGTAATTCCTAACAAAGTGTAAATCCTGTCAAATGCTCATGTCTATAGGCGCTATAAACATAAGGTATTGTTATTTACATTATGAAGTACACAGCAGTAATGTCATACCAATGCTGCACATTTCAGGGTCTACCCCGTGCCTGTGTTACAATAGCTGCAATGCCACCTTGCAACATCCCAACTGTCATACTGCTAAGACAACAGCATTGAGGGGGAGGACATATGTGTCTAGCTATTTAAACACACCCACACCGTCATTAGAGGAAATGGAACACTGCCAGGCCCATCATTGCAATCCAATGTAGCACACATTCCCCAACATCAACATTGCACACTGCCAACGCTGACAACTGTATTGTGCCATGCCAATGTTATACATGGCATGTGCTTGGTCTCAGCAACAAATAGGTGTATGTGAAATTTCCAAGACTGGGTCAGTTCCATATTGTTAAGTGTGGTGCAAGTGGCATCAGAACCCCCACAGCCATTGCAAGGCCTCACCATGCTAATGGAAGTAGACGGAGGGTTGAGTAGGACAATAAGGTGGAAACATACAATTTGGACAGAACCTACACCTAGAGGATGTGACGCAGACAATTCCCCAAACTGCCCACACTACATGTGACATGCAGGTGGGGCATAGGCCTGGGAGAATGCTAATATTAATGACAGGAACAATGAACAGGAACCAAGATTACTATGTCTCACTTATAGGAAGTCTGTGACGTCACATTAAAACTGCCACAACACAGACACACTAATTGTACAATATCTCATTGCAGAGGACGATGGCTCTCCTGTGGATATGCCTGTCCTGGACTTCCCTGATGACATGGATGACGAGCTGACAAACATTAGCCAGCAGACCCTCCAAGATGTCCTTGGAACCCTCCAGACCCCACCTTCAGTCACAAGGAGGAGTACAGATATGGCAGCCGTCACAGAGGACCCACCCACCACCAAAATAGTACGACCTGCCTGCTCCAACCCAGCTGAGGGCTCTGAGGACACTGGTACCACCTTTGAGAGGACAGTAGTGGGAGTACAGTAGGAGCTGGCCAAGGAGGTGCAGGTGGGGATGCAAAATATGGCAGCCAGCCTTGAGGGGATGCGCACATGCATGATGCATCTGCAGAACAGACAGCAGCCATACAAGCGCTACCATCCCTCCTGCAAGGATTACAACAATGTGTGAGGGATTTCACCACAGCAGTTAGGGAGTTGGCACAACACCTGGCTTACCAAACCTTTCACTATGTTCACAAATGCAATCATGACCCCCTCAGGGCCAACCTGGCTGCCTACCACAGTGATGTAGCTGCTATACTCAAGAACCAGCAGCTCCTTCTTGCTGCAGTAATGCCCCTAATGTCCCCACAGTTAGCAGGTACCAGGAATTCTGACTCCACGTCTTCAAACACTGAAGTGTGTGTTGCCCCTTCAAACCCACCACCACCAAGGGCAGAGGAGACGACACACAGATCAGAAGATGAAGACATGGAACAGATCACCTTCACCCGAAGGAGTACCCGGTAGCACAAGTCCATGCCACCTGGGCACTGATATCCTAGGTCCTGTGCTTGTTAACATGACAGTCTTGCTACAGTTGGTAACATGCACTGTTCTCCAGCACACTGTTTACCTTGACACTATGCACTGCATTTGTCATTCACTACCTCATTGGCAATTCATGTTCCTCTGCACTGAATGACACTTCACCCCAGCATGTCCAATGACATGTCCCTCACCATTGCACTTGTGTTGCATCACAATAGAAGGCGTCATATTAATGGACTTACAATCTTGGACTATGTAAATATTGCACTACAGCACTTTAAAATAAATAGCACTTACCCAACCACTTTGTTTCTGTGTAATGTGACACATCAACTGGGTAGGAGATTAGTGATGTATGTCACATGTCAATGGTCATAGAATGTCAATACAACAATGTTGAAAGAATGTGGGTTGATAACTATGCACTGGGGTCTGGATTTTATTATCATCTGTGCTTCCTTAAACGTATTTCTGAAGTGAAATGAAAACAAACAGTATTATGCTGTGTAGATCAGAAAAAGTCAGCTTCAAAGTATGTATAAGCTGAAACTCAATGTGGCCAACATTCCCTTCAAAACAATCTTTATGTATGTGACATCTGACTATAAACTTTAATCACACACACACACCATACAGCAGGAATGGATGTGTATGTGTGTATGGACAAATATGTAACCTGGGAGTACAATGTAAGAAATGATAGGTGTGAGTTATGTATACAGAACTACATAAGATTATACCATCACTCAGCTTATCAGGGTTCACATGAACATCAGGCTGCAGGCAGACGCCCCACAGTGCCCAAGATTCCAATTCAGGACTCAAACGATGACAGATTTAAAAACACACCAATCTTCACAACACATTGGGAACCATAGTAACCTTGAGTGGTGGGTGCAATGGATGGCAGATGCATAGAGACACTGTACGCCCATGCCAAGGCCCTGATCCAAAAGCATATGACATATACTGTAAAGGAGTACCTAAAACTTTATTTTACAGTAATAAAGGAAACTTAAACTAGGGGAATAACCTTAACTAACCTAACCTATCCTAACTATACATTACCAAAAACTGGCCCTAACTACCCTAAGCTAAACTTACTTATCACATTTAACTAAACACTCTAAACATCAAGCCCCCAACCCCCTTATATGACGGGACACATGTAGGACAACAGATACTAACCTAAACACATACTAACTTATCCTAAACAAATATATATATTTTTGTATTTTTTAGATATTTTTTATATTTTTTTGTATTTTTTTATACACATAAACCCCAACATCATCCAAACACCCACCCACCCACAAACAAACATGTAATAAAATAACCACCTCCACCCCAACCCACTTAAACTAACTGAACTAACAGCCTACTCTAACCTAACACTAAGCCCCCTAAACCCACTAAAGTTAAGAACGAGGAAAGAGGTGGGAGGGGAGGTAATCATGGGTGAGGATCCATTATTTACAAATTGGCCCTCCTCAGGATTTTTTTGATACCCCGCAGTCTCCTGCTATTGCGGGACACCTGCTGCAACAGCCTGTCCATCCACGCAACATTAGCTGCATGTCACGTTTCAGTGTCTGAAATTCCAAATTGTCTATCACAGCAGCTGGGGTTTTCTGTTTACCACTTGTTGATGCCATTGCTGGTGCTGGTGCCGTGGTTGGAGGGGGAGGTGCAGGAGGTGCTGCTTGTGGGCCTGGAGCAGATGAATTTGAGGGACATGCTACAGTGGCTGTTATACTTGGGGCCAATGTGGTCTGAGCTGTGGTGGTGGTGGTGGCTGTTATGGGCAAAGCTGGCCCCCCTTGGGCAAATGCCCTCCAGACCCCTGTGGCTCTCTCATGGTGATAACGACGTGCCATATTGCCGAACCCAGCCTCCACTTCTAGTATGTGGCGGTAACGCACTGCCTGCCTCTGGAATTCTCTTATCTCCTGGGCATTCATGTTGGCAGCTGTCAAAATAGAGAATGCCAAACATTAGTGACATCATTGTGTGATATATTACAGGCGATATTCTAACACTTCATCAAAAATAGCACATACAGTCCAAATCACAGTACAGATGATAGAATGTCCCTGAGAAATGACATGCCAACGCGGCCTACACATCTACTATCTAACAGCACAGCAATGTACAACAAGGTGTGTACTTAATTAAATGATCTGTGCATCTTTGTACTACTATTAGTCATATAACAAATGCTGCAAGTACTTCACATGTGGCAGGCCAACTAATGACTATCTTCTGGATGATAATCAAGGCCCACAAGACCTGTGATTTGTAAATGGAACTGGCTATATGGTATGCAGTTGGTAATCATGAGGGGGCATTGTAGTTTGGAACACATGAATATTTGAATTACATGTCTGTCTTCTACACTGGGATCATCACACCTAGGTACACATATTTCCTAGCCCTAAGCCTGTGCCTCGGGGGGGATGGGCATGCAACACATACTGTCAAACATCAAGGACAGCCGGAAGCTTTGGACAGCTGTACATGGGTTTAGTCAGTCCACCACAGGTAAGGAGGGCTGCCAACTAGGATTGGCTCAAACATTGGACAATTACATCCACACAAATTTTCTAAATGTGGACAATTGTCTACATCATTACATCTCACTGACACCTTTCCAACGTCATGCGCATTGATGCAAGCACCAATCTGGCCTTGACCTGCATTCACTTAAGTGCCACATAAATGGAGCACAACATGTGTAGCTAGTTGCTTCCGGAAAGTCAACTATACAGTCCTACATGTTCATTACTTAACAGGGATGCTCAAGTCTGTGGGTAAGACTTCGGCATCACTGGTCTGTGTGAATCAGGGTATGACTTTCTGAATAAATCATGACACTGGCCACCTCCAAATTAATCATTGGCCTACATGTAGCAACTAATCACCTACTTCACCTGCCCATGCCTATAACGCAGCACTCGACTCACAATATATGACTCTCCGCCACAGAATGTCCAACTCTAACATGGAACAAAATGTCAACCTCCAGTCAAGTCACATATCAGATCATTTGTCAGCACATCATACCTTGCAATGAGTCCAACACACAGGAGTCAATCACACAACAGCTGCAAACACAACACAGGAAAAACATATTAACACTTACTGGATACGTCTGGGTCCACAAATCGAGCCAATGGTCATGGTGGAGGAAATCATCCGGGTAGAGCCACAGCTATTGGGATCACAGGTGCAGCAGACGTCCATTGCAAGGAAGATGGTTCTATGGTGAAGAATCGTGGACAGAGTCAACGTCGTGGGACAGCACCCCAGAACAAGGGATGACATCAGGAAGAGGTGGAACGACCTACAGGGGAAGGTACTTTCCGTGGTTGCAAGACACCAGGTAGAAGTACAGAGGACTGGCGGTGGACGCCCACCTCCTCCCCCACAACGAACAACATGGGAGGAGCAAGTCTTGGCAATTACACATCCTGAGGGCCTCGCAGGAGTAACAGGAGAACTGTACACTGGTAAGTCAAATCTTTACTACTATCACCCCTAACCTGCATGCTATCACATACCCCCACCCTCAGCCTCACTCCCATCACTCCACCAACTCACACATACCCCACTATCACAACCCACCCGTCCCAATACCAAACCCTGCATGCCACAACAATACATGGACCCCCATCACAGACCTGCATGGACACCCATCTCCACAGTATGCCCAGTGGAGAGAGTAACCTAGCCCACAAAATCACCACACACACAAGGCAAAGCTGACAGGGAAATCACAACCATACAGGGCAACACACCCATGAACAAGATGGCACACACAGATACGATAACAATGCATCCCCCAGGACCCCTACTCAACGTCACCGGAGAGGACTTGCCAGCAACATCCAGCCCCCCCCCCCCCAGGAGAGGCCCACAGTGACGACAGCAGCTCTGCACACCTGGATCAGGATGACCAACCTGGCCCATCAGGGACCTCTGGACATTCGGTTACCATGCCACAGTCGCAACCCACCACAGAGCCTCCCCCCTCAGGAAACACCACCACAGCACCCACCCAGGGGGCCCATGCCACTGTCCCCAGGACACATCAATCAGAAGTGTGTCCACCACCACGGGGACCCCAGGCAACCCAAAAACACGGGACGATCAGGGACCTGGGGTCAGTGGCAGTGGGCACACGGTTCAGGGAACAGAGGCACAGAACAACAGGGAAGCTGGGAAGACTGCTGTGTGACCGGGGAAGGACAGGCCCAGGGAACCCACTCTCCAGGAGACACTCACCAACATCCTGGGAGCATACCACCATTCCCAGGAGACGATGGGCCAGATACTGGGCAAGTTGCAGGAGACCCAGCGACTGCAGGAGGGACATTACCTGGGGATCAGGGAGGGCCTCAAACACATCTACACCATCCTGGTCACCATTGCAGGGGTGCTGGCAGACATGGCCAACAGCATGAAGGAGGCAGTGGCACACCAACGGGCCCCTGACACTAGCCACACCGAAGAACTGCCCTCCACCTCTGCTGGCGCTAGTGGACAGGAGGCCCCGCAACAGAAACAACAGGCCACCAGCACCCCACCCCCTGCAGAAGGAGAACCACCCCGCAAACGGTCCCTACGATCCAGGCAGAAGTAAGAGAACATTGGAAAGACCCCGCCAGGAAATAAGACTCTCCTTATTATCACCCTTCTGTCCCACTCTGTCACCCTGTCCACCTTGAACTGCCATTGCCCCCCTTTCTATGCCCCCTTGAACAATGCACCTGTGATACCAAAAGACTGGACTCTAACTGGACATTCCTCCACCATTACCCCAGCCCATTGTACATCCCCCTCTACTTATGAGCACTTAAATAAACACCCTTGGAACAAATATAAATCTGGAGTCTGTCAAATTATTCAAATATGTATTAGTACAACATTATCAAAGCATTACAAGTCATATGTACAGTTAAATTTACATTGGAATGACTTTTAGTGGGCAGCAGTAAACATTTCATGAGCCATAGTGGGCCACAGAGGTCTGAAAATAGAGATGCCAAATGGTACAGTAAGTGGCCATAGACATGGGGAAATCAGGCTGCTATGTACAATGTCCAACAGAAAACTGAAATGTAAAGTGAAGTTACAGTGTCTTACCTGTGTGTCACTGGAAGTACTGCTGTATTATGGTACTTCTGTTGTCCACATCTTCTTCCTCTGCCTCCTCTTCCTCACTATCCACAGGCTCCACCACTGCCACAAGACCATCTCCAGGCTCATCCTCCTGCAGAAAAGGCACCTGGCGTCTCAAGGCCAGGTTATGCAACATGCAACATGCAACATGCAACAATGATCTGGCACACCTTCTTGGGTTAGTAGTACAGGGATCCACCTGTCAGATGGAGGCACCGGAAGCTGGCCTTCAGGAGGCCAAAGGTTCTTTCAATTATCCTCCTTGTTCGTCCATGTGCCTCATTGTAACGTTTATATGCCCTTGTCCTGGCATTCCTCCCTGGGGTCAGTAGCCATGAGAGGTTGGGGTAACTAGAGTTACCTGCAAATATCGAGGGATACCTGTTGGACACACACTAACCCTTAGGGACAACCCCATACCCAGACACCAACTTATACTGGGTGGGGACCTTGGGCTCACCTATTAGCCATACCCGGTGCCTCTGGAGTTGGCCCATCACATATAGGATGCTGCTATTCCTCAAGATAAATGCGTCACGCACAGAGCCAGGATACTTGGCATTCACATGGGAGATGTACTGCACATTCATAGAGTGATAGCTTTCTCTATTGCTGAACACTTGTTCATTTCTCCGGGGGAGGGGGAAATGCCACATGTGTACTATCAAAGGCACCAATGATGTTGGGGATATGTCCCAGGGCATAAAAGTCAGCTTTCACTATGGCCAAATCCTCCACCTGTGGGAATACAATGTAGCTGTGCATGTGTTTCAGCGGGGCTGACAACACTCTGGTCAACATGTTGGAGAACATTGGCTGAGACATCCCTCATGCCATGGCCAGTGTTGTTTGGAAGGAACCACTTGCCAGGAAATGGAGCACTGACAGGACCTGCATTAGAGGGGGGGATACCTGTGGGCTGGCGGATAGCTGACATCAGGTCTGGCTCCAATTGGGCACATAGTTCTTGGATTGTGGCCCGATCAAGTCTGTATGTTATGATAATGTGTCTGTCCCCCATTGTCGCAAAGTCCACCAGGGGTCTGTACACCGGAGGATGTCACCATCTCATATTCATCCTCAGCAGTTGAAGCCTATGGAGGAGAGCAAAGGGTCATATTCACACATCAATTGAAATAATGATGTGTCTTTTCCTTTACAGAACCTCTATGTGAATCCAAGAGTCAGTTGCTGTGCAAATGTCTGCTGTGACACAGTTAGGTGCCATGCCCTGTGCCCCCCTGAAATGGCGACTGCCTGACCTCTGAGTAGGGACAAGTGGAAATGAGGTAATTCTGCTGGCGTTGTGTGCCGTTGCGGTAGGTGGTCGTAGACTGCCGTACAACTTCGCATCGGTTATCATTGGGCCCTATGGGTTCCAGGAGCCAATGGCGATGTATGGCGGCGGTGACGGTACGCACCGCCATAGACGTGACCGCCATTTTCTATCTATTCACTCACTTGCTACCTGACCTTCAACAGGAGAAGACCTACACTGCAAGTGCTGCTGTGACCTGTGTCTGGAAGCAACAATGGCTCATGTGTCTGGGGAAAGGGCTTCTGCCTTCTCTGTGGAGGAGTTGGAGAAATTGGTGGATGGGGTCCTACCCCAGTACATGTTACTCTTCTGTCTTCCAGTCAAACAGGTGAGTACACTGTGAGCATGATGCGTGGGCCATGATTGTATGGATTGCTGTGTGCGTAAGCCACATGTGGGGGGGGGGGCTGAGGCGTCCTGGATAGAGTGCTGCCTGTATGGTGGTCAATGTATGTGCATCAGGGGATGGGAGGGGTCTGGTGGGCCATGAGTGTGATGGTCCGGACGGTTAACTAATTCCCTTTTCTGCTGTCTTTTTCATGCAGGTCAGCGCCCATCAGAAAAATGGTATTTGGCGTGCCATCGAAAAGGAGGTGCAGACCCTGGGGGTCTTTGACAGGCGGAGCACCCACTGCCGCAAACGGTGGAGGACCTGCACCGCTGGCCAAGGAAGACGGCAGAGGCCCAGCTGGGGCTGGCCTCCCAACGAGGAAGGGGAGCCCATCATACTCTGACCCCCCTGATGTTCCGCATCCTGGTGGTGGCCTATCTGGAGATGGATGGGCGCTTGAAGGCATCACAGCAGCCACAAGAGGGTGAGTACAGAATCAGAATCATGACTGTGCATGTGTTAAGGTTTACCTGGGTGGGGGATGTGGGCTGTGGGTGCCCCTAGGCCAGGGCGAACATGGCAGGGTAGGTCCCTTGTTGGGCAGCTCTGAAGCACTCCTACCCCAACAATGTTAGTGGGCATCTACTACCGGGCAGGGTCCTGTGGGTTTCAGGTGTGCAGCTAATGGCAGAAGTCATTGCACCCCATGGGCTGGTGACTATCTTAGTAACTGGTAGTGCATTGCCTAGTGCATGGGGCTGCTCCCTGTGTGTTGTGTACACCAACGGTACTGGTGTTGCTGGCATTGACCAAGTGTATCCTCTGTCTCTCCTCCTCCTTTTTGTTTTGTCACCCTGTCCTTGTGTGCATTAGCATCATCTGGCGGAGGAGCAGAGGCACCAGCGATGGAGGGAGCTGCATCCCACATGGGCCTGGAGGCCAAATCCACCGACGGTGAGGGCACCAGTGGGACGGAGGGCGAGGGGAGCACCATGACGGGGACAGGAGGAGACACCACAGACAGCGACTCCTCCTCCGATGTAAGCCCGCAGGAGGTGGCAGACATCTCTGTGCCCACCCCAACAACAGGTACAGCCACCACCCCCCATCCAGCACCGCCCTCCCAGCAGCCCCTCAGCATGTTTCCTGTGCCCCTTTACCCAGGAGGGTGGGCATCTCCTTCGCCCCAGGCACCTCAGGCCCTGCCCAGTCAGCCCTGCTGCCCTCAGTGAGGAGGCTATTGACCTTCTGAGATCCCTCACTGTTGGGCAGTCAACCATTCTGTGTTTGCAACAAACAAATGCACACCTGGAGGGCATTCACTCTGGCGTGGTGGCCCAACAGAGAGCATTTCAGGCTCTGGCCTCCTCCCTGATGGCAGCCCTTGTCCATGTCTCTAGCCTCCCCCCTCCATCTTCCTCTACCCAGTCTCAATCCCCTAAACCCCAGCCTATCCCAAGCACACCTTCAGACCAGCATTCACCCAAATCAACACACAAAAGTGGCTCAGGCAAACACAGGCACCACACTTCATCTCACAGGCACTCACACAAGCACCATCCCCATGCAGACACACCAACATCCATTGCCTTCAGTGTGTCCCCTCCTCCTCGTCATCCACCTCCCTCCCAGTAGCGTCTCCACTCACACCTGCATGCACCTCTACCACTACCTCCATCACCAGGACGCCCATCACAACACACCCCTCACTGGTAGTCACCACACCCACATCCATGCACACGTCCCCTGTGTCCTCTCCCACTGTGTCTGTGACCCCTCCTCCCAAAGTACACAAACGCAAGAACCCACCCACCCAACACCCATCTACCTCACAACAGCCTCCAGCCCACGCACCTACACCCAAACTCAGCAGACAGACACCTCCTACAACCACTCCCTCTTCCTCCACTCCCAAACTCTCTTCCCGCCCCAGTGTCCCTAAGATGCTTTTCCTGGCAAACATTGACCTCTTCCCTACCCCTACCCCCGTCCTTCCCCTCGGCCTGGGGTGTCCGGAACCCAGCCCAGCACCTCAGCCACCAAATCGACGTCCGCTGTGGTTCCTGCATCTATCAGAGGTTCAAAGGGGCCACACGTCAGCCCAGCCAGTGTACCACCAACCCCTGCCAAGGCCAAAACCATTCTGCCACCTGGCAAGGTGAAGAGGGGGACAGCATCTAGCAAGGGGAAGGAGCCACAACCACCCACCAAGGCCACCTCAAAGACTCCAGCTGCCAGACCCAAGGTAACACCACCATCTGCCAAGGTGAGGAAGGGGCACAAAACACCAGGCAAGGCACTTCAGCCATCTGAGGCTGCAGATGAAGGCCTGGTGGCTACCAGCACAACTGCCAGCACCGCCACCTGCACCGCGGGCAGCACCTCCAGCAGCCCCACCGCTAGCACTGCTGCAAGCACTGCCACCTACACTGCCGCAAGCACCACTACTGTCAGCAGCAGCAGCCCCAGTGGGCAGCCGTCTAAGGCTGCAGGAGAAGGGCTGGAGCCTCCCTTCATCACTGGCAGCACCTGCACCTGCACCACGGCCAGCACTGCCACCTGCACCGCCACTAGCACTGTTGCAGGCACTGCCTCAAGCACCACCACCTGCACCGCTGACAGTAGCACCACTACCAGCAGCAGCAGCCCCAGTGGGCAGCTGTCAGAGGCTGCAGAAGAAGGGTTGGAGCCACCCTCTACCACTGGCAGCACCCCCACCAGCACCGGCACTACCACCAGTTTTCAGCTGTAGCTGCCACCGGATGGAGTCTAACCCTGCCTCCATGGACTATCATGCAACCTGGTCCCTGCAAATCTCGTGCCTCCGATACCCAGGTGAGGGACTGTGAACTGCCACACCCCAAGTGTTGCATCACTGGGCACAAAGCCCCCTCCAGAACCATTGGAGATATGCATCCACTCACCCTATCCTTGTCAGGATGAAGCACACTGGGCACAAAGCCCCCTCCAGAACCAGTGGAGATATGCATCCACTCACCCTATCCTTGGCAGGATGAAGCACACTGGGCACAAAACCCCCTCCAGAACCAGTGGAAGAAGTCATCCACTCACCCTATCCTTGGCAGGATGAAGCAGACTAGGCACAAAGCCCCCTCCAGAACCAGTAGAAGAAGGCATCCACTCACCCTACCCTTGGCAGGATGAAGCAGACTGGGCACACAGCCCCCTTGAGTGTTAAAGTGGGTGTATGTGTTGGCGGTTTCTACCTTGGTCGTGATCCCATTTTTTTACCACTGGCCTGTTGGCAGTATTACTGACGCTTTAACACCAACCACCATGGTTGTAATGAGGGCCATAGTCATGCAAACATGCATTGACACTGTCACTCCGGTGAGTGATAGAAACACAGATGTACACATGCACTGGCCCTAACAATCATGTGGTGCCAAAAATTAATACTCATTTTTGGGCTTCATTACTTCTAGAGGGTAGTCCATTTCATCATTTGTTATTATGAGAGACATGCAAAGCCACATTCCTGGTGCACTGCAATACCAGTGACTTAGGTATTGTGGCTTGTGCATCAAGGGACAATGAGTTACTGTGTGATGCTCATGTGGGTTGAGTTTCATTCAGGAATTATTGTGCTTTCAATGGTCCATTATATGTTTGACTGTGTTGTATGTAGGTTACATATTCCACATTGGCAGTGCACCCGGACCCGTATATGCCCCCTATGACAACATGATGGCTGGAATCCTGTGTGTTACTTGTTGGCAATGTTACACTAAACATTGATTGGCCATGTATCTAAATCTAACCACAAGAGGATGTATGCTGACAGTGTCTAATTTGATCATCCTTGACAGAATGCATGGGCACAGGTGTAGTCATTGCACCTGAAATGTATTTACTCTGGGCCTTGTGTACCTATATCAAGAATTGTATATCACACTTTTCCAGATTCATTAACTTAGAATTGCCAAGTTGGGTGATCTGTGGTAATACAAGCGAACTGACACTGTCCGCTCATTAGAACATGGGTTTGTAGGAGGCTGGACTGGCTTGTAGTGAGTACCAAGGGGTACTTGCACCTTGCACCAGGCCCAGTTATCCCTTATTAGTGTATAGGGTGTCTAGCAGCTTAGGCTGATAGATAATGGTAGCTTAGCAGAGCAGCTTAGGCTGAACTAGGAGACGTGTGAAGCTACTACAGTACCACCTAGTGTCATATGCACAATATCATAAGAAAACACAATACACAGTTATACTAAAAATAAAGGTACTTTATTTTTATGACAATATGCCAAAGTATCTTAGAGTGTACCCTCAGTGAGAGGATAGGAAATATACACGAGATATATATACACAATAGCAAAAATATGCAGTATAGTCTTAGAAAACAGTGCAAACAATGTATAGTTACAATAGGATGCAATGGGGAAACATAGGGATAGGGGCAACACAAACTATATACTCCAAAAGTGGAATGCGAACCACGGATGGACCCCAAACCTATGTGACCTTGTAGAGGGTCGCTGGGACTATTAGAAAATAGTGAGAGTTAGAAAACTAACCCTCCCCAAGACCCTGAAAAGTGAGTGCAAAGTGCACTAAAGTTCCCCTAAGGACAAAGTAGTCGTGTTAGAGGAATAATGCAGGAAAGACACAAACCAGCAATGCAACAACTGTGGATTTCCAATCTAGGGTACCTGTGGAACAAGGGGACCAAGTCCAAAAGTCACAAGCAAGTCGGAGATGGGCAGATGCCCAGGAAATGCCAGCTGCGGGTGCAAAGAAGCTTCAACTGGACAGAAGAAGCTGAGGTTTCTGCAGGAACAAAAAGGGCTAGAGACTTCCCCTTTGGTGGACGGATCCCGCTCGCCTTGGAGAGTCGTGCAAAAGTGTTTTCCTGCCGGAAGGACGCCAACAAGCCTTGCTAGTCGCAAATCGTGCGTTTGGCGTTTTTGGACGCTGCTGGAGCCCAGGAGGGACCAGGAGGTCGCAAATTGGACCTGAAGAGAGAGGGGACGTCGAGCAAGACAAAGAGCCCTCACTGAAGCAGGTAGCACCCAGAGAAGTGCCAGAAACAGGCACTACGAGGATGCATGAAACGGTGCTCGCCAAAGTTGCACAAAGGAGTCCCACGTCGCCGGAGACCAACTTAGAAAGTCGTGCAATGCAGATTAGAGTGCCGTGGACCCAGGCTTGGAAGTGCACAAAGGATTTCTGCTGGAAGTGCACAGGGGCCGGAGTAGCTGCAAAGTCGCGGTTCCCGGCAATGCAGCCCAGCGAGGTGAGGCAAGGACTTACCTCCACCAAACTTGGACTGAAGAGTCACTGGACTGTGGGGGTCACTTGGACAGAGTCGCTGGATTCGAGGGACCTCGCTCGTCGTGCTGAGAGGAGACCCAAGGGACCGGTAATGCAGCTTTTTGGTGCCTGCGGTTGCAGGGGGGAGATTCCGTCGACCCACTGGAGATTTCTTCGGAGCTTCTGGTGCAGAGAGGAGGCAGGCTACCCCCACAGCATGCACAAGCAGGAAAACAGTCGAGAAGGCGGCAGGATCAGCGTTACAGAGTTGCAGTAGTCGTCTTTGCTACTATGTTGCAGGTTTGCAGGCTTCCAGCGCGGTCAGCAGTCGTTTCCTTATCAGAAGGTGAAGAGAGAGATGCAGAGGAACTCGGCTGAGCTCATGCATTCGTTATCTAAAGTTTCCCCAGAGACAGAGACCCTAAATAGCCAGAAAAGAGAGTTTAGCTACCTAGGAGAGAGGATAGGCTACTAACACCTGAAGGAGCCTATCAGCAGGAGTCTCTGATGTCACCTGGTGGCACTGGCCACTCAGAGCAGTCCAGTGTGCCAGCAGCACCTCTGTTTCCAAGATGGCAGAGGTCTGGAGCACACTGGAGGAGCTCTGGACACCTCCCAGGGGAGGTGCAGGTCAGGGGAGTGGTCACTCCCCTTTCCTTTGTCCAGTTTCGCACCAGAGCAGGGGCTAAGGGGTCCCTGAACCGGTGTAGACTGGCTTATGCAGAATTGGGCACCTCTGTGCCCAACAAAGCATTTCCAGAGGCTGGGGGAGGCTACTCCTCCCCTGCCTTCACACCATTTTCCAAAGGGAGAGGGTGTCACACCCTCTCTCAGAGGAAGTTCTTTGTTCTGCCATCCTGGGCCAGGCCTGGCTGGACCCCAGGAGGGCAGCTGCCTGTCTGAGGGGTTGGCAGCAGCAGCAGCTGCAGTGAAACCCCAGGAAGGGCAGTTTGGCAGTACCAGGGTCTGTGCTACAGACCACTGGGATCATGGGATTGTGCCAACTATGCCAGGATGGCATAGAGGGGGTAATTCCATGATCATAGACATGTTACATGGCCATATTCGGAGTTTCCATTGTGAAGCTACATATAGGTAGTGACCTATATGTAGTGCACGCGTGTAATGGTGTCCCCGCACTCACAAAGTTCAGGGAATTGGCTCTGAACAATGCGGGGGCACCTTGGCTAGTGCCAGGGTGCCCTCACACTAAGTAACTTTGCACCTAACCTTTACCAGGTAAAGGTTAGACATATAGGTGACTTATAAGTTACTTAAGTGCAGTGTAAAATGCCTGTGAAATAACGTGGACGTTATTTCACTCAGGCTGCAGTGGCAGGCCTGTGTAAGAATTGTCAGAGCTCCCTATGGGTGGCAAAAGAAATGCTGCAGCCCATAGGGATCTCCTGGAACCCCAATACCCTG
This sequence comes from Pleurodeles waltl, assembly GCF_031143425.1. Classification (NCBI taxonomy): domain Eukaryota; kingdom Metazoa; phylum Chordata; class Amphibia; order Caudata; family Salamandridae; genus Pleurodeles; species Pleurodeles waltl. The sequence continues at coordinate 622,643,027 of NC_090446.1, forward strand.
GGTACCTCAGTACCATATACTAGGGAATTATAAGGGTGTTCCAGTAAGCCAATGTAAATTGGTAAAAATGGTCACTAGCCTGTCAGTGACAATTTGGAAAGAAATGAGAGAGCATAACCACTGAGGTTCTGATTAGCAGAGCCTCAGTGAGACAGTTAGTCACTACACAGGTAACACATTCAGGCACACTTATGAGCACTGGGGCCCTGGGTTACCAGGGTCCCAGTGACACATACAACTAAAACAACATATATACAGTGAAAAATGGGGGTAACATGCCAGGCAAGATGGTACTTTCCTACAGGGTTAGCAAATGTCCTACTTCTGCAATCTTGATGAGGTAGGTCTCTATTTGAAAGCACCTTGGGAATGGCGGCACTCACAGGAATGCTGGCCTGCTGATCTTAGCATACCACCATGTCTGTGATAGCCTTCATACTGAGAAGTTAATAATTGTACATTTGCTGCACTATATAACAAACTATGTTGTCACTTTAAATGTATTATGGAAGCAGTCAGTGGTCCCTTGCACAACATCATGCAAATAAATAGTTTGTGACCATGCATTCACAAAGTTCAGGGATCCCATGATGACCCATTCACTTTAGAAAATAGTTTGGCTGTAAAGTGACACAGATGGCAAATGCACCAGCTCTGTTCCAGCAATTGTGCCCAAGGCAAAAATGTTGTTGGGCCATGCTACTCAATGATAGGATTTCTATGCCTACTCCGAAAAGCCACAAGATGAACCTGTATAGCGCTACAGCAATATGGTAGCATCTGGGCACAATTAGGTTTGGCCATGTGAAATATTTTCTGTCCAGACGTAAACAGACAGAAATAATTAACTTAGAGCCAGATGTTTTTTTTTGTTGATGTGTAGCATATGCTTCATTTGTGCATGCTACAGCTATGTAAAGTAGCACAAAATATTTTGATATTAGCAAGTGTGCCATACTTTGGCATCCATAAATAATTTAAATGCTGCACAAAGTCGAAATATCGGCCTAAGATATTAACAGAGGTTAGGAAGATCTTTGTATGTATAGCCATGAATACTATTTAGACATGGTTTTAAAAAAATGGCGAATACATTGGTTCCTTGTATTAGCATGTGAAATACATCCCATTCCTTGTACACTTACAGGCCCTGAATCATAAAGTGATTTTTGCCGCATTACCATCATCTATTAATGCCAAAGCGGCACTAATTTACAAGATAAAACTGTCTTTTGTAAGTTGGTGCAGCTTTTGCGTCAGCAAATGACGTTAATGCGTAGCAAAAATTGTATAAATCAGGGTCACTGTTTGTTCAACTTGCATTCAGCATGTCCACAAACATTGCATGCAGCATGTCACAAAATCTGCTACTGTCACTCCAGAGCATTGTACTGTACACATTAGTCAAATTTGTACTCACCAACAGGGCCACCAATCACCACACCCAGGTGGTCCAGCAGGTCCTGCTCCTCAGCTACCAGGTCAGCCCAGCAATGTTTTAATTGGGGTCGTTGCGCGGGCTGTGAAACAGTCTTCTTAGGTAGAACAGCACCTTTGCCCATCTGATCCTTCTAGCCTCTGTGTGATATCCTTGTATCACCCTGCCCCCAGCCTCCAACATCAGGGGAGGAAGTGGCACACCAGACACAAAAGCCCCCAACTTCTCCTAACCCATTCTCCCCAGACGTGGCCTTCCCAACATCTCTACAACAATAAGGATAGGAAAGGGTAAAGAGGGAAAAACAGGGAAAGGAGGTATGGAAAGGAAACTTACAGAACCCACACACAGCCCAACAATACCCCAACTAACAATACCTACTAACACACTCCCAACAGTACAAAGACAAATCTAATCTCAAAAAATGACAAAAACACACTTACACTGATTAACACAGACACTTACAAAACAAACAGAATACAATGGTAATAGCACACAGGAGAAAAAAGCACAATATTCACAGCCACACAGTCTAGAAAAATCACAGACTGCAAAGTGAAATTACACCAACTGTACTATTTCTGTAAACAGGATATCCTATTTGTAGGAGGCTGGACTGGCTTGTAGTGAGTACCAAGGGGTACTTGCACCTTGCACCAGGCCCAGTTATCCCTTATTAGTGTATAGGGTGTCTAGCAGCTTAGGCTGATAGATAATGGTAGCTTAGCAAAGCAGCTCAGGCTGAACTAGGAGACGTGTGAAGCTACTACAGTACCACTTAGTGTCATATGCACAATATCATAAGAAAACACAATACACAGTTATACTAAAAATAAAGGTACTTTATTTTTATGACAATATGCCAAAGTATCTTAGAGTGTACCCTCAGTGAGAGGATAGGAAATATACACAAGATATATATACACAATAGCAAAAATATGCAGTATAGTCTTAGAAAACAGTGCAAACAATGTATAGTTACAATAGGATGCAATGGGGAAACATAGGGATAGGGGCAACACAAACCATATACTCCAGAAGTGGAATGCGAACCACGAATGGACCCCAAACCTATGTGACCTTGTAGAGGGTCGCTGGGACTATTAGAAAATAGTGAGAGTTAGCAAAATAACCCACCCCAAGACCCTGAAAAGTGAGTGCAAAGTGCACCAAAGTTCCCCTAAGGACAAAATAGTCGTGTTAGAGGGAGAATGCAAGGAAAACACAAATCAGCAATGCAACAACGATGGATTCCTGTCTGAAGGTACCTGTGGAACAAGGGGACCAAGTCCAAAAGTCACAAGCAGCTCGGAGATGGGCAGATGCCCAAGAAATGCCAGCGGTTGGTGCAAAGAAGCTCTTACTAGGCTGAAGAACTGTGAATACTGCAGGAACGACAAGGGCTAGAGACTTCCCCTTTGGAGGATGGATCCCCCACGCCTTGGAGAGTCGTGCAGAAGTGTTTTCCCGCCGGATGGACGCCAACAAGCCTTGCTACACGCAAATCGTGCGTTTGGCGTTTTTGGACGCTGCTGGGGCCCAGGAGGGACCAGGAGGTCGCAAATTGGACCTGCAGAGAGAGGGGACGTCGAGCAAGACAAAGAGCCCTCACTGAAGCAGGTAGCACCCGGAGAAGTGCCAGAAACAGGCACTACGAGGATGCGTGAAACGGTGCTCGCCGAAGTTGCACAAAGGAGTCCCACGTCGCCGGAGATCAACTTAGAAAGTCGTGCAATGCAGGTTAGAGTGCCGTGGACCCAGGCTTGGCTGTGCACACAGGATTTCCGCCGGAAGTGCACAGGGGCCGGAGAAGCTTGCAAAGTCGCGGTTCCCAGCAATGCAGCCCAGCGAGGTGAGGCAAGGACTTACCTCCACCAAACTTGGGCTGAAGAGTCACTGGACTGTGGGGGTCACTTGGACGGTGTCGCTGGATTCGAGGGACCTCGCTCCTCGTTCTGAGAGGAGACCCAAGGGACCGGTAATGCAGCTTTTTGGTGCCTGCGGTTGCAGGGGGAAGATTCCGTCGACCCACGGGAGATTTCTTCGGAGCTTCTGGTGCAGAGAGGAGGCAGACTACCCCCACAGCATGCACAAGCAGGAAAACAGTCGAGAAGGCGGCAGGATCAGCGTTACAGAGTTGCAGTAGTCGTCTTTGCTACTATGTTGCAGGTTTGCAGGCTTCCAGCGCGGTCAGCGGTCGATTCCTTATCAGAAGGTGAAGAGGGAGATGCAGAGGAACTCGGCTGAGCTCATGCATTCGTTATCTGAAGTTTCCCCAGAGACAGAGACCCTAAATAGCCAGAAAAGAGGGTTTGGCTACCTAGGAGAGAGGAAAGGCTACTAACACCTGAAGGAGCCTATCACAAGGAGTCTCTGACGTCACCTGGTGGCACTGGCCACTCAGAGCAGTCCAGTGTGCCAGCAGCACCTCTGTTTCCAAGATGGCAGAGGTCTGGAGCACACTGGAGGAGCTCTGGACACCTCCCAGGGGAGGTGCAGGTCAGGGGAGTGGTCACTCCCCTTTCCTTTGTCCAGTTTCGCGCCAGAGCAGGGGCTAAGGGGTCCCTGAACCGGTGTAGACTGGCTTATGCAGAATTGGGCACATCTGTGCCCAACAAAGCATTTCCAGAGGCTGGGGGAGGCTACTCCTCCCCTGCCTTCACACCATTTTCCAAAGGGAGAGGGTGTCACACCCTCTCTCAGAGGAAGTTCTTTGTTCTGCCATCCTGGGCCAGGCCTGGCTGGACCCCAGGAGGGCAGCTGCCTGTCTGAGGGGTTGGCAGCAGCAGCAGCTGCAGAGAAACCCCAGGAAGGGCAGTCTGGCAGTACCAGGGTCTGTGCTACAGACCACTGGGATCATGGAATTGTACCAACAATGCCAGGATGGCATAGAGGGGGCAATTCCATGATCATAGACATGTTACATGGCCATATTCGGAGTTACCATGGTGAAGCTACATATAGGTAGTGACCTATATGTAGTGCACGCGTGTAATGGTGTCCCCGCACTCACAAAGTTCAGTGAATTGGCTCTGAACAATGTGGGGGCACCTTGGCTAGTGCCAGGGTGCCCACACACTAAGTAACTTTGCACCTAACCTTTACCAGGTAAAGGTTAGACATATAGGTGACTTATAAGTTACTTAAGTGCAGTGTAAAATGGCTGTGAAATAACGTGGACGTTATTTCACTCAGGCTGCAGTGGCAGGCCTGTGTAAGAATTGTCAGAGCTCCCTATGGGTGGCAAAAGAAATGCTGCAGCCCATAGGGATCTCCTGGAACCCCAATACCCTGGGTACCTCAGTACCATATACTAGGGAATTATAAGGGTGTTCCAGTAAGCCAATGTAAATTGGTAAAAATGGTCACTAGCCTGTCAGTGACAATTTGGAAGTAATGAGAGAGCATAACCACTGAGGTTCTGGTTAGCAGAGCCTCAGTGAGACAGTTAGGCACCACACAGGGAACATATACATGCACACCTATGAGCACTGGGGCCCTGTGTGACAGGGTCCCAGTGACACATACATATAGGCCACAAACCTATGAGCACTGGGGTCCTGACCAGCAGGATCCCAGTGACACATAACAACCATACTGAAAACATAGTGTTTTCACTATGAGCACTGAGGCCTGGCTATCAGGATCCCAGTGAGACAGTGAAAACAGTGACAAACATCCTGACATACACTCACAAACAGGCCAAAAGTGGGGGTAACAAGGCTAGAAAGAGGCTACCTTCTCACACAACCCCCCCCCAAACGAAGGACAATAAGGCTAACCTTGGCCAGTTGAGACTTTATTGTCTAAGTGGTGATAAGTAGAGAGTAGCTCTGCAATAGACTGGTTACTCCCTTTATCATCCACTATATGGTTACTTCCCTGTGGGGATGTAAACCACCCTGTTTGAAGTTTTTTAGCTAACCAACAATGTGAAGATGTATTTTCAGAGTTTCTATCAGTAAGTTTTAGTTTAGAGCAGTGGGAATTATCCACTGAACCTATTTGTAATGATGGAAATGCCAGACAGGGATGCTGTCTCAGTAAAGCCATAGCTGGGCAAAAACTTTGTCCATTTGGCTGGAAGAGGGAACAGGGATGCTGTTTCTCTTGAGTTGGAGCAGGGCAGGGATGCTGTCCTATGAGCTCCACACTAGGGCAGGGATGCTGTCCTAAGTGTTGTGAGGCAGTACAGGGTTTCTGCACTAAAGTTTCTCTGGGAGGGTTGGAGGGATGCTCCATGTTAACTAAAATGGTGTTCTTTTTGTCACCAATGTTAGTTATCCCACAGAGAGGTACTTCTACCTCAGGGAGTCCAGCTATGCCAGCTGATGATTCCCTTGGAACAGGTGCCACCCCAGGAGAGGTTTCTCCCACCACAGGAATGGTATCCTGAATGGTAGGGTGGTTAGGGGATACTGTGATACCCTTTTTACCTGTTGATGGAGAGGGATCCTGAGTTTTCAGGCCTTCTCTCCTTTGCTTTTTCATTTCAGTAGAAATGAGAGGGAACAATTCCTCAGGGATGCCCAGCATGGCTGCATGGGCATAAAACTCTACATCAGCCCAACCTGAGGCCTCTAGGTCATTACCTAAGAGACAGTCTACAGGTAAGCTAGGTGATACCACCACCTGCTTAGGGCCAGTAACTCCACCCCAACTAAACTGAATTATAGCTAAGGGAAGAAACTTAGTGGAGTTATGGACATCAATAATCTTATACTGTTGTCCAATGATGTGTTGTTCAGGAGGCACTAGGTTTTCAGTCACCAAAGTGAAACTGGCACCTGTGTCCCTGTAGGCCAAGGCCTCAACACCATTTATTGCAACTGTCTGCCTGTACTTATCCATTGTAAGGGGACAAGCAGCCAGTGTGGCAAGGCCAGTGCCACTAGGTGTGACAGAAACTGTCTTGGGACTGATTACATCAGTTTCCACTATGGACCCATAAGTGAACCCAACTACACCCTTTGCTTGACTGTTGCCAGCAGTCCCACCACTAGTACCACTACTGCTAGGGGCACTAGAGCTTGATGTATTAGTGGTGGTAGGCTCAGGGGGTTTACCTGGACAGGACTTATCCCCTGGCCTATGGCCTCTGTTTTTACACACAAAGCACCAAGGCTTTTTAATGTGTGCAGGTTGGGAAGAAGAGGAAGACTTTGTTTTATCCCCACCCTCCGAAGAGTGTTTAAGATTTGAAGTGGGATCTTTGGTTTTACCCTTATCCCCATGCTTATCTTGAGATTTTTCACCATCTTTCTTCTTATTGCCATCTTTGTCACCCCCTGTATGAACTTTTCTGTTCACTCTTGTTCTGACCCATTTGTCTGCCTTCTTTCCCAATTCTTGGGGAGAGGTCAGATCAGAGTCCACCAAGTACTGGTGCAACAAATCAGACACACAATTATTAAGAATATGCTCTCTCAGGATTAAGTTATACAGGCTGTCATAATCAGTAACTTTACTGCCATGTAACCACCCCTCCAAGGCCTTCACTGCCTGGTCAATGAAATCAACCCAGTCTTGTGAAGACTCCTTTTTGGTATCTCTGAACTTGATCCTGTACTGTTCAGTGGTTAAGCCATAACCATCCAGGAGTGCATTCTTAAGAACTTGGAAATTGTTAGCATCATTTTCTTTTACAGTAAGGAGCCTATCCCTACCTTTTCCAGTAAATGATAGCCATAGGATAGCAGCCCACTGCCTTTGAGGGACATCCTGTACAGCACAGGCCCTCTCAAGTGCAGCAAACCACTTGTTAATGTCATCCCCCTCCTTGTAAGGGGGAACTATCTTATGCAGATTCCTGGAATCATGCTCTTTTGCAGGATGACTATGGGGAATACTGCTGCTGCCACCATGGGTATCTAAACCCATTTTCTGTCTTTCCCTCTCTATTTCTAAAGACTGTCTATCCAAATCCAGCTGTTGCTTCTTGAGCTTCAGTCTGGTTTGCTCCACTCTCAATCTATTGAGCTCCCTTTCCAACAATCTGTCATCAGGGTGGGTGGGAGGGACATTTCTAGATACAGAGGTATGATGGGAATGAACAGAAGGAGACCTGTCCCTTACAGAGGGCACCCTAACAGCTTGGCTACCAGTATAATGTGAGAGCACATCATCAGTATGATGTGATTCAACCTCTGTACCAACTATGCTAGACTGTCTAGTAATGGGCAGGCTGAGAAGTTTCTTTCCTGAACCTTTTCCTGGGGGAGTCCCTGGATCAGATTGAGAACCATTAGCTACTTTTTCTACAGATTGGGCACTTATGGCCTTATCCTGTACTCTAAGCATATTAATTAACAGTTCTAAAGAAGGATTCTTCCCTACACTCAAACCTCTCTCTATGCAGAGACTCCTTGCTCCTTTCCAGCTAAGGTGATCATATGCAAGTTTGGACAGTTCAACTTTTTGGCCTGTGCCAGACATTTTTTAGAGAGAGTAAAAGTGATAGACAAAGAGAAAAAAGTTTTCAGAACTTTTTGGAAAGACAGAAAAAAAACTTTTTAAACTTTTAAGAACTTTTTGAAAGTTTAGAAGTACTTTTCAGCACTTAGAAAAGAGTGAAAAGAGGAAATGCAAAACTTTTTGGCTATGTGTATATACACTGACCTTGATTTGTATATTTTTCTCTTATGAAAAGTACAATGACAAGAGTGGTAAGTAGTCTCAAGCACTTATCCCACCACTGCACAACCAATGTAGGAGGCTGGACTGGCTTGTAGTGAGTACCAAGGGGTACTTGCACCTTGCACCAGGCCCAGTTATCCCTTATTAGTGTATAGGGTGTCTAGCAGCTTAGGCTGATAGATAATGGTAGCTTAGCAAAGCAGCTCAGGCTGAACTAGGAGACGTGTGAAGCTACTACAGTACCACTTAGTGTCATATGCACAATATCATAAGAAAACACAATACACAGTTATACTAAAAATAAAGGTACTTTATTTTTATGACAATATGCCAAAGTATCTTAGAGTGTACCCTCAGTGAGAGGATAGGAAATATACACAAGATATATATACACAATAGCAAAAATATGCAGTATAGTCTTAGAAAACAGTGCAAACAATGTATAGTTACAATAGGATGCAATGGGGAAACATAGGGATAGGGGCAACACAAACCATATACTCCAGAAGTGGAATGCGAACCACGAATGGACCCCAAACCTATGTGACCTTGTAGAGGGTCGCTGGGACTATTAGAAAATAGTGAGAGTTAGCAAAATAACCCACCCCAAGACCCTGAAAAGTGAGTGCAAAGTGCACCAAAGTTCCCCTAAGGACAAAATAGTCGTGTTAGAGGGAGAATGCAAGGAAAACACAAATCAGCAATGCAACAACGATGGATTCCTGTCTGAAGGTACCTGTGGAACAAGGGGACCAAGTCCAAAAGTCACAAGCAGCTCGGAGATGGGCAGATGCCCAAGAAATGCCAGCGGTTGGTGCAAAGAAGCTCTTACTAGGCTGAAGAACTGTGAATACTGCAGGAACGACAAGGGCTAGAGACTTCCCCTTTGGAGGATGGATCCCCCACGCCTTGGAGAGTCGTGCAGAAGTGTTTTCCCGCCGGATGGACGCCAACAAGCCTTGCTACACGCAAATCGTGCGTTTGGCGTTTTTGGACGCTGCTGGGGCCCAGGAGGGACCAGGAGGTCGCAAATTGGACCTGCAGAGAGAGGGGACGTCGAGCAAGACAAAGAGCCCTCACTGAAGCAGGTAGCACCCGGAGAAGTGCCAGAAACAGGCACTACGAGGATGCGTGAAACGGTGCTCGCCGAAGTTGCACAAAGGAGTCCCACGTCGCCGGAGATCAACTTAGAAAGTCGTGCAATGCAGGTTAGAGTGCCGTGGACCCAGGCTTGGCTGTGCACACAGGATTTCCGCCGGAAGTGCACAGGGGCCGGAGAAGCTTGCAAAGTCGCGGTTCCCAGCAATGCAGCCCAACGAGGTGAGGCAAGGACTTACCTCCACCAAACTTGGGCTGAAGAGTCACTGGACTGTGGGGGTCACTTGGACGGTGTCGCTGGATTCGAGGGACCTCGCTCCTCGTTCTGAGAGGAGACCCAAGGGACCGGTAATGCAGCTTTTTGGTGCCTGCGGTTGCAGGGGGAAGATTCCGTCGACCCACGGGAGATTTCTTCGGAGCTTCTGGTGCAGAGAGGAGGCAGACTACCCCCACAGCATGCACAAGCAGGAAAACAGTCGAGAAGGCGGCAGGATCAGCGTTACAGAGTTGCAGTAGTCGTCTTTGCTACTATGTTGCAGGTTTGCAGGCTTCCAGCGCGGTCAGCGGTCGATTCCTTATCAGAAGGTGAAGAGGGAGATGCAGAGGAACTCGGCTGAGCTCATGCATTCGTTATCTGAAGTTTCCCCAGAGACAGAGACCCTAAATAGCCAGAAAAGAGGGTTTGGCTACCTAGGAGAGAGGAAAGGCTACTAACACCTGAAGGAGCCTATCACAAGGAGTCTCTGACGTCACCTGGTGGCACTGGCCACTCAGAGCAGTCCAGTGTGCCAGCAGCACCTCTGTTTCCAAGATGGCAGAGGTCTGGAGCACACTGGAGGAGCTCTGGACACCTCCCAGGGGAGGTGCAGGTCAGGGGAGTGGTCACTCCCCTTTCCTTTGTCCAGTTTCGCGCCAGAGCAGGGGCTAAGGGGTCCCTGAACCGGTGTAGACTGGCTTATGCAGAATTGGGCACATCTGTGCCCAACAAAGCATTTCCAGAGGCTGGGGGAGGCTACTCCTCCCCTGCCTTCACACCATTTTCCAAAGGGAGAGGGTGTCACACCCTCTCTCAGAGGAAGTTCTTTGTTCTGCCATCCTGGGCCAGGCCTGGCTGGACCCCAGGAGGGCAGCTGCCTGTCTGAGGGGTTGGCAGCAGCAGCAGCTGCAGAGAAACCCCAGGAAGGGCAGTCTGGCAGTACCAGGGTCTGTGCTACAGACCACTGGGATCATGGAATTGTACCAACAATGCCAGGATGGCATAGAGGGGGCAATTCCATGATCATAGACATGTTACATGGCCATATTCGGAGTTACCATGGTGAAGCTACATATAGGTAGTGACCTATATGTAGTGCACGCGTGTAATGGTGTCCCCGCACTCACAAAGTTCAGTGAATTGGCTCTGAACAATGTGGGGGCACCTTGGCTAGTGCCAGGGTGCCCACACACTAAGTAACTTTGCACCTAACCTTTACCAGGTAAAGGTTAGACATATAGGTGACTTATAAGTTACTTAAGTGCAGTGTAAAATGGCTGTGAAATAACGTGGACGTTATTTCACTCAGGCTGCAGTGGCAGGCCTGTGTAAGAATTGTCAGAGCTCCCTATGGGTGGCAAAAGAAATGCTGCAGCCCATAGGGATCTCCTGGAACCCCAATACCCTGGGTACCTCAGTACCATATACTAGGGAATTATAAGGGTGTTCCAGTAAGCCAATGTAAATTGGTAAAAATGGTCACTAGCCTGTCAGTGACAATTTGGAAGTAATGAGAGAGCATAACCACTGAGGTTCTGGTTAGCAGAGCCTCAGTGAGACAGTTAGGCACCACACAGGGAACATATACATGCACACCTATGAGCACTGGGGCCCTGTGTGACAGGGTCCCAGTGACACATACATATAGGCCACAAACCTATGAGCACTGGGGTCCTGACCAGCAGGATCCCAGTGACACATAACAACCATACTGAAAACATAGTGTTTTCACTATGAGCACTGAGGCCTGGCTATCAGGATCCCAGTGAGACAGTGAAAACAGTGACAAACATCCTGACATACACTCACAAACAGGCCAAAAGTGGGGGTAACAAGGCTAGAAAGAGGCTACCTTCTCACACTATTACATCACTTCTTGTCTCAAATGCGGTGCGTTTTTATTATATTGGGTGAAATTTAATGACGCTTACAGGCATTGTGTCAATATTTTTTGGCGCAAATGCATAAAAATTCCGCGCATTCAAGGATCAATACATTTTTAATGGATAACCGATTTCATGGGGTGTGATGTTGGAATTAAAGCTAGGGACCAATCAATGTATTATGGGTTTGAGAGTCATTTTTTAACACGTGTCATATTTTGACACATATGCATCTTTTTTGATGTTTTTTCATCAAAAAATCGGTCTTAACTGTGTTTGTGTCATTTTTCTTTTTTTAACATACATGCAGTCTAACTATACAAAGATTGGATGTTATGACCTGCTGTGTGTGTTCTAGTGTTTGGGCACATGTGGCAGACCACACTGCTGCGGACCATAATACTCATGTTGTTGTGCTGGATTAGCTCTCTCAACTGACGCAACAGCAAAACAAACTTTTGGAATAAAATTGGTATTTCCTAGTTTGAGCAGGTGTTGCATCAATAGAGGATAGCAAGGCTACGCAACTAAACAGGTAGACTCATGGCCTGAGTGTTAATGTCTGTGAATTGGCTATTTAAATTATTGTTGTGCTTCTGTGTGAACATCACAGGACATTTTTTGCATAATGTGCATGTATGAATGTGTTATTATTGTGTATACCATCAGATGCCATTCATTGAGGTACATCAGTCATGATATGTGTTTGTCATATCTGTTGCGTCTTATGCTGTGTGTACTTCCTTGACTTTAAGGACAAAACATTTCCCATGACGAACTATACAAACGATAGATAGAAGACGGTTGATAATGGCAATGTCAGAAATGTAACCCATTACATTTAATGAAATGTTGGATACCAGTTCATGGTCACTTGTGTGTAGGCTACCCATGAGTCAGGCATTTGAACATGCGAGGTAGGTACAGTGTTTGTGACACATAGTCTCAAATCCAATCCTAAAATTGTTATGTACACCACAGTTTGAGTCATGTACATGACCTATGTTTCTCCTATGGCTGTGGAGGACCAGCAGACCATGCTGCATGTGTTCACATATTTCCAGTGGTTCATTGCACAAAGGTGTCCAGTTCAAGTGTGTGGCCATGTGTACCCTGTGCCAGTATTGCCCTCCATGTTTGTCATAGTTAAGTGCAGGACTATTAATGAGTCTGTGGAGCCATTCCCTGAATAAAGAGAGTATCCTTAAAAACAGATTTGACCTAAAGCCAAAGATCAACTAACAACACACATGGGGATAGTCCAGCTATGGCAATGCAGATCTTTAATAAGGCTGATGACAGGGCAAACTTGGTGTGCTTAAAAACTTTATGGATGAGTAATAGGACAAAAGCAGCTTTCATCACAACATGTGTACACAGAGTGGGCTTGAAAATTCCCACTGCAACAGGGAACATCAGTGCCTCCGTGCTAATTAATCTAACAGCTAGTCACCACGAAAGCACCATCAAAGGTGGTGGCAGAAGTGAATCTATGTGTGGACCGTCAGGGCACAAACATGTTTTGTCCTCACATACACATTGGCAACCCTTGCTTGTTGTGCTGGAGGCACCGTACAAAATCCATGCATACAGCCATAACACACTGTCACTGTTTAGCAATAATGAATACATGCAAAACCAGACAAGGGATGGGGGCTGGAATAGGCAATTTGAATACATGCCCCAGAATTGAATACAATAAGTCAAATTATTAAACTATACTATTAATTTGGGGATTCATCATAGACCTACCAGACACAATGCCCCAGGAGGAAAGAGAGGGCATGGAAAGCAACTATGAGACAAATGTAGCCACAGGGAATCTCTATGATTAACGCAAAGATAGGAACCAGTCTGGCCAACAGGATGCAGGCTCTGTCAGGAACAAACATGAACAAGGCAAATACACAGTGAGCAGACTCTCACTGGGAAAAGCTGGAACAACACTGTGAAAACTAAAAACTGTTTGTGCTGTGGTCTGCAACGTTACACAATCCCCCAAGGGCTCTGGTACACACGTGATTTGTATGCCAATGCACAACAAGAAAATTCAGAAAATGTCAGCTTCTAAGCAGTTCCAGGCAGCAACAAGGTCAGGGCAGAGTCAAATGGCTGGTCTGCATGGAAGTGCTCACAGGTGTGTGCAGCTTCAGTCTCTCACAAGTCCTGGAGTTCAGAATCAGGTTCAAAGGTCCAACTGGACCTTTCACATGGAAAGCAATGGACAGCTGATTACAGGTCTTACCGACTACCAGGTAGTGCATTATCGGACCTGAAGTCCATGCAGACTGGTGAACTATGACTATGTCATGCCATACTGAAGTGGAAAGCACACAGGAGTCAGAATGGGAGTCTGGGTGTGTGTAGATGAAGATTCTCCGTGTACAGATTGTCCATTTACAGGGCCCTCAGAGAAGGGTGGGGAGAGACTTAAAATATGGCAGTGGCAGGACTCATTACCTGGGATGGACTGCGGAGGGCATTTCTTGTGAGCAATGCTTGTCATACCTGGGGCACTCGTGCTATCCATTTTCAGCTTAGATGGACTTCTTGTCACACATACTCCGTGCAGAGATAGCTGATATCACACTTACTGCTGCCCAGGGTCTGGTCATACATTCCTGTTACCAATGCAATAGCACATCCTCTGCCTCACGTATGAAATAATTTTTTACCTTCTGATTAATGGTGTCTTAGTTGTGTGTCATTTGCTGCAATGGACCATGTTGGCAACATGGATGTGTCTCATAGCTGTGTTCCTCTGATATTGCCCTTCACATGTGAAATAGACAGGATATATGTCATTTACACTGTGTGTGATGTTGGCTGTACATTCATACCCATCAAATGTGATGTGGTTTTTTTCAGTATCCTAATCTGTATTTCTTCAATGCTCCATGAGGCTAAACTCTGATTATGATTCCTAGGGATCATTTGATGCATAAAAAAATTACCCAAAGCATGATTGAGTGATGAAGTTAGGTGTTTAATGACATATGATAACAAAGTGGTGATGGTGACTATAGTTAGAAGAAGTTTAGTATGATGTGAAGCAATCCTGCAGCTGTGTTTGGATGTTCCCTCTCATTTTCACGGACAGCATCCTTCTCTTCCTCCTCTTCAGGCATTTTTGGGTCTGGTTCATAGAGGGGAATGTTCCTCCTTACACAAGTGTTGTGCAGGATGGCACAGGTCAAAATGATCTTGCAGACCATTTCAGGTGAATATAGGAGGCTGCCTCTGATGATGTCCAGGCACCTGAATCTGGACTTCAGGATGCCAAAAGTCCTCTCAACTATGGTGCTTGTCCTAAGATGTGCCTCATTATAGTCACGCTCTGCTGCTGTGCTTGGGTTGGCAAATGGGGTGATGATCCATGGCTGGATCCCGTAACCCGTAATCAGCTGAGAGAGAAAATGAGGGTAAATATTTGGTTGTTGGTTGCACATTGATTGTCACTTTGCATTGCAGTTGTTATCTTGTATCGTCTGTGATTCATATGTGTTTGTGGTACTGTGTGGGATCCTAGGCTTCTGTGATGTTCTTTCTGCATTGGGTTGTTTAACTATCATAACTGGTGTTTGGCTGATTGGCCTGATATCAGTGGTCTATTTCGAAACTTGTTGTTCAGTGTGTATCTCCCATACGTTATGTAATGTGAAAGAAGTGTCAGTGTGCCTTCACTGGAGGTGACATGATACTTCCACACACACAATTGATTCCACTGTGGTGGTAACATGGTTGTACTATATAGCCTGAACATCCCATCCAATTTGACATATGTAATTGCATGTGAAATGCAACAGTGAGGCCCTTTGATTTGGCTAGGTGACAATGCACAACACATCTCCATAAGTTGGCAGCACTGAAGTGTTCACAATTGACAATGCACAATTATCCCATGTGTGACAAGTTCTATGCAAACCTATTTTTGTGCCGTCACCGAGTTGGCTCATGTGCAAACATGTACCTACACTACTAAACTTGCTCCAGGTAAGCTGGCTAACTTGGTTGTGGGGGTGAAGGTTTTAGTGGCAGAAGGTCCATGTGCCTGTACATCTGTTATGCATATGGGGAATTGTCTACATCCGTATGTGTAGCAGTGTGCACTTTGCATTAGTGTCACATCCACATGTTTTCATAGCACAGTCCACTTCCTTATTGCTAGAAGGCAATGTCACCCCAGGAGTGATGTGAAAATTTGGTACTGCCTCAATAATTCGATGTCACCTTCATTACAGTCTGCGTCATCATGCTATGTGTCTCATGATGTTTGATCTGCAGCAAAACACATTACACACCCCTTGCACAGGACGTATTGGTTGGAAGGGTGTGTGATTGAGTGTTATTGATGTGATATTGAAAGATTCATCTTCCAAGTTGTACTGCCAGTTAAGGCCATGCCATTGTCACTGTGTGGTTTTAAATTGGTCTCCTGTGGCTCTGGAGTGGCATCTCTTGTTATATGCATCTGTCATTTGTCTATAGGTGTGTATCCCATTGGGTCAGGATATCAAACATGACTACCAGTGTCACAACCTCAGTGTCTTCCTGGCCACGTGTCAATGTAATGGTGTATGTGTTGTGTGTCCTACAGGGTTGCTGTGCTGTGTGTAAATTCCTAGGTTTATGTACTTACCAACAAGTAGGCCATTGCCATACCGTCCATCCTGGAAGTGCTGATTGATGGTGCTGTGGCGGAAGAGGAATGAATCATGTACAATCCCAGGATACTTTTCCCCGATGTTGGTGATCAATCCACTGTGATCCACAATGGCCTGTACATTGATGGAGTGTGTGTGCTTCCTGTTGCGGTATAGATGCTTTGTTGCAGCAGGTGGCACAATCCGTACATGTGTGCATTGAATGGCACCAAGCATGTGCGGGAAGCCATTGATTTGATAAAACCCCTGTTTGGTCTCCTACTGCTTCTGCTGCGTGTTGGGAAAGCTGATGAGGCGGGGTGTGAGGGAGATGATGGCATCAAGTACCTTGGGAAGGAAGGCAGAGAATGAGGGCTGTGAGATCCCGGCAACCAGGGCACCAGTGATTTGAAAAGAGCCACTTGCCAACATGTGCAGGACAGCTAGCAGCTTGGTCTCTGGTGGAATGATGTGGGGTGTCTGCAAGTTGGGTGCCAACTGTGGCTCAATGTGGCGCAGCAGCTGCTGACTGGCTTGCCAGTTTAGTCTGTACCTCTGAATGATGTCATGTTCACTGAGGCCCTGAAGGGTTGTTCTTGTCCTGAATATCCTCTCCTGCCTTCTGCGTTGCCTTTGGGGTCCCTGTAGCTGCTGCTGTTGCTCCTGTGCTCTGCGTCTTCGTGCATGCTGGATGAATAACACCTCCATGTCTTCCTTTTTGGGCTCTGATGTTGCTTCTGTGAGTTTTTCTGAAGTAGTGTATTTGCCGAATTTTAACGCCTGCCCTGACCCAGGTGTCAAATATTAGCGCAAATCGGGATTTGCGCCATTTTGCGTCTCTGTCTACCAGCCATGCACCATTTTTGCCCAGTTGGATAAATATGGCGCACGGGTGTTTAAGGCATTTTTTAGATGGGAACGCCTGCCTTGCATCTCATTGACGCAAGGCGATTTCACGCATCCAGAAAATGACGCACACTGGGATATTTTGACATTAGACAGGTCTAGCGTCAAAGCATAAATGTGGTGTTAGCTTTGTGCAGAATTAGCGTAAAAAAATGACGCTAATCCAGTGCAGAGGGAATATAAATATGGGCCTGAGTATCAAGATGGTGTGCTTTGCTGACCAGTACATCTCACACATCACTGCCAAGTATCCTGGGTCGGTGCATGATGCCTTTGTCCTGAGGAATAGTGGCTCCCTACCACTGATGACACAACTACGGAGGCAGAGAGTGTGGCTTATAGGTGAGCCTGAGTCCCCACCCAGTGTATGTCAGTGTATGCCTTCAAGTGTGAGACCCATGCCATTGTGCAAGGCAAATGTGTCTCCCTAACTTCTTGCAGGTGACTCCGGCTTACCAAATATTGTCCTGGTTCTTTACCCCTGTTAGGAATCTGACAACAGGGGCTGAGAATAGGTACAATGATGCCCTTGGGTGTACCAGGAGGATTGTTGAAAGGACCTTTGGTCAGATGCCAAGTGCCCTATCTGCAGGGGGAGAGGGGTGACAATGCACCTGTGGCAGCAGTGGACAGTGGGGACAGTGAGGAGGAGGAAGAGGAGGAGGATGTGGACAACAGGACACATATGATACAGCAGTATTTCAAATGACACACAGGTAAGACTGTTGAACTTAACATTTCTCCATTTAAGTGTTGTGCTGTGTGGCTGTAGCATAATGCCAGTCACTTCCTTTGCATCCCAACTGACTGTCACCTACACATTCCCTTATTGCAGATTTTGGTGTGGTTACAACAGTGTAATGCTATGATGTGTCCAGACTGCTGAGACACATTCGGAGGAGTTCAATACATTGTACATTTATTTCATATAAAGCACTATTACTCAAATTGTGTCCAAGGGTGTTTATTAATTATTCTGGTATACAATGCAAAGTGCAATGGAGTGGGGTGATGGTTGGGAAAAGTCCAGTGTAGTGGGGCAGTCTGTTTGCTGCACAGGCCCACTTACCTAGGGGCCATAGATAGGGGAGCAATGGCAGTTCAAAATGGACAAGAGGACACAGTGGAGCACAAAGAGGACATTCAGGAGGGGCTCATTTCCTGGCGGTGGACTTGGTCTTGACAACTGTCTCTGGTGTCTGTCTGGGTTACAGGGAATGCTTGCTGGGTGGTTCACATTCTGCAGGGGGAGGGGTGCTGGTGGGTCCTGTGGCAGGAACTCCTGTCCATTAGCTGCAGCAGATGTTGATGGCTGTCGAGTGGCTAGTGGAAGTGGCCCACTGGTGTGCTCTGTCCTCCCGCATGGTGTTGGCCATGTCACCCAGCATCCCTACAATAGAGGCCATGTTGGTATATAGGGCCTGCAACTGCTGCATGACCTCCTGGTGGTGTATCCCCTGCAACCGCTAGTTCTCCTGCATGATGTTGATCACCTGACCCATCCTGCCCTGTGACTGTTGGGACATTTGTGAGTGCCTCCTGTGCAGTGGGTTCCATTGGCCCGTCCACCCCCTGGTGCACAGCTATCCTCCGAGTGTCCCTGGCCCCATGTGCCTGTGTCCCTTGAACTTGTGCCCACTCCCACTTACACCAGGACCCTCATCATCTTGCCTGTGTGGTATGGACTCGGGTCCTTGTACAGGTGATTGACGCCAAGCAGCCAGACAACACCCCCTATAGAGGTGTGGGGGTGTTGTCTGGCTGCTATGGTGTTAGCTTCTGAGGGGGGCCTCTGTGGTGGACTGGCTGTGGGATGGGGTAGCCGACTAACCAGTGGTCCCATATGGGCCTGGGAGTTCATCCAGATCCAGACCTCCTGAGTTGCCGTCATCACTAGGGACATCTTCTGGTGGGGGACTAGGTAGCTGTGGCACCTCCTAACTGCTGACATTGGCTGGGGCACCCGTGGGGATGTAAATTATGTATTATGGTACATATTTGTGACATATTCCACATTACTAGCTTTCCCAAAGTTATTGCTGTTGACCTCCCAACCTTGGTTGTGTATGTTGATGGATTGTGGGATTGTTAGTTCTCCATGTTGTGCATGCATTGGTGGTGGGTGTGCATGCTGAGCTGGAAGGGATGTGCATGCAGTGGGTATGGCATGCACTGCTTAGCATTTAGTTATGGTAATTAGGGTGTTGTACTGTGTGGGATAGAGTGGGGTGATGAGAGTTAGGATGAGGGGTTGTGGTAGCATGCAGGTATTGGGGGGTGATAGGTAGTTAATGTTGACTCACCAGTGTCCAGTCCTCCGGCTACTCCAGTGAGTCCCTCAGGATGCAATATTGCCAAGACTTGCCCTCCCATGCTGTCAGCTGTGGGGGAGGAAGTGGGGGTCCACCACCAGTCCTCCTGATAGCAAGCTGGTGCCTTGTTGCAATGGAACACACCTTCCCTGTAGGTTGTTCCTTCTCTTCTGAATGTCATCCCTTGTTCGTGGATGTTATCTCACGGTGTCCAACTTGTCCACGATTCTCCACCATGGCTCCGTCTTCCTGGCAATGGAGATCTGCTGTACCTGTGCTCCAAACAGCTGTGGCTCTACCCTGACTATTTCCTCCACCATGACCCGCAACTCCTCAACAGTGAACTGGGGTGCCTTTGTGGAGACATGGGTGTTGTGTGGAGTGTGTTGTGCAGAGGGTGATGTGTGAAGTGGTGGGGTGTGTGGTATGTAGTGTGTGATGGATGAATGGGTAGTTATGATATGTGTTTGCAGTTCTCTCTGGGTTTGACATGGCTAAGTTTAGCGGTCTTCTTGTTTTTGCAAAGGATTATGGGTGATGGAGTGTGTTTTATAGTGCTGATGGTGTGTGTGTGGGGTGTGTGCATTTGTGTGATGTGTGGGTTTTTGGTTCTGGCCAATGTTGTCTTGTTTTGTTTTAGAGTGTTCATATCCGGCTTGGCGCTGTGCAGTGCCAATGGTTTACCACAGTTGAATGTCCACTGTGGTAGTTCGTGGGTCATTATTTGGAGGGCGTTGTTTTGGTGGCGTAATGGTATGGGTGGTAGTACCAACAGTTTTGCACGTTCAGTGGGTCTGGCTGATCTGGGGTTGTGGCTGTTTTCTGTCGGTTTTGTGTGTGTGTGTCATATTCGGGTGGACAGACGTTCGCCTCCGTGGTGGTATGTTTGCGACAGTCAGCGCAGCAGTATTTGGTATTTACCGCCAATGTCATAATAAGGGCCTATATGTTGTAATGAAACACAAGGATTAAGCTGTGACGTAGCGAGTGTCTGGTCGGCTTGCTCTGAAACCCAGTGTGGAATTTACAAAACATGCCTGACAACCATTTGTGTCCACTCTCCACAATAACCCCCCACCGGGACATGACAGTGAGGAATTAAGGGCCAGATGTACAATGCTTATTGCATGGCGCAAACAGCGAAATTCGCTATTTGCGCCATGCAAAAAGCACATCTCGATGCTCATTCCCATTTTGCAAGTCGGTAACCTGGTTACGACTCGCAAAATGGGAATGTGACTCGCAAATAGGAAGGGGTGTTCCCATTCCTATTTGCGATTCGCATCGCAATGTAGAATTGCTTTGTGACCGTGAACGCGGTCGCAAAGCAATTCGCAGTTAGCACCCTTTTCAAATGGGTGCTAACCCATTCGCAAAAGGGAAGGGGTCCCCATGGGACCCTTTCCCCTTTGTGAATGGCCCTGAAAACATTTTTTCAGTGCAGGCAGTGGTCCTATGGACCACTGCCTGCTCTGAAAAAATGATACACAAACGTTGAATTTTTTTGTTTGTGTTGCAACTCGTTTTCCTTTAAGGAAAACGGGCTGCAATACAAAAAAAAAAAAACTGCTTTATTAAAAAGCAGTCACAGACATGGTGATCTTCTGTCTCCAGCAGGCCACCATCCCAGTGAGTGCTGCGAATCGGAAGGGGGTTGCAAATTGCAACCCACCTCATTAATATTAACGATGTGGTTCTTTGCGACCCCCTTCCGATTCGCAGATGGTGTCAGGGACACCATCCAGCATCCAAATTTGCGACTCTCAAATTGCGAGTCGCTCAGACACGCAATTTGAGAGTCGTAAATTTGGATTTTGCTACATATGGCCCTAAATTACCATTCTGAACCCAACTAGTGAGTTGTTCTTTGGTGACATTGAAAAATTTCTGCCAATTGTTAAATTTAGCTGGTGTCCGGATACTGGGTTTATGCAGTTCTTTTATTTTTGTTAACCCCAGGCAAGTTGTTGGCTGAACTGTGCCATTCAGAAATATCACTTGTAAAGTAATAAGGCATGCTCTAAATAAAGCTTCGCTACCGTGTATTTGCCAATCACATGTTCCTATACACTCTTCAAATCAACAGTTTTTTCAAAATGTACAGCCCTCAATGGTCAGCTGAAAAACAAAGGAATCCAAATTAATTTTGTATTTATTAACAAATTTGTTCTCACTTTAGAATGAAGCAATTTAAAATGATGACTCTCTTCATTTTTAGCATCATGCCCAGAAAAATATGGAAACTTTTCTACATGTTTTGGAACTCCCTACTGGTAGAGTGGGACAATGCTCTTATTGTGTGTAATTAAAACTGATCTTGGGGTACTAGCTCGGTGTAGAAAGTAATGTCCACAGTGATGGTAACAGAACATTTACAGATAATTTGCTGTGTTCATATATACATCTTCATTTTCAAATACAGTATAATATTCAACTCCATAGAGCACGGAATAGACTGTTTTAACATCCCAGTCATCAGAAACAACCCAAGGTGTATTAATATAATTCATAGAAACTTTGAAGTCATATGGAATTTGAATGACCTTGGTATGTCCAAATATATGATAAGGTACTTAATCCCACACAATCCCATCAGGAATCAGAACAGCTGAAATGTTCACAAGAGACAAGTCTCTTCAGACATTATGGGACGAAAGGTAAGGTGTCAAAACCTTATCCACCAGTTCAACAGCAGAGCATTCAAGAAGATAGTGACCATTTATCAGTAAAAAAGAAAACGATGACAAACTAAATTCAAAGCAGGAAGGCAAGCAATGTCAGGAGTAACCATAGATAGTACCATGGACAAACCAAATAATTGTTTTTAAGCCAGTTATACATCATACATGTTGTTGCGACAGGTGCAGTCACAGGTGCAGAGGAAGCAGTCATCAAAACAGGAGCTGGTGCAGAACTGGTAGATGGGCCCAATGGTGGTGGTTCATAATAAACAATGTCATCCATTTGTACTCAATTGGAATAGTACTGACCCATATTTTGGATGTTTCTTGTTGGTGAAGTGGTGACAGGAAGAAACAAAAGTTCATTCTCCCTTCCTCCCCAAGCTCGGGGAGACAACTGTAGCATTGGCACTTGCAGAAGCATTGTTTAGTGCTTGAAGAGAGGTATCCTGTTGGTTAATGAGGGAGGATAGGGAACTACCCAGGAATCCTCGTGGTCTACTGTGCAGGATCGTCCATCTTGTACACTTTGATGTTGTCAATTGAAACAAAGCACTTTTCTTTAGACCCAAGAAGTGGTGGTATGATGACAGTTCTGGTGCAGTGTATTTCCAGGACTGGACCTGGTGGTCTATATGATAGGCCAAACTCCTTTTTCACAGCAATCTTTTCTCATAGTAGATCCCCTACTTTAGGAATTCAGCCAGTAGATATTGTTGGCAAATCCTTAATTCCAAAGGTGGTGGCATAGGCAGATTAATTTTCATCACATAATTCTTGTACTTCCTGTAAAACAGTGACACATTCATTTATGTCAAAAGGTGTTTTATGGTACCACTGCACCAGGACCATCAAGATCTGAGACATATATAGGTAATCCAAACAGGACGCGTGAGGGGTATGTCCTCCGAGGGACCTTCTGGGCAGATTTAGTGCTCTATAGACCCCATATAGGTGATGAAGCCACTTACGACTAGAACCTTATACTGCCACTGTTAAGGATTGCTTTAAGTCTTGGTTCTTCTGCCCAACAACAGAATTTCCCTCAGGATGATTTGAAGATGACAAATGGAATTGAACACCCATCATTGCCAGGGTGCCCCTGAATGCCTTGGAGGCAAAGGCAGGGCCCTGGTCAGAGTGGAATGCTGCAACTGCCTATGTGCTGATGACGACTTGCAAATCTTTAATAATATTTTGGGCGTCAGACGATCATTGTGGGCATACCCACAAGAATCTAGGACATAAATCAACAGCGACTAAGATGTATTTGTATGCCCCATCAAGTTGTAAGGTACTGCAATGGCCCAGGTACACTCATTGTAGTGGTTTATTGGACACTAAGAGAGGTGTCTGCAGTGGGTGTCTCATGGTACACCTTTTGATTTGTTAGCAGATGTCACAACAAAGGACATACTGCTTGGTCTGTTTGTACAGAACTGCCCACCAGTAGTGTTTTTTTAGCAGGGGAATCACAGGATCAGCCACCCCTGAAATTATTGCACATGCAGTATTTGTAGCACTGAGGTGGTAGGTATATGTAGCTGGGAATGATTTTGGTAAATTCTTCCTATCTGTCAAAGCTTTCACAGCAGCCAGTGTCTCATTATCCAATCTCGTATGAGAATGATTAATTGCAGCGACAGAAGCTGTAGTTACTGCAGATTTGGCAGCTTCATCAACCAAGGTCACAAAACTGAGCTAATGCAGTTTTGCGTTAAAAGGTTTCGCGCTGACTAGCACCATTAATTAAGGCCACCCAGGCGTCATATTTACACTATAATGCTGGACAGCGCTAAAAATTGTTTAGAGTCATTTTTCTCGAAAATAACCATTGCGCCTTGTCGTAAAGAAAAATGAAGTTAACGCAGAAAAAATGACTCTAATCCGTTTTACAACATGTAAGCATGTCGCAAGACGGAAATGCACTTTTTCTTCCCTCAATAACGTCAAATACAGACACTAACGGAGAAAACAGTGCAAAGGAGAGGCATAAATGACCCAGGAAGCCAGGAGAGACCCCAAGGAGACCCCAATCAACCAGGAACCAGCCAGGAGGACACAGGAAAGGCCCAAGGAGGGAGAAAAAAAAAGAGAAAGTGTAGTTTTGGTGTGGAGCAGCATGAAATACTAGAGAGAGGTGACAGAGCATAAATATCAACTCTTCATTGCCAATTGGAAGGAGAGAAGCAATTTGGCAGCAGATACTAGACAAGTCTAACAGTGTGGCAGAGGTCAGGAGAACCGTAACAGAGTGCAAAGAAACGCTGGCCAGACTGCAAGCGAAGGACAAAGGAGAAAATGGCAAGGAGCAGAAAGGCAGCACTACAAACTGGAGGTGGGAGTCCAGCACCACAAGAGGACTTGGATGAGATGGAGGAGATGGTTGCAGCAGTCATCCCGGAGGAAATCGTCACAGGAATTGCAGGGCAGGACACCATAGAATACCAGGAAACATCAAACATAGAAGGTAAGTTGCATCAGGGAAATTTATGCTAAAATGTCAAGTGTAAGAAGGGGAGGCACATAGGACTCACACAATGCATGTCAAAAGAGGGCAGAGGGACACAATGCACATGAAGCAAGTTGCACATTTACCTATGCCTTGGTAGTGCCATGCACCATAACACATACCCAACCTGGACATATGTTGATTACCAGACCTAAATACCTGCATGCAGATATGCAGCACATGGGATGGATGACATGTATAATCACTGTGTCTTTGGTTGTGTCATCACAACATCCCTTGCATATAGTCAACCCTACCAACACGACCAAGACTTCAGAGACTATGTAGTCAGTCAATACCATTCCTGGGGTAACATCATGGTGGTGTCCCTTGCAGTAACACCTTGCAACTGCCCTGCCTCATTGCCCAAACACATGTGTGCTGCATGTCACAGCACATAAGTCATTGCAACTGTCCCAACAGTACCACAACATGTGCAGGTAGCACCACCACCCAGCACATTGACAATACATCCACATAAGGCAGCCAGTACTCCATCATGTAGTCAGGGTGTCCCCTGGGTGCAAGGAACAATGAACTGAACAGGCACTGGGGGAATAGCAGGCTGGTCCTGTTTCATTGCTAACATGCCACTACCCAGACCAACTAAACTGCTGTAGTGTTGAACCAAACAACTTGATGCTGAACTTAAATGTGCCACTACAAAAAAATATGTACCACAGATAGCAAACACTAGACCATAACAGTCACAGGCTGAGCCCAAAACTACTCTGACACAACCACGTGGGACACATATGAATGGGGAAATAAACACACACATACAACATATGGGGTATGAATGTGAACATAATGGCGTATACTTCCACATCGACGGGAGGGGGATGGTGCATGGGCAAGTCCGGTGTTAGTAAGACTGCCAGTGCAGTGTACCCTTTGCAGTTGGCAGTATGAGCCACAGGTTGGGATGGCGTGTGGAAATCTGTCTGCTCATGGTAGCTCTGTGGGGCACTTGGTACAACATTGTTGATGGATCAAATAGACTGAGTGCCAGTTTTCGGGTGCATTGGGTGTGACAGGACACACTGCACTCAGCCCTGCAAATCAGGCAGTGGAAAGGGCAAAGGGCCAGGGCATGGGACCCCCTGCACTGCCCATGCCAGGTGCATGGGCTGTGCAGGGGCAACCAGGGGAACTCCACACCACATCACCAACAACCTTTGCAAGGGTGTTTCACAGCCATGCAAAGGCTGGTGGCAATGTGGAAACAGACCTGGAGGGTAGCGTTGAACATAATACTGGTCTGGTGTCACAGGACAGCTGGAATTGCCAGTCTGAGCTGCCGGAAACCTGCCAGTGCCAGGTCAATGGCTCATGGGGCATTCCACATTGACAACAGTTGCCACTACCACCCGTGCTGTTGGGGGTGGTCAAATAGACAATGGCAGTCCGGTGCCCATAGGACTGATGCACTTGAAATGAGGGACCAGTATGACTACCTGCAGAATCACCATCAAACTAGCTTCAGGCCCTGACCTAATGTCCATAGACTCATTTACCATCAGGTACTGTCACATACATAATGATGTTCACAACAGAAAGTTCATACCCATGCTGTCCATTCCTGGGTCTAACCCTGTGCCTGTGTCAAATTAGCTGCGCTACCACCATGCTGCATTCATGTATCGTAGTGCAAGGAGGTCTGCATTGAGGGGGAGGACATAGGTGTGTAGGAAGGCAAACCCACCTGCACAGACAGAAGATGAAATTGGACTCTGCTAAGTCATGATGTACAGGAACAATGTTTGGGAACTAAGATGACAATAAGCCTCAGATAGCAAGTCAGTGATGTGACATATCAACTGCACAACGCAGATAGACTGATTTTACATCATCTCATTGCAGGGGATGATGGCTCTCCTGAGGATCTGCCTTTCCTGGAGTAGCCCGATGACCTGGATGACCAGCTGACAACCATCAGCCAAGAGTCTCTCCAAGAAGTCCTTGTAACCCTCCACACACCACCTCCAGTCGCAAGGAGGAGTATTAATGTAGCAGCCATCCCACAGGCCCTACCTAACACCCCAATAGTACGACCTGCCAGCACCGACACAGCTGAGGACTCAGAGGACCCAGGGACCAGCATTGAGAGGACAGTGGTAGTAGTCCAGCGGGAGCTGGCCAACGAGGTGTGGGTGGAGATGCAAAGTATGGCAGCCAGCCTAGAGGGTATGCGCATATGCATCGTTACGGCCACTGAACAGACTGCAGCCAACCGAGGCCCACACTCCCCAATGCATGGGATCTAGCAGTGTCTGAGGGACATAGCTGCTGCCATTAGGGAGAGGCCACAACAACTGCCCTCCCAAACTGGCAGCAGCATTCTTGAAAACAAGATGGACTCCATGCACCTGGAAATGGCCTCCTTCAGGGCAGACATGGCTGCCTACCACAGGGATGCTGCTGCTATACTAAAAAATCAACAGTTTCTATTTGCTGCAGTGATGCCATATGTTGTTCCACAGATGGCAGCTGCTGGGAATTGGGAGTCCACATCTCCAACCACTGAAGTGTGTGTGCCCCCTCTACCTCCCCACTACCACCATCAAGGGCAGAGGAGTTACCACTCACATCAGAGGATGATGATGTGGAACAGATCATCTTCCCCATAGGAGTTCCCGGTAGCAGCATCCCATGCCACGTGAGCAGTGTTTTCCTTTGTCCTGTGCTTGACATCATGCACAGTTGGAGATATGTACTCTTCGCCGACACACTGTTGACCTTTCTGCTATGGACTGCAATTGTCTCTCACTTTTCAATTGGAAATTCATGCTCCCCTGCACTGAATAACACGTTACCCAAGCAGGTCCCTTGAAATGTCCCTCAATCCTGGACTTGTGTTGTGTCAAAATTGTATGGATTTCACTAATGGGGTCACAGACCAGGACAATGTAAATATTGCACTACTACACTTGGAAATAAACACCACGTACACAACCAGCATATATTTGTGTATTGTGACAGATCTACTACATTTAGGAATTGTGATGTGTGTAACATGTCTTCAGTCACAGAGTGTCAGTACAAGAGTGTAGGAATATGGGGGCACATATCTATGCACAAGGTACCTATATGATGACGATGATACTAGTCTCATCCCCTACAAGCAATTCACTGAGTATGTCAAAAATGTTGAAAAGATGTATGCTTCACCCACTACATATTGCAGGAATGGCTGTGAAACAGTTTGTAGGCAATATCCTCAGCTGGGAGTACCAGTAGAACACATTGGTGTGAAACAGAGGTACTTATCCTCATCCATAATTGGCACTGATCAGTTTAGCATGATAGATAGAAAATGTAGGCTTTTGTCAGATGTCCCACAGTGCCCAACATTCCTACACAAGACTGAAACACTGACAGCTGAATTACCATACCTACCTGTCCAATACAAAGTTAACATGGTCACCTTGAGTGGTGGGCACAGTTGTAAGAAGGTGATAAACATGTCAAGAGAGGGATTTGGAGGCAGGACGGAATCCCTAGGCCAACACACAATTTTCACTGCACACTCATGGGAAGACCCAGAGACCCAAGCACTTGACACATGAAGTAAGGGAGTACCCAAAGATTTTTAATAAGAATGAAACTAAACTAAAAAGAATGAAGAACACCTATCCTAACCTAACCTAACCTAACCTAACCTAACCTATCCTAACTATACTTAACCAACAACGGACCCTAACTACCCTATGCTAAACTTACCTAACACATTTAACAACTGTAGGTAGCTGGCCTGGTTTGTAGTAGGTACTTACACCTTATACCAGGTCCAGTTATCCCTTATTAGTGAAATATAGTAGTGTTCTAGCTGCTTAGGTTGATAGACGTAGCTATAGCAGAGCAGCTTCGGCTGAACTAGGAGACATGCAGAGCTCCTGCAATACCACTTATAGTTACACAGTACTTATACACGAGAAAAACAATACTCAGCGTTACCAAAAATAAAGGTAGTTTATTTGGGTGACACAGTACCAAAAATATCTTAGAGGCAATAATCCTTCTGGAGGTAAGTATTATACACAATATATACACTAGACACCAAAATAAGGTAAGTAATTAGACAGAGGATAGTGCAAACAATAGGAAATGCTATAGAATGCAATGGGAGAAAATAGGTCTAGGGGAAACACAAAAGATATACTATGAAAGTGGAATGGGAATCATGAATTCCCCCATAGACAAGTGTAGTGTGTGCAGAATTGCTGGGAGAGTAAGAATACAGTAAAGGTAAGCAAATTAACCCACCGCAGAGCCCAGAAAAGCAGGACTAAAGTACTGCAAGTTTCCTTACGACACACTACAAGGTGTGACTAGAGTTATTGCAAGAACTAACCAAGTCTGCAAACAACAAATGGTGGATTCCTGGACCAGAAGACCTGCAAAGGAAGGAGACCAAGTCCAGAAGTCGAAAGAAGTTCCAGGAAGGACAGAGCCCCTGGCAACCTAGAAGAGGGTGCAAAAGAAGGGTCCCCGGTTGAACGAAGACTGCAGAAATGCACCCTAAGAAGATGTCAGCGGGTTCCTGCATGATGCACTGGATGTCCCACTTTGTGAAGTTGGATGCAGTCACTGGATTCCTCCAACAAGCCTTGGTTCTGGCAAAGTTGCCTTCTGCATCAAGTAGGCGCTAGCTGGACCCAGGAGGGACCTGGGAGCCTCAACTCTGTGTGAGGAGGAAGAGGGGGCTCTCAGCACTTCAGAGAGCCCTCAGAGCACCAGATAGCACCCATGGGAGTCCCAGGACGTGGGGACGAAGGAGGTGCAAAATGCACTACAAGGGAAGGTCCCAATCCGCCAGGGAACAACTCAGCGAGTTGAGCTTCGCAGGATAGAGTGCTGTGGACCTGGAACAGGCTGTACACAAAGGAATTTTGGAAAAAAGTGCACAGAGGCTTCAGGAGGTGAAGAAGATGTGGTGCACAGGGGTACTGTTGTTCTGGGGGAAGGCAAGGTCTTACCTCCTCCAAATTGGGACAGCAGGACCTCAGGACAGTCTGTGTTGATGGGGTCCACCCTCTGTGTTCCAAGGAGCACACTCGTCGCCAGGAGAGGAGTCCAAGAGAACCGGTTGTCGACTTAGAAGGTGCCTGCTTCAGCAGGGAAGTGACTCCGTCACCCCACGGGAGATTTCTTCGGTCCTTCTGGTGCAGGGTGAAGTGAGGGAGTCCTCAGAGCATGCACACTGTGGAAACTGTTGCAGTTGATGGCTGGAGCTGAAGTTGCAGAGGAAAAGTATCCCTTCTGGATAATTTGTTGTTGTTACAGTGGTTCGTGGAGCAGTCCATGGTTGATCCGCGGTCTGTGGATGAAGTAGTAGTTGCAGAGCATTGCTGCTGGAAACTTGCAGGTAGAATCAGAAGAGAACCCACAGGAGAGACCCTAAATAGCCCTGAGAGGGGAATTGGCTACCTTATCAGGTAAGGACCTATCAGGAGGGATCTCTGACATCACCTGGTGGAACTAGCTACCCAGAGGCCTCCAGAGTGCCCCCACACCTTGCAAAGCAAGATGGCTGAAGTCTGGGACACACTGTAGGAGCTCTGGGCACCATCTGTGCCCTTCAAAGCATTTCCAGAGGCTAGAGGAGGCTCCCCACTTCCCAGCCTGTTACACCTATTTCCAAAGGGAGAGGATGTAATACTCCCCTCCCAAAGGAAATGCTTTGTTCTGCTGTCCTGGGACTGAGCTGCTCAGACCCCAGGAGGGCAGAACCCTGGATGTGAGGTGGCAGCAACTGTAGCTGCATTGCAAGCCTGGGAGAGCTGGTTTGGCAGTACTGGGGGTCCAGAGATGAGTCCCCAGGATGCATGGAAATGGCTCCCCAATACCAGATTTGGAATGGAGGGACAATTCCATGACCTTAGACATCTTACATGGCCATATTCGGAGTTACCATTGTGAAGCTACATATAGGTATTGACCTATATGTAGTGCACGCTTTTAATGGTGTCCTTGCACTCACAAAGGTCTGGAAATTGGCTCTGAACTATGTGGGGGCACCTTTGCTAGTGCAAGTGTGCCCTCACACTTAGGGGCATATTTATACTCTGTTTGCGCCGGATTTGCGTTGTTTTTTTTACGCAAACCGACCCAAAGCTAACTCCATATTTATACTTTGGCGTTAGACCCGTCTAGCGCCAAAGATCTTGGAGTTTGCGTCATTTTTTACCGTGGACACCTACATTGCGTTAATGATATGCAAGGTAGGCGTTCCCTTCTAAAAAATGACTCTAAGGCATGTGCGCCTTATTTAAACTCCTGTGCAAAAATGACGCACAGGAGTGGGCGGGCCTTAAAAAATTACGTCCAGCCGCTTTTGCGTCATTTTAAATTTTTATTTTTGGGCGTCAAAAAAAATGGCACAAATCGGGTTGAGGCCAAAATTTTGCCTCAGACCTGACTTGCCCCATTTACCTAGGTGCCATATACTTGGGACTTATAAGGGGGGTCCAGTGTGCCAGTTTAATTTTGTAAATGAAGTCACTAGCCTATAGTGACAAATTTAAAAGCAGAGAGAGCATAAACACTGAGGTTCTGATTAGCAGAGCCTCAGTGACACAGTCAAACACTATACACAGCACACACATTAGGCCATAAACTATGAGCACTGGGGTCCTGACCAGCAGGATCCCAGTGAGACAGGAAAAAACATAGTGACATACAGGTAAAATTGGGGGTAACATCCTAAGAAAGATGGTACTTTCCTACAACAACACACTCTCAACATTGCTCCCCCAGCCCCCTTATATTACGAGAAACATGCAGGACAACATATACTAAACTACACAAATACTACCTATATTTACACAAAAATATATTTTTTTGGCATTTTTCTTTTTACATTTCTTGTTTTGTTTTACTACAACACATAAATGCCCCAATATAACAACAAAGTAACATGTAAAAAGTAGAAAACCCACCCCTAAACCCACTTATCCTAACTAAACTTTTAACCTAATCTAACCTGACCCTAATCCCCTAATACCCACTATAAAACATTAAAACAAATGAGGAGGGAGGGGTAGAACTGGAGGGTGACAGTGACAAAGCCAATTACAGCTTTGCCCTCTTGAGGGTTTTTTGATGAACCTAAGTCGTGTTTTTTTCAACCTCCTTTTGCAGACTGTCCAACTTGTTCAGGACCAGTGTAACATCACTCTGTAGCTCCTTGATCATATTCATGTCCATAGCAGCAGGTGGTGCGGGCTGTGGTACAGATGTGGATGGTGTAGCAGCTGCTGCTGTAGTAGTGGTGGCAGCTGTGCTTCCCTGTACAGCTGTGGAGCTTGCTCCTTTCTGTGTGGGCAGTGTGGGTCCCTCTTGGGTGAATGCCCGTCATTTCGCGGTGGATCTCTCCCTGTGATAACGGTGTGCCTCCCTCCAGTACCCAGATTCCACTTCCAGGATGTGCCTATAGCGGACTGCCCTCTTCTGAAATGCCTGCAGTTCCTAATTGTTCCTATTGGCAGCTGTTAAACTGAGACAGGCAACCATCAGTGTCAGCATTGTATAGAGTATGTACAGATGATTAGCTGACATTCTACATCTAATTGCACAGGCACTCCAACTCATATTCCGGAAAAGACAATGGCCCTGATATATACATAAATAATGCTGCCTTAGCATCATTTCATTTACACCAAAGCAACGCAAACCAAATTAGGTGTGCATTGATTTTGTGCCATGTGTAACAATGGAAAGGCAGTGTCAACTTCACATAGAGCAGGGCCAAAATTCCTCATCATCTGTGTCAATTTTCGACCATACATCACCAGTAACTTGAATATGTTATTGTGAGTATGGGATGCAGTTGGGAACCATAAGGGGTCAGTGTTGATAGTTACACATGCAAGCCTGATGAATATGACTGTCACCTACACAGTGAGCATCGCATCTACCTATACATTTGTTGTTCCTCGCCCCCTGTGCCAGGGGGGATGGCCATGCAATCCATCATCTCAGCTGTCTTGGTCATACACCAAGGCATGCCCACTCAAACATGGAGTCAGGGAGTGGACTATGTGTTAGGAGGGCTGCCAACTAGGAAGCTGGTATCCATAGGTCTATCACATCTACATTAATTTGTCCAGGTGTAGACACGCATCAATGCCTGATCAGGCAAAACTATTCCTTACACACCCATATCCATGCCAGCACATATCTGGCCTTGTCCTGCATGCATGCCTATTACTATTACATTCCACATAAGTGTTATGTAAATGGAGTACAAAATATGGAACACCATGCTGGGGGACAATTGCCCACCCAGTCCTACATATACATTACAATACAGGAATGCACCAAATTGTGTTCAAAATGGTGCATCACTGTGTTGTGAAAATTATAATGTGTCTCAGTGCCAATATTCGCACAGCAGTGCATTTCTTAGGCACATATGGGACTACATGTGGCTCGTCATCACCTTGTTTACACAATGCTGCACATTGAGTACCACAAGCCTCACAAGATATGACTTTCTGCTTGTGCATGGGGAACCTTCAAATGGGCACAATGTCACCATCCAGCCTACTTTGATATCTGATCATTTGACAGCTTATCACTTCTAACATTGTGTGCAACACACATGACTCACTCACACCAAACCTTCAATTACTACACAAGACAGACATTATCACACTTACTGGATACAACTGGGTCCTCAAATCTTGCCACTTGGCAATGGTGTAGTGGCCAGGTCCATGCAGGAAAACAATGCTTAGTGCCATATCACTGTCACTACTAGTTGACAACATATTACAGTGTTTACTATTTTAGAGGAGTGAGCAAGTTATCCTGGTGTAAAACAGTGCAACAGACACACCACTGCAAACTCACAATGACACTGACAGGTGAGTGAGAGCCACACAAAAAAAAGTGAAAGTACACCCACTGTACCTTGCCTGTAAACATGATTTCCTATGACATCACTTCCTGTCCCCATGCATCACATTTTCTGTTATACATGTATTTATTTGATGCATGTGATATTTGGGTGAGTATTTTGGACGAATGACCTACATGTGTCTTTTTTTTGCGCATTACTTTATGCATCGAATTAACAGAAAATCAGCATTGAGAAGATTGCGAAGGTGGAATTCACTCTAAGGGCCCATGGGTCATATACTTTGCGTTCAAGTTTTTTGACTCTATTCTTGATTGCTTGATTTTGTTCCATTGTCTATGGATGCACCCTGTATCAACATACAAATTAAATGGGCTGTGCTGCAGTGTGGCATATTGCATATGGCCACATGTGGTAGTCCATGCAACAATGTGATTTGGGTGTGATTGATCTGTTACACCGATGTGTGTGTTACAGAGTCAACAGCATATGTATGCATGTGTGACAACAGTGTATCCACATATGTATGGCAGTCAGTACTATGCAACAGTTCTGGTTTGTCATGGTGAATTGTGTTTACTTATGTGATGTGTGTAGTTGTCTTACAGATCATAACATTTAAGACGACATACACAGCTCAGGCAGTGTTGATGATCGCTAATTAATGCTACCAGGAAATGTTACCCAACAACTGTCTCCATACTTTGATTTTGAGTTTATGGTGACTTGTGTGTGGACTACATGTAGGAGGCTGGCCTGGCTTGTAGTGGGTACGTTGTGGTACTTACACCTTGTGGCAGGTCCAGTTATCCCTTATTAGTAGATTAGAAGTGTTCTAGCAGCTTAGGCTGATAGAGGTAGCTATAGCAGAGCAGCTTAGGCTGAACTAGGAGACATGCAAAGCTCCTACTATACCACTTATATCATATAGCACAATATCATAAGAAAACACAATACTCAGAGTCACTAAAAATAAAGGTACTTTAATTTAGTGACAATTTGCCAAAAGTATCTCAGAGGATATACTCCATTAGGAGGTAAGTAATATATACAAAATATACACACAATCCAAAATCAGGTGAGTAAAGTACTTAGAAAAATAGTGCAAACACTGTAGAACACAATAGAAGAAAATAGAAGAAAATAGGCCTAGGGGCAGCACAAACCATATACATATAGACCTGGGCTGTGCTGTGCATGAAGGAAGTCTTGCAAAAGTGCACAGAAGCCCTATCAGCTGCAGTTCACGCAGTACACAGGATTACTGTCTGGCGTGGGGAGGCAAGGACTTACCTCCATCAAATTTGGACAGAAGGGCCACTGGACAGTCAGGGACACTTGGATCCAGCTCCTGTGTTCCAGGGACCACGCTCGTCAGGATGAGAGGGGACCCAGAGGACCGGTGATGCAGAAGTTTGGTGCCTGCGTTAGCAGGAGGAAGATTCCGTCGACCCACAGGAGATCTGTTTTTGGCTTCCAGTGCAGGGGGAAGGCAGACAGCCCTCAGAGCATGCACCACCAGGAAACAGTCGAGAAAGCAGGCAGAATGAGGCGCTACAATGTTGCTGGTAGTCTTCTTGCTACTTTGTTGCGATTTTGTAGGCGTCCTGGAGCAGTCAGCGGTCAGAGAGAGGTAAGCACCTATCAGGAGGGGTCTCTGACGTCACCTGCTGGCACTGGCCACTCAGAGGTCTCCATTGCGCCCTCACACCTCTGCATTCAAGATGGCAGAGGTCTGGGACACACTGGAGGAGCTCTGGACACCTCCCCTGGGAAGGTGCTGATTAGGGGAGTGGTCAGTCCCCTTTCCTTTGTCCGGTTTCGCACCAGAGCAGGGCTGGGGGGATCCCTGAACCGGAGTAGACTGGCTTATGCAAGGAGGGCCCCATCTGTGCCCTTCAAAACATTTCCAGAGGCCAGGAGAGGCTACTCCTCTCAGGCCCTTAACACCTATTTCCAAAGGGAGAGGGTGTAACACCCTCTCTCAGAGGAAATTCTTTGTTCTGCCTAACTGGGACTGGGCTGCCCAGGCCTCAGAGGGGCAGAAATCTGTCTGAGGGTTGGAAACAGCGGTAGCTGCAGAGAAAACCCCAGAGAGTTAGTTTGGCAGTACCCGGGCTCTATGCTGGAGCCCCGGGGATGCATGGAATTGTCCCCCCAATACCAGAATGGTATTGGGGTGACAATTCCATGATCCTAGATATGGTACATGGCCATGGTCAGAGTTACCATTGTGATGCTACATATAGGTATTGACCTATATGTAGTTCACACGTGTAATGGTTTCCCCGCACTCACAAAGTCTGGGAAATGTGCCCTGAACAATGTGGGGGCCCCTTGGCTAGTGCAAGGGTGCCCTCACACTAAGTAACTTTGCACCTTACCTTCACTAAGTGAGGGTTAGACATATAGGTGACTTATAAGTTACTTAAGTGCAGTGTAAAATGGCTGTGAAATAACGTGGACGTTATTTCACTCATTTCATTTAACTTTATTTCGGTAAGTAAAAACATACCATAAAAGTACAATACATACATCAAGTTTTTAAGATTAAGAAAAACACTAAAAGTATAAGCACAATGGAAAATTAAAAGAGTTGAGAAAAATTAAGATCCAAACGAAATGATCAGAGTATATGTCTCCTAATAATAAAAAGGTTCCACGCAACAAGGGGCCAATTCTCTGGGTCCATAAATACTCAATAATATAATGAGACAATATCTTTGTGCTAAAAATTGAGTACTAAAAATCAAACATCAAAGAATCAATAAATATACATAAATAAGTCTAAAAGTAAGCTACCCAATCTTATTTTTTTTAAATTGCTAATCTAAAACGCCAGATTGATTAGAAAAATGTTGCCACTGGTAAAACTATCTGGACAGATGAGTCTGATTTTAAAATTCTCTCAGCGTGAAGATAGGACCTAGCACCTATGTATTTACAAAGCAGATTAATCCAAAGAGCTCTTTGTTTGCGGTATGCATGGCAATGGAAAAGAACATGTGAGACAGACTCTTCACTTTTACAACCCATTGGACAGAGCTTGGATCTATTGGTGGAACTAGACCATTTGTACGTTAAAGAGCACAAAGGGAGAGACCCTATTCTTAATCTGATAAAGAGAGCTTGTGCAAATGGAGATATTGCTACATCCATGAAGGGCTCAAATTCATAATGGCATTTAATTGATAAGTAACTATCAGACATAGACAACAGGACAATCTTAGTAAATTGCACGATCTGGACATTGTGCCAAAAAGCATCCTTCAGTAACTGCACAGCATTTTTGGGAATGGAGGATGGATCCAACCAATAGGACCCTAAGCCAAGGTGAGTTAAGGACTGTTTGACATAAGCACACCATTTGGTTTTGATGATAGTATTACGGCCCACCAATTCAAAAAGCCCACAGCGAAATGGAGAAAGGGCATCTGATGACCAAAGCCGGATCCAAAATAACAAGGGCCTTAAAGCGGCAATCTGTGAGATAGAAAAAAGGTTTAGATCCATTCGGATGGGCAAAGATGGAGTACTAGAGGGAGCTTTCAGCAACATTTTCAAAAATTGGTTTTCTTCCCTTGCCAGATTCGCCAGGTTGCAATGGCCCCAAAGTTCGGCACCATATTGGGCCCCCCCCCCCCTAGCTTGAGATTTGTATATTTCAAGGGCGGGAGACATTGCGAACTTGGGAGTTCTAGAAGCAAATCTTACGATGCCACTCGCCCTTTGCCTCAGGCACAATAGAGATTTCTGGCGGTGGGCATGCCAAAGGTGTGAGTCTTCCAATTTAATACCTAAATAGTCGAAGGTGCCCACTCTTCCCAGGGGAGCACCTTCTAAGTTAACCGGCCTCTTCATTTTACACCTATTATCCCCAAAGACCATGTATTTTGTTTTGTCTGAATTGATTTCCAACCCATGGTCCTTACAAAACTCAGTGAATTGAGAAAGCAATCTGGAAAGGCCCATGGCAGTTCGTGAGAGTAACAAGGTGTCATCCGCAAACAGAAGACAAGGGAACTTCTGCCCACCCAAGCTTGGTGCATCGCCATGGCAATCTGAGAGGTATGGAATACATGCGTTAATGAACAGTAGGAATAGAGTAGGCGCGAGAACGCACCCCTGCCTCACACCCCGAACTGTTGGAAAAGCTGGGGTCAGATCGCCAGCCGGACCCCAGCGAACTTTGGCATAGTTATCAGAAAAAAGATCTTTAATAATGTTGATCATAGAACCCGGGACTCCAGTATTGCTCAGGACCTTCAAGAGCTTGGTGCGCGGGACAAGGTCGAATGCAGATTTCAAATCAACAAAGGCCACAAATAGATGGCCTTGATCTGCGTCTACGATCTTCCACTTGATGGTAGTGAATCGGAAGTTCTGATCGATGGTGCTGACCTTGTCCCTAAATCCTGCCTGAAGATGACTTAAGACCTGATTTTTCTTTATCCAGTTTTTTTATCTGGATAGCAGCTGGAAAGAAAATATTTTTTGCAAGTTGTCCAATAGACTGATGGGTCTATAATTTCCTGGGTAGAATCTTATCTCCTTTTTTGTGAATGGGGACAATAATTGCCACCTTCCACGAGTCCGGATAGGATCGTGTTGTCAAAACAATATTCAATACCCTATTGATGTACCGAGTCCTTGCGGATAAGTCTGATTAATACAAATCCGAAGGAATACCGTCCGAGCCAGGAGCCTTCCCTGTTCTTTGGGCACAAATTGCCAGCTCTGTTTCTTTTAGGGTAAAGGGCGGCACAGCAGGGAGACACAATAAAGAATCAGTAGATGTATTGTCCGAATCCGGGCAGGACCCATACAGTTCCCCAAAATGGGAGAGCCAAGTTTCTGCATCGATGTGGCATTCAGGTATAAATGAAAGGACGGGATCTCGGCGTGAAACCAAAGTCCAGAAACGTTTGGCATCACACGCACTAGCCGCCTCCGCCGGGCGCTCCCATAGGTTTTCCTCATATTTAAGTTTAGATAACTTGCAAGTAGAAACATAGTTTCTTCTCGCTTGCATGATCGCGTCCCGGCACTTTAGCTTTAGAGCTTTGGACAGAAGGCTCTTGGCCTCCCGACACTCCTTATCAAACCATTTACAGTTAAGTACAGAAGATTTCTTTTGGGTTGTAGGAGATTTTGTAAAAAGCTCCTTGAGATCCGCAAAAAGAGCCACATGAGAAGACAGAACTTCTGAGGGAGATAATACAGTAAAATCATCAAAGAGCTGGTGACAGGAAACTAAGGCGCAAAGCTTATCATTAAGCAGATTGGATTTCAAAAACGAAGGCCAACTCAACACGCATCTATTGCTGGATAGTGCCAGCAAATCTTTGGAAGCATCCGGGACATAAGGCAGAGCGTGTCCTTTAAAAAGAGTTGCATTGTATACAATTTGTAAAGGGGCATGGTCACTAATACACCGAGAACCTACCTCTACATTAATTATAAAATGCCAGACTCGAAGATCAAAAATGACGTAATCCAGAATACTACTATAGGAGCCTCTGAAAAAGGTGGGTCTAACAGGATTGTCATTTGGAAATCGACCATTTCCGAAGCAAAGGCCATATGTTACTACTAAATCTATTATCTGCGACACCCTGCGGGAAGGAGTACATGATACTGATTGGGTTAAAAGCGGGGGAACATTCCATACTTCATCTTCAGCCTGGATAGACTCAGCGAAGGCTGAGTCAAATTCAATTTGAACATTAAGATCACCTGCGATAATAACATGATATTTAAAATGAAGTTCAGACAAAAGATTTTACAGCAGATAGATAGTGTCAGACTGATAATTAGAGGGACCTGGTCTGTTATAAATATTAATGCATAATACAGGAGTGCCTAAGTTTGGAGATATTGCTATTGCTATAATGTCACAAGAGTCGACAGCAATTTCCTTTACCCTGCCCACCTCAGTCAGCTTAACCCAGGTACATAGTCCCCCAGTCGCCCTTCCCCTAGGGGACTGGATCGCCTTTTTGGTAAAACAGCAATAGCCTTGCCTGTACACACACTCCGTAGACCAAGTTTCCTGAAACATACATATAGAAAAGGACTCAACATAAGCCCCCAACTCTGGATCAGATAATTTACTCTTAATGCCAGCCACATTCCAAGATAGTAATTTCCCTGATAAAGTGCTACAAACAGGCATGCAAAAGTCAGCATCAGGAGCTAGAGTGGAAGTCGCATTAGGGATGCAAGATAAAGCCCTTATAGTATCAACACCCATGCCAAGTGCAGATCTTAAAAGCGGCACTGCCTGGGGGTGTGGAGTGCTGTGTTGGCAGAAATTGAGATGGCGTAGTCAATCCACATCTGATGTGTCCCCTAGGAAAACGGGGTCTCGAAGGTTAGTATCTTTGATGTTGTAAACCTTGGCAGCTCCATCACCGGGGAAAGACAACAAGCCGGGGGGGGCAACCGAAACAGGAACATTGCGAGGAATTGTCTTAACCCTGGGTGGACGAGAGGACAAGATCTTGTGACCCATAACAGGCAAGCTTTCCCTAAAAAATATATCAGAATCAGTTCTTAGCAGGTTGTGAGCTTCCATCTGCAAAAGCCCCTTAACTAAAGCGGGGCTAGCAAGGTTGAGTTTAATGTTATCCCGCCCACCTGGACAACCTTGCACACGTGTGGCAAAAACAATATCAGCGTGGATGATGGAGCCACAACCCCTAGTGTGGCGAATCCAATACGACACCTTATTAATGAGAGAAGAAGTGTCTTCCCTCATATGAGGTGTAAGTTGGGGGACATTACACATGTTGATGCAATTTTGATTGGACGCGTCAGTAGAATAGGCCCCAGATTGATTAAAGTTAGGAGAAGAGGCTGAGGAATTCGCTGGAAATGGGGCCGGATGATTTCCATGATGAGGTCTATGACTGGGGCCCTTATCAACTTCCCGTAACAGTGAAAAATCCACTGGCAGGGCGGCAGGAACCGAAGGGGGAGGGGCTTGTACTGACACTGGGATCGAAGTGCACCAAGGTGTTATATCGGATTTTTTGAGGAGTTTGAAGACCTCAAACAGTAGGCCCTTCAGCTCTCCAACTTTGCGTTTTAAACTAGAAACCATTGTTAAAATATCTGCGCTGGGAGGATCGCAATTGGGGTTAGAAAGGACAGGAGGCAAAAAACTGTTTGGCACACGCCAATTCTGGTTGGTCCAGGACAGAAAACGATTTGCACAGGGAATTCCATTGAGGATGGGGTCCAAAGAAGTTACATCCAAATTGGAACCAGAACCAGGCGAAGACGCAGTGGCAGTCCTGTGTAAAAATTGTCTGAGCTCCCTATGGGTGGCAAAAGAAATGCTGCAGTCCATTGAGATCTCCTGGAACCCCAATACCCTGTGTACCTAGGTACCATATACTAGGGAATTATAAGGGCGTTCCAGTGTGCCAATGAGGATTGGTAAAATTAGTCACTAGCCTGCAGTGACAATTTTAAAAGCAGGGAGAGCATAAACACTGAGGTTCTGGTTAGCAGAGCCTCAGTGATACAAATATATATTTTTAAAAAATGGTTTTGAAGTTCCAAAAAATGGATATCCATGTGTGTACATGTTTGACACAATGACGCTCATAATGTTACAAAGACTTAAGATGTGTGTTGATCATCAAAGTACTGTTTAATCGTTTAAGCTGATATTTTCTTTTCCACACATGCAGACTTTTGAACCCAAGCATGGGTAGGAGACAATAGTCTCAGGTCTTCTGGCTTCTTCCAGACCTCGTCACTATAGAATAAAGGGACTCCATTAAGAGGTTCCAGTTAAATAGGCAAGCTATCCTGGATTTGTATCACAGGCTGGAGCCGGAATTCCTGCCTCACAATAGAAATTCCACAGCAATAACACCAATAGTGAAATTCATGGCAGTACTTCATTTCGTGGCCACTTGCTCTTTTCAATGCACTGTGGCAGTATATGGGGGCATGTCCCAACCAATAACAGTAATTGAGGCAAAAACAGTTAGGAGTCCAATGTACAAAATATAGCTGTCCTCAAAAAAGGTAAATGTGTCCTTGAAATAGTCCACAGAGTGAATGCATTGTCCCGGGGGTTCAACCTCAGGCGAAAACATACAATAAGAAATTAATATCTGGTTTGTAGCTCATATCTGTCTTTAGCTACATATGGGACAACCTAAAAAAGTAATATCAGACTTGTAGAATGATGTGATTTTCATTGTTTTACTCGTGCATGCTGATTTACACAGATGCAAACTCCAGTGATGATGTTGTAGAAAGGCCCTGAAATACAAAATGTATTTCGGTAATAGTACATTACATCCACCAGATATTCAACCCAACACAGTGGTGAGTAGATTAGAGTACTGTACCACACCAAGGTACAGCAGTCTACAACACATTCGACAAACAATGGTTCAACTTTAAAGTAAAACTGAGATTGGTAATCATATGGACAGTACAAATGTTCAAGTATCCGTTTTATCGCTCTATGAATTGTGCTACCTATGTAAACTAAATCACACGGGCAGTACAATGCTAGAATCAAAATTAATTATTAAGTATAGGACAACTGTCCCTCATTACATTGAAAAGGTGCAGGTACCCCTTTGTTCACATGCAGCCCAGTGTCTGCTCAGAACAGCACTTGGCTTGTGTGATGAGGAATCTAGTGGTAACTTTTGGCACAAAAACAAAATACACCAAACACAGCATCAGACACTGTCTGATGAACTTGCACCTCAAGAAATCCTCATGTGAGTTGGATGTGCGGCAACCTTCATGTTGATGCCATACAGCGTTACTGGAAATAAAAAAGGTTAAACAACAAAAATGCCTAGAGACAATAACTTACCCCCTTGATGTTGCTGTTAGGCCCTCAACTGTCCATCAAGCT
Source organism: Pleurodeles waltl (assembly GCF_031143425.1). Classification (NCBI taxonomy): domain Eukaryota; kingdom Metazoa; phylum Chordata; class Amphibia; order Caudata; family Salamandridae; genus Pleurodeles; species Pleurodeles waltl. Next base: position 622,685,151 of record NC_090446.1, read on the forward strand.
CCAGATATGCCACTGCAAGGATGCGGGCCATTAAGGGGGGTCAGGCTGTGGTGCACCCACTAGGATTATTGGGAGGACTGGCCAAGCTGATGTTCTCCTGACTTAAGGGTCCAGGATCGTAGATCCTCCCACCTCATTCGGCAATGCAGGCTGTGCCGTTTGGCACAGGATGCCAAAACAAACAATGCAGAAAAAGTATGGCACAGTGCCTTCCAGTCCAACCTACACTCTATTATTTTTGGAAGCAAAGCTACGACCAGCAATAAAAGTAGTAATCTATTAGCCAAATTGCATGTAAACTTAAAAAAAAGAATGTACAACATGCTACAAATTTAACATCACCTACCCAGGAGCTTACTATAAAATAAATGGCCTACAAAAGTTTCAAAAAGCTGTCACAAAGTCTAAATCAACATGACAAATCATTTGTAATATAAATAAAATGCATACTATTTTATTACATCAGTCTAAACATTATATACATCTCCGTTAAATAAGATTGAGATGATAAAATACATAAATTATATACATAAAAAAATGTAAACCTCACCAGCAAAAAAACTCAAAGAACAAACATAATCTGTCATGTAAATATCACACATAAACAACACATTCCCAAATAACAATCACATAATATTTACACAAGCAATGAAATATAATATTTCCCACCCAAAGATATAAAATAAATTTGACTTAATGTTCGATAGCTGTGGATCTTCTTGTGCATCCATGTAGTCAAAAATAATAAACCACCAAAAAAAGAAAAAATAGTTTCCAAAATGCCCAGGAGAATGTAAAAATAAAATAAATCCATTAGACATCCCATGAAACAATCCAAAGTATCTAGGAACCATAACAAACCTGGAAAACTGAAAAAGAGAAATCAAAGGTAAAAATGTTGTTTTGTTATAAACCAAAAGTAATTTCCTTAAAAAAAGGTAACTCCGAATGCCCACAGGACATATTTGTTGACAAAAACCTGTAAAGTAAATAAGAAAACCCACCCGCAAAACACATTCCATTTCCCAAAAATACATGTGTATTACACTTTATCACCATGAAATAAGCTGTATAACACAATGTCACACAACATAATATTACATTACTAAAATGGTGTACAAAAAAACACACAAACTAGACACTAGTGAAAAACACTGTTATTGATATAGCTAAATATTCATACAATCCAAAACAAAATTATAGCTAATCTCTAGAACTCTACCCTACACCTCCCACCCTGAAAACCCTCAAAAAAACCTTAGAAACAGGCAAACCTATTCTAATGAATATCAGCACCTTACCACAACTTAGACCCAAGATATAAATTACAAAATAGAAGGTAGCAGTAAAGAAATGGCCACTAAAATAAACTAAAAAAGACTATCTTCCTATTGAAATGAATAGGAAGAAATATAGAAATTATAAAAGATGTATTAAGAATAGTAAAATATTAAACATGTAAAACATGTCAAAAACTGTTGTAAATATTTTGTAAAAAAAGTATGGTATAAATGTAATCATTGTACAAAGTATAAAATTAGTTATGATATACTGAAAAAAGTTAAATGATGAAAATATGTATATGAAACAATTTTAGAAATATAAAAAAAATGTTACCCAACAGAACAAATAGTGGTAAATGTACAACACATAATACTATACATTTTCATTATGTAATAATAAAAAGGTATTTACAAATGAGTCATTTATTTATCTATACAAAAAGGTTTATTTTTAGGTTGAAATATGTATGTGTAAAAATGTATAACTATACATTAAACACACTTTGAAAACAAATAAAATTAGAAAAATGTGTTACATGCCTTTATACTTTAACAATATGCAATTAATAATAGTATCCATAAGAGACATAGAACTATCTATTGTTTTATTATAATGCTACACACCAACAATACAATGAAATAGCATACAAATACATTTTAAACAATGCGGTTCACTCAAATTATAAATATAAATAAACACACCACAACATAAAATATTTTTTGAGAAACAGTTGAACATTCCAATCTAAAACAATTTGGGAAGGTGTTGAGCACTAAAAGGGTAACATTTAATGTTCCACTCCAATCTATAACCTTTGGTGGATGGTGTTGGACACTAAAAGACTAACCTTTACTATTCCCATTTCAATGAATACCAATTGGGAGAATTAGTTGGACACTAAAAGGATTACATTTACTATTCCCACTGCAATTTAAACCTACTTTGGGGGATGGTGTGGAAAGTAAAGGGATCACATTCACCATTTCCACTCTAATCTACACCAATTTTGTGAAGGTGTTTGACACTAAAGGGTAATATTTGCTATTCCCACTCTAATCTGTTCCAATTTGGGGAAGGTGTTGGCCACTAAAATGGTGATATTTGCTATTCCCACTCCAATCTATACCAATTTGGAGAAGGTAATGGACACTGAAGAGGTGATATTTACTATACCAAACTGCAAACTAACCCAAATGGAGGAAGGTGTTGAACACTAAAACGCTGATATTTACTATTCTCTCCATATTCCAAACCAATTTACAGAAAGTGTTGGACACTAAAGGGTGACTTTACCATTCTAATTGCAAAAAAAACTATTTTGAAGAAACTGTTTGACACTAAATGTGTGACATTTACTATTTTCACTCCTATCTGTACCAATTTAAGGAAGGTGATGGACACCTAAAGTGATGCATTTACTATTACCTCTTCAATCTAAACCAATTTGGGGAAGGTGTTAAACACCATTGGCTTGGCGGTCGGACCACCATTTTCTGATGCATGCAGTTCAATAGGGGAAAGACTGCTGCGGGCCCACCAGCACTGCCAGGCAGCACAGACCACTACACTGGCGAGACAGGCCAATGAGGCCAACAGAGACAGTGTTTCTGCCAGGCAACTTATGATGTTGCCTTCTGCTGATGTGACTGTGGAAGTCCAATCACCACGTTTCAGCAGGCAGAAACGGAGAGCATAAAGGAAGGAACTTATCTCTGTGCCGCCATGGAGGGGATCACACACGTCTTGCCGCTGCTAATCGATGGAGCAAAAATTCCACACCGCTGTTGATGCAACCAACTGTAACAACACACACCTACCTGTGTCATGAAGCTCAACAACAGGTCATGTGCGCCATTCATAGTACATGGGGGCCAAGCTATGTGGTCTAAGTACACTTGTCATAATGTCCAGAGTCGGAGTCATTCACAACGATTGACACATTCACAGCCATAAACCCCCACCTTTAGGCAGGTCACTGGCCTGCACTACTACACTCCAAATTAACACAGGTCTGTCCATCTTAGTCACAGGGACAGTGGAGTGTGCAGATCACTGTGTCACACAACAGCAATACCATACCAACATCATACATAATTCCTCTAACACACTCACATGCCATGGACTGTCATCAGATGGAAGACATATATGTATGGATGTGTCATTTAATACAAACACCCATCCCATTAAACATCCCTGTAATGGAACCACACATATCACCCACATTGCAACACAATGGAAGGTCAACGGGATACACATTATTTTGTGAGACAGCTATCCAAAGCTCCCAATGCAAACAGTATCTGCACAATAGGGATGGGGCACTCAGGAGCACTCCTGGAAGGATGCTGCCTGGGACACATTTCACTTTGCACATGCCCCAAAACACCATTTGTACAGGAAATGGCCCTACGTGTATCTCAGGGACTAACAATAGTGGAACCAAGTGGCATTCTAATCTGCCAAATGTGTAATTGCAAGTCAAGGAATCAAATACACCAGCAACCGCATGGGCCATACATGTAGATAATGTAGCTGGAAGGTACACACATCAAAATGGGCACATGGTCAGCCAAATGTAAAGGCAGGTAGCACAATTGAACACCCTCAGTGTGTGGACAAACAGAACTTTAGTTTCCACACATGAGACGAATGTACAATCCTTATCAGGGGGACACTAGCCAACCTAAGATCAAATATCTGCCATAACAAACATAACTCAATGCAATGACACCCCAAATGGATTAAAAAACACACATCCATACGGTGAATATCTACCCTTGTCCTTGGTGACACCAGCACCTCCAATAGGTCAGAGTTTGCCAGCAACAGCAAATGGATCAGCAATCAGGGTGAAACACACACAACTGTAGGCAAATATAACACAAATTATTCAGGAACAACAAAAAGGTAGAAAAGTAATGGCAGGACAAATGTGTACCCAACAAATTAACAAGTTGGGTTTATTAACAGCAAATTCTAAAGAGCAAAGGCCATTTGGCCAGTCCAAATACAAGTCGATGCATACGATTGTGCTCAAACTTGACTCCAATCACTGCCAGGGAACCCCCTCCGGAAGAGGTATCAAGTGGGCATGCAGGCACCTCAGGGATCATACTTGAGTGGGGTGGGAACTGTTGGGTACTTTCAGACTGGTGTGTCTTGTGGTATTTGTGTCTATGTCTGCCGATTGTGCATGTTGAGGTGGGTGCGTGCAGATGTGTCTGTGTGAGTGGGACAGATAGGGGAATATGGAATTTGGATTTAGAAGAGGGGGGTGGCGGGGAGGATTGTGGGGGGGTGGATGGCTGCTGTCAATGAGGAGGTCAGAGCCTGAAAAGATCTCTGAAGGCCAGACATTGCATTATGAATGTCTTCCAGGTACGCATTTGTCTGCTGAAGTTGGCTGGCCAAACCCTGGATGACATTCACAATGGCAGTCTGCCCCACAGAGATACTCCTCAGGAGGTCAATAGCCTCCTCACTCAGGGCAGCAGAGGTAACAGGGGCTGATGGTGAGGTGCCTGGAAAGAAGGAGATGCCCACCCTCTTGGGTGAGTGGGCATGGCTAACTGGGTAGGGTGCAACAGAGAGGGTGGTGATAGAACTGGGGGTGACAGACAAGGATGGTACAGGAGCAGGTCCTGATGGGTCCACTACCATTAAGGAGTAGCCAGTGGAGATAGAATCAGATGATGATGAAGTTGATCCTGTGCCCACCATGGTACTCGCTTCATCCTCCGGGCCACTGGCTCCCTCCATATTGGTGGTGTTATGACTGGAGGTACCATGGCCAGATGCTTCCCCACTTGCCCTGTCGTCTTCGGTTGCCTGGAATGATGCTGCAAATACAAAGAGAAATAGGGTTACTGCATGTTCCTGATCACGCTTGAACAACAGCTGTGATTAGCAAACATTAGGACGTAAAGTAGACCCCAGCAACAAAGTCCATCAAAGTTGCTCCTACATTTACCACACCATATGCATGCATGCCACATGAACTGTCAACAGTTACCCACAGGAAAATCAGAACCTCAGACAACTCCAATCGCATGGGTGAAGTTGTGTAACAAAGTAACCAAGTAGGAGACCTCATCACCTATGCATGAAAAAATAAAATATAATCACAAACACTTTTGCCAAGTTTATTAGCATACTCATGGATAGGCAGTAGCCTTTCTTCAATGATTTGCCTCATGTAGCATACCCCAGTTCCCTGTTGTCATACAATAGTAGGTCAATGTCAAGTTCATTCCCACAGGCCACACACAAGGTCATGCGTACATCTATTTGTCACATTCACAATACCACAATAATGAGAAATGATTATCCAAAATCCTGGCATGTTGCTGACAGAAGTACAGTAGCCTGAAGAAGGTAACATTGAAATACCCATGTCACACTGGCAATAAATCAACAATGTTCTCTTTACCGTGTGTAAATTGACCTAATGGGGTCATGGAGTCATGGAGATTGTACTGATGTTGCTCATATATACTACACATCTAGTATGGAAATGTACACTGCAGCAAACTGTGCAACATGTCAGGGAGCTATGTCACCAAAATCCACAACACAATGAATCAGCTAGCCCCAGGGAAATCACCTCTCTTGAATGGCACTCCTGACAATGACATACTCTGATTGCATCTATAGAAGCTAATAGTCCTTTGAATGTTGGAGAGGTTAAGGGATTCTCAGGTACTTGTAGAAGGCCCTCAACATGTTGCCCAATGGGGAGCAATATCACTGTCTCCATTTTGGTCCTGCAAACCCAGATTTCCCCTTATCAATGGTTGTACACAACCACATATGATTCACACATAACTGCAAGTCACTCCATGATGCATGCCAACAGTCATGAAATACACCTTTCCCATTTCAGATGTGCAGAACATTTTGCTACATGATGCCACATCAATGGCAAGGAAATGCACATTGTGGGTAAAAACGTAGTCCTACATGTCATGTTTAACATTGCTACTGCGGTTGTACACACCAAATGACATGCAATGATGCGTGAGGGTGTTCGTGAGCCATCAATCAATAGTGACACACTCCTGTCTTTGCCCTCACAAGAAATGTAGCACATGACTTATGTCCAATTCTAAACATGTTGGTATTCACATATGTTTGAGGGAATACAGAGATCATCCCGTGAAAACCGGAAGCCCATGCATGAAGCAGCAGTAAAAATAGTTGTCAATAGTGAAAGGAACACTTGCTAACTTGCAGGCATTAGGAATGTTGGCAACAGTGATCTTACACAAATCATGTTAATGGACATTCTCCAATTACCAAGGGAATGTTTTAATCTGTAGCTGCACCTAAAGAACAATGTATGCTCTGTCACATGTATGAAGGCCATCTTCACATCACAGACAGTAGTGATGCACCAACATTCTTGAAACAAAAAAGACAAGTGACCTCTGGGGGGCAGATGCAAATTTATTCTCTTGAGAAGACACATGACTGAGGACAGTGATCTATCACTTCATTTTGTTTGAGCTGTCACACTGAAGAGTAGTAGACTGTTGCTTATAAATTACACCTACAAGAACAACCAACATTCCTTGATTGATCACTGTACACAGCAAAGTGTTGGCCCTGGAGAGCACATTCTTTGTGGAATGTACTCAGTTGTGTCACAAGTCCCTGGGCTAATAGCAAGGCACTTCAGCATACACTAACTTCCATACCTACACAAACACTTACTCATCTTGTGTGTCAAATATGGCCCATCCCCAATCTTCAGCAGGAAAATGGCTGAACCTAACACATCAACTTGGCAATGTGACAGGCAATAATATGACCTGGACTCACCTCCTCATGGCTGCTGTGCTCATCTTAAACGGCCATCAAGCTCCAGGTATGCCACCACCAGAATGCGGGCCAGTAGAGGGGTCAGGCCCCGACGTGCACCCTGTCCGCGTTAGGAGGACAGCCCCAGCTGGACCTCTGCAATCTTCTGGGCTCAGCGTCTCAGGGTCTCCCAACTCTTCCAACAGTGGAACCCCAGTGTCTGCACCTTCCAGGCGATGGCTCTCCAAATCTCCTTCTTCTGATAGGCGTTGACCTGTATGGATGCAAGAGACAAATCAAAAGATTACACACAGAAGTATTTGCACAAATAGTTGTGTTACACAAATCAGAAACACCAAGCACAAAATTAGCAATTTGTCAACACACCACAGGTGTAAAACACACATGCTGATAAGTACAGGTACATCAATTCACACTTTTGGAGTTAACTGAAGACTAACCCACTACCCTGTTCATGGCCTACAATGACTAAGCAGGCCTACTAACATCAAGTAGCCCAGTCTCCAGCAACATGTACTGTGATGTGAGCCTCAATGAAACACAATTCACACTAATGTGGCTTCTGAAGGGTAAACTCCTTTGGCTTAACTGGACCAACACATTTACACTCTGCAAAATTGACTCAATGCATGCAGTCCCTACAGGCAACTACCATAGTGGAGACTTTACCCTAAGACTTGAGTGTCAATGAAAGGGCTGGCATGGTGGGCATGGAGTCTCTACCCTCTGCATGTGTAGACATGTGGCCTACTAAATGCAGATTCACGCCACTTTGTGGTGGGTTTCTGTGGTATGTACCTGTACCACAGAACACACCTTTAAACATATGTGGCAAACATACATAGATTGCATCCAACATACAAAGTTATGCTTGGTTTAAATTCTGCTATGTAACCAAGCTACTGAGTCACATGTCATGGCCTCCCTGCACTGTGGGTTTGTGAATTGTGCAATATGTCTGTACTGGACCAATATGACTTATGGGAAGGTGACAACAGAGCTGTGAGAGTAGGGGACCTGTCATGAGTCAAAGATACACATTTACAGTGATAAAAACTGCACATATGGACTAGTTCAGGGATTTACCTCAGTACCCATTCCTAATCTAGTCAATGGACTGAGGTTTGCCGGTAGAGCCTCGTGTTGGCCACATGACAGGATTTGTAGGTCTACAGGGAGTAGGCACAGTGTCACAAGTGCATAGCCACAGTGATATTCCCACATCCTGGAGTATGCCCCTTACTGGGAGATACATTTGACAGGCCCTGGTCTCTGCAGGCTGAGCATACAGAACCTACATGACACTCACACTTCCATCACTTCCATGCTTGACATTACATCATGTGGCCATCATCAATGTGTCTTGTGCTGCAACCTGAAGGGCACAGTGAGTCATGATATGCCTTCCAAACAACAGCTTGTCAAGGTCAGATGTTGGATGAGAGATCTGTGGCACAATACACATTGCATACAAGATCTTCAAGTGACAAAAAAGATGCATACACAATTTATGCTGTCGTTCACATACATGTTGTCTGACATTTACAACCATCATATCCAAAGAAATGTCATTCTATGTCAGTAAAGGCTCCCTGTCTAGATATATGCATCTAACACAAGGAGGATCTAGGGCATCAAAACACATCACACAACCCAGTGTGAATGTCCAAAACATATAATACTGTTCTCCAGTACCTGCACCATGTACATCCCATTGATTCCACACAAACTGTAACAATAGACACACAAGAAGTCTAACTGGCACACAGAGGCACATTGTAGCCTGTGAGGGGGGAAAGGGTGGTGTTGAACAGAGTAAGTTTTGACTATGAGTCCCCTACCTGCTCCTCTGGTGAGCCATATAACTGACCATTCAGAGGGAAGGACCTCATCCACAAGCCTTTCCAGCACTTCTGGAGAGAAGGCAGGGACCCTTTCACCTGCTGCCCATGGCATGATTGCTCCTAGAGGATGGGGTACACAGCAACTGAAATGGTGGAGGTGTTGCTGGCAGCAGTGTCGGCAGTCAAGTGACTGATTTTGTAAAACACTCAGCACACATACGCAGTCATCACTACTGACTGCCACAGCCATTGGCCCATGACGGCCACTGGCAACAACATTAGCCTATGGCTGTGTCTGCTGCAGTTGGTACCGCCCACCGTGGGGATGACCTTTGCCGGCAGCAGTGGGCAACTCCTAATGTCTAGTGGAGCCGTTCAGGCATCCACCATTTTGGAGGTTGGAAATCCAGCATATGACCCAGTTCAATGCGTCAGACCAACAATATATGTGTGGGATCATCACAAACATCCCAAATCAGTCTTGTTGTGTAGGTCCTATTACACAATCACCAATGTAGTGTGTTGCTGGAGCAGATGGCATATGAAGGCGGTGCACTGTTCACCACCGTTGACGGTATTTGTGGTGGTCGGAAAATACTGTTACATTTTGAGGGGCAACTGAGTAGCAGATAATTGGGTGTTGCATAAATCCATGTTGTAGACACATGTCTTGTCAACCATGGAGGTTACATTTGACCCTTGTGTAGTTGACAGCTGTGATGTGTACTGGGTGTAATGTATTTCAAGTCTGCAATGCTTTGTCACATGATTTTGTTGGTATTCATCATGTATGTTGGTGTAGACACAGTGACTAATGCTCCCACTCATGTACTTTCACACAAAGGTGCCCAGGGAGAGAGAGGATGCAACAAGCTCCGGTGTACCGTCCATTGCCAGACCTTAAAATCATGAAGAATGCCACATAATTCAGCTATAAAGTCTGAGTAGGCAAACACTAGTGGATTTTTGCCATCAGTTGGAGTTGGAGACAGATTGGATGCCTGAAAACACCAATCCAACATGCATACCACCCATTGTGAGACTCATGGCAGTTTTGCACTTCCTGACCACAGGGTTATTCCAACATACAGTGGCCATATGTGGTGGTATGTCCTAACCTATGTTCAGTCTTGTGTTGAGAGATTTCCTATCAGTAATGTTGAAACACCTTGACAGCGATATCATGTTCCACCGACGTGAGAATTTGGCCAATGCAAAAGCTGACTTCTATGGTTTGGCCCACCTCCCATGTGTGGTGAGGGCCATTGAAGGCATACATGTTGCCTTAGTGCAACCACAGGCCATTGAACAAGTCTATCGCAACAGGAAAAACTTCCATTCATCAACTTGCAAGTTGTCTGTTTATCTGATCTCTACAACTCAAATGTCCATGCCCGTTCCCTGGATCAGCCCATGATTCCTTCATAATGTGAAACAGCACAATATCCCAGCTTTTGTCACAACTGCAACCAGAGAGGTCCTGGCTGGTCAGTAAGTCACATTTTTCCTGATTGTGTGTTACCATGAAGTGAGTGACTCATTGTTGCACTTATGTCCCATTCCTAAACAGCAGACTCATATCCAATCCGTCCTCGGTTATTGATGCCGCTAAGGAATCCAACTATGCCAGGGGAAGTCTGCTTCAATGAGGTCCATGGAAGAACACAGCAGGCAGTGGAGAGGTGTTTTGGGCTCCTGAGGGCCAGATTTTGCTGTCTGGGCAGGACTGGTGGAGCCCTGCTCTGCTCACCTGGGAAAGTGTGCCAGATATCCCTTACATACCAGAGGAGGGGGAGCCTGCAGTGCCACCAGGTGGAAAACCTGAAATGCCAAATGAAGATGACAGTGCTGAAGAGGAAGGAGCTGACTTGCGACAAGATCTCATCAACAGCTTCTCATGAGTATAAGTATGTTGTGTGATGTCATGAGTTTGATTGTGCACTGTACTGTAGATGTGAGAATGTGTGGAGTTCATTCTATGAAGTAGTTAGGGAGCTGATAACCAACCAAAAATCAGCCAAAGGTTGTTGATGAGATAGATTTTGGCACATTCCCACCTTGCTGATATTGCTTTGTTTGACTCAGATTTATTGCAATGTACTTTGATTTCCAGGTGCTCGCTATGTGGCTTGTGTCATATGTATGGTTTCATTTCTATACTCCTTGTTTTGTTCTTTGTTCAGGTACCTTCACCATGACATCTTTATGTGGACATTTAAGAGTTGTGACAATGGAAAGTATGTGTGGCTGTTCTGACAGACAAAGTGGACATGGATTGTTCCAGGGAATGTAGGTCACAGACTTTGTATGTAGAATACCTGTGCCAAGACAGCACAGTGATAGGATGGAAGTTTATAAAACTCCATTGGACTTGTTTATTGTCCTGTGTTGGCCCTGATGCATCATGTGTGTCATCATGTGCTCTGAAGATATGTAGTCGTAGGCCACAATAATGTCAGTTACTCTTCACAATGGGTAAACACTCTTTTAATATGACCTATAAGCTGTTGATGTGTTTCATCATTGTAGGCCAAAGTGCCTGTGCCTAATCACTGACATATGTTTGTGTCATACCACCAAATGCATGAGCACTGGATTGTAGAGCCTGTGATTAGAAACTGTTGTGCTGCCATCGGTCTAAGTCTTGCATTACATGATGTTGGATAACTTTGGGGTGGTAGGTGATATGGCTCCAGCACATGACATCAACCAATTAAATGTTTGCTTATTCCATAAGACAATGTATGACAAATCCCTTCCTTCTGTGGTCCTGAGGAATGTACCTGTAAATATATTAATTTACTCAGTATGATTCAATTATTTATGATTTGCGTTGTTTCAGACATCTTGACAGCCTGTGTGTCGAACAATGTAATAACATTTCTTCTTTGACCAGACACTTTTATGCAAGTGTTTGTGTAGAATGTTTATAATCCTGAGTTGGACATGCAACATAACCATCTTGAACAAGTACCTTGGATCATTATCATATGTTTTACATGGTCTGACATACTTGCATGGCTAAATGTAGATTAAAAACAGCAAGCAGTGAGTACAGACAGGTGATTTTATTGGGAAGCTATGACTAACAGAACATATATGTGACATGAGTAAAAAGAAAATCAAATGTGAAGGGTTCAGTCATGGTGAACGAAATCATTGGAGTAGATGCAGCTCAATTGGAAGTTCAAAGTCTACAGTACTCCTCCCATTAGAAATGGAAGGAGGTTCTGAATGAGTTCACAGAGTGTATGTGTGACACACAAAGGAGGACCTTAAGGAAGATGAATTTTGCAGGCAGTGGTGGATGTATTGCGATCCGCACCTCTTGAATTGTTTGCTGGATGTCCCTGCTTGCAAAGGGTGAGGTCTGCTGCTTCAGAGGCAGGGTTGTCTGTGGGTGGTTGTGCCTCTGGAAGGGCCTCCCTTCCTGTTAGAAATGTGGTTTCTGGTTGGCTTGGATATGCACCTAAGCCAGGCAGAACCCACCTACTCTAGTCAGGGGGGAAGGAGTTACACACCCAAGATAACCCTTGCATACCCCCTTGGTAGCTTGGCACAAGCAGTCAGGCTTGTTCCAGAGTCAATGTGTAAGGACACAAATCATCCTGAAGTGCTCTGGCCCAGGGACCACAGCGCTGTCCTCATGCTGGAGGAATAAATGGAAAAGTGCTCTACCTGCGCTTGGAGAAAAGAGAAATAAATGCAGGAGACCAGGGGGCACACCATCCAGCCCCAAAGACAACAGATGGGGCACAGGGCTGCAGGACCCAGGCAAACAGGGCAGCACAAGGTTTACAGGCAGTGGCAATTCCTCTCAGTGACTCAGCAGATCACAGGTCAGCACAACAGCAGCAGTCCTAAGGGGGTTCATGAACAGTCCTTCCAGCAGCCTCCAGTATCCAGGTCTGTCCATTAGTGTCCCAAAATGTGGGGGAAGCAGTCTCCACAAAAGGTTAGTACAGTGTTCCAACCAGTACTGAGCGGTTCCAGGACTGTCCCCTTTCTCCTCCAACACAGGCTCCAGACATTAGTGGGGGGTAAACAAGCCCTTTGTGTGCGGCCATGGTACAGCCTTTACAAATGAAGGTGTGCCCCGCCTCTCCCTCTCCCAACCCAGGAAGACCATTCAATATGCCGATGCACCTCTGTGACACCTCCACCCTCCCTGTGTGCAAGTTGTCTGAAAGGTATGCACGAAGCCCAGCTGTCACTCTGCACCAGACATGGATTGATGGTAAGTTGCAAAATACCAGAGTCATAAGCACAGAGAAATGCCCACTTTCTTAAAGTGGCATTTCTATAACGTTATAAAAAAATCCACCTACACAATTAAGCAGCATTTCTCACCACCATTACACCCATACCAACCATGCTTTTGCTACCCCTCATAGATTAGGCAATACCACCTAGACTTAAAGGTAGGGCATTTCCAATGCAATCCTATGAGAAAGATAGCACTCATGGTAGTGAGGAACCAAATAGGCTGCTTGTCACTACCAGGACAGGTCACACAATCAGGCACATGTACTGCCTTTTACTCACACAGCACCCTGCTGATAGGACTAGCTATGGCCTACCTTAGGAGTGACATATGCAGTAAAAGGGGAGTTCCAGGTCTGGTAAGTACATTTAGATGTCAGGTCCCTGTGGCAGTAAACTGTACACACAGGCCCTGCGATAGCATGCCTGAGACAGGTTTGAAAGGCTATTTCTGTGAGTGGCGCAAGCTGTGTTTCAGGCCCACTAGTAGCATTTAATTCACAGGCTCTGGTTATAGGGATACCACTGTACAGGGGATTTGCAGGTGCATTAAACGTGCCAATTAAGTTTTAGCCAATCATACCAAATTTAGAAGGGAGAGCACATGCACTTTAGCACTGATCAGCAGTGATAAAGTGCTCAGAGTCCTAGAGCCAACAACAATAGGTCAGAAAAAATAGGAGGAGGAAAGCAAAGAGTTTGGGTATGACCCTGTAAAAAGGGCCAGGTCCAACACAACCCACCACCAGCATAAAGCCAGGGTAGACCAATCAATACCTTGATGGGCTTCCCTGGTTGGGGAGATAGAACATGGACCCTGGCCCACAACTGTAGCGGCATGTTCCAGTTCTACTCCAATCTGATCTCAGTTGGATCTCTCTGTCAATGCTTCCCAGATAGCCTAGGCTAACCCATGGGGGCTCCCTAGCTGCCAGTGACCAGAGCCAAGCCCCAGGCCATCCAGGGGCCTCTGCAACCTCTCTGAGTGGGAGACAGAAGCCCCAGGTGCATTGCATCCTCTCTCCACTCCACTTCCTACAAGTTTAGGGGTTCTACCCTGCCACTGGTCCTCCAGCCTAAAGTCTACACACAGCAGCTGCACGGGGTTTAGGGGCATGGCTCGCCTCCCTCTACCCCTCCTTCTTGGGTCCTACCACATTCTCCTAGGAGCGGTACCACCAGCATCCAGAACTGTCAGGGCACTGAGGACAGCCATCCTGCCCAATCCTTCCACCAGCCCAGGGTTACCACCCTGCAACTGGCCTTCCAACCTAGGGTCTGCACCCCTGGATTGAACCAGGATCTGGAGTGAGTCTCTCCCTCCCGTACCCCACTTCCAGAGTTCCAGAGAGAGCCTCCTCATATTTCCGCAACCACTGACGTATGTCCTCCCTCTTTTGAAACCTAGGAACCAAGTCCGTGGGCTTTTGAGGATTGTCCATGCCACTGCACTTAACATTGCTGCCACAATAGGACATTGGACTCCACCTGCAGCTCCGATGAGTCCAGACCTTTCAGAATGCACTCAACAGCGAGTATCTCTCTGGCAAAGGCCCTCCTCTCTTGGATTAAGACCTTTTCTACCCCAACCCTTCTCTCCTCCACAGCCAGCCACACCAGCTGCAACTTCAGGTACCTCTCTTCCCACCTATCTCTGTGCTCATAATGCAACAAGGAATGGGAGGTGACACTACTCCTAACACTGCACCCAGCAAGGGATTTCCTATCAATGGGGCCTTCCCTGATAACTGGCGTCCCTGCCCAGTCATTCCCTCCTTCCTGGACAGTCTCCTCAACGTTCACTAGGGATGAGGTCTGGGAGCCCTTCCATTGGGAACCCTCACTACCGTCAGGGCTGTCTGGGTACCCCTTTAGTACAGTCCACCCCTGAGCATATGTTACAAACCTTTTGAAAAAATATAGAGATCTCACAAGATCCCCACTCTCTGCTAGTCCTCTCTCCCTACAGAAAACCTCTCATTCCTCCTGAGTATAACACAACAGGTCATCCATGTTAAAGGTTAATCCCATTTTGACAAGGTACACAAAACACAAGTGCAACAACAAAATATCCAGGAATAAGAGCTGAAAACAGGAACAATGACCAATGAGAGGAATCGAGAGAAACAAAACATGTAATGGTCTAAGTGCAATTTGTGGTGCAACAATGAGTCACAGTGGTATTGTGCGAGTGCAAGTCCTATCCTTGCTGATCACCTATGTTAGAAATTGGGTTTCTGGTTGGTTTGGGTGTGCACCTAAGCAAGGCAGAACTCACCAACTATAGTCAGGGCGAGGGAGTTACACACCCAGATAACCCCTGCTCACCTCCTTGGTAGCTTGGCACAAGCAGTCAGGCTTATCCCAGAGGCAATCTGTAAAGCGATTGCACAACCCACACAACACATGTGGCGCAATAAATACACCACAAAGAAAACACAACTCCAAGTTATATAAAAAAAACTGTATTGCATAAAACATCATTAGACCAAAAAACGACATGTACCAGTAATACCCTGCTACACAAGCAGTTGTCAGAACATCACACAGGTTACTAGTACTCTGCAAAAGCAAGAAGTAGTCAGATGAAACACATAGGTTACTGGTATTCTGCAACACAAGCATTACCACAAAAAAATGCTGGTCATAATAAGTACATGATCATGAATGCCAAGATATCAACCTGAATGCACATAGATTGAAATATTCCCCTTTGGGCATATGTCAGGCACCAATACTGCACATATCAGGAAATCATTCCCATCTTTGAATAGGTCACAGACACATTACAATCCACCTGTATGTAATCCAAACCCTGAAAATATGAGTGTTATCCTAGCAAGGAAAAAACATATATCCTATCAAAAGCATAACATACATCACCAGTCATGAGAGCATTGGAAACACCATAGGGGAATTTTGGACCCAAGTAGATCACCCCCAAAAAATCACCATGTGTACAAGAGTACGTCATCCATCTCACCCTGAGACAAAGTGCTCCTGCGCGTTGATGATATGAATTACGGTCATTTCTATGTGTGACCTCCTTGCACGGGGAAGTTAGACACACCGTAACTGGGGTGCCATTCATGCTGTCTCGAGGACTCCCATGCTAGGGGGAGTGCAGCACTGTGGGGTGAGCCTCCGTCCCTTTGGGGCTCGTGGACAAGAAGCCCATTACTCCGCCACAGGGGAGAGGTGGAAGGTCTCCGTCGGCAAGACCGGTGACCTCTGCTGAGATTCCCTTTCCGGTCTGGCAATGTGGCGGAACAAGGAAAAGGGGACTCTTGGGCCAACGCTGGCTTTCGTGGGGAGACCATCCTCGGTCATCCCCGCTGTCACTAGAATGCCTCTTGACAGCTGCTGTCAGCCCACCAGCATGCCCCCACCTGACCCGGGTCGAGGTGGTGATTTTTCCATAAAGCAATTTTTGCTTGTGCCCGGAGACACCACACAGAGCACGCTCGACCGTGCCAGCTCCACCACTTCTTGTGGGGAGCAGCTACCATAACATGAGGAGCTTTTCCTGTGCTCAGGGACAGATGCATATGAATCGCTTTTCACGTGCTGGGGCTCCAAATTATCCTGAAGCACTCTGGCCCAGGAACCAAAGCGCTTTCCTCACGCTCGGGAAATAAATGGAAAATTGCTCTCCCTGCGCTTGGAGAAAAGGAAAGAAATGCAGGGGACCAGGAGGCACACCACCCAGCCCCTAGAGGCAACAAATGGGGCACAGGGATCCAGGACCTCAACAAACAGACCAGCACAAGGTTTACAGGTAGTGGCAGTTCCTCTCAGTGGCCCAGCAGGTCACCAGTCAGAACAACAGCAGCTGTCCTAGAGAGGTTCCTGGAGAGTCGTTCCAGCAGCCTCCAGTGTCTAGGTCATTCCATTAGGGTCCAAAAATATGGGGGACGACCCCTATGTACTTATGCTCATTTTGCACAGTCTCCCAAAAGGGCAAGATAGGGTTCCAACTGGTACTGAGTGGTTCCAGAAGTGTATCTTTCTCCTCCAGTACAGGCTCCAGACATGAGTGGGGGATAAACGAGCCCTTTGTGTGAGGCCGGGGAACAGCCTTTACAATTGCAGGTGTGTCCTGCCTTTCCCTCTCCCAGGCCAGGAATACCATTCAATATGCAGGTGCACCTCTGTGACACCTCCACCCTCCCTGTGTACAGGCTGTTTGAAAGGTATGCACAAAGCCTAGCTGTCACTCTGCCTCAGATGTGGATTGGAGGTAAGCTGAAAAATATTAGAGTCATAAGAAGAGAGAAATTACCCCTTTCTAAAAGTGCCATTTCTATAATGGTAATAGAAATTCCACCTACACCAGTAAGAGGTATTTCTCACGACCAATACAACCAAACCAAAGATGCCTACGCTACCCATCATAGATTAGGCAATACCACCTAGACACAAGGTACGGCATTTCCAATACAATCCTATGAGAAAGGCACCACTCACAGTAGTGAGGAACAAAATAGGCTGTTTGTCACTACCAAGACAGGCTACACAACCAGGCACATGTCATGCCTTTTACTCACACAGCACCCTGCCCATAGGGCTAGTTAGGGCCTACAGTAAGTGTGACTCATATGTAGTAAAAGGGGAATTCCAGGCCTGGCAAGTAAATTTAGATGCCAGGTCCCTGTGGCAGTAAACTGAGCATACAGGCCCTGCAGTAGCAGGCCTGAGACAGGTTTGAAAGACTACTTCTGTAGGTGGCACAAGCTGCGATGCAGGCCCACTAGCAGCATTTAATTTACAGGCCCTAGGTATAGGGATACCACTGTACAAGGGACTTAAAGGTCAATTAGATGCGGCAATTAGGTGTAAGCCAATCATACCAAATTTAGAAGGGAGAGCACCTGCACTTTAGCACTAATCAGCAGTGATGAAGTGCTCAGAGTCCTCGAGTCAACAAGAGGTCAGAAAAAATAAGAGGAAGGCAAAATAGTTTGGGGATGACCATGTAAAAAGGGCCAGATCCAACACTTCCTGTGGCTGGTGACCTAAAGGAAGGGGAAGATTGGGTTGGGAATGCCCTGCTCAGGGTTGAATGAATGTCACTCAGCACTCCGATTAGGGAGGAAATGTTTGAATTGTGGCCCTCCATTTCTTTACACATGCCCATATGCATGTCAAGCCAAAGCTGCTTAATTTCCTGGAGTACCGGTCAACACCTGGCCCGTCACACCTTGGGACTCCTAATTGACCTCCAAGATGAGGCTGATTGTGTTCCGGCTGACAGCTGCCCTAATGGCCTCACCCCGCTGGCCATAGCATCCCTTCTATGCACACTACCCCCGTGAATCTGTGCCCTTTGCACAGGGTGCTCTCTACAACTGGGTCCTCGACCCTCAGTGTCGAGTTGCACCTCAGGATCCAGGACTGGGGAGGCATAAGATGATGGAAACTGTGCTAGGCCCACAGGTTGGGGCTGCATCGTTGACTGGGATGTTGAAGCAACAGGGCTGGGAGGTGAGGTTGTGGGCACAGATAGGCATGACCTTCCATCAAGTACACAATTTCAGGTGTATTGCTGTCACTGAGGCTTCATCCAGGGCAGTAGTGGGAGACTGTTCTATGGCCTCCGTATGCACAGTGGCAGCTCGACCTGTTGATGAAGAATGTACATTGTTACTGGTTGTATTGTGACATCTATCTCCAAAGGTTTTGTGTTACAATAAGCAGAGACATTGGACATAGGTAAGTTGTAGGTAATCCTATTGAGCCAAGTTACCATGGTACTGGGTTATTTTACATTCCATGTGTGAAGCATGCCTGAACTATTTGACTCAAGCAGCTGTTGGGATGTGCAGATCAGTTGCAATTTGGAAGATAGTCTGGAAATGGCATCTTACCACCAGTGAAGCCAACACCGTGGAGAGGCAACATGTGCATTTGACCATTTGGAGGCCTAGTTGAATGAGATGCAGGCAAGCACAAGGCATTGTTGCATATGTGGCTGGAGTCATCATGTGCACAGTGCTGCTGTTTCAATGTGTCTGCTGCTGATACCAATCTGGTGAGGCAGCTTGAGGCCTTAGGAATATTTGTTGTACACACTGGGTACAGTGTCATTCCTGTCCTCAATAGTTTCATTTTGGGCTAGCAGGTCAAGATGGAGCTAGGTAGACAGACACCTCTCTGAGTTGAGCATGATCTGTATCTTGGTCACTCCCAGGTGACAAAACTACAATTGTGAGTTACCAAACAGGGGTATTTGGACAAGTGGCTACTGAGCTGGTGTTTGAAGTTACGGACACAAGGCCTCCTCGGAGTTAGTCAGGTCACTCTCTTTACTACACACTATACAAATTGTAACCTCCCAGATGAGTACTTTTCAATTGAGAGTTACCAAAAGAGGGTATTTGGACAAGTGCACACTGGGCCGGTGTTTGGAGTTACAGACAGAAGGCCACTGGGAGTTGCAATCGGGTCACTCTTTCTACTGCAAACACTATAAAAATGGTATCCTCCCAGGTGAGAACACTTCAATTGAGAGTTGACAAGGGGGTAATGGGGGCAAGTGAACACTGGGCTGGTGGTTGGAGTTAGAGAAACAGGGCATATTAGGCTTTGCAATCAGGTCATTCCCTCTACTTCCCAGCACTTGACAAATGGTATCCTCCCAGGTAAGTAAACTTAATGTGAGAGTTCACTAACAGATGTATTGGGGCAAGTGAACACTGGGATGGTGTTTGGAGTTACCCACACAAGGCCTTTTTGGAGTTGCAGTCAGGTCACTTTCTCTACTTCACAAACTATATAAATGGTATCCTCTCAGGTGAGTACACTTCAATTGAGAGCTACCAAACAAGGTTATTTGCACACTGGGCTGTTGTTTGGAGTTACAGAATCAATTGACTTCTGCAATTAGAGTAAGTGTCAGAGGAAGTGAAGCGAGGCAGAGTCGGAGTCAGCCTGAAACCCAACGCAGTGTGTAGTGCGAGACGAGTGGGGGTGGGAGTTGCTGCAGCCAAAAACCACCACCAGAGCAGGCCAGAGTGATTGAATACTCTACTTCTACCCTTACTCTCTTCACTGGTTCCAGCACCAGAGGAATCAGAGCAGCCTGTTCTGACATCAGTGTTAGGCTCAGCTAAAAGCCCCTTGCTCCAAGTCCCAGATAGCTCCAAAGCTTCAGGGTGGGGTAAGGCAGTCCGACACAGAGTGGTGGGGCGTGCGCTCCACTGTCAGCAGGCCTACTCCAACCGCCACGACATCCTGTGACTCCTGTGACTCCTGAGCTTTCTGGTCACCTGCTGGCTCTCCACTGGCTCTACTCTGCTCCTTCGGCACCCTTCTCTACCCCCCCTTCACTTGACACTGCCTTGCTGCCTTGCCCTGTCACCTGGGCCAGCCACTCCAGCATTAGGGGCTAGATTAGACATTGGATGCAGCAACTAGGAGGGGGGACAAGTGCAGAAGCTTTAGCAAACTGCTGCGAATGTGTGCCCCACTACCTTGCAGAAGCAGCTCAGGCAGAGCCGAGTGCGGCTTGCGGGGGTCTGGTGATCCCCACTCACCTCCGGCCCCTGGAGAGTCTGCTTGTTTGAGAAAGGTACAGTCTGCTGTATCCCTGCTACTTTTTCATCAAAAACCAAACAAGCTTCCTACTGCAAGCTTCTGCAAGTCAAAGCCAAAGGAAGCAAAAGAGGCTAAGAATAGTTAGAG
Source organism: Pleurodeles waltl (assembly GCF_031143425.1). Lineage (NCBI taxonomy): Eukaryota > Metazoa > Chordata > Amphibia > Caudata > Salamandridae > Pleurodeles > Pleurodeles waltl. Next base: position 622,706,045 of record NC_090446.1, read on the forward strand.
AACTTCCAAGAATGGTCCAAATGAGGTCAGGGAGATCAAGGAGGTCTCCACAGCAGAGCAGCAAGAGGAAGAAGCCTCAAATCAGTGACTCAGCCTTGGTGGACGTTCAGGCCTTAGGTCCCCCAGCGGCAACCATCCGCTAAATAAAAATAACCACCAAGTTTCAGTTTGTGAAGGATGCAGGAGCTGCCATCTACTCTGCAATCACGCCTGGCTTCCCAGTTCCGTTAACACCTATAGTAATCATCAAACCAAAGTTCAGTTCTCCGGTCCATACTCAAAACAGTGACCTCATGAAATACCCATTTTCTGCTTTTGACATCATCGGCAAGGCACCCAGTATTATCTCTGTCAGCTCTCCTGTTCAGCAACATAGCCCAGCGGGGCAAGCAATGTGAAGCTCAAAAGTGCTGGATCCTCAAACCAGTTATGACGACAACATGCCAGGGACCACTACAAAATGAGGGAACCTAAACAATAGGACAGATGATGCAACCCTATTTCGAGCAGGGCTGCAATAGATATGTCCATTTCAAATCCACACAAAGTGACAGAAGTGCCCTCTTCAAGCCCTGCCAAAGAGGCCACTCAACAGGCCAGGGGGAACACAATCTTATTACTGACCTCAAACAGCAGAACCCTTGTGTAAGTAACTGAGAGTTGGTCCCTGGATGCTAAACCAGAGCAATCCCCGCCGGAAGTCGGATCGAGATCAGGGGGTTATTTTGATGACCTAAAACAGGAAGAGTAGAATGAGCTTCTTGCTTCCTACGTGTTGGAGAAGGGCAATGACAGATTGGCTCAACAGCTATTCTAGTAGCTGACAATACAGGCATAATGGATTTACATCAAAACCCAGGTGTCACTTTCAAGGTGTCAGCAGCAGGTCTCCGGGACGGTCTGACGGAGGAGCCTGGCCACCAATGTTAAAGACTATTCAATCAATGGCTGATGCTCTTACTTACAACTTGGCAAAAATAGACTTTCAAGTTGAGGTTCTGAACACCATCACAGCCTACGTGGCTGGAATTGACAACCGTATTGCAGAACTAAACAACATAATCAAGAGAGCACAAGAAGACACAAGGGATCTTGTCCCAAGTTGCTGCTGCTCGGACAAATTAAGCTCACTACTGACGCTACTAGAGGTGGTGTTGGACGAGCTGAAGCCAGTAGGGAATTTTTCAAAAACACACCACAAGCTCAAGGATATAGCAACTGAGTATCCAGTGACAAGCTTAGACACACAAGATAAACCAAGGAAGAGCAGCAGGCACAGAGAGCTGCCATGAGGGGCGAGGACCAGCCTCTCTCCCTCAGCCACCCCATGTTGGAGAGTGATGCACCTGAGTCATGAAAACTGCCAAACTATGGCAAGCAGCACAAAGACAGCCCCACAGCTCCAAAAGGGGATAAATCAAAACCCAAAAGGTCACAGAAAAGGATATCACACACAAAAAATTACCCAAAAAGCACATGGCTGCAATCTTATGTCATTTCTGATCGGCCTGGCCATGCAACCAGGATCGCTGTAAATGATCAACTTGCAAGTGATGACATAGCTCAAGACATGACTCAGCCTGCACGCTGCGACCAGCAGTCGCCCTCAGTAAACTTCACTGAAGCCAAGAAATCCAAAGATGTAAACACTGCTCAGTCAAAACAATTGAGTGGGCCAGGGATGCATGTCCCCAGTGGCAGCATCAAGGAGTAATTAACCCCAGTATGAGGGGGCGGGGTGCCTTTGACTCAAGCAATTGTTCATCCTGGTTGGCAAAAATCAGAAGCGCCTGAGAAAACAAAGTAATGCAAGAAAATCTTTTCTGGGTGTAGGAAACTGGCATTTTGTTGAACTAACCCCCACCACTTTTTGCATGGTTTCTGGATGCAACTTGGACTGGAGTGCACTGGGATCCTGATAACCAGGTTTCCAGTGCCAGCGTTCTTTCCCTAAAAATTACAAAGGTAATTAGCAACACCTTTAACTGCCACTATAAGTCCCTTGTAAATGGTACTTGAGTAAGGAGGGCATGGGGTACTAAGGGTCGGTCCCTGGGGCAGCAGCACTGATTGTGCCACCCTCCAGCGCCATGTATCCAGGTGCACCTAGCACTTCCATTGCAGGCTGAGTGTCCTAGTGCTATCCCAAAAATGAAAGCTCAACAATGCACACTGCCTGTAGGAGGCTGGACTGGCTTGTAGTGGGTACCAAGGGGTACTTACACCTTGCACCAGGCCCAGGTATCCCTTATTAGTGTAGAGGGGTGTCTAGCAGCTTAGGCTGATAGAAAAGGTAGCTTAGCAGAGCAGCTTAGGCTGAACTAGGAGACGAGTGAAGCTCCTACAGTACCACTAGTGTCATATGCACAATATCATAAGAAAACACAATACACAGATATACTAAAAATAAAGGTACTTTATTTTTATGACAATATGCCAAAAGTATCTCAGTGAGCACCCTCAGTATGAGGATAGCAAATATACCCAAAATATATGTACACAATACCAAAATATGCAGTAATAGCAATAGAAAACAGTGCAAACAATGTATAGTCACAATAGAATGCAAAGGGAACACATAGGGTTAGGGGCAACACAAACCATATACTCTAGAAGTGGAATGCGAACCACGAATGGACCCCACACCTATGTGAGCTCGTAGAGGGTCGTTGGGACTGTATGAAAACAGTGGGGGTTAGAAAAATAGCCCACCCCAAGACCCTGAAAAGTGGGTGCAAAGTGCACCTAAGTTCCCCAAAGAGCACAGAAGTCGTGATAGGGGAATTCTGCCAGAAACAACAACACCAGCAATGCAACAACGATGGATTTCCTGACGAGCGTACCTGTGGAACAAGGGGACCAAGTCCAAGAGTCACGATCAAGTCGGGAGTGGGCAGATGCCCAAGAAATGCCAGCTGTGGGTGCAAAGAAGCAGCCACTGGATGGTAGAAGCTGTGGATTCTGCAAGAACGACAAAGGCTAGAAACTTCCCCTTTGGAGGATGGATGTCACACGTCGTGAAGTGTCGTGCAGAAGTGTTTCCATGCAGAAAGACCACCAACAAGCCTTGCTAGCTGCAAAGGTCACGGTTAGGGTTTTTGGATGCTGCTGTGGCCCAGGAGGGACCAGGATGTCGCCAATTGCGTGAGGGGACAGAGGGGGCACCAAGCAAGACAAGGAGTCCTCTCAGAAGCAAGCAGCACCTGCAGAAGTGCCGGAACAGGCACTACAAAGTGGAGTGAACCAGAGCTCACCCGAAGTTGCACAAGAGGGTCCCACGAAGCCGGAGGACAACTCAGGAGGTCGTGCAATGCAGGTTAGAGTGCCGGGGACCCAGGCTTGGCTGTGCACAAAGGAAATCCTCGGAGAGTGCACAGGAGCCGGAGTAGCTGCAAAACACGCGGTTCCCAGCAATGCAGTCTAGTGTGGGGAGACAAGGACTTACCTCCACCACACTTGGACTGAAGAGTCACTGGACTGTGGGAGTCACTTGGACTGAGTTCTAGGGACCTCGCTCGTCGTGCTGAGAGGAGACCCAGAGGACCGGTGATGCAGTTCTTTGGTGCCTGCGGTTGCAGGGGGAAGATTCCGTCGACCCACGGGAGATTTCTTCGGAGCTTCTAGTGCAGATAGGAGGCAGACTACCCCCACAGCATACACCACCAGGAAAACAGTCGAGAAGGCGGCAGGATCAGCATTACAAGTTTGCAGTAGTCGTCTTTGCTACTTTGTTGCAGTTTTGCAGGCTTCCAGCGTGGTCAGCAGTCGATTCCTTGGCAGAAGGTGAAGAGAGAGATGCAGAGGAACTCTGATGAGCTCTTGCATTCGTTATCTAAAGAATTCCCCAAAGCAGAGACCCTAAATAGCCAGAAAAGGAGGTTTGGCTACCTAGGTGAGAGGATAGGCTAGCAACACAGGTAAGAGCCTATCAGAAGGAGTCTCTGACATCACCTGCTGGCCCTGGCCACTCAGAGCAGTCCAGTGGGCCAGCAGCACCTCTGTTTCCAAGATGGCAGAGGTCTGGAGCACACTGGAGGAGCTCTGGGCACCTCCCAAGGGAGGTGCAGGTCAGAGGAGTGGTCACTCCCCTTCCCTTTGTCCAGTTTCACGCCAGAGCAGGGCTGGGGGATCCCTGAACCGGTGTAGACTGGCTTATGCAGAAATGGGCACCATCTGTGCCCATGAAAGCATTTCCAGAGGCTGGGGGATGCTACTCCTCCCCTGCCTTAACACCTTTTTCCAAAGGGAGAGGGTGTAACACCCTCTCTCTGAGAAAGTCCTTTGTTCTGCCTTCCTGGGCTAAGCCTGGCTGGACCCCAGGAGGACAGAAACCTGTCTGAGGGGTTGGCAGCAGCAGCAGCTGCAGTGAAACCCCTGAAAAGGCAGTTTGGCAGTACCCGGGTCTGTGCTAGAGACCCGGGGAATCATGGGATTGTCTCCCCAATACCAGGATGGCATTGGGGGGGCAATTCCATGATCTTAGACATGTTACATGGCCATGTTCGGAGTTACCATTGTGAAACTACACATAGGTAGTGACCTATGTGTAGTGCACACGTGTAATGGTGTCCCCGCACTCACAAAGTCCGGGGAATTTGCCCTGAACAATGTGGGGGCACCTTGGCTAGTGCCAGGGTGCCCACACACTAAGTAACTTAGAACCCAACCTTTACCAGGTAAAGGTTAGACATATAGGTGACTTATAAGTTACTTAAGTGCAGTGGTAAATGGCTAGGAAATAACTTGGACGTTATTTCACTCAGGCTGCAGTGGCAGTCCTGTGTAAGAATTGTCAGAGCTCCCTATGGGTGGCAAAAGACATGCTGCAGCCCATAGGGATCTCCTGGAACCCCAATACCCTGGGTACCTCAGTACCATATACTAGGGAATTATAAGGGTGTTCCAGTATGCCAATGTAAATTGGTAAAATTGGTCACTAGCCTGTTAGTGACAATTTGGAAAGAAATGAGAGAGCATAACCACTGAGGTTCTGATTAGCAGAGCCTCAGTGAGACAGTTAGTCATAACACAGGTAACACATACAGGGCACACTTATGAGCACTGGGGCCTTGGCTGGCAGGGTCACAGTGACACATACAACTAAAACAACATATATACAGTGAAATATGGGGGTAACATGCCAGGCAAGATGGTACTTTCCTACACTGCCTATGTGCCCTGTCCACCACACACTGCATGCTATTTATGTAAGTCACTCCTCTGGCAGGCTTTCAAGCCCTAAGGCAGGGTGCATTATACTGTATGTGAGGGCATAGTTGCATGAGCAATATGCCCCCACTGCATCCTTGCCAACCCTGGGACTAAGTGAGAAAAAAGAGCCACCATTTTAAAATGCATGTGCTGGACACTGGTTAGTACCAGTTTCACAGCAACCTGATGGCCACTCTGAACCCTGGGTTGTTTGGTATCAAACAACTCAGAATGATAAATCCACACTGGTACCAGTGTTGAATTTATTATAAAATGTACCCAGGGGTCACCTTAGAGGTGCCCCCTGCAAATGCCAACTACCCTGGCATGGTTGCTGACAGGTTCTAACCAGCCTGACACCTCCTAGGGTGTTGACTGTGAAATGGACACTCTATTCAATTTCACTCCATCTTGGATGGAAGGAAACTAGCCAACCAGGTATATGGAAGTGATTCCTCCCCACAGGTAGTGGTCACTTAGTGAGTGTACCCACCATAAGGTAGATGATCCATTGATCACTACCAGGTGCCCCCTAAAAGCACCAAGAAGATCCAAAGCACGAGACCTGTGGACCTTCTGCCCAAAAGAAAAGGTGCCAAACCCTGACTGCTGCACTCAGGACGTGACAATTCCCACTGAGGAGCTGCTGAACAACTCCCAAAAAAACACCACAGAATATCCAGGCTTCGCAAATCTCCAGAAACTCACTCCAGAGTGGCGGTACCACTCTACAGTCCAATTAAATCATCAAGCCAGTGAGTGTCACTTCACTGACCAGCCACTAACTCCTGAACCAGACACCACAGCTGGACCTAACTATAGTCTAATGATTGCGAGGACAAACCCTGATAGTGTGCCAAGTCTGCTTACACAGCGATCCCCAGTGGCCAAGCCGTGCTAATACCAGGGGTATTGGTCAACCCACGTTGGAAATCATGAAAAACAGTCCGTCCAGAGCTGAAAAAGGACCTGGAGGAAGCCCCAGTCGAGGAACTTCAGGAACATCCTGGACCTCCCACCAGAGTGCCCCCATCTGTACGAGGCTGGCCTGGTTTGTAGTGGGTATCTAAGGTACTTACACCATATCCCAGGTCCAGTTATCCCTTCTTAGTGAAATGTAGGCAGTGTCTAGAAGCCAGGCTCTCTAGAGGTAGCTGTGGATGAGCAGCCAAGGCTTATCTAGCAGACATGCAAAGCTCATGCAATACCACTGTAGTCACACAGTACTTGACCACATGAAAGAAAACACCTACTGTTACAAAATTAAGGGTACTTTTTTATGGTGACTGTAGGAAAGTACCATCTTGCCCAGCATGTTACCCCCATTTTTACTTGTGTGTATGTTGGTTTTTGCCTATGTCACTGGGATCCTGCTAGCCAGGACCCCAGTGCTCATAACTTGGGCCATGAATGTGTTCCCTGGGTGGTGCCTAACTGTATCACTGAGGCTCTGCTAACCAGAACCTCAGTTTTTATGCTCTCTCTGCTTTTTAAATTGTCACTGCAGGCTAGTGACCATTTACACCAATTCTGATTGGCACACTGAAACACCCTTATAATTCCCTAGTATATGGTACCTAGGTACCCAGGGTATTGGGGTTCCAGGAGATCCCTATGGGCTGCAGCATTTCTTTTGCCACCCGTAGGGAGCTCAGACAATTCTTACACAGGACTGCCATTGCAGCCTGAGTGAAATAACGCCCATGTTATTTCACAGCCATTTTACACTGCACTTAAGTAACTTATAAGTCACCTATATGTCTAACCCCCACTTAGTGAAGGTTAGGTGCAAAGTTACTCTGTGTGAGGGCACCCTGGCACTAGCCAAGGTGCCCCCACATTGTTCAGAGCAATTTCCCCGGACTTTGTAAGTGTGGGGACACCATTACACACGTGAACTACATATAGGTCAATACCTATGTGTAGCTTCACAATGGTAACTCCGAACATGGCCATGTAACATGTCTTAGATCATGGAATTGTCCCCCCGAAGCCAAATCTGATATTGGGGTGCCAATCCCATGGATCCCTGGGGCTCCAGCATGGACCCGGGTACTGCCAAACTAGCTCTCTGGGGTTTTCTCAGCAGGTACCGCTGCTGCCAACCCTCAGACAGGTTTCTGCCCAACTGGGGCCTGGGCAGCCCGGTCCCAGGAAGGCAGAACAAAGGATTTCCTCTGAGAGAGGGCGTTACACCCTCTCCCTTTGGAAATAGGTGTTAAGGGCCTGAAAGGATTAGCCTCTCCTGGCCTCTGGAAATGCTTTGAAGGGCACAGATGGTGCCCTCCTTGCATAAACAAGTCTACACCGGTTCAGGGATCCACCAGCCCCTGCTCTTGCGTGAAATTGGATAAAGGAAAGGGGAGTGACCACTCCCCTGTCCATCACCACCCCAGGGGTGGTACCCAGAGCTCCTCCAGTGTGTCCCAGACCTCCGCCATCTTGAATACAGGGGTGTGAGGGCCCATTGGAGACCTCTGAGTGGCCAGTGCCAGCAGGTGACGTCAGAGACCCCTCCTGATAGGCTCTTACCTGGTTAGGAAGCCAATCCTCCTCTGAGGGCTATTTAGGGTCTCTTCTGTGGGTTTCTCTCCAGATAACGAATGCAATAGCTCACCAGAGTTTCTCTGCACTTCTCCCTTCAACTTCTGCCACGGATCGACTGCTGACTGCTCCAGGACGCCTGCAAAACCGCAACAAAGTAGCAAGAAGACTACCAGCAACATTGTAGCGCCTAATCCTGCCGGCTTTCTCGACTATTTCCTGGTGGTGCATGCTCTGAGGGCTGTCTGCCTTCACCCTGCACTGGAAGCCAAGAAGAAATCTTCCATAGGTAGACGGAATCTTCCCCCTGCAACCGCAGGCACCAAACTTCTGCATCACCGGTCATCTGGGTCCCCTCTCATCTTGACGAGCGTGGTCCCTGGACACTTGCATGACTCTTGGACTTGGTCCCCTTCCTCTGCAGGTCCTCAGGTCCAGGAATCCGTCTTCAGTGCTTTGCAGTCAGTTATTGTCTTTGCAGAATCCCCTATTGCGACTTTACTGTCTTTCTGGGGTAGTAGGGTAAATTTACTCCTACTTTTCAGAGTCTTGGGGTGGGGTATCTTGGACACCTTAGTGTTTTCTTACACTCCCAGTGACCCTCTACACACTACACTAGGCCTGGGGTCCATTTGTGGTTCGCATTCCACTTTTGGAGTATATGGTTTGTGTTGCCCCAGGCCTATTGTCTCCTATCGCATTCTATTGTGTCCTACAGTGTGTGCACTACTTTTCTACGTGTTTTACTTATCTGATTTTGGTTTGTGTGTATATTTTGTGTATTTTACTTACCTCCTAAGGGAGTATATCCTCTGAGATACTTTTGGCATATTGTCACTGAAATAAAGTACCTTTATTTTTGGAAACTCTGTGTATTGTGTTTCTTGTGATATAGTGCTATATGATATAAGTGGTATAGTAGGAGCTTTGTATGTCTCCTAGTTCAGCCTAAGCTGCTCTGCTATAGCTACCTCTTTCAGCCTAAGCTGCTAGAACACTACTAATCTACTAATAAGGGATAACTGGAACTGGCACAAGGTGTAAGTACCATCAGCTGCCCATTATAAGCCAGGCCAGCCTCCTACAGTGACACAAATACCAAAAATACCATAGAGACTATACTTTCTTAGACGGTAAGCAATACACAAATTAAATACACTAGTATGCAGAGATAGGCATAAAAACTATTAGAAAACAGTGCAATTAGTGAAAATCACAATAGTTTGAAATGGGCCAAGGGGGAACACAAACCATATACTAAGAAAGTGGAATGTGAAAGTCGTTTCCCACCTAGGTAAGTGTAGTATGTAGAGGGTCGCTGGCAGGACTAGAAAACACCAAAAGGTAAGTACTAGAACCCACCCCAGTGCCCAGGAAAGTAGGAGTAAAACACAGTAACTTTCCCAGAACACACACAGAAAGGAAAAGAAGTATTATGCAAGAACCAGAAGAGACTGCAACACACCATCAGTGGATTCCTGGACCTATAGACCTCTGGAACGAGGGGACCAAGTCCAAGAAGCACAGAAGAGTCCAGGAAGAAATGGAGCCCCTGCTAACTCGGATGAAGGTGCAAAAGAAGAACCACAGGTGAAGAAGAACAGTCTGTACTGCACCCACAAAGAGGGAGTTGGGTTCCTGGTTGGTTTAAGTGATGTCCCATGCTGGATGGAGGATTGCAGACTGGTTTGCATCGCTGGAGTCCACCAACAAGCCTTTGCCCATGCAAAGCTTGTGATTAGCAGGAAATGGTGCTGCCCTGGACCAAAAAGGACCAGGTGGACTCTACACAGGAGGGGGAGTTGAAGGGGACTCTCAGCAACTCAGAGAGGCCACAGAAGACCAGGCAGCATGCACAGGAGTTCCACAGCACGGGACGAAGAAGGTGCAAAAGGATTGCCACACAGCACCACCACAAAGGCTCCCACGCTGCCGGAGAACTACTCAGGAAGCTGTGTGTCACAGGAAGGAGTGCTGGGGGCCGGAGCTGAATGATACATGAAGAACTTCATGGAAGGATGCCAACAAGCCTTGGCAACTTCAAAACATGCGGTTCACGGGGGTACTGTCTTGCGTGGGGATGCAAGCTCTTACCTCCACCAAAGTTGGACAGTGGGGCTTCAGGACCGTTGGGGCCACTTCAGTTCACCACCCGTGATGGAGGATTCACACATCTCATCAGGAGATGGGATCCACGCAGCCGGTCATCGTTGCAGTAGGTGCCTGCTGAAACAGGGGAGTGACTCCCTCACCCCAAGGGAGATTCCTTAGTTCTTCTGGTGCAGACTGAAGATGGGCTGTCCTCAGAGTATGCATGATAGGGAAACAGTTGCAGTTGCTGGTAGGACCTAAGATACAATGTTGCAGAAGGCGTCTTCCTTCTTTGTGGCAGTTTGCTGAGTTCCTGGAGGGTCCAGGTGCAGTTTCTTTGATGAGAATTTGAACTGGAGGATGCAGAGGATTCCTGATGGAGACTTGCAATCCGAATCTGAAGAACCACCCAAAGGAGTGACCCTAAATAGCCCTGAAAGGGGGATTGGTCACCTAACCAGGTAAGCACCTATCAGGGGACGGCTCTGACGTTACCTGCTGGCTCTGGCCACTCAGATGCTCCCAGAGTTCCCTGTCAACCTTGAATCCAAGATGGCAAAACCCAGGAACCTTCTGGAGAAGCTCTGAGCACCACCCCTGGGGTGGTGATAGACAGGGGAGTGGTCACTCCCCTTTCCTTTGTCCAGTTTCACGCCAGAGCAGGGACTGGGGGTCACTGAACTGGTGTAGACTGGTTCATGCAAGGAGGTCACCAAATGTCCCCTTCAAAGCATTTTCAGTGGCTTGGGGACGCTACCCCTCCCAAGCCTGTAACACCTATTGTCAAAGGGAGAGGGTGTAGCACCCTCCTCCCAAAGGAAATCCTTTATCCTACCTTCCTATTGCTTGAGCTTCTCAGGCAACAGGAGGCCAGAAACCTGTCTGTGAGGTGGCAGCAGCTGAGGCTGACTGGAAAACCTCAGAAGGCTGTAATGGCAGTACTGAGGTTCCTCTAAGGAACCCCAAGAGTGCATGAGATCACACAACCAATGCTTGCAAACGCATTTGGGTATGATTCCTACATGTTTGATACCAAACAAGCCTATATTCGGAGTTACCATTATGTAGCTGGACATAGGTAGTGACCTATGTCCAGTACACGCGTAAAATGGCATCCACACACCCACATAGCCTATAAAAATAGTCCTGAAGGTCGTGGGGGCACCTCTGCTAGTGCAGGGGTGCCCTCACACACAGGTACTTTGTACTCTGCCCTCAGGGCTGGATGACCTGCTATAGGGTGACTTATAAGTTACCTGGTGCCGTGTAAATGGCAGTGAAAGGGTGCCTGCACCCTTTTACGCAGGCTACAATGACAGTCCTGCAGAAGCCTTTACTGGGCTACATATTGGTGGCAAACTATATGCTGCAGCCCATAGGGATCCCCTGGAAACCCAATGCCCTGGGTGCCTAGGCACCATATACTAGGGACTTATAAAGGGGCACCAGTATGCCAATTTTGGGAGAAATACAGTGTTAACAGTATTGAACAACCAATTTTAAGGGTGAGAGCATAACTACTGGGGTCCTGATGGGCAGACTCCATGGTCCCTCTTTCCAAACACACGCTGACAGGCGATTCAATTCCAGAATCCTGGGGAGGATCGATCATCTCTCTAATTCATAAAGGGCAGAATAAAGTAGACCCAAGGAATTGTTGACTGATAACAATAATCGACAATGAAGCAAAATTACCATGAAGGGGTTCTTCCAGAACATCTTCGAGTATCACAGCCTTATCACTAGTTTTCGATTCCTTTAAAGACCACCAAACTTCCACTTTATCTTTGCTTCATTAACTTCAAAGCTGCTTTTGACAGTGTCAGCCAAAGTAAGCTATGGGAGAAACTCAACAGTAGGCAAATTCCACTGCAGCTTCTGAAAGCAATTGAGAATCTGTATTCTAGTACCTGTGTCAGGATAAAAATGGGTTATGGATCAATCCTCTCAAGGAAGTTCTCAACAACTGGAATCCTAACACAGGGCTATCGATGGCTCCAACACTTTTTAATCTCTTCTTGGCTGACCTCCCAACTGTTCTTTCCTCTATAAACTTGCATGCACCAAGGCTGGGCTCGGCCATATTGTTGAATCTCCTTTACGCAGACATCGTTTTTCTACTTAGCTAAACCAGTGTAGGCATGAAGGGCCTACTGCATGCAACCGAAGCTTATGCCCTCAACAATGGGCTGCAAATAAATCACAAAAAGACTAAAATCCTGATTTATAGCAGGAGAACCCCCACGGGGACAGTAACCTGGAGTCTGTATGGCAGCAAGCTAGAAGAAACAGCTAGCTACAAATATCTCGCCATCTTGTTTGACTGTAATAGCTTCTTCATAAGACACAGGGACGAAATAGTACAGAAAGGGGTTGTTTTGTCGTCAGGGCTTCAGACGCTCTTGGAAAAACTGAATAACTATTCACTCAGCTTGTTGCTCAAAGTAACCAGAGCAAAGGTGGTCCCTAGTCTGGCCTACGGAAGCCTTGCTCTCCGCGGCAGAAACTCTAAGGTTCTGGATGATACCATAGCCTGTGTATATCGACATCTCTTCAAGCTCCCCTGATATACCTCTCCAGCTCAGATCAGACTGGAGCTTAGTCTGCTCAAACAGTCTCTCGCCAGGTATGCAACCTTCATTAACCTTTGTCACAAATTGAAAAATTCAGCTGGGAACACTGTAAATCAATACATGTGGAGGAAATAGCAAAGAAGTCCTGCTCCCCGGCCCAAGACTATCTAGATGCCTCAATTGTGTGGCTAGGCCTGGAGAGCTTATGGTCCTCAGCTGTAAACCACAAGCTTTTTAGAACAATAACCAAAATTGACAAAGCAACTATTGCTGGCCGAAGACAAGAAAAACTTTGAGAAACAGCATCAACCTGGCAAATCTACAATAGCTACAAGTCCTTACATTAACCATTTTTTGGTGTTCCTTCTGGTTAACAGGCATTAGAGCCCATTGCTTCAGCCCAAAAAGGGCAGGCCCTGCTGCTTACATGGAGTTGTGCCCAAAACCGTGATCCATATGTTCTGTCTGTGTAATGCCACTTTGACTGCACGCCAAAAATTTCTGTGCCCACTGTGAATACTACTGAGGGTGAGAACGTGCAGCAATGTGATCTTAAGCTGTCTTAACTCAGCAAATCAAAGACTGATCTCTCAAACTGTATGATATCTTGCAGGAGTGGGTTGGGCTTTGTCAGGAATGAACATCCCTGAGTCTTAAACATTATTCCAATGATTCCTGACTTAAGTTCATTGGTGGGGTCCAATCTTATTGAGGACTTGAATATTTTTACTGTGCATTCACCTTAGCTCTCTTATTCGTATCTCCAATTTTATTAGAAGTTCTATTGTCTTTTCTAATTGATTTCAAGGAATCAAATATTAAACGTTTCTCTTCACTATTGATGCATGAACTGTGAAATGAAAGTTGCCAGGAAGAAGTCTGCTGACTGTAAATTTCATCTGTGTTATTCATTTCAGCACATTAGCACCTTTCTCGATCCATTATTTTAGGCTTACTAACTGTAGGAAAGTACCATCTTGCCTGGCATGTTACCCCCATTTTTCACTGTATATATGTTGTTTTAGTTGTATGTGTCACTGGGACCCTGTCAGCCAGGGCCCCAGTGCTCATAAGTGTGCCTGAATGTGTTACCTGTGTAGTGACTGTCTCACTGAGGCTCTGCTAATCAGAACCTCACTGGTTATGCTCTCTCATTTCTTTCAAATTGCCACTAACAGGCTAGTGACCAATTTTACCAATTTACATTGGCTTACTGGAACACCCTTATAATTCCCTAGTATATGGTACGAAGGTACCCAGGGTATTGGGGTTCCAGGAGATCCCTATGGGCTGCAGCATTTCTTTTGCCACCCATATCGAGCTCTAACAATTCTTACACAGGCCTGCCACTGCAGCCTGAGTGAAATAACGTCCACGTTATTTCACAGCCATTTTACACTGCACTTAAGTAACTTATAAGTCACCTATATGTCTAACCTTTACCTGGTAAAGGTTAGGTGCAAAGTTACTTAGTGTGAGGGCACCCTGGCACTAGCCAAGGTGCCCCCACATTGTTCAGGGCCAATTCCCCGGACTTTGTGAGTGCGGGGACACCATTACACGCGTGCACTACATATAGGTCACTACCTATATGTAGCTTCACAATGGTAACTCCGAATATGGCCGTGCAACATGTCTATGATCATGGAATTGCCCCCTCTATGCCATCCTGGCATAGTTGGCACAATCCCATGATCCCAGTGGTCTGTAGCACAGACCCTGGTACTGCCACACTGCCTTTCCCGGGGTTTCACTGCAGCTGCTGCTGCTGCCAACCCCTCAGACAGGCTTCTGCCCTCCTGGGGTCCAGCCAGGCTTGGCCCAGGAAGGCAGAACAAAGGACTTCCTCTGAGAGAGGGTGTTACACCCTCTCCCTTTGGAAAAAGGTGTCAGGGCTGGGGAGGAGTAGCCTCCCCCAGCCTCTGGAAATGCTTTCATGGGCACAGATGGTGCCCATTTCTGCATAAGCCAGTCTACACCGGTTCAGGGATACCCCAGCCCTGCTCTGGCACGAAACTGGACAAAGGAAAGGGAAGTGACCACTCCCCTGACCTGCACCTCCCCTGGGAGGTGCCCAGAGCTCCTCCAGTGTGCTCCAGACCTCTGCCATCTTGGAAACAGAGGTGCTGCTGGCACACTGGACTGCTCTGAGTGGCCAGGACCAGCAGGTGACGTCAGAGACTCCTTCTGATAGGCTCCTCTAGGTGTTGCTAGCCTATCCTCTCTCCTAGGTAGCCAAACCTCCTTTTCTGGCTATTTAGGGTCTCTGCTTTGGGGAATTCTTTAGATAATGAATGCAAGAGCTCATCAGAGTTCCTCTGCATCTCTCTCTTCACCTTCTGCCAAGGAATTGACTGCTGACCGCGCTGGAAGCCTGCAAAACTGCAACAAAGTAGCAAAGACGACTACTGCAAACTTGTAAGGCTGATCCTGCCGCCTTCTCGACTGTTTTCCTGGTGGTGCATGCTGTGGGGGTAGTCTGCCTCCTCTCTGCACTAGAAGCTCCGAAGAAATCTCCCGTGGGTCGACGGAATCGTCCCCCTGCAACCGCAGGCACCAAAGAACTGCATCACCGGTACCCTGGGTCTCCTCTCAGCACGACGAGCGAGGTCCCTAGAACTCAGCAACTCTGTCCAAGTGACTCCCACAGTCCAGTGACTCTTCAGTCCAAGTTTGGTGGAGGTAAGTCCTTGCCTCCCCACACCAGACTGCATTGCTGGGAACCGCATGTTTTGCAGCACCTCCGGCTCCTGTGCACTCTTCCAGGATTTCCTTTGTGCACAGCCAAGCCTGGGTCCCCGGCACTCTAACCTGCAGTACACGACCTCCTGAGTTGTCCTCCGGCATCGTGGGACCTTCCTTTGTGACTTCGGGTGAGCTCCGGTTCACTCCACTTCATAGTGCCTGTCCGGCACTTCTACGGGTGCTGCCTGCTTCTGAGTGGACTCCTTGTCTTGCTGGGCGCCCCCTCTATCTCCTCACGCAATTGGCGACATCCTGGTCCCTCCTGGGCCACAACAGCATCCAAAAACCCTAACCGCGACCCTTGCAGCTAGCAAGGCTTGTTGGTGGTCTGTCTGCACGAAAACACCTCTGTACGACTCTTCACGACGTGTGACATCCATCCTCCAAAGGGGAAGTTTCTAGCCCTTGTCGTACTCGCAGAATCCACATTTTCTACCATCTGGTGCCAGCTTCTTTGTACCCACAGCTGGCATTTCCTGGGCATCTGCCCACTCCCGACTTGATCGTGACTCTTGGACTTGGTCCCCTTGTTCCACAGGTACTCTCGTCAGGAAATCCATCGTTGTTGCATTGCTGGTGTTGGTCTTTCTTGCAGAATTCCCCTATCACGACTTCTGTGCTCTTTGGGGAACTTAGGTGCACTTTGCACCCACTTTTCAGGGTCTTGGGGTGGGCTATTTTTCTAACCTCACTGTTTTCTTACAGTCCCAGCGACCCTCTACAAGGTCACAAAGGTTTGGGGTCCATTCGTGGTTCGCATTCCACTTCTAGAGTATATGGTTTGTGTTGCCCCTATCCCTATGTGCCCTCAATGCATTCTATTGTGACTATACATTGTTTGCACTGTTTTCTATTGCTATTACTGCATATTTTGGTATTGTGTACATATATCTTGTGTATATTTGCTATCCTCATACTGAGGGTACTCACTGAGATACTTTGGCATATTGTCATAAAAATAAAGTACCTTTATTTTTAGTATATCTGTGTATTGTGTTTTCTTATGATATTGTGCAAGTGACACTAGTGGTACTGTAGGAGCTTCACTCGTCTCCTAGTTCAGCCTAAGTTGCTCTGCTAAGCTACCATTTTCTATCAGCCTAAGCTGCTAGACACCCCTCTACACTAATAAGGGATAACTGGACCTAGTGCAAGGTGTAAGTACCCCTTGGTACTCACTACAAGCCAGGCCAGCCTCCTACAGTAACTTTGCAACACTTTGTTGAGTGTGAACAACACACACTAGGGTTTACCTCATGATAGCTAAGAGATGCAGGATATCTCTGTAGTACCACTGAAAAAGAAGCTTTCACCAGTGTGGGGCAATTTAATAATTTAAAACCTTTTTGTGGGGCAGGAGATGCAACTTAGTCACTGATCACAAACATTTTATTTGACCTTTGTGGTGAAAAGCAATGGAAGCCCAAGGTTATACATGTGTTGAGGTGTCTACAGAAATTTAGGGCCTGATTTACATCCTTGCAAAGAGTGTTACTCCGTCACAAACGTGACAGATATCCCGTACGTCATATTACAATCCCATTTTAACCTATGGGAATAATACAGCAGATGGGATACCCATCACGTTTGTGATGGAGTACTCCCTCCACCAGGAACTAAATCAGGCCGATAGTTTTGATATATTTCACTTTTCAGGGGGAAGGAACTGTAGCACAGGTTATTTGACATGTTTCGCGGGAATGTCCAGTACAGTAGAAGATGATCGTGCATGGTTCAAAGAATGTATAGTTGACCTGATGGGTATAATTGATCAGAATAGCGATTCAATAAGTAAAGAAGTGTGGCTCCTTGCTATAGGGAGAGCAGGCACTCTATCAAGGGCAAAAGGTGAAAGGTTGGCTATAAGAAAACCAATTGCCTGAGTAATTTAGAGTGAGGTGTAAAATCAAGAATGTTAAGAGTGTTGAGGTAGACTTGTTGTCGAAAGATGACTGTTACTCTGAGGGAAATAAGTAAAAAAGTAGCTTGGTCTGCAGATACTGAACATATAGCGTTGATATCCATAAAAACATGAAAGTTGTTTTATAGGTGGTCATGTTGAGATGCTTATTTTGCAATAGTTAATGATCATGCTCACCATATCAGAAACCAGACCAGCATTGTGTATTGAAGAATGCACCACTGTCTCCAATTGATTTTCCAGCCTTACCTTGGGAAAAGGATGCACTTGAATTTATGGGTTCAATATCTTGTATTCCCAGATGGCTTTAAGTATCTTATTGTACTCATTGATTAGCATTCACAATTAATTTTCTATAAGTTTGTGAATTGTGTGGACACTTAGGGCCTCATTCTGACCCTGGCGGTCTATGACCGCCAGGGTGGAGGCCGGCTGAAGCACCGCCAACAGGCTGGCGGTGCTTCGTTTTGTATTCCGACCGTGGCTATGAAGCCGCGGTCGCCCAGCCGGGTCCGCCGGTTTTCCGCCGGATTTCCCCCAGCTGGGGGAATCCTCCATGGATTGCTGCTTGCAGCGCCGCCATGGGGATTCCGACCCCCTTCCCGCCAGCCTGTTTCTGGCGGTTTTCACCGCCAGAAACAGGATGGCGGGAACGGGTGTCGTGGGGCCCCCTAACAGGGCCCCATAAAGATTTTCACTGTCTGCTTAGCAGACAGTGAAAATCGCGACGGGTGCAACTGCACCCATCGCACCCCTGCAACTCCCCCGGCTCCATTCGGAGCCGGCTTCCTTGTTGCAGGGCCTTTCCCGCTGGGCCGGCGGGCGCTCTTTTGGCAGTCGCCGGCCGGCCCAGCGGGAAAGCCAGAATGGCATCCGCGGTCTTCTGACCGCGGAGCGGCCATTTGGCGGTTGATTGATGGAAAGAACAAATAAAATGTTCAAATGATGTTTGCAATGTACAGTACAATCCAAGTTATACATTGAAGAAACAATTTTTCAGAGACAATTTAGAGTTATAATGTAAAGCTACATTTAACACCTGGTGTAGCAGTATTCAAACTGTTATGCAGGAGAGATTAACAATCTTTTATTTCCAGGATGGATTTGTGACAAGTTAGCTTTTAAAGAGTTGAACCTCAAAGAAATCAAGCAAACTGTAATGAATAAACAAGTACATTTTAAAACAAGTTATGGTGCAAAATATTGTGCAAAGCAGTTGTTGTTTGAAGCTAGTGATATATATTGTGAAAATAGAAGTAGATCGTCCTTCGACACTCATAATACTGGTTCAGGTTAATCCGCAGAGGGGGCTTCTGATTTTGATGTTGAGTTGAATGAGGCAGCTGACTGCAGTCACAATGCTGGAATAGAAATAATGAGAGTACAGGTGTGGGCTTGGTGATAAGGAAACAAACTAGGTTAAGAGGAACTCCATGTCATTTGTATGATTTTGTGTACAATTAATCAATCCTTATGTTAAGTTGTTTTGGGGGCAAGAGTGATGTTGTATTGGAGTTGTATTGTAATTGTTTTCATAAGTTAATTTGTCATGATGTGTTCATATTGTTCCAGACGCATAAGTGACTTCACTCAGTGTGATCAACTGAATGCTTTAACCTGGGGTTCCTGTTCAACTCTGAGCCATTGTCAGTTTATAGGTAGCATTCTATCACTAAAATACATCCAAGGCTTTACCTTACATAGATCTGAATAAAGGAGCAATCCATATACTCACCAGTGTCTGGACCATTTTATGAAAACAAGGGCATAACATGCAGCATCTCCTCACTGTGTCTTCTGTTGTTCTTTGTGTTTCAAACTGACATCCCCTGCATCTGGGTTTTATCCAGGAAATATATTTGAGCTCCACATTCGGATCTGAAAGGAAGCATTTGGGCCACTCACCATAATACTCATCTGAAGTCAAGAGATGCATCGTACTGTAAAGACAATTTGTAAAATTTATTTTAGAATGTATGTATTGGCTTTGCTGACATTCTCCTTCTTGTAACACAAATCAAGGGTTTGTAAAACTCATGAGTGATACATGGTTAATGATTGTATATTGACTTTTAATATTGGAGTCCCAGGGCAAGGACTTTGGGACAGTAGATGGAATGCTGATATATGAAATCTTACATTGTTTCAATTACACATCTTATGTGTGTTTTTAAATTCATATTTGTCTTAATTTCTTTTAGCAAGACTTCACAGTAAGTAAAGTGAAATCTATTTCAATGTGTCTGTTTCATTCTTAGAAACTATGCCTCTATATTATCATTATAGATAAACTGCTTACTATTATTCTCACTGTGGACTTGATTGAAATAGTAGACTTTCAGTTCAAACTGTGAAAACAAAATCTTTTTGAAAACATTTTATTGTCTTTATACATCAAATAGAACAGAATAAAATAGCATAAATGTTGGTCACTGTAGTGCATACGATACACGAAAACCGAAGCATAGCATTCAAGGTAACATCAGTAATTCAACATGTTTTTCAGTTATCATTGTCGTAGTGTCATGGTCTTTGAACTCCCACAAGGTTGATTTGAGTTTGTGGTCAAACCAAAAATTATACTTGTATATTGCCCCCTCCCCCCGATCCCATAATGTTTGTTAGGGCAGTCTCTTGCTTTAGAGAGCAGTGTTTTCAAAGTGATTTGTTTGTGCATCTTGCTGATCAGACCTCCACTGTGGAAGGGCTTTATGGAGTGCCAATTTTTGTTGATATCCATTTTCGGTATCAGTAGGTCAAATCACAAATGGGCCAGCTTGTAGTAGTTTGTATCTAGAGCAACTGAGATATGAAGCAGAGTTAGCATGGGGCTCAGACCCTATATTGTGCTTACCACCTCCTCTAGAGTATTATACACTTCAACCCAAAAGAGTCTATGAGGTATATTTACTAATATTCACCAAAGTGACACAAGCATGTGCAACATATTTTTAAAAAAGTAAAAAAAATGTGCACTTTAAAGTTGCCTGAAATAAATGAAAATATTTGTGATAATGTTTATCGATGGGGCGTTCCATGGGTAGGACATGGCCTTTGCCATGCCCCCACCCATGGTTTTTGATGCAAAATCCTTTCTACCAACTACAGTAGAAAATGCTTTGCACCAAAGAATAACACGTCATTATAGTTGGTGTTAAAACAGAGAAATGCATTTATTTCTCCCAGGTTTTCACACTTTGCATTCATGTCACACTGGTCAGCATACATTCAAAGTGGGGAAAGGAGAAGAGCTAGTATAAGCATTTTATTTTGTACTGGAGTGGAAGGCTTCAAGTATAAAACCTAAGCTAGATATGGCACAGGCACATTTTCACTGAGGTGCAAAGGTATGTGGTTGGAAGCTAGGCAGACTGATTTGCACCAGTGTTAGGCAGAGAGCAGCAGAGTGTCACATCCTAATAGATATGGTGATTTCCTGTTTGATTTACTTCTGTCATGGAAAACAGCTCTCCAACTTTGACCACTATACTGTTGCATGACATCTTTGTGAATCCTATGCCTCTTTTGTTGCATTGCCAAGCTGTGTGTTATAGATCAACTGCCTGACACACACATCTAAGACATTCTATGGATGGAAAATGCCCAATTTTCCAGAGCCTCATATTGGTCACCTAGGTACAGTGTAAATATTTGAGCTGAACCTGTCTAACGTTTTAAGCTAGCACCAACTCATGTGAAGCCATTCTGGATTCCGGACACTTGTGATTTGTCAGTTTTTCAATATCTCTCTCCCTCTTCCATCTTAGGCCATTAAAGGTGTCTGGGCTGTTGATGACTAAAGAAGAATGTAGTTTGGATTTTTTCTGTGTTATCAGTTGTCCAACCATTATCAATATCAATAGGGTTGAAATTGCTGAGTTCCTCGAGATTAGCTAAATATGTAGTAAGGTTGTGAACGGGCTCTTGTGGAACTGGGATTCCTCATGCATGCCTGTGAATGAATACATGACTGTACTAGCAATCACTTTGTCAAAGATGGACACTCTAACAATGTCCCATCCTCAAAAGTCATGCATGGCTGCAACTTGTGCAAAACTGGTGCCAACCCATAACAGTGTTTCTTTAGTTAACATGTCCTTCCGCCTTTGGACCCACAGCATCTTGCTCCAGAGCCTGAGGACTGTTTGGGTGGTGGTGGTAAGAGGGGATTTGGGTTCACCTTCATGAAGAAGATGCAAAATTGGGGTATCTTCAATCACCCACAGCTCTGTATCTAAGGCAGAATCCCTCTGTCAAACATATTTCCATTCATTATTAATAGGCAAGTGAGTCATTGAATAATATGAGGTGGTAGATGCAGCTCCAGTGCCACTGTTGAATGGGGATTTAAAGGGTTGGGCAAGGAGAATTCTGGAAGAGCTTTGCCTCCATACTACCCCCTTCAGCATTGGATGAGGCTGGTCAGAGAAAGACCAGAGAAGTCAGAATTAAAAATGTTGAAGTTGATCAAGTAAGTGAGGCAGGGAAACCATTTTGAAGATGGCCACTTCCCCTAGAATCAAGAGGCACAGGTGACCAAAATATAAAATGATTTAATAATTTGTGGTTAACTGCTTTGCTGATAGGCAACAGTCTTGTTCATGGTCACATGCAGCCCCAGAAGTTGAAGCCGGTGGTAGTGCTTTATTTTCTGTGACTATACTAAGGATTTGAAGAGCTTCTGGTCTGTAATTTTCAGGGTTCTGTAGGAATATTGAAACGTCATCCACATGGAAGGACACCCTAGCAGCAATGGCTGGGGCCCACTCAAACCCTCTAAGTAAGCTATTAATCCGGATCCACTCTGTCATTGGATCAATTGCATTGACAAATACAGGTATGATAACAGGCACCCCTGTCGTGCCAAGCACAATGATGAAGGCACCGGATATCCCCCTATTAACCTAATCCTCGGTGACAGACACGTGCATACTAGTCTTAAGTATTCAATGAACTTTGGGTCCCAAATTTATTTGCTGCATTAAGGTGAAGAATGTAGCCCCACCTTAGAGGGTCAAAGGCCTTCTCAAAGTCAGTAAGAAGTATTGCTAGTGGGGTTTCAAATCGGTTTTCCAGGGCAAGGGTATTCACCAGGTATCTAAAATTCTGCTTGTAGGCATGCAGCCCGATTAGTCAGTTTAAACTTAATTACACTTCTCAGGTGGTTTGCTAGGGTTTTGGGTAGAATTCTACTGTCTACATTCAAGAGGGAGATTGAACTAAGGGAAGGGCACCTATCTAGAGGCGTACCAGATCTCTATATCACAATAATCTCAGCTTGTCGTAAATCAAGTGGCTGTTCACCCATGGTGAGGGCAGCTTAGAGGAGATATGCTTGAAGAATTCCTCTGGTATCCATTTGTTCTCAGCTTCTAAAAGATCTCAGTTGATTTCATTAATTAGCTTACAGGAACATCCAAAGTGAAGCATTGAAAATTTTCTAATGTGTAAATGTGCACCTGAAAATACAACATCTCGTATGAGGTCTCAGAGGCCTGTGCTAGGATGCTGTCTTCTTTGTACATCTGACCCAGGTCATCCATCACCTAAGAAATAGGGTTTTTCCTTGTTGTGTTGTAATATATAACCACAGAAAAGGTGATGGGAGGATGCTTTCAATAAGTCTAACCACTGGCAATAGCTCAGGGTAGCATCCAAACCCATTATTCTTTTGCCCACCATGCCACCTCAGATTAGAATCAGCTATATGCAAAGCAGACATGACACTGCTTTAATAGGAACAGTCCAGCCCAAACTGTCAAGCCAGGTCCCCTACGAACTGGAATACAAGCAACCCACATCACGTTTTGCCCTGATTAAAGCTCCTAAGTCACATGTTCCTTGGTTCCAATGAAACAATGAGCAAGGGAGCCATGTCTGGGCATATCCTTGGCTACTTAGGGTGGCACATCAAACACACAAAAGGTGAATGGAGGATGCTTGCAATGAGTCTAACCACTGGCAATCACTCGAGGAACGATTACAACCCATCTTTCTTTTACCGACCTTGCCACCTCAGATGAGACTCAGCTATATGCAAATCAGACATGACCCTGCTCCAACAGGAACAGTCCACCCCCGAACTGAGGGCTGAGGAACCATTCCTGTTATATGATAAACTAAACAATGATAGACAAATCCTAATACATTCTATAGCAGATAACATACTACAACAAGGCCATTGTCAAACCTGGATGATGGACGGGACTTTAAAAATGTGTCCCAAACCATTCACTCAGATATACACCATACATGGTGAATATTAAAACACAAATGTCCATTTTGTATATGCCCTACTACCAAATAAAGAAAGTAGCACTTAGTATGATCTCTTAAACCACATTAAACATAAATCAAATAACTACTACCCACAAAAAAAAAACTTTCACTTTGAACAAGCCATGATTCAAACCTTTTAAAAGTTTATCCAGACACATCCTTACAAGACTGTTACTATAATTTCAATCAAAGCATTTAGAGACACCTCCAATAATCAAACAGCCTCTTTATGAGTTTGGCGGTCAAACCACCATGTTGGCGGTCCCAAAAAAGACCACTGCACTAGCAGTGCCCAGAATGGTATATTACAAATCACACAGCCAGGACTGCCATCCGCCAAGCAAAAAAGGGTGGTGTGGTGACTTTGATCTAGGTGGACCAACCTCCAATATCGTCGGTGCCAGTTAGTTATCCCCTATAATTTTCAGTCATGTCACAGGCCAAAAACCCAGGATGAGTTGAGACTCATGGTGGATGAAATCATTAGAGTACAGCCACAATTGTTTAGAGCCCAAGTCCACACACACCTCGCAGTTGCAAAATGGAAATGTGGGACAGAATAGTCAATAGAGTGAATGATGTAGGGAACACTCTGCACACAAAGGAGGACATTAGGAAGTGGTAGAACGACCTCAGGGACAAGATCTATTTCCTGGACACTAGGCAGCAGCTGGAGGCTGAGAAGACTGGCGGTGGTCCTCCCAGTACCCTGTTAAGTCTCTTTGCCTGGGAGGAGAAGGTATTGTCCATCCTGCATCCCAAGGGCTTGAGAGGAATACCTGAGAAGTAGAGTCTGGTAAGTTACAACACAAAAACTGTCACACAAATGCAATGTTATGCAGGCTCACAGCTCAGCCTTTGCCACTGTCTTGTTCATGTACCTCATGAACATTCAATACCCAGAGTAGTTGGGATTTAACACTGTTAATGTGTATAATTGGATCTAGCATCACAGCTTCCAAGGCCCATCACATGCCATATGTCTAAATGGTGTCTGTAATTCTAACAATACCAAAAAAGCATTCCAGGATTCATTGTATGTCCCTAAATGTAGACTTATGCTCAAACCTAAATGCAGCCTGCATACAGATATGTAATACCAAACATTTGTCAAGTGTTGGGGAGTAGAGTGAGTGACCTGACTGCAACTCTCTGGAGGCCCTTTTTCAGTAACTCCAAACACCAACCCCATGTTCACTTGTTCAAATACCCTGTGTCTTAACTTTCAATTGAAGTGTACTCACCTGGGAGGCTACCATTTTTATACTGTGCAAAGTAGAGGAAGTGATCTGGCTGCAACTCCCTGAAGACCCTGTTTCAGTAACTCCAAAGATCAGCCCAGTGTTCACTTGTCCAAATACCCCTGTTTGGGATCTCTCAATTGATCTCTCAATTGATGGATACCCTCCTAGGAGGATACCATTTGTATACTGTGCGCAGTAGAGGAAGTGATTTGACTGCAACTCCCTGGAGGTCCTGTTTCAGTAACTCCAAAGATCAGCCCTGTGTTCTCTTGTCCAAATAGCCCTGTTTGTGAACTCTCAAATGAAGTGTACCCACCTGAGAGGATGCCATTTGTATAGTGTATGTAGTAGAGGGGGTGATCTGACTGCAACTCCCAGGATGCCCTGTTTCAGTAACTCCAAACACCGGCCCAGTGACACTTGTCCAAAAACCCTTGTTTGCTAACTCTCAATTGAAGTTTACAGATCATGCTCAGCTCAGAGACATGTCTGTCTACCTAGCTCCATCTTGACTTGCTAATGCAAGATGAACCTATTGACGACAGGAATGATACCTTACCTAGTGTGTACAACTAGTATTCCCAAGGCCTCAAGATACATCACAAGATTGGTATTGGCAGCAGACACATTGACACAGCAATGTGCACATGATGACTTTAGTGAAATATACAACAAAATTATCCCTCATCCCACTCAATTAGGCCTCCAAATGGTCAAAGCCATATATTGCCTCTCTACTGTGCTGGCTACACTGATGGAAAGATGTCATTTTTTGGCCTTCTTCCAAATTGCAACTGACTTGCACATCTCATCAGCTGCTTGAGTCAAATTGGTTTCAGCATGCTCCACACGTCATGTCAAATCAATCAATACCATGGTTACTTGGCACAATTGAATTGCCTCCAATTTCTGCTGTCCAAGGACTCTGCTTTCTGTAACACAAAACCTTTGGAGGTAGATGTTACAATTCAACAAGTAACAATGTATGTATTTTATCACAGGTGGATCTGCCGCTGGGCACACGGAGACCAAAGAACAGACCACCACTAGCCCCTTGGATGAAGCACTTAGTGATGACAACACTTCGGGACTTGTGGACACGGAGGATGCTTCTGGCCTATCTGGGAAACCTGGCCAGATGGCAACAGTGAGTCTCACTGTGTTCCCAATGTGACCACCCAGTCATGTTGCTTTGACATCACAGGAAACAATTTGCCCGTCAACCTGTGTACACCGCACGGTTTTCACCATCTTGCACCCCCCATTCCTGGATCCCGAGGTGCAGCTCAACACTTCGGACACTGAGGTTCCAGGACCAAGTTGGAGAGGGCACCCTTGCTTTGTCCAGTTTCATGCCAGAGCAGGGACTGCGGGTCCCTGAACAGGTGTAAACTGGTTTATGCAAGGAGGACCATCTGTGTCCTTCAAAGCATTGACAGTGGCTTGGGGAGGCTATCCTTCCCAAGCCTGTAACACCTATTTCCAAAGGGGGAGGGTGTGACACCCCTTTCACAAAGGAAATACTTTGTTCAGCCATCCTGGCCTCAAGCTTCTCAAGCAACAGGAGAGAAACCTATCTGGGAGGTGGCAGCAGCTTGGGCTGCCTGGAAATCCTCAGAAGGCTGTAATGGCAGTACTGGGGGTCCTCTAAGGAGCACCCAGAGTGCATCGACTCATACAATCAATGCTTACAAATGTATTGGGGTATGATTCCAACATGTTTGACACCAAACATGCCTATGTTTGGCATTACCATTATGTATCTGGACATAGGTATTGACATAAAATGGTGTCCCCGCACTCACAAAGTCTGGGAAAATCTGCCTGGAGTTTGTGGGGGCACCGCTGCTGGTGCAGCAGTGCCCTCACACACAGCTACTTTGCACCCTGCCTTCTGGGCTGGAAGGCCTGCCTTAGGGGTGACTTATAAGTGACCTGGTGCAGTGAAAGGTGGCAGTAAACGGGTGCTAGCACCTTTTCACGCAGACTGCAATGGCAGTCCTGTAGAAGCCTTTGCATGGGCTCACCTATGGTGGCAAAAGATATGGTGCAGCCCATAGGGATCCCCTGGAATTCCAATGCCCTGGGTACTGAGATACTATATATTAGGGACTTAAAAGGGGGCACCAGTATTCCAATTTTGGATAAATACCAGGTTACCAGTATGCAGTAACTTAAGGGTGAGAGCATAACTACTGGGGTCCTGATTTACAGGATCCCTGCAGACACAGTCAAACACACTGACAAACAGGCCAAAAGTGGGGGTAACCAAGCTAGAAAGAGGCTACTTTACTACACCCCTCCCAAACCCAAGAGGCCCCACCCACAAACTGAACCCATCCGTTCCATCCGCTCCACATCAAAGTCCTCCCCTGTTCCACCTGCCCTCCTTTAAGCACCTATACCCCTATTTCCAAAAGAAGAAGGCCACCCCTCCCAAAAAAAAAACCCTCTCTCATCCCAAATCTGACCCCATCCCACCCAAGGATAATCCCTGAGGTGCCTACCCGCCTACTTGATGCCCCTTCCCATGGAGGTTCCCTGGCAGTGATTGGAGTCAAGGTTGGGCACAGTACTATGCATAGACCCATATGCACTGGTTTGTAGTGGGTACCTTGGGTACTTACACCTTATACCAGGTCCAGTAATCCCTTATTAGTGAAATGTAGTAGTGTTCTAGCAGCTTAGGCTGATAGAGGTAGGTATAACAGAACAGTTTGGGCTGAACTAGGAGACATACAAAGCTCATGCAATACCACTTATAGTCACACAGTACTTATACACAAGTAAAGACAATACTCAGTGTTTCCAAAAATAAAGATAGTTTATTTGGGGGACACAGTACCAAAAATATCTTAGAGGAAATACTCCTTCTGGAGGTAAGTATTATACACAATATATATAGTAGACACCAAAATAAGGTAAGTAATTAGACATAGGATAGTTCAAACAATAGAAATGCTATAGAATGCAATGGGAGAAAATAGGTCTAGGGGCAACACAAACCATATACTAAGAAAGTGGAATGTGAATCACGAATTTCCCCCTAGACAAGTGTAGTGTGTGAAGAATTGCTGGGAGAGTAAGAATACAGTACGGGTATGTAAATTACCCCACCCCAGAGCTCAGAAAAGCAGGAGTAAACTATTGCAAGTTTCCTTAGGACACAGTACACCTCATGATTGGAATTATTGCAAGAACCAACCAAGTCTGCAAACAACAAACCGTGGATTCCTGGACCTGAAGACCAGCAAAGGAAGGAGACCAAGTCCAGAAGTCGAAAGAAGCTCCAGGAAGGACAGAAGCCCCTGCCAGCCCAGAAGAGGGTGCAAAAGAAGAGTCCCTGGTTGGACGAAGACTGCAGGAATGCACCCTAGGAAGATGCCAGCTGGTTCCTGCATGATGCAGAAGATGTCCCACAATGGGAAGATGGATGCAGATGTGATTTTGTGTTGGAAGTTATCAACAAGCCTTAGTTACAACAAATATGCATTTTGCGTCAAAATGGCGCTGGCTGGACCCAGGAGAAACCTGGGGGTTTCAACTTTGTGTGAGGAGGAGTAGGGGGCTCTCAGTACTTTAAAGAGCCCTGAGGATGCCAGACATCACCCACGGGAGTCCCAGGACACAGGGACAAAGGAGGTGCAAAACGTGGTTGGTGCAGCACAACACAGAAAGGTCCCATGCCGCCGGAGAACAACTCAGCGAGTTGAGTGTCACAGGACGGAGTGCTGGGGACCTAGGCCAGGCTGTGCATGAAGAACTTTTGCAAGTAGTGCACAGAGGCCTCAGGAGGTGAAGAAGATACACAGGGATACGGTCGCCTTCAGGGAAGGCAAGGTCTTACCTCCTCCAAATTGCATCAGCAGGACCTCAGAACAGTCCATGTTGATGAGGTCCACCTCTGTGTCCTTAGGAGCACGCTCGTCACTGTGAGAGGAGTCCAAGGGACCAGTCATTGTCTTGGAAGGTGCCTGCATGAGCACGGGAGTGACTCCGTCACCCCACTGGAATCTTCTTTGGTTCTTCTGGTGCAGGATGAAGACAGGGAGTCCCCAGAGCGTGCACACTGTGGAAACTGTTGCAGTTGCTGGCTGGAGATGAACATGTCTAACATCATGGAATTGTCCCCCCATTCTAAATATGGTATTGGGGAACCGATTCCATGCATCCTGGAGGCTCCACTATGGACCCCCAGTACTTCCAAACCAGCTCTCTGAGGCTTGCACTGCAGCACTACAGCTGCTGCCACCTAACAGACAGGGTTCTGCCCTCCTAAGGTCTGGGCAGCCCAGTCCCAGGAAGGCAGAACAAAGCATTTCCTCTGAGAGTAGGGTGTTACACCCTGTCCCTTTGGAAATAGGTGTTACAGGCTGGGGAGGGGTAGCCTCCCCCAGCCTCTGGAAATGCTTAGAAGGGCACAGATGGTGCCCTCCTTGCAGAAGCCAGTCTACACCAGTTCAGGGACCCCTTATCCCCTGCTCTTGTGTGAAACTGGACAACCGAAAGGGGAGTGACCACTCCCCAATCCATCACCACCCCAGGGGTGGTGCCCAGAGCTCCTCCAGTGTGTCCCAGACTTCAGCCATCTTGCTTTGCAAGGTGTGGGGGCACTCTGGAGGACTTTGAGTGGCCAGTGCCAGCAGGTGACATCAGAGACCCCTCCTGATAAGTCCATACCTAATAAGGTAGCCAATCCCCCTCTCAGGGCTATTTAGGGTATCTACTTTGGGTTCTCTTCAGATTCTGCTTGCATGTTTCCTTCAGGAATCCTCTGCAACAACTACAGCATCCTCTGACCTCAGATCAACCGCAGCCTGCTCCAAGAAATGCTGTAACTGCAACAAAGTATCTACAAGAGATACTTTTCTTCTGCAATCTCAGCTCCAAGTCAGCATCTATAATAGTTTCCAAGATGTGCACGTTCTGGGGACTCCCTGTCTTCATCCTGCACCAGAAGGGCCAAAGAAATCTCCTGTGGAGTGAAGGAGTCACTCCCCTGCTCCAAGCAGGCACCTTCCAAGATGATGACCGGTACCCTTGGACTCCTCTCATACCAACAAGCGTGCTCCTAGGACACAGAGGGTTGACATCATCGATATATACTGTCCTGAGGTCCTGCTGACACAATTTGGAGGAGGTAAGACCTTGCCTTCCCCGAGAGCGACAGTATGCCTGGGTACTGTGTAGGAGGCTGGCCTGGCTTGTAGTGAGTACCATAGGTACTTACACCTTGTGCCAGGTCCAGTTATCCCTTATTAGTAGAATAGAGGTGTTCCTAGCAGCTTAGGCTGATAGAAGGAAGCATTGGCAAAGCAGCTTAGGCTGAACTAGGAGACATGCAAAGCTCCTACTATACCACTTATATGCACAATATCATAAGAAAACACAATACAGAGAGTTACTAAAAAATAAAGGTACTTTATTTTTATGACAATATGCCACAAGTATCTCAGTGAGTACCCTCAGTAAGAAGGTAAGTAATATACACAAGTTATATGTACACAAACCCAAAACAGGTAAGTAATAGTCAGAAAAGTAATGCAAACAGTGTAGCATTACAATAGGTTGCAATAGGTAAGCATAGGTCTTGGGGCAAAACAAACCATATACTCCAAAAGTGGAATGCGAATCACGAATAGACCCCAGACCTATGGGAGCTTGTAGAGAGTCGATAGGACTGTAAGAAAACAGTTAGGGTGTCCAAAATACCCCACCCCAAGACCCTGAAAAGTAGGAGTAAAGTACACCTACTACCCGAAAAGAGCACAATAGTCGTGATAGGGGGATTCTGCAAGAACAACAAACACCAGCAGTGCACTGAAAATGGATTCCTGGACCTGAGGACCTGCAAAGCAAGGGGACCAAGTCCAATAGTCGCGAAAGTGTCCGGGGGGGCAGGAGCCCAGAAAACCCCGGATGAAGTTGCAGGGAAACTGCCTCTGGATGGAAGGAGCTTGGAATTCTGCAAGAACGAAGAGGACTAGGAACTTCTCCTACGGATGGAAGATGTCCCACGTCGCGATGAAGGTTGCAGAATTTCTCCCACGCAGAAATACTGCAAACAAGCCTTGCTAGCTGCAAGGGTTGCAGTAGTTGTCGCGGTTCTCAACGGTCTTACCCTCGCAGCGGAGAGGCGTAGGGGAACGGTCCTTGTTCCGACGGGTTCTGCTCTGGCCGAGGTAGGGGCGACCCCTTCCGGTAGCCACGGTGCTGTTTGGTATGAGCGAACCACTATAGTCCGTGCCCTCCAGAAGGAGTCCCAGAGGAAAAACCCCAGTAGGGTAAAAAACCTCCACAGGAACTCCCTGAAACGAAAAGGAGGACACCAGGGTATTAGGACCGCAGTTCAGGAAGGCAGGAAAACAAAGCAATCAGGAACAGACAGGATTCGCAGAAGGATATCAAATAGGAGCGTGACTATCACCAAGGAGTGTTGCAACGCAATGAACAGGCAGTTGGAATCCCCTTAAATACCCCTGGACAGGAAACAGGAAACAGGAAGTAGAACACCGCCATCTTGGATTGGGGAAAAGAAAACAGTAATGAATTAGGTATGTGTGTTAAACAATGCATGCTGGGTAGAGAGGAAGTGGTAAGCATGCTGGGAAGAGAAAAAAGGCAAGTATAAAGAACCCCCAGTGTAAGGGTTCGGTTTGTCCTAGGAACATCGGTAAGTGGTGGTGGGCAGGTGAATACATGCAAGAAAAATAAATGTTAAGCGCATAATGCGCTGTGTGCGGCCATGCCTGAAACCCCCTCGGGGTTTCAGGCTCTGCCGCGTCTGCCTTTAAGGCAGAACTTGAAAAAGGGGGAGCGGCGAGCGCCGTGACCCCCAGACCGGCTCCCTGGAGCCTTCATGGCCCTCGCCGGAGCCGCGGCGACCCCCGCGACCTGGGTGTCTGCCTCGGCGTCTACCGCGGCCCGGGCGTCGGCCGCGGCAAAATTAACGTGCCGCGCCGCGGCAACCTGAGCCCGCGGCCGCGGCGAGCGCCGCGGTGTAACAGTATGCCCCCTCCCCGAGGCCCCGGGTTTGTGAGGGAAGAGCCGAAAAAAGCGGCGGATTAAAAGAGGAGCATGGACTGAAGAGGCATCCTCCCAGGAACACTCACTCAAAGGGTATCCCTTCCAATGAATAAGGTATTGGAGGCGCCCATGGAAAAATCGAGAGTCACAGACCTCCTGCACTTCGTATTCAGGCACATTGTCAACCAACAAAGGAGGGGGACAGGGCAACTGCCTATGAAAGAGATCAGGACGGTAAGGTTTCAGTTGCGAGACATGGAATACTGGGTGGATCTTCCATGTCCGAGGTAGGCGAAGACGCATGGACACTGGGTTGATCTTCTTGAGAATGAGAAAGGGACCATAAAAGCGGGGCTTGAATTTGTTTTGGGTGAGTCGGAGAGGTAGGAATCTAGAGGAGAGCCAGACCTTATCATGGACTTGATATAGAGGAGCCGCACAGCGTCTCCTATCTGCTATTGTCTTCATGCGGGACTTGGCGGACACAAGGTTAGAATGGATAATTCGCTGTATACCCCGTAGCTGTCGAACGAAAGAGGAGATGGCAGGAAGGTTGGAGTTGTCTCTCAGGGGAGTTGGGAAGGCCCTGGGATGGAAACCATAGGAGCCATAGAAAGGAGAGACTTTAGAGGCACTGTGTAGAGAGTTATTATAGGAGAATTCGGCAAGCGGTAAGTAGGGAGCCCAATTACTTTGTGTAGCGTTACAGAAGCTACGTAAGTACTGCTCGAGACCCTGATTGAGTCGTTCTGTTTGTCCATTGGTTTGAGGGTGGAACCCGGATGACAAGGCCACCTGGATCCCCAAGATCTTGCAGAATTGGTTCCAGAAACGGGAGATATATTGGGGACCTCTGTCTGATATAATAACTTGGGGTAGCCCATGTAGCCTGAAAATTTCTTGAGTAAAGACCTGACTTAACTCCTTTGCCGTGGGTAACTTTCTCAAGGCCGTGAAGTGGGCCATCTTGGTGAAGGAGTCCACAGTTACCATTATGACGTGGTTTCCCATTGAGGAAGGTAAGGCGCACATAAAATCGGTGGATATGGTAAGCCATGGGCCTGGGGGAACAGGTAATGGGCGGAGTAAGCCCACAGGTCTGGTTCGGGGTGTCTTGGCTTGAGCACATGTAGGACAGGATAACACATATGCCTCAGTGTCAGCCTTGAGAGTTGGCCACCAGAAAGAGCGAAGCAAAAGATCTTGAGTCGCTTTCACTCCTCGATGACCCGCAATAGGAGAATCATGGCAAATGTGTAAGGCTTCGATTTGCACTGTTTTAGTGGGTAAAAACAGGGCCTTATCATGATAATAGTAGTCATGATCTATGTGCAGCTGTAGACGTAACCTCTTTAGTTCTGTTTCGTGTAGACGGGCATATTCAGACTTAACTTGATCTAAAAAGGTCTGTGCTACCCCTATGATTTTATTGTTGTCGAATAAGTTTTGAACCGCGGAATCACCGCACCCAGGATAACGTCGGGACAGGGCATCCGCCAGGATGTTCTGAGAACCAGGGATGTAGGTGATATAGAAATCATACTGGCTGAAGAAGAAGGCCCATCGAGCTTGCCGGCTATTTTGGCACTGGAAATTTCTTAAACACTGTAGATTTCTATGATCGGTCCGGGCTTCGAAGGGCTCCTTTGATCCCATCAAAAAGTGTCTCCATTCAGTGCACGCGACCTTTAAGGCGAGTAATTCGCGTTCTAGCACGGAATAGTTTCGCTCAGAATCAGATAGAATGTGGGATAGATAGAATACAGGGTGTTCTAGGTCATCATCGTCTTGTCTTTGTAACAAGGCAGCCCCAATGGCTCTTTCTGAGGCGTCTGTGACAACAATGAATTGTTTGCTAGTGTCTGGGTGTCGAAGAATAGGGGCTTGACTAAAGGCTTTCTTTAAGTCCTGAAAAGCTGACTCAGCGCCTGGTGTCCAACAAAAACCTTTCTTTAGGTGTTCCTTTTTGAGGGTTTGAGTAATGAAGCTGGTTCTCTGGGAAAAGTCTGCTATGAACTGCCGGTAGAAGTTGGCTAGTCCCAGAAAACATTGAGTCTCCTTGATGGAAGAAGGAGATGGCCAGTTCAATATAGCCTGTACTTTGTCTGAGTCCATGGCAATTCCGGTTTGGTATATACAGTATCCCAAATATTTCACTTCTATCTGATCAAATTCGCATTTTTCAGGCTTACAGAACAAATGATGTTGTCGGAGTCTTTCTAAGACTTGGCGGATGTGTTTGGAATGTTCCTCTGGATGAACCGAATAAATTAGGATATCGTCAAGATACACTACCACTGTTTGTTGCAAAAGATCAGAAAAGATAGAATCCATGAATCTTTGAAAGATGGACGGGGCATTAGTGAGTCCGAAGGGCATTACTCTATATTCGTAGTGACCAAAAGGTGTTCTAAAGGCGGTCTTCCACTCATCACCTTCTCTGACTCTTAGCAGATGATAGGCTCCTCGGAGATCCAGCTTAGTGAACCTCTTGGCTCCTCTGACTGCTTCTAAGATGTCTTTGATGAGGGGTAGCGGATACCGGTCTTTGATAGTGATCCTGTTTAACCCTCTGAAGTCGATACAGGGACGCAGGTCTTTGGTTTTCTTTGGTACAAAGAAAAGAGGAGCCCCGGCGGGTGAAGAGGAGGGAGTTATTAACCCACTTTGTAGATTCTCATCTAAGTACTCCTTCAGAATTTGTTTCTCTGGTTCGGTGAGGGAGTACATCCGCCCAAAAGGAACTACAGTGTCTGGCTCTAAAGAAATGGCACAGTCGTATTCGCTGTGGGGTGGCAATTCAGGTCTTTCTGGCTTCTGGAATACATCAATATAGTCCTGATACTGTCTGGGAACTCCCTGTAGAACATTAATGGATCCTCCCACCTGGGCAGGTGCTGTTGAGAGACTTTTTGGGGACCAATAATCCCCGGCCGGATAGCAATGGTGTTGACAAAAATGGGAGGATAACGAAATGGTTTTTGTTTCCCAGTTGATGTAAGGATTGTGCCGTGTAAGCCATGGAATTCCCAGGATCATGACATGGTGTGGTGATGAGATTAAGTCAAACGAGAGAATTTCCTGATGTTTACCGAACTGTAAACAGAAAGTAGGGGTGGTGTATTGTACCGGTCCAGAGGCCAAGAGTGACCCATCAACAGTATGTACCTGTTCTGGTATTTCTTTGGGTATTTGTGTTATTTGTTGTTCTTTGGCCCAGGTTTCATCTAAATATAGGCCACTGGCTCCGCAATCCAATAAAGCCAAAGTTCTTGCTTCACGGCCATCAGTTAAATGGAGGGTAACTGGTAAGAGAAAAAGAGCAGTTCCTTCCTCCCTGGAAGAGCAAATAGAAGGTATATCACGATATCCCGTCCTCACCCTTCTTACTGGGGACGGGAGTTGGCGTTTCCCAAGGGCTTGGTTGGACGAATGGGGCAGGCGCGAATTAGGTGACCAGCTGCACCACAATATAGGCAAAGCCCCTTCCTTCGTCTATGTTCCCTTTCGCTGGCGGATAGAGGTCCGCGAGCTGTGTCAATCTGCATGGGCTCTTCCTCGGTATTCCCTTTGGATTCAGGGCGGGCTTCCTCGGAACGATGGGCGAAGGGACGAGATGGTACTGAGTGAAAAGGCAAACGACTCTTCTTTTTCTCCATTCGTCGTTCATTTAACCGATACTCTATAGTTAGTGCTTGGTCCATCAACCCTTTGAGGTTTTCTATCCTGGCAGAATGTACTAGTTCATCTTTGATGTCCTCTCTTAGACCTCTACGGAAGAGTGTCACCAAGGTACGTTCCACCCAGGTTGTTTCTGCAGCTAATTGTCTGAAACGGGTGATGTATTGTAATACATCCTGACTCCCTTGTTGGACTTCGCAAAGAGCCTCTTCTGCTGACGCCTCGAGTCCAGGGCGTTCAAACATCTGTTTAAAAGTAGTGATAAAGGTGGAATAATTAGATAGACAGGGATCGTTTCTGGTTACTAGAGGTGTGGCCCAGGCCAAGGCTGGTCCTGATAAGGCACTAATCAAATACCCCACCTTGGTCTTATCTTGTAAAAATTGCGAGGGGCGAAAGGCAAAGTACACCGTTAAGGCATCCAGGAATTCTTTTAATGTGGTGGGATCCCCGGAAAATCGAGGTGTAGAGGCGGCTACTGCAGGGACATCTGTGGTCCTGGAGGCAAAGGCTTGTCGATAAACAGTATTCTCAGTACGTAATTGCTGGAGTTCTTGAGCCTGTTGTTGTATCGTCGCCAGTAGGTCCTGGTTAGTAGGTTCCGTGTTTACCACTGGGTTATCCATAGTTCCGGACTGCAACAGGAATTGTGGGCGTTGCAATCTGTCGCGGTTCTCAACGGTCTTACCCTCGCAGCGGAGAGGCGTAGGGGAACGGTCCTTGTTCCGACGGGTTCTGCTCTGGCCGAGGTAGGGGCGACCCCTTCCGGTAGCCACGGTGCTGTTTGGTATGAGCGAACCACTACAGTCCGTGCCCTCCAGAAGGAGTCCCAGAGGAAAAACCCCAGTAGGGTAAAAAACCTCCACAGGAACTCCCTGAAACGAAAAGGAGGACACCAGGGTATTAGGACCGCAGTTCAGGAAGGCAGGAAAACAAAGCAATTAGGAACAGACAGGATTCGCAGAAGGATATCAAATAGGAGCGTGACTATCACCAAGGAGTGTTGCAACGCAATGAACAGGCAGTTGGAATCCCCTTAAATACCCCTGGACAGGAAACAGGAAACAGGAAGTAGAACACCGCCATCTTGGATTGGGGAAAAGAAAACAGTAATGAATTAGGTATGTGTGTTAAACAATGCATGCTGGGTAGAGAGGAAGTGGTAAGCATGCTGGGAAGAGAAAAAAGGCAAGTATAAAGAACCCCCAGTGTAAGGGTTCGGTTTGTCCTAGGAACATCGGTAAGTGGTGGTGGGCAGGTGAATACATGCAAGAAAAATAAATGTTAAGCGCATAATGCGCTGTGTGCGGCCATGCCTGAAACCCCCTCGGGGTTTCAGGCTCTGCCGCGTCTGCCTTTAAGGCAGAACTTGAAAAAGGGGGAGCGGCGAGCGCCGTGACCCCCAGACCGGCTCCTTGGAGCCTTCATGGCCCTCGCCGGAGCCGCGGCGACCCCCGCGACCTGGGTGTCTGCCTCGGCGTCTACCGCGGCCCGGGCGTCGGCCGCGGCAAAATTAACGTGCCGCGCCGCGGCAACCTGAGCCCGCAGCCGCGGCGAGCGCCGCGGTGTAACAGTAGTGGTTTTTGGGTGCTGCTGAGGACCACGAAGAACCAGGATGTTGCCCCTTGGAGGAGGAGACAGAGGGGGTGCTCAGCACCTCTGGGAGCTCTCAAAGAAGCAGGCAGCACCCACACAAGTACCTAAACAGGCACTTGGAATATTTGTGAACCGGAGTCCATGCGGAGTTACAAAAGAGGGTCCCACAACGTCAGAGGCCAACTCAGCGGGTTGAGCACTGCAGGATAGAGTGCTGGGGAACCAGGCGAGGCTGTGCATGAAGGAAATCCTGGAAGGGTGCACAGAAGCCGGAGCTTCTGCAAATCAAGCAGTACACAGGTTTGCAGTCTAGCGTGGGGAGGCAAGGACTTACCTCCACCAAACTTGGACTGAAGGATCACTGGACTGTGGGAGACACTTGGATAGAGTTCCTGTGTCCCGGGGACCATGCTCGTCAGGATGAGTGGGGACCCAGAGGACCGGTGATGCAGTCTTTTGGTGCCTGTGTTAGCAGGGGGAAGATTCTGTCGAACCACAGGAGATTTCTTCTTGGCTTCTGGTGCAGGGTGAAGGCAGGAATCCCCCAGAGCATGCACCACCAGGAAACAGTTGAGAAAGCCGGCAGGATGAGGCGCTACAGTGTTCCTGGTAGTCGTCTTGCTACTTTGTTGCGGTTTTGCAGGCGTCATGGAGCAGTAAGCGGTCGATCCATGGTAGAAGTCGATGAGGGAGATGCAGAGAAACTCTGGTGAGCTCTTACATTCGTTATCTGAAGAATTCCCCAAAGCAGAGACCCTAAATAGCCAGAAAAGGAGGTTTGGCTACCAAGAAAGGTAAGAGCCTATCAGAGGGGGCCTCTGACGTCACCTGCTGGCACTGGCCACTCAGAGCAGTCCAGTGTGCCCCCAACCCCTCTGTTTCCTAGATGGCAGAGGTCTGGGACACACTGGAGGAGCTCTGGGCACCTCCCCTGGGAGGTACTGGTCAGGGGAGTGGTCACTCCCCTTTCCTTTGTCCTGTTGCGTGCCAGAGCAGGGCTGGGGGATCCCTGAACCAGTGTAGACTGGCTTATGCAGAGATGGGCACCATCTGTGCCCATCAAAGCATTTCCAGAGGTTGGGGGAGGCTACTCCTCCCCAGCCCTTCACACCTATTTCCAAAGGGAAAGGGTGTAACACCCTCTCTCAGAGGAAATCCTTTGTTCTGCCTTCCTGGGCCAGGGCTGCCTGGACCCCAGGACTTCAGAAACCTGTCTGAGGGGTTGGCAGTAGCTGCAGTGGAAACCCTGGAAAGGCAGTTTGGCAGGACCCGGGTTCTGTGCTAGAGACCCGGAGGTTCATGGGATTGTCCCCCCAATACCAGAATGGTATTGGGGTGACAATTCCATGATCTTAGACATGTTACATGGCCATGTTCGGAGTTACCACTGTGATGCTATACATAGGTAGTGACCTATGTATAGTGCACACGTGTACTGGTGTCCCCACACTCACAAAGTCCAGGGAATTTGTCCTGAACAATGTGGGGGCATCTTGGCTAGTGCCAGGGTGCCCACACACTAAGTAACTTGGCACCCAACCTTCACTAAGTGAAGGTTAGACATATAGGTTACTTATAAGTTACTTATGTGCAGTGGTAAATGGCTGTGAAATAATGTGGACGTTATTTCACTCAGGCTGCAGTGGCAGGCCTATGTAAGAATTGTCAGAGCTCCCTATGGGTGGCAATAGAAATGCTGCAGCCCATAGGGATCTCCTGGAACCCCAATACCCTGGGTACCTCAGTACCATATACAAGGGGATTATATGGGTGTACCAGTATGCCAATGTGAATTGGTAAATGTAGTCACTAGCCTGCAGTGATAAATTTGGAAAGCAGAGGGAGCATAAACACTGAGGTTCTGGTTAGCAGAGCCTCAGTGATACAGTTAGGCACCACACAGGAAACACATACAGGGCACATACTATGAGCACTGGGGTCCTGCCTGGCAGGATCTCAGTGACACAAGGACTAAAACAACATACATACAGTGAAATATGGGGGTAACATGCCAGGCAAGATGGTACTTTCCTACATACTGCGTCTTCTTCACCTCCTGAGGCCTCTGTTCACTATTTGAAAAATTCCTTCATGCACAGCCTGGCCCAGGCCCCTAGAACTCCATCCTGTGATGCTCAACTCGCTGAGTTGTTCCCCAGTGACGTGGGACCATCTTTTGTTGTGCTGCATCAACCGTGTTTTGCACCTCTTTCGTCCCTGGATCCTGTGACTCCCGGGGATGCTGGTGGCATCCTGAGGGCTCTCTAAAGTGCTGAGAGCCCCCTCTTCCTACTCACACGGAGTCGAGGCCCCCAGGTCCGTCCTGGGTCCATCCAGCGCCATTTTGACATAAAATGCACTTTTGTCGTAGCCAATGCTTGTTGATGACTTCCAACACGAAATCACATCTGCAACGATCTTCACATCGTGGAACATCCTTTGCTTGATGCAGCAACCCGTTGGCGTCTTCCTAGGGTGCATTCCTGCAGTCTTCGACTAACAGGAGACTCTTCTTTTCTACCCTCTTCTGGGTTGGCAGGGGCTCCTTTCCTTCCTGGAACTACATTCAACTTCTGGACTTGGCCCCCTTCCTTTGCAGGTCTTCAGGTTCAGGAATCCAACAGTTGTTCTTTGCAGACTTGGTTGGCTACTGCAAAATCCCAATCATGAGGTGTAGTGTGTCCTTAGGACACTTGCAGTATTTTACTCCTGCTTTTCTGGGCTCTGGGGTGGGGTAATTTACTTACCTTTACTGTATTCTTACTCTCCCAGTGATTATGCACACACTACACCCTTCTAGGGAGGAATTTGTGATTCGCATTCCACTTTCTTAGTATAGGGTTTGTGTTGCCCCTACACCTATTTTATCCCATTGCATTCTATAGCATTTCCTAATGTTTGCATTGTTCTATGACTATTAACTTTTCTAATTTTGGTGTCTAGTGTATATATTGTGTATAATACTTACCTCCAGAAGGAGTATTGTCTCTAAGATATTTTTGGTACTGTGTCAGCCAAATAAATACCTTTGTTTTTGTAACACTGAGTATTGTCTTTACTTGTTCTAAGTACTGTGTAACTATAAGTGGTATTGCATGAACTTTGCATGTCTCCAAGTTCAGTCTAAGCTGCCCTGCTGCAGCTACCTGTATCAGCCTAACCTGCTAGAACACTACTGCATTTCACTAATAAGGGATGACTGGGCCTGGTATAAGGTGTAAGTACCCAAGGTACCCACCACAAACCAGGCCAGCCTCCTACACTCCCAGTTGTACTAAGGTGCTTGTTAACAGATACATTTGTTGAAGGAACCTCCCCATGATTGTCAGTTTGCTCCTCTGAGCTTTCCTGGTTGGAATCATCCTCTACCTCTTACCCTGTTTGATCTGGACCAGTGCTGAGTCCCTGGTCATCTTGAAGAAGAAGATTTAAGAGGAACTCCTTATTGGGCTTCTTCCCAATCCCTAAACTTCTTTCAATACAGAGACCCCTCAAACCTTTAAGGTTTAGATTCTCATAGGTAGTCTTGACAACTCTAAGGGTAGCTTCTACAGAAGACATATTGAAAGAGAAAAAGTTTAGGAAAGTGAGTAAAACGAAAAGAATAACAGAGCTAACTTTATAGAGAAAAGAAGGAAACTTTTCAGAACTTTGTAAAAACTTTTGCAAAGTTTAAAGAACTTTTTAGAAAGTTATAAAATTACTTCTAGGTATCTATTATTTATGCTCTAACTATTGGAGCAAGCTTTTCTTGTGAAAAGCACTAGTAACAAAGTGGTAAAGCAATTGCAAGTACTTATCCCACCGCTGACACCAATGCAGGAGGCTGGCCTGGTTTGTAGTGGGTACCTTGGGTACTTTCACCTTATACAAGGTCCAGTTATCCCCTATTAGTGAAATGTAGTAGTGTTCTACCAGCTTAGGCTGATAGACGTAGCTATAACAGAGCAGCTTAGGCTGAACTAGGAGACATGCAAAGCTAATGCAATACCACTTATAGTAGCACAGTACTTATACACAAGTAAAGACAATACTCAGAGTTACCAAAAATAGGTAGTTTATTTGGGTGACACAGTACCAAAAATATCTTAGAGGCAATACTCCTTCTGGAGGTAAGTATTATGCACAATATATATACTAGGCACCAAAATAAGGTAAGTAATTAGACATAGGATGGTGCAAATAATAGGAAATGCTATAGAATGCAATGGGATAAAATAGGTCTAGGGGCAACATAAACCATATACTAAGAAAGTGGAATGTGAATCACAAATTCTCCCCTAGACAAGTGTAGTGTGTGCAGAATCGCTTGGGGAATAAGAATACAGTACAGGTAAGTAAATTACCCCACCCAGAAAAGCAGGAGTAAAGTACTGCAAGTTTCCTTAGGACACACTACACCTCGTGATTGGAATTACTGCAAGAACCAACCAAGTCTGGAAACACCAAACAGTGGATTCCTGGACCTTAAGACCTGCAAAGGAAGGAGACGAA
Source organism: Pleurodeles waltl (assembly GCF_031143425.1). NCBI lineage: Eukaryota > Metazoa > Chordata > Amphibia > Caudata > Salamandridae > Pleurodeles > Pleurodeles waltl. The sequence goes on from NC_090446.1 coordinate 622,747,450, forward strand.
GTCCAGAAGTCAAAAGAAGTTCCAGGAAGGACAGGAGCCCCTTCCAACCCAGAAGAGGGTGCAAAAGAAGAGTCCCTGGTTGGATGAAGACTGACAGAAATGCACCCTAGGAAGACGCCAACGGGTTCCTGCATGATGCAAAGGATGTCCCACATCGTGAAGTTGGATGCAGGGAGTTTTGGCGCTCGATTCCTCCAATAAGTCTTGGTTCCGGAAAAGTCATATTTTGCATCAACTAGGTGCTATTGGACCTATAAGGGACCTGGGGGACTCAACTCTGCGTGAGGAGAAAGAGGGGGCTCTCAGCACTACAGAGATCCCTCAGAGCACCAGATAGCATCCCCGGGAGTCCCAGGACACAGGGAAAAAGGAGGTGCAAAATGCAGTTGGTGCAGTACTGGAAAGGAAGGTTCCACGCCGCTGGAGAACAACTCAGTGAGTTGAGCATCGCAGGATAGAGTGCCGGGGACTGGGACCAGACTGTGCATGAAGGAATTTTGCAAATAGTGCACAGAGGCCTCAGGGGGTGAAGAAGACGTGGTGCACAGTGTAGGAGGCTGGACTGGCTTGTAGTGAGTACCAAGGGGTACTTGCACCTTGCACCAGGCCCAGTTATCCCTTATTAGTGTATAGGGTGTCTAGCAGCTTAGGCTGATAGATAATGGTAGCTTAGCAGAGCAGCTTAGGCTGAACTAGGAGACGTGTGAAGCTACTACAGTACCACTTAGTGTCATATGCACAATATCATAAGAAAACACAATACACAGTTATACTAAAAATAAAGGTACTTTATTTTTATGACAATATGCCAAAGTATCTTAGAGTGTACCCTCAGTGAGAGGATAGGAAATATACACAAGATATATATACACAATAGTAAAAATATGCAGTATAGTCTTAGAAAACAGTGCAAACAATGTATAGTTACAATAGGATGCAATGGGGAAACATAGGGATAGGGGCAACACAAACCATATACTCCAGAAGTGGAATGCGAACCACGAATGGACCCCAAACCTATGTGACCTTGTAGAGGGTCGCTGGGACTATTAGAAAACAGTGAGAGTTAGAAAAATAACCCTCCCCAAGACCCTGAAAAGTGAGTGCAAAGTGCACTAAAGTTCCCCTAAGGACAAAATAGTCGTGTTAGAGGGAAAATGCAAGGAAAACACAAATCAGCAATGCAACAACGATGGATTCCTGACTGAGGGTACCTGTGGAACAAGGGGACCAAGTCCAAAAGTCACAAGCAACTCGGAGATGGGCAGATGCCCAAGAAATGCCAGCGGTTGGTGCAAAGAAGCTCTTACTAGGCTGAAGAACTGTGAATACTGCAGGAACGACAAGGGCTAGAGACTTCCCCTTTGGAGAATGGATCCCCCACGCCTTGGAGAGTTGTGCAGAAGTGTTTTCCCGCCGGATGGACGCCAACAAGCCTTGCTACACGCAAATCGTGCGTTTGGCGTTTTTGGACGCTGCTGGGGCCCAGGAGGGACCAGGAGGTCGTAAATTGGACCTGCAGAGAGAGGGGACGTCGAGCAAGACAAAGAGCCCTCACTGAAGCAGGTAGCACCCGGAGAAGTGCCAGAAACAGGCACTACAAGGATGTGTGAAACGGTGCTTGCCGAAGTTGCACAAAGGAGTCCCACGTCACCGGAGACCAACTTAGAAAGTCGTGCAATGCAGGTTAGAGTGCCGTGGACCCAGGCTTGGCTGTGCACGAAGGATTTCCGCCGGAAGTGCACAGGGGCCGGAGTAGCTTGCAAAGTCGCGGTTCCCAGCAATGCAGCCCAGCGAGGTGAGGCAAGGACTTACCTCCACCAAACTTGGGCTGAAGAGTCACTGGACTGTGGGGGTCACTTGGACGTTGTCGCTGGATTCGAGGGACCTCGCTCGTCGTGCTGAGAGGAGACCCAAGGGACCGGAAATGCAGCTTTTTGGTGCCTGTGGTTGCAGGGGGAAGATTCCGTCGACCCACGGGAGATTTCTTCGGAGCTTCTGGTGCAGAGAGGAGGCAGGCTACCCCCACAGCATGCACAAGCAGGAAAACAGTCGAGAAGGCGGCAGGATCAGCGTTACAGAGTTGCAGTAGTCGTCTTTGCTACTATGTTGCAGGTTTGCAGGCTTCCAGCGCGGTCAGCAGTCGATTCCTTATCAGAAGGTGAAGAGGGAGATGCAGAGGAACTCGGCTGAGCTCATGCATTCGTTATCTAAAGTTTCCCCAGAGACAGAGACCCTAAATAGCCAGAAAAGAGGGTTTGGCTACCTAGGAGAGAGGAAAGGCTACTAACACCTGAAGGAGCCTATCAGCAGGAGTCTCTGACGTCACCTGGTGGCACTGGCCACTCAGAGCAGTCCAGTGTGCCAGCAGCACCTCTGTTTCCAAGATGGCAGAGGTCTGGAGCACACTGGAGGAGCTCTGGACACCTCCCAGGGGAGGTGCAGGTCAGGGGAGTGGTCACTCCCCTTTCCTTTGTCCAGTTTCGCGCCAGAGCAGGGGCTAAGGGGTCCCTGAACCGGTGTAGACTGGCTTATGCAGAATTGGGCACATCTGTGCCCAACAAAGCATTTCCAGAGGCTGGGGGAGGCTACTCCTCCCCTGCCTTCACACCATTTTCCAAAGGGAGAGGGTGTCACACCCTCTCTCAGAGGAAGTTCTTTGTTCTGCCATCCTGGGCCAGGCCTGGCTGGACCCCAGGAGGGCAGCTGCCTGTCTGAGGGGTTGGCAGCAGCAGCAGCTGCAGTGAAATCCCAGGAAGGGCAGTCTGGCAGTACCAGGATTTGTGCTACAGACCACTGGGATCATGGAATTGTACCAACAATGCCAGGATGGCATAGAGGGGGCAATTCCATGATCATAGACATGTTACATGGCCATATTCGGAGTTACCATGGTGAAGCTACATATAGGTAGTGACCTATATGTAGTGCACGCGTGTAATGGTGTCCCCGCATTCACAAAGTTCAGTGAATTGGCTCTGAACAATGTGGGGGCACCTTGGCTAGTGCCAGGGTGCCCTCACACTAAGTAACTTTGCACCTAACCTTTACCAGGTAAAGGTTAGACATATAGGTGACTTATAAGTTACTTAAGTGCAGTGTAAAATGGCTGTGAAATAACGTGGACGTTATTTCACTCAGGCTGCAGTACCCTGGGTACCTCAGTACCATATAGTAGGGAATTATAAGGGTGTTCCAGTAAGCCAATGTAAATTGGTAAAAATGGCCACTAGCCTGTTAGTGACAATTTGAAAGTAATGAGAGAGCATAACCACTGAGGTTCTGGTTAGCAGAGCCTCAGTGAGACAGTTAGGCACCACACAGGGAACATATACATGCACACCTATGAGCACTGGGGCCCTGTGTGACAGGGTCCCAGTGACACATACATATAGGCCACAAACCTATGAGCACTGGGGTCCTGACCAGCAGGATCCCAGTGACACATAACAACCATACTGAAAACATGGTGTTTTCACTGTGAGCACTGAGGCCTGGCTATCAGGATCCCAGTGAGACAGTGAAAACAGTGACAAACACCCTGACATACACTCACAAACAGGCCAAAAGTGGGGGTAACAAGGCTAGAAAGAGGCTACCTTCTCACACAACCCCCCCCCAAACGAAGGACAATAAGGCTAACCTTGGCCAGTTGAGACTTTATTGTCTAAGTGGTGATAAGTAGAGAGTAGCTCTGCAATAGACTGGTTACTCCCTTTATCGTCCACTATATGGTTACTTCCCTGTGGGGATGTAAACCACCCTGTTTGAAGTTTTTTAGCTAAGCAACAATGTGAAGATGTATTTTCAGAGTTTCTATCAGTAAGTTTTAGTTTAGAGAAGTGTGAATTGTCCACTGAACCTATTTGTAGTGATGGAAATGCCAGACAGGGATGCTGTCTCAGAAAAGCCATAGCTGGGCAAAAACGTTGTCCATCTGGCTGGAAGAGAGAACAGGGATGCTGTTTCTCTTGAGTTGGAGCAGGGCAGGGATGCTGTCCTATGAGCTCCACACTAGGGCAGGGATGCTGTCCTAAGTGTTGTGAGGTAGTGCAGGGTTTCTGCACTAAAGTTTCTCTGGGAGGGTTGGAGGGATGCTCCATGTTAACTAAAATGGTGCTGTTTTTCTCACCAATGTTAGTTATCCCACAGAGAGGTACTTCCACCTCAGGGAGTCCAGCTTTGACATCTGATGATTCCCTTGGAACAGGTGCCACCCCAGGAGAGGTTTCTCCCACCACAGGAATAGTATCCTGAATGGTAGGGTGGTTAGGGGATACTGTGATACCCTTTTTACCTGTTGATGGAGAGGGATCCTGAGTTTTCAGGCCTTCTCTCCTTTGCTTTTTCATTTCACTTGAAATGAGAGGGAACAATTCCTCAGGGATGCCCAGCATGGCTGCATGGGCATAAAACTCTACATCAGCCCAACCTGAGGCCTCTAGGTCATTACCTAAGAGACAGTCTACAGGTAAGCTAGGTGATACCACCACCTGCTTAGGGCCAGTAACTCCACCCCAACTAAACTGAATTATAGCTAAGGGAAGAAACTTAGTGGAGTTATGGACATCAATAATCTTATACTGTTGTCCAATGATGTGTTGTTCAGGAGGCACTAGGTTTTCAGTCACCAAAGTGAAACTGGCACCTGTGTCCCTGTAGGCCAAGGCCTCAACACCATTTATTGAAACTGTCTGCCTGTACTTATCCATTGTAAGGGGACAAGCAGCCAGTGTGGCAAGGCCAATGCCACTAGGTGTGACAGAAACTGTCTTGGGACTGATGACATCAGTTTTCACTATGGACCCATAAGTGAACCCAACTACACCCTTTGCTTGACTGTTGCCAGCAGTCCCACCACTAGTACCACTACTGCTAGGGGCACTAGAGCTTGATGTATTAGTGGTGGTAGGATCAGGGGGTTTACCTGGACAGGACTTATCCCCTGGCCTATGGCCTCTATTTTTACACACAAAGCACCAAGGCTTTTTAATGTGTGCAGGTTGGGAAGAAGAGGAAGAATTTGTTTTATCCTCACCCTCTGAAGAGTGTTTAAGATTTGAAGTGGGATCTTTGGTTTTACCCTTATCCCCATGCTTATCTTGAGATGTTTCACCATCTTTCTTCTTATTGCCATCTTTGTCACCCCCTGTATGAACTTTTCTGTTCACCCTTGTTCTGACCCATTTGTCTGCCTTCTTTCCCAATTCTTGGGGAGAGGTCAGATCAGAGTCTACCAGGTACTGGTGCAACAAATCAGACACACAATTATTAAGTATATGCTCTCTCAGGATTGTGTTATACAGGCTTTCATAATCAGTAACTTTACTGCCATGTAACCACCCCTCCAAGGCCTTCACTGAATGGTCAATGAAATCAACCCAGTCTTGTGAAGAATCCTTTTTGGTCTCTCTGAACTTTATCCTGTACTGTTCAGTGGTTAAGCCATAACCATCCAGGAGTGCATTCTTAAGAACTGTAAAATTATTGGCATCATTTTCTTTCACAGTAAGGAGCCTATCCCTACCTTTTCCACTAAATGATAGCCATAGGATAGCAGCCCACTGCTTTTGAGGGACATCCTGTACAGCACAGGCCCTCTCAAGTGCAGCAAACCACTTGTTAATGTCATCCCCCTCCTTATAAGGGGGGACTATCTTGTGCAGATTCCTGGAATCATGCTCTTTTGCAGGATGACTATGGGGAATACTGCTGCTGCCACCATGGGTATCTAAACCCAACTTCTGTCTTTCCCTCTCTATTTCTAAAGACTGTCTATCCAAATCCAGCTGTTGCTTCTTGAGCTTCAGTCTGGTTTGTTCCACTCTCAATCTATTGAGCTCCCTTTCTAACAATCTGTCATCAGGGTGGGTGGGAGGGACATTTCTAGATACAGAGGTATGATGGGAATGAACAGAAGGAGACCTGTCCCTTACAGAGGGCACCCTAACAGCTTGGCTACCAGCATAATGTGAGAGCACATCATCAGTATGATGTGATTCAACCTCTGTACCAACTATGCTAGACTGTCTAGTAATGGGCAGGCTGAGAAGTTTCTTTCCTGAACCTTTTCCTGGGGGAGTCCCTGGATCAGATTGAGAACCATTAGCTACTTTTTCTACAGATTGGGCACTTATGGCCTTATCCTGTACTCTAAGCATATTAATTAACAGTTCTAAGGAAGGATTCTTCCCTACACTCAAACCTCTCTCTATGCAGAGACTCCTTGCTCCTTTCCAGCTAAGGTGATCATATGCAAGTTTGGACAGTTCAACATTTTTTCCTGTGCCAGACATTTTTTAGAGAGAGTTAAAGTGATAGAAAAAGAGAAAAAAGTTTTCAGAACTTTTTGGAAAGACAGAAAAAAAAACTTTTTAAACTTTTAAGAACTTTTTGAAAGTTTAGAAGTACTTTTCAGCACTTAGAAAAGAGTGAAAAGAGGAAATGCAAAACTTTTTGGCTATGTGTATATACACTGACCTTGTTTTGTATATTTTTCTCTTATGAAAAGTACAATGACAAGAGTGGTAAGTAGTCTCAAGCACTTATCCCACCACTGCACAACCAATGTAGGAGGCTGGACTGGCTTGTAGTGAGTACCAAGGGGTACTTGCACCTTGCACCAGGCCCAGTTATCCCTTATTAGTGTATAGGGTGTCTAGCAGCTTAGGCTGATAGATAATGGTAGCTTAGCAGAGCAGCTTAGGCTGAACTAGGAGACGTGTGAAGCTACTACAGTACCACTTAGTGTCATATGCACAATATCATAAGAAAACACAATACACAGTTATACTAAAAATAAAGGTACTTTATTTTTATGACAATATGCCAAAGTATCTTAGAGTGTACCCTCAGTGAGAGGATAGGAAATATACACAAGATATATATACACAATAGTAAAAATATGCAGTATAGTCTTAGAAAACAGTGCAAACAATGTATAGTTACAATAGGATGCAATGGGGAAACATAGGGATAGGGGCAACACAAACCATATACTCCAGAAGTGGAATGCGAACCACAAATGGACCCCAAACCTATGTGACCTTGTAGAGGGTCGCTGGGACTATTAGAAAACAGTGAGAGTTAGAAAAATAACCCTCCCCAAGACCCTGAAAAGTGAGTGCAAAGTGCACTAAAGTTCCCCTAAGGACAAAATAGTCGTGTTAGAGGGAAAATGCAAGGAAAACACAAATCAGCAATGCAACAACGATGGATTCCTGACTGAGGGTACCTGTGGAACAAGGGGACCAAGTCCAAAAGTCACAAGCAACTCGGAGATGGGCAGATGCCCAAGAAATGCCAGCGGTTGGTGCAAAGAAGCTCTTACTAGGCTGAAGAACTGTGAATACTGCAGGAACGACAAGGGCTAGAGACTTCCCCTTTGGAGAATGAATCCCCCACGCCTTGGAGAGTCGTGCAGAAGTGTTTTCCCGCCGGATGGACGCCAACAAGCCTTGCTACACGCAAATCGTGCGTTTGGCGTTTTTGGACGCTGCTGGGGCCCAGGAGGGACCAGGAGGTCGTAAATTGGACCTGCAGAGAGAGGGGACGTCGAGCAAGACAAAGAGCCCTCACTGAAGCAGGTAGCTCCCGGAGAAGTGCCAAAAACAGGCACTACGAGGATGCATGAAACGGTGCTCGCCGAAGTTGCACAAAGGAGTCCCACGTCGCTGGAGACCAACTTAGAAAGTCGTGCAATGCAGGTTAGAGTGCCGTGGACCCAGGCTTGGCTGTGCACGAAGGATTTCCGCCGGAAGTGCACAGGGGCCAGAGTAGCTTGCAAAGTCGCGGTTCCCAGCAATGCAGCCCAGCGAGGTGAGGCAAGGACTTACCTCCACCAAACTTGGGCTGAAGAGTCACTAGACTGTGGGGGTCACTTGGACGTTGTCGCTGGATTCGAGGGACCTCGCTCGTCGTGCTGAGAGGAGACCCAAGGGACCGGTAATGCAGCTTTTTGGTGCCTGCGGTTGCAGGGGGAAGATTCCGTCGACCCACGGGAGATTTCTTCGGAGCTTCTGGTGCAGAGAGGAGGCAGGCTACCCCCACAGCATGCACAAGCAGGAAAACAGTCGAGAAGGCGGCAGGATCAGCGTTACAGAGTTGCAGTAGTCGTCTTTGCTACTATGTTGCAGGTTTGCAGGCTTCCAGCGCGGTCAGCAGTCGATTCCTTATCAGAAGGTGAAGAGGGAGATGCAGAGGAACTCGGCTGAGCTCATGCATTCGTTATCTAAAGTTTCCCCAGAGACAGAGACCCTAAATAGCCAGAAAAGAGGGTTTGGCTACCTAGGAGAGAGGAAAGGCTACTAACACCTGAAGGAGCCTATCAGCAGGAGTCTCTGACGTCACCTGGTGGCACTGGCCACTCAGAGCAGTCCAGTGTGCCAGCAGCACCTCTGTTTCCAAGATGGCAGAGGTCTGGAGCACACTGGAGGAGCTCTGGACACCTCCCAGGGGAGGTGCAGGTCAGGGGAGTGGTCACTCCCCTTTCCTTTGTCCAGTTTCGCGCCAGAGCAGGGGCTAAGGGGTCCCTGAACCGGTGTAGACTGGCTTATGCAGAATTGGGCACATCTGTGCCCAACAAAGCATTTCCAGAGGCTGGGGGAGGCTACTCCTCCCCTGCCTTCACACCATTTTCCAAAGGGAGAGGGTGTCACACCCTCTCTCAGAGGAAGTTCTTTGTTCTGCCATCCTGGGCCAGGCCTGGCTGGACCCCAGGAGGGCAGCTGCCTGTCTGAGGGGTTGGCAGCAGCAGCAGCTGCAGTGAAACCCCAGGAAGGGCAGTCTGGCAGTACCAGGATTTGTGCTACAGACCACTGGGATCATGGAATTGTACCAACAATGCCAGGATGGCATAGAGGGGGCAATTCCATGATCATAGACATGTTACATGGCCATATTCGGAGTTACCATGGTGAAGCTACATATAGGTAGTGACCTATATGTAGTGCACGCGTGTAATGGTGTCCCCGCACTCACAAAGTTCAGTGAATTGGCTCTGAACAATGTGGGGGCACCTTGGCTAGTGCCAGGGTGCCCTCACACTAAGTAACTTTGCACCTAACCTTTACCAGGTAAAGGTTAGACATATAGGTGACTTATAAGTTACTTAAGTGCAGTGTAAAATGGCTGTGAAATAACATGGACGTTATTTCACTCAGGCTGCAGTGGCAGGCCTGTGTAAGAATTGTCAGAGCTCCCTATGGGTGGCAAAAGGAATGCTGCAGCCCATAGGGATCTCCTGGAACCCCAATACCCTGGGTACCTCAGTACCATATACTAGGGAATTATAAGGGTGTTCCAGTAAGCCAATGTAAATTGGTAAAAATGGTCACTAGCCTGTTAGTGACAATTTGAAAGTAATGAGAGAGCATAACCACTGAGGTTCTGGTTAGCAGAGCCTCAGTGAGACAGTTAGGCACCACACAGGGAACATATACATGCACACCTATGAGCACTGGGGCCCTGTGTGACAGGGTCCCAGTGACACATACATATAGGCCACAAACCTATGAGCACTGGGGTCCTGACCAGCAGGATCCCAGTGACACATAACAACCATACTGAAAACATGGTGTTTTCACTATGAGCACTGAGGCCTGGCTATCAGGATCCCAGTGAGACAGTGAAAACAGTGACAAACACCCTGACATACACTCACAAACAGGCCAAAAGTGGGGGTAACAAGGCTAGAAAGAGGCTACCTTCTCACACACAGTGTTACTGTTGTTCTGAGGGAAGGCAAGGTCTTACCTCCTCCAAATTGCGACAGCAGGACCTCAAGACAGACTGTGTTGATGGGGTCCACCCTCTCTGTTCCAAGGAGCATACTCGTCGCCAGGAGAGGAGTCCAAGAGAACTGGTAGTCGACTTAGAAGGTGTCTGCGTGAGCAGGGAACTGACTTTGTCACCCAATGGGAGATTTCTTTGGTCCTTGTGGTGCACGGTGAAGACAGGGAGTCCTCAGAGTGTGCACACAGTGGAACCTGGTGCAGTTGCTGGCTGGAGCTGAAGTTGCAGAAGAAAGGTATCCCTTGTGGATACTTTGTTTCTGTTACAGCGGTTCCTGGAGCAGGCTGTGGTTGATCCGAGGTCAGAGGATGAAGTAATAGTTACAGAGGATTCCTGCTGGAAACTTTCAAGTAGAATCTGAAGAGAACCCACAGGAGAGACCCTAAATAGCCCTGAGAGGGGGATTGGCTACCTTATCAGGCAAGGACCTATCAGAAGAGGTCTCTGACACCACCTGCTGGCACTGGCCACTCAGAGCCCTCCAGAGTGCCCCCACACCTTGCAAAGCTAGACGGCTGAAGTCTGGGACACACTGGAAGAGCTCTGGGCACCACGCCTGGGGTGTTGATGGACAAGGGAGTGGTCACTCCCCTTTCCTTTGTCCAGTTTCGCGCCGGAGCAGGGGACAAGGGGTCCCTGAACCGGTGTAGACTGGATTATGCAAGGAGGGCACCATTTGTGCCCTTCAAAGCATTTTCAGAGACTCTGGGAAGCTACCATGCCCATGCCTGGAACACCTATTTCCAAAGGGAGAGGGTGTAACACCCTGCTCCCAAAAGAAATGCTTTGTTCTGCCTTCCATGGACTGAGTTGCCCAGACCCCAGGAGGGCAGAACCCTGTCTGTGAGGTGGCAGCAGCTGTAGCTGCAGTGTAAGCCTGTAGGAGGCTGGACTGGCTTGTAGTGAGTACCAGGGGGTACTTGCACCTTGCACCAGGCCCAGTTATCCCTTATTAGTGTATAGGGTGTCTAGCAGCTTAGGCTGATAGATAATGGTAGCTTAGCAGAGCAGCTTAGGCTGAACTAGGAGACGTGTGAAGCTACTACAGTACCACTTAGTGTCATATGCACAATATCATAAGAAAACACAATACACAGTTATACTAAAAATAAAGGTACTTTATTTTTATGACAATATGCCAAAGTATCTTAGAGTGTACCCTCAGTGAGAGGATAGGAAATATACGCAAGATATATATACACAATAGCAAAAATATGCAGTATAGTCTTAGAAAACAGTGCAAACAATGTATAGTTACAATAGGATGCAATGGGGAAACATAGGGATAGGGGCAACACAAACCATATACTCCAAAAGTGGAATGCGAACCACGAATGGACCCCAAACCTATGTGACCTTGTAGAGGGTCGCTGGGACTATTAGAAAATAGTGAGAGTTAGAAAAATAACCCTCCCCAAGACCCTGAAAAGTGAGTGCAAAGTGCACTAAAGTTCCCCTAAGGACAAAGAAGTCGTGTTAGAGGAATAATGCAGGAAAGACACAAACCAACAATGCAACAACTGTGGATTTCCAATCTAGGGTACCTGTGGAACAAGGGGACCAAGTCCAAAAGTCACAAGCAAGTCGGAGATGGGCAGATGCCCAGGAAATGCCAGCTGCGGGTGCAAAGAAGCTTCGACGGGACAGAAGAAGCTGAGGTTTCTGCAGGAACGAAAAGGGCTAGAGACTTCCCCTTTGGTGGACCGATCCCTCTCGCCTTGGAGAGTCGTGCAGAAGTGTTTTCCCGCCGGAAGGACGCCAACAAGCCTTGCTAGACGCAAATCGTGCATTTGGCGTTTTTGGACGTTGCCGGGGCCTAGGAGGGACCAGGAGGTTGCAAATTGGAACTGAAGAGAGAGGGGACGTCGAGCAAGAAAAAGAGCCCACACTGAAGCAGGTAGCACCCGGAGAAGTGCCAGAAACAGGCACTACGAGGATGCGTGAAACGGTGCTCGCCGAAGTTGCACAAAGGAGTCCCACGTCGCCGGAGACCAACTTAGACAGTCGTGCAATGCAGGTTAGAGTGCCGTGGACCCAGGCTTGGCTGTGCACAAAGGATTTCCGCCGGAAGTGCACAGGGGCCGGAGTAGCTGCAAAAGTCGCGGTTCCCAGCAATGCAGCCCAGCGAGGTGAGGCAAGGACTTACCTCCACCAAACTTGGACTGAAGAGTCACTGGACTGTGGGGGTCACTTGGACAGAGTTGCTGGATTCGAGGGACCTCGCTCGTCGTGCTGAGAGGAGACCCAAGGGACCGGTAATGCAGCTTTTTGGTGCCTGCGGTTGCAGGGGGAAGATTCCGTCGACCCACGGGAGATTTCTTCGGAGCTTCTGGTGCAGAGAGGAGGCAGACTACCCCCACAGCATGCACAAGCAGGAAAACAGTCGAGAAGGTGGCAGGATCAGCGTTACAGAGTTGCAGTAGTCGTCTTTGCTACTATGTTGCAGTTTTGCAGGCTTCCAGCGCGGTCAGCAGTCGATTCCTTATCAGAAGGTGAAGAGAGAGATGCAGAGGAACTCGGCTGAGCTCTTGCATTCGTTATCTGAAGTTTCCCCAGAGACAGAGACCCTAAATAGCCAGAAAAGAGGGTTTGGCCACCTAGGAGAGAGGATAGGCTAGCAACACCTGAAGGAGCCTATCCCAAGGAGTCTCTGACGTCACCTGGTGGCACTGGCCACTCAGAGCAGTCCAGTTTGCCAGCAGCACCTCTGTTTCCAAGATGGCAGAGGTCTGGAGCACACTGGAGGAGCTCTGGACACCTCCCAGGGGAGGTGCAGGTCAGGGGAGTGGTCACTCCCCTTTCCTTTGTCCAGTTTCGCGCCAGAGCAGGGGCTAAGGGGTCCCTGAACCGGTGTAGACTGGCTTATGCAGAATTGGGCACATCTGTGCCCAACAAAGCATTTCCAGAGGCTGGGGGAGGCTACTCCTCCCCTGCCTTCACACCATTTTCCAAAGGGAGAGGGTGTCACACCCTCTCTCAGAGGAAGTTCTTTGTTCTGCCATCCTGGGCCAGGCCTGGCTGGACCCCAGGAGGGCAGCTGCCTGTCTGAGGGGTTGGCAGCAGCAGCTGCAGTGAAACCCCAGGAAGGGCAGTTTGGCAGTACCAGGGTCTGTGCTACAGACCCCTGGGATCATGGGATTGTGCCAACTATGCCAGGATGGCATAGAGGGGGCAATTCCATGATCATAGACATGTTACATGGCCATATTCGGAGTTACCATTGTGAAGCTACATATAGGTAGTGACCTATATGTAGTGCACGCGTGTAATGGTGTCCCCGCACTCACAAAGTTCAGGGAATTGGCTCTGAACAATGTGGGGGCACCTTGGCTAGTGCCAGGGTGCCCTCACACTAAGTAACTTTGCACCTAACCTTTACCAGGTAAAGGTTAGACATATAGGTGACTTATAAGTTACTTAAGTGCAGTGTAAAATGGCTGTGAAATAACGTGGACGTTATTTCACTCAGGCTGCAGTGGCAGGCCTGTGTAAGATTTGTCAGAGCTCCCTATGGGTGGCAAAAGAAATGCTGCAGCCCATAGGGATCTCCTGGAACCCCAATACCCTGGGTACCTCAGTACCATATACTAGGGAATTATAAGGGTGTTCCAGTAAGTCAATGTAAATTGGTAAAATTGGTCACCAGCCTGTTAGTGACAATTTGAAAGTAATGAGAGAGCATAACCACTGAGGTTCTGGTTAGCAGAGCCTCAGTGAGACAGTTAGGCACCACACAGGGAACATATACATGCACACCTATGAGCACTGGGGCCCTGTGTGACAGGGTCCCAGTGACACATACATATAGGCCACAAACCATTGAGCACTGGGGTCCTGACCAGCAGGATCCCAGTGACACATAACAAACATACTGAAAACATAGTGTTTTCACTATGAGCACTGAGGCCTGGCTATCAGGATCCCAGTGAGACAGTGAAAACAGTGACAAACACCCTGACATACACTCACAAACAGGCCAAAAGTGGGGGTAACAAGGCTAGAAAGAGGCTACCTTCTCACACAACCCCCCCCAAACGAAGGACAATAAGGCTAACCTTGGCCAGTTGAGACTTTATTGTCTAAGTGGTGATAAGTAGAGAGTAGCTCTGCAATAGACTGGTTACTCCCTTTATCATCCACTATATGGTTACTTCCCTGTGGGGATGTAAACCACCCTGTTTGAAGTTTTTTAGCTAAGCAACAATGTGAAGATGTATTTTCAGAGTTTCTATCAGTAAGTTTTAGTTTAGAGCAGTGGGAATTGTCCACTGAACCTATTTGTAGTGATGGAAATGCCAGACAGGGATGCTGTCTCAGAAAAGCCATAGCTGGGCAAAAACTTTGTCCATATGGCTGGAAGAGAGAACAGGGATGCTGTTTCTCTTGGGTTGGAGCAGGGCAGGGATGCTGTCCTATCAGCTCCACACTAGGGCAGGGATGCTGTCCTAAGTGTTGTGAGGCAGTGCAGGGTTTCTGCACTAAAGTTTCTCTGGGAGGGTTGGAGGGATGCTCCATGTTAACCAAAATGGTGCTCTTTTTGTCACCAATGTTAGTTATCCCACAGAGAGGTACTTCTACCTCAGGGAGTCCAGCTTTGCCAGCTGATGATTCCCTTGGAACAGGTGCCACCCCAGGAGAGGTTTCTCCCACCACAGGAATGGTATCCTGAATGGTAGGGTGGTTAGGGGATACTGTGATACCCTTTTTACCTGTTGATGGAGAGGGATCTTGAGTTTTCAGGCCTTCTCTCCTTTGCTTTTTCATTTCAGTAGAAATGAGAGGGAACAATTCCTCAGGGATGCCCAGCATGGCTGCATGGGCATAAAACTCTACATCAGCCCAACCTGAGGCCTCTAGGTCATTACCTAAGAGACAGTCTACAGGCAAGCTAGGTGATACCACCACCTGCTTAGGGCCAGTAACTCCACCCCAACTAAACTGAATTATAGCTAAGGGAAGAAACTTAGTGGAGTTATGGACATCAATAATCTTATACTGTTGTCCAATGATGTGTTGATCAGGGTGCACTAGGTTTTCAGTCACCAAAGTGAAACTGGCACCTGTGTCCCTGTAGGCCAAGGCCTCAACACCATTTATTGTAACTGTCTGCCTGTACTTATCCATTGTAAGGGGAGAAGCAGTCAGTGTGGCAAAGCCAGTGCCACTAGGTGTGACAGAAACTGTCTTGGGACTGATGACATCAGTTTCCACTATGGACCCATAAGTGAACCCAACTACACCCTTTGCTTGACTGTTGCCAGCTGTCCCACCACTAGTACCACTACTGCTAGGGGCACTAGAGCTTGATGTATTAGTGGTGGTAGGCTCAGGGGGTTTACCTGGACAGGACTTATCCCCTGGCCTATGGCCTCTATTTTTACACACAAAGCACCAAGGCTTTTTAATGTGTGCAGGTTGGGAAGAAGAGGAAGAATTTGTTTTATCCCCACCCTCTGAAGAGTGTTTAAGATTTGAAGTGGGATCTTTGGTTTTACCCTTATCCCCATGCTTATCTTGAGATTTTTCACCATCTTTCTTCTTATTGCCATCTTTGTCACCCCCTGTATGAACTTTTCTGTTCACCCTTGTTCTGACCCATTTGTCTGCCTTCTTTCCCAATTCTTGGGGAGAGGTCAGATCAGAGTCTACCAGGTACTGGTGCAACAAATCAGACACACAATTATTAAGTATATGCTCTCTCAGGATTGTGTTATACAGGCTTTCATAATCAGTAACTTTACTGCCATGTAACCACCCCTCCAAGGCCTTCACTGAATGGTCAATGAAATCAACCCAGTCTTGTGAAGAATCCTTTTTGGTCTCTCTGAACTTTATCCTGTACTGTTCAGTGGTTAAGCCATAACCATCCAGGAGTGCATTCTTAAGAACTTGGAAATTATTAGCATCATTTTCTTTCACAGTAAGGAGCCTATCCCTACCTTTTCCACTAAATGATAGCCATAGGATAGCAGCCCACTGCCTTTGAGGGACATCCTGTACAACACAGGCCCTCTCAAGTGCAGCAAACCACTTGTTAATGTCATCCCCCTCCTTATAAGGGGGAACTATCTTGTGCAGATTCCTGGAATCATGCTCTTTTGCAGGATGACTATGGGGAATACTGCTGCTGCCACCATGGGTATCTAAACCCAACTTCTGTCTTTCCTTCTCTAATTCAAAAGACTGTCTATCCAAATCCAGCTGTTGCTTTTTAAGCTTCAGTCTGGTTTGTTCCACCCTCAACTTATTGAGTTCCCTCTCTAACATTCTGTCATCAGGGTTGGTGGGAGGGACATTTCTAGAAACAGAGCTAAGATGGGAATGAACCGAAGGAGACCTGTCCCTTACAGAAGCCACCCTAACAGCTTGGTTTACAGAAACATTACTACCAGTATGGTGAGAATAAATGCTTTTGCTATGATGTGAGACAACACTATTTATTTGGTGTGGCTCATCATCATTACCATCTATGCTAGATTGTCTAGTAATGGGCAGGCTAGGAAGTTTCTTTCCTGAATCTTTTCCTGGGGGAGTCCCTGAATCAGATTGGGAACTATTAGGTACTTTTTCAACAGATGGGGCACCCATGGCCTTATCCTGTCCTCTAAGCATATTAAGTAACAGTTCCAAGGAAGGATTTTTCCCTACACTCAAACCTCTCTCTATACAGAGACTCCTTGCTCTTTTCCAGCTAAGGTTGTCATATGCAAGTTTGGACAGATCAACACTTTGGCCTGTGCCAGACATTTTTAAAGAGAGTTAAAGTGATAGAAAAAGAAAAAACAAGTTTTCAGAACTTTTTGGAAAGACAGAAAAAACTTTTTAAACTTTTAAGAACTTTTTGAAAGTTTAGAAGTACTTTTCAGCACTTAGAAAAGAGTGAAAAGAGGAAATGCAAAACTTTTTGGCTATGTGTATATACACTGACCTTGTTTTGTATATTTTTCTCTTATGAAAAGTACAATGACAAGAGTGGTAAGTAGTCTCAAGCACTTATCCCACCACTGCACAACCAATGTAGGAGGCTGGACTGGCTTGTAGTGAGTACCAGGGGGTACTTGCACCTTGCACCAGGCCCAGTTATCCCTTATTAGTGTATAGGGTGTCTAGCAGCTTAGGCTGATAGATAATGGTAGCTTAGCAGAGCAGCTTAGGCTGAACTAGGAGACGTGTGAAGCTACTACAGTACCACTTAGTGTCATATGCACAATATCATAAGAAAACACAATACACAGTTATACTAAAAATAAAGGTACTTTATTTTTATGACAATATGCCAAAGTATCTTAGAGTGTACCCTCAGTGAGAGGATAGGAAATATACACAAGATATATATACACAATAGCAAAAATATGCAGTATAGTCTTAGAAAACAGTGCAAACAATGTATAGTTACAATAGGATGCAATGGGGAAACATAGGGATAGGGGCAACACAAACCATATACTCCAAAAGTGGAATGCGAACCACGAATGGACCCCAAACCTATGTGACCTTGTAGAGGGTCGCTGGGACTATTAGAAAATAGTGAGAGTTAGAAAAATAACCCTCCCCAAGACCCTGAAAAGTGAGTGCAAAGTGCACTAAAGTTCCCCTAAGGACAAAGAAGTCGTGTTAGAGGAATAATGCAGGAAAGACACAAACCAACAATGCAACAACTGTGGATTTCCAATCTAGGGTACCTGTGGAACAAGGGGACCAAGTCCAAAAGTCACAAGCAAGTCGGAGATGGGCAGATGCCCAGGAAATGCCAGCTGCGGGTGCAAAGAAGCTTCGACTGGACAGAAGAAGCTGAGGTTTCTGCAGGAAGAAAAGGGCTAGAGACTTCCCCTTTGGTGGACGGATCCCTCTCGCCTTGGAGAGTCGTGCAGAAGTGCTTTCCCGCCGGAACGACGCTAACAAGCCTTGCTAGACGCAAATCGTGCGTTTGGCGTTTTTGGACGCTGCCGGGGCCCAGGAGGGACCAGGAGGTCGCAAATTGGACCTGAAGAGAGAGGGGACGTCAAGCAAGACAAAGAGCCCTCACTGAAGCAGGTAGCACCCGGAGAAGTGCCAGAAACAGGCACTACGAGGATGCGTGAAACGGTGCTCGCCGAAGTTGCACAAAGGAGTCCCACGTCGCCCGAGACCAACTTAGAAAGTCGTGCAATGCAGGTTAGAGTGCCGTGGACCCAGGCTTGGCTGTGCACAAAGGATTTCCGCCGGAAGTGCACAGGGGCTGGAGTAGCTGCAAAAGTCGCGGTTCCCAGCAATGCAGCCCAGCGAGGTGAGACAAGGACTTACCTCCACCAAACTTGGACTGAAGAGTCACTGGACTGTGGGGTTCACTTGGACAGAGTCGCTGGATTCGAGGGACCTCGCTCGTCGTGCTGAGAGGAGAGCCAAGGGACCGGTAATGCAGCTTTTTGGTGCCTGCGGTTGCAGGGGGAAGATTCCGTCGACCCACGGGAGATTTCTTCGGAGCTTCTGGTGCAGAGAGGAGGCAGACTACCCCCACAGCATGCACAAGCAGGAAAACAGTCGAGAAGGCGGCAGGATCAGCGTTACAGAGTTGCAGTAGTCGTCTTTGCTACTATGTTGCAGTTTTGCAGGCTTCCAGCGCGGTCAGCAGTCGATTCCTTATCAGAAGGTGAAGAGAGAGATGCAGAGGAACTCGGCTGAGCTCTTGCATTCGTTATCTGAAGTTTCGCCAGAGACAGAGACCCTAAATAGCCAGAAAAGAGGGTTTGGCTACCTAGGAGAGAGGATAGGCTAGCAACACCTGAAGGAGCCTATCCCAAGGAGTCTCTGACGTCACCTGGTGGCACTGGCCACTCAGAGCAGTCCAGTGTGCCAGCAGCACCTCTGTTTCCAAGATGGCAGAGGTCTGGAGCACACTGGAGGAGCTCTGGACACCTCCCAGGGGAGGTGCAGGTCAGGGGAGTGGTCACTCCCCTTTCCTTTGTCCAGTTTCGCGCCAGAGCAGGGGCTAAGGGGTCCCTGAACCGGTGTAGACTGGCTTATGCAGAATTGGGCACATCTGTGCCCAACAACGCATTTCCAGAGGCTCGGGGAGGCTACTCCTCCCCTGCCTTCACACCATTTTCCAAAGGGAGAGGGTGTCACACCCTCTCTCAGAGGAAGTTCTTTGTTCTGCCATCCTGGGCCAGGCCTGGCTGGACCCCAGGAGGGCAGCTGCCTGTCTGAGGGGTTGGCAGCAGCAGCTGCAGTGAAACCCCAGGAAGGGCAGTTTGGCAGTACCAGGGTCTGTGCTACAGACCCCTGGGATCATGGGATTGTGCCAACTATGCCAGGATGGCATAGAGGGGGCAATTCCATGATCATAGACATGTTACATGGCCATATTCGGAGTTACCATTGTGAAGCTACATATAGGTAGTGACCTATATGTAGTGCACGCGTGTAATGGTGTCCCCGCACTCACAAAGTTCAGGGAATTGGCTCTGAACAATGTGGGGGCACCTTGGCTAGTGCCAGGGTGCCCTCACACTAAGTAACTTTGCACCTAACCTTTACCAGGTAAAGGTTAGACATATAGGTGACTTATAAGTTACTTAAGTGCAGTGTAAAATGGCTGTGAAATAAGGTGGACGTTATTTCACTCAGGCTGCAGTGTTAGGCCTGTGTAAGATTTGTCAGAGCTCCCTATGGGTGGCAAAAGAAATGCTGCAGCCCATAGGGATCTCCTGGAACCCCAATACCCTGGGTACCTCAGTACCATATACTAGGGAATTATAAGGGTGTTCCAGTAAGTCAATGTAAATTGGTAAAATTGGTCACTAACCTGTTAGTGACAATTTGAAAGTAATGAGAGAGCATAACCACTGAGGTTCTGGTTAGCAGAGCCTCAGTGAGACAGTTAGGCACCACACAGGGAACATATACATGCACACCTATGAGCACTGGGGCCCTGTGTGACAGGGTCCCAGTGACACATACATATAGGCCACAAACCTATGAGCACTGGGGTCCTGACCAGCAGGATCCCAGTGACACATAACAAACATACTGAAAACATAGTGTTTTCACTATGAGCACTGAGGCCTGGCTATCAGGATCCCAGTGAGACAGTGAAAACAGTGACAAACACCCTGACATACACTCACAAACAGGCCAAAAGTGGGGGTAACAAGGCTAGAAAGAGGCTACCTTCTCACAAAGCCTCAGAAAGCTGGATTGGCAGTCCTGGAGGTCCATAGTGGAGCCCCCAGGATGCATGGAATTGCCTCCCCAATACCAGATTTGGAATGGGGGGACAATTCCATGATCTTAGACACCTTATGTGGCACTTAAGTGCATTGAAAGTGGCTGTGAAATAACGTGTGCATTATTTCACGTGGGCTGCAGTGGCAGTCCTGTGAAAGGGTTTGTCTGAGCTCCTTTTGGGTGGCAAAAGAAATGCTGCAGCCCATAAGGATCACCTGGAACCCCAATGCCCTGGGTACCTAGGTAACATATACTAGAGACTTATAAGGGGTGACCAGTATGCCAATTTGGGATAAAATACTGGGATACCAGTATGCAGTGACACAATTTAGAGGAGAGAGAGCACTGGGGTCCTGGCTAGCAGGATCCCAGTAACACGGTCAAGCACACTGACAAACAGGTCAAAAATGGGGGTAATCATGCTAGAAAGAGGCTAATTTCTCACACAACTCCCCTCCAAATGAAGGACAATAAGGCTAACCTTAGCCCGTTTTACTATCTAAGTGGTGATAATTGGAGAGTAGATCTGCAATAGAGTGGTTATTCCCTTTATCATACATTGTATGGTCCCTTCCCTGTGGTGAGGTGAATCACCCTGTTTGGAGATTTGTAGCTAGAGAACAGTGCAAGTGTGAACTCTGAGATTCCCTATTTGTAAGGTTATTACAAAGTTTTAAAGTGGGGCAGGATTACTGTCCCTGGGATCCTATGTCAAGACAGGGCTGCAGTCCTAAGGATTACGATGCTAAACAGGTAGGCTGTCTTAGCAAGGCCAGAGCAGGGCAAAATGTTTGTCACCAAGGCTCTGAAAGAGGACAGGGTTGCTGTCCCTCTTTGGTTGGAACAGGACAGGGTTGCTGTCCTAAAAGCTCCACGTAAGGACAGGGCTGCTTGTTTTTAGAGGTAGTGCAGGGGTGCTGCACTAATGTTTCTCTGGGAGGACTGTAGGGTTGCTCCAAATTTACTAAGGCAGGGCAGGTGGGCTTGTCTGTTTTAGTGTTTCCACAGAGAGGGACTTCTACCTCTGGGAGTTCCTCCATTGTAGCTGTAGACTCCTTTGGTACAGGTTCCACCTTAGGAGAGGACTCTCTCAACACAGGAATGGTATCCTTAGTGGTAGGGTGTGTAAAGGATACTTTGACACTGTTTTTACCTGTGGGTCGAGGAGGATCTTGAGGCTTCAGTGCTCCTTCTCGTCTGTGCTTTTTCATCCCACCTGAGGTTAAAGGAAGCAATTCCTTGCTGATACCCAGCATGGATGCATGGGTTCTAAACTCTACTTCAGCCCAACCTGAGGCCTCTAGGTCATTACTTAGGATACAGTCTATAGGTGAGGTATGTGACACCACCACCTTCTTAGTGGCAGTAACTCCACCCCAACTAAGTTGCACTACAGCTAAGGGGAGAAACTGAGTAGAGTTATTGACATCAGTAACCTGGTACTTGTGTTCAAGGAGGTGTTGTGCAGGTGACAACAGGTTTTCAGTCACCAAAGTGATACTGGCACCTGTGTCCCTTTAGGCATGGGCCTCCACACCATTTATTATAAGTGACTGCTTGTACTTGTCCATGTTAAGGGGACAAGCAGCCAAGGTGGCAAGACCAATGCCACCAGGTGTGACATAAAGGGGCATATTTATACTCCGTTTGCGCCGAATTTGCGTCGTTTTTTTCGACGCAAATTCGACGCAAAACTAACTCCATATTTATACTTTGGCGTTAGACGCGTCTAGCGCCAAAGTTCATGGAGTTAGCGTCATTTTTTGGCGTGAACACCTTCCTTGCGTCAATGAGATGCAAGGTAGGCGTTCCCGTCTTAAAAAATGACTCCGAGGCATGTGCGTGGTATTTATACTCCTGGGCAAAAATGACGCCCGGGAGTGGGCGGGGCAAAAAACCCCGCATTTGCGCCTCTTTTTAACGCCTGGATCAGGGCAGGCGTTAAGGGACCTGTGGGCTCAGAATGAGCCCAGAGGTGCCCTCCCCTGCCCCCAGGGACACCCCCTGCCACCCTAGCCCACCCCAGGAGGACACCCAAGGATGGAGGGACCCATCCCAGGGAAGAAAAGGTAAGTTGTGGTAAGTATTTTTTTTAAAAAAATTTGTGGCATAGGGGGCCTGATTTGTGCCCCCCTACATGCCACTATGCCCAATGACCATGCCCAGGGGACATAAGTCACCTGGGCATGGCCATTGGGCAAGGGGGCATGACTCCTGTCTTTCCTAAGACAGGAGTCATGTTAATGGCGTCTGGGCGCCCCAAAAAAATGGCGCAAATCAGGTTAAGACGATTTTTTTGCCTCAGCCTGACTTGCCCCATTTTGGGACGCCCAAACGCCATCTTTCCCTATGCCGGCGCTGCCTGGTGTACGTCGTTTTTTTTCACGCACACTTGGCAGCGCCGGTCGGCTAACGCCGGCTAACGCCATTCAATAAATACGGCGCCCGCATGGCGCTTCAGAATGGCGTTAGCCGGCGCTAATTTTTTTGGCGCAAAACTGCGTTAGCGCAGTTTTGCGTCAAAAAGTATAAATATGGCCCAAACTGTCTTGGGAGTTTCTATAGCTACCCCAGTTTCTATGATGGACCCAAAAGTGAACCCAACTACACCTTTTGTTTGATTATTGCCAGTAGGCCCACCACTATTACTATTACTTCTAGGGGCACTAGAGTTTGAAGTGGATGTATTAGTGGTGGTAGTCTCAGGGGCTTTACCTGGGCAGGACCTATCCCCTATCCTATGGCTTTTAACTCTGCACACATAGCACCCAGGCTTTTCTATTGTGTGTAGAGCGAGAAGAGGCAGATGATTTATCCCCACCCCCAGAGGAGTGTTGTGGACCTGAAGAGGGATCTTTGTGTTTACTTTTATCCCCATGCTTATCCTGAGAATTATTACCTTCTTTCTTCTTTTTTTTGTCACCCCATGTATGGGCATTTCTGCTCAACCTTTTTTTGACCCATTGTCTGCCTTCTTTCCCAATTTTTGGGGAGAGGTCAGATCTGGGTCTACCAAGTATTGGTGCAACAAATCAGGCACACAGTTATTTAAAATATGCTCTCCCAATAGGAGATTATATAGACCCTCATAGACAGACACTTTGCTGCAATGTAACCAGCTTTCTAAAGCTTTGACAGAACAGTCCACAAAGTCAACCCAATTCTATGAGGATTCCTTTTTGGTTTCTCTGAATTGTATCCTGTACTGCTCTGTGGTGAGCCCAAACCATCTATGAGTGCATTCTTAAGAATATCATAGTTGTCTGAGTCCTCCTCCCTGAAAGTGAGGAGTCTGTCCCTCCCTTTATCAGAGAAGGATAACCAGAGAATAGCAGCCCACTGCCTGAGAAGGACCCTCTGAATTTTAAAGTCCCTCTCAAGTGCAGAAAACCACTTTTAGATGTCATCCCCCACCTTCATGGGGGAACAACGTTATGCAAGTTTCTAGAGTCAACGGTGTCCTCCCTGAACCCATAACTCCTGAACCTGCTGCTGCCACCATGGGGAACTAACCCCATCCCCTGCCTCTCTCTTTCTCTCTCTCTCTCCACAGCCGAGGCCTCCCTATGTAGGGCTAGCTGTTGCTGCTGCAGCCTCAGCCTGGCCTCCTCCAGTGTCAGTTTCCTGAGCTCCCTATCTATGGAGTCATCACCTGGAGCTGAACAATGGGATCCCTCAGAAACTTAGGTGATATGAGGGTGGGCAGAGGTAGATCTTTCCCTAACCTTGCTAACCCTGGTAACCTGACCTCTAAGTGTGAAGGGAGCGCTCCCAGAGTGACTACCCCTCCCACTGCCAGCTACACTATATGGTTTGCTAGAGGGAAAATCTTTTGAAAAGCCCTCCCCTGAATCTTCAGGATGATTCCCTGACTCTGAGGGTGTAGAATCTTCCTCCTCCTCATCCTCCTTGTTACCAGTTTGTTCCTGGTCATCCTGAAGAAGGAGGCTCAAAGAACATTTTTGTTAGGGTTCTTAGCTACATCTAAGCTTCTCTCTGAGCAAAACCCCTGGAGTTCTTTGAAGGTCATGCCCTCAGAGGGAGTACCCATGATCTCAGAGCTAGGCCCAGTAGTAGACACAGTGTAGTGAGTGTTAGAGTAGTGTAAGTGAAAAAGAAAAACCTAATCTACCTAACCCCTAGTCTCTAAGAAAGGAAGGTAAGAGACTAGGGCCCTCATTACGACCCTGGTGGTGGGTGATAAATTGGTGGTAATACCGCCAACAGGCTGGTGGTAAGTACTACCAAATTATGACCATGGTGGGGATATCACTCATAGACAGCCAATGTACCACACCAACCACCAGGGCAGAAACAACAGTCACCCTGGCTGCAGCCACCTACAGCCAGGAGGAAGACAAAGTACCTCCCACCATATTTTGACACAGGAACCCCCCACCTTTTCCGGGGTGGTACCAACGCCATCAAAAGCCTGGCGGAAACAGAACATAAAAGCTTAGGACTCACCATTGGAGACACAGGGAGGAACCACGTCGCAATGGGACACGAACTGCAAGTTTTCCTGATGATCTTCTATGTTATGCTCCACCTGGTACACCAACGCCAGCGAAGACGACGGCGGTGAGTACAGCCGCATAGCACACAAGGGAGGGTAGGAGGAAAAAGATAGTGACACACATGCACAACACACACCCGACACACACACTCCATACACACAACTAGCTTCATTACAAAAATAATTTGACCCACGAAAATCTGATGAATAATGCAAGGACAACAGGAATTGACGAAAGTGATTGTAATCAGTTCAACAACAAAATCAATAATCGAATTGCCCATGAAACAGATGTGTACAACTGTATAAAAAAGGGACACTGCCCTGTCCATAGTTCAAAGGGCCCACATGGCCACAGTTCAAGGCCCATCTCAAATCCTGCCTACATCCAGATAGACCACTGCATGGGCATCATTTGTCAAATAGGCAGGCACATCAGTGGGAGAGAGGTAAACCTCATCCTGATGGGGGAACAAGGCCACTGGTTCTAGAGGGGGCACCATGCCCATTGCTCTTTGTCCTGGGGAGTGCAAGGCCACAGTCTCTCAAGTGGGTGTCTCCCCCACTGGTTCTGGAGGGGGAAACATGCCCTATGCTTTGACCTGGGGAGTGCAAGGCCACAGTCTCTCGGGTGGGTGTCTTCCCCACTGGTTCTGGAGGGGGGAGCCTGCACAGTAGCCCCTGGAGGGTGGACTACATGCCGTCTGCCGGCGGTGATGGCTGCACTGTGGTAGTGGTTGTGGGAGGATCCTGTTCAGCCCCTGCACTCTGTGATGGCTGTACTGTGGTGTTGTTTGGGGGAGGCTCCCGGTCAGCCCCTGCACTCTGTGATGGCTGTACTGTGGTGGTGGTTAGGGGAGGCTCCCGGTCAGCCCCTGCACTCTGTGATAGCTGCACTGTGGTGGTGGTTGGGAGAGGCTCCTGTTTAGCTCCTGCACTCTGTGATGGCTGCACTGTGGTGTTGTTTGGGAGAGGTTCCTGGTCAGCCCGTGCACTCTGTGATGGCTGCACTGTGGTGGTGGTTGGGGGAGGCTCCTGGTCAGCCCCTGAACTCTATGATGGCTGCACTGTGGTGGTGGTTGGGGAGGCTTCTGGTCACCCCTGCACTATGTGATGGCAGCACAACCACGGCTGGTTGTGGGGGCCCTGTGACAGCTGGTGGTGGTGGCGATGTATGGCTGACAGCTTCCGCTGGCATGGAGTAACTCCTCCTGGTCATGGGTTGGGGATCCCTTACCCTTCCTGTCAGGGGTGGATGGGCTCTTCCCCCCTCTGCCTGGTGGTGCAGGCGCCATCCCCTTCTTCCCAGCTGGGGCAGGCTCCTTCCCCTTCTTCACAGCTGTTGCAGGCTCCTTCCCCTTCTTCACAGCTGGTGCCGGACTCTTCTCTTTCATCCCAGGTTGTGCTGCCTCCTTCCCCTTCAGTATTGTTGGTCTGGTATCCCTACCACCATGAGAAGGTGGTGATATCACTGACCCCATGGACTGTTTGGCGAGGTCCTGGGCTGGGTCCTTGGTACTCTGCCCATACGTGCAGGATGGGGGGAGGGGTAGGGAAAAGGTCAATCATTGAAAGGAAAAGCTTTTTAGGTATGTTGGAGTGGGAAGAGGGAGGAGTAATGGAGTGGAGGATGAGGGAGTGGTCATCGGAAGTGTATGTCTTCTGGATTTGGGTGCAGGTGCATGGGCTGTCTGCTGTTGTGAGGTGGATGGCTGTTGGGTGTCTGAGTGCTTGCGTTTGTGTCCTTCCACCTCAAAATAATATACAACATCAGCTCCACCACCCTGATCGACAACCTCGCCAACCTCGGCCTCAGACAGCTTGTCAACGCACCCACCCACACAGCCGGTCACACTCTAGACCCCATCTTCTCCACAAGTGACCACGTCACCTTCAATCGCACCACCGAACTCTACTGGACCGACCACCACTGCATCCATTTCACCTTCAAGAAACAAACCAAACACCACCTCACTGAGCAACCACCCCGTCGACACTGGAGCAAAGTCACCGAAGATCAGCTGACCAACGCCCTAGCCCAGAAACCGCCCACCGACCCCACCGACCCTGACATCACCACCCACAACCTCAGGCTATGGATCAACAACTGCACTAACTGCCTTGCACCACTCAAGAAACCCTCCAACTACCTAACCAACAAAAAAGCCACCTGTTTCACCAACGACCTCCAAGCCTCCAAACGCAACTGCCGTAAACTCAAGAAGAAATGGCTCCACGAACGCACACCCAACAACCACACAGCACTTAAGGATGCCACACGCAGCCATCACCATCTCCTCAGGCTAGCAAAAAGATCCTCCTTCAAAACTCGCCTGGAAAACAATGCTCACGACTGCAAAGAACTTTTCAACATCGTGAAGGAGCTCTGCAGCCCCAGCGCCACCGTCAACAACATCCCCCCTCCCAAGAACTGTGCGACGCCCTAGCCACCGCATTTCACTGAAAGATCGCTGACATCCACAACAGCTTCAACATCCCCACCATCTCTGACGCGTCTGTCCCTCCCTCCACGAACTCCACCCGCACCAACCTCCTGACCTCCTGGACCAGAATCAACGACAACGAAACTCACAAGACCCTGAACTCCATTCACTCCGGATCACAGTCAGATCCATGCCCACACCACATATACAACAAAGAGGACACAGCCATCGCAACACACCTACGGAGGGTCCTCAACATCTCCTTCGAAACATCAAGAGTCCCGGAAAGCTAGAAACACGGCAAAATCAAAGCTCTACTCAAAAAAACTAAAGCAGACCCCAAAAACCTGAAGAACGTCCGGCCCATCTCCCTGCTCCCATTCCTGGCGAAGGTCATTGAGAAAATCGTCAACACTCAACTCACCGATACCTCGAAGACAGCAACATCCTCAACCCCTCCCAGTCCGGTTTCAGACAGAACCACAGCACCGAGACCGCTCTCCTCGCCGCTACAGATGACATCAGAAGCCAACTCGACAATGGAGAAACATCAGCCCTCATCCTCCGAGACCTGTCAGCTGCCTCGACACAGTCTTCCACCACACTCTGAAAATCCATCTCCACGAATTAGGGATCCAAGAGCAAGCCCTCGACTGGACCACATCCTTCCTCTCCAGAAGAACCCAAAGAGTCCACCTCCCCCCATTACAATCCGAAGCCACCAACATCATCTGCAGCGTACCCCAGGGCTCATCCCTCAGCCCGACGCTGTTCAACATCTACATGGCCCCCCTCGCACAAGTGGCCCGTCAACACAACCTCAACATCATCTCCTACGCTGACGACACCCAACTCATCCTCTTCCTCACCAAGGACCCACACACCGCCAAAACCAACCTCCATGAGGGCATGAAGGCCGTCGCCAACTGGATGAGAAGCAACCAGCTGAAACTGAACTCGGACAAAATGGCTGTTCTTATCCTTGGGCCCAGCCCCTCCGCCTGGGATGACTCGTGGTGGCCAGCCTCGCTGGGTACCCCTCCGACACCAACCGACCACGCACAAAACCTCGGCTTCATCCTCGACTCATCCCTCTCCATGTCAAAACAGGTCAAGGCCATCTCCTCCTGCTACAACACCCTCTGCATGCTTCGCAGAATCTACAAATGGATCCCAACCGAAACAAGAAAAACAGTAACTCAGGCCCTCGTCAGCAGCAGGCTCGACTACGGCAATGTACTCTACGCAGGCATCCCGTCTAAACACCTACAACTCCTCCAGCGCATCCAAAATGCCTCCACCCGACTCATCCTCAACATCCCCCGGCGCAGCCACATCACCCCCCACATGAGAGACCTGCACTGTCTCCCCGTCGACAAGAGGATCACCTTCAAACTCCTCACCCACGCGCACAAAGCACTCCACAACACCGGACCAGCCTACCTTAACAACAGACTCAGGGGGTGATTCTGATTCTGGCGGGCGGCGGAGGCCGCCCGCCAGAATTCCGCCCTCCAAAAGACCGCCCGCCAGCCCAGGGAAAAACTCCCTTCCCACGAGGATGCCGGCTCGTAATCGAGCCGGCGGAGTGGGAAGGTGCGACGGCTGCAGTGGCACCCGTCGCGTATTTCAGTGTCTGCAAGGCAGACACTGAAATACTTTGCGGGGCCCTCTTACGGGGGCCCCTGCCGTGCCCATGCCATTGGCATGGGCACGGCAGGGGCCCCCAGGGGCCCCGCGACCCCCCCTACCGCCATCCTGTTCATGGCGGCTTTCCCGCCATGAACAGGATGGCGGTAGGGGGGGTCAGAATCCCCTCGGCGGCGCAGCGAGCTGCGCCGCCTTGGAGGATTCGAAGGGGCAGTGGAAAACCGGCGGGAGACCGCCGGTTTTCCCGTTCTGACCGCGGCCAAAGCGCCGCGGTCAGAATGACCAAGGGAGCACCGCCGGCCTGTCGGCGGTGCTCCCGCCCCCGTTGGCCCTGGCGGTAGAGAACCGCCAGGGTCAGAATCACCCCCTCAGTTTCTACACCCCCACCCGACAACTCCACTCTGCCAACCTCGTCCTCGCCTCCATCCCCCCGCATCCGGCGCGACTCCTCTGGCGGCAGATCTTTTTCCTACCTCGCCGCCAAGACCTGGAACACCCTCCCGTCTGACCTAAGACAGATCCAGGACCTGCTCATCTTCAGAAGACACCTCAAGACCTGGCTCTTTGAGCATTAGCAGCAACCCCCCCAGCACCTTTAAACCCTCATGGGTATGTAGTGCGCTTTATAAATAAATTGATTGATTGATTGATTAGGAAGGGGGGACAGACACAGTGGGAGAGGACACAGGGGACGCGTGTATGGATGTTGTGGAGGTGTTTGCCAGTGAGATGTGTGTTCTGCCTGGTGTGGTGATGATGCTGGTAGTGGATATTAATGTAGTGCATGCAGGTGTGAGTGTGGACATAACTGGGTGGGAGGTGGAGGAGTTGGAGGAGGGGGAGACAGTGGAGTTGTTGTGTCTGTAAATGAATGGTGTTTGTGTGAGTGCCCGTGGGATGAATTGTGGTGCTTGTGTTTGCCTGTGTCACTCTTGTGTGTTGCCTTGTGTGCATGCTCGTCTGTCTGTGTGCTTGGGATGGGTTGGGGTTGAAGAGAATGGGACTGGGAAGTAGAAGTTGGATAGAGAACGGTTGAAACAGGAACAATGGCTGCCATCGGAGAGGAGGCCAGAGCCTGAATCGATCTCTGTTGGGTTGCCAATCCACCGTGAATGACCTCCAGGAAAACATTGCATTGCTGCATCTGGGCTGCCATCCCATGGATGGCATTCACAATGGTTGATTGCCTACAGAGATGGATCTCATGAGGTCAATAGCCTCCTCACTGAGGGTAGCAGGGCTCACTGGGGCAGGGTCTGAGGTGCCTGGGGCGAAGGAGATGCCCACCCTCCTGGGTAAGCAGGCAAGGGCAACTCGCTGAGGGGCAACTGGGAGGGCGGTGCTGGCACAGGGGGTGGCGCCTGTACCTGGAACTGGGATGGTCCCACATGTGTCTGCCACCACCAGGGAGCTTCCATCGGAGGAGGTATCAGAGTCTGTGTTGTCCCCTCCAGTCTCCACCGTGGTGCTCCCCTCGCCCTCCGTCCCACTGGTTCCCTCAGCGTCGGTAGACTCTGCCTCCAGGGTCCTGTGGGATGAAGCTCACTCTGTCACCGGTGCCTCTGCTCCTCCGCCAGATGATGCTAATTCACATAAGGACAGGATGACGAAACAAGAAAGGGGGAGAGAGAGACAAAGGATACACTGGGTCAATGACTGCACCAACACCACAGTTGGTGTACACAGCACCCTCACACACAGGGAACAGGCCTACGCACTATGCATTGCACTACCAGTGAAATGGCTAGTCACCAAGGAATGAGGAGGGGCACACACCGCCAACTGCAGCACACCTGCGACCCACACAGCCCTGCCTATAAGTGAATACTAACAAGCTAGGGACAACTGCCTAACTATAAACAAGGCAGCCATCTTAGATGAATTAAATAATTAAATGGGCTAAGACAGAGCAAGCTAAGTAGGTTAAAAGTCACTAGGTGAGGGGGCACGAGTCTGCAAGCCAAAGGCTAAGCTAACTCCTGTTAACCCATTAAAACAAACTAGGATTCACTACACCCTCCTCATTGCCGTAACAGGTATGACGAAGGTACAGGAACCCAAACGCTAAAATTGCTCTGAACTAAAAAGATAAAAGCATAAAACCTGGCTAAAAAGCGTATTAAAATATGTTAAAAAGGGGATAAAAACAGTTCAGCTAAAATACATACAGAGATGTTAATGTCAACCATGACAAGCACAGCGTGCAAAAGCAAAGTCAATTTAAATGCATAATTTATAATCGGGAAATGGCAAGCCAATTTATCAAATTATATGCTGTAAGCATTATTTTGAAGAGTGTCATCGAAGTCACCAACCAAGGACCTCAAATGAGTCCACATCATCTGATGTTAAGTCGAGTGCCGGGCGGAAAAATTGATCCACAGAGCAGTAGTGAGCAGTAATTTCTAGTGTAAAGTCATCCGCTGCAGTGCAGTCGTCCATGGTAGGCCTTAAAACAGAAGGCTCATAGGTGGCCTCGTAGGGCAACCACAGTCTCAAGGGGCATGAACCCTCATTGGGGACATCAGCAGTTCGTGGTCCACAGGAGATGTCAGTGCAACAGCAAGACAGTCGATAGGCAGATGTTCAAAGAGGCACCAAACGCAGCGGAAAACTGGTTGTACGCACCAGAGAAGGGGGCGAAATGACAACGACCAATCATGCTCCAATTTCACCAGCAAGGGTTCACCGAAGATCCGAACCATGCGTTCATGGGGCAGCGGAGTTGGTAGGAGCGGCTCCATTGCTCTGCGTAGCTGGAAAGAAACAACCACTGCGAATCAGAAGAAATAGCAGTGGTAGTCCGCCAATCAAAGCCAAAATAATTGGAAAGCCACCAAACACACTTGAAAAGAGCGAATGGATGGCCGACGGTATGACTCCGAAGACAGTCGGGAAGATGGACACGAAACCAGACCCGACAGCCTTAAAGAAGTGGGCAATCCCAGTAGGGCTTGAAGCATTGAATATTCTGGATACCAGCTCTCCAAAGTGCTTGGGGAAGTTGTTATTTAATAGGGATTGTATCTCGGCTGATGATCTCGCAATCTGGAGAGCATACGTCTCTCTGGCGGATGTCAAGGCGACCTGTTTTTGAAACAACAGCGCCTTTAGCCTGCTCAGCTTGTCATAGATCACATTAATAGTATCTATGTGGGGCTACATGTCAGATACTTTTATCTCTCGTGTGGGGGGGAATAAAACATGTCCGCAACACGTAACGACCTTCGAGACCGAGATTGCATAGGCAATTCCTGGTCGCATGCCGCAACAACTATGGTCATTCAGTACCACATAACTTCCATTGGAAAGTACATGAAATACCGGTCGAATCAAAGGGACGGGAGTACCCTTCAGAAAACAGGCCAAGTTTGTGACCCCGCACTGCTTACATACCATTGAATGACTAACAGTAGTCTCACATTCTCTTCCCCTAAGAAAGACCTCTGTTTTGCCATTCAGACATTTATAATCAAAGGGCAGCTCCCACTCTTCCTTAATATTGCTATTGCCTAGTTGCTCGTACCTTCCTACTGCAAGATGTTTCAGGCAGCTTGAGAAGCGAAAGGTTGAAATGGGTAAATTAATTATGCTATGTAAGAGCCAAATAGTTGAAGAACTCTCTGCTACCATGAAGGACAACTTATCTAACTTTTCTACATGAAGCATGGTGAAACTAGCTTCTCTTTTAGCCATTGGTGGTCATTAAGACCCTGGCGGTATTACAACCGCAGGGCCAAAACGACGGGAGCACCGCCAACAGGCTGGCGGTGCCTCCCGGCGTATTTTGACCGCGGCGGTAGCGCTGCAGTCGCACCGCAGGAGCCGGCGGTTTCCCGCCGTTTTAGCCCCGCCGGTGAAAATCCGCCAGGGCAGCGCTGCCCTGGGGATTATGACTTCCCTACCGCCAGCCTGTTTCTGGCGGTTCGGACTGCAAGGAAGAGGCTGGCGGTAAGGGGTCCTGGGGCCCCTGGGGGCCCCTGCACTGCCCATGCCACTGGCATTGGCAGTGCAGGGGCCCCCTAACAGGGCCCCTGCAGCTTTTAACTGTCTGCATAGCAGACAGTGAAAAGCGCGACGGGTGCAACTGCACCCGTCGCACGGCCGCAACACCGCCGGCTCCATTAGGAGCCGGCTCCTATGTTGCGCCCGCATCCCCGCTGGGCCGGCGGGCGTAAACTAGGTTTGCGCCCCCGGCCCAGCAGGGATGTTGTAATGGGGACCGCGGGAGTGCGGCCGCATTGGCGGGCGCACGCCAGTTACAGCTTGGTGGGCGGCGTTAGCCGCCCGCCAATGTTGTAATGACCCCCATTGTCTGTTGTTCCCCGGAAAAGTTAAAAGCAGTGAATAATTCACTCCCGTTAATATATTTCCATTGACTGCGGCCATTTTACAGTGTCTGTAATGTCCAACCCAGCTGCATGATGGAACGTAGCTGTGTCTGTCCATGTTATAACCGGGACAAGTCTGTCTGTAGCAGACAACACTATATTTGATAGTGAATAAATCCTGTTGGACGGGGTGTTCATGCCGTTGTCGACAACTGCTGAAGCCTTCTCTAAGTTTTTCTTATCCAATTGCCTTAAACACGCAGCAGCCTCAATCTGTGAAAGTTTCCAGATTTCATTATACATAGCATTTAGGAACCTTTTAGAGCGCTGTTTTCGAGGACCCAGCAGAAAATCCTGCAAGTCTACATCTTCAGAAAGAGTGTTCAGATGTTTCTTAACTGCGGCTAACGTGTTAGTCTGTACCCATTGATGGCACTGTTTACCCACACTGTATGTAGTAATTATACCTGTATATTAACCCGATACAAAGCGAGGATCTGGCCTGTTAATTGAAAAAACCCCTGAAGAGTTCACAAAACGTGCTTGACACTCATTAGTGTCAGTTGGCCATATTAACCGCCCGCCAGGACTGGAAAGTGAAGAATTATGAGTACCAGCCCTAACCATTGCATCTAGTCTTGCCCCAGTGATATTAAGGAAATATTGGCAATCTTTAAAGCTTGCCGGAGTGGGGATACTGGGCGTATTCATGTCTTTAATTTTTGCTAACCCCAGACAGGATGTCTGCTGAATAGTGGCATTTTAGAAAATCATTTGCCAATCTTGTGTTCCGCATACATTTTTAAAGTCAATGGTGCTCTTCTAGTATTTGTAACCTTCAACTGCGAGCCGGGAACCAAAGGGATCCGAATAAATCAGTTTTGTATCAGTTGGCAAAATTTTCCTAATTTGTGCTGGAGGTAATTTAAAATAATACGACTCCCCGTTTTGTGTCATGCTCAGAAAAATATGTAAATTTATCAATATAGTATTTTGGGCTCCCCACTGGTGGTGTTGAACAGTGTGTCCACTGTGTATAGTTTAATACTGGTCTGTGTCTAGTGGCACAATGTAGGTAGTAATGTCCCCAATTGTTATAACAGAACATTTTCCCATAATTCATTGTATGTTCATATACATCATCACTTTCAAAAGCGGAATAGTCCTTCATTTCAGTTAGCGTGGAATCAACTGTTTGGACATCCCAATCATCAGAGACAACATCAGGTGTAATTACATCTGTCATAGATATTTTGCATTCATATGGTAATTGAATAATCTCTGTAGGCCCGTATATATCAAAGGGAACTTTGTCCCACACAATCCCATCAGAAATCGGTATTGCTGTAATATTTACAAGGGACAAGTCTCTTCGGACCTTATGCGATGAATGATATGGAGTTAAAACTTCATCAACAGAGGAGCGATCAGGAATATAGGCCCTCATTACAACCGTGGCGGTCGGTGTTAAAGTGGCGGTAATACCGCCAACAGGCCGGCGGAAAAAAAATGGGATCACGACCATGGCGGAAACCGCCAACATAGACAGCCACTTTGACACTCCGACCGCCACGGCGGTAGAAACAAACACTGTGCCAGTAACCGCCAACAAACAGGCGGAGGACAAAGTACCGCCCACTGTATTTCAAGACGCCTATCTGCCACCTTTTCCGGGGCGGAACAACGCGATCAAAAGCACAGCAGAAACAGTACACAGAAGGGAAAACACTCACCGCTTGACACCCAACGAGAAACCAGTTACAAGTCCTGCCCATGTTGGTGTATCTTCTCATCTACCAGGAGTATGAACGGCAACGACCACGGTGAGTACTGCACCTACAACACGGGGGGAAGAGACTGACACACACACGCAACACTCAATACCCCCACCCCCACCCACAACAACATGCGCACAAACACATGCAGCAACATTACATATACACCCCCCACCCCCTGGAAGCACGCATGGAAAAAAATAAAATTATTGTAACCAGTGTAATCATGAAAAATCAGATAGTCAAAATTCTGTATATTCAAATATGTACACCAACTACACAAGTCCGGAGAGTGTACCAATTATTGTCCGTGGACCACTGGGCCCAAAATGCATGGGCGAAGCCCACACTAGATACCTGACTGGAAATGGAGAGAACACTGCTGGGGCATCAGATCGAAAATAAACAGGCACCTCAGGGGGAGAGGGAGGGGGGCACCTCAGCCAGATGAACGCACAACGCCACTGCTGCACGAGGGGGCTCCATGCCCATTGCTGTATCCTGGGGAGTGAAAAGCCACAGTCTCTCAAGTCTCTCCAGTGGGTGGTTTGCCCACTGCATTATCCTGGGGAGTGCAAAGCCACAGTCTCTCAAGTGGATGTCATTCTCCACTGGTTCTGGAGGGGGCATGGTGCCCAGAGTGCTTCATTCTGCCAAGGACTGAGGTAGTGGATGTCATTTTCCACTGGTTCTGGAGGGGGCCTTGTGCCCAGTGTGCTTCATCCTGCCAAGGACTGAGGTAGTGGATGTCATTCTCCACTGGTTCTGGAGGGGGCCTGGTGCCCAGAGTGCTTCATCCTGCCAAGGACTGAGGCAGTGGATGTCATTCTCCACTGGTTCTGGAGGGGGCATGGTGCCCAGAGTGCTTCATCCTGCCAAGGACTGAGGCAGTGGATGTCATTCTCCACTGGTTCTGGAGGGGGCATTGTGCCCAGAGTGCTTCATCCTGCCAAGGACTGAGATAGTGGATGTCATTCTCCACTGGTTCTGGAGGGGGCATGATGCCCAGAGTGCTTCATCCTGCCAAGGACTAAGGTAGTGGATGTCATTCTCAACTGGTCTCGGAGGGGGCCTGGTGGCCAGAGTGCTTCATCCTGCCAAGGACTGGGGTAGTGGATGTCAATCTCCACTGGTTCTGGAGGGGGCATGGTGCCCAGAGTGCTCCACGTGCACTGTGGCCTGTACAATTCCCTCACCTGGGTGTGCGTTGCACGAGATTGGCGAGGTACAGGTAGCATGATACACCATGGAGGCAGCGACATACCCCACACTGCTGCGGCTTCGCCTTCCACCTACAGCTGCAAACAGTGATGGAAGTCATGCCTCATGGAAGCTGCCCAGGGTCCAGGAACTCTCCTCCAGCCTCGGACGACTGACCACTGGGGATGATAGCCATGTCAGCGGTGGTGCCACTGTCCGAGTACGTCGTGGGTCCAGTGGTGCTGCTTGCAGCGGTGTCTGTGGCGGCGGTGCTTGCGCTGGTGTCTGTGGCGGCGGTACTGGCCGTGGTGCATGGGTCAGCACCTGCTGAGGGACACAGCAGGACATCTCCTGCAGCCTCGGATGGCTACCCACTGGGGAAGAGGCCCGGGGACTGTCGCTGATGCTGTAGACGTGCCGGTGGCGGTGCAGGTGGCGGTGCAGGTGGCGGTTGTGGTGGCGGGGCAGCTAGCTGTGTTCGCCGCCGTACAGGTTGGTGTGGTTGTGAACAGAAGGTGTGACACTGGTCCCACAGTCAGTGCCACCATGCCCTCTCCTGACCTGCTCTTCTGCTTTTGGCCCTTCCATGCCTTTGATGGTGCCGCAGTTGTCTTGCCACTGTCCCCTTTTGTTTTTGCTGAGCCCTTGGTGGCTGGCAGTTTCGGCTTCTCCCTCCGGGATGTGGGCACCTTTTTCACCTTGGCAGGTGGCGGAATGTCCTTGCCCTCGCTACGTGGCACACTGGCAGCCCTGATGGGTGGCGCACGCGATGACCCCGGAATTGCAGGCACCACTGTGCCTGGGGATTTGGTGGCTGAGGTGATGGCCTGGGACCTGGAAAGCCTGGCCCTAGGGGAAGGACGGGGGGAGGTGTAGGGAAGAGGTCAATGTTAGCCAGGAAGAGTTTTTTAGACACACTGGGACAGGAAGATGGAGGGGGTTTGGGAGTGGAGGAAGAGGTAGTGGTTGTAGAATGTGTACTGTAGGAGGCTGGCCTGGCTTATAGTGGGTACCTGGTGGCACTAACACCTTGTGCCAGGTCCAGTTATCCCATATTAGTAGAATAGAGGTGTTCTAGCAGCTTAGGCTGATAAGGGTAGCTATAGCAGAGCAGCTTAGGCTGAACTAGGAGACATGCAAAGCTTCTACTATACCACTTATATCACTTAGCACTATTTCATAAGAAAACACAATACTCAGAGTTACTAAAAATAAAGGTACTTCATTTTAGTGACAATAAGCCAAAAGTATTTCAGAGGAAGATACTTCCTTAGGAGGTAAGTAATATACACAAAATATACGCACACAAACAAAAATCAGGTAAGTAACAGTTAGAAAAGTAGTGCAAACAGTATAGAACACAATAGAATGCAATAGGGAGAAATAGGCCTAGGGGCAACAAAAACCATATGCTCCAAAAGTGGAATGCAAACCACGAATGGACCCCAGGCCTAGTGTAGTGTGTAGAGGGTCGCTGGGAGTGTAAGAAAACACTAAGGGTGCCCAAGATACCCCACCCCAAGACACTGAAAAGTAGGAGTAAAGTTACCCTACTACCCCAGAAAGACAGTAAAGTCGAGATAGGGGATTCTGCAAGGACAACAACTGACTACAAAGCACTGAAGACGGATTCCTGGACCTGAGGACCTGTAAAGGAAGGGTACCAAGTCCAAGAGTCATGCAAATGTCCAGGGGGGGCAGAAGCCTACTAAACCCCGGATGAAAGTGCAAAAGGGCTGCCTCCGGGTGGAAGAAGCCAAAGATTCTGCAACTACGGAAGGTGCCAGGAATTTCTCCTTTGGTCAGAAGATGTCGCATGGCGTGCTGGAGGACGCAGAGTTGTTTCCATGCAGAAAGACCACAAACAAGCCTTGCTAGCTGCAAGAGTTGCTGTTAAGGATTTTGGGTGCTGCCAGGGTCCTGGAAAGACCAGGAGTCGCCCCTTGGAGGAGAAGACCGAGGGGACGCCCAGCAACACAGAGACCCATGCAGAGGCGGGCAGCACCCATAGAAGCACCTGAACAGGTGCTCAGAAGATCTGAGGATGGTGGTCGTCTCAGCACAACAAAAGGGAGTCCCACGAAGTCGGAGTCCAACTCAGCGAGTTGGGCAATACTGGACGGAGTGCTGGGGACCCGGGCTAGGATGTGCACGGAGGAAGTCTTGCAAGAGTGCACAGAAGCCCTAGCAGCTGCAGTTCATGCAGTACACAGGATTACTGTCTGGCTTGGGGAGGCAAGGACTTACCTCTACCAAATTTGGACAGAAGGGCCACTGGACTGTCGGAGACACTTAGACCCAGCTCCTGTGTTCCAGGGACCACGCTCGTCAGGATGAGAGAGGAACCAGAGGACCGGTGATGCAGAAGATTGGTGCCTGCGTTGGCAGGGGGAAGAGTCTGTCAACACATGGGAGATTTCTTCTTGGCTTCCAGTGCAGGGTGAAGGCAGACAGCCCTCAGAGCATGTACCACCAGGAAACAGTCGAGAAATCGACAGGATTAGGCGCTACAATGTTGCTGGTAGTCTTCTTTCTACTTTGTTGCGGTTTTGCAGGCGTCCTGGAGCAGTCAGCGGTCGATCCTTGGCAGAAGTCAAAGAGGGAAGTGCAGAGGAACTTTGGTGAGCTCTTGCATTCGTTATCTGGTGAGATACCCACAGGAGAGACCCTAAATAGCCCTCAGAGGAGGTTTGGCTACAGGGAAAGGTAAGCACCTATCAGGAGGGGTCTTTGATGTCACCTGCTGGCACTGGCCACTCAGAGCTGTCCTTTGTGCCATCACGCCTCTGCATCCAAGATGGCAGAGGTCTGGGACACAGTGGAGGAGCTCTGGGCACCTCCACTGGGAGGTGAAGGTCAGGGAAGTGGTCACTCCCCTTTCCTTTGTCCAGTTTCACACCAGAGCAGGGCTGGGGGGATCCCTGAACCGGTGTAGGCTGGCTTATGCAAGGAGGGCACCATCTGTACCCTTCAAAGCATTTCCAGAGGCCAGGAGAGGCTACTCCTCCCAGGCCCTTCACACCTATTTCCAAAGGGAGAGGGTGTAACACACTGGAGGAGCTCTGGGCACCTCCACTGGGAAGTGCTGGTCAGGGGAGTGGTCACTCCCCTTTCCTTTGTCCTGTTTCATGCCAGAGCAGGGCTGGGGGATCCCTGAACCGGTGTAGACTGGCTTATGCAGAGATGGGCACCATCAGTGCCCATCAAAGCATTTCCAGAGCCTGAGGGAGGCTACTCCTCCCCAGCCCTTCACACCTATTTCCAAAGGGAGAGGGTTTAACACCCTCTCTCAGAGGAAATCCTTTGTTCTGCCTTCCTGGGCCAGGTCTGCCCAGGCCCCAGGGGGGCAAAAACCTGTCTGAGGGTTGGCAGCAGTGGTAGCTGCAGAGAAAACCCCGGAAAGCTAGTTTGGCAGTACCCGGGCTCTATGCTGGAGACCCTGG
This sequence comes from Pleurodeles waltl, assembly GCF_031143425.1. NCBI lineage: Eukaryota > Metazoa > Chordata > Amphibia > Caudata > Salamandridae > Pleurodeles > Pleurodeles waltl. The sequence continues at coordinate 622,786,807 of NC_090446.1, forward strand.
GATGAATGGAATTGTCCCCCCAATACAAGAATGGTATTGGGGGGACAATTCCATGATCCTAGACATGTTACATGGCCATGTTCGGAGTTACCATTGTGACGCCACATATAGGTGTTGACCTATATGTAGTGCATGCGTGTAATGGTGTCCCCACACTCACAAAGTCCAGGGAATTTGCTCTGAACAATGTGGGGGCACCTTGGCTATTGCCAGGGTGCCCACACACTAAGAAACTTTGCACCTAACCTTCACTAAGTGAGGGTTAGACATATAGGTGACTTATAAGTTACTTAAATGCAGTGTAAATGGCTGTGAAATAACGTGGACGTTATTTCACGCAGTCTGCAGTGGCAGGCCTGTGTAAGAATTGTCTGAGCTCCCTATGGGTGGCAAAAGAGATGCTGCAGCCCATAGGGATCTCCTGGAACCCCAATACCCTGGGTACCTAGGTACCATATACTAGGGAATGATAAGGGTGTTCCAGTGTACCAATCAGAATTTGTCAAATTAGTCACTAGCCTGCAGGGACAATTTTAAAAGCAGATAGAGCATAAACACTGAGGTTCTGATTAGCAGAGCCTAAGTGATACAGTTAGGCACCACACAGGGAATACATACAGGGAATACTTTGTGAGCACTGGGGTCCTGGCTAGCAGGATCCCAGTGACACAGGCAAAAACAAACATACATACAGTAAAAATGGGGGTAACATGCCAGGCAAGATGATAATTTCCTACATGTACGTCTGCTGAATTTGGGTGAAGGTGCAAGGGCCGGAGGCTGTTGTGAGGTGGATAGCTGTTGGGTGGGTGTGTACCTGCGTTTGTGTACTTTGGGAGGAGGGCTCACAGACACACTGGGAGATGACACAGGGGATGTGTGAATTGTAGTGGGGATGGTGATTGCACGTGAGCGGTGTGTGGTGATGGGCGTGCTCGCGATGGAGGTAGTGGCTGAGGATGTAGTGCATGCAGGTGTGAGTGGAGACGAAACAGGGAGGGAGGAAGAGGACGTGGGGGGAGACAGTGGAGGCAGTGGATGTTGGTGTGTCTGCATGGGGATGGTGCTTATGTGAGTGCCTGTGGGATGTGTGGTGCTTATGTTTGCCAGAGCCACTCTTGTGTGTTGATGTGTGTGCATGCTGATCTGATGGTGTGCTTGGGATAGGCTGAGGTACAGGGGATTGGGTCTGGGTGGAGGAATTTGGAGGGGAAGGCTGGACACAGGGACAATGGCTGCCATTAGTGCTGAGGCCAGAGCCTGAAATGCTCTCTGTTGGGCCACCTGCCCAGAATGAAAGCCCTCCAGGTATGCATTTGTTTGTTGCAAATGCCTCTCAACACCCTGGATGGCATTCAAAATGGTAGATTGCCCAAAAGTGAGGGATCTCAGGAGGTCAATAGCTTCCTCACTGAGGGCAGCAGGGCTGACTGGGGCAGGGCCTGAGGTGCCTGGGGTGAAGGAGATGCCCTCCCTCCTGGGTGAGCGGGCACTGGACACATGCTGAGGGGCTGCTGGGAGGGTGGTGCTGGTAGGGGGGTGGCGGCTGTACCTGTTAATGCAGTGGGCACAGTGCTGCCCGCCACCGCATGGGATCTCCCATCAGAGGAGGAGTCGCTGTCAGTGGTGTCTGCTCCTGTCCCCGCCGTGGAGCTCCCCTCGCCCTCCGTCCCACTGGTGGCTTCAGACTCCGTTGCTTCACCCTCCAGGGCCAAGTGGGCTGCAGCTCCTTCCTGCTCCAGTGCCAATGCTCCTCCGCCTGATGATGCTATTGCACACAAGAACAGGGAGACAAAACAATAAGGTGGGAGAAGACAGAAGATACACATGGTCAGTGCATTCAATATCACTACCGTTGGCGGACACAACACACATGGAGCAGCCCTCTGCATTACGCCATGCACTAACAGTTCCTAGAAATTTCACCTGACCATGGGGTACGATGCCTAAGCCCAATTGCTGCACACCTGGAAGTCACAGGAGCCTGACTAGGTGTAGATGGCTCTTACCACTAGTGGGGTTGGGGTGCCACATAGCCTGCCTCACAAGGGACTTTGCCTACCAAGTTCGCCCTGTGCTAGGGGAACCCACTGCCCACCTCCCCCACCCAGACACCTTGTTATGTGTGCAGAGTCAGCTGAATGAGAGTGTACTCACCCACTTGTGGCTGCTGTGATGCCCCCAAGCTCCCATCCAACTCCAGATACGCCACCGCCAGGATCCTGGACATCAGTGGGGTCATGGTACGACAGGCACCCTTTCCACGTTGGGAGGCCATCCCCAGCTGGGCCTCCGCTGTCTTCTTGCTCCAGCGGCGCAGGTCCTCCCATCTTTTAAGGCAGTGGGTGCTCCATCAGTGGTAGACCCCGAGGCTCCGGACGTCCTTGGCGATGGCACGCCAAAGAGCTTTCTTCTGGTGGGTGCTGACCTACAGGAATGGTACAGGGGTAAAGGAAATTACTCACCCGTCTGGATTGTCATACTCATTGCCCACCAGTTCCCACCCATGCCCTGACGCACATACACTCAGCATCCGCACATGCAGGCCTCAGCCCCCCCATGTATCTTCCATCCACACAACACAAAGCAGGCATTGCCCATGCAGCATGCTCACAGTGTACTCACCTGTTTGTCTGAAGGACCATACAGTTGCGTGCACTGGGGGAGGATCCCATCCACTAGTTTCTCCAACTCCTCCGAAGTGAAGGCAGGGGCCCTTTTCCCAGACACGGTAGCCATTGTCGCTTCCAGACAAAGGTCACAGCTGGAGTGTAGGTCCTCTCCTGTTGAAGGTCAGGTATCAAGTGAGTGAACAGACAGAAAATTGCAGTCACGTCCGCGCCAGTGTGTACCGTCACCGCCGGCGTACATTGTCATTGGCTCCTGGGACCCATAGGGCCCAATGTTAACCAATACAGAATTGCGCCGCGGTCTTCGACCGCCCACCGCGACGGTGTACAACGCCAGCGCAGTTACCTCATATCCCCTTGTCCCACCTTACAGGTCAGGCAGCCGCCATTTCAGGGGGCCACATGGGATGGATAATAACTGCGTCACACCTATCTAGGCCAGGAATACAGACAGCACATTGCTGAATAATAACGTTTCTGCAAATAACACATTGTGATACCTCAGTGTTGGATGACTATCTGCTCGCTGTTCTCCATAGGGCACGTCTGCTGGGGCAGGTGATAAGATGGCGGCATCCTCCGGTGTACAGACCCCTGGTGGACCTGTCGACAATGGAAAAGAAACACATCATAATTACATACAGACTTGATTGTGCAACAATCCTGGAACTGTATGCCCAGTTGGAGCCAGACCTGATGTCAGCTATCTGCCACCCCACAGGGATACCCCCTCTAGTGCAGGTCCTGTCTGTACTCCATTTCCTGGCCAGTTGGTCTTTTCAAACAACAGTGGCCATGACATCAGGGATGTCCCAGACAATGTTCTCGACGTGTTGTCCAGAGTGTTGCCTGCCCTGCTGAAACACATGCGCAGCTACATCGTTTTCCCTCAGGTGGAGGATTTGACTACAGTGAAAGGTGACTTCTATGCCCTGGGATATATCCCCAACATCATTAGTACCATTGATGGGACACATGTGGCATTTGTCCCCCTTCGCAGGAATGAACAGGTGTACAGAAACCGAAAGAGCTACCATTCGATGAATATGCAGATGGTGTGTTTGGCAAACCAGTACATCTCCCATGTCAATGCCAAGTATCCTTGCTATGTGCATGACGCTTACATTTTGAGAAATAGCAGCATCCCTTATGTGATGGGGCAACTCCTGAGACACTGTGGCCCTCATTCTGACCTTGGCGGGCGGCGGAGGCCGCCCGCCAAAGTCCCGCCGTCAGGTTACCGTTCCGCGGTCGAAAGACCGCGGCGGTAATTCTGACTTTCCCGCTGGGCTGGCGGGCGGTCTCCTTCAGACCGCCAGCCAGCCCAGCGGGAAAGAGGCTTCCACGATGAAGCCGGCTCGGAATCGAGCCGGCGGAGTGGAAGCTGTGCGACGGGTGCAGTTGCACCCGTCGCGTATTTCACTGTCTGCGCAGCAGACAGTGAAATACATGTAGGGGCCCTCTTACGGGGGCCCCTGCAATGCCCATGCCAGTGGCATGGGCACTGCAGGGGCCCCCAGGGGCCCCGCGACCCCCCCTACCGCCATCCGGATCTCGGCGGTCCGACCGCCGGGATCTGGATGGCGGTAGGGGGGGTCGGAATCCCCGCGGCGGTGCAGCAAGCTGCGCCGCCGCGGAGGATTCAATGGGGCCGCGGTACACTGGTGGGACCCCGCCAGTGGTGCCGGTCCGACCGCGGCTTTACCGCCGCGGTCGGAATCCCCATTGGAGCACCGCCGGCCTGTCGGCGGTGCTCCCGCGGTCCTCCGCCCTGGCGGTCAAAGACCGCCAGGGTCAGAATGACCACCTGTGTGTGGCTAATAGGTGAGGCCACGGTCCCAACACAGTTGACATAGGTGTCTGGGTATGGGGGTTGTCCCTAAGGGTTAGTGTGTGTCTAACAGTTGTCCCTCGACATTTGCTGGTGACTCTGGTTACCCCAACCTGTCATGGCTACTGACCCCAGTGAGGAATCCCAGGACAAGGGCAGAGGAATGCTACAATGAGGCACATGGGCAAACTAGGAGGATAATCGAACGCACCTTCATCCTCCTAAAGGCCAGATTCCGGTGCCTCCATCTGACAGGTGGTTCCCTATACTACTCACCGAAGAAGGTGTGCCAGATAATCGTGGCCTGCTGTATGCTGCACAACCTGGCTTTGCGACGCCAGGTGCCTTTTCTGCAAGAGGATGGGCCAGATGGTGGTCTTGTGGCAGCTGTGGAGCCTGTGGACAGTGAAGAAGAGGAGGCAGAAGAAGAGTATATCGACAACCAAAACAACATCATCATGCAATACTTTCAGTGAGACACAGGTAAGAAGATGTCACTGCTTCTCACATCTCATACTATTGTTGGAGCTAGTATAAGTCTGTCATTTTCACTCAATGTATTTATACTGACTTGTCACTTTGACCTTCCATTTCACAGATCTGGGCCCACTTTGTGCCCTCTGCTAAGTTTACTCCTGGCCTACAGCTTTGTAACATATGTATGTGCACAAGTACATTGACATTGCTATATTTAAGAGATGTTGCAATTACACATTAGTGAAAGCACAGACTGACTCCAGATTGTTTTGTGATTGAAGTGTGTTTATTCCTGTGCAAATAAGTGGAGGGGGTTGTAAAATGGGCTGGGGTGATGATGGAGGTATGTCCATGGCAGAGTCCAGTCTATTTGTTTCACAGGTGCATTGTCCAATGGGGCATAGGAAGTGGAGCAATGGCAGTTTAAGGTGGACATGGTGACAAAGTGGGACAGAAGGTTGACATTCAGGGAGGTCTTATTTCCTGGCGGGGGTCTTGGCAATGTTCTCTGTCTTGTTCCTGGATCTAAGGGACCGTTTGCGGGGTGGTTCTCCATCTGCAGGGGGTGGGGTGCTGGTGTCCTGTTGTTCCTGTGGCAGTGCCTCCTGTCCACTAGCGCCGGCAGAGGTGGAGGGCTGTTCATCGTCCAGGCTAGTGTCAGGGGCCCATTGGTGTGCCACTGTGTCCCTCTTGATGTTGAGAAGGTCTGCCAGCAAACCTTCAATGGTGACCAGGGTGGTGTTGATGGACTTCAAGTCCTCCCTGAATCCCAGGTAGTGTTCCTCCTGCAGCCGCTGGGTCTCCTGAAACTTGGCCAGTACCGTGCCCATGGTCTCCTGGGAATGGTGGTAAGCTCCCATGATGTTGGAGAGTGCCTCGTGGAGAGTGGGTTCCCTGGGCCTGTCCTCCCCCTGTCGCACAGCAGTCCTCCCAGCTTCCCTGATATCCTGTGCCTCTGTCCTCTGAACCGTGTGTCCACTGCCACTGCCCCCAGGTCCCTGATCGTCCTGTGTTACTGGGGTTGCATGGGTTCCCTGTAGTGGTGGACACACTGCTGATTGACGTGTCCTGGGGACAGAGGGATGGGCCCACTGGGTGGGTGCTGTGCTGGTGTTTCTTGAGGGGGGAGGCTCTGTGGTGGTTTGTGACTGTGTCAGGGGAACCCACTGTCCCGGGGTCCCTGATGGGCCGGGCTGGTCATCTTGATCCAGGCGTGCAGAGCTGCTGTCATCACTGTGGGTCTATTCTGCGGGGGGACTGGATATGTCTGGCACCTCCTCTCCGGTGACATTGGGTATGGGTCCTGTTGGGGTGTAAATGCATAGTTATTGTATCTGTGTGTGCCATCTTGTGTAATGGGTGAGTGGCCCTCTACTCCTGTGCTTGCATTATTAGCTTGGTCCTCGTGTGATTGGAGATTTTGGGGCATGAGTGAGTCTCTGTACTGGACATGCTTTGGTGATGGGTATCCATGCACTGGTGTTACATGCAGGGCTTGGTTTTAGGATGTGTGGGTTGTGTTAGTGGGGTCTCTGTGGGTTGTTGGGGTTATGGGTGTGAGGGTAGGGGTGGGGGTATGTGATGGCATGCAGGTGGGGTGTGGGGGATAGAGTAGTAAAAATATGTCTTACCAGAGTCCAGTCCTCCTGCTACTCCTGCGAGGCCCTCAGGATGCTTAATTGCCAAGACTTGCTCCTCCCATTTTGTTAGTTGTGGGGGAGGAGGTGGGGGTCCACCGCCAGCCCTCTGTACAGCAATCTGGTGTCTGGATACCACGAAACGTACCTTCCCCCGTAGGTCATTCCACCTCTTCCTGATGTCATCCCATGTTCTTGGATGCTGTCCCACGGCGTTAACCCTGTCAACAATTCTGCGCCCTAGCTCCATCTTCCTTGCAATGGATGTCTGCTGCACCTGTGATCCGAATAACTGTCACTCTACCCGGACGATTTCCTCCACCATGACCCTGAGCTCCTCCTCAGAGAACCTGGGGTGTCTTTGAGGTGCCATGATGTGGTGTGGGAGATGTGTGAGGTGCAGTCTGTTGTGATGTGTGAGGGGATGTGTTGGTGTGTGTTGTTTGAGGTGCGTGGATGTTGTTTAAGTGATGGTGTTGTGTGTCTGTGGATGCTGGTGTTGTTTTAAGTAGTCTCTCTCTCTGGCCTTCTTTCTAAATTTTGGTTGTAAGGTTTTGTGGGTGATGTGGGTGTGTGCTTTATATTGGATTGGGTGTGTGGGTGTGGTGTGTGTATGTGTATCAGGTGTATGTATTTCGAATTGTTCAATGTGGTTGTGTTTTGTAAATGTGTGTGTATTTTGAGCGCATCAGTGTGTACCGCCAATGGAATACCGTGGTTGAAAGATCGCCGCTTTGATTCGTGGGTCGTGATAGTGTGGGCGTAAGCCTGTTGGCGTGACGGTGTCAGTTTTGGTATCGCCAGTTTATCACTGACCTTTGTTGTGGCGGACTTGTGTTGGTGTCTGTATTGTGGCAGATTCTGAGCTGTGGGTCGTAAAACCTGTAGCGGAATTCCGTGGCCGCAGCAGTATGTTGGCGGTCTTCTGCACGGTGGAAAGTGGAATTTTCCACCAGGGTTGTAATGAGGGCCATAGTGACCATTTATGAGTAAAAAGAAAACAGTCACAAAACCAACCCATAAACAAAATGCTGAAAATGTCAAACAGAACCATAAATAGTTCCATGGGTAAATTAAATAGTTCTTTTTAAGCCATTGATACAGCTTACTTCTTGTTGAAACATTGTCAATCACAGTAGTGAATGAGTCTGAAGAAAAGTCATCAATGTCTATGAAATAGCCAGAGGCAGTCTCTGCAAACACAGGAGCCGGTGCATTATTTGTACTTTGGTCCACTTCGAATGGAGGCTCTTGGTAGACAGTGTCATCATTCTGTGAAGTGTTGGTGTCAAAAACAGCCAAACCTTGGACAGGAGTTGTCATTGAAGTGGTGACTTGAACTAACAAAAGTTCATTTTCTGCCCTCCCCATGGTCGAGGAGGTGTCAGGAACAGCATTAGACATTGTTCCATAGTCTGTAGTAGTGTTGTTCATCCTACTATGTAGATGTATGTCCTGTTGGGTAGTGAGAGTGGATCGGGAACCACCCAAGGGACCTCTTGGTCTACTGTGAAGGATCGGCCACATGGTGTAATTTGATGTCATCAATGGAAATGAATCTGTTCGTTTGAGAACCAGACAGTGGTGGTAAGATGACAATCCTGGTACCTTGAATTCCCAGGACCGGTACAGGTGCTCTGTATGACAGACCTAATTCCTTCTTCACAGTGATCTTCTCACGAACCAGATCCCCAACTTTAGGAATCAAGCCAGTCGAAGTTTTCGCTAAATCCCTTATTCCTATAGTGGCAGCACTGGTAGATGATTTATCATCACGAAATTGCTAAAGCTCCTGTAAGACAGTGAGACGTTCATTTATGTCAAATGGTGTTTCTGCTGCCACCAAACCAGAGGCATCAAGATCTGGGACATACATAGGTATCCCAAAGAGAACCTCATAAGGAGTGCGTCCCCCAAGGACCATCTTGGCAGAATATTCAGCGTTCTCTGGACCCCATATAGGTAATGTAGCCAACTGCGACCTGAACCTTATACCTGAGCTGTTAAGGACTGCTTTAGATCACGATTCCGTCTCTCCACGACCGAATTTCCCTCAGGATGGTATGATGAGGAGTAATGGAGTTCAACACCTATCGTCCCCATGGTGTCCCTGAATGCCTTAGAAGCAAATTCAGGGCCCTGGTCCGAATGGAATGCTGCAACCGCATATGTACCGATATAGATAAGCAAGTCTTTTATAACAGTTTGAGCATCAGCCGACTGCTGCTGCCATACCCACAGGAATCTAGAACAAGAATCTACAGCAACTAAGATAGTGGCCTGTTGGACACTAAGAGGAATGTCTGCTGTGGGCGTTTGATATTAGAACCCTTTATCTGCTGGCAAATGTCACAGCAAAGGACATATTTCTTTGTCCGTCTGCTTAGGCCAGGCCACCAGAAGCGTTTCTTTAACAGTGTTATTGTGGCCGAAATACCAGCATGTGCTGAAGCGACACCTTCATGCGCTGCTTATACTAAATCTAATCTCTGGTCTTCGTTGGGGGTCACTCGATCTCCAACTCCAGGAATTGTTGCATAGGCAACATTCTGTGCACTGATATGGTAAAAATAGTTTGTAGGGTATCCCTTTGGAAGGGGCTTGCCTGCAGCCAAAGCGTTCATGGCAGTCAGTATTTTATCATCCAATCTCCTTTGTGAACGAGTCACTGCAGCCACAGAAGCCGTAGCTACTGCTGCTTTGGCCGCTTCATCAGCCAGTGTATTGCTGGTAACGTGTACTCCTACACATTGGTGGCCCAATGTATGTACTACATGGGCACACAGTAGCTTATCCTTAAGATCAGCCACCCTCTCCCACAATGTTTTGTGTTTAATGGTGTTCCCTTTCGAATCTCTAAACCCATTCAGCTTCCAATGATTAAGGTAATCATTGTATGACTGAACGCAGTAGTATGAGTCGCAGACTATTAAAGTCAGGCTTCCTGTCTCTGTGTGTTCTAGCACTAGTATAAGAGCTTTAAGTTCAGCCAACTAAGCTGTGCAGTCCCCTAAGGTCTGCATGTAGGTATTGTGAGGGTGGAAGACTCCATCTTCCATCACTCCGCTCACAGCTGCCAAAGCGGCTGACTATTGATGTTTAGTACCTACAGCCGGTTATGCTGAACCATCAGTGTATATGACAGTATGGTATCTGTCTAATGGCAGAATATTTAGAGGAGTGGGGTACTCCTGTTCGTACTGGAGAAACTCTTGTGTCTGAAGTTTTGGATAAAAAATGTAATCGACATCAGTGGCGGGCAACGACGTTGCCCATTGATTCCAAAGTGGATGTAATGCTTTAGTGTTTGGAACGCTTGCTTTGGTGACAGCCTCTAAGGCCAGCACCGGGGAAACCACAATAATACGTTTCCCCTGGGCAAGGGGTCTCTCTTTTATGACAGCCATCTGAACTGCCATCAGGATCCTTTCTTTAGGTGCAAAACGCTGTTCTACATTAGAGTATAAATGTGATTGATATGCTATGAGCACTGTGTCACCCTCATTGAAGGTGACATAAGTAAATCCAATGGCACCAGCAATTATTCTGATGACCAATTTTGTTTTATTGTTGTGTGTGTGTAAGTGTTTAGCTTCTAGCATGTCCTGTTGCATTTCCCTAAGGATGCGTGTGTGTTCAACTGTCCAGTGTCTGCTAGAAAAATTGGGCTGAACCAAGTCATAAAGTGGCTTGATACGTTCTGCATAGTCTGGAATGTAAGTTTTGCCAAAGTTAAAGAAACCTAGTAATGACTACAGTTTCTTAAGGGTGTTAGGAGGGTGCAGTTGAGCACATTTCTCTAGAAAGCGCGGGCCAGGCTCTTCCCCTCGTTCGATAGCTCATATCCCAGGAATAGTACACTGAGAAAGACAATCTTACTTTTCTGAAAGTTGAATTTGTAACCGAGGTCTGCAAATCCCAAAATGATCCGATCGACCCTTACAAGATGAATGTCGAGGGCGTCGTCTGTGAGATGTATGTCATCTACATAGGGTAACGCCTCGGAATCAACATCATGTAATATTGATGTTACACGGGCTGAAAATAGCCCTGGTCTGTTTTTATAGCCTTGAGGTAAACAACATAAGCGTTTCTGAGAGCCCAATGAGAAAGCACTCAGGTCCCGACTTTCCTGTGCTAAGATCTGGCAGAAAAAGCCATTAGATATGTCTAATGTTGTTTTATATTTTTTACGCACTATATTGTTTATTAGTGCTGTGCTATGTGAGTTTTATATAGCATATGTGCATGTATGACTATTTAAATGTCTATAGTCAATGACTATTCTGTATGAATGATCTGGCTTTGCAACGGGGAATAACGGATTACTCATTGCAGATGTACAGAGCTCAATTACTCAATGGTACTCGAGCTGGGTGAGGATCTCCCTTACCTGAGCTTTTGCTTAATGTTTTACAGGATATTGTGGCTGCGGTTGGGGTGTGGACCTAGCGGGAATAGCATGACAAGGACACTCCTTGTCCCAACCTACATGATTGCAGTATAATGCAGGTGCTTGCGCTAAAGCCCATTCAGCAGCATAGGCTTCTTTTTCTGCTTCCGGAACAAGATCGGAGAAAGAAGGCAAAATTACATCTTCCCCATGCGGGAGCTTACTGAAATATTCAGGTGGCCAGTCTCTTTCGCCAGTAGGATATCACTAGTAAGTTCATCCCAAAATATCACACCAAGGGTGCGCTCCACGTCTCCCTCTATCTGAATTTTTAAATCATAAACCCTGTCGGGCGGGAGAACGCGGCCGTCCGCAGTTTTAACTGCAATAAAATCACTAGTTGCTGTCGCATCCTGATGATTTTTCAGACTCTGGCGACATATCGTGACCTCTGCTGCGCTTTCTAACAGAGTCACTGCCCACGTCTTGTTCTGCAACAGTGTTCTCAAGTGTACTGGCATTTTTAGCTGTCAGTGCTGCCACCTTTTTCTTTTTAAACTGTGGCTTTTGCTGAGGAGTCTTTTCTTCTTTTTTAATGGTAGACTGCGGCAAGTATTTCTTTTGTTTCACATATTCAGCACGTCCATGAGGCCGGCCCCCTCTCTCACTACGTATACCGGTGCGTCCTGAAAGGAACGAGAGGGACGTGAATCAGTATATCTGTCAGGAGTTTTGATATTCTCCCTATTTCTGAGATTGTATCTCCTTTCGGAGATCTCCGGGTGTGGAGAATCAGCTCTCTTATTTCTTCTATCTTTGAAATCTTTTTGTTTTTCCCAGCGCTTTTTAGAGCCCTCTTGTGCCTGCTTTCTACCCTCCTTATGGGCGGTACCCTGTAACTCCAATTTCTTTGGTTTGGCTCCAAAACTATCCTGTCCTACACTAGTATAGGTATCAGAAATTATTTTTGATAGTTGTCTCTCTTGTTCCAGGTGTGGAGTTTCCCAGAGACGCTGACGTATTGCCAGTGCTACCACTTCCCCTTTAATATTACTGAGTATTATTGAGGAAACCGCATCAAAGTTATGCATTAATTTCATCCCCAAATCCAAGGCTGGTGCAGCCCCGTGCTCATTCTGTATTTGTTTTAACACTTCCGGTAAATTGGCAAGTATCAGGGTACCATGTGTGGTAGCATATATGGCAGCGAAGACTGTACCCCATGTGGCGCAGTCATCCACGAGGGAACCATCGCAAAGGGCAAGCAAATAGTGACAGTCTATGTTGTTCCTGTGGTCCCGTATGGGGAAACACAGCTTCCAGCTGATTAGTTTTCTGGGCAATCCAGAACAGTATTTTTTCTCATTCTACGGGTACTTTACCCATGATAGTATGCACTGTTTGTGGATTCATCCCAGTAGCCAATTGGTAACCACCAGGTGCTGGCAGTGCTGGACGTGCTGGGGTGGTGTTCAAAGTTCGCATTACGAACTGAACTAGTTGTCTATATAATGTAACAAATTCATAATATAAATCTCGCAAATCTGCTATTGGGATATTTTGTATGCCTGGGTGAGGTGTGTATGTGGCAAACATAGGCCATGTTGGTCCATCATTACTTAAGGGACCTAGCCTCACTCTTTGTAATATGTGTGGTAGGGCGCCTTCAAACCAGTTCTGGTGCTCTTAGCATGTGAGCGATATTTCATGATACTGGTATGCTCGGTGCCGTTGAGGTACGTTTGCAATTTTGGATGTGTGGAATTTATGTGTTCTTTGGTCCTCCTCGGGAAAGGTGACCCAACAATAAAATCTTTCTGTTTGGTATGCTTCATTAGCTTCTATTATAAGAGTAACATCCCCGCCCTCATCTGTAAGGCCATGAGCTAGTAAGTGTTATGTTAGTGCTTGTCTAGCATTCTCAGGAATGTCAATGGCGTTAGCCTTATTTGTTTAGAAAAATGGAACAGCAAAATGGGGAGTAAAGTCCTTTTATGAGTTCGAGCTCGAACAACCTAAAGCTTAATCAGGTGTTACCTTTTCAGCTGAGGAGGAATTTCCCAAAGACCACGGACGTCTCCGTATAATGGTACTTAGGGTACCTGTTGTCTGTGAGACAGTGATAGTCGGGGTATCTGTAAATTAGTGCCTAAACACCATCGTTGGTGGCGCCATGTTGTAGTTTGGACTCTTGCTCTAGGCAAGACTGCTGGTTTAAGGATGATAGTACTTTTGTTTGTAGGTGACTATGCCTATCCTAGAACAAGTAGCAACTGTCGTCCCAACCTTACCGGCTCACTAGCAGCACCTCACCAAAAACACAATAGTAAATGGTGATTTGTGGCAGCCTTTACACATGGACTCTAGAGTAAGACAATTCAGGGAGTGTCGTGGTTAAACGGAAATTACCCCTTTCTCATGTATACATTAGAGGGGTCATTACAACCCTGGCGGACGGTGTTAATGGTGCTGTAATACCACAAACAGGCCGGCAGACAAAAAAAGGGAAATATGACCGTGGCGGAAACCGCCAACAAAGACAGCCACTTTAACACTCCGACCGCCACGGCGGTACAGACAAGCAGTGCGGCGGTCACCGCCAACAGACAGGCGGAAGACAATGTACCGCCCATAGTATCACAACCCGCCAATCCGCCACTGTTTCCGGGGCGGATTTACCGTGGATAAAAACATGGCGGAAACAGTTTCTGCAATGGGAAAACGCTCACCTGAACACATCCCACGAGGAAGGAGGACACCATGGAGCCGGAATTACAAATCCTACCTGCCTTTCTCTTCCTACTCATCTACGAAGACCAGCGGCGGCGAAGACAACGGTGAGTACTGCACCTCGACATAGGGGAGGGGGGAGGCAAAAGTCAGGGGGACACACACGCAACACTCCCACCCCGACCCTCAGCCACTACAACACACACACCAATGCATTTACAAACATCACAGTAACAACCCACAACCCCCCCGGAAGAATGCAAAGACAAAACGAAATCAGTTCAAACATTGTAATGTATCAATATACATGTGTTAATTATATACAGATATATATAAACTCATACAAAGGTATATACAGTACGAGAAGTAGTGCAGATATGCACATCTCAATGTCCGTGCACCACTAGGCCAAAAATGCATGGGCGAGGCCCACTCAAGATACCTGTCCACAAACGGAGAGAACAATGCCGGGGCATCAGAGAGAAAAACAACAGGCACCTCAGGGGCAAGGGAAGGGGGGGCACCTCAGCCGGATTACAGCACCACACCAGATCCACGACGGGGCTCCATGCCCATTGATGTATCATGGGGAGTGCAAAGCCACAGTCTCTCAAGTCTCTACAGTGGGTGGTTTGCCCACTGTTCCATCCTGGGGAGTGCTAAACCACAGTCTCTCAAGTCTCTACAGTGGGTGGTTTGCCCACTGTTCCATCCTGGGGAGTGCAAAGCCACAGTCTCTCAAGTTTCTACAGTGGGTGGTTTGCCCACTGTTACATCCTGGGCAGTGCAAAGCCACAGTCTCTCAAGTCTCTACAGTGGGTGGTTTGCCCACTGTTGTTCAATCCTGGGGAGTGCAAAGCCACAGTCTCCCAAGTCTCTACAGTGGGTGGTTTGCCCACTTTTACATCCTGGGGAGTGCAAAGCCACAGTCTCTCAAGTCTCTACAGTGGGTGGTTTGCCCACTGTTGTTACATCCTGGGGATTGCAAAGCCACAGTATCACAAGTACATAACAGCCTCCACTGGTTCTGGAGGGGGACTGGTGCCTAGAGTGCTTCATCCTGTGAAGGACAGAGGTAGTGGATGGATCTCTCCACTGGTTCTGGAGGGGGAATGGTGCCCAGACTGGATTAGTCTCCCCGTGACAGTTCCTGTCCCATCACAGTCCCAGCTGCACATGGGATAACGATGCTTGATGTGGCGGTCTTTTCCTTCTTCTGCGGTGCATGCCCTGTTCAGCGGTGCTTGCCCTGTGCTTGCCCTGTTCAGCGGTGTATGCCCTGTTCAGCGGTGCTTGCCCTGGCGGGCTCTGGACTGTTCAGCGGTGATTTGCCATGGCGGGCTCTGGACTGTTCAGCGGTGCTTTACCATGACGGTCTCTGGACTGTTCAGCGGTGCTTTGCCATGGCGGTCTCTGGACTGTTCAGCGGTGCTTTGCCATGGCGGGCTCTGGACTGTTCAGCGGTGCTTTGCCATGGCGGTCTCTGGACTGTTCAGCGGTGCTTTGCCATGGCGTTCTCTGGACTGTTCAGCGGTGCTTTGCCATGGCGGTCTCTGGAGTGGGCATTGGTGTGTGGCATGACGGTCACTCATTGCCCAGCGGGGCTGTGGCTGCCGGGGCCCTCCTGGGCAATGCCTATGGCGGTGGTCTCCTGACCAGTGACGATACTTGGGCCCTCCTGGGCAATGACTTTGCGGTTGTCTCCTGACCAGTGACGATACTTGGGCCCTCCTGGGCAATGACTCTGGCGGTGGTCTCCTGACCAGTGACTATACTTGGGCCCTCCTGGGCAATGACTCGATACTTGGGCCCTCCTGGGCAATGACTCTGGCGGTGGTCTCCTGACCAGTGACGATACTTGGGCCCTCCTGGGCAATGACTCTGGTGGTGGTCTCCTGACCGGTGACGATACTTGGGCCTTCCTGGGCAATGACTCTGGCGGTGGTCTCCTGACCAGTGACGATACTTGTGCCCTCCTGGGCAATGACTCTGGCGGTGGTCTCCTGACCAGTGACGATACTTGTGCCCTCCTGGGCAATGACTCTGGCGGTGGTCTCATGACCAGTGACGATGGTGCTGGCGTCCCGGCCGCCGGGTAGGATGCCGCCCTTCTCCGCCGTGATGCTCACAGCAGACTGTGCAGACTTCTTCTGGCCCTTTAAAACCTTTGGAGGAGTCACAGCTGACTCTGCAATCCCCCTGGGACCCCTTGTGTTGCCTCCAGGAGTCTTCAGCCAGTCCCGTCGCCCACTTTCCAACTTCAGAGCCTTTACAGGGGGTGGACTGGCAGTGCCTTGGCTGCGTGTTACACTGCCTGCCCTGGTGGCCGGTGCAATCCACACACCTTGAACACGCATCACTGGTACTGGAGGCTTTTTGGCTGAGGCGCTACGACGGAACTGATGAATTGGAGGGGTGGGGGTGGGGGCAAAAAGGTCAACTTTGCAGAGGAAGAGTTTCTGAAGAACACTGGGATGGGTAGCTGGAGGGGGTCTGGGAATGGAGGAAGAGGAGGTGGTTGTAGTAGGTGTCACTTTAGGTGTTTTGGGTGCAGGTGCAGGTACTGGAGGCTGTCATGAGGTGGGTGGATGTTGGGTGTGTGGGTGCCCACGTTTGTGTACTTTGGGAGGGGGTATCAGAGACACACTAGGAGAGGACACAGGGGACGTGTAAATGGTAGTGGGGTGGTGAGTGCAGGTGAGCGGGGTGTGGTGCTGGGTGTTCTGGTGCGAGTCCTAGTGCCTGTAGATGTAGTGCATGCAGGTGAGAGTGTAGACGACACTGGGAGGGAGGAGGGAGACGATGAGGAGGTGGACACAGTGGAGGCAGTGGATGTTGCTGTGTCTGTATGTGTGTGATGCTTGCGTGAGTGCCTGTGGGATGTGTGGTGCCTATGTTTGCCTGAGCTACTTTTGTGTGTTGAGGTGTGTGCATGCTGGTCTGATGGTGTGCTTGGGATGGGCTGGGGTACAGGGGATTGGGTCTGGGTGGAGGAAGTTGGAGGGGGGAGGCTACACACAGGGATAATGGCTGCCATCAGTGCTGAGGCCAGAGATTGCAGGGTTCGCTGAAGGGCAGCCTGACCAGAATGAATGCCCTCCAGGAATGCATTACCGTGTTGCAACTCCTTTTCTACACCCTGGATGGCATTCACAATGGTAGACTGCCCAACAGTGAGTGACCTGAGGAGGTCAATGGCCTCCTCACTGAGGGCAGCAGGGGTGACAGGGGCAGGGCCTGAGGTGCCTGTGGCGAAGGTGATGCCCACCCTCCTGGGTGAGCGGGCACCGGGTGAACGCTGAAGGGCTGCTGGGAGGGCGGTGCTCGTAGGGGAGGTGGTGGCTGTACCTGTAGAAGTGGGGGTCACAGATGGTGCCGCCACCACAAGGGAGCTCCCTGCTGAAACACGTAAGGAGATACATCATTTTCCCTGAGGTGTAGGATTTGGCTACAGTGAAAGGTGACTTCTATGCCCTTGGGCATATCCCCAACATCATAGGTGCTATTGATGGGACCCATGTAGCTCTAGTCCCCCCCCACAGGAGTGAACAGGTGTACAGGAACCGGAAGAGTTATCATTCCATGAATGTACAGATGGTATGTTTGGCAGACCAGTACATCTCGCAGGTAAATGCTATGTTCCCTGGCTCTGTGCATGACGCCTACATCCTGCGGAATAGCAGCGTCCCTTATATGATGGGTCAACTCCAGAGGCACCGTGTGTGGCTATTAGGGGTCTCTGGTTACCCCAACCTGTCCTGGCTACTGACCCCAGTGAGGAATCCCAGGACCAGGGCAGAGGAACGCTACAATAAGGCCCATGGGCGGACTAGGAGGGTGATCGAACGCACCTTCGGCCTCCTGAAGGCCAGATTCAGGTGCCTCCATATGACAGGTGGTTCCCTATTCTACTCACTGAAGAAGGTGTGCCAGATCATCATCGCCTGCTCGATGCTTCACAATCTTGCTTTGCGATGCCAGGTGCCTTTTCTGCAGGAGGATGGTCCAGATGACGGTGTTGTGGTAGCTGTGGAGCCTGTGGACAGTGATGAGGAGGAAGCTGAGGAAGAAGACAACGACAACAGGGAGTCAGTCATACAGCAATATTTCCAGTGACACACAAGTGAGAACATTTTCATTTTAACCATTACATTCACTGTCACATGTCTTCCTCTATCCTGTGTGTAATTTCATAGCATTATTTGGTAACTGAGTTGCACCTTTCCATTACGGTTTCACAGGTGTG
Organism: Pleurodeles waltl; assembly: GCF_031143425.1. Taxonomy (NCBI): domain Eukaryota; kingdom Metazoa; phylum Chordata; class Amphibia; order Caudata; family Salamandridae; genus Pleurodeles; species Pleurodeles waltl. The sequence continues at coordinate 622,804,751 of NC_090446.1, forward strand.
CTTACCAACGTGTGTTATCTGCTTGCATCCTTCAAGGACTTGTGATGTGTGACATAGGTATGTTGGCTTTACAACTAGAAACGCATTTTGACACTCTCATTGATAATACATTTTACCAAATCACAGACTGACTCCAGATTGTTTTGTGGTTCAAGGGTGTTTATTGAAGTGCTCAAAAATGGAGGGGGGTTGGAAAATGGTGATGGGGGACGGTGGAGGAATGTCCATGGCAGAGTCCAGTCCATTGGTCACACAGGTGCACTGGCCATATGGGCAAAGGAAGTGGAGCTGGGGCAGTTAAAGTAATGATGGGGTAACAAAGTGGGACAGTGGGAGGACAATCAGGGTGGTCTCATTTCCTGGCGGGGGTCTTGCCATCTTGCTCTGTCCTGTTCCTGGAACTCAGGGCCTGCTTGCGTGGTGGTTGTCCATCTGCAGGGGGTGGGGTGCTGGTGTGGTGGTCCTGTGGTGGGGCATCCTGTCCACTAGCGCCGGCAGATGTGGTGGGCAGTTCATCGTCCTGGCTAGTGTCAGGGGCCCCTTGGAGTGCCACGGTGTCCCTCAAGGTCTGCTGTATGTCCTTCAGCACCCCTACGATGGTGCCCAGGGCGGAGCTGATGGTCCTGAGCTCCTCCCTGAACCCCAAATACTGCTCCTCCTGCAGGCGCTGGGTCTCCTGAAACTTGGCCAGGACCGTCGCCATCGTCTCCTGGGAGTGGTGGTATGCTCCCATGATGGAGATTAGGGCCTCGTGGAGAGTGGGTTCCCTTGGCCTGTCCGCCCCCTGTCGCACAGCAGCCCTCTCAGTTCCCCTGTGTTCCTGTGCCTCCGTCCCCTGGACCGTGTGCCCACTACCACTGCCCCCAGGTCCCTGTTGTTATTGGGGTGGTGGGTTATCCTGGGTTCCCTGTAGTGGTGGACACACCGCTGATTGACGTGTCCTGGGTACGGAGGTATGGGCCCGCTGGGTGGGTGCTGTGCTGGTGTTACCAGAGGCGGGAAGGTCAGTGTTGGGCCGTGCCTGTGCAAGGGGAACCGACTGTCCCGAGGCCCACGATGGTCCGGGCTGGTCATCAGGATCCAGTAGGGCAGAGCTGCTATCATCACTGTGGGCCTCTTCTGTGGGTGGAGTGGAGTTTTCTGGACCCTCCGGTGTGGTGACGGTCCTTCGTGATCCTGCAGGGGCATAAGTGCATGATTATTGCATGTGTGTGTGTCATGGTGTGCAATGGGTGGGTGAGCGTGTTCCCCAGTGCTAGCATTCCAGTGTGGGGGCTTGTGTGATGATGGTTGGGGGGGTGTTATGGGTATGTGCTGTGGGCATGCTTTAGTGAGGGGTGGCCATGCTTAGATGTGTCATGCAGGGCTTTGTGTTGGGATGGGTGATTTGTGTTATTAGTACATTAGTGAGGAGTTTGAATGATAGGGGAGGGTGTGAGGGTGGGGGTGTGTGATAGCATGCAGGTAGGGTGGGGGATCTGATAGTTAAGATTTGACTTACCAGTGTCCATTCCTCCACCGACTCCTCCGAGGTCCTCTGGATGCATGATGGTCAAGACTTGCTCCTCCCATGTTGTTAGTTGTGGGGAAGGAGGTGGGGGTCCGCCGCCAGTCCGCTGTACCGCGATTTGTGCCTGGAGACCGCTGAACGCACCTTCCCCCGGAGGTCGTTCCACCTCTTCCTGATGTCCTCCCGATTTCTTGGATGCTGTCCCACTGCGTTGACTCTGTCGACTATTCTGCTCCATATATCCATCTTCCTGGCTATGGATGTGTGCTGCACCTGTGAGCCAAATAGCTGTGGCTCTACCCAAAGGATTTCCTCCACCATGACCCTGAGCTCCTCCTCGGAAAACCGTGGGTGTCTTTGGCGTGACATGGGGTGGTGTAGGTGATGTGTGAGGTTTTGTGCGTAGATGTTGTGTGGGTGATGGTGTTGTGTGCCTCTGTGTGTTGGGGTTGTCTATTCTGTGCTCCCTCTCTGGCCCTCGTCTCTATTTTTTGGTCATAGGGGTTTGTGGATGATGTGGGTGTCTGTTTTATATTGTGTTGGGTGTGTGGGAGTGGTGTGTGTATGTGTATCAGGTGTGTGTATTTGGAATTGTCCAATGTGGAGGTGTTTTGGAGATGTGTGTGTATTTTGAGCGCAGCAGTGTGTACCACCAATGGAATACCGCGGTTGAAAGACTGCCGCGTGGATTCGTCGGTCGTAATAGCATGGGCATGTTTCTGTTGGCGTGGAGGTGGAGGTTTTGTTTTCGCCAGTTTAACACTGACCTCTGGTGTGGCGGAGTTGTGTGGGTGTCTGAATTTCAGCGGATTCCGAGATGTGGGTCATAATAGCTGTGGCGGAATTCCGCAGCCGCGGCGGTGTTTTGGCGGTCTTCTGCACAGCAGTAAGCGCCTTTTACCGCCAATGTTGTAATGACCGCCTATGTCTCATTCAAACACAGGCAAATAACAAAGATGCAGTAAAGTTTCAATAGTTTTTATTTAACATAACTGCAATTTGCGATATGTTGCATGGGCTGCAATGATTAGGATAATGAACAGTGCAAGAAACAGAATTGTGAAGATGAGAGTCATCATTACAAAGACCCCCACCATCTTGCAATAGCATGTAAAGATTTAAGAGGTATAATATGCCCTAATGCCCTAATATGATAGGCCTAACCTCCTACCTAAAGGAGAGCTGAGTTTGTTAAACCTAATCTGCCAATGCCATGTCCATGAGAGGAGCCCCCAACCCTTGTTACCTTGGAATGAGGTCTCTATCTCAGACTCCACAGGGACACGAAGACTGGGTCAGCGTCAAGACGACGTGCAGCATCGATCTCAGCGATGGTGGCGATGCCCTCTGGTCAGAATCCCTCTGATTATCTGTCTAAAGTGCAATGTATTTATACAGATCTACCAGGACCTCTGATGTAGGTGTGTTCTCAAACAATAGATAACAGACATGCTTAGGACGGCAATTATTATAAACAATTCCCTCGAAAGTATAGAGAGGGAAAATCCCTAAGTGTGAAAACCTACTGTTTGTTTGTCTTTGTCGCTTGATCTTGACGCCTTAGCGCGGTGGCACTGAGAATGCACAGCATAACAAGTGGCCTAACTAGAAACAAGGCAGCCATCTTAGATGAATGAAATTATTAAATGGGCTAAGACAGGGCAAGGTAAGTAGGTTAAAAGTCACTAGGTGACGGGGGCACGAGTCTGCAAGCCAAAGGCTAAGCTAACTCCTATTATCCCATTAAAACAATCTAAGATTCACTACAGCACAACAAATGAGGCAACCATATACAAAGGGCCATTGGCCAGTCCAATGTCACAAACAACCCACAGGGGAATGAACAAGGCCCAGCTTGACTCCTGACAGCCCAGGTGACTCCACAGGGCAGGGACATCAATGTGGGAGGCAGGCATCTCAGGAAGCGTGGGGTGGGGGACGGGGTGTGTTCTTCTTGCAAGGAGGGTCTTTGGATTTTGGTTTGTGATGGGGTGGGCTCTTGCTTCTCTGTTTAGGGGGTGGGGAGTGGGCCTGTAGTTGGGGTGGGAGTGGCTGCCCTGTGCTCTGCAGTTAGAGTCCTTTTAGTAGGGGAGGGACAACTGCAACACCAGGGGGGCTAAGAGAGGACTGGGACCTGGAGGGACTGAGCTGGGGAGTTGGACCTTACATTTTGGGACAACATGGGGTGGGACAGGAATAGGGAAGAGGTCAAGGCGGGAAAGGAAATGTTTTTTTTAGGTACAATGGGGCCAAGTGTGGAGGAGGTTTGGGGGTGGAGGTAGAGGGGGTGGTTGTAGGAGAAATAGGTGTGCTAGACTTGGTTTCAGGTGCATGTACAGTGTGCGCGTGTGTGAGGTGGATGGCTCTGTGGAAGCGTATATGTGTTTTATGAAGGGGGCCAGACAGGGTGGGAGAAGATAAACAGGTCATGTGCATGTATGTTGTAGTGGTGTCTGTAAGTTAGGTGGGTGTGCTGCATGTGTTTGTGATGGTGGTGACTGCATGTGGTGAATGGGGTGCTAGTCTGCATTTCTGCTGTTGTGGTGACTGTGGGCAAGGCTGAACAGGTGGCAGGATATGGGACTGAGGATGCAGGTGCTTGCAGATGTGAGTGCTGATGTGACTGTGAGGGAGGAGGAGGATGGAGAGACAGTGGCCCTCATTCTGACCTTGGCGGGCGGCGGAGGCCGCCCGCCAAAGTCCCGCCGTCAAGTTACCGTTCCGCGGTCGAAAGACCGCGGCGGTAATTCTGACTTTCCCGCTGGGCTGGCTGGCGGTCGCCTTCAGACCGCCAGCCAGCCCAGCGGGAAAGAGGCTTCCACGATGAAGCCGGCTCGGAATCGAGCCGGCGGAGTGGAAGCTGTGCGACGGGTGCAGTTGCACCCGTCGCGTATTTCACTGTCTGCGCAGCAGACAGTGAAATACATGTAGGGGCCCTCTTACGGGGGCCCCTGCAATGCCCATGCCAGTGGCATGGGCACTGCAGGGGCCCCCAGGGGCCCCGCGACCCCCCCTACCGCCATCCGGATCTCGGCGGTCCGACCGCCGGGATCTGGATGGCGGTAGGGGGGGTCGGAATCCCCGCGGCGGTGCAGCAAGCTGCGCCGCCGCGGAGGATTCAATGGGGCCGCGGTACACTGGCGGGACCCCGCCAGTGGTGCCGGTCCGACCGCGGCTTTACCGCCGCGGTCGGAATCCCCATTGGAGCACCGCCGGCCTGTCGGCGGTGCTCCCGCGGTCCTCCGCCCTGGCGGTCAAAGACCGCCAGGGTCAGAATGACCACCAGTGTCTTTTGTTGTGTGTGCACCTGGGTGTTGGCTGTGTGCGTGCTTGTGGTGTGATCTGTGATACCTGTGCTTGTCTTTGGAAGTCCTGCCCATTGTCTTAGGTGCATGCTCCTCTGATTGCGTGCTTGGGATGGGTGGGGAGAGAGCTCTGGGACTGGGTACAGGTAGTTGGAGGGGGGTCAGAAGAACTAGGGACACTGGCTGCTGTCAAACAGGAGGCCAGAGCCTGAAACGATTTCTGCAGGGCAGCCAAGCCACTGTGAACAGCCTACAGGTAGGAATTGTGTTGCTTCATCTGGGATGCCAGCCCCTGGATGGCATTCACTATGATTGACTGCGCTACAGAGATGGATCACAGGGTGCCAATGGCCTCCTCAGTGAGGGCATCAGGGCTGACTGGGTCAGGAGCTGAGGTGTCTGTGGTGAAGGATACGCCCACCCTCCTTGGTGAGCGGGCATGGGCAACTGGGTGGGGGGCTACTAGGAGAGTGGTATTGATATGGGGTTGGCAAAAGATGATGTAGCTGGGGTGGTCCCAGAGGAGTCTGAAACCACCAGGGAGCTTCCATAGGAGGAGGAATCAGAGTCTTTTGTTGTACTTCCTGTCCCCCCCCGTGGTTCTCCCCTCATCCTCCAACCCACTGGTCCCCTCAGCATTGGTTGACACTGCCTCCTGGGTCCTGTGGGCTGCAGCTCCCCCACTCGCCTGTGCCCCTGCTCCTTTTCAGATAATGCTAATGAACACAAGGACAGGAGAAGAAAAGGAGAGAGGGTGGGGGAAAAAGAAGGGAGCACAGGGACAATTACAGCAATAACAGCACATATTGCATACACATCACAATGGCTCGCTGGAACTAACACTATGCAGTAACAACCACAATACCAAACCATTGCCTGGGAACAACAGCAGAAATGAACTTAACAGACACTATCATCTGCACACCCATTGTGACTCACTCATCCAAGTCTGCCTGTTGACAAAGGCACAACTACACAATTCCTACAAAGTAACTGCACAACGTGCAATTTCCAGGTCACACCACCTAGACGGTGGATATCAGAGCATCATAACAACATCAGTTAGTCAGGATGTAGGTCTCAAATGAAGCTGGAATACCAGCTAATTGCCAATACCAAATGTACATACCACTCATCATTGCTAAACAGGACTTCACTAGATTAGCTACATGGGCATATTGAACCATACACTGACTAGAAGCTTGCACCCAAACACCATGGCAGACATCAGGAAAGAATTCCAAACAGTGTGTACTCACCCCCTTGTGGCTGCTGTGCTTCCCTCAAGCACCGATCCAACTGCAGATTGGGCACCACCAGTATGCAGGCCATTAGGAGGGATCAGGGTCTGACAGGCAACCCTCCCTCGTTGGGAGGATGTGCCCAGCTGGGCCCCTGCGGTCTTCCTGCCCTGCGTCACAAGTCCTCTCACCTCTTTCTGCAGTGGGTGCTACGCCGGATATGTACCCCCAGGGTCCGCACGTCCTTGGCCATGGCACACCATAACCCTTTCTTCTGATGGACTCTGACCTGCATAGGGAACACAGACAGAAGGACACCATGAACTCCACACTACATTCTGTTACAGCAATGGCTTAAATACTGCATAGATCCCACATTAACCTTACACATTACTCATACCTCTGCATACACATTCAATACAGAAAAGATACACTCCCCAAATGACACACTGCCTGCACACACATACATCTATATACAGCCATGTTGCATCCAAAGTACCCAAAAGGTGCTCACCTGTTGATCTGGAGGCCCGTACAACTGTCCATACAAGGGTAGGACCCGATCCACAAGCTTCTCCAGTTCTTCAGATGTGAAGGCAGGGGCACTATCCCCTGTAGCACAGGCCATTGTGGGTTCCAGACACTGGACACAGTAGCACATGCAATGGAGGTGTTGATATGCTGAGAGTCAGGAATCAAGTGAAGTGGGATACAGAAAATGGCGGTCACATCCATGCCAGTGAACACCGTCAGCGCTGGCAGTGATCATCATTGGCCCCTGTGCTCTATAGACTTTCATGTTAACCAATGAGGAGTTGCACGGCGGTGCAGACCGCCCTCCGCCATGGTGCCAAACTACGACAGAGTGAGGTCACTTCCACCTGTCCCTGCATTCAGGACAGGCGGGTGCCATTTCCTGATGATGGTACTCATAGCGGTCAATTTAACGTGTGTCATAGGTACCGATGGTAGACATCAAAGCAATTGCAATCCGTCTACATACTTTGTTTGGCTGTAGACTCTGGCACTCAAATTAGATCTCATACCAGTGCCCTGCTTGCAGATGAGTAGTGGACAGACCATTTAAAATGGGATGCTACAAATGATGTCACACTACTCCGAATACATCTGTGAGACACAATGGCAAATGAATAGTATGTATGTTTGAGGAAGTCTGTTTGCATGTAGAGTACACCAGTGCAGATTACAATCATTGGTTGTGTGAATTGTGTGAGGCTGCTCTGTTTGCTGTGATTTAGAGTGTCCATCCTTCCAGTTGCCACACACTTTGGATGTTTGGCTTATTTAGATACTAACCACTACAGAGGAGGAGGAGGCATGCACCTGTGTACAGACCCCTATTCGACTTGGCTACACTGGAGGAACACCATATTATACTCACCTATCGTCTGGAGTGAACTGTGTCAACAATTGGAGCAAGATCTCATTCCTGCAATTCATAGTCCTACAACAATACCCTCTGTAGTACAGGTGCTGTCAGTGCTCCACTTCCTGGACAGTGGTTCTTTCCAAGTGACTGTGGGATTGGCTCAGGTATCTCACAGCCAACGTTTTAGAATGTGCTGAGTTGAGTTTTGGCTGCCTTACTGAAACACATGAGCAGCTTTATCACATTCCCCCACAGTGATGATTTGCCCACTGTAAAGGCTGCATTCTACACAATGGGACACATTCCAAAGTGACTGGGGCCTTTGACGGGACCCATATTGCTTTGGTCCCTCCCAGGACAAATGAGCAGGTGTACAGAAATAGAAGGAATCACCATTCTTTAAATGTTGAGATGGTGTGCCTTGCTGATCAGTACATTTCCCACATTACTACCATGTTTCCAGGATCTGTGCATGATGCCTATGTATTGAGGGACAGCTGGGTCCCACAGATGATGGCACAACTACAGAGAGAGAGTGTGGCTCATACGTGAGCTTGAACTTTCACACAATATATGTCACTGTATGCCACCTGGAGTTGTCCTCTCTGCTATTGTACATGAGTAATGTGTGTCTCTCACTACTTCCAGGTGACTCCGGATACCCAAACCTATCCCGGCTGTTGACACTAGTGAGGAATCCAAGGATAGGGGCAGAGAATCATTGCAATGAAGCACATGCTTGGACCAGAAGAGTAATTGAAAGGACTTTTGGACTACTGAAAGCCAGGTTCAGGTGCCTTCATATTTCTGATGGATCCCTACTCTATGCCCCTGAGATGGTGTGCCAGATAGTGGTGGTCTGCTGCACGCTGCACAATTTGGCGCTCAGAGGACATGTGCCATTTCTGCAGGAGGAGGGGCGAGACAATGCACCTGTGACAGCAGAGGACACTAAAGACAGTGATGAAGATGGGGAGGAGGAGGATGTGGACAACAAGACTCATCTGATATAGCTTTACTTCCAATGACACTCAGGTAAGACTGTACTTCTGTTCATACCTCCATTACAATTAAGTGCTGTGTGGCTGCTGTGTTGTGCTAAGCACAAATGTGTGCATTATGTGACCTGACACTGTTCCATCTGTGATCAGTTGTGCCAGTGTTATGGTTGTAGTGATCAAGCTTATTCAGCCCATGCAATGTATCAGTTGCTTAGCATTTTCAAAGACATGCCCACTACAAACTGTGTCCTCATTCCATACAATACTTTGCGTTTGTTGCTGGGAATGTTATCTGAATTACATTGTGCTTACACAACTGCTCTGTGACTTCAATGTCCCTGACAATCTGGGCCAGACTAGGTGGTCCAAAAGAGATATTGACATATTGACATATAGCATTGTCAATATTGTGGCATCCTGTGTGAGGGCCTGACATGAGTTGTTTCTGCTCACCGATGCTGTGTGGAGACAATTGCAGTGCAAATGTCTGTGTTAATGTGACCAGCTGAATGTAGGATGTTGTGTTCCAGGGGCTCATGTTGCTGTACTTCATTGACTTCTCATTTGAATGTTACTAACACTTTCCCTTTTTACAGATGTTGGAGTGTTCATCACTGTGTACTCATGTTATATCTACAGACTGCTTTCACACAGTTTGGCAGATGATGACTTGTGACATGCTAATACACTGGTTATGTGTACCCCAGGCTGACGGTCCTTTGGATGGCTGCACACTTAACATTATGGCGGTCATTATGAACATGGCGGGAAAGACTGCCGACCGCCGTGGCGGCGGTGAACAGAAACCCGCTGGCAGCGGCGAATGGAAACCCGCTATATAGTGATAGAAAAACCCAACCCCGCCAAAATTTCCCAGACCACCACTCCCCGTCAGGACCCTGTCGGTGGGAATCCTGGTCCACCCCACCCGCCACCGCCAAGCACACCCACATCCCGCCCTCCAAATAATGCTGCACAAATCACCTAGGCGGACAGCGGAGGCCGAATGACCATTGGTGGCTGTAACCGCCACGGGCCGCAAGTGGGCCCAACAGCAACCAGTGCACACATTGGCTAGGTATAGCACTCACACACCTGACACACATCCAGAACACCATAAAACACCCCCAGACACACCCCACAGTCCCTTGCAACGAAACCAGGACCAGAAGACGGAGAGCACCAGAGCCAGACCGAGAACGCCAGCAGACAGGACACGCATAGCGACCCACACAGGAGCACCCAAACCCCGTCCCCAGTCCTGACGCCATCCACCACCCTCACCATGTCCCTCCCAAAAAGCCACGCTTAACCGAAAAGGAGCTAAGGACCATGGTGGACGAGATCCTAAAGGTGGAGCCACAAATATTCGGGTCCGAGGTGCAGCACACACCCATTGGGCGGAAAATGGAGCTGTGGCAGACCATTGTCAACAGGGTGAATGCAGTGGGACACCATCCACGCACCAGGGACGACATCCGCTAGAGATGGAACGACCTGCAGGGGAAGGTCAGGGCCATGGCCTCCAGGCACCACATCGCAGTGCAGAAGACTGGGGGAGGACCGCCACCATTACCACCCGACTACACCAACTGAGAGGAGAAGGTACTCGCCATCCTGCACCCAGAGAGACTCACTGGACTCACCGGAGGAATGGACTCAGGTAAGTCATCTATAATTACTCCATATGCACCATACCTATAATGCATGCACCACCCCACCCCACCCACACCCACCTAGACCCACACCCCACCCAGCCATTACCCACCACATCCACCACCCTGCATCACCGCAACTCACTACCAGGCCCACATCACTCCCGCTGTGCACAGCCACCCACCCCTGCACGTACCCACAATGGAATAATAACCCCCACCACAATGTAACCCCACCACTGCCACTAAATGCAATGACCACATCACAAAGGCACCCTGGAAGGCCACTGAAAGGCACACCAGCACAAAATTGCACAGTTCAGTACACCTCAAACTCTCATGCATATGTAACAGACATGTCTATGTCCCCCAACAGGCACCACCACCCATGCAACCCTAATGGAGGGGACAAGGAGTGCCACAGCACTCCAGGGAGACAGAGGCACATCACAAGACCTTGGCAAAGGACCCCTGGACACTGATGAGCAGGCAGACCCCTCACACAGCCCTGGATGCTCACCATGCAGCAGCCCCACCCAGGAAAACACTGTCACCCCTAACACCCAGTCAAGACCAGCAGGCCAGGGGAGGCATACCCACACCAGTGGACCCAGGGCACAGACAGGTGGAACACAGCTACAGAGGCCAAAGTCTCCCACTCCCAACATGCAGGAAGGCGAGGGCCCCAGTACAAGTGGCATGTCAAGACCTTCGCAGGGGACCCAGGCACAGGGGGCCAGGCCACGGTCAAGTGCCCCAGTGGGTCAGGGGGTAGGGCACCAGATGGATGCAGCAGCTCAGGATGACATTGCAGAGGTATTGGGGGCCTACCAACATACCCAAGACAGGTTGGCACAGATTGTATCCACCTTGGAACAAAGTCAGAGGATGCAGCTGGAACAACACCAACAGGCCATGGAGCATTAACAGTGCCATGTTGTTCAGGGGGTTGCCAATGTTCCTTCTGTTTGTTTTACTTATGTAGTAGAGTGTGGGCCTCATTTTAATGCCTGGTCTGACCAGGTGTTAAAATTTGACGCTAATGAGACTTTGCGTAATTTTTTGTGACTGGTTCCTTAACGTGCGTTGTTTTTGTATCAGGCAGTAAATATGGTGTGTTGGAAATGGCCTTTCTGCAAGGTCACCACCAAACTTTTTGCCTGCCTCCCTCCACTTTTTGGATGCTGTGTTTGCTGGTTTTAGGACTCTGCGCACTTTACCACTGCTATATAGTGCTAAAGTGCATGTGCTCTCTCCCTCAAAACATGGTCACGTTGGTTTATACCCAATTGGCTTATTTAATCTATGTTGGAAAATGGGTTATTGGTAGGGCAGGTAGGTACCTACACCTAGCAACAAGCCACTAACCTCTACATAGGTACAGTTAGGTCTCAGTAAATTAATCCCAGCTCTACCCTTGGTAGCTTGGCATCGAGCGTCAAGGCTTAACTTAGGAGACAAAGTGTAAAGCATTCAAATATCACAAAACAGTAATTAAATAAAACACAGGAAACAGTTTAAAAATCCAAAACCAATTTCTAAAAATAGCTTATATTTTTATCTTTAAAATGACACAAAAACGATTAAAATCGGTTCAGGGGAACCGGAGATATGAATTTTTAAAGTATTATTATTTTCTAGCGCTTAGAAACAAAAAGCGCCAATCGGGTCATCTGGTTGCACCAGGACCGGGGCAAAGTCAAACTTTCAGGCCGACCGCGATGGAGCCCTGCTCGGCTACAGGTCGCGGGAGGCCTCGGTTAAAAAGTTACCTTCTGACTTAGTCTTTATTTTGAAGTTTTTCTTCACCGGGACGAACCTGCCAGTTGAATCCGACCTCCTGGAGCCCTTGTCCGGATACGCGAAGTCGGTTTCCTCGGTGGTGATTTTTACCTTCGGACTTAGTCGTTTTTTCGAGATAAAAATCCTTCGACCGGGGTAAACCTGGATCTTGATCTGACGTCCATGGAGCCCTTCTCGGATACGATGGCTGGGAGGTCCCGGTCAACTTTTTACGTTCGGACTTAGTCTCTTTTTTAGATGTTTTTCTTTACCGGGACGAACCACGAAGTCAGGCCGGGTCGCGGTTGAGGCAAGCCGGCTAGAATTTCCGCGTCGGGTCGGTCACTTTATGGAGCTTTTTTTCAAAACTTCTCCAATCTTTTCCAAACTTCTGGGGCTTCACCCAGATGTTCTTTTAAGGTTCTTTTGGGGTCCACAGCTCACCCCAAGGGTCCAGAAGTTCTGTGATGGTCCTTGGGGGTGCGGACTTCAACTCCCAGAATGCACCTGGCGCAAACTCCTTTTTGGCCACTGGACAGTGGTCAGCTGGTCGCTTTCTTCAGGAGTTGATGCAGGGGACTCTGGTTTAGCAATTTTTCACCTGTAGCAAACAGGGAGTCCCTCCTTGAACCAGTTGAAGCCAGGCAAAGTCCTTCTTGTGGTGAAGCCCAAGTGTGCATCTGGTGCAGTCCTTCTGAGTGCAGGGTCCAGGTGCAGGCCAGGTGTCCAGCAGGGCAGTCCTTCTTCTTCTTTAGTTCCTTTCTTGTTGAATTCTGGAGGGGATCTGAGGTGTGGGGTCAGGTCTGCCCATTTTATCCTTGCTCCTGGGTGAAAAGCAGGGGGGTCCTGATCCTCCAATCAGGTACAGGGTCGTCCCCCTGTGATGACCACTTCCTGGGAAGTGTGGCAAAAATCCATCCCAGAAGGCAACAGTCTCCAAAAATCCAACATGGATGAATCTGATTTTTGGAGGTTACATCTGTCCGAGCCCACCCACTGGTGTGGCTAAAAATCATAAACACACCCCTCTCCTGCCCTCTCCTAATCTAATCAAGGGGGCACCTAATTGTCTGGGGTTGCAGGATGTGGGGGTGTTGTTGGGTGCTGCAAATGTCCTTCTCTGCCTTTGAAGACCAGTTTGGCAGCCCTCCCCCTTCCTGCCTCACCATCTGCTGAGGGGAGATTCCCTCCCCCAAGCACATTCCTTTGTGTGAAGTCAGGCCACTTCACACCTCATCAAGGTAGCCTGGCAGAAGCTGCTGCAGGCTGGCCAATCAGAGCACAGCAGCAAAAATAATGCAGAGCTGAAATTGGCAACTTTTTAGGTAAAGTCTAAACTTTTTACCTGAACTAGTTATATTAAATCCAACAACTGGAAGTTGTGGGATTTATTATAACAATCAATTTGATACCAAATTCTTGGTATGTAACATTTAAGGAGACTTTAAAATTTAAAATAAAGTCTTCCCATTCTACCCTATGAAGGCCATTTACTTCAATGAGGGAAAAACAAATTTGGCTGTTTTTACCTCACCAGGGCTTATAAATCTATTTTTATAAAGTCCCTGCTTATAGTTACATGGCACCCAGCCCTAGGGGCACATAGGGCACACCTTAGGGGTGACTTATATGTAAAAATAAGGTAGTTTAAGACTTTGGAAGTACCTTTAATTCCAAAGTCGAATTTGCATATAACTTTAATTTAAAAGCAGCTAGCAAGGCAGGCTTGCTTTTAAAATGACACTGGGCACCTCAGCAGTGCACCTAGGTGTGCACCACCTATGCTGTGGTCCCTAAACCTACATGCCCTACCATATACTAGGGACTTATAGGTAGGTTAACTTAGCCAATTATAATTAGCCTAATTTGCATATCCATTTTACACAGAGCACAGGCCCTGGGACTGGTTAGCAGTACCCAGGGCACCATCAAAGTCAGGAAAACACCAGCAAAAAGAGGAAAATGGGGGCAAAAAGTTATGGGGCCTCTGCAATCAGCCCTGTTTTCTCACACAACCCCCCCCCAGCCCACACGCCCAGGAGACTCAGCCCAACCCTGGGAGAGTCTTCCTGGCTTGTTAGGCGAGGAAGACAGTGAAGAAAACTGGCTGTCCCTTTGCAGGGCCTACTCTGCCTTATCTCCTCCTGTCAGGGTCACTCCCTATGGGTAGTGAAGCCATCCCAACAGTAAAAGGACCCAACACAAACTGAAACTTTCCTCTAGGGGGGTCTTCCTCCTTTCTCTCTGCCAACTTGGGTAGTGAGGTGCCCACCTCCCCTACTCCAAACTTTGCTAGGGCAACACCTAGCTTACCCAAAGAGGTCACCCAACACTTGAGCAACCCCACCATGACCAATAGGGTCAGGGGGCCTACTTTGCTATTGGCCCTGGGGTCTGCCTCCCAGGCCAAGTACAGTGCTGCCAGGAAGGCTAGCACCCAGCAGAGGCTACTGACAGCTGTCAGTACCCAGAACCACACCCTAAGCTCTCCACTGACAGGTGGCTGAGCTGCTTTAGGGGCATCTTTGGGGTCCTGGCACCCCTCTTGCTGTCTAGAGTGGGGGGCTACCACCTCCTGTGGCAGACACCCTCCTTCCACTCTCCCTTCTGTCAGTGCAGGGGCAACACCTTGCATCTGGTCAGCTGCCTGACTACTCAGGACTTCCTTGGGGTCAGGTGAGGCCTCACCAGTGCCAACTCTGGGCTCCCCCCCTACTGGGGCAGAGGGCCCTTGGCTCCCTGGAACTCTCTTTAAGAGTGGCCTACCCTTCCTTTTCTTCTTTCCTTTTCTTGGGGACCCCTGTCTCTTAACTGTAGGGACTGACTCCCCAGGACTTTGGGTTGGGGGGGCGCCCTGGGCGACCACCCCATCTGTGACCAGACTCACTTCTGGGAGGTCATTGCCCAGGATACAATCTAGGGGGAGGTCAGCACTGACTACCACCCTAATACAGTCAAGGATACCCTCCCTCTCTAGGGGCACTATGGCTACAGGTTTGGAGGTGACCTCCCCTGTGGCTATCCTGACTTTCTTTGTCTTTCCTGGGACATACATGTCTGGCGTCACTAACCGGTCACTCACTATAGTGTGACTGGCACAGGTGTCCCTCAGGCCAGTGGTAGGGATCCCATTCACTTGAATGTGGTGGAAGTGCCTACTCCCACCCTCAGGGATCACCAGCTTACCATCTGGTCCTGTCTCCCAGCACAATGCTAGGAGGACTTCATCTTCTGAGGAATCCTCCTCTATGGCTACACTGGACAGCCCAATGCTAACCACCTTCTTTGGACAGGCTGCATCTCCTCTGAAGTGACCTGTCTGCTGACAGTCAAAGCAAGCCCTACTGTCCAAGAGCTTTTTTAACCCTGGGTCTCCCTGTCTCTGCTTGTCAGAGTGGGAGTGGGATTTACTCTCCTCCTTCTTAGGGTTCTGGGGTACAGAGGGAGTCTCTGTGGTGGGCTTACCACCTCCCTCCTTAGGTTTTTGGGGACCTGTCCCCCCCCTCTTGGAGTCTCCCCCCTGGGACTTGACAACCACCCTGGTTCTCAACCACTCATCAGCTGCCTCCCCTAGCTCTCTAGGGTTGGTCTGCTTAGAGTCCACTAGATGCTGGCGTAACCTTTCTTGGATACAATTGGTCAAGATGTGCTCTCTCATGATCAGATTGTATAACCCCTCATAAGTATCTACTTTGTTACCAATAATCCAGCCCTCTAGTGCCTTTAGTGAAATGTCCACAAAGTCAACCCAAGACTCGGTACTGACCTTCTGGGTGTCCCTGAACTTCATTCTATATTGCTCTGGGGTCAGACCAAACTTCTTGGCTAAGCACCTCTTCATACTAGGGTATGAATCTGCCTCCTCCCCCCTTAAGGTCAGAAGCCTATCCCTCCCTGAGTTGGGGACCAACTCCCACAAAAGGGAACCCCAGTATTGAGGCCTAACCCTTCTCATTTGGAGTGCCCTCTCAAAGGCCCCTAGCCACTTATCTATGTCATCCCCCTCTACATAAGCAGGAACTACCCCCTTGGGTAATCTGGGGCAAACTCCCCCACCCATGGACACCTCAGCTTCTTTATCGCTGCTTCCATCTCTTTTTTCTTTGTATGCCCACTTTTTCTTTTCTAGGGCCAGCTTCTCTGCTTCCAAAGCTATGTATGCTAGCTGGGCCTCCAGCTCTCTTTCTCTGATGGATGGGTTCTCTCCTCCTGAAAGGACCCCCTTCCCACCACTAGCTTTGGATCTGCCCCTAGTGACTGTATTTACTGAGGACCGTTCTTCCTCATCCTCACTTGGGCTCAGATGCCTTCCCTCCCCTGAGTGGTTAGAGCTTGCATCCTCCCTTCTTTCTCCCTCCTCTGGAGCTTCTTCTGACTCTACCTCTTGAGCCTCAGTCCATGCTGTCAGGGATGTGATCAGGATTTGCTTCCTGAGATCAGTGGTTGCAGGCAACCCTCTTTCAATACACAACCCCCTAAGCTGGACTACTGTCAGTGTGGGTAGGCTAGCCAGATCAAGCTCCATGGTTCCCTAGTTTTGTGTCAACAAAAACTTTTTTCAAAAATTGGAAACAAGAATTTAGAAAAATTACAAAAATTCAATAACTGAAATTAATCCAAATTAAAAATTAAAAACAATTTTTGCACTAGGACAATTTAAAGGATTTTTAATTTGTTTTACCCAAAACTGTAACGTGATATTGAACACAAGTACAGGATCCCGTCGCTGCTTCCAATTATGTTGGAAAATGGGTTATTGGTAGGGCAGGTAGGTACCTACACCTAGCAACAAGCCACTAACCTCCACATAGGTACAGTTAGGTCTCAGTAAATTAATCCCAGCTCTACCCTTGGTAGCTTGGCATCGAGCGTCAAGGCTTAACTTAGGAGACAAAGTGTAAAGCATTCAAATATCACAAAACAGTAATTAAATAAAACACAGGAAACAGTTTAAAAATCCAAAACCAATTTATAAAAATAGCTTATATTTTTATCTTTAAAATGACACAAAAACGATTAAAATCGGTTCAGGGGAACCGGAGATATGAATTTTTAAAGTATTATTATTTTCTAGCGCTTAGAAACAAAAAGCGCCAATCGGGTCATCTGGTTGCACCAGGACCGGGGCAAAGTCAAACTTTCAGGCCGACCGCGATGGAGCCCTGCTCGGCTACAGGTCGCGGGAGGCCTCGGTTAAAAAGTTACCTTCTGACTTAGTCTTTATTTTGAAGTTTTTCTTCACCGGGACGAACCTGCCAGTTGAAGCCGACCTCCTGGAGCCCTTGTCCGGATACGCAAAGTCGGTTTCCTCGGTGGTGATTTTTACCTTCGGACTTAGTCGTTTTTTCGAGATGAAAATCCTTCGACCGGGGTAAACCTGGATCTTGATCCGACGTCCATGGAGCCCTTCTCGGATACTATGGCTGGGAGGTCCCGGTCAACTTTTTACGTTCGGACTTAGTCTCTTTTTTAGATGTTTTTCTTTACCGGGACGAACCACGAAGTCAGGCCGGGTCGCAGTTGAGGCAAGCCGGCTAGAATTTCCGCGTCGGGTCGGTCACTTTATGGAGCTTTTTTTCAAAACTTCTCCAAACTTTTCCAAACTTCTGGGGCTTCACCCAGATGTTCTTTTAAGGTTCTTTTGGGGTCCACAGCTCACCCCAAGGGTCCAGAAGTTCTGTGATGGTCCTTGGGGGTGCGGACTTCAACTCCCAGAATGCACCTGGCGCAAACTCCTTTTTGGCCACTGGACAGTGGTCAGCTGGTCGCTTTCTTCAGGAGTTGATGCAGGGGACTCTGGTTTAGCAATTTTTCACCTGTAGCAAACAGGGAGTCCCTCCTTGAACCAGTTGAAGCCAGGCAAAGTCCTTCTTGTGGTGAAGCCCAAGTGTGCAGCTGGTGCAGTCCTTCTGAGTGCAGGGTCCAGGTGCAGGCCAGGTGTCCAGCAGGGCAGTCCTTCTTCTTCTTTAGTTCCTTTCTTGTTGAATTCTGGAGGGGATCTGAGGTGTGGGGTCAGGTCTGCCAGTTTTATCCTTGCTCCTGGGTGAAAAGCAGGGGGGTCCTGATCCTCCAATCAGGTACAGGGTCGTCCCCCTGTGATGACCACTTCCTGGGAAGTGTGGCAAAAATCCATCCCAGAAGGCAACAGTCTCCAAAAATCCAACATGGATGAATCTGATTTTTGGAGGTTACATCTGGCTGAGCCCACCCACTGGTGTGGCTAAAAATCATAAACACACCCCTCTCCTGCCCTCTCCTAATCTAATCAAGGGGGCACCTAATTGTCTGGGGTTGCAGGATGTGGGGGTGTTGTTGGGTGCTGCAAATGTCCTTCTCTGCCTTTGAAGACCAGTTTGGCAGCCCTCCCCCTTCCTGCCTCACCATCTGCTGAGGGGAGATTCTCTCCCCCAAGCACATTCCTTTGTGTGAAGTCAGGCCACTTCACACCTCATCAAGGTAGCCTGGCAGAAGCTGCTGCAGGCTGGCCAATCAGAGCACAGCAGCAAAAACAATGCAGAGCTGAAATTGGCAACTTTTTAGGTAAAGTCTAAACTTTTTACCTGAACTAGTTATATTAAATCCAACAACTGGAAGTTGTGGGATTTATTATAACAATCAATTTGATACCAAATTCTTGGTATGTAACATTTAAGGAGACTTTAAAATTTAAAATAAAGTCTGCCCATTCTAGCCTACGAAGGCCATTTACTTCAATGAGGGAAAAACGAATTTGGCTGTTTTTACCTCACCAGGGCTTATAAATCTATTTTTATGAAGTCCCTGCTTATAGTTACATGGCACCCAGCCCTAGGGGCACATAGGGCACACCTTAGGGGTGACTTATATGTAAAAATAAGGTAGTTTAAGACTTTGGAAGTACCTTTAATTCCAAAGTCGAATTTGCATATAACTTTAATTTAAAAGCAGCCAGCAAGGCAGGCTTGCTTTTAAAATGACACTGGGCACCTCAGCAGTGCACCTAGGTGTGCACCACCTATGCTGTGGTCCCTAAACCTACATGCCCTACCATATACTAGGGACTTATAGGTAGGTTAACTTAGCCAATTATAATTAGCCTAATTTGCATATCCATTTTACACAGAGCACAGGCCCTGGGACTGGTTAGCAGTACCCAGGGCACCATCAAAGTCAGGAAAACACCAGCAAAAAGAGGAAAATGGGGGCAAAAAGTTATGGGGCCTCTGCAATCAGCCCTGTTTTCTCACAATCTATCTGTAAGACCCCAGTAAAGTGCACTACGTGTGCCCAGGGTCTGTAGATTAAATGATACTAGTAGGCCTGTAGCACTGATTGTGCCACCCACATAAGTAGACTCTTAACTATACCTCAGGCCTGCCATTGCAGGGCCTGTGTATGCAGTTTCCCTGCAACTTCGACTTGGCATTTAAAAGTACTATCAAGCCTTAAACTCTCCTTTTTCTTTATATAAGTCACCCTTAAGGTAGGCCCTAGATAACCCACAGGGCAGGGTGCTATGTAGATAAAAGCAGGACATGTACCTGTGCTATTCATTTGTCCTGGTAGTGTAAAACTCCTAAATTCGTTTTTACACTGCTGTAAGGCCTGCTCTTTTCATAGACTAACATTAGGGCTACCGTCATATACTGTTTGAGTGGTAGATCCTGATCTGAATGGAGTGACAAGGTCAAATTTAGTATGGCCAGAATGGTAATACAAAATCCTGCTGACTGGTAAAGTTGGATTTAATATTACTATTTTAGAAATGCTACTTTTAGAAAGTGAGCATTTCTCTGCACTTAGGGGGTCATTACAACCTCAGCGGTCTTTTTACAAGACCGCCGAGCTGAAGACCGCCAGTGGTGGTGGTTTTCCGCTCGGCGTATTATGACTGTTGGCAGCTCTATGTCGTTTTTCCGACGGAGAGCCGCCAACAGCCATAGTGACGGGCGGCGGGGAAGTGGAGGTTGCTTCACCTCCACCACCACGCCAACAGAACACCACCCAGCGAATCACGTCCTGTGATTCGCCGCGGCGGTGTTCTGTTGGCGGTGTGGTGTCGGCGGAGCTGCCCCCATGGCTCCCGTCCCCTCCCGGAGGATCGACGGAACAGGGAAGTCGATCGTCCGTTAGGGGAGGGGGGCGGGGGGGTGTTGTGTGTTGTGTGGGTGTATGGGGGTGTGCGTGGGTGTATGTGGAGGGGGTGTGTGAGTGCGTGTATGCTTGCGGGGGTGTTGTGTGATTGGGAATGAGTGCGTGTATGTCTGTAGGTATGTCTGTATGGATGTGCGCGTGTATGTTTGAATGTGGGTGTGCGTGTCTGACTGTGTGTGTGGATGTTGGCCTGTGTCTCGGTGTGTGTGCGTGTATGTGTGTTGGTGGTACCTGTGTGCGTGTCGGCTGTGTATGTGTAAGGTAATGTCGGGGGTCGGGTGGGGAGGGGGGGCCTGCCACCTTTGGGGGGTGCCAGGAGTGGTGGGGGGTGTAGGGGAGGGGGTCGGGCGGGGTGGGGTATGGGGGAGACCCCTCTCAGTGCCAGGGAAGGAATTCCCTGGCAGTGATAGTGCTTACTGCCATTGATTTCATGGGGTTCCTACCGCTAGAAATCCACGGCGGTAAGCCGGGTCAAAATACCGGCGGCGGTATTGTCACGGCTGGTGGTCTGGGAAATTGTGGCGGGGTTGGGTTTTTCTATCACTATATAGTGGGTTTCCATTCGCCGCCGACAGCGGGTTTCTGTTCACCGCCGCCACGGCGGTCGGCGGTCTTTCCCGCCATGTTCATAATGACCGCCATAATGTTAAGTGTGCAGCAATCCAAAGGACCGTCAGCCTGGGGTACACATAACCAGTGTATTAGCATGTCACAAGTCATCATCTGCCAAACTGTGTGAAAGCAGTCTGTAGATATAACATGAGTACACAGTGATGAACACTCCAACATCTGTGAAAAGGGAAAGTGTTAGTAACATTCAAATGAGAAGTCAATGAATTACAGCAACATGAGCCCCTGGAACACAACATCCTACATTCAGCTGGTCACATTAACACAGACATTTGCACTGCAATTGTCTCCACACAGCATCAGTGAGCAGAAACAACTCATGTCAGGCCCTCACACAGGATGCCACAATATTGACAATGCTATATGTCAATATGTCAATATCTCTTTTGGACCACCAAGTCTGGCCCAGATTGTCAGGGACATTGAAGTCACAGAGCGGTTGTGTAAGCACAATGTAATTCAGATAACATTCCCAGCAACAAATGCAAAGTATTGTATGGAATGAGGACACAGTTTGTAGTGGGCATGTCTTTGAAAATGCTAAGCAACTGATACACTGCATGGGCTGAATAAGCTTGATCACTACAACCATAACACTGGCACAACTGATCACAGATGGAACAGTGTCAGGTCACATAATGCACACATTTGTGCTTAGCACAACACAGCAGCCACACAGCACTTAATTGTAATGGAGGTATGAACAGAAGTACAGTCTTACCTGAGTGTCATTGGAAGTAAAGCTATATCAGATGAGTCCTGTTGTCCACATCCTCCTCCTCCCCATCTTCATCACTGTCTTCAGTGTCCTCTGCTGTTACAGGTGCATTGTCTCGCCCCTCCTCCTGCAGAAATGGCACATGGCCTCTGAGGGCCAAATTGTGCAGCGTGCAGCAGACCACCACTATCTGGCACACCATCTCAGGGGCATAGAGTAGGGATTCATCAGAAATATGAAGGCACCTGAACCTGACTTTCAGTAGTCCAAAAGTCCTTTCAATTACTCTTCTGGTCCAAGCATGTGCTTCATTGCAATGATTCTCTGCCCCTATCCTTGGATTCCTCACTAGTGTCAACAGCCGGGATAGGTTTGGGTATCCGGAGTCACCTGGAAGTAGTGAGAGACACACATTACTCATGTACAATAGCAGAGAGGACAACTCCAGGTGGCATACAGTGACATATATTGTGTGAAAGTTCAAGCTCACGTATGAGCCACACTCTCTCTCTGTAGTTGTGCCATCATCTGTGGGACCCAGCTGTCCCTCAATACATAGGCATCATGCACAGATCCTGGAAACATGGTAGTAATGTGGGAAATGTACTGATCAGCAAGGCACACCTTCTCAACATTTAAAGAATGGTGATTCCTTCTATTTCTGTACACCTGCTCATTTGTCCTGGGATGGACCAAAGCAGGCTGGCGGTCTTTTTTTGAGGATTGTGACCATGGCGGTCATCCGCCGCTTCTCCGTTCCGCCCGCCAGGGCGGAGATGACCGCTGGGCTGGAGACCAGCGGTCGTCTCCGCCCTGGTGGGCGGAACGGAGAAGCGGCGGATGACCATGGCGGTAACCGCCATGGTCATAATCCTCAAAAAAAGACCGCCAGCCTGTTGGCGGTCTTACCACCGCTTTAACACCGTCCGCCAGGGTTGTAATGACCCCCTTAAATCCTTCTGTGCCTTACAATCCACGTCTGTCTGGGTTAGTTGACAGCTCCCTTGTGCATTCCATTCATAGGAAGCTCAGTCACACTTGCACACATCGGCATATTTATTGGGTCTTCCTGGGCTGGGAGGGTTGAGGGACTGACACTTACATGTCAAAGGACAGTAGTCTGCCCTCACACAAAAGACTGCCACATCCCCTACTGGGACCCTGGCAGACAGGATGGAACTGAAAGGGGGCCTTGTGCACTTCTAAGCCACTCTTTGAAGTCTCCCCCACTTCAAAGGCACATTTGAGTATTCAAGCAGGGTCTCTGACCCCACCAACTCAGACACTTCTGGACAAGATACCACTGGTGAAGAATCCCTGAACCAGAACCTTCAACCTGCCAAGAAGAACTGCCTGGCTGCCCAAAGGACTCACCTGGACTTCTTTTCTGAGAAGGACTACTGCCTTTGCTGCTCTCTGGCTGTGCTTAGAAGTACTCTCCAAGGCCTTGGATAGATTTTGCCTCCTGTTCCTTGATGACTCAGCATAACAAATACTTTATCCTGCAAAATAACGTCTGCATGGCAGTGAGAAAATCACCACACACCGAACCGGATCAACACAGCTCCAGCGTTGCGACCAGAACTTCGATGCACAGCCCTCTGGATCGATGCAAAGCGGGGCCAGAACGAGGCAGAGGAATCGACACAGCGCCTGCTGTGAGGCAGAAATTTCCACGCATCGCCCACCAAATCGATGCAGCCCCTGTGACTTCGTCTTGCACTCCCAGGATTTCAAAGCATCGTCCCTGGGGCGTCAGAAAATCCTGCAACACGAAGAGGATCCCACAAAGAGGAAATCGACGCAAAGCCTGCCCTGCGTGAAAATCACCAGCGCATCATCTGTGTGCACCGGAAAAAAGCGACGCACACCTCCTCGTTTTCCACGTATCTCCTCATCTGCGGTCCCTTGTGGAATATTTGAACACAAACCAGGTACTTTGTGCTTGCAAGAGACACTTGTTGCTTTTTAAAGACTAAAGACACTTTATATAATTTTTATAGTGATATCTCAACATAAAATTATTGAATCGTGATCGTTTTGACCTGCATTTATCTAGATAAATAATATATATTTTTCTAAACACTGTGTGGTGTATTTTTGTGGTGCTATACTGTGTTATTGCATGAGTTATTGCACAAATACTTTACACATTGCCTTCTAAGTTAAGCCTGACTGCTCAGTGGCAAGCTACCAGAGGGTGGGCACAGGATAATTTGGATTGTGTGTGACTTACCTGACTCAGGAGGGAGGGTCATTGCTTGGACTGGGAGTGACCTGACTGCCAACCAAAGACCCCATTTCTTACATGGCGTTGGAGGGCTAGCGTCATATTTTGAAAGGGAACGCCTACCTTGCAAATCATTAATGCTAAAGTACAGAAGGTGAGGTTATGCTCCCAAAAAATAACGCTAACTTTAATATTTTGTCGCTAGATGGACCTAGTGACAAAATATAAATATGGCGCTTGGTTAGCCCCACTTTTACGTAAAACAAATTTGTGCAAAGGTGGCGCAAAGTTTTCTTAAATATGGGCCTTAATGTTGTGTGAACCTACCATGCATTTGTTTGGGGGAAATGGATGCTACCACTGGCTGAATAGTTTCTTATTGAACTGTGTGGTAACCTAACAAGCTCGAGTTCTATAAATAGGGTAATGTTAACCCCTTCTAATTTAATAAACCACACTCAGACAACCCCAACATCAATAAATATAACTTCAGAAGGGGCCAGGCCCCAACTATTATAGTTGTACAAGAGTATGTTTGAGGGACAGTTTATGGAGTGGAGTCACCATTAGCTAAAGAAGCAAGTAACTTCTTCTTCTCTGTCAAACCGACAGAAATTGGGTTGTGTTTTGACTGGGTTATGAGCTCTGGTCAAGAAACAGCCACAATCCTGGCAGGGTGAAACCCAAAAGCTAACTTGGGCATCACCCTGAGTAGCTTGGAACAAAAAGCAGTCAGGCTTAACTTAGAGGCAAAGTGTAAAGTATTTGTGCAACACACAAACAGTAATAAAGTGAAACTATAACACACGAAAAATCTCATTCTAATTCAGAAAAATTAAGTTCATTTTAATAAAATATTTGGGAACACACTCCAAAAATGCAGTCAGCAGGACTGAAGATATTAATTTTGACATTTTTAGAAAAACCAGCATATAAAAGATCAAAGTGCCAACCGCAGATATCTTGTCGTGCGAGACTGAGTCAAAGTTGAAACATATGTAGGGGTAGATGGAATTTGCAGAGTTTTACCTCACAGAATTCAGTGAGGTTACATAAAAACTGAAACATTCCGCAGAGTTCTGCCCACCACCAGCAGTGTAGGAAAGTACCATCTTGCCTGGCATGTTACCCCCATATTTCACTGTATATATGTTGTTTTAGTCTATGTGTCACTGGGACCGTACCAGGCAGGGCCCCAGTGCTCATAAGTATGTGCCCTGTATGTGTTCCCTGTGTGATACCTAACTGTCTCACTGAGGCTCTGCTAACCAGAACCTCAGTGGTTATGCTCTCTCTGCCTTCCAAATTTGTCACTAACAGGCTAGTGACTAAATTTACCAATTCACATTGGCATACTGGTACACCCATATAATTCTCCTGTATATGATACTGAGGTACCCAGGGTATTGGGGTTCCAGGAGATCCCTATGGGCTGCAGCATTTGTTTTGCCACCCATAGGGAGCTCTGACAATTCTTACACAGGCCTGCCACTGCAGCCTGAGTGAAATAACGTCCATGTTATTTCACAGCCATTTACCACTGCACTTAAGTAACTTATAAGTCACCTATATGTCTAACCTTCACCTGGTGAAGGTTGGGTGCAAAGTTACTTAGTGTGTGGGCACCCTGGCACTAGCCAAGGTGCCCCCAAATCGTTCAGGGCAAATTCCCCGGACTTTGTGAGTGCGGGGACACCATTACACGCATGCACTGTACATAGGTCACTACCTATGTACAGCGTCAAAATGGTAACTCTGAACATGGCCATGTAACATGTCTAAGATCATGGAATTGTCACCCCACTGCCATTCTGGCATTGGGGGGACAATTCCATGGGGGGACAATTCCATGATCCACCGGGTCTCTAGCATAGTACCCGGGTACTGCCATACTGCCTTTCCGGGGTCTCCACTGCAGCTGCTGCTGCTGCCAACCCCTCAGACAGGTTTCTGCCCTCCTGGGGTCCAGGCAGCCCTGGCCCAGGAAGGCATACCAAAGGATTTCCTCTGAGAGAGGGTGTAACACCCTCTCCCTTTGGAAATAGGTGTGAAGGCAGGGGAGGAGTAGCCTCTCCCAGCCTCTGGAAATGCTTTGATGGGCACAGATGGTGCCCATCTCTGCATGAGCCAGTCTACACCGGTTCAGGGATCCCCCAACCCTGCTCTGGCGCGAAACTGGACAAAGGAAAGGGGAGTGACCACCCCCCTGAGCTGCACCTCCCAGGGGAGGTGCCCAGAGCTCCTCCAGTGTGTCCCAGACCTCTGCCATCTTGGAAACAGAGGTGTCTGTGGCACACTGGACAGCTCTGAGTGGCCAGTGCCAGCAGATGACATCAGAGGGTCCTTCTGATTGGCTCTTACCTCTCTTGGTAGCCAATCCTCCTTCCTAGGTGGCCAAACCTCCTTTTCTGGCTATTTAGGGTCTCTGCTTTGGGGATCTCACCAGATAACGAATGCAAGAGCTCATCAGAGTTCCTCTCCATCTCCCTCTTCAACTTCTGCCAAAGGATCGACCGCTGACTGCTCAGGACGCCTGCAAAACCGCAACAAAGTAGCAAGACGACTACTAGCAACCTTGTATCGCTTCATCCTGCTGGCTTTCTCGACTGTTTCCAGGTGGTGCATGCTCTGGAGGTAGTCTGCCTCCTCTCTGCACCAGGAACTCTGAATAAATCTCCAGTGGGTCGACGGAATCTTCCCCCTGCAACGGCAGGCACCAAAAGACTGCATCACTGGTCCTCTGGGTCCCCTCTCAGCACGACGAGCGTGGTCCCTGGAACTCAGCAACTCTGTCCAAGTGACTCACACAGTCCAGTGACTCTTCAGTCCAAGTTTGGTGGAGGTAAGTCCTTGCCTCCCCACGCTAGACTGCATTGCTGGGTACCGCATGATTTGCAGCTGCTCCAGCTCCTGTGCACTCTTCCAGGATTTCCTTCATGCACAGGCAAACCTGGGTCTCCGACACTCTAACCTGCAGTGCACAACCTCCTGAGTTGTCCTCCGGAGTTGTGTTACTCCCTTTTGTGACTTTGCGTGGACTCTGGTTCACTCTTCTTCCAAGTGCCTATTCAGGTACTTCTGTGGGTGATGCCTGCTTCTGTGAGGGCTCCCTGAGTTGCTGGGCACCCCCTCTGTCGCCTCCTCAAAGTGGCGACATCCTGGTCCCTCCTGGGCCACAGCAGCACCCAAAAATCTCTACGGCAGCCCTTGCAGGTAGCAAGGCTTGTTTGCAGTCTTTCTGCATGGGAATACATCTGCAAGCTTCATCGTGACATGGGAAATCCATCTTCCAAAGGAGAAGTTCCTAGTCTTCTTCTTTCTTGTAGAACTCCAAGCTTCTTCCAACAGGTGGCAGCTTCCTTGCACCCTGAGCTTGCATTTCCTGGGCTCTTGCCCACTCTCGACACTGTCACAACTATTGGACTTGGTCCCCTTGTCTTACAGGTACTCAGGTCTGGAAATCCACTGTTGTTGCATTGCTGGTGTTTGTTCTTCCTGCAGAATCCCCCTATCACGACTTCTGTGCTCTCTGGGGGTAGTAGGTGCACTTTACACCTACCTTTCAGGGTCTTGGGGTGGGCTAGTTTTCTAACCCTCACTGTTTTCTTACAGTCCCAGCGACCCTCTACAAGCTCACATAGGCTTGGGGTCCATTCGTGGTTCGCATTCCAATTTTGGACTATATGGTTTGTGTTGCCCATCTACCTATGTGCTCCTATTGCAATCTATTGTAATTCTACACTGTTTGCATTGCTTTTCTTGCTATTACTTACCTAAGTTTGATTTGTGTACATATATCTTGTGTATATAACTTATCCTCATACTGAGGGTACTCACTGAGATAATTTTGGCATATTGTCATAAAAATAAAGTACCTTTATTTTTAGTTACTCTGTGTATTGTGTTTTCATATGATATTGTGCATATGACTCCAGTGGTATAGTAGGAGCTTTACATGTCTCCTAGTTCAGCCTAAGCTGCTTTGCCATAGCTACCTTCTAACAGCCTAAACTGCTAGAAACTCCTCTTCTACACTAACAAGGGATACCTGGACCTGGCACAAGGTGTAAGTACCTCTGGTACCCACTACAAGCCAGGTCAACCTCCTACATTGGTTGTGCAGCCGTAGGATAAGTACTTGTAACTACTTACCACTTTGTCATTGTGTACTTTTCATAAGAGAATAATATACAAAACAGTTCAGTGTATGTACACCTAACGAAAAAGATTTGCTTTTCTCCTCTTAAACTTTTTACAAAGTTCTGAAAAGTTTACTAAAACTTCTATAAGTTTCTAAAAGTTAGAAAAAGTTTTTTCTCTGTTCTTTAAAAAGTTCTGAAACTTTTTCTTCCTTCTCACTATCTCTAAACCTTTTGCTATCATGTCTGCGGTAGATTCTACTCTTAAAATGGTCAATACTACTTATGACAATTTCAATTATAAGAGCCTAAGGAGTCTCTGCTTAGATAGAGGTTTAGTGATAGGAAAGAACCCTACAAAAGAGTTTCTATTGAACATGCTTATTGTGAATGATGAGTCCCAAGCAGGCACATCAAATAAGAGGTTAATAGAAGGTTCCCATTCTGACTCAGGGGATCTCCTTGAGGGAGGTGGGGAGGGTTCTGAACCAGATCTGCCCCCTAGCAGGTCACCCAGTAATGTTGGCAGTAATGGTGGTTCCCATCACAGTAGGAGAGTCTTTATTCCTGAAGGCCAAGTTGCTAGGGTTCAGTCAGTTAAGGACAGATCCCCCTCTGTTGTTTCAAATTACTATTCCCAAGCATTCCCAACCCACCCACCCTGAGGATAACTTGTTAGAAAGGGAACTCACAAAGTTGAGGGTTGAAGAGACCAGACTGAAGCTTAAACAGCAACAGCTGGCCTTAGATAGGGAATCCCTAGACCTGGAGAAGGAGAAACAGAGATTGGGGTCAGGACCCCATGGTGGCAGCAGCAGTATTCCTGATACTAATCCTGTTAGAGAGCATGATTCCAGGAATCTGCACAAGATAGTCCCCCCTTACAAGGAGGGGGATGACATCGACAAGTGGTTTGATGCACTTGAGAGGGCCTGTATGGTACAGGGGGTCCCTCAAAGGCAGTGGGCTGCTATATTGTGGCTATCTTTCACTGGAAAGGGTAGGGATAGGCTCCTCACTGTTAGAGAAAGTGAAGCTAACAAATTTACAGTTTTGAAGGATGCACTCTTGGATGGATTTGGCTTAAATACTGAACAATACAGAATTAAGTTCAGAGACACCAGAAAAGAGTCCTCACAAGACTGGACATACTTTGTAGACTGTTCAGTGAAGGCCTTGGAAGGGTGGTTACATGGCAGTAGAGTTTCTGACTATGAAAGCTTGTATAATTTTATTCTGAGAGAGAATATTCTGAAAAACTGTGTGTCTGACTTGTTACACCAATATCTAGTTGACTCAGATCTGACTTCTCCCCAAGAATTGGGAAAGAAGGCAGACAAATGGGTCAGAACAAGAGTGAACAGAAAGGGTCATACAGGGGGTGACCAGGATGGCAAGAAGAAGGATGGTAAGTCTTCTGACAAGGGTGGGGACAAAAGTAGAACTGAGTCTTCATCAGGCCCACAAAAATCCTCTGGTGGGGGTGGTGGTTCCAAATCCTCTTCCAATAATCAACCTAAAAAGCCTTGGTGTTATTTGTGTAAAGTCAAAGGCCATTGGACAACTGATACCAGTTGTCCAAAGAAAAACACCAAACCTCCCACTACCACAACCCCTACTGCAAATTCTAGTGCCACTAGTAATAGCAGTGGTGATGGGAGCAAACCTACTAATAGCCAATCCAAGGGAGTAGCTGGGCTCACTTTTGGCAATTTAGTTGGGGTTGGTCTTGTTAGGGAGACCACAGAGGCTGTGTTAGTCTCTGAAGGTGCCATTGATTTGGCCACCTTGGTTGCTTGTCCCCTTAATATGGATAAGTATAAGCAACTTCCCCTAATAAATGGTGTTGAGGTTCCGACCTACAGGGACACAGGTGCCAGTGTTACCATGGTGATAGAGAAACTGGTGCACCCTGAACAACACCTACTTGGTCAGCAGTACCAAGTGCCAGACGCTCATAACAACACTCTTAGCCACCCCATGGCTGCTGTGAATCTCAACTGGGGGGGGTTACTGGTCCAAAGAAAGTTGTGGTTGCCTCAGATTAACCTGTAGACTGTCTACTAGGAAATGATTTAGAGACATCAGCTTGGGCAGAAGTGGAGATGGAGGCTCATGCAGCAATGCTGGGCATTCCTGGGCATAGTTGTGCTTTGACAAGGGCTCAGGCCAAAAAGCAAACAGGACAGGGTAACTTGGATCCTGGAACAATGGACCAAGTGCTCCCTAAAGCTAGGGGTAGCAAGGGTAAATCCCTACCCACTATCCCTCCCTCTACAGATGATTCTCCTTCTGAGGAAGAAGAATTTCCTCCCTGTGCAGAACCTTCACCAGATGAGCTGGCAGCAGACACTGCTGAGCTTTTGGGTGGAGCGGGGCCTGCCAGGGAAGATCTGAGTGTGGCACAGCAAACCTGTCCCACATTAGAGGGTCTCAGACAGCAAGCTGTCAAGCAGCAAAATGGAGATGTCAGTGACTCACATAGAGTTTACTGGGAGGACAACCTCTTGTACACCGAGGCAAGGGACCCAAAACGTGGAGCAGCCAGGAGATTGGTCATTCCCCTGCAGTACAGAGAGCTCCTCCTAACTCTGGCACATGACATTCCTTTGGCTGGGCATTTGGGCCAGATCAAAACATGGGAAAGGCTTGTTCCCCTGTTTCACTGGCCTAGGATGTCAGAGGACACAAAAGGATTTTGCAAGTATTGTGTGACCTGCCAAGCCAGTGGCAAGACTGGTGGCACACCAAAGGCTCCTCTTATTCCACTACCTGTGGTTGGGGTCCCCTTTGAAAGGGTAGGGGTTGACATAGTTGGCCCCCTTGACCCTCATACTGCTTCAGGCAATAGGTTTATCTTGGTGGTTCTGGACCATGCCAGTTCCTCTAATGACCACTACAGCTCCTGCAGTGGCAAAAGCCCTCCTAGGAATCTTTTCCAGGGTGGGTTTCCCTAAAGAGGCTGTATCAGACAGAGGTAGCAACTTTATGTCTGCATACTTGAAAGCAATGTGGAAGGAATGTGATGTAACCTACAAATTCATCACTCCTTATCATCCACAGACTAATGGACTGGTAGAGAGGTTTAATAAAACTCTCAAAGATATGATAATGGGACTCCCTGAAAAACTCAGGAGGAGATGGGATGTCCTGTTATCTTGCCTTCTTTTTGCTTACAGGGAGGTACCCCAGAAAGGAGTGGGCTTCAGCCCTTTGAACTCCTCTTTGGACACCCTGTAAGAGGTCCATTAACACTTGTGAAGGAGGATTGGGAACAACCTTTAAAAGCTCCCAAACAGGACATAGTGGACTATGTACTTGGCCTAAGATCCAGAATGGCAAAGTACATGAAAAAGGCCAGTAAAAACCTTCAGGCCAGCCAAGAGCTCCAGAAGCAATGGCATGACCAGAAGGCTGTTCTGATCCAGTACCAACCAGGACAGAAGGTGTGGGTATTGTAGCCTGTGGCCCCAAGAGCACTCCAAGACAAATGGAGTGGACCCCATCTAATTGTTGAGAAAAAGGGTGAGGTTACCTATCTGGTAGACCTGGGCACTGCCAGGAGTCCCCTTAGGGTGATTTATATCAACTGCCTAAAACCCTACTATGACAGGGCTGATCTCACCCTGCTCATGGCAACAGATGAGGGACAGGAAGAAGAGAGTGACCCTCTCCCTGATCTCTTTTCCACCACTGAATCTGATGCTTTAGTGGAGGGAGTAGTTTTGGCAGACTGTCTTACTGCAGAACAGAAAGACAACTGCATAAATCTACTTGGTCAATTTTCTGAACTATTTTCAACTGTGCCAGGCACCACATCTTGGCGTGAACACACAAATGATACTGGAGACAGCTTGCCTGTCAAAAGTAAAATCTATAGGCAGCCTGACCATGTCAGGGACTGTATAAAACAAGAGGTTCTGAAAATGCT
The DNA here is from genome assembly GCF_031143425.1 of Pleurodeles waltl. Lineage (NCBI taxonomy): Eukaryota > Metazoa > Chordata > Amphibia > Caudata > Salamandridae > Pleurodeles > Pleurodeles waltl. The sequence goes on from NC_090446.1 coordinate 622,836,416, forward strand.
TGATCTAGGAGTGGTTGAACCTTCTGAAAGCCCATGGGCGAGTCCTGTGGTGCTTGTACCAAAGTCTCACTCAAAAGATGGAAAAAGGGAGATGAGGTTTTGTGTAGACTACAGAGGTCTCAATCAGGTAACAAAAACTGATGCTCACCCTATACCCAGGGCAGATGAGCTCATAGATACACTGGCATCTGCCAATTATCTAAGCACCTTTGATTTGACTGCAGGGTATTGGCAGATCAAATTGGCTGAGGATGCTAAACTTAAAACTGCATTTTCAACTATAGGAGGGCACTACCAATTTACAGTGATGCCCTTTGGTTTGAAAAATGCACCTGACACTTTTCAGAAGTTGGTGAACACAGTCCTGCAAGGGTTGGAGGCTTTTAGTGTAGCATATCTAGATGGTATAGCTGTCTTTAGCTCCACCTGGGATGATCACCTGGTCCACCTTTGGAAAGTTTTGGAGGCCCTGCGAAAGGCAGGCCTCACTATCAAGGCCTCAAAGTGCCATATAGGGCAGGGAAAGGTGGTTTATCTGGGACACCTGGTAGGTGCAGAACAGATTGCAACACTTCAGGGGAAGATCCAGACAATCATGGATTGGGTTCCCCCTAGAACACAGACCGAGGTGAGAGCCTTCTTAGGCCTCACTGGGTATTACAGGAGATTCATTAAAAACTATGGCTCCATAGCAGCCCCACTTAATGATCTCACAAGTAAGAAGATGCCTAAAAAGGTATTATGGACAGCTAGCTGTCAGAAAGCTTTTGAGGAGCTCAAACAGGCCATGTGCTCTGCACCTGTCCTAAAAAGCCCATGTTACTCCAAGAAATTCATTGTTCAAACTGATGCATCTGAATTAGGGGTAGGGGCAGTCTTATCACAACTGAATTCTGAGGTCCAGGATCAACCAGTTGCTTTTATCAGCAGAAGTTTGACCCCTAGAGAAAAGCGTTGGTCTGCCATTGAGAGGGAGGCCTTTGCTGTGGTCTGGGCACTGAAAAAGTTGAGGCCATAGCTGTTTGGCACTCACTTTATTGTTCAGACAGACCACAAACCTCTACTTTGGCTAAAACAAATGAAAGGTGAAAACCCTAAATTCTTGAGGTGGCCCATATCCCTACAGGGAATGGACTATACAGTGGAACATAGACCTGGGAGTACCCACTCCAATGCAGATGGACTCTCCAGATATTTCCACGTAGACAATGAAGACTCATCAGGTCATGGCTAGTCTTATTGTCCTTCGTTTGGGGGGGGGGGTTGTGTAGGAAAGTACCATCTTGCCTGGCATGTTACCCCCATATTTTACTGTATATATGTTGTTTTAGTCTATGTGTCACTGGGACCCTGCCAGACAGGGCCGCAGTGCTCATAAGTATGTGCCCTGTATGTGTTCCCTGTGTGATGCCTAACTGTCTCACTGAGGCTCTGCTAACCAGAACCTCAGTGGTTATGCTCTCTCTGCTTTCCAAATTTGTCACTAACAGGCTAGTGACTAAATTTACTAATTCACATTGGCATACTGGTACACCCATATAATTCTCCTGTGTATGGTACTGAGGTACCCAGGGTATTGGGGTTCCAGGAGATCCCTATGGGCTGCAGCATTTCTTTTGCCACCCATAGGGAGCTCTGACAATTCTTACACAGGCCTGACACTGCAGCCTGAGTGAAATAACGTCCACGTTATTTCACAGCCATTTACCACTGCACTTAAGTAACTTATAAGTCACCTATATGTCTAACCTTCACCTGGTGAAGGTTGGGTGCAAAGTTACTTAGTGTGTGGGCATCCTGGCACTAGCCAAGTTACCGCCACATCGTTCAGGGCAAATTCCCCGGACTTTGTGAGTGAGGGGACACCATTACATGCGTGCACTGTACATAGGTCACTACCTATGTACAGCGTCACAATGGTAACTCCGAACATGGCCATGTAACATGTCTAAGAACATGGAATTGTCACCATGCCATTTTGGCATTGGGGGGACAATTCCATGATCCCCCGGGTCTCTAGCATAGTACCCGGGTACTGCCAAACTGCCTTTCCGGGGACTCCACTGCAGCCGCTGCTGCTGCCAACCTCTCAGACAGGTTTCTGGCCTCCTGGGGACCAGGCAGCTCTGGCCCAGGAAGGCAGTACAAAGGATTCCCTCTGAGAGAGGGTGTAACACACTCTCCCTTTGAACATAGGTGTGAAGGCTGGGGAGGAGTAGCCTCCCCAGCCTCTGGAAATGCTTTGATGGGCACAGATGGTGCCCATCTCTGCATAAACCAGTCTACACCGGTTTAGGGATCCCCCAGCCCTGCTCTGGCGCAAAACTGGACAAAGGAAAGGGGAGCGACCACCCCACTGACCTGCACCTCCCAGGGGAGGTACCCAGAGCTCCTCCAGTGTGTCCCAGACCTCTGCCATCTTGGAAACAGAGGTGTCTGTGGCACACTGGACTGCTCTGAGTGGCCAGTGCCAGCAGGTGACATCAGAGGCTCCTTCTGATAGGCTCTTACCTCTCTTGGTAGCCAATCCTCCTTCCTTGGTAGCCAAACCTCATTTTCTGGCTATTTAGGGTCTCTGCTTTGGGGAATTCTTCAGATAACGAATGCAAGAGCTCATCAGAGTTCCTCTGCATCTCCCTCTTCATCTTCTACCAAAGGATCGACCGCTGACTGCTCAGGACGCCTGCAAAAGCGCAACAAAGTAGCAAGATGACTACTAGCAACCTTGTATCGCTTCATCCTGCCGGCTTTCTCAACTGTTTCCAGGTGGTGCATGCTCTGGGGGTAGCCTGCCTCCTCTCTGGTTCACTTTTCTTCCAAGTGTCTGTTCTGGTACTTCTGCGGGTGCTGTCTGCTTCTGTGAGGGCTCCCTGAGTTACTGGTCGCCCCCTCTGTTTCCTCCTCCAAGTGGCGACATCCTGGTCCCTCCTGGGCCACAGCAGCACCCAAAAACCTCTACTGCGACCCTTGCAGCTAGCAAGGCTTGTTTGTAGTCTTTCTGTGTGGGAACACCTCTGCTAGCTTCATCGCAACGTGCAACATCCATCCTCCAAATGGGAAGTTTCTAGTCCTCTTTTTTCTTGCAGAACTCCAAACTTCTTCCAACAAGTGGCAGCTTCCTTGCATTCTCAGCTGGCATTTCCTGGGCTCTTGCCCACTCTTGACACTGTCGCGACTATTAGACGTGGTCCCCTTGTCTTACAGGTACTCAGGTCTGGAAATCCTCTGCTGTTGCATTGCTTGTGTTTGTTCTTCCTGCAGAATCCCCTATCATGACTTCTGTGCTCTCTGGGGGTAGCATGTGCACTTTACACCTACCTTTCAGGGTCTTGGGGTGGGCTAGTTTTCTAACCCTCACTGTTTTCTTACAGTCCCAGCGACCCTCTACAAGCTCACATAGGTTTGGAGTCCATTCGTGGTTCGCATTCCACTTTTGGAGTGTATGGTTTGTGTTGCCCCTCTACCTATGTGCTCCTATTGCAATCTATTGTAATTCTACACTGTTTGCATTACTTTTCTTGCTATTACTTACCTAAGTTTGGTTTGTGTACATATATCTTGTGTATATAACTTATCCTCATACTGAGGGTACTCACTGAGATACTTTCGGCATATTGTCATAAAAATAAATTACCTTTATTTTTAGTACTTCTTTGTATTGTGTTTTCTTATGATATTGTGCATATGACACCAGTGGTATAGTAGGAGCTTTACATGTCTCCTAGTTCAGCCTAAGCTGCTTTGCCATAGCTACCTTCTATCAGCCTAAGCTGCTAGAAACACCTCTTCTACACTAATAAAGGATACCTGGCACAAGGTGTAAGTACCTTTGGTACCCACTACAAGCCAGGCCAGCCTCCTACAAGCAGGACGAAGGAGAAGGCTGTAGCCGAAGACAGTTCCAGGAGATCTGATAACCCTCTGGCGCAGGGACTGCTAAACAGGATTTATTGCTGTGAACAACGTAGCAGGAGCAGCTTCATAGTAATACTGACCAGCAATTTACCCAGGGAATATTTATCAGTCTTTTCTCAGTTCTCAGAATAGGTTTTAGACAAAACCATTTCAAAAACCTAAGTTTAAATATTATGTATGTGGGCACCTTTAGCACCACAACCAAGGATCTAAGACTGGGGGAACATCACTTATGTGTTCAAACCTCACTCAAGCTAAGTCAGGTGTGGATTCAAGATGGTGGGAGCCTTTTATGTCCCTGTGGCTCTGAACAGGAGGCCAGCAAACTAGCCCCTGAAGTCACAGTGGGAATCCTGGGTTCAAGTAAAGATGAAGAGTTCAAACAGCAGGACTGACCTCAGAGGGTTTAAGGCAGGCTCCAGGCCACAAGGCAGTCCTTCCAGGGACATAAAAGCAGTCCTTAGAGTACACAGTTGGCCACAGCAGCCTGTGGTCTTATGAGAGTCTTTTCGTACGCCCAGAATGTGAACTGAAGAGTGGGTCTGAGGGCCATATTCTTATACCTGGGGCCTTCTTTGAAGTTGGGAGAAGTTTCTAGAGGTTTGTCCTTGAAGTTCTTGGAATTTCCAGATGTCCCTGCCCTGGCTCCAAGAAGACTGCAGAGACAATGTGGAGGTGACATGCCCTATGTCTAAAGGCAGTGCACAGACTATTCAGCTACAACTGGGGCCATGCCCAGCTCCGCCCCATCCTCCATCCTGCAAACAGATGACCCATTCAGGCACACCTAATCCCATAACAGTCTGACCGGCTGTGGGCAATTCACAATGTCTAATTGTCAGTTAAACAGACGAGTGACCGAGGAGAGGTTGCAGGCACCAAATTGCTAAGGGCAGGAAAATTCCAACTTTTTAAAAGTGGCATTTCTTAACTGGCAATTTAGAATCTAATTTTACCATAAAAGAGGATTTTTAATTACAGTTTCATAGATACCAAACATAGAAGGATCATTTGTTCTCAATCAAAAGTTAGCACTTAATAAATGTAATAGGGCAACTCAATGTTATCCTATGGGACAGATATGTGTCACAGTTGTGAACATTGAATTTAAGTCTTTTTCACTACCAGGACATATGAATCTTAAAAGTACATTTTGAACCTTTTAATTACAATGCACTCTGCCCTATGGGCTAACTAAGGCCTACCCTAGGGGAGCCCTAAAGCCAGTGAAAGGAGAGGTTAAGGCTCAGCAAGGGGGTTAGACTGCATTCAGGCTGCTGTGGCAGACCTAGAACATGTTTTAAGGGGCTACTTAAGTGGGTGGAACAATAAATGCTGCAGGCCAGCTAGTAGCATTTACTTTACAGGCCTTCGGTATATGGTATATCAGTCTACAAGCTACTTACATGTTAGTTAAATATGTAAATCAGGTGTAAACCAATTTAACTATGTTTATCAGAGTGAGTGCAAGCACTTTAGCACTGGTTAGCAGTTGTGAAATCCTAACACCAATAAAACCAAATTTCAGCAGAACAATTGAAGTAAGCAGGCAACATGTTTGAGGGAAGGCCGCCTCCAGGCTGACAGGTCGCACTTCATCAATAGAACAATGCCTGCAGCCTCCTCTCTTTTTTTTAAAACTCTTTTTATTGAAAACTTCTTAATCATTATCATACATCAGCTATCACACGATACATAATTCCTACCATTACCTTAGGTGATACAAGCAAAATGCTGGTGGACAACATTACATAGCATACTTTGCACCTTAAGACCTCCTGAGTAGTCCCTGGGTCTGTCTGTCAACAAAGACCGGTTGGCTGAAATGCCCGACCCTACAACATTATGTTTCCCGGTAGGTAGTCCATCCTCCCCATACCTTGTCCCATTTTTGTGGGCATTCTCTGCCGAGGTATATAGCATATTTGCCTCTTTTACACCAATCCAGGTCTGTTTCCCAGTCTCAAACCTGAGGCGACTGGGAGGATCCCCAGTGTCTAGCTACATTTTGTTTCGCTACTAGCGCAGCAAGTGCCAACCAGATTTCTTGTTATCTGGGCCACTGTGTCTCACCGTGATGTTTAACAGACACCTGTTAGCCTCCAGTGGAACCACCAGGCCTGTAACCTGTATACCTGTTACCTTTCCCCAGTACTCTTGGATCCTGGGGCATTCCCACAATATATGGATAAATAACCCTTCCTGCCCACAATCTCTAAGATACAGTGGGGAGCTCGCTCTTCCTATTTTATGAAGCATGATCCTGGAGTAATAGACCCTATGGAGGACTTTAAATTCTACCAGTCTGAAGTGGGCTCGGATCGCTATTTTGCTAGGACTCTGTAGTGCCTCAGTCCGGTCATTGTCATCCGTCAGTTCTATGTCTAGATTTCAGGTGGCCTGCAGTTTGCCTCCCTGGACTGGAACATTGCTCTTTAACTTCCGATATATAAAGGAGATTGCCTTGTCTGTTAGGGGGTCCGTTAATACTCGGTCCTCTAGTGGGCCGCCAAAGGCAACTGCTCTCCCTCCACTATATGGCAGCGAAGGGCGTGTCCCACCTGTAGATATTTGTAACACTCTGTGTCATTTAGGCAGCCTCCTCTCTCTTATTTAGACTTGGACCCTTGTTGTGAAAGTAAAAGGAGGGAAGGCCAAGGGGTGAGGTTTGAGACCAAAGTCATTCTGCCATTCATTCACCATTTTTTTGATACATACCGTTCTTCTGAATGGTCATGCACAATGCAAAAATCGTATTACTCCTTTCAAATCCACATTCAGTTTCAGAGTTGTTAGGTTCTACATACAGCAGAGCTTGGCTCTCCAGATCCACAGTGAAGCTTGTGTTATGGTAGCTCAGCTACCACACTTCAAATAGTTCATAAAAACCTAGAGGCTTTTTATAGAACTTTGGTGCACTGTGGGAGGGTCAAGGATTAATCCCCTCACTCTGCAACCTACCTAATAGTGAACTGGCCATTGGGTACCACGAAGATGTGGTGGAACACTTTTCTCAAAAAGAGGTGTAGAAAGCACATGTTCCCACATGTATGAAAATAATAAAGTAAGAGACAGAACTAAAAACAGGCTGTATTGCAGGGCCATGTTTTGTGGTCACTGTAAGTTATAATTTTATTTCACTTCAGCAGGCATCTCTGATGAGACAAAAAGACTTCAAAGTTGAGCTTTGATATAAACAGGAGGGATGGTTCACAAATGACCAATAAGTTATTACTATTGGAGGCTTTAAATAGGGATCTCCCTATTACAATGAAGCAATGCGTGTTGGGCCTTCCACCTGAAAAGAAAAAGTAAAGGCTAAGCAACAAATTTGTACTGCTGATCATTGTCCTTTGTCCTTCAGATGGCTAAATAAAAGTCCATCCTCTGTCAATAGCTGGCTTAAGGATATTGTAAGGTGGTCAATTATTTTTTTGAAGATTTAGGGGGTCATTTCGACCTCGGCGGTCTTTTGACAAGACCGCCGAGGGACCACCGTGCTGAAGTGCTGAAGTGGTGGTGGTTTTCCACTCTGCGTATTATGCCTGCTGGCAGCCCTCCGTCCTTTTCTGGATGGAGAGCCGCCAGCAGCCATACTGGCGGGCGGCGGGGAAGTGGAGGTTGCTCCATCTCCACAGCCACGTCAACAGAACACTGCCCACCGAATCACGTTCTGTGATTCGGCGTGGCGGTGTTCTGTTGACGGTGTGGTGGCGGCGGAGCAGCATCCATGGATCCCGTCCCCTCCCGGAGGATCAACGGACCAGGTAAGTTGATCGTCTGTTAGGGGAGGGGGGTGGGGGGGTGTTGTGTGTTGTGTGTTGTGTGCGCGCATGGGGGTGTGCATGTGTGTCTGTAGAGGGTGTGTGTGAGTGCGTGTATGCATGCGGGGGTGTTGTGTGTTTGGAAATGAGTGCGTGTCTGTCTGTATGTATGTCTGTATGGATGTGTGTGTGTATGTTTGAATGTGGGTGTGTGCGTATGACTGTGCGTGTGGCTGTTGGCATGTATGTTGGTGTGTGTGCGGGTATGTGTGTTGGTGGTGCCTGCGTGCGTGTCGGGTGTGAATGTGTAATGTAATGTTGGGGGTAGGGGTGGGGAGCGGGGTCCTGTCACCTTTGGGGGTGGCAGGGGTAGTGGGGGGTGTAGGAGAAGGACTCGGGGTGGGGGTGGGGGAGACCCCTATCACTGCCAGGGAAGGAATTCCTTGGCACTGATAGTGCTCACCGCCATGGATTTCATGGCGGTTCCAAACCCCATGAAATCCATGGCGGTCATCTGGGTCATGATACCGCCGGAGGTATTGTGACGACCGCCGGGTTTGAGACCCAGGTCTCCAGCCCAGTGGTCGTCTCCGCCCTGGCGGTCGGATCGGAGAAGTGGCGGATGACCATGGCGGTAACCGCCATGGTCATAATTCCCAAATTTTTACTGCCAGCCTGTTGGTGGTAGGACCGCCGCTTCTGCGCCAACCGCCAGGATTGTAATGAGGGCCTTAATAGTTTGAGCTGATATGACTCAAATGATTCACGGGTTGACAAATCCACTAGACCCATACCCTTTGAAATGGTAGCACCGAATTTTACCTATAAAATCTATTAGTGGAGATAGCTATTGACATAAAGAAATAACATTTTGTTGTTGCTTGATCATTTCCTGAACTTGAATATTTAGGACAGGAAGGGTCACTGTTGGGCTTCTATATAACCAAGAATGCCTGAAGTGTATTAATTGGTATCAACTAATCTTGGACTCACAGATGTGGGGTGGATTAAAAACATGGAAACAAGAACGATTACAGCACTGTTTAAAGTTACATTTGGAATTAACTTTTCTTTGTTGGACATGTAAATATGATAAAAGCTGGAACTGCATATCACAATGTGCGAAAATGTTTGTAAAATGCATACTTTATATATGTACCTTCATGAGGTTTTCATCATTCAGAAAAATGAAATAAACAATTTTTTTTTAAAGTTACTGCTAGTGGAGATGCATTATAGATGCAATATCGTTTACATTCTATTTCCATCTAACTTTCCATGGAGACACTCCTTGAAACCCCATAGTTCTTTATACCTATGTAATGTGTGCATTGTTTCAGTCAACAGGAACACACTGGACCTGTACCTATTACACTTTTGTGCCTTATCCATGCATAGCTGCATTTTACCTTTCTATGGGCATTGTCTCAATGGTGATTCTTAACATTATCAAGAGGCTTTTTGAGGTAAACGAATGACCAATTTTGTCTTTCTTAGAGTATGCCACTGTTTTCTTCACAAATGCTGTCTTTCTCTGGAATATCCTAAGTTTTAAAGTTGTGATGTCTTATGTGTCTCTTCTAGGAAACGTTGCCAGCTGTGGTAAGGCTAACTTCTTGTTTCAATTAAGAGTTTATCAATAAAACCTGATTACAAATATGTGCAGTCATTTAAACAAAATGTAACTAATAACTCCTACTTGGTAAATGCACAGTAGAAACTACTGCAATGATGAATACATGAGAAGTACAAACTAATACTCCCAAATTGAATCAAATTCTCTTTAAAATCAGGATTCTTTAAAACCGAAGAACAGAACATTTAAAAAAAATATTTGTGTCTAATTTTATACAGCACATTAATAAAATCAGACAATGAGGAGGTGTCAGATATGAAATACCAAAGGCCAGAATTACTAAGCCTTTGTGTTGCCTTTGGGTCACGCAAGCCAACACAAGGCTTAATTGAGATTCACTAAGGGCCAGATGTAGCAAGCTGTTTGCATGTCGCAAACTGCGAAAAACGCAGTTTGCACCATGCAAACGGCCTCCTGCGATGCTCATTCCCAAATTGCGAGTCGGTACCGACTCGCAATTTGGGAATGCAACTCGCAAATAGGAAGGGGTGTTCCCTTCCTATTTGCGACTGGCATCGCAGTTCAGACTTGCTTTGTGACCGCGAATGCGGTCGCAAAGCAACTCGCAGTTATCACCAGTGTCACACTGGTGGTAACTCATTCGCAAAAGGGAAGGGGTCCCCATGGGACCCCTTCCCCTTTGTGAATGTCGACAAAAATATTTTTTCGGAGCAGGCAGTGGTCCTATGGACCACTGCCTACTCTGAAAAAACTAAACGAAATGGTTTCGGTATTTTTTTCATTTTGCAACTCGTTTTCCTTTAAGGAAAATGGGCTGCAAAATGAAAAAAAAAAAACAGCTTTATTTAAAAAGCAGTCACAGACATGGAGGTCTGCTGACTTCAGCAGGCCACCATCCCTGTGAGTGCAGGGACTCGCTATGGGGTCGCAAAAGTGACCCACCTCATTAATGAGGTGGGTCTTTGATACCCCATAGCTAGTCGCAGAAGGTGTCTGAGACACCATTCTGAATATGCTTTTGCGAGTCTGAAATTTCAGACTTGCAAAAGCATATGTTGCTACATCTGGCCCTAAGTCACTTAAAGCCTCCTTGTCTGGATCTATGAGGCTTAGTAAAGCTAGAGTGATGCAAGGTAGCCTAACTTGCTGCATTGTTTTTCCCTGCATTCTGAAGGTGTTCTATGGGTGGAACATGGGTGTTCCCATATATCCACCCATGATGCGTTCACAGGTTTTCAAAGACTTCTAAAACTGTAAATGCATTAAATTTCAGAGTACCAGAGGTGTACAAGGAGAAATATCTTTATTTGTCCTCATTAATTCCTCTTTCTAAGTGTGCTGCTTTCTTGCTGCGTTGCATGACATTTTGGCAAATCTGGCCCTAAGTGTCAGATAAAGATTTTTGGGTTCTTTCCCATGCACAATAAAACCCTGATGCTTAGCCACTCCAATGGGTCAGATTCATAAAGGTAAACTTACAGTTTTGTGTAAGTTTATGATTATTTGCTATTCACAAATGTATTTTATTAGTTGTATCTGTATGATCACAGAGTTTTTGTACATAAAAAATAGGCCAGTACTATTTTTTTATGTGTAGAGATGTTTACAATTGTTTGCTATTCACAAAGGTATTTTACTAGTAGTATGTTTACGACTGCGGAGTCTCCGCACAGAAAAAGATAGGACAGTCCTATCATTATATGTGCGGAGACTGCTAGTCGTAAATATATCACTAGTAAACTACCTTTCTGAATAGCAAACAATCATAAACTTTGCATGTCTGTTTACATTTGAGAATCAGGCTTTAAGGGGGTCATTACAGCATTGGCGGGCGGCAAACCTAGTTTACGCCCGCCGGCCCAGCGGGGATGCGGCCGCAACATAGGAGCCGGCTCCTAATGGAGCCGACGGTGTTGCGGCCGCGCGACTGGTGCAGTTGCACCCGTCGCGCTTTTCACTGTCTGCTATGCAGACAGTGAAAAGCTACACCGGGCCCTGTTAGGGGGCCCCTGCACTGCCCATGCCAGTGGCATGGGCATTGCAGGGGCCCCCAGGGGCCCCAGGACTCACCTTACCACCAGCCTCTTCCTGGCGGTTCAAACCACCAGAAACAGACTGGCGGTAGGGAAGTCATAATCCCCAGGGCAGCTCTGCTTGCAGCGCTGCCCTGGCGGATTATCACCGCCAGGGCTAAAACGGTGGGAAACTGCCGGCCCCGGCGGTGCGACAGCAGCGCTACCGCCACGGTCAAAATACGCCGGGAGGCATCGCCAGCCTGTTGGCGGTGCTCCTGTCGTTTTGGCCCTGGCGACCACCTAAGTGTCTAATGAAATTAGGGCCCGATTTAGATCTTGGTGGATGGAATACTCCATCAAGTTTGTGATGGATATCCAGTCCATCGTACTTCAATGCCATTATATATGCTTTGGAGATCGTAATACGATGGACAGGATGTCTGTCACATTTGTGATGGAGTCTTCCATCAGCCAAGTGTAGGAGGCTGGCCTGGCTTGTAGTGGGTACCAGAGGTACTTACACCTTGTGCCAAGTCCAGTTATCCCTTATTAGCGTAGAAGACGTGTTTCTAGCAGCTTAGGCTGATAGAAGGTAGCTATGGCAAAGCAGCTTAGGCTGAACTAGGAGACATGTAAAGCTCCTACTATACCACTGCTGTCAAATTCACAATATCATAAGAAAACACACTACAGAGAAGTACTAAAAATAAAGGTACTTTATTTTTATGACAATATGCCAGAAGTATCTCAGTGAGTACCCTCAGTATGAGGATAAGGTATATACACAAGATATATGTACACAAACCAAAATTATACAGGTCATAGCAAGAAAAGTAATGCAAGCAGTGTAAAGTTTTAATAGATTGCAATAGGAGCACATAGGTATAGGGGCAACACAAACCATATACTCCAAAAGTGGAATGCGAACCACGAATGGACCCCAAACCTATGTGAGCTTGTAGAGGGTCGCTGGGACTGTAAGAAAACAGTGAGGGTTAGAAAAATAGCCCACCGCAAGACCCTGAAAGGTAGGTGTAAAGTGCACCTACTACCCCCAGAGAGCACAGAAGTCGTGATAGGGGGATTCTGCAGGAAGAACAAACACCAGCAATGCAACAACAGTGGATTTCCGGACCTGAGTACCTGTAAGACAAGGGGACCAAGTCCAATAGTCGCGACAGCGTTGAGAGTGGGCAGGAGCCCAGGAAATGCCAGTTGAGGGTGCAAGGAAGCTGCCACCTGTTGGAAGAAGCTTGGAGTTCTGCAAGAAAGAAGAGAGCTAGGAACTTCTCCTTTGGAGGATGGATGTCTCACATCGCGATGAAGCTTGCAGATGTGTTTCCATGCAGAAAGACTCCAAACAAGCCTTGCTAGCTGCAAGGGTCACGGTAGAGGTTTTTGGGTGCTGCTGTGGCCCAGGAGGGACCAGGATGTCGCCACTTGGAGGAGGAGACAGAGGAAGCAGCCAGCAAGTCAGGGAGCCCTCACAGAAGCAGGCAGCACCTGTAGAAGTACCTGAACAGGCACTTAGAAGAAGAGTGAAAAGGAGTCCACACAAAGTCACAAAAGGGAGTCCCACGACGCTGGAGGACAACTCAGAAGGTTGTGCACTGCAGGTTAGAGTGTCAGGGACCCAGGCTTGGCTGTGCACGAAGGAAATCCTGGAAGAGTGCACAGGAGCCGGAGCAGCTGCAAATCATACGGTACCCAGCAATGCAGTCTAGTGTGGGGAGGCAAGGACTTACCTCCACCAGACTTGGACTGAAGAGTCACTGGACTGTGTGAGTCACTTGGACAGAGTTGCTGAGTTCCAGGGACCACGCTCGTCGTGCTGAGAGGGGACCCAGAGGACCAGTGATGCAGTCTTTTGGTGCCTGCCGTTGCAGGGGGAAGATTCCGTCGACCCACTGGAGATTTATTCAGAGTTCCTGGTGCAGAGAGGAGGCAGACTACCCCCAGAGCATGCACCACCTGGAAACAGTCGAGAAAGCCAGCAGGATGAAGCGATACAAGGTTGCTAGTAGTCGTCTTGCTACTTTGTTGCGGTTTTGCAGGCGTCCTGAGCAGTCAGCGGTCGATCCTTTGGCAGAAGTTGAAGAGGGAGATGGAGAGGAACTCTGATGAGCTCTTGCATTCGTTATCTGGTGAGATCCCCAAAGCAGAGACCCTAAATAGCCAGAAAAGGAGGTTTGGCCACCTAGGAAGGAGGATTGGCTACCAAGAGAGGTAAGAGCCTATCAGAAGGAGCCTCTGACATCACCTGCTGGCACTGGCCACTCAGAGCAGTCCAGTGTGCCACAAACACCTCTGTTTCCAAGATGGCAGAGGTCTGGGACACACTGGAGGAGCTCTGGGCACCTCCCCTGGGAGGTACAGGTCAGGGGAGTGGTCACTCCCCTTTCCTTTGTAGAGTTTCGCGCCAAAGCAGGGCTGGGCGATCCCTGAACCGGTGTAGACTGGCTTATGCAGAGATGGGCACCATCTGTGCCCATCAAAGCATTTCCAGAGGCTGGGGAGGCTACTCCTCCCCAGCCTTCACACCTATTTCCAAAGGGAGAGTGTGTTACACCCGCTCTCAGAGGGAATCCTTTGTACTGCCTTCCTGGGCCAGGGCTGCCTGGACCCCAGGAGGCCAGAAACCTGTCTGAGGGGTTGGCAGCAACAGCAGCTGCAGTGGAGACCCCGGAAAGGCAGCTTGGCAATACCCAGGTACTATGCTAGAGACCTGGGGGATCATGGAATTGTCCCCCCAATACCAGAATGGCATTGGGGTGACAATTCCATGATCTTAGACATATTACATGGCCATGTTCGGAGTTACCATTGTGACGCTGTACATAGGTAGTGACCTATGTACAGTGCACGCGTAAAATGGCGTCCCTGCACTCACGAAGTCCAGGAAAATGGTCCTGGATAACGTGGGGCACCTCTCCTAGTGAAGGGGTGCCCTCACACAGGTACTGTGCACCCAGCCTTCAGGGATGGAAGGCCTGGTATATGGGTGACTTATAAGTGACCTGGTGCAGTGTAAATGGCAGTGAAATGGTGCATGAATGATTTTACACAGGCTACAATGGCAGTCCTATAGAAGTCTTTGCATGTGCTCCCTATAGGTGGCAAAAGAAATGCTGCAGCCCATAGGGATCCCCTAGAACCCTGATGCCCTGGGTACCGAGGGGGCATCTGTATGACAATTGTGGAAGGAATACTGGATTACCAGTATCCTATAACCATAATTTAAGGGAGAGGATATAACTACTAGGGTCCTGATTAGCAGGATCCCAGTAGACACAGCCAAACACACTGACAAACAGGCCAAAAGTGGGGGTAACCATGCTAGAAAGAGGCTACTTTCCTGCAAGAAGAACTACTGTATCAAATGAAATGTGCCACTATTTGGCATTACAAATTGGGCCTGATTTAGAATTTAGCGTATGGGTTACTCCATCACAAAGTTGACTTATATTCCGTCCGCCATATTACAATTCCCAAAGAATAGAATGGGATCGTAATTAGGGGTGGGCTGCAAACTGTGCTCCCCGGCGCAGTTCCTGGAGTTTTTGCTTCTCCGCGCTTCAGCAAAAAAAATCCACCTACCATTGGCAGAACGGAGTTTACTGGCACGCTCACAGCCCAGGGGGTTCTTTGCCCATGCACAAAGACCCTGCTACAACTGTGCAGTCTTCACTGGTTCGGAAGCACGGTAGAGGGACAAGTCAGTCAGCTGAAGCTACACAGACCCCAAAGTGTCTCTAATTAGCGAGAAGCAGTAACCTTAGAGGAACCTTTGGGGATCCAATAGACACCAGAAGGTAAGGAGCAACTCAGAGGTTTTGGTGTTGGGAAATATGGCATGGATTAAATCTTTGGAGGGGGTGATTGTTCTTTGAGAACTATGTATAGATGCTAGGTTTTCTCTTGGACATACAAACCTAACCCTTATAGCAGCTTATGGTTGCCAACACCATAGATGGTGAGAAAACAGAAAGGTACTGCCTTCAAGCATTAGAGCTCTAGTCGTCTCTCCTGCTCAAATTTGTTTGACCAATCAACACAGGCTAATTGTAATCTAGGTCAAACAGAAAGTGCCTAAAGTACCAAATCACAGGTAATATCCATGATCATGGAAATATATATAATGATCAATCCATAGTCTCAGAGTTCCTGAGAGAAGGCGGAGAATGTGCTGAAAGCTAATCAAGTGATTTCTAATTCAATCTATTTTCAGACTGTACCATAGATTGTCAGAAGAATTCAAATATTTACGGTTAATGTTCCAGGTTTTATAAGCTAATGCGAGGTGTGAATTTGATGTAGTAGGTGGTGGTGTCAGAGGCGCTTTCCTTAGCCAATCAGAATATCGGACAGCCCCTGTTGTTCCTCGTTGGCGAAGAAAGATGCAAGAAACACATGAATATTCTCTTACCCCGCAAGCAAAAAATTGTACTGCTGAACACCACTCAAAGGACCCTGTTTGCATTGACAGCATCCCAACCCTCTATATATTACAGACTTCTGTTGTGGGGTGCCGCGATACACAACGGTCCTAAAATAAAAATACATGAATACAAACTACAGTACTATGAGGCAAACACTGAATTGTTTGCTAGACTTTAACATGACCACCGGCATGAATTAGGGGTGGCTGAGTACTAGCTCCGCCTCTATCCAGAATTCCATGGAATTCCACTGAGTTTTTCAGTGACTCCGCAAAATTCCACTGAGTGAAACTGCAGAAGCTCTGCCCAGCACTAATTGTAATATAGCAGATGGGATATCTTTCAATTTGTGATGGACTAACCACATCTGCCAAATCTCTGACTCAGGCCCATTGGCTGATTATGAGTTTGGCAGTTGGACGGCCAGACTGCCATGTCGGCGGTCCTAAAAAGACTGCCATGGTAGCATTCTTGCATACCAGTATATTATAAGTGAAACATAAAGGCCCGCCAACCAAAAAAGGCAGGCCACCGGCAGTGCTGAGGCGGAGAAATAGGCGGTCCATCCTCCAGTGCAGACAGCACAGCGACCAAGCACTCACCATATTACAAGGTCGCAGTTGCAGGCACCCATGGTGCTCAGCCAATGGTGGTCCGAACCGCAGCGGTTCGCAATCAACAAAGTAATACAAAACGGCACATTGGATGGATTTGAAAACAACACAGCTGACACACATTGCTACACTGGACACACCTGCAAAGGAAATTAGAAAACACACACCTTCACAGACCACAATCCTTTGCTTCTACACTGCAACCCACACACGCAAGAGACAATAATTCAATACAGCAGCACAGACACTAGGCACGCCTTTTTTCCTACCATCTCTTTTCACACCTAGTACACACTTTTGTCCAGTCACACACTTTTGCACTTCCCCTCTTTAGTAAGTCACTGTCATTTTGTTTTCAAATTCCACCATGTTACGTTCTAAAAATCCACGTTTTTCCGAGGATGAGTAAAAAGTCATGATGGATGATTCATAAGAGTAGAGCCACAATTGTTTGGAGCACAAGTCCAGCATACACCTCTCAGTAGGAAAATGGAAATGTGGGACATGATCATCAACAGAGTGAATGCTGTAGGTACCACATTGCGAAAAAACAAGGACATTAGGAAGAGGTGGAATGATCTCAGGGGTAAGGTCCATTCCATGGTCTCCAGGTACCAGTTGGAGGCCAAGAAGACCAGCTGTGGCCCTTTCACTCCCCCATTACAACTCTATCCGAGGGAGGAGAAGGTTTTGGCCGTCCCACATCCTGAGGGCTTAACAGGAATACCTGCGGGAGTGGAGTCTGGCAAGTCCCAAACAAAAAATGTCACCAAAATGCTATGTCATGCATGCTTCTAGCTCATCTTTTGCTTCACTTACTGTTACTCCACTCACCATCCCAGTGTTCACTTGTTCAAAGACCTCTTTTGGGCAACTCACAATTGAAGTGTACTCATCTGGGGGATAGCATTTGTATACAGTGTGTAATACAGGGAATTACATGACTATCACTCTGAGGAGGCACTGTTACTGTTACCCAAACCACCAGCCCAGTGTTTGCTTCACCAATGACCCTTGTTTGTTAACTCACACATGAAGTGTACTCACCTTGGAGGAAAACATTTGTTAAGTGTGTATAGTACACAGACTGATATGAATACAACTCACAGCAGGCACCGTTTTTAGCAAATACAAACACCAGACCAGTGGTCACTTGCCAACTCACAATTCATGTTTCTTCAGCTGGGAGGATAGCAATTGTCTAATGTGGGAAGTAGAGAGAGTGATATGATTACAAAGGCCACGAAGGCCCTGAGTCTGTAAAACCTACTATCAGCCCAGTGTTCTCTTGTCCAAATACCATTGTTTGGGAACTCTTAATTGAAGTTGACACACCGGGGAGGGTAACATTTGTACAGTGTGTGTGGTACAGGGAGGTACATGATTGCAACTCCCAGGAGGCCCTATTTCAATAACTCCACACACCAGCCCAGTGTTCTCTTCTCCAATGACCACTGTTTGTCAATCCCTAAATGAAATTTACTCAACTGCTGGATAACATTTGTCAAATATTGGGGAGCAGTGAGAGTGACATGAATGCAACTCCCAGGAGACACCTTTGCTGGTATTCAAATCACCAGCACAGTGTTTCCTTCTTCAAATACCCTTTTAACTCACACATGAAGTGTACTCATCTAGGAGGATACCATTTGTATGGTTTGTGTAGTAGAGGGAGTGATCTGACTGAAATCCCAGGATGCACTGTTTCACCAACCCAAAATACTAGCCCAGTGTCAGCTCTCCAAATACCCTTCTTTATGAACTCACAAATGAAGTGTACTCACCTGTGGTATCCACACATGTGTACACAACATGTATCTGGACCAAACCTAAAGATGTGTAACATATTTTCCCCTCAAAATGTGACTGATTATCCTGACCTCCATAATGACTGTTGGTTGGGGAGAACTGTGCTCTAGTGTCAAGACTGGCCTTGGAGCTAGTGGTAACCTGTGCAACAGTGTTTGTTGGCACCCCCCAATGACCACCTTTGCCACAGATCCCCTCACTACTACCTTTTAACAGTGTCCCTCAAGTCTCCATAACTACTCTCTCTAAAGCATCCCATTTGTTTTGTAGCACCACTCATTTCGGTGTATGGTGTCAGAGCACTTTACATCGCACACGCATTACACAGAGACAATCAGTCATAATCAGTGAATAAGAAATTATACATAAGGCAGAGCACTAAAAGATGTAGAATTGACGTCATCCATACTGGCAGGCTGTATAGTTTAGGAGTGCTTAGTCTGGAGAATCTCAAACTAAGATTTTTAAATGTAACACTGCATCTGGTGGCATGACATAAACATATGTCAGTGTTGTGGTACAGGCACTGCGGGCTGCAATGATTAAGCACATCTACAGCTACATAAGAGTCATACAAGAATAGTGCTTAGCCCATGTGATGGGTGAATGCCTTGCTTGCAATTGATGACAACATCTCATTCCCACATGATCACACACATGGTGCAATTGGCCCAACATAGCACAATAAACAAGTAAAATGTGCACTTCAGACCTTCTACCCAAACACTATTCAAGCTGGCTTGGCATAATTCTCAAATCCGTCGACTCCACCTGTTTCCACACCTTCTGACTCCTACCGAAGATCTTCAGATGGATAGCAACCGACTGCCAAAAAAACGTGACACACACACTAATCACAAGCAGACTTCATTATTCAACTCCCTCTATGCCAGAACCGCCAAAAAGGGCCTGAGCAAGCTGCAACAAATTCAGAACCCCTCCGCACGACTCGTCCTAAACATTCTTTGTCAAAAGCACATCACAGATCACCTGGAAAAACCTCTACTGGCTCACCATCGAGAATAGGTTCAACTTCAATCTCCTTGTGCACGCATACAAAGCCCTCCACAACAGAAGACCCCTCTATTTCAACCACCGCATGTAGGAGGCTGGCCTGGCTTATAGTGGGTACCTAGTGGTACTTACACCTTGTGCCAGGTCCATTTATCCCTTAATAGTAGATTAGAGGTGTTCTAGCAGCTTAGGCTGATAGAGGTAGCTATAGCAGAGCAGCTTAGGCTGAACTAGGAGACAAGCAAAGCTCCTACAATACCACTTATATCAATTAGCACTATCTCATAAGAAAACAAAATACTCAGAGTTACTAAAAATAAAGGTACTTTATTTTAGTGACAATATGCCAAAAGTATCTCAGAGGATATACTCCCTTAGGAGGTGAGAAATATACACAAAATATACACACACAAACCAAATCAGGTAAGTAAGCAGTTAGAGAAGTAGTGCAAACACTGTAGAACACAATAGAATACAATAGGGAAAAATAGGCCTAGGGGCAATACAAACCATATACTCCAAAAGTGGAATGCAAACCACAAATGGACCCTAGGCCTAGTGCAGTGTGTAGAGGGTCGCTGGGAGTGTAAGAAAACACTAAGGGTGTCCAGGATACCCCACCCGAAGACCCTGAAAAGTAGGAGTAAAGTTACCCTACTACCCCAAAAAGACAGTAAAAAAACAATTGACTGCAAAGCACTGAAGACGGATTCCTGGACCTGAGGACCTGCAAAAGGAGTGGACCGAGTCCAAGAGTCACGCAAGTGTCCAGGGGGGGCAGGAGCCCACTAAAACCCGGGTGAAGGTGCAAAGGGCTGCCTCTGGATGGAGGAAGCTGAAGATTCTGCAACAACAGAAGGTGCCAGGAACTTCTCCTTTGGTCAGATGTCCCACAGCGTGCTGAAGGAGGAAGAGTTGTTTCCACGCAGAAAGACCACAAACAAGTCTTGCTAGCTGCAAGAGTCACGGTTGAGGATTTTGGGTGCTGCCAGGGCCCAGGAAGGACCAGGAGATCGCCCCTTGGAGGAGGAAAGAGAGGGGGCGCTCAGCAACACGGAGAGGCGTTCAGAAGATCTGAGGATGATGGTCAACTCAGCACAACAAAAGAGGGTCCCACGAAGTCGGAGTACAACTCAGCGAGTTGGGCAATGCAGGACGGAGTGCTGAGGACCTGGGCTAGGCTGTGCACAAAAGAAGTCTTGCACAAGTGCACAGAAGCCCGAGCAGCTGCAGTTCACGCAGTACACAGGATTACTGTCTGGCGTGGGCAGGTAAGGACTTACCTACAACAAATTTGGACAGAAGGGCCACTGGACTGCCGGGGACACTTGGCCCCACTCCTGTGTTCCAGTGACCAAGCTTGTCAGGATGAGAGGGGACCCAGAGGACCGGTGATGCAGAAGTTTGGTGCCTGTGTTGGCAGGGGAAAGATTCCTTCTACCCATGGTAGATTTCTTCTTGGCTTCCAGTGCAGGGTGAAGGCAGACAGCCCTCAGAGCATGCACCACCAGGAAACAGTCGAGAAAGCCGGCAGGATGAGGCGCTACAATGTTGCTGGTAGTCTTCTTGCTACTTTGTTGCAGTTTTGCAGGCGTCCTGGAGCAGTCAGCGGTCGATCCTTGGCAGAAATCAAAGAGGGAAGTGCAGAGGAACTCTGGTGAGCTCTTGCATTCGTTATCTGGTGAGATACCCACAGGAGAGACCCTAAATGGCCCTCAGAGGAGAATTGGCTACAGAGAAAGGTAAGCACCTATCAGGAGGGGTCTCTGACATCACCTGCTGGCACTGGCCACTCAGAGCTGTCCATTGTGCCTTCACACCTCTGCATCCAAGATGGCAGAGGTCTAGGACACACTGCAGGAGCTCTGGGCACCTCCCCTGGAGGTGCTGGTCAGGGGAGTGGTCACTCCCCTTTCCTTTGTCCAGTTTCATGCCAGAGCAGGGCTGGGGGGATCCCTGAATCGGTGTAGACTGGCTTATGCAAGGAGGGCACCATCTGTGCCCATCAAAGCATTTCCAGAGGCCAGGGGAGGCTACTCCTCCCAGGACCTTCACACCTGTTTCCAAAGGGGGAGGGTGTAACACCCTCTCTCAGAGGAAATCCTTTGTTCTGCCTTCCTGGGACTGGGCTGCCCAGGCCCCAGGGGGGCAGAAACCTGTCTGAGGGTTGGCAGCAGCAGTAGCTGCAGAAAACCCCCTGGAAACTTAGTTTGGCAGCACCCGGGCTCTATGCTGGAGCCCCGAGGATGCATGGAATTGTCCCCCCAATACCAGAATGGTATTGGGGGTGACAATTCCATGATCCTAGACATGTTACATAGCCTTGTTCGGAGTTACCATTGTGACGCCACATATTGGTATTGACCTATATGTAGTGCACACGTGTAATGGTGTCCCTGCACTCACAAAGTCCAGAGAAGTTGCCCTGAACAATGTGGGGGTACCTTGGCTAGTGCCAGGGTGTCCACACACTAAGTCACATTGCACCTACCCTTCACTAAGTGAGGGTTAGACATATAGGTGACTTATAAGTTACTTAAGTGCAGTGTAAAATGGCTGTGAAATAACATGGACGTTATTTCACTCAGACTGCAGTGGCATTCCTGTGTAAGAATTGTCTGAGCTCTCTATGGGTGGCAAAAGAAATGCTGCAGCCCATAGGGATCTCCTGGAACCCCAATACCCTGGGTACCTAGGTACCATATACTAGGGAATTATAAAGGTGTTCCAGTGTGCCAATAAGAATTGGTAAAATTAGTCACTAGCCTGCAGTGACAATTTTAAAAGCAGAGAGAGCATAAACACTGAGGTTCTGGTTAGCAGAGCCTCAGTGATACAGTTAGGCACCACACAGGAAACACATATAGGGCATACTTTATGAGCACTGGGGCACTGGCTAGCAGGATCCCATGACACAGCCAAAAATAAACATACATACAGTAAAATGGGGGTGACATGACAGGCAAGATTGTACTTTCCTACACCGCATCACCTAGTACTCCCCTTCCAGACCTCTCCGCTCGTCCCATCAGTCACTCACCAATGTACCCTGCATAAAGAAGACCTCGGCTGAAGGAAGATCTTTCACATAGGTGGCAGCAAAAGGTTGGAACACCCTACCTCTCCATCTTAGACAGTCACCATTGCTGTCTCAGTTCTGGAAGGACCTCAAGACCTGGTTCTTCAACTGGTCCCTGAGGACACACCACTCAGCGCATTGAGACCCTATGGGTGAGTAGTGCTCTGTAAAACATCTGATTGATTGATTGATATACCCTAAATCTGTGACCTACATTACCTGAAACAATCCATGTCCACTTCGTAAGTCAGAACTGCATCAGATACCTCCTAATGTCACAACTCTTAAATCCCCATATGAGGGTGTCATGGTGAAAGTACCTATACAAAGACAAAACAAGGAGTCTAGGCTTGAAAACATACCTATTACAAAAACACAAATCACATAGCAATCATCACCATCATGGTTGGGGGTTCTCTTTATTAATAAGAATTTATATTTTTATTTCCAAATGAATTGATTTATATCCAAATGATCTCATTTGCAACATTAGGATAATGAAAGACTGGGGAAAACATAATAATGCTCTAATCTATATTTTGAGGAATGCATGCAGTTCTTGATGACTTTTATTAGCTTACTGCTATATATAAGTATTTTAACTTATAAACTATTAGTGACAAAAGGACCTCCCTGACAAAAGCAATAACCCACTGACCTATTATATGCACGTGCACTTTGTGATCTTCATGGCACATGTTCTTTGTAGAAGGCATATTAACCCACTATGCTACCTTAAAACGTCCATATGTGTCCTGCAGCATACTACAATGGTGTTTGATTAGCAAGACCTACACGGCAAGACAGGGTAAGTATGTTTGTGAGCTCAAAATAACGTTTTTGGAGGTGTCACACAGTTTGTGAAGCCCAATGCAGCATTACAGACCTCCAAAATGGCAGCTGACTAACCTACTCCACTGGACATTAGGAAGTGCCTGCAACCGCTGGTAGAAGTCATCATGGCAACCACAGTGAACATAGCCATAAGCTAACATTGTTGCCAGCGGAGGGCATGGGCCAATGCCTGTGTCTGCCAGCGTTGACAACCGCGTATGTGGAAGACTTGACCGCCATGTTCTGCACATTCATTCACTTGACACTGCTGCCAACATGCCCTCCACTACCTGAGCTGCTGTGGACCGCCTCTGGGAGCAATCATGCTACATCCAGCAAGTGCTTTTGCCCCTGCCTTCTCTCCAGAGGAGATGGAGAGGCTAGTAGATGAGGTCCTGCTAAACTGTTGTTTGGAATGCATATCATGATTCAATCTGACCCTCAGGTTGCCATACACACCACATGCCAATTAGCTGTTAACTACATGATGTACTGTCATGCCTGGAAGTGATGAGAATGGAGTGGTCTGTAGGTTTTGTATGCTCAGCCTGCAGAGACCAGGGCCTGTCAAATGCATCGCCTGGTATAGCTCCAAGTTTAACTAGGGGCAGTGTGGTGATGCAACTGTGGCACTGCCACTCCCTGTACCCCAGAAGATCCTGTCATGTGGCCAATATGAGGCCTTGGTGGCAAACCCTGCCCATAATATGTCATTCCTTTGATTAGATTAGGAATGGGCACAGTGGTAAGTTATTAATCTAGTCCATATGTGCACTTAGCTTCATTGTCAATGTGTGTCTTTGACTCATGACAGGTCACTTACTCCCACAGCCCTTCACACATGTCATATTTGTCCTGTTCAGGCTTATTGCATAACTGATAGTCATACAGTGCAGGCAGTGTGTTGATTCCAGGGAGGCCATGATATGTGATTCATTAGCTTGGTCACATAGCAGAAACTGTACAAAGAATGCCTTTGTCTGTTAGATTCCATCTCTGTAGGAAGGACACATATGTCCAAAGGAGTGTTCCACAGAAACCTACCTCCTGAAGTGGCATGAGTCTGAATTTGTTACGGCTCATATCCACACATGGACAAGGACAACACTTTTGGTACCCACTATGCCAGTCCCTTTATTGTTTCCCATGTGTAAAGTTTGAGTGTGTACTCTAGTAGTTGCCTGTAGGGACTGTATGCAGAAATTCATTCTCACAGAGTGTGAAGGTGTTGATCCATTCATTCCTAAGGAGTTATTCCTTCAGATTCCACATAGGTGTAAAGTGTATCATAGTGACTCATATCAGTCAGGCTGGTAGAGCATGGGCTACATGATGTCAGTAAGCTTGCTTAGTTATTGTAGGACCTGAGCAGTGTAGATTGAGCATGTCATTGTAGTTATTGGCTTGGATGTGTCACACTTGGTGCATATTGACAAATAGGAAAGAAGTAGCTTGATGTTTCTGACATGTATGGGACTCAACCATTTGTGATGAAACTTGTGATTATGATCTCTTGATTTTTCTTTTGCATCCATGCAGGTCAGCGCCCATCAAAAGAAGGGATTATGGAGAGCCATCGCCAAGAAGTTGCGGACCATGAGGGTCCACAGTCAGCGGAGAACCCACTGGAGGAAAAGGTGGGAAAACCTGAGACTCTGGGCCCAGAAGATCGTCCTCCCAGCATGGATGGAGTGCCTATCGGACACTGCCCCCCCCAATGGTCTGCATTCTGGCAGTGGCCTATCTAGAGCCTAATGAGCATTTGAGGGCTGCACAACAGTCACAATAAGTACAGGGTATATTCTTGCCTGCCACTTTGCCAAGTGGATGAGTTACGTTCTGAATGCTGCCTCTGACAAATAGGGATGAGCCATGTGTCACAAAGTAAATAAGTGGTTGTTTGTGTAGACATGTAATGTGCATAATAATGTGCCTTCCATATAAGCCCAAGGGATCTTGGACACAACTGGGTAGAATCCACAAACCACTTGTTCTGCAGGGACGTCATATGGCTGTGTATATTGATCAAACAACTTCTGTTTGTTGTAGTGTGTGTAATTTCTCTGTAACAGACTACTACTCCTAAATGTTTCAGGCCAAAGGTAAGTAGGTGATGGATCACTGTCCTCAGCCATGTACCTCAGTAAATGTGTATATAGGCCACATAGAGGCTAGTTGTCTTCAGCACATGATGGGTACTGGTGCCTCACTGCAGTCTGTAATAAGAAGATGTCTAACACACATATGACAGACCTTACATTGTTCTTTGGATGCAGCTGTAGGTCAGTACTTTCCCTTGGTACACGGGTAATGCCCATTGACATGATTTATGTGCCATCACTGTTACCAATATTCTTTGTACCTACGTGTCAGCATGTGTCCCTTTCTCTTTTGAAATGCATTTGTACGTTGCTGTTTCATGCATGGTCTACCGATGTTGATGGGATCATGCTTGTATAACCTTACATATTTGTGCATGGCAATCTGTTTGTGGAATAGTGCATTTGCACTGGGGGTACATTTCATGAGCCACATACAGGAGTGTTTCACTACTGTTTATTGGCTGACATACACCCTCACCTGTGATAGCATGTCATTTGGCATATACAACTGCAGTAGCAATGAGGGCTATGATAGGTAAAACTACTGGAGCTACACCGTGAATATCTATGCCCTTGATATGGCATCATGTGGAAAAGTGCACTGCACATGTGTACTGGGTAAGGTTTGTGCCCTGACTGTTGGACAGCATCATGGAGTGACTTGCAATTATGTTGAAATCACGTGTTTGGATACAAACATTCATCCACATACAGACATCTGGATCTGCATGACCATGATGGAGTCAATGATGTAGCTTCCAATTGGGCAACATGTTAAGGACCTTTAACAAGTACTTGCAAATCTCATGGCCTCTCAAAACACCCAAGGAACTAGGGCACTCAGAGTATGTCAATGTACGGGGTGGCAGACATTAGTGGTAATTAGTCTGTGGCTTGCCGATTCATTGTGATGTGGATTTTGGGGACATCTCTCCCTGACATATTGCACATGATGTCTAAAGTGTTCATTTCTAGGACACATGTGTGGCCTATCTGAGCAACCTTTATGCTGCCTCCATGACTCTGTTGGGGCAAAAATCACTTGATAAAGTACGCATTATTGATATGTTTCGAGTGTGACATGGGTATGTCCATGTCACCTTCTCCAGGCAATTGCAATGACGTCATCAATGTGACAGGATTTTAGCGCATCATTTCTTATTGTTGAGTATTTATGTATGTGACAAATAGATGTGTGCTTGACCTTATGTGGAATCTGTTGAAATGCATTTGGCATTTGCCTACTATTGGATGCCAACATGTAACTGAGGTCTGCTCCATGGCCCAAAGATTTAAGGGCGATGGGGTCTCCTAATAGTTGAATGGTCATCATGATTGCACAACTTCAACAGTGCAATTGCAGTTGTCCGAGAACATTAATTTTCTGTGGGCAACTGTTGACAGTTCATATGGCATGCATATGGTATGGTACATGTAGGGGCCACTTAAGTGGGGTTTTTTGCTGGGGCCTACTTGACATTCAGGTAATGTTTACTAATCACAACTGTTATTCAAGTGTGCTCATGGACATTGGACATATGATGATCCTATTTCTCTTTGTGTTTTCAGCATCAGCAGTGGCAAGCAAAGGAGACAGGGCACAACGGAGTGAGGAAGCATCTGGCCAAAAGACTTCAGTTCAAGACACCACCAACACAGAAAGACCCAGTGGCCTGGAGGGTGAAGGGGGTGCCACGGGGGAGACTGGGACATCCCCCTCATCATTGTATTCCTTCTCTAGTGCACACTCCCTAGTGTGTCAGACCCATTGGGGCATCCCCCGTACCTTCTTTGTCTCCCACCCCATTCTATTGCTGCCCTCCTTGTAGCTCCCCAGCCAACTGGCCGTACCCTCTCACTCAAAAGGGTGGCATCTACTTTGCCACAAGCACCTCCTCCACAGCTCCTGTTACCCCTGCTGCCCTCAGTGAGGAGGCTATTGTCCTACTGAGAAGTATCTCTGTGGGTAAATCAGCCATTGTGAATGCCATCCAGGGATTAGCAACTAAGCTACAACAGACAAATGCATTCCTGGAAGGCATTCATGGTGTAATGGCTGGACTCCAGAGATCTTTTCAGACTCTGGCCTCCTTACTCACCGGCAGCCAGTCACCCCGCACCTTCCGTCCCCCTTCATCCCCCTCTTCTCAATCCAAATCCCCATTCCCCTAGCTATCCAACGCACACAGACAGATCCGCACACATCCACATCAACACACAAAAGCAGCACACACAAATACAAGCACCACAAAACACACTGACACCCAAGCAAACAACTGCCACCCACAGACCAATCAACAGTCACCACTTTCCTAGACACCCCTACCCCTCCCAGCATTACACACACAACACCCAGCATACCTGCAGACACCATCCCAACAGACCCCTCAAACATCCACCACAAGGACCATACCCCCAGACACCACAACAACAAACACACAGTCATTCACCACATCCACCACACTCACAGACACCACCCCAATGGACACACACAGATTCATCACTCCATCCCCCAGCACTTTCACCTCCCAGACCACTAGGACACAAAATATTCACTCACTCACCCACCCAACAGAACCCCATCAAACACAAGCGTACCTCTCAGAAGCACACACCCACAACATCTACACTAACATGCAGACAACCACTCTCTCTACCTCCAAATCTTGACCCCTTCTGATGATCATCCCTAAGAAATTATTTATGCTTGACCTTACCCTTTTCCCCTGTTCCTTCCACCATATCCCATACCCAAGAGGACCCCACCCACCTCCTAGCCCCTCCTTTTCACCTCCATGGCCTCCCCTGCCCCCCTGCAAGCACCCATACCATTCTCCCCAAGAAGAAGACCACACCTCCCAAAAAGTAGACCACCCCTCCCAAACCCAAGACCAACCCCCTCCCAAATCTAACTCCCCCAAGGATGATCCCTGAGGTGCCTGCCTGCTCACTTGATGCCCTTTCCTGTGGAGGTTCCATGGCAGTTAGGAGTCAAGTGTTGGGACAATGCTCTGCTATTATTGACAGTGATATGGAATGGCCAATGGCCTTGGAGGCTTGACATTTATTTTTAAATAAACCCAAAACAGTTGTTTATTGGGTGAACATGTGTCCTGCAATTCATTTTCTACATTTCTGTTGTTCCTGAGAAACTTGTGTGGTCTGCCTATGTGTGTTTCAGCCTGCTTGCTTTTGCTTTTGATGTTGTTTGCAGTTTCTGAGTTTGTGGGCAGTGCTGGTGTTCCCCAAAACAAGGGTATATGTTGAATGTATGGATATGTGGGTGTAAATGCAATGGTGGTGTCTTTGCATTGTGTACTGTTTGTTACGGTAAGTATTTCATCTTGTGTTGTCCAATGTAAGCATGTATGATGTTAGATTTGTCCCTATGAGACACGACTCATATATTCATCTGATGTTTGTCAGCTTGAGTTTTGTTTATGCAGACATGAAACGTGTTCAGTTGTGCTACCTTTGTTTGCAATTGACTGTACATGTGTCCATTTAGCTGTGTGTACATTGCAGCTAGTTCCTGTGGAGGTATATCCCATGTGGTAGGAGTTGTGTGTGCTTTGATGACTTTCACTCCACATTGTCCAGATGGGCATGTCATTTGAGTCTAGTATTGTTTGTCCCTTTGATACAGGTAGGGCCATTTCCTGTGCAAATGTTGTTTTATGGGCATGTATGTCCCAGTGCAGCCTCCTTACATGAGTCCTGCTCCTGATGGCCCCACCCCAATTTTGACTGTATTGTTTGCATTGTGATCTCTATATTTGTCCCTCTGTCTTTTTTTAATCCATTGTTCTTATATTGCGTTACAATGTGGGTGATGTATGTGTCCAATGCAGGGCTGTTTCATGGAAGTAGTGTTTGTATTCTGTGACACATTCATACATATGTATGTTGAATGTGACGACTGTCCATGGCCTGTGCGGAATGTGAGTGTGTGAGATGTATTTGTATATGTGATGTTGGTGTGTTTTTGGTGTTGTGTGAGTCACTTTTCTGTACCCTTCACTGTCTCTGTGCCTGAGATGGTCAGACGTGTGTTTTTTGTGTAGTGTTGTGGTACAATGTGAGTGACTTGCCCAAAGCGGGCGTATTGTGACTGTGGATGTGTCCATGTTTATGTATAATTTCAACAGCATACACAATGAGAGGTGTACTTGGTGCCCGTAGAGTGAACCCCATATCATGGGGATGTGTAGGAAAGTACCATCTTGCCTGGCATGTTACCCCCATTTTTCACTGTATATATGTTGTTTTAGTTGTATGTGTCACTGGGACCCTGGTAACCCAGGGCCCCAGTGCTCATAAGTGTGCCTGAATGTGTTACCTGTGTAGTGACTAACTGTTTCACTGAGGCTCTGCTAATCAGAACCTCAGTGGTTATGCTCTCTCATTTCTTTCCAAATTGTCACTAACAGGCTAGTGACCATTTTTACCAATTTACATTGGCTTACTGGAACACCCTTACAATTCCCTAGTATATGGTACTGAGGTACCCAGGGTATTGGGGTTCCAGGAGATCCCTATGGGCTGCAGCATTTCTTTTGCCACCCATAGGGAGCCCTGACAATTCTTACACAGGCCTGCCACTGCAGCCTGAGTGAAATAACGTCCACGTTATTTCACAGCCATTTTACACTGCACTTAAGTAACTTATAAGTCACCTATATGTCTAACCTTTACCTGGTAAAGGTTAGGTGCAAAGTTACTTAGTGTGAGGGCACCCTAGCACTAGCCAAGGTGCCCCCACATTGTTCAGAGCCAATTCCCTGAACTTTGTGAGTGCGGGGACACCATTACACGCGTGCACTACATATAGGTCACTACCTATATGTAGCTTCACAATGGTAACTCCGAATATGGCCATGTAACATGTCTATGATCATGGAATTGCCCCCTCTATGCCATCCTGGCATAGTTGGCACAATCCCATGATCCCAGTGGTCTGTAGCACAGACCCTGGTACTGCCAAACTGCCCTTCCTGGGGTTTCACTGCAGCTGCTGCTGCTGCCAACCCCTCAGACAGGCATCTGCCCTCCTGGGGTCCAGCCAGGCCTGACCCAGGATGGCAGAACAAAGAACTTCCTCTGAGAGAGGGTGTGACACCCTCTCCCTTTGGAAAATGGTGTGAAGGCAGGGGAGGAGTAGCCTCCCCCAGCCTCTGGAAATGCTTTGTTGGGCACAGAGGTGCCCAATTCTGCATAAGCCAGTCTACACCGGTTCAGGGGACCCCTTAGCCCTGCTCTGGCGCGAAACTGGACAAAGGAAAGGGGAGCGACCACTCCCCTGACTTGAACCTCCCCTGGGAGGTGTCCAGAGCTCCTCCAGTGTGCTCCAGACCTCTGCCATCTTGGAAACAGAGGTGCTGCTGGCACACTGGACTGCTCTGAGTAGCCAGTGCCACCAGGTGACGTCAGAGACTCCTTCTGATAGGCTCCTTCAGGTGTTAGTAGCCTATCCTCTCTCCTAAGTAGCCAAACCCTCTTTTCTGGCTATTTAGGGTCTCTGTCTCTGGGGAAACTTTAGATAACGAATGCAAGAGCTCATCCGAGTTCCTCTGCATCTCTCTCTTCACCTTCTGCCAAGGAATCGACTGCTGACCGCGCTGGAAGCCTGCAAACCTGCAACATAGTAGCAAAGACGACTACTGCAACTCTGTAACGCTGATCCTGCCGCCTTCTTGACTGTTTTCCTGCTTGTGCATGCTGTGGGGGTAGTCTGCCTCCTCTCTGCACCAGAAGCTCCGAAGAAATCTCCTGTGGGTCGACGGAATCTTCCCCCTGCAACCGCAGGCACCAAAAAGCTGCATTACCAGTCCCTTGGGTCTCCTCTCAGCATGACGAGCGAGGTCCCTTGAATCCAGTGACTCTGTCCAAGTGACCCCCACAGTCCAGTGACTCTTCAGTCCAAGTTTGGTGGAGGTAAGTCCTTGTCTCACCTCGCTGGGCTGCATTGCTGGGAACCGCGACTTTTGCAGCTACTCCGGCCCCTGTGCACTTCCGGAGGAAATCCTTTGTGCACAGCCAAGCCTGGGTCCACGGCACTCTAACCTGCATTGCACGACTTTCTAAGTTGGTCTCCGGCGATGTGGGACTCCTTTGTGCAACTTCGGCGAGCACCGTTTCACGCATCCTCGTAGTGCCTGTTTCTGGCACTTCTACGGGGGCTACCGGCTTCAGAGAGGGCTCTTTGTCTTGCTCAACGTCCCCTCTCTCTGCTGGTTGAATTTGCGACTTTCTGGTCCCTCCTGGGCCTCAGCAGCGTCCAAAAACGCTAACCGCACTATTTGCAGCTAGCAAGGCTTGTTGGCGTTCTTTCGGCGGGAAAACACTTCTGCACGACTCTCCACGGCGAGAGGAATCCGTCAACCAAAGGGTAAGTCTCTAGCCCTTTTTGTTCCTGCAGAAACCGCAGCTTCTTCTGTCCAGTAGAAGCTTCTTTGCACCCGCAGCTGGCATTTCCTGGGCATCTGCCCATCTCCGACTTGCTTGTGACTTTTGGACTTGGTCCCCTTGTTCCACAGGTACCCTAGATTGGAAATCCACAGTTGTTGCATTGTTGGTTTGTGTCTTTCCTGCATTATTCCTCTAACCCGACTTCTTTGTCCTTAGGGGAACTTTAGTGCACTTTGCACTCACTTTTCAGGGTCTTGGGGAGGGTTATTTTTCTAACTCTCACTATTTTATAATAGTCCCAGCGACCCTCTATAAGGTCACATAGGTTTGGGGTCCATTCGTGGTTCGCATTCCACTTTTGGAGTATATGGTTTGTGTTGCCCCTATCCCTATGTTTCCCCATTGCATCCTATTGTAACTATACATTGTTTGCACTGTTTTCTAAGACTATACTGCATATTTTTGCTATTGTGTATATATATCTTGTGTATATTTCCTATCCTCTCACTGAGGGTACACTCTGAGATACTTTGGCATATTGTCATAAAAATAAAGTACCTTTATTTATAGTATAACTGTGTATTGTGTTTTCTTATGATATTGTGCATATGACACTAAGTGGTACTGTAGTAGCTTCACACGTCTCCTAGTTCAGCCTAAGCTGCTCTGCTAAACTACCATTATCTATCAGCCTAAGCTGCTAGACACCCTATACACTAATAAGGGATAACTGGGCCTGGTGCAAGGTGCAAGTACCCCTTGGTACTCACTACAAGCCAGTCCAGCCTCCTACATTGGTTGTGCAGCGGTGGGATAAGTGCTTTGAGACTACTTACCACTCTTGTCATTGTACTTTTCATAAGAGAAAAATATACAAAACAAGGTCAGTGTATATACACATAGCCAAAAAGTTTTGCATTTCCTCTTTTCACTCTTTTCTAAGTGCTGAAAAGTACTTCTAACTTTCTAAAATGTTCTAAAAAGTTTTTAAAGTTTTTTTCTCTGTCTTTCTAAAAGCTCTGACAAACTTTTTATCTTTTACTATCACTTTAACTCTCTCTAAAAATGTCTGGCACAGGCCAAAATGTTGATCTGTCCAAACTTGCATATGTTCACCTTAGCTGGAAAGGAGCAAGGAATCTCTGCATAGAGAGAGGTTTGAGTGTAGGGAAGAATCCTTCCTTAGAACTGTTAATTAACATGCTTAGAGTACAGGATAAGGCCATAAGTGCCCCATCTGTTGAAAAAGTAGCTAATGGTTCTCAATCTGATCCAGGGACTCCCCCAGGAAAAGATTCAGGAAAGAAACTTCCTAGCCTGCCCATTACTAGACAGTCTAGCATAGTTGGTAATGATGATGAGCCACACCATACAAATAGTGTTGTCTCACATCATAGCAAAAGCATTTATTCTCACCATACTGGTAGTGATGTTTCTGTTAGCCAAGCTGTTAGGGTGGCTGCTGTAAGGGACAGGTCTCCTTCTGTCCATTCTCACCATACTTCTGTTTCAAGGCATGTCCCTCCCACCCACCCTGATGACAGATTGTTAGAAAGGGAGCTCAATAGATTGAGAGTGGAACAAACCAGACTGAAGCTCAAGAAGCAACAGCTGGATTTGGATAGACAGACTTTAGAAGTAGAGAAGGAGAGACAGAAACTGGGTTTAGAAACCCATGGTTGCAGCAGCAGTATTCCCCATAGTCATCCTGCAAAAGAGCATGATTCCAGGAATCTGCACAAGATAGTTCCCCCTTACAAGGAGGGGGATGACATTAACAAGTGGTTTGCTGCACTTGAGAGGGCCTGTGTTGTACAGGATGTCCCTCAAAGGCAGTGGGCTGCTATCCTATGGCTATCATTTAGTGGAAAAGCTAGGGATAGGCTCCTTACTGTGAAAGAAAATGATGCTAATAATTTCCAAGTTCTTAAGAATGCACTCCTGGATGGTTATGGCTTAACCACTGAACAATACAGGATAAAGTTCAGAGAGACCAAAAAGGAGTCTTCACAAGACTGGGTTGATTTCATTGACCATTCAGTGAATGCCTTGGAGGGGTGGTTACATGGCAGTAAAGTTACTGATTATGACAGCCTGTATAACTTGATCCTGAGAGAGCATATTCTTAATAATTGTGTGTCTGATTTGTTGCACCAGTACTTGGTGGACTCTGATCTGACCTCTCCCCAAGAAATGGGAAAGAAGGCAGACAAATGGGTCAGAACAAGGGTGAACAGAAAAGTTCATACAGGGGGTGACAAAGATGGCAACAAAAAGAAGGATGGTAAGTCTTCTGACAAGGGTGGGGACAAATCTAAAAATGAGTCTTCATCAGGCCCACAAAAACACTCTGGTGGGGGTGGTGGGCCCAAATCCTCTTTTAATCAGAACAAGGAAAAGAAACCATGGTGCTATTTATGTAAAATAAAAGGCCATTAGACAACAGATCCCAGTTGTCCAAAGAAAGGCACCAAGCCTCCCACCACTACAACCCCTACTGCTACACCTAGTGTCCCTACTAATAGCAGTGGTGGTGGGAGCAAACCTACTAATAGCCAATCCAAGGGAGTAGCTGGGCTCACTATTGGTAACTTAGTTGGGGTTGGCCTTGTTAGGGAGGCCACAGAGGCTGTGTTAGTCTCTGAGGGGGCTATTGATTTAGCCACCTTAGTTGCTTGTCCCCTTAATATGGATAAGTACAAGCAGCTACCCCTAATAAATGGTGTTGAGGTTCAGGCCTACAGGGACACTGGTGCCAGTGTGACTATGGTCATAGAGAAACTGGTCCACCCTGAACAACACCTACTTGGTCACCAGTACCAAGTAACCGATGCTCACAACAACACACTTAGCCACCCCATGGCTGTTGTAAATCTCAACTGGGGGGGGGGGGTTATTGGTCCAAAGAAAGTTGTGGTAGCTTCAGATTTACCTGTAGACTGTCTATTAGGGAATGATTTGGAGACATCAGCTTGGTCAGATGTGGAGTTGGAGGCCCATGCAGCAATGCTGGGCATCCCAGGGCATATTTTTGCTTTGACAAGGGCTCAGGCCAAAAAGCAAAAAGGACAGGAAAGCTTGGATCCTGGAGCAATGGACCAAGTGCTCCCTACAGCTAGGGCTAGTAGAAGCAAACCACTTCATACTATCCCTCCCTCTACAGTGGATTCTACTTCTGAGGAAGAAGAATTCCCTCCCTGTGCAGAACCTACACCAGAGGAGCTGGAAGCAGACACTGCTGAGCTTTTGGGTGAAGGGGGGCCTGCCAGAGAGGAGCTGAGTGTGGCACAGCAAACCTGTCCCACATTAGAGGGTCTCAGACAGCAAGCTGTCAAACAGGCTAACGGGGATGTCAGTGACTCTCACAGAGTTTACTGGGAGGACAACCTCTTGTACACTGAGCATAGGGATCCTAAACCTGGAGCTGCCAGGAGATTAGTGATTCCTCAGGAGTACAGAAAGTTCCTCCTAACCCTGGCACATGACATTCCCCTAGCTGGACACCTGGGTCAAATGAAAACTTGGGACACATTGGTTCCATTGTTTCATTGGCCTAGGATGTCTGAGGACACAAAGGAATTTTGTAAGTCCTGTGAAACCTGTCAAGCCAGTGGCAAGACAGGTGGCATCCCAAAGGCACCCCTTATTCCACTGCCTGTGGTTGGGGTTCCCTTTGAAAGGGTAGGGGTTGACATAGTTGGCCCCCTTGACCCTCCTACTGCTTCAGGCAATATATTTATCTTGGTGGTAGTGGACCATGCCACAAGATATCCTGAAGCTATTCCTTTAAGGACCACTACAGCACCTGCAGTGGCAAAGGCCCTCCTGGGAATATTTTCCAGGGTGGGCTTCCCAAAGGAAGTGGTATCAGACAGGGGAAGCAATTTCATGTCTGCATACTTAAAGGCCATGTGGAAGGAGTGTGGTGTAACTTACAAGTTCACAACACCCTATCATCCACAAACAAATGGACTGGTGGAGAGATTTAATAAAACTCTCAAAGGCATGATTATGGGTCTCCCTGAAAAACTCCGCAGGAGATGGGATATCCTTCTACCATGCCTCCTTTTTGCCTACAGGGAGGTACCCCAGAAAGGAGTGGGCTTCAGCCCCTTTGAACTTCTTTTTGGACACCCTGTTAGGGGTCCACTCATACTTGTAAAGGAGGGTTGGGAACAACCTTTAAAAGCTCCTAAGCAGGATATTGTGGATTATGTACTTGGCCTCAGATCAAGGATGGCTGAGTACATGAAAAAGGCCAGTAAAAACCTTCAGGCCAGCCAAGAGCTCCAGAAGCAATGGCATGATCAGAAGGCTGTTTTGGTTCAGTACCAACCAGGGCAGAAAGTGTGGGTCTTGGAGCCTGTGGCCCCAAGAGCACTCCAAGATAAATGGAGTGGTCCCCACACAATTGTTGAAAAGAAGGGAGAAGTCACCTATTTAGTTGACTTAGGCACTGCCAGGAGTCCCCTTAGGGTGCTCCATGTCAATCGCCTGAAACCCTACTATGACAGGGCTGATCTCACCCTGCTCATGGCAACAGATGAGGGACAGGAAGAAGACAGTGATCCTCTACCTGATCTCTTCTCTTCCACAGATCAAGATGCTCTTGTGGAAGGTGTAGTTTTGGCTGATTGTCTTACTGCTGAGCAGAAAGACAATTGCATAAATCTCCTAGATCAATTCTCTGAACTCTTCTCTACTGTGCCAGGTACCACTTCTTGGTGTGAGCACACTATAGATACTGGAGACAGTTTACCTGTCAAAAGTAAGATCTATAGGCAGCCTGACCATGTCAGGGACTGCATAAAGCAAGAGGTCCAGAAAATGTTAGAACTAGGAGTGGTTGAGCACTCTGACAGTCCATGGGCTTCTCCTGTGGTACTGGTACCAAAACCCCATTCCAAAGATGGAAAGAAGGAAATGCGGTTTTGTGTAGACTATAGAGGTCTCAACTTGGTAACCAAAACTGATGCTCACCCTATACCCAGGGCAGATGAGCTCATAGATACACTGGCATCTGCCAAGTATCTAAGCACTTTTGATTTGACTGCAGGGGATTGGCAGATCAAATTGTCAGAAGATGCTAAACCTAAGACTGCATTTTCTACCATTGGAGGACATTACCAGTTTACTGTAATGCCTTTTGGTTTGAAAAATGCACCTGCCACTTTTCAGAGGTTGGTGAACACAGTCCTGCAAGGGCTGGAAGCTTTCAGTGCAGCATATTTGGACGATATAGCTGTCTTTAGCTCCAGCTGGGATGATCACCTGGTCCACCTATGGAAAGTTTTGGAGGCCCTGCAAAAGGCAGGCCTCACTATCAAGGCTTCAAAGTGCCAGATAGGGCAGGGTAAGGTGGTTTATCTGGGACACCTTGGTGGTGGGGAACAGATTGCACCACTTCAGGGGAAAATCCAAACTATTATTGATTGGGTTCCCCCTACCACTCAGACTCAGGTGAGAGCCTTCCTAGGCCTCACTGGGTATTACAGGAGGTTCATTAAGAACTATGGCTCCATTGCAGCCCCTTTTAATGACCTCACATCCAAGAAAATGCCTAAAAAGGTATTATGGACAGCAAACTGTCAGAAAGCTTTTGAGGAGCTGAAGCAGGCCATGTGCTCTGCACCTGTCCTGAAAAGCCCTTGTTACTCTAAAAAATTCTATGTCCAAACTGATGCATCTGAATTAGGAGTAGGGGCAGTCCTATCACAACTTAATTCTGAGGGCCAGGATCAACCTGTTGCTTTTATTAGTAGAAGGTTGACCCCTAGAGAAAAGCGTTGGTCTGCCATTGAGAGGGAGGCCTTTGCTGTGGTCTGGGCTCTGAAGAAGTTGAGGCCATACCTGTTTGGCACTCACTTCATTGTTCAGACAGACCACAAACCTCTACTTTGGCTAAAACAAATGAAAGGTGAAAATCCTAAATTGTTGAGGTGGTCCATATCCCTACAGGGAATGGACTATACAGTGGAACATAGACCTGGGAGTAGCCACTCCAATGCAGATGGACTCTCCAGATATTTCCACTTAGACAATGAAGACTCATCAGGTCATGGCTAGTCTTATTGTCCTTCGTTTGGGGGGGGGGGGGGTTGTGTAGGAAAGTACCATCTTGCCTGGCATGTTACCCCCATTTTTCACTGTATATATGTTGTTTTAGTTGTATGTGTCACTGGGACCCTGGTAACCCAGGGCCCCAGTGCTCATAAGTGTGCCTGAATGTGTTACCTGTGTGGTGACTAACTGTCTCACTGAGGCTCTGCTAATCAGAACCTCAGTGGTTATGCTCTCTCATTTCTTTCCAAATTGTCACTAACAGGCTAGTGACCATTTTTACCAATTTACATTGGCTTACTGGAACACCCTTACAATTCCCTAGTATATGGTACTGAGGTACCCAGGGTATTGGGGTTCCAGGAGATCCCTATGGGCTGCAGCATTTCTTTTGCCACCCATAGGGAGCCCTGACAATTCTTACACAGGCCTGCCACTGCAGACTGAGTGAAATAACGTCCACGTTATTTCACAGCCATTTTACACAGCACTTAAGTAACTTATAAGTCACCTATATGTCTAACCTTTACCTGGTAAAGGTTAGGTGCAAAGTTACTTAGTGTGAGGGCACCCTAGCACTAGCCAAGGTGCCCCCACATTGTTCAGAGCCAATTCCCTGAACTTTGTGAGTGCGGGGACACCATTACACGCGTGCACTACATATAGGTCACTACCTATATGTAGCTTCACAATGGTAACTCCGAATATGGGCATGTAACATGTCTATGATCATGGAATTGCCCCCTCTATGCCATCCTGGCATAGTTGGCACAATCCCATGACCCCAGTGGTCTGTAGCACAGACCCTGGTACTGCCAAACTGCCCTTCCTGGGGTTTCACAGCAGCTGCTGCTGCTGCCAACCCCTCAGACAGGCATCTGCCCTCCTGGGGTCCAGCCAGGCCTGGCCCAGGATGGCAGAACAAAGAACTTCCTCTGAGAGAGGGTGTGACACCCTCTCCCTTTGGAAAATGGTGTGAAGGCAGGGGAGGAGTAGCCTCCCCCAGCCTCTGGAAATGCTTTGTTGGGCACAGAGGTGCCCAATTCTGCATAAGCCAGTCTACACCGGTTCAGGGGACCCCTTAGCCCTGCTCTGGCGTGAAACTGGACAAAGGAAAGGGGAGTGACCACTCCCCTGACCTGCACCTCCCCTGGGAGGTGTCCAGAGCTCCTCCAGTGTGCTCCAGACCTCTGCCATCTTGGAAACAGAGGTGCTGCTGGCACACTGGACTGCTCTGAGTGGCCAGTGCCACCAGGTGACGTCAGAGACTCCTTCTGATAGGCTCCTTCAGGTGTTAGTAGCCTATCCTCTCTCCTAAGTAGCCAAACCCTCTTTTCTGGCTATTTAGGGTCTCTGTCTCTGGGGAAACTTTAGATAACGAATGCAAGAGCTCATCCGAGTTCCTCTGCATCTCTCTCTTCACCTTCTGCCAAGGAATCGACTGCTGACCGCGCTGGAAGCCTGCAAACCTGCAACATAGTAGCAAAGACGACTACTGCAACTCTGTAACGCTGATCCTGCCACCTTCTCGACTGTTTTCCTGCTTGTGCATGCTGTGGGGGTAGTCTGCCTCCTCTCTGCACCAGAAGCTCTGAAGAAATCTCCAGTGGGTCGACGGAATCTTCCCCCTGCAACCGCAGGCACCAAAAAGCTGCATTACCGGTCCCTTGGGTCTCCTCTCAGCACGACGAGCAAGGTCCCTCGAATCCAGCGACTCTGTCCAAGTGACCATCACAGTCCAGTGACTCTTCAGTCCAAGTTTGGTGGAGGTAAGTCCTTGCCTCACCTCGTTGGGCTGCATTGCTGGGATCTGCGACTTTTGCAGCTACTCCTGCCCCTGTGCACTTCCGGCAGAAATCCTTTGTGCACATCCAAGCCTGGGTCCACAGCACTCTAACCTGCATTGCACGACTTTCTAAGTTGGTCTCCGGCGACGTGGGACTCCTTTGTGCAACTTCGGCGAGCACCGTTTCATGCATCCTCGTAGTGCCTGTTTCTGGCACTTCTTCGGGTGCTACCGGCTTCATAGAGGGCTCCTTGTCTTGCTCGACGTCCCCTCTCTCTGCTGGTCCAATTTGCGACCTCCTGGTCCCTCCTGGGCCTCAGCAGCGTCCAAAAATGCTAACTGCACAATTTGCAGCTAGCAAGGCTTGTTGGCGTTCTTTCGGCGGGAAAACACTTCTGCACGACTCTCCACGGCAAGAGGGATCCGTCCACCGAAGGGTAAGTCTCTAGCCCTTTTCGTTCCTGCAGAAACCTCAGCTTCTTCTGTCCAATAGAAGCTTCTTTGCACCCGCAGCTGGCATTTCCTGGGCATCTGCCCATCTCCGACTTGCTTGTGACTTTTGGACTTGGTCCCCTTGTTCCACAGGTACCCTAGATTGGAAATCCACAGTTGTTGCATTGTTGGTTTGTGTCTTTCCTGCATTATTCCTCTAACCCGACTTCTTTGTCCTTAGGGGAACTTTAGTGCACTTTGCACTCACTTTTCAGGGTCTTGGGGAGGGTTATTTTTCTAACTCTCACTATTTTCTAATAGTCCCAGTGACCCTCTACAAGGTCACATAGGTTTGGGGTCCATTCGTGGTTCGCATTCCACTTTTGGAGTATATGGTTTGTGTTGCCCCTATCCCTATGTTTCCCCATTGCATCCTTTTGTAACTATACATTGTTTGCACTGTTTTCTAAGACTATACTGCATATTTTTGCTATTGTGTATATATATCTTGTGTATATTTCCTATCCTCTCACTGAGGGTGCACTCTGAGATACTTTGGCATATTGTCATAAAAATAAAGTACCTTTATATTTAGTATAACTGTGTATTGTGTTTTCTTATGATATTGTGCATATGACACTAAGTGGTACTGTAGTAGCTTCACACGTCTCCTAGTTCCGCCTAAGCTGCTCTGCTAAGCTACCATTATCTATCAGCCTAAGCTGCTAGACACCCTATACACTAATAAGGGATAACTGGGCCTGGTGCAAGGTGCAAGTACCCCTTGGTACTCACTACAAGCCAGTCCAGCCTCCTACAGGATGACAGCAGAGTGATCTGTTGTAATGTTTGATGACACAGGTAGGTGTGTGTACTTATGGTCGGTTAAGTCCACAGTGGCATGGATTTGTGTACCTTTGATGATTATCAGTAGCTGAAGGACGTGTGTGATGGGCTCCATGGCAGCACCGGACTTGTAAGGCTGCCTTCAGGTGAATGTCTCCCTTTATAGTCCCCGTTTCTGCCTGCTGAGACATGGTGGTTGGACCGCCATGGTCACATTGGCGCTTTGCAACCTCATAATGTGTTCGGCGGCAACACAGGCTCCACCAGCCTATTTGTTTGTGACTCGTGACTGTGGCGGTCTGTGCTGCCTGGCGGTGCCAGTGGGCCAAAGCAATATTTAACCATAGTCACACATGACTCGTAATACAGCGGTCTGACCGACAACCTGATGGCAGTCGTACTGCCAATGCTGCCATGGCAGTCAACAGACCACAAAACTCGTAATCATGCCCTTAGTCTCTACCTCAGCATTTCTCATATTCTCCAATGACACTGTATCAATAGAGGGGAGCTCTGATTTCTACAATTAAAAGCAACTGCACGTTTTGCTGCCCAAAGCAATGCCAAGCAAGACTTCTGAGTAGGCCAGAACCTCCCTTATCTCATTGAATACCTCCTTTCAAATCTGGTTAGTTTGTGTATTACCATTTGTATTACATACACTCAAAAAATTGGGGTTAATCAAGGGGAATATGTGACAACACTTAAAACGAGTTTAGCATGCCAAACCACAATGATAATAAAATCTTCTCAGAGCCTTCTCTAATTTAATTGTATTAACCAGGCACCAGCTTTCTTAGTAGATACGAGGATCGCATAGAACCTGGAGATGGATGCCTTCTGGCTATCCATAGTTGCGATGCATTTTTCAAAGTTTAGTTTATCATTCTCAACACAGGATGCATTACCAGCTGTGCATACTACACTCTCAGTTCTCTCCAATTTAAATTGTTTGCAGGCCTCATAGTTGTTGACCTTTTCCTCCCAAAAATATATCGGTTATCTTCCTACAATACTTCTTCCCTACTTCTGTCAAAAGACTATATCCATAATGCTGGTGTGAAAAACCCATTAAAGTAGATCAATCTATGGGAGGGGAATGTCTTCAGAAACTGTTTGGATGTAATCGTATTCCAAATTTCCAAGGTGGTAAACATTGGGGTGCTAATATGTAGGCTTCAGGCCTTAGATATTATGCATATCAAGCTGAGACAAAAAAAACTCCTACCACACTACCACAGATTTTGGACAGATTCACTAAAACCTTGGTTTGAGCTGCATAATGATATAAGAGAAAGGCCTGGAGGGCTTATGTAATCATGCCCTCCACCACACTGCCACAACCACATTAGTACCCTCAAACATGAGACTTTTCTGTAGCCCCATAGCAGGCTTGGATAAAAGCCAGTTTTTACCCCTATCAGTCCTGTGTGGAAAAGATACAGGAAACAGGGGAGATTGTTCCTTTTCATGTTATTTAATCTATACTTTGCAAGAGTAATAGTGAGGTAATTCACATTAGGTGTCAGCATGCTTAACCTAATAAAGTAGGAGGACCTCTTTATGTAGAGCGATCTCATGCATTAGAGGTTTCAGACTTCGGGATATGCAATACATTTGGTAGTTCACCTGAAAGAAAGCTTTTCACTCAGTTACATTTCCTCCTTGTGCACTTAAGAAACATTGAACATTTCTGATAGCCTATTCTAACATTATCATAGTTTTGCATCTGTCTAACAAATCCCAAAAAGGCAGGATGGATCAAAATTGCAGGTAGACAACTTAGCGTAGATGCCTAAATAATGGAGTAAAACATCACATCAGAATTTGAAATAGCTACTGGCCTTAACAGGCGCTGTGACTAGCGGCCTTAGTTGCCTTAGGGAGGAAAGAAAAATTGATTTATACATTATCAGTGTAAGGTTCCCAGAAGTTCAGAATGAACTAAAATGTTTGACTCATGTTGGAATTAGAATAGAAGAAAAAGACCTATGAAATGTTCCAGTGATGTTATCAGGCATCAGCTTACAAGAACTAGTGTTAGAAAGAATTTTGGCCATGATTACGAGTTTGGCTGTTGGAAAACCCGACCGCCAGACCTGTAGTGAAGAGACTGCCGCAAAGCTGGAGGTCTCCCCACCTGCCCTATTGAGTTTTCCAAAGGGCTGCCCAGCAGAAATCAAGGTTTCCACCGGTCAGCCCAGTGGAAAACATGCAGCGGCATTGGACTCGGCTCTGAGTCCTATGCTGTCGCATGAGGGCCCCCTAGGACCCTTGGGATGTGCCTACAGTGGCCCACAACACTTGTTCTCTGCCAGCCTTTTCATGGAAGCTGGACTGCCATGAAAAGGCTGACAGAGAACATAGTTGTAATCAGCAAGGCGGTGCTGACTTTACGGCTATGAGTTTGCCCTCATGACAACCTTAAAGGCATCCCAAACCCCTAGTGAGAGACCTCACAAACATCATAATCTTCAAAGTAGTTTCTAATATGGGCTGCCATTTCCATCAGTGATGTTTTTGGCTTCAGTCTCCTCTATTGCGTGAAAAATCAAGACCTCATCAGAGAATATGTTCTCTGGTCTCATGTTCTATACACCTAGAAAAATGCAAATTCTAAACAAGCTCTATGATGCACCTTCAATCCTGGAGGGCAATTTCACTGTTTTAGAGAAAATATTTGTAGTTCTCTTTCACCACCCTAGCATTTCTCTTACAATATTCAAAGCTAAGTGGAAGTCAAATAGTTCAAGAAGAATTCTATCAAAAAGACATGCCAACCACTATTTGGTACGTAATAATGTGCTAGTGTGAGTGATTCTATTCCCAATAGTCCTCTCAGAATTAAAAATCTAAAAATCTTCCCTCTTTGTCTCTTTTGCATCAAACCTCTGCAAATGTTAGTTCCAACATATGCATATCACCATTCAATTCCACTTCATCAGATAGGATGAATAAAACACCAAAGGGTAAACCTTATGGTTCATTCCTGTCTAGTCTGCTCTTAGTATGTATGTAAACATTAGGGTATGATCCAGCCAGAGACTTTCAGAACTTGATCCTCCCGCAGGGCAAGTTAATCCCCTTAATATTTAGTGAGGTTGCTGTAATAATTGATGCACAACATAAGAAAAGGATCTAATAATCTTGCAAAGATACTTTAGTGCCTCAAGTTTAGAGGAAACAAATTACATACCCCTCAACTCACTCTAAATAGGCATTGACAACAGTGTGTGGCACTAGCACTTTTGAAAGCCATGTAATACTCTATGCAAATAAATTCAAAATATTTTTCCAGATTCCAGAAATAATCAACAGCAATAGGTAGAATAGCTCCTCTCCCTGGCAGCACCAGTTAAAGTGTATCCTGGGGACTGCACCACTGGGTATAGATAAATGTTAGAGGTCCATCATTTTCAGTAGACCACCTGCCCTAAATAATGAAACATCACCTCAAATTGAAACACTAACATTAACCAGGATCACAGCCTGGATTGACTTCCTGGTTATGTAAAATTATCAGCAGAGCTGATACTGAAATA
Source organism: Pleurodeles waltl (assembly GCF_031143425.1). Taxonomy (NCBI): domain Eukaryota; kingdom Metazoa; phylum Chordata; class Amphibia; order Caudata; family Salamandridae; genus Pleurodeles; species Pleurodeles waltl. The sequence goes on from NC_090446.1 coordinate 622,880,672, forward strand.
CATTTCTAGAAAGTTGAGATGGCAATAATTAAAAAATGTAGACATGTTTCAAATTACAGTGCAACAGCTCAGTAATCTTTTACCATCACAGCATGTTAATTCAGAGACCACGGAACTCCCACCAGAAACAGGATTCGGACTGTATTTCTCCTGCCTCGTTTTTAGGGTCTGGCCTGCGTTCGCATGTGCTTGCGCATGCGTATCACTTGCGGGATGCTTTAGGAGTTAGAAAAGGGCTCGTAGCCCCATTTACGTCACGTCAGTGTTTTTCATTGGTTCATGGGCCTGCATGTTAAAATCTGCCTGCTTTCATTAGTGGAAGGCACGCATACGTCATGCCTTTTCCGGTGGTTAGCCCTCCTCGAGCGCAGCGACCAAGTACTGAAAACATGCGAGGCTCGCTGTTTGTGTCCAGTTTGTGGACTACTTTTTTCTCTATTTTTGCAGTGTGATCTCGCTTGGCAGAAGTCGAGCGCTTTGCATAATATCGACCCTGTTACATAGTTAATTGCACTTTTGCCGGTTATGTACATAATTGCACTTTTGCCGATAGGTTTCATTTTGAGTACAGTCTTCCACCTATAGATGTCCCTGTGTGGGGGCACTGGAGGCTGCAGTTCTCCCCCTTTACCAATAGATGTCTCCTTGTAAGGGCACCGAGGTTGCAGTTGCGCGTTTCCACTGAAAGATGTCCTCTTGGGGAGAGCAGCCGCTCTGATCCCAAAAAACACCTGGCTGCCTCCTGTGGAACTCCTTCCCCTAATCCGGCCCCATATAACAAAGAAACAAAAAATTAAATGCTCCTAAAACTGCAAAGGGTCAGACCCAGTCAGGCAAGCCAGAGCATTCAAATTCTCCCCAGACAGTAAGGTCAACCCCCGCAAAACGCTCCAGTGGTATGGCCCGTCCACCAGCCAGTGATAGTGAGAAAACCAAGAGCCACCCCCACGCCAGGGAGCAGAACCCATCCCCTCACCTGAACACCACCCACCCATCCAGAAGACCGACCTCTGGCTCAGGCGGAGGGGGTGAGCCATGTGTCAAGGCTTCAAGGCACCCAGGAGCCTTGGACCGACCAAAATCAAGGTGAGAATATGGATTGTGCTAGATTCATTGACTCAAATAACTAGAAACGTCAGTAGTTGTGTGCAGAGTACAGAAAGGTAAATGTTATACTGCTATACTGTACATAGATGATGGAATACAGAGGTGCACCTCTCCAACACAGAAGTAAACATCGAGCGCCAAACATGTTTATTTATTAGACTATAGTTTTTATTTACACGTGTTTCTGGATCACTATAGCAAGAGATCCTCAAAAAATTATCAAATATTTTCTTTCTTTAGGGCCACACAAAGTACCCTAAATTCAGAATTTTTTTTATTTATTTTTTCATACGGGTGGTGAAACTTTGGACTTGCCATACCTTTATTATAGGTTCATGTCAAGTTTTAACAAAAACAAACATTTTTAATAAAAGGTGATTTGTTTTTAAGAAACCCAATCCTTCCAATTTTTTTTTTCCATATTTTTTCTGCATCTTCTTTACCATATGTTTTATAATCAACCCAACAATATGTCATTAATTTATCTAAGCTTATTTTGACACAATCTTTAATTTTAAACTGTTTATTTTGGTAAATTCCTAAATTTCTAGTTATCCATAAACCTTCTTTGATGCATGAAACAATCTTCCACAATAAAAGTTCTTTTGCGCTTGTCACTGATGATGAAATACCATAAAGAATAAGTTCGTAGTTTATGGATTTTTGTCCCGATACCCCTTTCATCAGGGGTCCAATTGTTTTCCAAGTGCCTTGTGTGAAAGGACAGTTCCAAAGAAAATGTAAAACAGTCTCATCTGCATGGCAATTTTCTCTTGGGCATCTTGGGGTTGATGACAGGCCTCTGTTGTGCTGAAAATTCTTGAGTGGAAGTCCTTTGTGTATCGTTAGCCAACACAAATCCTTTTGACTGTTTGTCAATTCCTTGTGGTTGGCTTTCTTCCAAGCTTTCTTCGACTGCTCTTCGTTGAGATTATTTGCTCGAGATAGAATCTCAGTCCTTTTGATGGCTGCTTTAAAAGTCTTTTTATTTGCAAAATCATCAACGTCCAATTTCAAATTTTTAAGATTTTGCAGAAAAGAGTCAATTACACTATACATTTTGGGGACAAAGAAAGCATTTGGCATGGCATTGTCTGTAGGTACAAGTTTACATTTTCTGAAAATGTTGTTTACACTATATTTAATAAAACATTATGTAATATTTCTTTTTTCTTTAATTGCATTAAGACAAAGAAACATGTAATTAGTCATGGTAAAATGGTACAGATTAGGTAAATCTTTCCCTCCATTGTTTATTGATTTAAAAACAATTTCTCTTTTTATTTTTTCTATTTTGGATGACCAAAAGAAATCACACAACAGTTTTTGTAGTTTATTTAAAATCTGTGGAGGGAAAATCATGGCATAGTAAAGGATTAGTGGTAAAATGACGGCTTTTATGACCAAAATTTTCCCAACTAGGGTTAAGGATCTGGTTTTCCACAACCCCAACTTCTGCTGTGTTTTGTTTTGGACAGAGTCCCAGTTAACTGAACCTTAAGTGTCTTTAGAAAAGAGGACCCCTAGAATTTGTATTGGTTATGTGGTTGTATTTACTTGCATTTTTGCTAAATTGTCCCATCTACCTATTGTAAAGCAATTGCTTTTCTCAATGTTGAGTTTGAGTCCAGAAGCTTGAGAAAAAATATTTACATGTAATATGGTTCTCCTTACTGTTTGTATGTCTGGACATAGGACTGTTATGTCGTCCATGTAAGCAATGCATTTGGCAGGGTTTCCCCCTGCTCCTGGTACAAAAATCCCTTTGATTATCTTGTCCTTCCTTAAGGTAGACAGCAAAGGTTCCAAGGCGCAAATGAAGAGTGCTGGCAAGAGGGGACATCCTTGTCTGACCCCTGTTTTTATTGGTACCTGATCTGTGAAAAAAACATTTATCTGGAAAGAACTTACAGCGTTAATATACAGCATTTGAATCATTTGGATGAAGTGTTGGGGGAAACCCATTCTTTCCAAGACTTTGAACATGTAAGTGTGTGAAATACTGTCAAAAGACTTTTGAAGATCTAAAGATAGAACTCCCAGTGTTGAGTCATTTCTTACCGCCATCCAAATTGCATCCCTTATAGTTATAAGACTGTCCCAGACTTTCTTCCCTGGCACTGCACAGGTCTGGTCTGGGTGTATTACTGAGGACAAAACTTTTTTGATTCTATTTGTTAATAGTTTACTGAAGATTTTACTATCTACATGTAATAGAGTAATGGGTCTCCAGTTGTTGAGATTCTGTTTGTCTCCTTTTTTATGTAATGAGGTTACTGTTCCCTGTAAAAAAGACATGGGTAGGTTATTGTTTGAAATTGCTTCTGATAGCATTTGCATAAAATCTTGTGCAATAGTACCCGAAAAGGTTTTATAAAAATCCCATGGGAGCCCATCCAGCCCAGGAGATGAATTTTTGGGCGCCTTGGATATAATGTCTAGAAATTCTTGCCCATCAAAAGGTTTGATTAAAAAAGTTTGTGTCTCTTGTGTAAGAGTTTCTTCGATGTCCTCCAGGAAATCTTCACAGATGTCTTTTTCTATTTCTTTTTCTTTGTATATTTTTGAGAAAAAGTCATAGGTATGATTTAACATTTCATTATGTCAGTTATTTGTTTACCTTCTGAATTTTGTATGGAAGAAAACAGGTTATTATTTTGTTTTGCTTTTTTAAAGAAAAAGGCCTTACATTTTTCATTTTGCTCATATTCTTTAACTCTGGAATTAAAGATAGTTTATTTTCCTTTTTGCAAATACCATTTTCTAATGGCATTTTCAGTAGCAGATAAATGTTTCTTAACATTTACCCCTGCATCATCCATTTCTCCTAAAAGTGCCAATTGTCCGTTTAGATCAAAAAGCTCTTTTCTTTTTTCTTTTTCTTTTTGTTTTCTAATGTGTGTGAAAAAAAAGTTTGCATTGCTGTTTAATATACTCCCACCACATGGCCAAGGTTTGGAATTCTCCTTTTTTCTTTTGCCATTTTTGGTATTGTATTTTAAATGATGCAATAATGTCTTCTTCTTGTAAGGTTGTAGTGTTCAGTTTCCAATAACTTGGACCTTTTATGTTGTGTGTGGGTATTTGACATTTGGAGATGAGAGTCTGGTGATCTGATAGACAACTATCTTAGAGGATATACATTTTATGTGTTGTGATGCAAAAATGTAATCTATCCTGGAAGTGGTATTCCCGATCCCTGAAATTCATGTAAATCCTGTGTGATTTGGGTTGCATGTTTGAAAAGTGTCTTGTAAGGAACAATTATCAATGATGCTATTTAAGGACTTGGATGAAATATCTAATTTGTAGTGAATGGCAGAACCTATTCTGTCTTGGGGAGCTCTTATCTAATTAAAGTCCCCTGCAATGAAAGTAGGTTGTGAACCTGTAACAAAAAATGTTAGATCATTGAAAAAATCATTTCTTTCATGCTTATCAGTATGTGCATAGATGTTAATGACTTTTAGTACAGTTTCGTTTAGTTTTATGTTACAGGACAAACCTCTTCCTTGGGAAATAACAGTTTCTTGTAAAAAATGTTTATTTTTGCATAAAATACCCACTCTTGCATTTTTGTTTCTACCTCCTGACCAGGATGATGGACCCTGTTTCCATTCTCTTTGCAGAAAGTTATAATCATCTGCATAGGGGATACCACATTCCTGTAAAAAAATAATGTCAGCATTCAAATTTTCACAATAATAAAAAATAGAAGCTCTTTTAGACTGCTGTCTAATACCTCTTACATTTATGGTGGCTAAAGTAATAGCCATTATAATATTAAACATAGTCATATTTGGATTATTATTCTAAAGGATCAATTTCAATAGTCTCCTGAGGGAGCAAAGATTGACTCTCCCCAGTGGTGATTTCTTCTTCTTTTCCTGAAAAGAGGGGAAAATCTTTAAAAGACTTCCCTTCCTCCAAAGGAGTGGGTGTAATTTCTTTAAATGTTGCAGACAGACCCTCCAAGTGAGGGTCTTCTGGATCTGACAGTTCCAGGAGTGCACTGTACCTGGATCCTGGAACTACCGTGATTTTTGTATTGGCTTCATTTTTTTGTGATGTTGCTTTCCTTTTGTGTCTTTTTTGAACAGCATCTTCTGAAAAGTGTGGGTTTCTTTTATCTTTCCTTTTTTGGATTCTTTCTAATTGTCTCATTGATTGCCTTGGTGTATTTTCAAATTCTCTCTCATGTAAGGAGGATTGGTCTGTTGTCATCTCTTCTTCAGAGTCTGACAGGTTGGTTTCTTTTAAACTTTCTTTGGGATCACTATTTTTTTTATAGATTTGTTTGGCTTTTGTTGTTCTTTTACCTCAATCTCTCCCTCTCCTTCCTCCTCCATGATCTCTTCTGTGGAAAAGAACGTTTCAGAGCCTTGTGTTAAGTGTGTCGACCCAGTTATTGGTGTGGCGAAAAGCCATTCCTCACTGTAATTTAAATCAATTTCATTTTCAGGCCGCCTTTCAGCTTTTTGGATTGGATCTGTGGCACATGCACCTGATTGGTTGTTTTTCTCTTTTTCAGGTACATTTTCTTCTGGTGTCTCTGGAATAATTATCTGAGACCTGGGTTGTGAACTGTTGTCAATACTTTCAATAGGGAGAAGGTCAGGTAGAGCGTTTTTTTCGTGAACCCTTGTTGGTTCCTTAAAGGTAGGGCTTATCTCATTTAGATCTGTTTGACTCTTTTGGGGTGTTCTCTTAGAACTAATATTATCAGAAGAAAGGTTTGGTCTTACAGGGCAATTCTTGTAGAGATGGGATAGCCCTCCACACAAATTATATTTTTTTGGGGCTTTGCATTCATGGGCCATATGGCCTTTGTTTCCACAATTCCTACATATATCTCCTGTACATTCTTCTTTAACGTGCCCAAATTGGAAGCAAGTTTTACAAAACATAGGTTGCCCTGGTAATAGAGGAAACCCCTATTGGGACCTATGCTGAAATTAAGAGGTGGATGTTTCGTGCCTCCAATCCCTTCATCATCTCTCTGGAGCACGACCATATATCTTCTTTTGCCATTCCATACCCCCCATTCATTTCTAACTTCATTACCCCCCCTAACACTTTGGCAGTATCTATGCAAGAAAAGTTCTATCTCAGATGTGGCGGCAAAAGGGTTGTACATATGTACAGTCAGGGGAATTTCTCTTGGTGCTGCTAGTGGAGTAATTACATACCCCTCTAGCTCCTTATTCTTTCTATTTTGATTGATTTTATAAGTAAAATCCTGGTAAACATTTTCTCTTTGAAAAGTGATATCAAAAAGTCCCCTAACTCTAAAGTCTTGCATGCATTTAATTTGCTCTGGCTTGATGTTAAATACCTGCTTAAAAACTGTGTCCATTAGGTGATTCATATTCCTCTTTTGTTTGGCTTCCTCCACGACTTCAAATGTACGGAATACTTCATTCCTGAATAGGTATTGTTTCCATTCCTCTGTTTTTTTTCATATTTCCCATTATTACTACCGCCAGCGGCTGCTGTGTAGCTCTTTGATGCTGCCATGGTTTTTAAAATTGTGGGCCTCCTCAAGCTGGGTATGTTGTCATCAGGGCTTTTTTTTTAAAAGGCCTCTGCAGTGGCTCTGTAGGGTTCTGTGAGTGTCGTCGGGCCGAGCACTTTCCAAGTCCGCCCAGGGACTCTCTCAGTTTTTCTCTGTTCACAGTCCCTCCAACCACCCTCTAGTGCACTCCACTGAGAAAGTGTGTTTCCTGACCGTAGGTCAGGTGTTCCTTTCAAGGGGTGATGGAAAGTACCTGCAATATTTCCAGCAATGTTTCTTTCTGAGTGTCCCCAGGCCGAGCACTATCACAGTGCGCCTAGGGACTCTCAAGCCAGCTTCAGGACTCTCAAGCCAGCCTCCTGCTCCACGCAGCTATGTGCGTGAGCCAAATTGCTCAAATTCCTCCTGGAGGGCTTCTCCCCAACTCCCCCGGTGTCTGGGCATCAGCTCGGTCCTGGTCAAGCCAGGAATCCACAGACCGTCCCTCTACCGGTGGAATTGGGAATATCCTCGGTTGCAGGATTTCCCTCCCGGGGTCACCCATGGATTCACGCAGCCTTGCCACGGACATGCCGTGGAGCGAAGGCCCAGTGTCACCAGAGGTTCGCCCGAGAGCGTCCTCCTGTGTCCCTCCCCCTTCCTCCCCCTCCCACGCAGCCTGGCCCCGGACAAGCCAGGGAAACGCAGGCCCAGCAGAAACTGAATTCTGGGCTCGGAAACTACCTTTTAAGCAAAAATGCAGTGCTTAGACTCCTCCAAACACTAATCTTAGCCAAAAGGCCGAGAAGCAATCTAAATTCAGAAATGTAATTGTTGCTTTGTATAAGAGTGGTATACCATGGAAGTACTTTTTTTCCATATAAGAATGCAACAATACTAACCCATAAGTTAAATAGGGCAAGATTTTGTGGTTGTTCTAACATAACTATAAAATGCTGGTACTTCTTGCATAGGAGAAACACCAAAGCCCAGATTTAAACTTTTTTAGCGCCGCATTTGCGCCGCTTTTTGATACAAAAGCAGTGTAAACTTACAAAATACAATTGTATCTTGTAAGATTGCGCCACTTTTGCGTAAAAAAGCGACGCAAATGTTGCGCTAGAAAAGTATAAATATGGGCCCAAATGAGTTATAGTATTTAGAGAGACGTGTCTTTGTTGGAGGTAGCGGTTCTTGGTTTGCAAGCAATGCATTATGGGTACGCTTACTTGGAAGATACTTTTTCACAATGATCTCTTCTTAAGGACTAGAGGCTGCAGTCCTAATGTTGGCCAACGGAGGTCCTCATTAGAGGTTACAATGTGAACCCAGGCTGTTGATGCTCCCAATAACGTATTTTACCCCGGCTCTTTGGCTATGTCCCGACTGCTGCCATTCATTACGAGTGAACTGTAGCAGCGCCATCACGCTGTGTTTTTCTTTCAATGTGGCAATAAAAATCCGGTTGGGAGTTTACAACTGGTAATAGCTGTAACTCGGACAAATGCGAGAACCTAGTGCATTGCAAATGCTTGTTTTTGTTGTTGTTGAACATATTCATCTTAATCAACAATAAAGGATGACAAGCAAATTCAGTTATAAACAAAACAAAAAATCTCGGGTAAATTCACAATTAGGTACAAAAAGAAAGGATTACTTAATTAGAAACTTTTGGCTCTAGATTTTCAAAGTGCAAAGGTGCATAAAGTGCTTACATCTTACAGTATGATGATTCTTAGGCGTGTGTTTCCTCTCATTGCACGGTAGAACTCTTCAGGGTTCAAGAGTGGATAAACAACTATTGCCTTACTATATTAGGACTTCTTGGACCAGTGAAAAGCGCAACACTAGATATTTTTACAGAATCATTCCGTCCAATGGAGTCCAAAGATACTGATATCTTTGCAGGCTACCAGTTCACCTGGCATATGCTTCTTCAAATAATCCTACCAGTTTTAGCTTTGTCAGCCACTCCTGTGAAGTAGGCACTGTAGTTGTACATCAGCATTGAAGAATCAAGCGCCTTGTGACAGCTACTGATGCTGCAATAAAGCTCTTGATATATTTGCCCAGATTACATGTATGATTTGAAGTGCCAAACAGAACCAACTTTAAATTCGCTTGCAAAGTTATCTGGATTCGTTGGCTCAATAGGCAGAATACATTATCCCAAAATTACATTAGTTTTGGGCAATCAAAATAAATGTGTGCCCAATCCCCTTTTTCCTCTTAAAAGCACCTGAAACAAACAATGGGAACAGATAATAAATTGTATGGATATATTTAGGGCTATAGTATGCCAACCAACGCGATAGAAAGCACATTCTTTTGTATTAGCTGCTTGAAATGCTTTATGGCCTAGAATCGAAATGCCTTCCCAGTCACTGGTTGTCAATCTGCAACCTGTCTCATCTGTTTTAGTTAGGAGCTTTTCTATGCATGCTAAATTGACTTTTATACCATTATTTGATAAACGTTTCTGAGATAAAATGCATTTCTTGCAGACTTCTATTCATGAGATTTGTCAGTTAGGTGTTGCTATACCTCAGTTTGGGTGCTCCGACCCTGACTAGAACAGTTATTTCTGCCCTGTTAGCCAACCGCGTGCCCAGATAAAAATCATGCAATGTCCAACATCCTTTGTCATTCCAAATCCTACTAATAGAGACTCTGATTGCCAGGTAGAGCCCCTGGCAATACTTTAGCTCGACTAATCGATGGCAATGACGACTTTGTCTTAACTTGGAGAACTTTTGTATAAACCAGTATATATATCAGCTAGCACTTTGTACCCTGTTTTTTGGGGGAGTTTCACCATTTTCATAAATACTGGCAAACTGCCTCCACTCTCCTACACCATTTTCCTTATCAAAAAGAGTATCAAATGACCACGCGCGCCTCCATCACCTAAACCTATTTCACCATCTTATCCAGCTATCCAGCCTGGAAGTAAAGGAAAAAATCCCATAGAGCCAGGTCTCCCTGCTCTTTATCCAACTGTAGGATGTTTTCCTTTCCATAAAATTGTAATAATAAGCGAGCCTAATTGTTTAAAAAAAAGTATTATTGACCTTTACAGGGAGATTATCAAAGGTAACACTGACATTTTGATTAATGAGACTTTGCCCATTAGCATAACTGGGAGGAGGGACCATTTTTCAAGTAAGCTTTTCACTTTAAACAGCATTTTTTCATAATTTAGTTTAAATAGATACATATAAGTATGTGTCACCATCTTCCCAAAGTATCTTTGGGGATGATTGTCACCAAAGCTTTGAGCTAGTGCAGGGGCAACACTGAAGGACAGGTATTGAAAAGCAAAATCTCAGGTTTATCCTGGTTGACCTTGTAGTCCTCCAGATTCGTATCTTCTTGAATAATGCCAAATCCCCTCTCAATATTGGGCTGTACTGCCTTCAAATAGAGTACGAGATCATCCCCAAATAACTTCACTTTGGACATACCTTGCAAGGGAGGTAAATACTGTCTGTGCTGCCTATACTTTCTGCCAATGGCTTGATAAATTAGGTAAAGATTATGGGGTACATTGGACACCCCGCAGTGCGCGACGATGTATCTTCACCTTACAAACTAGCCTTGTGTTGATAATGACACAACCTTCTGCCCCTTGATACAATCCTTTAATCATTGAAATCATGTGACCTGGAATCCCTAATTTCTCTAATACAAAAAAAAACATCATCCCAGTTCACCAGAACAAATGCCTTTTCGGCATCGACCATTGCGATTACAGCCTCATCTTGGGTGCGGGAGAATCAGTCAATAGCCTGGACCAGAAATTGCGTATTAGCAGCGAGTATACACTTCAACAGAAACCCACATTGGTCTTTATGGATCAAAGTTTCTCCCGGCTTTATTAAACAAGATGCCCAAATCTTAGCTAATAATTTATCATCAACTTGAGTAAGCTAGTTGGACGATAAACTAAGAGGATCTTTTCCCTTTTTTAAAGAGCTTACAAGTATCGACTCTTTAAAAGACGCTGGAATATCAATACCCTCATTTATTTGATTGAATAGACATATTAACTGGGGCAGTAGCTCTATATGAAACACCTCATAAACTTCCTTTGGAATGCCATTTACCCCATTTGCTTTGGCATTAGTGCATTGGCCGCTTCCTCCTTGGTAATATCTGCTATAGTAGACTTACTATGTGCACCTGCCAACCTTGGAAGCTTAAATTGATTGTAAAATTCTTCTAACCTAGATCAGGAAACATCCTTATTATGGCTGTAAATATTATTGCAATGTTGCAGGAAGATTTGGGCGATTATGTTCTCATCCTTTTGAATGAAATTAGACCCAGAATCTCTAATTTCCCTAATATGGAGTGCTTCTTGTTTCTCTCGTGCAGACCACGCTAACAGTTTACCCACTAGCTGACTCTCTTCGTACTGTTGCTGCAAAAACAATTGTTTGCGATTTCGCCGCAGACATAAAAGCCTCTGTCTAGCTTGTTTGAACTTTTGCTTATGGTCATGTTTACACCCATTTACCTTTGTAATTAGAGTCTTATGTGCTTGATCTAGGGCATTTTGGAGTTCGTTGACATGGGATTCCCTGACCCATCTCTGAGCAGACTTATAGACAATAACCTGCACTCGAAATGCAGCTTTAAATGATTCCCATACTGAAAACAGGGAAGCCGTGCCCTGATTGATCTTAAAAAACTCCTGAATTAATTTGTGTGCATTGCTTACCCATTCTTGGTTCGTGAGTAGTGCCTTGTCAAACTGCCAGCATACCCTTGAAATCCAAATATCCTCAACTACCACGCTAACCCCAAACACTGCGTGGTCTGGAGATGGGTTAGCCTAGTTTCTGGTTCCTTTCCAATTACCTGTCTTAGGAATTAAAAAATAGTGGAGACGGGAAGCAGTATTTTACTGACTTGAAAAACATGTAAAATGAGAATGACCGTTATGGTCAAATCACCTTTTGATTGCTACCATCGCCTTAGCTGTTTTAAGTTTCAACTGTTTTTTAAATTTGTTCGAAATATCAAGTTTGAACTCATGCATGGAATTGAAATTGGCCCCCAGATTAACAAGCTTGTTGCACCCAATGCCGCCAAGAAAATGTCCTTCAGGGGAGTCTCGTTGTCTTGAACTGGGCCATAGCAATTAAGGAGGGACATAAAAACTCCCTGAACCTGAACTTTCAAAAGGATCTATTTTTCTTCCTTGTCTATAATGACATACTCAGTCTAGTCTTCTAGATAGAAAAATTGCTACCACAAGCACCCCTAAGACAGTGGATGAGAAAAAAGCATAGGAATAGGCCTTGGTAATAGAAATGGATCTCTTGGACAGAAATTACTGTGGGTTGAATGTAGCCAACCAACTCATTGCGGAACTGTATTTTCAGCTATTCAAAATACCATTAATATTAAATGAAAGAATCATAATTTTAGACATGACACTTGACTAGTCTTACTCCACTGCCCAAACTGTAGTAGCACAAGCAGATGCACTATTTAGTTTCCTCTTGGTCTATTGCCACAACAAAAAGACCCCCCTAGAAATAGGGCCCCTATAGCAGAATCTGCTTATACTGAATTTAAAAGGTTTGGTTCTGCACAGAATTATATGCAAATATGCATTGCATCATTCATGAATATGTTAGTTTTTTATTTCACCCGATCCACCACACTCCATACGCACACCCCACCACCAGCCCAAACTCATTGAAAGTGCCCCACCCAACTCGGAGGGGGGAATCGCCCACATTACCCCCTACCATCCCAAACTGCTGCATAGGTGCCCTAGGAAAGCAACCGGCCTGTTCAGGAGGGGAGCTGTTGCCACCATCCTTACTCCCCCCTACCCTAAAAAGGAACCAACTCACATTGCGACCTTAGACAACCATAGCCATAGCCTTCCACTAAGGCCCCGATTTAGAATTTTTCACGCAAAACTGTGCTAACACAGTTTTGCGTGAAAAAGTATACCACCGGGTAGCACCATGCCAAGGCACCAGCTAGGCGTCATGTTTATGGAATGGCGGTAGCTGGCGGTAAGGCCCGGCTAGTGTCATGAAATAGGGTGTAAGCTGGGTGTGGGAAGCACACGGGCACCAGGAGGATGTGCGTCAAAGGATGACGCTAGTCTGTTTAGAGGCATGAAAAAGCCTCCAACCAGACCAGCGTAATTTTTTGATGTAGAACCCCGTGGACATGACTCCTGTCTTACTAAAGACAGTAGTCATGCCCACCACCCCAATGTGCCCTGGGCATGGCCATTGGGCCCAGTGCCATGTAGGGGGGCCCAAGTTAGGCCCCCATGCAGCACTTTAAAAAAAAAAAAAGAAAATACTTACCTGTACTTACCTTACTTATCTGGGATGGGGTTCCCCCTTCCTCTGATGTCCCTCTGGTGTGGGTGGGGGTGCCCTGGGGCTAGGTAAGGGCACCTGTGGGCCCATTTCATGGTCTCTGACCATGAAAATAGGCCCACAGGTCCCCTAATGCCTACCCTAACCCAGGAATTAAATAATGGTGCTAAGCAAGGCCATATCGTAATTTTCTGCACAGTAACTCCTACCTTGCAACTCATTGACACAAGGTAGTTCCCCACAAGCAAAAAAAGACTATAAATCCACAACTTTGGTGCTAGACTGGTGTAACACCAATGTATAAATATGGAGTTAGGTTTTTGCAGAATTTGCAGAAATAAAAATGACGCAAATTCGGGACAATGAGAGTATAAATATGGGCCTAAGTCTCCTATCCTCTGTCTATTTTTAACTGGACATATATTGGGTAGGAGACGTGAGGGTCATTTAGTCATCACCAAAACCAAGATTCAAAAATAATCAGTAATACTGACACTTTGTAATCTCATTATCAATCAGACTTAACCCTGTCCAAAAGGCTTTGAGCGGGTCATTCTGACCCTGACGGGCGGCGGAGGCCGCCCGCCAGAGTTCCCCCCTCCGAAATACCGCTCCGCGGTCGAAAGACCGCGGAGGGTATTCTAAGTTTTTCCCTGGGCTGGCGGGCGGTCGCCAAAAGACCGCCCGCCAGCCCAGGGAAAAACTCCCTTCCCACGAGGATGCCGGCTCGTAATCGAGCCGGCGGAGTGGGAAGGTGCGACGGGTGCGACGGGTGCTGTTGCACCCGTCGCGTATTTCACTGTCTGCCAAGCAGGCAGTGAAATACTTGTAGGGGCCCTCTTACGGGGGCCCCTGCAGTGCCCATGCCAGTGGCATGGGCACTGCAGGGGCCCCCAGGGGCCCCGCAACCCCCCCTACCGCCATCCGGTTCCCGGCGGCAGGACCGCCGAGAACTGGATGGCGGTAGGGGGGGTCGGAATCCCCTCGGCGGCGCAGCTAGCTGCGCCGCCTTGGAGGATTCAAAAGGGCGGCGGTACACTGGCGGGAGACCGCCAGTGTTGCCGGTCCGACCGCGGCTTTACCGCCGCGGTCAGAATGCCCTGCGGGGCACCGCCGGCCTGTCGGCGGTGCTCCCGCCGACCCTGGCCCCGGCGGTCTAAGACCGCCGGGGTCAGAATGACCCCCTGAGTGTCTTGCAGATTTGTACATATGGAATTGACAGTTGGACAACACTTTTAAATTTGATTGTTGAATAATAGAGGCCTGCTGTTTTAAAGTGTGCAGTAATGCAAGCCAGATCTCGTCTTTTTACCTAGTAGCTACAGACATGAAGGAAAAAACTCAAACTCGTTCATTCCCTGCCAAGGAGAACATTTTCTGTTGTACTGCTTAAAACAGAATGCATTCTTTAATCCTATAATCAGCAAAATTGATGAAGATGGTGCATGAGTACTTTGCAGTTGGCCTCTATTGAGCAGGGACCCAGTCGCATGATCGTCAAATCGGCTAGTGAATCTTCCAGAATGTAAGTCCTGATCAGATTATCCATGAACTGAAGCATGTCCCAATCTTTATCCTGATTTTCTGCCCCCGCTGGAATTCCTGTAAAATGGAGATTTGACCTTCTAGCATAATTTTCCACCTCTAACATTTTGTTCTGGGATTAAGTCAGCTTTTTAAAAACTTTTTCCAACTCAGAGTCCCAAACTACAGAACAATCTTCCAAACCTGATACTGTTTGTTCCATTTCTTGTGGACCAAGTGCAAACACAAGCTGAAAAACTGCCAAAAGGTCAGACGTCTTGTCCTAGTAGCCTCAATATCACAGTGCGGTGTCTCTTTGTTTTATTACCATGGGCGCTGCATCTCAGATTCGCCCGTGCCCCACAGCTTCCTCAATCTGCCTCAGAGCTCTCTGTGATGCATACGGCCTATGGTCAACATGCAGTTGGGGGAGAGAGTTACAGCACGCCTACCAGTGGATCATATGGGACATGTCCGCCAGCCTCAGTACTTCATGCCTCCTTCTTGCTGGGAGTTTATCCTCAACTATCCACTTGAACAGGAAAAAAGCAAAACCTCTAGAACTGGGTACTGCTGAGATCCTCTGGTGTCTTGGTCAATGTCCATCATGGTGATTTTCAGTAGGTTTGCTGCTCCAATTCTACTCATAAAGTTATAATGCTTCCCCTCATGTTCAAAATGCTCTATAGCATTTTTTAAATTTGGTTCTACATTTAAAAAATATGTAAAATTAATTTACATTATGAATTTAATATGAAATATTTTTAGTTAAATATATGTTTTTACTTTTCCTTTTTTTATCATCGGAAGACTCCACAGATTGGGTGGTGATCTCCCTATGGTAAGGTAAAGGGAACTTAAAAATGTTTATTATACTTTTTAATGCATTAGTAAAAATATTTGTACTAATGTTTCTGAGTTCAACTTTTTTACTTTTCTCTTATTTTTACATGAGGGAGAGTCCACAGACAGAGTGGAGATCTCCCTATGGTAATGTTAAGAGGATATAAATAAACTTTGTCATGAATTAGCAAAATATTTTCATGGTAAATATTTATTAAAATTAATTATATGTATTTATTTTATAAATGCTGCAACACTATTAACATAGGTTTGAACGAAAGTGAGAAAATATCATTTATATTATGCAATAATGATCAGTAAACGTGATATGTAGAAATCATCAGAAGTAGTTTAATTATATTTTATTAAAAAATAATGTTATATTAATTTACAAATTAAAAAAGATTGTTAAAATATTTTACAATGAAATAATACGTTTTATTTTTTGATATTTTCATGAAATTATATTTTATTTATTCACATTTTAAATGTTTTAAATAATTTTATGTAAAATTATTTCCTATGGGGTTTTACTTTACGGTGTTGAAGTACGAGTGTGTGAAGCTGGACTTACTACAATTTCTTTTTGGCAGTAGTAACTTGCACTCAATCAATTGGCTCAAACCTCCTGCTTCAGGGGTTGGAAAGCTGAAGGTCTACGCTTTTGAGAAACTTTACGTGTGGAATTTGTAAATAGCCAAAAGTGTAAACGTAAATTACACATGTAAATTACTGACAAGTGCAAGATGCCTCTGTGAATATCCCCCTAAATATTCTCTCTCTCTCATCTATTTTCTAAATCCTTTCTCATCAAAGAGCAAGAATCAACTGATCCCTCATCTCCAAGAGCATTCGCACCCATTTTTTGATACCACAAGGGTTTCTAGTTTAGACTTAAATTAAACTACTTGCAAACTCAGATCCTCATTCAGAGTTTGGCGGTAACCAGACTGTCATGCCAGTGGTGGTGTTATGGCCGCCGCCAGGGTGGCGGTGCAGACCACCATATAACGAGTAAGGCATTACTCGTTCAGGGCCACCGACAATGATGAAGACAACAACCGTAAGTACACGTAGCACAGAGGGAAGGAAATGGCAATGATACACTACCACACCCAACACACATTCCTTGCACAGGCAGTGAAGGCCACACACAGGCACACACAATATACATCAATGCCAAGTACCCAATACACACATAAAGCCAAGCAGATGTGTGCCAGACATACAGGATAACTCACACAAACACCACCAACACATCACATTACCACACAACGACAACTAGAGCACAAACACCTCAGTGCAGGCATAGACCATCACGTCGTGGAACACCACACATACAGACACACCATGAACTGTATGTAGCAATGAAACACAATCAATAGCAGTGAACACACATCCAAACAATGACAAAGGTGAGACATCACGTACAACAATCAAGGAAATCCACACATGCAGCACCATACATAGGGACGCACACTACATCCCATACAATCCCACAAGCAAGCAGTCAGACACATTACAAAATGCACATGGCACAACCCATCTGCCCCGCGCATGCAACAACACAGACACAAGCCATACACAGACCTCACACACCGTTGCACATAGATGTCACACCACCATGTAGAAGAAAATCAGGGCAAGCATCTCAACTTGACAACCAGAGCAATGTGGGCAGTTATATTCAACAACAAAATATTAAAATAAACTTTATACAATGTGTGCCAATGGCAAGCCAAATTTCCAGAAATTCAGGACACATTGTCCAAAAATCATGGCTCCAACTTGACTTCTGACAGTAAATAGGCCTCCAAAACAAAGGGGCATCAATGGGACAGACAGGCACCTCAGGTGTGTGGGGTGGTAGGGGTGGCTTGGATGTGGAAGGAGCATGTTTCGGTTTGGGATTGGGAGGGGTGACTTTGCCACTGGGGCAGGGGGACACAACGTTTACAGGGAACACAGGGTAGGAGAGGAGTAGGGAAGAGGTCAAGGGCGGCAAGGAATACTTTCTAAGTACACGGGGTGGTCACATGATTGAGGGTTGGGAGTGGAGGTGGAGGGAGTACCTGTCTGACGTGTTGGTGTGCTGTACATGGATGCTGCTGTGTGCAATGTGTGCATGTGTGTGGTGGGTGAATGTTGGGTGGGTGAGTGGGTACATGTGCATTGATTGGGAGGAGGGGGCAGAGATGCAGGGAGAGGAAATGGGAGATGTGTGAGTGAATGTTGCGGTGGTGTGTGCAAGTAAGGTGGATGTGCTGCAGGTGGCAGAGACGGTAGTCGTGGTGAGTGCGGATGTGGTTTGTGGGGTGTGTGCCTGTGAGTCTGCTGTTGTGATGACTGAGGGCATGACAAGAATGCTAGCAGGACCAGTGTGTGATGATGCAGTGCTGTCAGGTGTGAGTGGAGATGTGATTGTAAGGGAGGAGGTGGAGGGGGAAGTGTCTGTTGTTGTGTCTGCAGATGTGTGCTGTGTGTGATGCATGCCTGTGTGAACGTTTGTGATGCCAATGACTGTCTTTGTGCACCTTGTCTGTTGCAGTGGGTGTATGCTGGTCTGTAGGTGTGCTTCGTACTGGTGTAGGGAGAAGGGTTGTGGATTGGGAACAGGTAGCTGGAGGGGGGAAGAAGGTGTAGGGACACTGGCTGCCGTCAACAAGGAGGCCAGAGCCTGAAATGATCTTTGTAGGCCAGACAATCCACCTTGAATGCCTTCCAGGAGTGCATTGGACTGCTGCATCTAGGATGCCAGTCCCTAGATTGCATTCACAATGGTTGTCTGCCCCACAGAGATGGACCTCAGGAGGTCAATAGCCTCCTCATTGAGGGTAGCAGGCCTGACTGGGGCAGGGACAGAGGTGCCTGCGGTGAAGGAGATGCCCACCCTCCTGGGTGAGCAGGCACGGGCAACTGGGTGGGGTGCTACCTGGAAGCCGGTACTGGTAAGGGGGGTGGTAGACAAGGATTGGGTCTGCCACTGCCAGGGAGCTGCCATCAGAGGAGGAATCTGTATCAGATGTGTTGGTTGCTCCAGTCTCCCTCGTGGTGCTCCCCTCAATTCCGTCCCACTGGTCCCCTCGGCTTCGCTGGTGCCAGCCTCCTGGATCCTGTGAGCTGCTTCATCCCCACTCGCCGGTGCCCTTCCTCCTTCACCAGATGATGCTAATGCACACATAGACAGAGGTGGAGAGAGGAGGGTGGGAGAAACAGAAAGGGAAGAAATTTTGGTAACCCATACATCCACTTCATATACAAACTATACATATTACAACCCCTGCCAGGCAAACAGGAGAGCATTTTGCAATCAATTACAATTGAGTCATGCAAGCAATAGCCAAACTAACCAGTGATCCCCTCAACCCTACAGCCTAAACACCTGAATGAAGACCACTACATGCCTATCAACTGACTAAGGCCCTCATTACAACATTGGCGGTAAATCCCGCTTACCGCTGTGCAGAAGACCACCAACACACCGCCGCGGACGCGGAATTCCATCACAGCTATTACGACCCACAGCTCGGAATCCGCCAAAATCTAGACACCCACACAAGTCCGCCACACCAAAGGTCAGTGATAAACTGGCGACTACAAAGCCTCCACCATCATGCCAACAGGAACACGCCCACACTATCACGATCCACGAATCCACGCGGCGGTCTTTCAACCGCGGTATTCCATTGGGGGTACACACTGCCGTGCTCAAAATACACACACATTTTCAAAACACTACCACATTGGACAATTCCAAATACACACACCTGGTACACATACACACACCACTCCCACACACCCAATACAATATAAAACACACATCCACATTACACACAAACCCTTACCACCAAAAAGTTTGACAAAGGCCAGACAGACAGCACAGCAAAGACAACACCAGCATACAGAGGCACACAACACCATTACACATATACATCCATGCACAAAACACCTCACACCCCTGAACATCACCCCACACATCACAGCACACACCACCTCACACATCACCCACACCACCCCATGGCACTGCAAAGACACCCCAGGTTTTCTGAGGAGGAGCTCAGGGTCATGGTGGAGGAAATCATCCGGGTGGAGCCACAGCCATTCGGATCACAGGTGCAGCACACCACCACAGCTAGGAAGATGGAGCTATGGCGCAGAATCGTGGATAGGGTCAACACAGTGAGACAGCACCCAAGACATCAAGAAGAGGTGGACCGACCTACGGGGAAGGTACGTTCCGTGGTCTCAAGACACCACATCGCAGTTCAGAGGACTGGCGGCAGACACCCACCTCCTCCCCCACAACTAACAACATGGAAGGAGCAGGGCTTGGCTATACTGCATCCTGAGGGCCTCACAGGAGTAGCAGGAGGAATGGACTCTGATAAGTCAAATCTTAACTACTACCTTCCCCACCCTACCTGCATCCTATCACATACGCCCACCCTCGCCCTCACCCCCATCACTCCAACTCCTCACAGATGTCCGACTATCACAAAGTACACATCCCAACACCAGGCCCTGCATGCAACAGCAACGCATGGAAACCCATCACTAATGCATGGCCACCACACATACCCCTAAACAATTAGCGCACAAGGTCCCACACATGAATGTAAGCACTGGTGTACAGGGTCACCCAACCATTGCACACCATGGCACACACAGATGCAATAATCATGCCTTTACACCCCTGCAGGACCCCTACCCAACGTCACCGGACAGGAGGTTGCAGACATATCCACTCCACCCACAGAAGAGGCCCACAGTGATGACAGCAGCTCTGTCCAACTGGATCTAGATGACTAGCCTGGCCCATCTTGGATCTCGGGACAGTCGGTTCCCCTCACACTGGCACAAGCCACCACAAAGCCTCCACCATCTGGAAACACCAGCACAGCACCCACCCAACGGGCCCATACCTCTGTCCCCAGGACACTTCAAGCAGCAGTATGTCCACCACTACAGGGAACCCAGGCCAACCCACCACCCCAACAACAGCAGGGACCTGGGGGCAGTGGTAGTGGGCACGCGGTTCAGGGGACAGAGGCCCAGGAACACAGGGGAACTGGGAGGGCTGCTGTGCGACACGGGGAGGACAGGCCCAGGGAACCCACTCTCCACGAGGCACTCTCCAACATCATGGGAGCCTACCATAATTCCCAGGAGACGATGGCAACGGTACTGGCCAAGTTTCAGGAGACCCAGCGGCTGCAGGAGGAACAGTATTTGGGGTTCAGGGAGGAACTCAAATCCATCAATGCCACCCTGGGCACCATTGTAGGGGTGCTGAAGGAACTCGTGAACACCAGGAGGGACACTGTGGCACAACAAGGGGCCCCTGACACTAGCCTGGATGATGAACTGTCCACCACCTCCACCGGCGCTAGTGGACAGGAGGCACCACCACAGGACCACAACACCAGCACCCCACCCCCTGCAGATGGAGAACCACCCCGCAAGACAGAGAACAATGCCAAGACCCCTGCCAAGAAATGAGACCACCCTGATTGTCATCCTTCTGTCTCACTTTGTCACCCTGTCCATCCTTAAACTGCCCCAGCTCCACTTCCCATGCCCCTTTGGACAATGCACCTGTGAGACTAATAGACTGGACTCTGCCATGGACATTCCTCCACCATCCCCCCTGACCATTTTACAAACCCCTCCACTATTTAGCACTTAAATAAACACCCTTAAATCACAAAACAATCTGGAGTCAGTCTGTGCTTTCACAAATGTGTATTTGCAATAACTGAGGGAAATAGCAATGTCCATTGTATTGTCAACATACCTATGTCACACAGCTCAGTCCATGAGGAAACATAGCAGAGGTCACACAGTGGGACCCACATCTGTGTAATCGAAAGGGAAAGTGACAAATCAGGGTCCATGCACTGGGTGAAAGTGACAGACAGATGAGAGGTAGAACAAGTGTATCAGATGTAGGAGGCAGTGATGTCTTCTTACCTGTATCTCACTGGAAGTATTGGTGTTTCTGTTGTCTATGTCCTCTTCTTCTGCCTCCTCTTCACTGTCTACAGGCTCCACAGCTGCCACAACACCTCCTTCATGACCATCCTCCTGCAGAAGAGGCACCTGTCGTCGCAAAGCCATGTTGTGCAGCATACAGCAGGCCACGATGATCTGGCACACCGTCTTTGGTGAGTAGAATAGGGAACCACCTGTCATATGAAGGCACCTGAACCTGGCCTTCAGGAGGCTGAAGGTCCTCTCTATAACCCTCCTAGTTCGCCCATGTGCCTCATTGTAGCGTTCCTCTGCCCTTGTCCTGGGATTCCTCACTGGGGTCAGTAGCCATGACAGGTTGGGGTAGCCAGAGTCACCTGCAAATGTCGAGGGACAACTGTTAGACACACACTAACCCTTAGGGACAACCCCAGACCCAGACAAATATTCACACTGTATAGGGTCCATGTCCTCTCCTAATAGCCACACACGGTGCCTCTGGAGTTGCCCCATCACATAAGAGATGCTGCTATTCCTCAGAATGTAAGCGTCATGCACTGAGCCAGGAAACTTGGCATTCACATGGGAGATGTACTGGTCGGCCAAACACACCATCTGCACATTCATAGAATGGTAACTCTTCCGGTTTCTGTACACCTGTTCACTCCTGCGGGGTGGGACCAAGGCCACGTGTGTCCCATCAATGGCACCTATGATGTTGGGGATATGTCCCAGAGCATAGAAGTCACCTTTCACTGTAGGCAAATCCTCCACCTGAGGGAAAACGATGTAGCTGCGCATGTGTTTCAGCAGGGCAGACAACACTCTGGACAACACGTTGGAGAACATAGGCTGGGACATCCCTGATGCTATGGCCACTGTAGTTTGAAAAGGCCCACTTGCCAGGAAATGGAGTATTGACAGGACCTACACTAGAGGGGGGATACCTGTGGGATGGCGGATAGCTGACATCAGGTCTGGCTCCAACTGGGCACACAGTTCATGGATTGTGGCACGATCAAGTCTGTAGGTGACTATTACATGTCGCTCTTCCATTGTCGACAGGTCCACCAGCGGTCTGTACACCGGAGGATGCCGCCATCTCCTCACCTGCCCCAGCGGACGTACTCTATGGATGAGAACAGCGAGCAGAGGGTCAGCCAACACTGAGGTATGAAAACACAACTTTATTGCACACATTTGTCAATCCGCTATGTGCCTGTCTTAGTGTGTATGCAAGGCCTAGACATGTGAGACGCATTTAAAATTAATGGCATGTGGCCCCCTGAAATGGCGGCTGCCTCACCTGTAAGGTGGGACAGTGGGATATGAGGTAACTGCGCTGGCATTGTACACCGTCGCAGTAGGCAGTTGAAGACCCTGGCGCAATCCTGCATTAGTTAACATTGGACCCTATGGGTCCCAGGAGCCAATGACGATGTACGCCAGCGGTGGCGGTACGCACCGCCGCGGACGTGACCGCCATTTTCTGTCTGTTCACTCACTTGATACCTGATCTTCGACAGGAGAGGACCTACACTGCAAGTGCTGCTGTGACCTCAGTCTGGAAGCGACAATGGCTACAGTGTCTGGGGAAAGGGCCCTTCACATCGGAGGAGTTGGACAAACTAGTGGATGGGGTCCTCCCCCAGTACACGCTACTCTACGGTCCTCCAGACAAACAGGTGAGTACATTGTGAGCATGCTGTATGGGCAATGCCTGTTTGGAGTGGTGTGGATGTGAGATGGGTGGGGAATGAGGCGTTCATGAAACGACAGTGAGTGTATGTGCATCAGGGCAAGGGTGGGAACGCGGGCCAATGACTGTGACGGTCTGAACGGTTATATTTTCTCCTTTTCCCCTGTACCATTCCTCTAGGTCAGAGCCCACCAGAAGAAGGATATTTGTCGTACCATTGCCAAGGAAGTCCGGACCCTGGGGGTCCACCACAGATGGAGCACCCAATGCCATAAACGATGGGAGGACATTCGCCGCTGGATCAAGAAGACGGCAGAGGCCCAGCTGGGGATGGCCTCCCAACGTGGGAGGGGTACCCATCGCACCATGACCCCCCGATGTTCTGGATCCTGGTGGTGGCGTATCCGGAGTTGGATGGGCGCTTGAGGGCATCACAGCAGCCACAAGGGGTGAGTACACTCTCATTCAGCTGATTCAGCGCACATGGGAGGTGTCTGGGTGGGGGAAGTGGGCAGTGGGTTACCCTAGGCCAGGGCGAGTTTTGCACGCAAGGTCCCTTCATGAGGAAGGCTATGTGGCACCCCACCCCACCAGTGTGAAGAGCCATCTACCCCTAGTCAGGCTCCTGTGACTTCCATGTGTGCAGCAATAGGGCATAGGCCTTGTAACCCATGGCCCTGAGATTAATTAGGGAAATCTAAGTGCATGGCGTAGTGCAGAGGGCTGCTTTGTCTGTAGTGTCTGCCAACGGTAGCGGTATTGCATGCACTGAGCATGTCTTTCTACTTTCTCCCCCCCCCCCTTTTTGTGGTCTCCCTGTTCTTGTGTGCATTAGCATCATCAGGCGGAGGAGCAGTGCCACCGGAGCTGGAGGGAGCAGCATCCCACATGGCCCTGGAGGGCGAGACTACGGGCTCCGAATTCACCAGTGGGCCGGAGGGCAAGGGGAGCTCCACGGCGGGAACAGGAGCTGAGACCAGCAACACCGACCCCTCCTCTGATGGAAGCTCCCGTGTGGTGGCGGGCCCCTCTATGCCCACCGCATCTATGGGTACAGCCGCCACCCCCCTACCAGAACTGCCCTCCCAGCAGCCCCTCAGCGTGTGTCCCATGGCCGCTCACCCAGGAGGGTGGGCATCTCCTTCGCCCCAGGCACCTCAGCCCCTGCCAGCCCTGCTGCCCTCAGTGAGGAGGCCATTGACCTCCTCAGATCCCTCACTGTTGTGCAGTCTACCATTCTGAATGCCATCCAGGGTGTAGAGAGGCAGTTGCAACAGACAAATGCATACCTGGAGGGCATTCATTCTGGTCAGGCAGCCCAACAGTAAGCTTTTCAGACTCTGGCCTCAGCACTGATGGCAGCCATTGTCCCTGTGTCCAGCCTCCCCCTCCAACTTCCTCCACCCAAACCCAATCCCCAGTACCTCAGCCTATCCCAAGCACACCATCAGATCAGCATGCACACACCTCAACACACAAGGGTAGCTCTGGCAAACATAAGCACCACACATCCCACAGGCACTCACACAAGCATCATACCCATGCAGACATACCAACATCCACTGCCTCCACTGTGTCCTCTTCCTCCACGTCTCCCTCCTCCCTCCCTGTCACGTCTCCACTCACACCTGCATGCACTACATCTTCAACCACTAGCTCCATCACCATCACGCCCATCACCACACACCGCTCATGTGCACTCACCACCCCCACTACCATTCACACATCCCCTGTGTCCTCTCCCAGTGTGTCTGTGAGCCCACCTCCCAAACTACACAAACTCAGTCACACACCCACCCAACAGCCATCCACCTCACGGCAGCCTCCACCCCATGCACCTTCACCCAAAGTCAGCAAATGTACACCTCCTACAACCACTACCTCTTCCTCCACTCCCAAACCCCCTCCATCTACCCGTCCCAGTGTGTCTAAAACTTTTCCTGTCAAACCTTGACCTCTTCCCTACACCTCCCCCACCCCTTCCGTCCCATAGAGCCCGCCTGTCCAGGTCCCAACCCAGCACCTCATCCACCACATCACAGGGAACAGTCGTGCCTGCAGTAACCGGCTTCTGGAGTGTACCAAGCAGCAGGGCAGCCAGTGTGCCAAGGAGTCAGGCCAAGGACATTCCCCCACCTCAAAAACTAAAGAAGTTGGCCACAGCCCGGAGGGAGAAGGCCAAAACACCAGCCACCAAGGGCTCTCCCAGGACTACAGTTGTGAGTGGCAAGACAGCTGCGCCACCATCCAAGGTGGGGAAGGGCCAGAGGAAGAAAGGGAAGTCGCCGCCAACCTCCACGGCGGACAAGACCGCCACTGGCACCACCACATGCATCGCCACCACGGGCACCTCTTCCCAGGACACCGCCGCCAGCAACACGCTCACTGAGCCACCCACCAGCACCGTCGCCCAGGACACCGCCACCAGCAGCATGCTCACTCAGCCACCCACCAGCAACGCTGCCCAGGACACCACCGCCAACAGCACGCTCACTGAGCCACCCACCAGCACTGCCGCCAGCAGCACCCTCACTGAGCCCCCCACCAGCACTGCTGCCCAATGAGCGCCGCAAGCACTGCCGCTACTGAGGCCGCCGCCAGCACGGCCAGCGGCCACGCCACATCCTGTGCCAGTGGCACCACTGCAGACATGGCTGCCATCCCCAGTGGTCATTCGTACGTGGCTGGTGGTCAGTTCCAGGGGCCTGGACAGCTTCCATGTTGGCCCACCGTCAGTGGAGTATCAGATCCACTACCTTGGCAGGATGAAGCACTCTGGGCACAAAGCCCCTTCCAGAACCAGTGGAGAATGACATCCGCTACCTCTGTCCTTGGCGGGATGAAGCACTCTGGGCACAAAGCCCCCTTCAGAACCAGTGGAGAATGACATCCACTACCTCAGTCCTTGGCAGGATGAAGCACTCTGGGCACAAAGCCCCCTCCAGAACCAGTGGAGAATGACATTCTCTACCTCTGTCCTTGGCAGGATGAAGCACTCTGGGCACAAAGCCCCCTCCAGAACCAGTGGAGAATGACATCCACTACCTCAGTCCTTGGCAGGATGAAGCACTCTGGGCACAAAGCCCCCTCCAGAACCAGTGGAGACTGTTACCCACTTGAGAGACTGAGGCTTCGCACTCCCCAGGATAAAGCAGTGGGCAACCCACCCACTGGAGAGACTGTGGCTTGGCACTCCCCAGGATAAAGCAGTGGGCAACCCACCCACTGGAGAGACTTGTGAGACTGTGGCTTTGCACTCGCCAGGATAAAGCAGTGGGCAAACCACCCACTGGAGAGACTTGAGAGGCTGTGGCTTTGCACTCCCCAGGATAAAGCAGTAGGCAAACCACCCACTGGAGAGACTTGAGAGACTGTGGCTTTGTACTCCCCAGGATAAAGCAGTGGGCAACCCACCCACTGGAGAGACTTGAGAGGCTGTTGCTTTGCACTCCCCAGGATAAAGCAGCTTGCAAACCACCCACTAGAGAGACTTGAGAGACTGTGGCTTTGCACTTCCCAGGATACATCAATGGGCATGGAGCCCCCTCGTGGAACTGGCGTCATGCACTTATCCGTCTATGCTGCCCCTCTTCCCTTCCCCCTGAGGTGCCTGTTTTATTTCAATCTGATGCCCCAAGCAGTGTTCTATCCGTTTGGATTGGGTATCTTGTGTGGGCCTCGCCCATGCATTTTGGACCCAGTGGTCCATGGACTATGTAGGTGCAGTACATGGAGTTGAAATCTTGGTGTACATGTTTGTTAATAGTGTATATATAATTTTGACTAATGGATTTGTACTCATTACAATCGTTCAAATCAATTCCTTTTGTCCTTGCGTTCTTCCAGGGGGGATGGGGGTGTAAATGTAATGTTTCAACATGTATTTGTGTGTGTTTTGTTGTGTGTGAGGGTAGGGGTGGGGGTGTTGTGTGTGTGTGTCACTCCCTTTTCCCTCCCCCCTCCCCTGTGTCATAGGTGCAATACTCACCATGGTGGTCGCCGCCGTCGGTCGTGCTCCTGGTAGAGGAGCAGGAAGAGAATGGTAGGTAGAATTTGGAGTTCCGGCTCCATGGCATCCTGGTTCCTCGTGGGTTGGGTAGAGGGGAGTGTTTCCCCTTCCAAGTCCTGTTTCCGTTGTGTTTTTGTTAGAGTTGAATCTGCCCCGGAAAAGGTGGTGGATTGGCCTCTCATAATGGTGTGGGCGGTACATTGTCTTCCGCCTGTCTGTTGGCGGTGAGCGCCATGCTGTTTGTTTGTACCGCTGTGGCGGTCGGAGTGTTAAAGTGGTTGTCTATGTTGGCGGTTTCCGCCACGGTCATAATTCAATTTTTTTTACCGCCGGCCTGTTGGGGGTCTTACCGCCGCTTTACCACCGACCGCCAGGGTTGTAATGAGGGCCTAAGGGCCAGATGTAGGAAGCCTTTTGTGCCTCGCAAACAGCGAAAACCGCAGTTTGCGAGGCGCAAAAGGCCTTCAGCGATGCAGAATCACATTTTGCGAGTCGATACCGACTCGCAAAATGTGATTCCGACTCGCAAATAGGAAGGGGTGTTCCCTTCCTATTTGCGACCCCATTGCAATGTAGAGTTGCATTGTGACCGCGAAAGCGGTCGCAAACCAACTCGCAGTTACCATCTTGAAGTGGATGGTAACTCATTTGCAAAAGGGAAGGGGTCCCCATGGGACCCTTCCCCTTTGTGAATGCCCACAAAAATATTTTTTCAGAGCAGGCAGTGGTCCTATGGACCACTGCCTACTCTGAAAAAAACGAAACCAAATGGTTATGGAATGTTTTCTTTTTGCAGCTCATTTTCCTTTAAGGAAAACGGGCTGCAAAGAGAAAATAAAAACTGCTTTATTCAAAAAGCAGTCACGGACATGGTGGTCTGCTGTCTCCAGCAGGCCACCATCCCCGTGAGTGCCTAGACTCGCTATGGGGTCACAAACTGCAACCCACCTCATGAATATTCATGAGGTGTTGTCTTTGCAACCCCATGGCGAGTCGCAGAAGGTGACTGAGACACCTTTCTGCATCTCGGTTTGCGAGTTGCAATTTGCAAGTCGCAATTTGATACATACCTACATCTGACCCTAAATGACTTATCCCACAATCCAGCTCAGGAACATACCCAACCACATTTCATCCATTACGGGCTGATACAAATCTGAGCTCAGAGGGACTGAGCACATTACCTAACTGACAGGAATTTGTGGAGTACATGTAGTTCAGAGGTCCATTGATGTAGAAAAGCGAAGCAATTGCTATGTTCATGTAACATGCCTGCCATTACCCATGTACAGTGCCAATATAACCACCTTGTAGTACTATAGTACATGCAGAGATGGAGGATGCAGCCAGTGAGATGATAGCATACTTGAGCGACCTATACGTACAGGTGAACATGTGTCACAGTACCACCACTTCTTTTCCTCAACATACCTAACATGTCACACTCCTTCATGATTGGTGTGACAACCAAGACTGTACATTCCCTAAATCTCATCATACAACGTAAATTCCAAGTCCAGTACACAACCATGCTAAAGTCTTCTAACAGTCAACACTTAGCCCCTTGTGGCTGCTGTGCTGCCTTCAAGCGCCCATCCAAGTCTTGGTAAGCCACTGGCAGTATGCGGGATATTAGGGGGGTCACATTTGGAGGCTGTCCCCAGCTGGGCCTCTGCGGTCTTCCAGGCCCAGCATCTCAGGTCCTCCCACCGCTTCCTGCAGTGGGTGCTCCGCCGGCTATGGACCCGCAGGTTCCATACTTCTTTGGCGATGGCTCTCCATAACCCTTTTTTCTGGTGGGTGCTGACCTGCATTGAAAACATTTCGAAAATGGGGGACATGATGTAAATAAAACCAATACAGCTGTAACCTTTGGCGACACACAATATACACGGACCATGCACACTGCCAATATCCCACACAAATCATGTGCCTGCAAAACACCTGATCAGTCATGACATGTGTACACACATTTATCTTCAACCACCTGACATGTGGGACAAAGGTCGTTGTACTGACCTGTTGCCCTGGAGCACCGTACAACCGCTCATATAGGGGTAGGATTCCTTCCACCAGTTTCTCCAGTTCCTCTGTAGTGAAGGCTGGGGCCCTAGCCCCTGCAGTGCGTTCCATCCTTGCTCTAAGATACAGGACACAGCAGCACACAAAGTTGAGGTCTGTCTTGCCCAAAAGCCCAAAGTCACGTGAGCTGGCCTATAGAAAATGGCATTTTCAACCGCAGCGGTCATGACACTCACCGCCGGCGTTGATCGGCATTGGTCCCAGTCTCCCATAGACATCAATGTTAACCAATGAGGAGTTGCACAGCAGTTTGGACCGCCTTCTGCCATGACAACTTCCGCCGGCGGAGCAAGGTCACTTCCAGTTGTCCAATGCATGCTGGACAGGCGGATGCCATATTAGTCTGTAACATAACTGTCCTGGGCTCATGCTACGTAAATACCTGCATGTCGTTACAAAGAGCTACACTAAGTCACACATTGTGGATAATGACACATGTAGTGAGTGTCTGGTGACATCACTACACTTCTCACTACAGTTGTCAGCATA
Source organism: Pleurodeles waltl (assembly GCF_031143425.1). Taxonomy (NCBI): domain Eukaryota; kingdom Metazoa; phylum Chordata; class Amphibia; order Caudata; family Salamandridae; genus Pleurodeles; species Pleurodeles waltl. The sequence continues at coordinate 622,910,245 of NC_090446.1, forward strand.
TATGATCCGTATAGTGGAATCCATGAAAGGTGTACGTGTACATTGCCTTGGACCAATGAACAGATCTACCGAAACCAGAAGAGCACATATTCACTCAATGTACAAGTGGTGTGTCTTGCGGATGAATACATAACACATGTAAACTCAAAATTCCCAGGATCAGTACATGATTCTAACATCATGAGGAACAGCAGTGTCCCTGCAATGATGTCACAGCTATAGGAATAAAGGGCCTGGCTCATACGTATGTGTACTGTTCTCTATGTCAGACGTGTGTACCCCTCCAAACACAGTCAGCACTCCGCCTAGCATTGTTACCTATAGTCGCGTTCCCTTTTCTACACAGGTGACTTCAGATACCCCAACCTGCCAGGATCCTGACACCTGTGAGACATCCGACTGCAAGAGGAGACAGCAGGTACAATAAGGCACATTGCTGGACGAGGCGAGTGAATTAGCGGACTTTCAGTGTCTTGAAAGCTAGATTTAGTGGCCTCCATGTGTCCAGTGGTGCCCTACAGTAGCGTCCAGGGAAAGTCTGCATGATCATTGTTGCATGATTCATGCTCCATAATCTGGCCCTCAGAAGGCACATCCCACTTTTGGAGGTGGGAGACATTGAAACTGGAGCAGTGTTTGGGACCAGTGACTCTGTTGCCAAGGGGGAGGCAGCTGAGGATGAGGCACATGACAACAGGACTCTTCAATACTTTCAATGATGAACAGGTATGTGTGAATTGTATGTCATCTGCACATGTAAGATGTATAGCTGAAACCAGTCTATAGCCAGTATTTGCATGCATCAAGGTGTGTGTGGGGACTACAGTATTCCATCTTGGTTTCCGACCCTGAAAGGTAGGTGAGTTACCATGAGGGGTAGTGGAAAGGCACTGCTGCTAAGGACATGTGTGGAATGCTGGTGCCATTGCGGCACAGCCTCATAGTTGTACCTGCCTGTTTGGGGAAATGTTAGGAGGACTTATCAATTTTGTCCTGCTGCATAGGCATGTCATGCTGCATTGTCAGCTGTTGTGTGGCAAGTACCTGTTCCTGAATACTCAGGGAGGTGAACAATGGAGGATGTTACCTATGTGATACCTTTCCTGTCCCACACATGTGTGAATGCCTTTGCAGGCCCTTATATATGTGGTATCATAGCTGCTGGGCCAGTCATCCTGTGGATATGTTCAGATGCTGTGGATGTATGAGTTGGTTCACATGCCTTACAACATTGTGCTTGATTCCATTCCATTTTCCCTCTTCAGGTCGCATCTCTGTCTGCAAGCTGATTACTGTATTGTCTGTTGCCATCATTGACACTGGATATCACAATTTGCATGTACTTACACATCTGCTGGGATATCCCACTACATCGGTCACTTCAACATGGTTGTGGTGCCAACATGTGTTTATAATTGCTGCTCGAAACTGGATTGTCACTACATACAATGAAGGGATGTGCACCATGACTTCTGTATACTTGTGTTTAATAATTGTATGACATCACAGTCACATCGGAGTGGAGTAATGGTCTGGGTGCTGATCATACTGAGTGGTACAACTATTTGTCTCAGAGGTCCTGTATCCATTTGCCCGGTTTGATGTGAACTTGGTTTTGGAAAGCCAACAGGGTGTAACAGTGGCACACAAGGTTGACAGTTCAGAAGAGGAATTACTTCCTGGAGGGGGGATTGGTCTTGGCCTTGGTTCCTGCAGGATGTCTGGATGGGTGACCTCTTTTACGGGGGGTCCCTCAGCTGCAGGGGTAGGGGTGCTGGTGGTCTGTGGCTCTTCCTGCTGGTCCTCCATTCGAGTAGCAGATGCTGTTGTTGATGGCAGTGGTGTTGCCTGACTACTGGATGGGGCCTGCTGTTGGATGGAGGATATCCGCAGGATATTGTCCAGTTCCTTGAACTCCCCTAATATGGAGACCGTGGAGGCATTGAGTGCTTGCCACTGTTGCCTGGCCTCCTGGTGGTATTCTCCTTGCAGCCTTTGGGTGTCCTGCAAGGTTGTGAGTATCTGGCCCATCTTGTCGTGGGTTTGCTGGTAGGCTCACAGGACTCTGGAGACAGACTCCTGGCCAGTCGTGTCCTGTACCTGCCTAATCCCTTGGCCCATGGTTGCCCTACCACTGGCCCTTGCCCCCTGTGCCTGTGCCCTTGGTGCAGTGTGCCCCCTCCAACTGACACCAGGACCGTCATTGTCTTTGGTTTGCTCCGTTGACTCCTGCCCCTGTCCTGTGGGGCATACTGATGTTTGATGTGACCCTGGGTCACAGATATGGGAAGGTGGGCTCTGCTGTGCATTGTCTGCCACAGGGGAGGTGGTTTCAGGTGTGGGCAGGGTAAGGCTGGTGGTGGTGGACTGACCACTCATGCCTGATGGTCCAGGTTCATCATCCACATGCAGACTTCCAAGGGAGTCCTCCCCTATTGGAACTGCATCCAGGCCCGGGCTTTCTGCAATTGGTCTCCTCTGTGTGTGGAAGTACTTGGGAGACCTGTGTAATGAGAGATATGCCATCATCGACTGGATTTGCAGGCAGTAATGACATTGACAGCTACCAGTCCACTGCTTGTGTTAGCATCAGTGGAATGTTGCAATGGGCCTATTTTGGAGAATAGTTAATGTTTGTTTTGCTACTGTCATTGCCATGTACTGATGTGCATTCCTTATAATTATTGGTGGTGGAGAATGACATGGTTTAACGTGCAATTGCAGAGATGTGACGTGGATGTAGCAGTCATGCAAGGGTAGGGAGTCTTGCATTGTGGTAATTGTGGTACTTGCTGCAGTGTGGGGTATCCATGCACTAGGTGGGCCTGTGAGTGACTGGTGTCAATAGGAGGCTGTGGCATGCAAGGGTGGGAATTGGGTCCATGATGGGCTTGTGCACGTTATGGTGTGAGGGGGAGAGAGTCTGGTGGGGGTACATGCTGTGCACGGGGACGTTTGCCGGGGAGTACAGTTGACTTATCAGTGTCTAGTCCACTAGGTATTCCCGTCCACCCTTCTGGATGTAGAATGGCCAGGACCTTCTCCTCCCACATTGACATTTCAGGTGGGGCAGTGGGGGCCCGCCATCAGTCTTCATGACGGCGATTTGGTGCCTGGAAGCCATGGTCCATACTTTCCCTTGTAGGTCATTCCACTTTTTCCTTATGTCCTCCCCTGTGCATGGATGGTTGCATCCACTGCACTTACCCTGATGACTATCCTTTGCAATAAGTCGTTCTTTTGGACGATTTTGTCAACCATTACCGTCAGCTCCTTGTCTATGAATTGTGTTTTTTTTGTGGTGCCATGGTGGTTGTTTTGTGGGTGGGGGTGTATGTTGTGCAGGGATGCTGGATGTGCTGTATGTTGGTGTGAGTTTGGGTAGCGGCATCTGCGTGGGCTCTGTGGTGTTTGTGTGCAGTGGTGTGTTGTGTGTTCAGTGTGATGGTGCCTGTGATATCTAGGTGCAGTGTCTCCGTTCAGTGTGCTCTTGCCTCGGCCTGTCAAAGTTTCTGTTTGCAAAGGGTTTTGAGTATGTGTGGGGGGGTGTTTTCTAGTGCTGTGGACAGGTGTGTGAATGTGTCTCAGGTGTTGAGTAATGGTATTGTGTGGTGCAGTGTTCTGGTGGTGGTGCCTTTTTTTCCTGTGGCGGTTCGGACCGCCAATGGATTGCCACTGTGGTGGGACTGCGGGGCTGATTTGCAAATCGTTATTTGGCGGGTGGGATGTTCTCGGCATGGCGGTGGTGGTGGTGCAGCTGCCTCATTCACGTCATCATTTCAGCAGACGGTGTCGTTTTTTGGGTGTATTTTGGACAGTGTTGTTTGGGTGACTCGTAATGTGGAGGTCTTCACACCGCCATCACTGGCGGTCTTTCGGCAGCCGCTTGCAACATGGTTGTCCGTAATGACTACCGAACACGGAATGACCACCTCAGTGTCAACATCTTGTTGTAGGTCCTGTAAACTACTCTCCATATATGTCTTAATATCTGCTCAAAATTTATTGGCCAGACCATTGAGGAAATCCAACATGGAGAATTAATTTATGTCCTTTGAGCTTGAAAATTGCTGGCAATACTCTTTTAGTAGTTGAAACTGTGAATCCCTCCCCGGCTAATATGGAACCAGTCCTCTCTATTATTGTTGTTATGCAGCATCTAAATAGTCATGTTCTGTGCCATGTGCTTGAAGATGTGATGGTGGCCTTTTCCAGCTAACACTGAGACTGACAACTGCAGGGCATCCACTATGTCCTCCATCCTGCATTGCTTATCCACTGTTTGTTTAGCTCTGCAGAATTAGCTTCTGGCGTGATTATGGTAAAAAAAAATAGTAACTACCATAAAATCAAAAGGTTTTCAAGTATGTCTAGAATTGTGTATTTCTCCAGATATTAGACCCAATATAATTAAAGTCCAGGCAAGCAGAATTTTAAGACCAACTTCTAAAACAAACGCTGGAATCTCATGAATGGAATGAATAGCTATTGCTGTTTTCTACGTAAATTTAAATCTGTTTACAAATAAAATCTTTTATGCAGCCTAATGAATGTTATCATAATTTGTTTCCTTTGAAGCCACAGAGCTGGGTGTATACTGAATTGCAAAAAAATAGCAAAAAAACGGACTTTGTCTGACTAGTCTTCAAATTGCAGTCACTTGTATTAATTATGGGTAATTGTTCATTGACTGCCTCCAACTAATTTTCCAGAGAGTCCTTAATTTATTCAGGTTTACAGGTCTCTGAAGATTGCACCACTGGTCAAGTAGTCATATTAAATTAACAGGCCTTCTTAAACTACTATGCCCTGTAGGAGGGCACTGGAAAGGCCCTTTGTATTTTGCATTGGTGGTGAAAAGAGATAAAACTCATAATAAACTGCTGGGTAGACTAAGGTAAACAATTCTATAATGGAGCTTGGCAAGGCATTACCTTGTCAATTTTCTTCCATGCCAACAGAAGCTAATTAATGGAGGGTATATCAAACAGTGAACAGAAAATGTCATCATAGACAATTACAAGCCAAATGTCATACTTGGGAAAATTAAAAGCAGTAAAACACTCAACATCTTACACAATAGCGTGATGCTTCATACTTATATGAAAACTATTGGTATTGCAGTAGGCAGCTCATAGTATGTTATCAATATGCAGGTAGCCACCCACATAGTACCTCAAGAAATGTCAATTATTAAGATCACCTAAATTCAGATGGACGACTGGTAATTAGTTATGTCTGATTATCTAAAATTCAGAAAAATAACCAGCAAGGAGCACTGGGTCCTCCCTAGTTGAAACTGCTTATACAAAACTGTTATGTAGAGGTTATAACGTGTGCTAAACGTGCCACAAGACAACCTGCTTTCCCATTTTTTCAACATAGAAAGGAAGGAGTATGAGGGTGCACAAACACAACTATATATGTTGATTGTGCTGAGGTGCTTTTGCACTCAGTACTACTGCTCTAATCACAAGGACCCGATAATGGGTGATTGAAGAGGTTATTAAATAAAGCATTTAAGGCCTGCAACATTGGTGTATTTTGGAAAGAATCTAAAACCTCTTTACTCAGATGTAGTTCCCACAATAATATGAAGTCAAAATGTATTGGTGATAAAGAAACATAATCCGAAATAAGAATTTTAAAACATTAAAACAAATAATTCAAAGAAAATGTAGATTCCTTTAAAATTTGCATTGTAAGTTTGATTGTTTTACCAGTCCAGGTCAGTATAGTTCTTCAACCACAGAAACTACAAAAGAGTTATTTCTAACTGGTTACTTACTTCATACAAAATATTCAACAATTGTGAATTTGTTATTGAGGCTATAACAAAGCAACTGTTCTGTCAGTTCATATGATGGCTGTGAGAATTTGGGTTGTTGGCTGAGTGGGGTGTTAACCCTGCTCAAGCAACAGCCACAATCCCTATCACGGTGAACCACAAAAGTCACTAAATTATTTTATAGGTATCTTGTAGCTTTTCTCAAACGCAGCCAGGCTTTAATTAGAGGCAATATATAAAGAATTTATGCAGCGCACAAAGTGTCAACACCAGAGAAAAGAAAATCCACACCAATTTAGAGAAATGTAGTGCATTGGAAATAATAATTTGACACCAAAACTTCAAAAATCCAATCAGTAGATGGGAGTTCTGAGTTTTTATATTTCAAGGTTAAAAAGTTGCGCCTAAAGATCAAAGTGCCAACCACAGACATCTAATCACGTAAGACTAGGTCAGAGTCGAAAAATATGGCTGATTACAATGGAGCAAGGGTCAGAAAGAAGTGGATTGGGCCCAATCACTGCTTACCTTTGTCTTTAGAAAAATATTAAAAATGTTTGAAAGGGTATTGTTCAGCAGAGCATAGCTGCAGGAAGTGACCTAAGAGAAGGATTCATTGTTGAGGAATGTTGGACAAAGTCACAGTGAAGATTTCTATGTTCAGACATATGGTCTGACTTAGAGTTTGGCAGAAGGGTTACACTGTCACAAATGGGACGGATATCCTGTCACTGTATCACAAGTTCCATAGGCTATAATGGAATTGTAATAAGCGGATGGGATATCCATCATGTTTGTGATGGAGTAACCCCCTCTGCCAAACTATAAGTCAGGCCCTTGGTCTCTTTTTTGTAAGTCAAAACTCTCCAGTGGGAGGAGGCTGCAAGCTGTAGCCGGGGAAGAGAGAAGGACTCCGGAAGGCCAGAAACCCCTCCTGCGAAGGACCACTGAACATGATTTGCTGCTGTGGAGAAAAAAAATAAAATTGTGGGAGCTGCTGCAAAACCAGGCCAACCGGCAATGAACCTTTGGTGGATAGATGAGCAGGTAGGTCTTAGTCTCCTCTCAATTCACTTTTTGGTGAAAATTGTTCTAAGTCTCAGGTTTTGTAATTTGGCTACCTTGGCACCACCTCTAAGGGTCCAGCACTGTAAAGGCACAACTTGAAGGATTAGCACTCCCTCAGGATAGATTCAGGGCAGGTTCAAGATGGTAGAAGCCTTTTTTGTCCCTGAGGCCAGCCAACTAGCCCTTGGAGTCACTCCGGGTGTCCTTTTCTAAGTAGTGGCTTCAGCCAGCAAAGCAGTCTTCTGAAGTACACAGCAGGCTATAGCACCAAGCAGTCCTCTGAAAGTCCTTCCACAGATATAGAAAATGAGCTGAAGAGAAAGTCTTAGACCCTATTTTTATTACTTGTGCCTTTTGTGAAGTAGGAAAAGTTTTAAGAGTGTTTTATTTAATGTGATTGGAGTTTCATGCTTACCCTGCCCTCTGTCATTGTTCTAGCCCGACTACAGGGAAAATTAGGTACTGTGAAGCCCTTTGTGTATAGGAAGGACATAACTGATTGATTTGCAAGTGAAGCGGTACCCAGCTCCACCCCCCACTCATCCTGCCAGTATTGGCCCATCCAGACACACCTAATTCTTCTATTGTGCGGCTGTCTGAGCGGCATACACAAAGTCGAACTGTACCCAGTCATATGACCCAAGAACAGGCTGTCTACACAAAATAGCTAGGGCTGGAAAATGCAAAATTCCTGAAAGTGACATTTTCAGAATTGTGACTTAAAGTCCAACTTTACCATTAAAGAGGATTTTAAATGACAATTTCTTAGAAACGACACATGAATTTCCTAGCTGCTCATAGTAAAAATGTAGCACTTATTAAGGTATTAATGCAGTCCAATGTTATCCTATGGGAGAGGTAGGATTTACAGTAGTGAAAAAGAATTTTAGGAATTTTTAACTACTAGGACATGGAAAACCTAAACGTAGTTATTAAACTTTTTAATTACTATGCACACTGTTAAGGGGCTGTCTAGACCCTACCTTAGGGGTGGCTCATTTTTAATTAAAAGGGAGTTTAAGGCTTGGCAATAGGGTTATATTGCTAAGTTGTTTTGGCAGTTTGGGCTGCAGTGGCAGGCCTGGGGCATGTTTTAAGAGGCTACTTAAGTGAGTGACCCACTATTTGCTGCAGAACTACTCAAAGTATTTAATTTACAGGCCCTGGGTATAAGGTATACCACTTTACTAGGGACTTGCAGGGAAATTAAGGGGCATATTTATACTCTATTTGAGCTGAAGTATCATAATTTTTTTTACCCTATTTTAGCGCATATTTACCTCCATATTTCTATTTTGGCGCTAGACCCGTCCAGCGTCAAAATATTGGAATTAAAGTCATTTTTTGCCTGCGGAAAACTACCTTACATCAATGAGATGCAAGGTAGGTGTTCCCTGGCAAAAATTACTCTAAGGCCCAGGCGCCTTATTTATCCTTCCATGCAAAAATGGTGCACGGGAGGGAGGCGGGCCTAAATAATGGTGCTAATCTAGCTTAGCGCCATTATTTAATGCCTGGGTCAGGGCAGGCTTTAGGGGACCTGTGGATCTTTTTCTATGGTGAGAGACCATGGAAAGAGACCACAGGTGCCTCCCCCTAGCCCCAGGGACACCCCCACCCACACCAGAGGGACAGCAAAGGATGGGGGACCCCATACCAGGTAAGTATAGGTAAGTAGAGGTGAGTAAAATATTTTCTTTTTCTGTGAGGCCATAGGGGGGCCTATCTTGGGCCCCCCGACATGGCACTGGGCCCAATGGTCATGTCATATGTCTCCTGGGCATGGCCATTGGGGTGGTGGGCATGACTCCTGTCTTAACGTAGACAGGAGTCATGTCCATGGGGTTTTAACGTCAGAAAATGAAGCTAGTCTGGTTAGAGGCATCATTTATGTCTCTGCCCAAACTAGCATCATCATTTGACACTAAACCCCCTGTTCCCCCTACGCCTCCCCCACCCGGCTAGCGTCCTTTAGTGTCTTTTTTATGACTCTAGCCAGGCCTTACCGCCGTCTACCATCATCCCATAAATATGACGCCCAGCAGGCATCTTGGGATGGCTCTAGCTGGCAGTATACTTTTTGACGCTAAACTGCATTTGCGAAGTTTGGCGTCAAAAAGTATAAATCAGGGCCTAAATGTGTCAATATGGTATAAGTCATTTTTACTATTTTTAAGGGAGTGAGCCCAAGCACTGGTTAGCAGTGGTAAAGTGCACAGGTTCATTAAGACAGCAAACACGAATTCAGAAACATATGAGGGTGAGGGCAAAATGTTTGGGGGAAGACCACCCAAGACGGACAGTTTTAACAACTATTGTTTAAAGGTTACTGTTATGACTCACATCTACGTTACTAAAAGCTGGTGCATAATATAATTTTAACTGTGCTCAATATGCATATAAAGTCAGAAGCAGAACAGGCGTAGAATGTCTCCAAAAAATTAAGCAAGTTGCAGCAAACTATGTTTATGTATGCAGTGAAGCACACTACAAGGAACACAGAAGCCTTGTAAAAACATAAGTAATCATGATCCACCTATTGCTAACTTGTTTAGTGTGTATTATATAAAAATAAGCAAATTTGTCTAACACTTTACTATTCTGCATCTCTTCCAGGGTCCATTGGTAAGATCAATATTTTTTCTCAATTCTTCCGTTAGCGGAGCTCTAGCATAGTTCACACAGATGCATGTATTCAGTTGTCTTATGATGTACCATAGTAGGATTAAGCATGGTATTGCAATGGTATTCTGCAAAATATTGTGCTTTTTATCGTCCTGCAATTATAACATCTTAACAATATTATCTAGGAACAGATTTTCAATGTAAGTAGATTTGAAGTAAACAATAGTTAACCTACACTTCCTTAGGCAAGCTTACCTTCATGATGTATTCATAGTTGATTGTCTTGAGCCAATATATGTGCAGATCTATATTATCAATCATAAGGGCAGATTTAAGAGCCCCTAGCGCCACCAGAGAGTCACTTTTTGTGACACTCCGGTGGCGCTAACCACTGCTCCATATTTACAAGGAGGTGTAATGCCGCTTTTTGTGGTGTTACTCCTCCTTGTAAATAGGGGCCCGCCAACGCGGCTTTCTGCATCAGAAGGGATTGCAATGGGTGTTGCAGTGGGTGTTCCACAGCAACACCTTTTGCTTTTGATGCTGCCCCAGATTTACTAGAAATCATAAATCTGTGGCAGCACCAAAAACTAGCACCATTCCAAGGGCGGCATTAGCATGGCAAAAGGAGGAGGAATGCCTTTATTCCTCCAACATTTTTGGTTAATCTATGTGTGCTGCATTCTGCCATGGATGATTGTTGATGTGCAGGAAGGTGTCCCTTCCTGCACGTAAACAGTCATTCCAAAATGATGCTTTGGCACTTCTATGTATGTTGCATCATGCAGCACACATAGAAGTGCCAAATCTCCATTATAGATTGTTCATGTGCAGGAATGGGCACCTTCCTGCACATAAACAATCTATCCCCTCAACGCAGACACGCTCGCACTATGATGCAAGGATGCCTGTATTGGTGCAGGGGGAAACACAGGGGTGCGCCATATTCCTGTAAAAACGGCGCATCCTTGTGTCTCAAAAGTTGTGCTGGGCTGCGCTGCTATTTTTGGCGCAGCACCACTTTGGGGTAAATCAGGGCCTTAATATTTTTACGTATGACCAAAAATGCAGTAGTAACACTAATGCCGTGCTCTTCCATGTTTCTTGTCTCACTTATCCCACTTTGGGACGCCACTGCTCTAGCTCCTCTTTATCTTGATACCGCACCTCACTTCTCCCCCCAAGGAGCATTTAAATCATTTTTCTCTTTAGCCATTTTTACAAGAGTTCTAATCTCCAACTACACTTTCAGCAATTAATTAGCTCACCAGAATTATCTCCTAATTTCTGTTTATTTCAGGGGAATTTGGCCCTCTTCTTTACATTTCTCCATTAGAAGCTCTAGGAATGTTGTTTTAGCGGTTGGTGATTCTTCTGGGCAACAGTATATCCACAGTGTGCTCCAGGGAATTTTGGAGTGCTTCAGTCATATGCCAGCCTTGTGCATCAGCTCCTGAAAATGTTGTTACAATGATGTTAAACCTTTTAAAGTCATACTTCTTTTAAAATACAATACAACTTGCACTAATGTTTGGCTGTGTCCCTGAGTTCGACCTGACATCACCAAAAAATGGCACAATTTTTCAATGTTATTGTGTTACCTTTCATAAAAATGGCTTTACTTCTTACTCTCTGTTTTCTTTATTTCTATCAGATCCAGATAGCTGTAAGTATATTATGTATCACCTATTCAACATTTGGTATAACATCTGCTGTTTGCAGCGCTCAAAATGACTGACATATAATATGAAGCTATTTATAAAACAAGCATTAGCCATGCCAATCGGTCTCGCCTGTGGACGAGCTATTATTGGCTTTGGCAATAGGGTGGGCAACAGAGTGGAGTAAGCAAAGGTGTGCTCTTACACCCTTGTAGGTAAACAAAGGGTCATATTTACAAGGCTCTTGCATCTCCTTGTGCCACACTCGCATTATTTTTTTTATGCTAATGTGGTGTTAAGAAGGCATTTTCTCTACGCTATATATACAATTTGCATTGCGCCACTTTGTGACCCCTTGCCTCACACTGTGCCTACACCAAGCATAATGTATGCAAGGGGGGACGTTCCCCAGCGAGAAGGCCGCTAAAAATGGTGCAGTGAAATCTACAAGGGTTCACTGCAAAAAAAAATCCGTCATTTTTAATGCCTGCTAGGTGCAGGCACTAAAGTGACGGGCATAGTAACCTATTGGCCTCCCTAGTGCTTTGCTGCAATAGTGCCATAATTTATGGTGCTAATCCAGCAAAGCACCACAATAACATCATGAATTATGACACCATAGTGGAAATGACTGCCTTGGTGCATCGTATTGTAAATATGGTGCAGTCATGCTGTGGTTAGGTGGGTAAGGATGACACAAGAAAAGTGACACATCGAGATCGATGCACCACTTTCTTGTAAAGCTGGACCAAAATGTCTCACAAGCAACAGTCTCAGGACAGAACCTTAACAACTCTTGCTGCAGCAGTACAGCAAATGTAGCCCTGATCAATCGGGGATTGGCACATCGCAAAAGAAAGGGGTAAAAAATGCTAGTAACATATACAGTTAAAGGATTTCTTCAAGCAGAGGTTAACTAAAGCTTGTGTTATGGCAGTGCAAAGTCAGTCAACCAATTAAAATGGGAGTGTGTTGTTGGGACTGGAAAGGAACTGTAGGTTGAACCAAAATGCTATTGTTGTGATACTGAATCAACAGACATAAAAGGTATAGGCCTCATCTGCAGCCAAAGAAAGGACCTGTGATTGAAATGCCAGCAAGGCTAGGTACTTCAGCATACTTGTTTCTTTCAGCAAGTTACCGTATTTAAAGTGTTTCAAACTTTAATTTTAGTAAAGTGGATTCCCAAGAAAATATATCCACAGGCTATAAAAGCAACCCCCCAATTGAAATATAAAATGGCTGGTACTCACTAGACCACAACAACTGTTAGTTACTTAGCTGTAGTGGTATTTTCTTTCAAATTAAAAAAGTGCAGGTATCAGTTTCTTAGAATCCCTGTGCTTTAAAGCACAGCCATGCATACATCAGCTTGTGCTTTCGATATAACTTGTTTTTTTCTGATAGCTCTTCATACCATTGTTTACATTTTTCTAAGAGCTATAAACCACAAGGGTTACTTTTATATTTGCAATCCGATACCTGAAGGAAATAGGTATAGTGTTAAAGTGAGTCCATTCTCATTTGGTTCAGCAAAAAGTCTTTCTTGATAATAGCATCCACTACGATACATCACAGGCTCCTTCCTCTCTCTGCTCTTTTCCAAACCGTAGTCTCTAGAATCTCGTCGCCCCTCACCTTTTAATCCCTGACATCATCAGAGATCTAAACCACAACACATAGCTTCTGCTACAATAAATGAAAGCAGAAGGACAATGTTGAAAAAAGTTAAAATGTGTGTTAAGGATTTTTTTAAATAAAAAAACAGCAAAATACTATGCCGCTTGGTGAAAGTAGGAAAATGCCATCTTTCTTGGCATGTTACCCCCAATTTTACATGTAGGTCAGTATGTTCTCCCTGTCTCAATGGGATCCTGCTAGCCAGGACTCCAATGCTCATAATGTATGGCCTGAATGTGTATGCCTGATAGTGCCCAACTGTGTCACTGAGGCTCTGCAGAACCTTAGTGCTTATGCTCTCTCTTCTTTTAAATTTGTCACTGTAGGCCAGTGACTTCATTTACCAATTTCAATTGGCATAGTAGTCCCCCTTATAAGTCCCTAGTATATGGTACCTAGGTTCCCAGGGCATTGGGGTTCCAGGAGGTCCATATGGGTGGCAGCATTTCTTTTGCCACCCATAGGGAGCTCAGACAAACCCTTACACAGGACTGCCACTGCAGCCTGCATGAAATAGTGTACACACTATTTCACAGCCATTTTCACTGCACTTAAGTAACTTATAAGTCACCTTATGTGTAACCTTCACTTGCTGAGTTACTAAGTGTGAGGGCACCCTTGCACTAGCAAAGTTGCCCCCACATAGTTCAGGGCCATTTCCCCGGATTTTGTGAGTGCGTGGTCGCCATTATACGAGTGCACTACATGTAGGTCAATGCCTATATGTAGCTTCACAATTGTAACTCCGAATATGGCCATGTAAGATGTCTAAGATCATGGAATTGTCCCCCATTCAAAATCTGGTATTCGGGAGCCAAATCCATGCATCCTGCTGATCCATGCAGATCTGCTTGCAAGTTTCCTTCAGGAATCCTCTGCAACAACTTCAGCATCCTCTGACCTCAGATCAACCGCAGCCTACTCCAAGAAACGCTGTAACTGCAACAAAGTGTCTAAAAGAGACACTTTTCTTCTGCACCCTCAGCTCCAAGTCAGCAACTGCAACAGTTTCCATGGTGTGCATACTCTGGAGACTCCATGTCTTCATCCTGCACCAGTAGGACTGAAGAAATCTCCCGTGGAGTGACAGAGTCACTCCCCTGCTCCAAGCAGGCACCTTCCAAGGTGACGACCAGTACCATGGTACTCCTCTCACGGCAACGAGCGAGCTCCTAAGGACACAGAGGGAAGACATTATCAACATAGACTGTCCTAAGGTCCTGCTGATGCAATTTGAAGGAGGTATGACCTTGCCTTCCCTGAGTACGATGGTGTAGGAGGCTGGACTGGCTTGTAGTGAGTACCAACGGATACTTGCACCTTGCACCAGGCCCAGTTATCCCTTATTAGTGTATAGGGTGTCTAGCAGCTTAGGCTGATAGATAATGGTAGCTTAGCAGAGCAGCTTAGGCTGAACTAGGAGACGTGTGAAGCTACTACAGTACCACTTAGTGTCATAAGCACAATATCATAAGAAAACACAATACACAGTTATACTAAAAATAAAGGTACTTTATTTTTATGACAATATGCCAAAGTATCTTAGAGTGTACCCTCAGTGAGAGGATAGGAAATATACACAAGATATATGTACACAATACCAAAAATATGCAGTATAGTCTTAGAAAACAGTGCAAACAATGTATAGTTACAATAGGATGCAATGGGGAAACATAGGGATAGGGGCAACACAAACCATATACTCCAAAAGTGGAATGCGAACCACGAATGGACCCCAAACCTATGTGACCTTGTAGAGGGTCGCTGGGACTATAAGCAAATAGTGAGAGTTAGAAAATTAGCCCTCCCCAAGACCCTGAAAAGTGAGTGCAAAGTGCACTAAAGTTCCCCCAAGGACATAGAAGTCGTGATAGAGGAATAATGCAGGAAAGACACAAACCAACAATGCAACAACGATGGATTTCCAATCTAGGGTACCTGTGGAACAAGGGGACCAAGTCCAAAAGTCACAAGCAAGTCGGAGATGGGCAGATGCCCAGGAAATGCCAGCTGTGGGTGCAAAGAAGCTTCTACTGGACAGAAGAAGCTGAGGTTTCTGCAGGAACGAAAAGGGCTAGAGACTTCCCCTTTGGTGGACGGATCCCTCTCGCCGTGGAGAGTCGTGCAGAAGTGTTTTCCCGCCAAAAGAACGCCAACAAGCCTTGCTAGATGCAAATCGTGCGGTTAGCGTGTTTGGACGTTGCTGTGGCCCACGAAGGACCAGGAGGTGTCAAATTGGACCAGGAGGTAGAGGGGACGTCGAGCAAGACAAGGAGCCCTCTTACCAGCAGGTAGCACCCAGAAAAATGCCAGAAACAGGCACTACGAGGATGCATGAAACGGTGCTCACCCGAAGTTGCACAAAGGAGTCCCACGTCGCCGGAGACCAACTTAGAAAGTCGTGCAATGCAGGTTAGAGTGCCGTGGACACAGGCTTGGCTGTGCACAAAGGATTTCCGCCAGAAGTGCACAGGGGCCGGAGTAGCTGCAAAAGTTGCGGTTCCCAGCAATGCAGTCTAGCGAGGTGAGGCAAGGACTTACCTCCACCAAACTTGGACTGAAGAGTCACTGGACTGTGGGAGTCACTTGGACAGAGTTGCTGGATTCGAGGAACCTCGCTCATCGTGCTGAGAGGAGACCCAAGGGACCGGTAATGCAGCTTTTTGGTGCCTGCGGTTGCAGGGGGAAAATTCCGTCGACCCACAGGAGATTTCTTCGGAGCTTCTAGTGCAGAGAGGAGGCAGACTACCCCCACAGCATGCACCACCAGGAAAACAGTCGAGAAGGCGGCAGGATCAGCGTTACAGAGTTGCAGTAGTCGTCTTTGCTACTTTGTTGCAGTGTTGCAGGCTTCCAGCGCGGTCAGCAGTCGATTCCTTGGCAGAAGGTGAAGAGAGAGATGCAGAGGAACTCTGATGAGCTCTTGCATTCGTTATCTACAGTTTCCCCAGAGACAGAGACCCTAAATAGCCAGAAAAGAGGGTTTGGCTACCTAGGAGAGAGGATAGGCTACTAACACCTGAAGGAGCCTATCAGAAGGAGTCTCTGACGTCACCTGGTGGCACTGGCCACTCAGAGCAGTCCAGTGTGCCAGCAGCACCTCTGTTTCCAAGATGGCAGAGGTCTGGAGCACACTGGAGGAGCTCTGGACACCTCCCAGGGGAGGTGCAGATCAGGGGAGTGGTCACTCCCCTTTCCTTTGTCCAGTTTCGCGCCAGAGCAGGGCTAAGGGGTCCCCTGAACCGGTGTAGACTGGCTTATGCAGAATTGGGCACATCTGTGCCCAACAAAGCATTTCCAGAGGCTGGGGGAGGCTACTCCTCCCCTGCCTTCACACCATTTTCCAAAGGGAGAGGGTGTAACACCCTCTCTCAGAGGAAGTCCTTTGTTCTGCCATCCTGGGCCAGGCCTGGCTGGACCCCAGGAGGGCAGATGCCTGTCTGAGGGGTTGGCAGCAGCAGCAGCTGCAGTGAAATCCCAGGAAGAGCAGTTGGGCAGTACCAGGGTCTGTGCTACAGACCACTGGGATCATGGGATTGTGCCAACTATGCCAGGATGGCATAGAGGGGGCAATTCCATGATCATAGACATGATACATGGCCATATTCGGAGTTACCATTGTGAAGCTACATATAGGTAGTGACCTATATGTAGTGCACACGTGTAATGGTGCCCCCGCACTCACAAAGTCCGGGGAATTGGCCCTGAACAATGTGGGGGTACCTTGGCTAGTGCCAGGGTGCCCTCACACTAAGTAACTTTGCACCTAACCTTTACCAGGTAAAGGTTAGACATATAGGTGACTTATAAGTTACTTAAGTGCAGTGTAAAATGGCTGTGAAATAACGTGGACGTTATTTCACTCAGGCTGCAGTTGCAGGCCTGTGTAAGAATTGTCAGAGCTCCCTATGGGTGGCAAAAGAAATGCTGCAGCCCACAGGGATCTCCTGGAACCCCAATACCCTGGGTACCTCAGTGCCATATACTAGGGAATTATAAGGGTGTTCCAGTAAGCCAATGTAAATTGGTAAAATTGGTCACTAGCCTGTCAGTGACAATTTGAAAGAAATGAGAGAGCATAACCACTGAGGTTCTGATTAGCAGAGCCTCAGTGAGACAGTTAGTCACTACACAGGTAACACATTCAGGCACACTTATGAGCACTGGGGCCCTGGAGAACAGGGTCCCAGTGACACATACAACTAAAACAACATATATACAGTGAAAAATGGGGGTAACATGCCAGACAAGATGGTACTTTCCTACAGATGGTACCCCTGTGTTTTGTGACTTCTTTGCCTCCTGAGGTCTCTGTGCACTCTTTGCAAAATTCCTTCATGCTCAAACTGACCCAGATCCCCAGCACTCCACTCTGTGATGCTCAGCTCGCTGAGTTGTTTTCCGGCAGCGTGGGACCGTCTTTTGTTGTGCTGCATCAACAATGTTTTGCACCTCCTTTGAACCCAGATCCTGTGGCTTCTGGGGGTGCTGGCTGGCATCCTCAGGGCTCTCTAAATTGCTGAGAGTCCCCTCTTCCTCCTTACACAGAGGTGGGGCCTCCAGATCCCTCCTAGGCCCATCCAGTGCCATTTTGATGAAAAACGCACTTCTGCTGTAGCCAAGGCTTGTTGGCACCTTCCAACACAAAATCTCATCTGAAATAATCTTCACACCATGGGACATATTTTGCATAATGCAGGAACCCGCTGGCATCTTCCTAGGGTGCATTTCTGCAGTCTTCAACTAACTTGGGTCTCTTCTTTTGCACCCTCTTCTTGGCTGGCAGGGGCTCCTGTCCTTCCTGGACCTTCTTTTGACTTCTGGGCTTGGTCCCCTTCCTTTGCAGGCGTTCAGGTCCAATAATCCAGCAGTTGTTCTTTGCAGACTTGGTTGGCTGCTGCAAAATCCCAAAAACGAGGTGTAGTGTGTCATAAGGAAACTTGCAGTATTTTACTCCTGCTTTTCTGGGCTCTGGGGTGGGGTAATTTACTTACCTTTACTGTATTCTTACTCTCCCAGCGATTCTGCACACACTACACTTGTCTGGGGGGGATATTCGTGATTCACATTCCACTTTTTTTAGTATATGGTTTGTGTTGCCCCTAGACCTGTTTTCTCCCATTGAATTCTATAGGATTTCCTACTGTTTGCATTGTTCTATGACTATTTACTTGTCTAATTTTGGTGTCTAGTGTATATATTGTGTATAATACTCACCTCCACAAGGAGTATTGCCTCTAAGATATTTTTGTACTGTGTCACCCAAATAAATACCTTTATTTTTGGTAACACTGAGTATTGTCTTTACTTGTGTATAAGTAATGTGTAACTATAAGTGGTATTGCATGAGCTTTGCATGTCTCCTAGTTCAGCCTAAGCTGCTCTGCCATAGCTACCTCTATCAGCCTGAGCTGCTAGAAC
The DNA here is from genome assembly GCF_031143425.1 of Pleurodeles waltl. NCBI lineage: Eukaryota > Metazoa > Chordata > Amphibia > Caudata > Salamandridae > Pleurodeles > Pleurodeles waltl. Next base: position 622,928,488 of record NC_090446.1, read on the forward strand.
ACTACTACATTCACTAACAAAGGATAACTGGACCTGGTATAATGTGTAAGTACCCAAGGTACCCACTACAAACCAGGCCAGCCTGCTACAGCAAGTCTTAAAATACAGCATATGGGGGTTGTCTCATGTGAAACCAAGAGGCAGTAGAACATTTTACTTGGAACCCATCGGTCTGGGAGACTTATCCAACTGAAGCCGGATACGGCCCCTCGTAGCCCTTCCTATGTAAGTTCAACCTTGATTTGGGATCTCTTCTCATTTTTACATTTCAAGGCCAGGAGATCCCTCAGAAAGGTAGTAGGTGGGCTTAAGATGAACATAGCATTTTGCAAAAGTGTGGGTCACAGTCAAGTCCCCATGGGCTTGAGCACCACTTTCTCCAAGATATGGAATATAGGCTCCCTGCCAAAGTTCTGGGAACAGAGCCAGTACAATGTTTTAATTACCCTGTCCTCCCATTGGTATTTGCTGCTTAGTGTAGCAAGCCACGTAGACCTCAACTCATTCAGTAGGGTTTGTTGCAATATTGATTATGTGTGTAGTCTCAAAGGAGGGATGGGTCAGGGCCTCAAGGTATTGCACCTAAACTTCTACAAGTCACTGCCCTAGGTCTGTGATCCTTTGTTGAGCCTGCTTTTCTCAACCGCTTCTATAGCTAATTATCTCCACTCTTACATCCACTTTAAGAGCCTCTCACAGTGTCGTCTTTGAGTCTACTGTTCCAGTTTTCATCACCAGATATCACTCTATGATTTTACTAAGGAAGTATCTAAATTCAGAATCTTGCAACTGACAGACACTGAGCTGCCAGTTTTTCCTTCCTCCCTGTTCCTTTCCTTAGCACCATTTCCTCCGAGAGATCAGGTTCCAAAATGCAGACCTTCTTCATTCTAGAGCTCTCTGATTAGTCCCTAGGGAAGTAGTCAACCAGTGAGAAAATCCCATGTGCCCCTGAGAAGAAAATAAAGCATCTGTTAGTTAGGTGCTGGGGTCTCCATGCGTCTATCAATCCCATTTTCCCTGTGAAGCAGCTAAGGGAGTCTGTCCACCAGCCTCTCTCCCTTCCCTCATTTAACTGTTCACCATTGCATCTTCTAGGCCATTCAGATACACATTTACTACCCACAGCCCTCAAAGAGCCCAAGTATCACATTAGACAGGGTTTGGATGAAAATTTATGGATAGCTGGAGAGGTGCATAGGCAATGAGAATGGATAGAGATTATCCCTTAGGAAGTCTTGTCACTGCCATGTTACACCCCAACTTGTAGTGCAATGTCAGAGTGACTCTAAATGAGACATGACCTATAATTAGGATAGCCACCCCCCTTGAGCTTCTCTGGAGCCCAGAGTGGAAAACCCTCTTATACCCCATTCTTGTCTGAAACACTCACTGAGGCTGCACCCAGTGAGTCTCTTGGAATAGAATAATGTTGGGCTGTACCCTGCTTGCAGCCTTCAACACTGTTCCCCACTTCAGCTACCCTAATAGACCATTGACATTCCATGTCACAATTTTCAGTTGACCATGGGTCTCTGGGTCTATGCGGTTAGCCTTCTGTGGGAACAAGCATGTAACCTGTCTGTTAGTGTGAGTCTATCCCCAAGGACCCTCTAAAGTGTGTAGGTGTATTGATGAGCATGCTGAAAGACAAATTTTTCATAGTTGATTTTAACTCCTTCTCGCTTCTCCATAAACTCTGAAAACTGGAAGCACCTGCTGTTGTGCATACTAGGAACCAACCAGGTAGAAGTGAGGTGTTAAGCCCCCCATGCTACAACCTCCCCAAGCCTAAACTGAGATCAGTCTTCAAGCTAAAGGTAGAAAAACAAAGGAAATTTATTCTGCATGGTTCTCATTTTCTGCTTCACAGCCAGAAAGGCACATCTTTGTTGCTGGACTTTCAATGTATATTCTGGAAATACTATGACCCAAGAAGAGCCACAGGCCAGAGTGTTGAATTTCTGGAATTACCTTAGGACTGCGTTCCCATCTGCAAAGTTGAAGATACAAGCGATAAACAGCCATGGCACTGTCCCCAGGGGCTGCCTCATGGCCAAGGACCTCTCCACAAGGCAGCATGGAGAAACATGCTCTGGTGGCACCCAGGATTTGAGCTAAGTTGTGATGAAGATGTGATGAACGTCATTGGAGAGGGGCTAACAATGTGAACGTTATTGCACCCTGATATCCCCTTGCGTCTTCCACTCTTGCTTCGAGTAGGTGCACGGTCTTCTGGAGGGTTGTGATTTAAGACTGACACCACTTCAGAGAATTTTCTGTCTCTGAGATCCTCCCTTCCATCTCATTGACCCTACGATAGATGGTCAGGCTTGAGCAGCTCTGTCTCAAGGCTTAGTATAAGTCTTCATGCAGTTATGCGGGGAAGTGTCCCACTTGGTCTGCCCCTACTCTGCTATTGGGCTGCTGAGTCTTGTGATGCTACTTCCTTGGTATCAGCACCCTGATTCCTCATTCTTGTAGTAACCCGGGGAAGAAGGTAGATGGTCTTTAGGGTCAAGGTGTTAGGCCCTGGGCCTCATAGGCAAGGAAAATATCTAGTGCTGACCAAAAGTAGATCAAGAAGCATTGTTGTGTGATCACTTTCCACCATCTTCACCTGTCCCATCAGCCACATCAGTTTTCCTCCTAATGGTCATCTTTTGTCTTGTGCCACTGTGGTGCTCAACCTTCCCCATCTCAGCCGACAGACCAGTACAGTTAGCAGCTGGGGGTGTAGAGTACTCTTAGCAGCCTCCCAGAAGGCTGCAGTCTTTCATGCAAGTGCTCTGCTGCTCAGTGAACTTTGAGAGGTCTCTTCTCAGAGCCTACCACTCTGCTCTGCCACCTCAAAATCCTTTCAAATTCAGTGTACAAGACACTCAGTTTGCCTGTGGCATTTCCAGTGCCTTTTCTCACTTTGTAGTGGGTACTGTTTGAGGATTGTGGCAGGTATCAACAGTACAGGAGAGGAGCTCAGTGCATTCTGGCAGCCATATGCAGTGGCCAAGCTATGCCCTCAGTTGTGCTTGTTCAAGATATGCAGCTCAGCCTGTCTTGTTTCCTCTACACTTGAAGAGTACCACATTGATGTGGAACCAACTGAGATTAACAACAGCATAATTCTCTTAATAATTGTCTGACCATCCTGTTATAAATCTTTCATAAGTTTGTTGTGTGGGGTATCACATGTAATGAAGGGCATTTCTCCTGGATTTAAAATGGCTATTAGATTCTTAATAGCATCCTTAGAATGATGGATCATATCAACTGACTTGGAATCATTTAGAAATTAAGTGAATAGAGCAGTTTTCATGGTAGGTGTTTGTGACTACTCTTTTTTTCTGTTCAGGTAGAAAGGAGACCAGCTTGATAATTTTTTTATCCTGTTCCACACGTCTTCTTTTCAAGAAACATAAACTGTGAATGCACCAAAATGCACAACAACTACTCTTTCATCAGCAAACTCTTTTTAAGAATAGTCAAGATAATTTAATTTTGGAGGAGAACCTTTCAGGTTAGTCACAACAACAGGAGTTACTTATTTCATCATCCTCTTTTAAGAACTTTGATGACTTCACATGTGACATTGGTTTCATTGTCAGGATGCCAGAAGAGTGAAATTCCAGCTGCATGGAATGATCCCTCTGCACTTTTTGTAATGCAGTTGTGATCAATATTGTCAACCAAAGAAGTTGTAAAGATAACACTCTATGTTTCAGCATAAACATCATGGAAATGAGATATGATCCACTTACCTAGTTCAGCTGAGAAGCCAAAATTAAATAGCAGCGTCTCAGTGTGCTTACAACCAGCTTTGGTGGCTATAAGAGATTAAAACTAATGAACATGATTTCTCTTGTTATTCAGCATGTCTTATACCATTAAGTGCCCGTTTTGCATGGTCACCCCCACACTTTTTGGTCTAGACACTGTTGGTTATGACTCTAAAAGAGCTCTTGGGCCTACTAACCAGGCCACAGTGCCAGTGCTCTCTCCCTAAATTGCTAACTGTGAATTGGTATCCCTAATTGGCAAATACTGTACCCCCCTTAAAAGTCCAAGTATTATATGGTACCAGTGGTACCCAGGGCATAGGTGTAAAAGGGGTCACCAAGTCCTGAACCACTGTTTGTGCCACCCTGTGTCACCCAATTAAACTACTGACAGCAGGCCTGCCATTGCAGACAGCAAAAGCAGTGCAAACTGCTCAAACTTGACTGTGCCTACACCCTGTATGGCACAGTACAAGTACTATCTTTAATATATGTCAGTCCCCACTAAGGAAGGCCTCCTGAGCCCAGATGGCAGGGTACATTATCTTAAAGGTGTGGGAATAAAAGTGCAAGCTTATATGTCCCTAAAGTGGCCTTTTCCATTAAAGGCTACTATAAGTGAACAGTCCATAGGACAACATGGGCTGCCAACTGGGCAAACCCAAAGTCACATACTCCATTGTGGTACCGCTGAAGTGGATCATGTTTGGTGTCAAACAAGATGCCTTCTCACACCTGACACGAATCTCATGTTGAGGTCAATATAGTATGGACTCAGAAAGCAACTGTAGAGGTCTCCTCCCGAGTTATCCTAGTGTTCCTGTGCTCTGGCAGACAGCCTGCAGTTGCTGCTGCAAGACAGGATCCAGCAGAGGTGTGAACACTCCCAGAAGTCAGGATAATGGCCTGGGTGGAAAGGAGGTCACACCTGCCTCCGTCCCAGGAATGATAGTGAAGTGGCACATCAGGAAAATGAGCTTCAAAAGTACACCGCCTCTGATATGCAAGCATGATGTCTCCCAGTGGAGGACAAAGCCTCCCCCCTCCCCCAGGCACATTTGTACCAGGGCAGGACAGAAGCTTAGTTTGTCAAAATGTGTACACCCTAGGAAGGATAGTCACAGCTCTGGGGTGGGCAGCCTAGTCTGTACAGCCGAAGAAGAATTCTGCCATCATGGAAAGATGGCAGAATTTTGGCAGAAGATTTTTGACACCAATGCTGGCACAATATGTTAGATACTAATGTTTAGTATGGAGACTGCAATTGTTGGGGTTCTCAATGGATGTGCCCTTCTTACATTGAGGAGGACGCTAAGATCTGCTCCTTCAGAAAAATGGTGTACAAATGACCATAGAATTCCCAAGTGGGAGAGCAAGGCATTAGAATGCCATTGGTGGAATTCTAAATTCCCACTGGATCATACAGAATTTAGAGCTGTTTTAAATTGTTATCATAAAATGCTTAAGATTGCTTAAAAAGCTTATTTGTGAGGAGACAAGAGGAAAATAGTAGAACCTCCAAGGAACTCTTTAAAACAGTCAATGAACTATCTCAGCCCTTGGCTGTGAGTCAAGGATTCCAATTTCGGTTCAGAGATGTGAAGATCTGGCAGAACTCTTCCATGAGATGACTGACAAGATCTATTCTGCTTTTGAGTCTCAACTCCCCCCTTCAGAGTTCTTCCTGGAAGAAGTCAGCCCGCACTCCGCAACATCTAATCACTGAGATAAATTCCAGGAACTTAATCAGGAAATAGTTAAAGGACTTTGATGAAGGTGAAGTCAGGATCACCAATGGATCCCTGTCCCTATTTTTTCTTATATAAAATTGCACCAATTTTAAGCCCTTTTATTACCAGGTTGTTTAGGCTATCTTTGGAAAAGGCTGACTTCCTGTCTGGCTGGAAATCTGCTCTTGTGCTGCCTCTATTGAAAAAGGCTGGAAAAAGGCTGGAGCAGAGGCTGGCAAAGTTTCAAATTACCATTTTATCTCCCTCCTGCCTCATTTCGCAAAGGTATTGAAAAGAATAGTTGATGCTCAGCTAGCTTGATTTTTGGAAGCTAATAACATTCTGGACATTTCTCAAATGGACTTTAGAGCCAATAACTGTATGGAGTCTCCCTGAGGTCGGTGGTTGACAGACTTAGATTGGAGGCGGATCAGGGTAAGGCTGTAGCCCTGGTCTTATTGGATCTGTTAGCTGCCTTTGATACTGTCTCTCACTTCCAGCTAGCTTGTGGGCCCCATGAAATAGACTTGCACTCCACCACTCTTCAGTAGTTTGGAGCATTTCTGTCTAAAATATCTTATTCTGTCTATTTGTCTCCATTTACATCTACTCCATTGAAGATTAATTGTGGTGTCCCACAAGGGTCTTCTCTAAGCCTGTCTTTCTTTAATGTATGTGTCGCTCCCTTGGTGAATACTGTACAATCTTGGGGATTCAAGACATTTTCCTACGCGGATGACACCCAACTTATTATTATCATCAATGAGAAGCAGCTTCAAAATTGTGAGAATCTCCTGGGCTATTTTTCAGATGTGGCCAGCTGGATGAGTTGAGATTGCTTGAACTCAAATGCAGGAAAAACAAAAGTCCTGTTGTTCGGAGGGGCGGAGAAAGACACCTAGGCCCTCATTATGAGTTTGGAGGACCTAGGACAGCCAGAGTCACAGTGGCGGTCTGACCGTGGCTAATCTGGTGGGCTGATCACTTTGGCAGAGGTCAGACTGCCACTTTACGACCGTGGCAGTTCGGCCACAGTCAGACTGCCAGCACCACCAGTTTCCCTTCACTGGAGGGACTTCCGGTGCTTGCGGTCCTAATCTGCCAGGGCAGTGCTGCATGCAGCGATGCCCTGGGGGTTATGACAGCACTCTTTGCCAGCTTTTACATGGCAGTTGCAGCGCCATGTAAAAGCTGGTGGAGAAGTTGTGCAGGGGGCCCCATGGACAGCACTGTCACGCGTTTCACTGTCTGATGAGCAGACGATGTTGCCCCCTACTCACCGCAAATTGCCACCGGCTCGATTACGAGCCAACGTCAATGTTGTGGGCTGTTTTCTGCTAATCCCGAGGGGGGAAACTCTGTTTCTGCCCACTGGCCCAGCGGGAAACTCATAATGGAGACCGTTCGAAGATCACCGCACTGGTGCTGACCTGACTGCAGGACTTCGGCTGGCGGCCTTTTCTGCCTGCCAAAGTCAAAATGGGGGCCCTAGTGTCTTGCTTTCCTGGGGGTGGTGTGAGAAAGTAGCCTCTTTTTAGCCTTGTTACCCCCACTTTTGGCCTGTTTGTGAGTGTATGTCAGGGTGTTTTCACTGTCTCACTGGGATCCTGCTAGCCAGGGCCCAGTGCTCATAGTGAAAACCCTATGTTTTCTGTATGTTTGTTATGTGTCACTGGGACCCTGCTAGTCAGGACCCCAGTGCTCATAAGTTTGTGACCTATAGGTATGTGTTCCCTGTGTGATGCCTAACTGTCTCCCTGAGGCTCTGCTAACCAGAACCTCAGTGGTTATGCTCTCTCTTTACAAATTGTCACTAACAGGCTAGTGACCAATTTACCAATTTACATTGGCTTACTGGAACACCCTTATAATTCCCTAGTATATGGTACTGAGGTACCCAGGGTATTGGGGTTCCAGGAGATCCCTATGGGCTGCAGCATTTCTTTTGCCACCCATAGGGAGCTCTGACAATTCTTACACAGGCCTGCCACTGCAGCCTGAGTGAAATAACGTCCATGTTATTTCACAGCCATTTTACACTGCACTTAAGTAACTTATAAGTCACCTATATGTCTAACCTTTACCTGGTAAAGGTTGGGTGCTAAGTTACTTAGTGTGAGGGCCCCCTGACACTAGCCAAGGTGCCCCCACATTGTTCAGGGCCAATTCCCCGAACTTTTGAGTGCGGGGACACCATTACACGCGTGCACTACATATAGGTCACTACCTATATGTAGCTTCACAATGGTAACTCCGAATATGGCCATGTAACATGTCTCTGATCATGGAATTGCCCCCTCTATGCCATCCTGGCATAGTTGGCACAATCCCATGATCCCACAGGTCTGTAGCTCAGACCTGGGTACTGCCAAACCGCCTTTCCCGGGGTTTCACTGCAGCTGCTGCTGCTGCCAACCCCTCAGACAGGCTTCTGCCCTCCTGGGGTCCAGCCAGGCCTGGCCCAGGATGGCAGAACAAAGGACTTCCTCTGAGAGAGGGTGTTACACCCTCTCCCTTTGGAAAATGGTGTGAAGACAGGGGAGGAGTAGCCTCCCCCAGTCTCTGGAAATGCTTTCATGGGCACACATGGTGCCCATTTCTGCATAAGCCAGTCTACACCGGTTCAGGGACCCCTTAGCCCTATCTGGCGCGAAACGGGACAAAGGAAAGTGGAGTGACCACTCCCCTGACCTGTACCTCCCCTGGGAGGTGCCCAGAGCTCCTCCAGTGTGCTCCAGACCTCTGCCATCTTGGAAACAGAGGTGCTGCTGGCACACTGGACTGCTCTGAGTGGCCAGTGCCACCAGGTGACGTCAGAGACTCCTTCTGATAGGCTCCTTCAGGTGTTGCTAGTCTTTCTTCTCTCCTAAGTAGCCAAACCCTATTTTCTGGCTATTTAGGGTCTCTGTCTTTGGGGATTCTTTAGATAACGAATGCAAGAGGTCATCCGAGTTCCTCTGCATCTCTCTCTTCACCTTCTGCCAAGGAATCGACTGCTGACCGCGCTGGAAGCCTGCAAAACTGCAACAAAGTAGCAAAGACGACTACTGCAACTCTGTAACGCTGATCCTGCCGCCTTCTCGACTGTTTTCCTGGTGGTGCATGCTGTGGGGGTAGTCTGCCTCCTCTCTGTACTAGAAGCTCCGAAGAAATCTCCCGTGGGCCGACGGAATAGTCCCCCTGCAACCGCAGGCACCAAAGAACTGCATCACTGTAGGAGGCTGGACTGGCTTGTAGTGAGTACCAAGGGGTACTTGCACCTTGCACCAGGCCCAGTTATCCCTTATTAGTGTATAGGGTGTCTAGCAGCTTAGGCTGATAGATAATGGTAGCTTAGCAGAGCAGCTTAGGCTGAACTAGGAGACGTGTGAAGCTACTACAGTACCACAAGTGTCACTTGCACAATATCATAAGAAAACACAATACACAGTTATACTAAAAATAAAGGTACTTTATTTTTATGACAATATGCCAAAGTATCTTAGAGTGTACCCTCAGTGAGAGGATAGGAAATATACACAAGATATATATACACAATAGCAAAAATATGCAGTATAGTCTTAGCAAACAGTGCAAACAATGTATGCAACATTAGGATGCAATGGGGACACATAGGGATAGGGGCAACACAAACCATATACTCCAAAAGTGGAATGCGAACCACGAATGGACCCCAAACCTATGTGACCTTGTACAGGGTCGCTGGGACTATTAGAAAATAGTGAGAGTTAGAGAAATAACCCTCACCAAGACCCTGAAAAGTGAGTGCAAAGTGCACTAAAGTTCCCCTAAGGATCAAGAAGTCGTGTTAGAGGAATAATGCAGGAAAGACACAAACCAACAATGCAACAACAATGGATTTCCAATCTAGAGTACCTGTGGAACAAGGGGACCAAGTCCAAAAGTCACAAGCAAGTCGGAGATGGGCATATGCCCAGGAAATGCCAGCTGTGGATGCAAAGAAGCTTCTACTGGACAGAAGAAGCTGAGGTTTCTGCAGGAACGAAAAGGGCTAGAGACTTCCCCTTTGGAGGACGGATCCGTCTTGCCATGGAGAGTCGTGCAGAAGTGTTTTCCCGCCGAAAGAATGCCAACAAGCCTTGCTAGCTGCAAATCGTGCAGTTAACGTTTTTGGATGCTGCTGTGGCCCAGGAGGGACCAGGAGGTCGCAAATTGGACCAGGAGGTAGAGGGGACGTCGAGCAAGAAAAGGAGCCCTCTTAGCAGCAGGTAGCACCCAGAAAAGTGCCAGAAACAGGCACTACGAGGATGCGTGAAATGGTGCTCACCTGAAGTTACACAAAGGAGTCCCACGTCGCCAGAGACCAACTTAGAAAGTCGTGCAATGCAGGTTAGAGTGCCGTGGACCCAGGCTTGGCTGTGCACAAAGGATTTCCGCCGGAAGTGCACAGGGGCCGGAGTAGCTGCAAAAGTTGTGGTTCCCAGCAATGCAGTCTAGCGAGGTGAGGCAAGGACTTACCTCCACCAAACTTGGACTGAAGAGTCACTGGACTGTGGGGGTCACTTGGACAGAGTTGCTGGGTTCGAGGGACCTCGCTCATTGTGCTGAGAGGAGACCCAAGGGACCGGTAATGCAGCTTTTTGGTGCCTGCGGTTGCAGGGGGAAGATTCCGTCGACCCACGGGAGATTTCTTCAGAGCTTCTAGTGCAGGGTGGAGGCAGACTACCCCCACAGCATGCACCACCAGGAAAACAGTCGAGAAGGCAGCAGGATCAGCGTTACAGAGTTGCAGTAGTCGTCTTTGCTACTATGTTGCAGGTTTGCAGGCTTCCAGCGCGGTCAGCAATCAAATCCTTGGCAGAAGGTGAAGAGAGAGATGCAGAGGAACTCGGATGAGCTCTTGCATTCGTTATCTAAAGATTCCCCAGAGACAGAGACCCAAAATAGCCAGAAAAGAGGGTTTGGCTACTTAGGAGAGAGGATAGGCTAGCAACACCTGAAGGAGCCTATCAGAGGAAGTCTCTGACGTCACCTGGTGGCACTGGCCACTCAGAGCAGTCCAGTCTGCCAGCAGCACCTCTGTTTCCAAGATGGCAGAGGTCTGGAGCACACTGGAGGAGCTCTGGACACCTCCCAGGGGAGGTGCAGGTCAGGGGAGTGGTCACTCCCCTTTCCTTTGTCCAGTTTCGCGCCAGAGCAGGGTCCCCTGAACCGGTGTAGACTGGCTTATGCAGAATTGGGCACATCTGTGCCCAACAAAGCATTTCCAGAGGCTGGGGGAGGCTACTCCTCCCCTGCCTTCACACCATTTTCCAAAGGGAGAGGGTGTAACACCCTCTCTCTGAGGAAGTCCTTTGTTCTGCCATCCTGGGACAAGCCTGGCTTGACCCCAGGAGGGCAGAAACCTGTCTGAGGGGCTGGCAGCAGCAGCAGCTTCAGTGAAACCCCAGGAAAGGCAGTTTGGCAGTACCAGGGTCTGTGCTACAGACCACTGGGATCATGGGATTGTGCCAACTATGCCAGGATGGCATAGAGGGGGCAATTCCATGATCATAGACATGTTACATGGCCATATTCGGAGTTACCATTGTGAAGCTACATATAGGTAGTGACCTATATGTAGTGCACACGTGTAATGGTGTCCCCGCACTCACAAAGTCCGGGGAATTGGCCCTGAACAATGTGGGGGCACCTTGGCTAGTGCCAGGGTGCCCTCACACTAAGTAACTTTGCACCTAACCTTTACCAGGTAAAGGTTAGACATATAGGTGACTTATAAGTTACTTAAGTGCAGTGTAAAATGGCTGTGAAATAACGTGGACGTTATTTCACTCAGGCTGCAGTGGCAGGCCTGTGTAAGAATTGTCAGAGCTCCCTATGGGTGGCAAAAGAAATGCTGCAGCCCATAGGGATCTCCTGGAACCCCAATACCCTGGGTACCTCAGTACCATATACTAGGGAATTATAAGGGTGTTCCAGTAAGCCAATGTAAATTGGTAAAATTGGTCACTAGCCTGTTAGTGACAATTTGAAAGAAATGAGAGAGCATAACCACTGAGGTTCTGATTAGCAGAGCCTCAGTGAGACAGTTAGTCACTACACAGGTAACACATTCAGGCACACTTATGAGCACTGGCTCCCTGGTGCACAGGGTCCCAGTGACACATACAACTAAAACAACATATATACAGTGAAAAATGGGGGTAACATGCCAGGCAAGATGGTACTTTCCTACACAACCCCCCCCCCCCAAACGAAGGACAATAAGACTAGCCATGACCTGATGAGTCTTCATTGTCTAAGTGGAAATATCTGGAGAGTCCATCTGCATTGGAGTGGCTACTCCCAGGTCTATGTTCCACTGTATAGTCCATTCCCTGTAGGAATATGGACCACCTCAACAATTTAGGATTTTCACCTTTCATTTGTTTTAGCCAAAGTAGAGGTTTGTGGTCTGTCTGAACAATGAAGTGAGTACCAAACAGGTATGGCCTCAACTTCTTCAGAGCCCAGACCACAGCAAAGGCCACCCTCTCTATGGCAGACCAACGCTTTTCTCTAGGGGTCAACCTCCTACTAATAAAAGCAACAGGTTGATCCTGGCCCTCAGAATTAAGTTGTGAGAGGACTGCCCATACTCCTAATTCAGATGCATCAGTTTGGACATAGAATTTTTTAGAGTAACAAGGGCTTTTCAGGACAGGTGCAGAGCACATGGCCTGCTTCAGCTCCTCAAAAGCTTTCTGACAGTTTGCTGTCCATAATACCTTTTTAGGCATTTTCTTGGATGTGAGGTCATTAAGAGGGGCTGCAATGGAGCCATAGTTCTTAATGAACCTCCTGTAATACCCAGTGAGGCCTAGGAAGGCTCTTACCTGAGTCTGAGTGGTATGGGGAACCCAATCAATAATTGTTTGGATTTTCCCCTGTAGTGGTGCAATCTGTTCCCCACCAACAAGGTGTCCCAGATAAACCACCTTACCCTGCCCTATCTGGCACTTTGAAGCCTTGATAGTGAGGCCTGCCTTTTGCAGGGCCTCCAAAACTTTCCATAGGTGGACCAGGTGATCATCCCAGCTGGAGCTAAAGACAGCTATATCGTCCAAATATGCTGCACTGAAAGCCTCCAGCCCTTGCAGGACTGTGTTCACCAACCTTTGAAAAGTGGCAGGTGCATTTTTCAAACCAAAGGGCATTACTGTAAATTGGTAATGTCCTCCAATGGTTGAAAATGCAGTTTTAGGTTTAGCATCTTCTGACAATTTGATCTGCCAATACCCTGCAGTCAAATCAAAAGTGCTTAGATACTTGGCAGATGCCAGTGTATCTATGAGCCCATCTGCCCTGGGTATAGGGTGAGCATCAGTTTTGGTTACCAGGGTTGAGACCTTTGTAGTCTACACAAAACCGCATTTCCTTCTTTCCATCTTTGGAATGGGGTTTTGGTACAAGTACCACAGGAGAAGCCCATGGACTTTCAGAGTGCTCAACCACTCCTAGTTCTAACATTTTCTGTACCTCTTGCTTTATGCAGTCCCTGACATGGTCAGGCTGCCTATAGATCTTACTTTTGACAGGTAAACTGTCTCCAGTATCTATAGTGTGCTCACACCAAGAAGTGGTACCTGGCACAGTAGAGAAGAGTTCAGAGAATTGATCTAGGAGATTTATGCAATGGTCTTTCTGCTCAGCAGTAAGACAATCAGCCAAAACTACACCTTCCACAAGAGCATCTTGTTCTGTGGAAGAGAAGAGATCAGGTAGAGGATCACTGTCTTCCTCCTGTCCCTCATCAGTTGCCATGAGCAGGGTGAGATCAGCCCTGTCATAGTAGGGTTTCAGGCGGTTTACATGGACTACCCTAAGGGGACTCCTTGTAGTGCCTAAGTCAACTAAATAGGTGACTTCACCCTTTTTCTCAACAATTGTGTGTGGACCACTCCATTTATCTTGGATTGCTCTTGGGGCCACAGGCTCCAAGACCCACACTTTCTGCCCTGGTTGGTACTGAACCAAAACAGCCTTCTGATCATGCCATTGCTTCTGGAGATCTTGGCTGGCCTGAAGGTTTTTACTGGCCTTTTTCAAATACTCAGCCATTCTTGATGTGAGGCCAAGTACATAATCCACAATATCTTGCTTTGGAGCTTTTAAAGGTTGCTCCCAACCCTCCTTGACAAGTGTGAGTGGACCCCTAACAGAGTGTCCAAAAAGAAGTTCAAAGGGGCTGAAGCCCACTCCTTTCTGGGTTACCTCCCTGTGGGCAAAAAGGAGGCATGGTAACAGGATATCCCATCTCCTGCAGAGTTTTTCTGGGAGACCCATAATCATGCCTTTGAGAGATTTGTTAAATCTCTCCACCAGTCCATTTGTTTGTGGATGATAGGGTGTAGTGAATTTATAAGTTACAGCACACTCCTTCCACATGGCCTTTAAGTATGCAGACATGAAATTGCTTCCCCTGTCTGATACTACTTCCTTTGGGAAGCCCACCCTGGAAAATATTCCCAGGAGGGCCTTTGCCACTGCAGGAGCTGTAGTGGTCCTTAAAGGAATAGCTTCAGGATATCTTGTGGCATGGTCCACTACCACCAAGATAAACCTATTGCCTGAAGCAGTAGGAGGGTCAAGGGGGCCAACTATGTCAACCCATACCCTTTCAAAGGGAACCCCAACCACAGGCAGTGGAATAAGGGGTGCCGTTGGAGTGCCACCTGTCTTGCCACTGGTTTGACAGGTTTCACAGGACTTACAAAAATCTTTTGTGTCCTCAGACATTCTAGGTCAATGAAACAAGGGAACAAGTCTGTCCCAAGTTTTCATTTGTCCCAGATGCCCAGCTAGGGGAATGTCGTGGGCAAGAGTTAGGAGGAACTTTCTGTACTCCTGAGGAATCACTAATCTCCTGGCAGCTCCAGGTTTAGGATCCCTTGCCTCAGTGTACAAGAGATTGTCCTCCCAGTAAACTCTGTGAGAGTCACTGACATCCCCATTAGCCTGTTTGACAGCTTGCTGTCTTAGACCCTCTAATGTGGGACAGGTTTGCTGTGCCACACTCAGCTCCTCCCTGGCAGGCCCCCCTTCACCCAAAAGCTCAGCAGTATCTGCTTCCAGCTCCTCTGGTGTAGGTTCTGCACATGGAGGAAATTCTTCTTCCTCAGAAGTTGAATCCACTGTAGAGGGAGGGATAGTAAGAAGTGGTTTGCTTCTACTAGCCCTAGCTTTAGGGAGCACTTGGTCCATTGTTCCAGGATCCAAGCTTCCCTGTCCTTTTTGCTTTTTGGCCTGAGCTCTGGTTAAAGCAAAAATATGCCCTGGGATGCCCAGCATTGCTGCATGGGCCTCCAACTCCACATCTGACCAAGCTGATGTCTCCAAATCATTTCCTAGTAGACAGTCTACAGGTAAATCTGTGGCTACCACAACTTTCTTTGGACCAGTAACCCCCCCCCCAGTTGAGATTAACAACAGCCATGGGGTGGCTAAGTGTGTTGTTGTGAGCATCGGTTACTTGGTACTGGTGACCAAGTAGGTGTTGTTCAGGGTGGACCAGTTTCTCTATGACCATAGTCACACTGGCACCAGTGTCCCTGTAGGCCTGAACCTCAACACCGTTTATTAGGGGTAGCTGCTTGTACTTATCCATATTAAGGGGACAAGCAACTAAGGTGGCTAAATCAATAGCCCCCTCAGAGACTAACACAGCCTCTGTGGCCTCCCTAACAAGGCCAACCCCAACTAAGTTACCAATAGTGAGCCCAGCTACTCCCTTGGATTGGCTATTAGTAGGTTTGCTCCCACCACCACTGCTATTAGTAGGGACACTAGGTGTAGCAGTAGGGGTTGTAGTGGTAGGAGGCTTGGTGCTTTTCTTTGGACAACTGGGATCTGTTGTCCAATGGCTTTTTACTTTACATAAATAGCACCATGGTTTCTTTTCTTTGTTTTGATTAAAGGAGGATTTGGACCCACCATCCCCACCAGAGTGTTTTTGTGGGCCTGATGAAGACTCATTTTTAGATTTGTCCCCACCCTTGTCAGAAGACTTACCATCCTTCTTTTTGTTGCCATCTTTGTCACCCCCTGTATGAACTTTTCTGTTCACCCTTGTTCTGACCCATTTGTCTGCCTTCTTTCCCAATTCTTGGGGAGAGTTCAGATCAGAGTCCACCAAGTACTGGTGCAACAAATCAGACACACAATTATTAAGAATATGCTCTCTCAGGATCAAGTTATACAGGCTTTCAAAATCAGTAACTTTACTGCCATTTAACAACCCCTCCAAGGCCTTCACTGAATGGTCAATGAAATCAACCCAGTCTTGTGAAGACTCCTTTTTGGTCTCTCTGAACTTTATCCTGTACTGTTCAGTGGTTAAGCCATAACCATCCAGGAGTGCATTCTTAAGAACTGTAAACATATTCGCTCACTTTCTTTCACAGTAAGGAGCCTATCCCTACCTTTTCCACTAAATGATAGCCATAGGATAGCAGTCCACTGCCTTTGAGGGACATCCTGTACAACACAGGCCCTCTCAAGTGCAGCAAACCACTTGTTAATGTCATCCCCCTCCTTATAAGGGGGAACTATCTTATACAGATTCCTGGAATCATGCTCTTTTGCAGGATGACTATGGGGAATACTGCTGCTGCCACCATGGGTTTCTAAACCCAACTTCTGTCTTTCCTTCTCTAGTTTTAAAGACTGTCTATCCAAATCCAGCTGTTGCTTTTTAAGCTTCAGTCTGGTTTGTTCCACCCTCAATTTATTGAGTTCCCTTTCTAACAATCTGTCATCAGGGTTGGTGGGAGGGACATTCCTAGATACAGAGGTATGATGGGAATGAACAGAAGGAGACCTGTCCCTTACAGAGGGCACCCTAACAGCTTGGCTGACAGTGTAATGTGAGAGCACATCATCTGTATGATGTGACTCCACCTCAGTACCAACTATGCTAGACTGTCTTGTAATGGAAAGGCTAAGAAGTTTCTTTCCTGAACCTTTTCCTGGGGGAGTCCCTGGATCAGATTGGGAACCATTAGCTACTTTTTCAACAAATGGGGCACTTTTAGCCTTATCTTGTTCTCTAAGCATGTTAAGTAACAAATCTAAGGAAGGATTCTTCCCTACACTCAAACCTCTCTCTATGCAGAGACTCCTTGCTCCTTTCCAGCTAAGGTGATCATATGCAAGTTTGGACAGATGAACATTTTGGCCTGTGCCAGACATTTTTAGAGAGTGTTAAAGTGATAGTAAAAGATAAAAAGTTTGTCAGAGCTTTTAGAAAGACAGAGAAAAAAACTTTTTAAACTTATTAGAACTTTTTAGAAAGTTAGAAGTACTTTTCAGCACTTAGAAAAGAGTGAAAAGAGGAAATGCTAAACTTTTTGGCTATGTATATATACACTGAACTTGTTTTGTACATTTTTCTCTAATGAAAAGTACAATGACAAGAGTGGTAAGTAGTCTCAAAGCACTTATCCCACCGCTGCACAACCAATGTAGGAGGCTGGACTGGCTTGTAGTGAGTACCTAGGGGTACTTGCACCAGGCCCAGTTATCCCTTATTAGTGTATAGGGTGTCTAGCAGCTTAGGCTGATAGATAATGGTAGCTTAGCAGAGCAGCTTAGGCTGAACTAGGAGACGTGTGAAGCTACTACAGTACCACAAGTGTCACTTGCACAATATCATAAGAAAACAAAATACACAGTTATACTAAAAATAAAGGTACTTTATTTTTATGACAATATGCCAAAGTATCTTAGAGTGTACCCTCAGTGATAGGATAGGAAATATACACAAGATATATATACACAATAGCAAAAATATGCAGTATAGTCTTAGAAAACAGTGCAAACAATGTATAGTTACAATAGGATGCAATGGGGACAAATAGGGATAGGGGCAACACAAACCATATACTCCAAAAGTGGAATGCGAACCACGAATGGACCCCAAACCTATGTGACCTTGTAGAGGGTCGCTGGGACAATTAGAAAATAGTGAGAGTTAGAAAAATAACCCTCCCCAAGACCCTGAAAAGTGAGTGCAAAGTGCACTAAAGTTCCCCTAAGGATAAAGAAGTTGTGTTAGAGGAATAATGCAGGAAAGACACAAACCAACAATGCAACAACGATGGATTTCCAATCTAGGGTACCTGTGGAAGAAGGGGACCAAGTCCAAAAGTCACAAGCAAGTCGGAGATGGGCATATGCCCAGGAAATGCCAGCTGTGGATGCAAAGAAGCTTCTACTGGACAGAAGAAGCTGAGGTTTCTGCAGGAACGAAAAGGGCTAGAGACTTCCCCTTTGGTGGACAGATCCATCTCGCCGTGGAGAGTCGTGCAGAAGTGTTTTCCCGCCGAAAGAACGCCAACAAGCCTTGCTAGCTGCAAATCGTGCAGTTAGCGTTTTTGGATGATGCTGTGGCCCAGGAGGGACAAGGAGGTCGCAAATTGGACCAGGAGGTAGAGGGGACGTAGAGCAAACAAGGAGCCCTCTTAGCAGCAGGTAGCACCCGGAGAAGTGCCAGAAACAGGCACTACGAGGATGCGTGAAACGGTGCTCACTCGAAGTTACACAAAGGAGTCCCACGTTGCCGGAGACCAACTTAGAAAGTCGTGCAATGCAGGTTAGAGTGCCGTGGACCCGGGCTTGGCTGTGCACAAAGGATTTCCACCGGAAGTGCACAGGGGCCGGAGTAGCTGCAAAAGTCACGGTTCCCAGCAATGCAGTCTAGCGAGGTGAGGCAAGGACTTACCTCCACCAAACTTGGACTGAAGAGTCACTGGACTGTGCGGGTCACTTGGACAGAGTTGCTGGGTTCGAGGGACCTCGCTCGTCGTGCTGAGAGGAGACCCAAGGGACCGGTAATGCAGCTTTTTGGTGCCTGCGGTTGCAGGGGGAAGATTCCGTCGACCCGCAGGAGATTTTTTCGGAGCTTCTAGTGCAGAGAGGAGGCAGACTACCCCCACAGCATGCACCACCAGGAAAACAGTCGAGAAGGCGGCAAGATCAGCGTTACAGAGTTGCAGTAGTCGTCTTTGCTACTATGTTGCAGGTTTGCAGGCTTCCAGCGCGGTCAGCAGTCGATTCCTTGGCAGAAGGTGAAGAGAGAGATGCAGAGGAACTCGGATGAGCTCTTGCATTCGTTATCTAAAGTTTCCCCAGAGACAGAGACCCTAAATAGCCAGAAAAGAGGGTTTGGCTACTTAGGAGAGAGGATAGGCTAGCAACGCCTGAAGGAGCCTATCAGAAGGAGTCTCTGACGTCACCTGGTGGCACTGGCCACTCAGACCAGTCCAGTGTGCCAGCAGCACCTCTGTTTCCAAGATGGCAGAGGTCTGGAGCACACTGGAGGAGCTCTGGACACCTCCCAGGGGAGGTGCAGGTCAGGGGAGTGGTCACTCCCCTTTCCTTTGTCCAGTTTCGCACCAGAGCAGGGCTAAGGGGTCCCCTGAACCGGTGTAGACTGGCTTATGCAGAATTGGGCACATCTGTGCCCAAGAAAGCATTTCCAGAGGCTGGGGGAGGCTACTCCTCCCCTGCCTTCACACCATTTTCCAAAGGGAGAGGGTGTAACACCCTCTCTCAGAGGAATTCCTTTGTTCTGCCATCCTGGGACAAGCCTGGCTTGACCCCAGAAGGGCAGAAACCTGTCTGAGGGGTTGGCAGCAGCAGCAGCTGCAGTGAAACCCCAGGAAAGGCAGTTTGGCAGTACCAGGGTCTGTGCTACAGACCACTGGGATCATGGGATTGTGCCAACTATGCCAGGATGGCATAGAGGGGGCAATTCCATGATCATAGGCATGTTACATGGCCATATTCGGAGTTACCATTGTGAAGCTACATATAGGTAGTGACCTATATGTAGTGCACGCGTGTAATGGTGTCCCCGCACTCACAAAGTTCGGGGAATTGGCCATGAACAATGTGGGGGCACCTTGGCTAGTGCCAGGGTGCCCTCACACTAAGTAACTTTGCACCTAACCTTTACCAGGTAAAGGTTAGACATATAGGTGACTTATAAGTTACTTAAGTGCAGTGTAAAATGGCTGTGAAATAACGTGGACGTTATTTCACTCAGGCTGCAGTGGCAGGCCTGTGTAAGAATTGTCAGAGCTCCCTATGGGTGGCAAAAAATATGCTGCAGCCCATAGGGATCTCCTGGAACCCCAATACCCTGGGTACCTCAGTACCATATACTAGGGAATTATAAGGGTGTTCCAGTAAGCCAATGTAAATTGGTCAAATTGGTCACTAGCCTGTTAGTGACAATTTGAAAGTAATGAGAGAGCATAACCACTGAGGTTCTGATTAGCAGAGCCTCAGTGAGACAGTTAGTCACTACACAGGTAACACATTCAGGCACACTTATGAGCACTGGGGCCCTGGTGCACAGGGTCCCAGTGACACATACAACTAAAACAACATATATACAGTGAAAAATGGGGGTAACATGCCAGGCAAGATGGTACTTTCCTACAATCACCGGTCCCCTGGGTCTCCTTTCAGCACGACGAGCGAGGTCCCTTGAATCCAGCAACTCTGTCCAAGTGACTCCCACAGTCCAGTGACTCTTCAGTCCAAGTTTGGTGAAGGTAAGTCCTACGCCAGACTGCATTGCTGGGAACTGCGACTTTTGCAGCTGCTCCGGCCTCCGTGCACTTCCGGTGGAAATCCTTCGTGCACAGTCCAGCCTGGGTCCACGGCACTCTAACCTGCATTGCACGACCTCCTAAGTTGTTCTCCGGCGATGTGGGACTTCTTTGTGCGACTTCGGGTGAGCACCATTTCACGCATCCTCGTAGTGCCTGTTTCTGGCACTTCTGCGGGTGCTGCCTGCTGCTGAGAGGGCTCCTTGTCTTCCTCGACGCCCCCTCTGTCCCCTGATGCAATTGGCGACATCCTGGTCCCTCCTGGGCTACAGCAGCATCCAAAAACACTAACCGCACGATTTGCAGCTAGCAAGGCTTGTTGGCGGTCTTTCGGCGGGAAAACACTTCTGCACGACTCTCCACGGCGTGAGGGATCCGTCCTCTAAAGGGGAAGTCTCTAGCCCTTGTAGTTCCTGCAGAAACCTAAGCTTCTACTGCCCAGTAGCAGCTTCTTTGCACCCACAGCTGGCATTTCCTGGGCATCTGCCCATCTCCGACTTGCTTGTGACTTTTGACTTGGTCCCCTTGTTCCACAGGTACCCACGACTGGAAATCCATTGTTGTTGCATTGTTGGTTTGTGTCTTTCCTGCAGAATTCCCCTATCACGACTTCTATGTCCTTTGGGGAACTTTAGTGCACTTTGCACTCACTTTTCAGGGTCTTGGGGTGGGCTATTTTTCTAACCCTTACTATTTTCTAATAGTCCCAGCGACCCTCTACAAGGTCACATAGGTTTGGGGTCCATTCGTGGTTCGCATTCCACTTTTGGAGTATATGGTTTGTGTTGCCCCTATCCCTATGTGTCCCCATTGCATCCTATTGTAACTATACATTGTTTGCACTGTTTTCTAATACTATTACTGCATATTTTGGTATTGTGTACATATATCTTGTGTATATTTGCTATCCTCATACTGAGGGTACTCACTGAGATACTTTTGGCATATTGTCATAAAAATAAAGTACCTTTATTTTTAGTATATCTGTGTATTGTGTTTTCTTATGATATTGTGCATATGACACTAGTGGTACTGTAGGAGCTTCACTCGTCTCCTGGTTCAGCCTAAGCTGCTCTGTTAAGCTACCATTATCTATCAGCCTATGCTGCTAGACACCCTATACACTAATAAGGGATAACTGGGTCTGGTGCATGGTGCAAGTACCCCTTGGTACTCACTACAAGCCAGTCCAGCCTCCTACATTGGTTGTGCAGCGGAGGGAGAAGTGCTTTGAGACTACTTACCACTTTTGTCATTGTACTTTTCATAAGAGAAAAATATACAAAACAAGTTCAGTGTATGTACACCTAACCAAAAAGTTTTGCATCTCTTTTCTCACCTCTTTTCTAAAGTGCTGAAAAGTACCTCTAAACTTTCTAAAAAGTTCTAATAAGTTTAAAAAGTTTTTTTCTCTGTCTTTCTAAAAGTTCTGAATTTTTTTCTCTTTTTCTATCACTTAAACTCTTTCTAAAAATGTCTGGCACAGGCCAAACTGTTGATCTGTCCAAACTTGCTTATGATCACCTTAGCTGGAAAGGAGCAAGGAGTCTCTGCATAGAGAGAGGTTTGAGTGTAGGGAAGAATCCTTCCTTGGAATTATTGCTTAACATGCTTAGAGAACAAGATAAGGCCAAAAGGGCCCCATCTGTTGAAAAAGTAGCTAGTGGTTCCCAATCTGATCCTGGGACTCCCCTAGGAAAAGATTCAGGAAAGAAACGTCATAGCCTGCCCATTACTAGACAGTCTAGCATAGTTGGTACTGAGGTTGAGTCACACCATACAGATAGTGTTGTCTCACATCATAGCAAGAGCATTCATTCTCACCACAGTAGAAGTGATGTTTCTGTTAACCAAGCTGTTAGGGTGCCTTCTGTAAGGGACAGGTCTCCTTCTGTCCATTCTCACCACACTTCTGTGTCAAGGAATGTCCCTCCCACCCACCCTGATGACAGATTGTTAGAAAGAGGGCTCAATAGATTGAGAGTGGAACAAACCAGACTGAAGCTCAAGAAGCAACAGCTGGATTTGGATAGACAGTCCTTAGAAGTAGAGAAGGAAAGACAGAAGTTGGGTTTTGAAACCCATGGTGGCAGCAGCAGTATTCCCAATAGTCATCCTGCAAAAGGGCATGATTCTAGGAATCTGCACAAGATAGTTCACCTTATAAGGAGGGGGATGACATTAACAAGTGGTTTGCTGCACTTGAGAGGGCCTGTGTTGTACAGGATGTCCCTCAAAGGCAGTGGGCTGCTATCCTATGGCTATCATTTAATGGAAAGGGTAGGGATAGGCTCCTTACTGTGAAAGAAAGTGATGCCAATAATTTTAAAGTTCTTAGGAATGCACTCCTGGATGGTTATGGCTTAACCACTGAACAATACAGGATAAAGTTCAGAGAGACCAAAAAGGAGTCTTCACAAGACTGGGTTGATTTCATTGACCATTCAGTGAAGGCCTTGGAGGGGTGGTTACATGGCAGTAAAGTTACTGATTATGACAGCCTGTATAAATTGATCCTGAGAGAGCATATACTTAATAATTGTGTGTCTGATTTGGTGCACCAGTACCTGGTAGACTCTGATCTGACCTCTCCCCAAGAATTGGGAAAGAAGGCAGACAAATGGGTCAGAACAAGGGTGAACAGAAAAGTTCATACAGGGGGTGACAAAGATGGCAATAAGAAGAAAGATGGTGAAAAATCTCAAGATAAGCATAGGGATAAGGGTAAAACCAAAGATCCCACTTCAAATCTTAAACACTCTTCAGAGGGTGGGGATAAAACAAATTCTTCTTCTTCTTCTCAACCTGCACACATTAAAAAGCCTTGGTGCTTTGTGTGTAAAAACAGGCCATAGGCCAGGGGATAAGTCCTGTCCAGGTAAACCCCCTGAGCCTACCACCACTAATACATCAAGCTCTAGTGCCCCTAGCAGTAGTGGTACTAGTGGTGGGGGGACTGCTGGCAACAGTCAAGTTAAGGGTGTAGTTGGGTTCACTTATGGGTCCATAATAGAAACCGGGGTAGTCAGTCCCAAGACAGTTTCTGTCACACCTAGTGGCATTGGCCTTGCCACACTGGCTGCTTGTCCCCTTACAATGGATAAGTACAGGCAGACAGTTTCAATAAATGGTGTTGAGGCCTTGGCCTACAGGGACACAGGTGCCAGTATCACTTTGGTGACTGAAAACCTAGTGGCTCCTGAACAACACATCATTGGACAACAGTATAAAATGATTGATGTCCATAACTCCACTAAGTTCCTTCCCTTAGCTATAATTCAGTTTAGTTGGGGTGGAGTTACTGGCCTTAAGCAGGTGGTGGTATCACCTAGCTTACCTGTAGACTGTCTCTTAGGTAATGACCTAGAGGCCTCAGGTTGGGCTGATGTAGAGTTTTATGCCCATGCTGCCATGCTGGGCATCCCAGATGAATTGTTCCCTCTCGTTTCTACTGAAATGAAAAAGCAAAGGAGAGAAGGCCTGAAAACTCAGGATCCTTCTCCAACAACAGGTAAACAGGGTATCACAGTATCCCCTAACCACCCTGCCAATCAGGATATCATTCCTGTGGTGGGAGAAACCTCTCCTGGGGTGGCACCTGTTCCAAGGGAAGCATCAGCTGGCAAAGCTGTACTCCCTGAGGTAGAAGTACCTCTCTGTGGGATAACTAACATTGGTGAGAAAAAGAGCACCATTTTAGTTAACATGGAGTATCCCTCCAACCCTCCCAGAGAAACTTTAGTGCAGAAACTCTGCACTGCCTCACAACACTTAGGACAGCATCCCTGCCCTAGTGTGGAGCTCATAGGACAGCATCCCTGCCCTGCTCCAACTCAAGAGAAACAGCATCCCTGTTCTCTCTTCCAGCCATATGGACAAAGTTTTTGCCCAGCTATGGCTTTTCTGAGACAGCATCCCTGTCTGGCATTTCCATCACTACAAATAGGTTCAGGGGACAATTCCCACTGCTCTAAACTAAAACTTACTGTAGGAGGCTGGACTGGCTTGTAGTGAGTACCAAGGGGTACTTGCACCTTGCACCAGGCCCAGTTATCCCTTATTAGTGTTTAGGGTGTCTAGCAGCTTAGGCTGATAGATAATGGTAGCTTAGCAGAGCAGCTTAGGCTGAACTAGGAGACGTGTGAAGCTACTACAGTACCACTTAGTGTCATATGCACAATATCATAAGAAAACACCATACACAGTTATACTAAAAATAAAGGTACTTTATTTTTATGACAATATGCCAAAGTATCTTAGAGTGTACCCTCAGTGAGAGGATAGGAAATATACACAAGATATATATACACAATAGCAAAAATATGCAGTATAGTCTTAGAAAACAGTGCAAACAATGTATAGTTACAATAGGATGCAATGGGGAAACATAGGGATAGGGGCAACACAAACCATATACTCCAAAAGTGGAATGCGAACCACGAATGGACCCCAAACCTATGTGACCTTGTAGAGGGTCGCTGGGACTATTAGAAAATAGTGAGAGTTAGAAAAATAACCCTCCCCAAGACCCTGAAAAGTGAGTGCAAAGTGCACCAAAGTTCCCCTAAGGACAAAATAGTCGTGTTAGAGGGAAAATGCAAGGAAAACACAAATCAGCAATGCAACAACGATGGATTCCTGACTGAGGGTACCTGTGGAACAAGGGGACCAAGTCCAAAAGTCACAAGCAGCTCGGAGATGGGCAGATGCCCAAGAAATGCCAGCGGTTGGTGCAAAGAAGCTCTTACTAGGCTGAAGAACTGTGAATACTGCAGGAACGACAAGGGCTAGAGACTTCCCCTTTGGAGGATGGATCCCCCACGCCTTG
Organism: Pleurodeles waltl; assembly: GCF_031143425.1. NCBI lineage: Eukaryota > Metazoa > Chordata > Amphibia > Caudata > Salamandridae > Pleurodeles > Pleurodeles waltl. The sequence continues at coordinate 622,953,440 of NC_090446.1, forward strand.
GAGAGTCGTGCAGAAGTGTTTTCCCGCCGGATGGACGCCAACAAGCCTTGCTACACGCAAATCGTGCGATTGGCGTTTTTGGACGCTGCTGGGGCCCAGGAGGGACCAGAAGGTCGCAAATTGGACCTGCAGAGAGAGGGGACGTCGAGCAAGACAAAGAGCCCTCACTAAAGCAGGTAGTACCCGGAGAAGTGCCAGAAACAGGCACTACGAGGATGCGTGAAACGGTGCTCGCCGAAGTTGCACAAAGGAGTCCCACGTCGCCGGAGACCAACTTAGAAAGTCGTGCAATGCAGGTTAGAGTGCCGTGGACCCAGGCTTGGCTGTGCACGAAGGATTTCCGCCGGAAGTGCACAGGGGCCGGAGTAGCTTGCAAAGTCGCGGTTCCCAGCAATGCAGCCCAGCGAGGTGAGGCAAGGACTTACCTCCACCAAACTTGGGCTGAAGAGTCACTGGACTGTGGGGGTCACTTGGACGGTGTTGCTGGATTCGAGGGACCTCGCTCGTCGTGCTGAGAGGAGACCCAAGGGACCGGTAATGCAGCTTTTTGGTGCCTGCGGTTGCAGGGGGAAGATTCCGTCGACCCACGGGAGATTTCTTCGGAGCTTCTGGTGCAGAGAGGAGGCAGACTACCCCCACAGCATGCACAAGCAGGAAAACAGTCGAGAAGGCGGCAGGATCAGCGTTACAGAGTTGCAGTAGTCGTCTTTGCTACTATGTTGCAGGTTTGCAGGCTTCCAGCGCGGTCAGCGGTCGATTCCTTATCAGAAGGTGAAGAGGGAGATGCAGAGGAACTCGGCTGAGCTCATGCATTCGTTATCTAAAGTTTCCCCAGAGACAGAGACCCTAAATAGCCAGAAAAGAGGGTTTGGCTACCTAGGAGAGAGGAAAGGCTGCTAACACCTGAAGGAGCCTATCAGCAGGAGTCTCTGACGTCACCTGGTGGCACTGGCCACTCAGAGCAGTCCAGTGTGCCAGCAGCACCTCTGTTTCCAAGATGGCAGAGGTCTGGAGCACACTGGAGGAGCTCTGGACACCTCCCAGGGGAGGTGCAGGTCAGGGGAGTGGTCACTCCCCTTTCCTTTGTCCAGTTTCGCGCCAGAGCAGGGGCTAAGGGGTCCCTGAACCGGTGTAGACTGGCTTATGCAGAATTGGGCACATCTGTGCCCAACAAAGCATTTCCAGAGGCTGGGGGAGGCTACTCCTCCCCTGCCTTCACACCATTTTCCAAAGGGAGAGGGTGTCACACCCTCTCTCAGAGGAAGTTCTTTGTTCTGCCATCCTGGGCCAGGCCTGGCTGGACCCCAGGAGGGCAGCTGCCTGTCTGAGGGGTTGGCAGCAGCAGCTGCAGAGAAACCCCAGGAAGGGCAGTCTGGCAGTACCAGGGTCTGTGCTACAGACCACTGGGATCATGGAATTGTACCAACAATGCCAGGATGGCATAGAGGGGGCAATTCCATGATCATAGACATGTTACATGGCCATATTCGGATTTACCATGGTGAAGCTACATATAGGTAGTGACCTATATGTAGTGCACGCGTGTAATGGTGTCCCCGCACTCACAAAGTTCAGTGAATTGGCTCTGAACAATGTGGGGGCACCTTGGCTAGTGCCAGGGTGCCCTCACACTAAGTAACTTTGCACCTAACCTTTACCAGGTAAAGGTTAGACATATAGGTGACTTATAAGTTACTTAAGTGCAGTGTAAAATGGCTGTGAAATAACGTGGACGTTATTTCACTCAGGCTGCAGTGGCAGGCCTGTGTAAGAATTGTCAGAGCTCCCTATGGGTGGCAAAAGAAATGCTGCAGCCCATAGGGATCTCCTGGAACCCCAATACCCTGGGTACCTCAGTACCATATACTAGGGAATTATAAGGGTGTTCCAGTAAGCCAATGTAAATTGGTAAAAATGGTCACTAGCCTGTCAGTGACAATTTGGAAAGAAATGAGAGAGCATAACCACTGAGGTTCTGATTAGCAGAGCCTCAGTGAGACAGTTAGTCACTACACAGGTAACACATTCAGGCACACTTATGAGCACTGGGGCCCTGGGTTACCAGGGTCCCAGTGACATATACAACTAAAACAACATATATACAGTGAAAAATGGGGGTAACATGCCAGGCAAGATGGTACTTTCCTACACAACCCCCCCCCAAACGAAGGACAATAAGACTAGCCATTACCTGATGAGTCTTCATTGTCTAAGTGGAAATATCTGGAGAGTCCATCTGCATTGGAGTGGCTACTCCCAGGTCTATGTTCCACTGTATAGTCCATTCCCTGTAGGGATATGGACCACCTCAACAATTTAGGATTTTCACCTTTCATTTGTTTTAGCCAAAGTAGAGGTTTGTGGTCTGTCTGAACAATGAAGTGAGTGCCAAACAGGTATGGCCTCAACTTCTTCAGAGCCCAGACCACAGCAAAGGCCTCCCTCTCAATGGCAGACCAACGCTTTTCTCTAGGGGTCAACCTTCTACTAATAAAAGCAACAGGTTGATCCTGGCCCTCAGAATTAAGTTGTGATAGGACTGCCCCTACTCCTAATTCAGATGCATCAGTTTGGACATAGAATTTTTTAGAGTAACAAGGGCTTTTCAGGACAGGTGCAGAGCACATGGCCTGCTTCAGCTCCTCAAAAGCTTTCTGACAGTTTGCTGTCCATAATACCTTTTTAGGCATTTTCTTGGATGTGAGGTCATTAAGAGGGGCTGCAATGGAGCCATAGTTCTTAATGAACCTCCTGTAATACCCAGTGAGGCCTAGGAAGGCTCTCACCTGAGTCTGAGTGGTAGGGGGAACCCAATCAATAATAGTTTGGATTTTCCCCTGAAGTGGTGCAATCTGTTCCCCACCAACAAGGTGTCCCAGATAAACCACCTTACCCTGCCCTATCTGGCACTTTGAAGCCTTGATAGTGAGGCCTGCCTTTTGCAGGGCCTCCAAAACTTTCCATAGGTGGACCAGGTGATCATCCCAGCTGGAGCTAAAGACAGCTATATCGTCCAAATATGCTGCACTGAAAGCTTCCAGCCCTTGCAGGACTGTGTTCACCAACCTCTGAAAAGTGGCAGGTGCATTTTTCAAACCAAAAGGCATTACAGTAAACTGGTAATGTCCTCCAATGGTAGAAAATGCAGTCTTAGGTTTAGCATCTTCTGACAATTTGATCTGCCAATACCCTGCAGTCAAATCAAAAGTGCTTAGATACTTGGCAGATGCCAGTGTATCTATAAGCTCATCTGCCCTGGGTATAGGGTGAGCATCAGTTTTGGTTACCAAGTTGAGACCTCTATAGTCTACACAAAACCTCATTTCCTTCTTTCCATCTTTAGAATTGGGTTTTGGTACCAGTACCACAGGGGAAGCCCATGGACTGTCAGAGTGCTCAACCACTCCTAGTTCCAACATTTTCTGAACTTCTTGCTTTATGCAGTCCCTGACATGGTCAGGCTGCCTATAGATCTTACTTTTGACAGGTAAACTGTCTCCAGTATCTATAGTGTGCTCACACCAAGAAGTGGTGCCTGGCACAATGGAGAAGAGTTCTGAAAATTGTCCTAGGAGATTTATGCAATTATCTTTGTGCTCAGCAGTAAGACAATCAGCCAAAACTACACCTTCCACAAGAGCATCTTGTTCTGTGGAAGAGAAGAGATCAGGTAGAGGATCACTGTCTTCTTCCTGTCCCTCATCTGTTGCCATGAGCAGGGTGAGATCAGCCCTGTCATAGTAGGGTTTCAGGCGGTTGACATGGAGCACCCTAAGGGGACTCCTGGCAGTGCCTAAGTCAACCAAGTAGGTGACTTCACCCTTCTTTTCAACAATTGTGTGGGGTCCACTCCATTTATCTTGGAGTGCTCTTGGGGCCACAGGCTCCAAGACCCACACTTTCTGCCCTGGTTGGTACTGAACCAAAACAGCCTTCTGAACATGCCATTGCTTCTGGAGCTCTTGGCTGGCCTGAAGGTTTTTACTGGCCTTTTTCATGTACTCAGCCATCCTTGATCTGAGGCCAAGTACATAATCCACAATATCCTGCTTAGGAGCTTTTAAAGGTTGTTCCCAACCCTCCTTTACAAGTGTGAGTGGACCCCTAACAGGGTGTCCAAAAAGAAGTTCAAATGTGCTGAAGCCCACTCCTTTCTGGGGTACCTCCCTGTAGGCAAAAAGGAGGCATGGTAGAAGGATATCCCATCTCCTGCGGAGTTTTTCAGGGAGTCCCATAATCATGCCTTTGAGAGTTTTATTAAATCTCTCCACCAGTCCATTTGTTTGTGGATGATAGGGTGTTGTGAACTTGTAAGTTACACCACACTCCTTCCACATGGCCTTTAAGTATGCAGACATGAAATTGCTTCCTCTGTCTGATACTACTTCCTTTGGGAAGCCCACCCTGGAAAATATTCCCAGGAGGGCCTTTGCCACTGCAGGAGCTGTAGTGGTCCTTAAAGGAATAGCTTCAGGATATCTTGTGGCATGGTCCACTACCACTAAGATAAACCTATTGCCTGAAGCAGTAGGAGGGTCAAGGGGGCCAACTATGTCAACCCCTACCCTTTCAAAGGGAACCCCAACCACAGGCAGTGGGATAAGGGGTGCCTTTGGAGTGCCACCTGTCTTGCCACTGGCTTGACAGGTTTCACAGGACTTACAAAATTCTTTTGTGTCCTCAGACATCCTAGGCCAATGAAACAGTGGTACCAATCTGTCCCAAGTTTTCATTTGACCCAGGTGCCCAGCTAAGGGAATGTCATGTGCCAGTGTTAGGAGGAACTTTCTGTACTCCTGAGGAATCACTAATCTCCTGGCAGCTCCAGGTTTAGGATCCCTATGCTCAGTGTACAAGAGGTTGTCCTCCCAGTAAACTCTGTGAGAGTCACTGACATCCCCATTAGCCTGTTTGACAGCTTGCTGTCTGAGACCCTCTAATGTGGGACAGGTTTGCTGTGCCACACTCAGCTCCTCTCTGGCAGGCCCCCCTTCACCCAAAAGCTCAGCAGTGTCTGCTTCCAGCTCCTCTGGTGTAGGTTCTGCACAGGGAGGGAATTCTTCTTCCTCAGAAGTAGAATCCACTGTAGAGGGAGGGATAGTAGGAAGTGGTTTGCTTCTACTAGCCCTAGCTTTAGGGAGCACTTGGTCCATTGTTCCAGGATCCAAGCTTCCCTGTCCTTTTTGCTTTTTGGCCTGAGCCCTTGTCAAAGCAAAAATATGCCCTGGGATGCCCAGCATTGCTGCATGGGCCTCCAACTCCACATCTGACCAAGCTGATGTCTCCAAATCGTTCCCTAATAGACAGTCTACAGGTAAATCTGAAGCTACCACAACTTTCTTTGGACCAGATACCCCCCCCCAGTTGAGATTTACAACAGCCATGGGGTGGCTTTGTGTTATGTTGTGAGCATCGGTTACTTGGTACTGGTGTCCAAGTATGTGTTGTTCAGGGTGCACCAGTTTCTCAATCACCATTGTGACACTGGCACCTGTGTCCCTGTAGGCCTGGACCTCAACACCATTTATTAGGGTTAGTTGCTTGTACTTCTCCAAGTTATGGGGGCAAGCAACCAAAGTGGCTAAGTCAATAGCCCCTTCAGAGACTAAAGTAGCCTCTGTGGTCTCCCTAATCAGACCAACCCCAACTAAATTACCAAAAGTGAGCCCAGCTACTCCCTTGGATTGGCTATTAGTAGGTTTGCTCCCACCACCACTGCTATTAGTAGGGACACTAGGTGTAGCAGTAGGGGTTGTAGTGGTAGGAGCTGTGGTGCCTTTCTTTGGACAACTGGGATCTGTTGTCCAATGGCCTTTTATTTTACATAAATAGCACCATGGTTTCTTTTCCTTGTTCTGATTAAAGGAGGATTTGGGCCCACCACCCCCACCAGAGTGTTTTTGTGGGCCTGATGAAGACTCATTTTTAGATTTGTCCCCACCCTTGTCAGAAGACTTACCATCCTTCTTTTTGTTGCCATCTTTGTCTCCCCCTGTATGAACTTTTCTGTTCACTCTTGTTCTGACCCATTTGTCTGCCTTCTTTCCCAATTCTTGGGGAGAGGTCAGATCAGAGTCCACCAAGTACTGGTGCAACAAATCAGACACACAATTATTAAGAATATGCTCTCTCAGGATCAAGTTATACAGGCTGTCATAATCAGTAACTTTACTGCCATGGAACCACCCCTCCAAGGCCTTCACTGCCTGGTCAATGAAATCAACCCAGTCTTGTGAAGACTCCTTTTTGGTATCTCTGAACTTTATCCTGTACTGTTCAGTGGTTAAGCCATAACCATCCAGGAGTGCATTCTTAAGAACTTGGAAATTGTTAGCATCATTTTCTTTTACAGTAAGGAGCCTATCCCTACCTTTTCCAGTAAATGATAGCCATAGGATAGCAGCCCACTGCTTTTGAGGGACATCCTGTACAGCACAGGCCCTCTCAAGTGCAGCAAACCACTTGTTAATGTCATCCCCCTCCTTGTAAGGGGGAACTATCTTGTGCAGATTCCTGGAATCATGCTCTTTTGCAGGATGACTATGGGGAATACTGCTGCTGCCACCATGGGTATCTAAACCCATCTTCTGTCTTTCCCTCTCTATTTCTAAAGACTGTCTATCCAAATCCAGCTGTTGCTTCTTGAGCTTCAGTCTGGTTTGCTCCACTCTCAATCTATTGAGCTCCCTTTCTAACAATCTGTCATCAGGGTGGGTGGGAGGGACATTTCTAGATACAGAGGTATGATGGGAATGAACAGAAGGAGACCTGTCCCTTACAAGGGGCACCCTAACAGCTTGGCTACCAGCATAATGTGAGAGCACATCATCAGTATGATGTGATTCAACCTCTGTACCAACTATGCTAGACTGTCTAGTAATGGGCAGGCTGAGAAGTTTCTTTCCTGAACCTTTTCCTGGGGGAGTCCCTGGATCAGATTGAGAACCATTAGCTACTTTTTCTACAGATTGGGCACTTATGGCCTTATCCTGTACTCTAAGCATATTAATTAACAGTTCTAAGGAAGGATTCTTCCCTACACTCAAACCTCTCTCTATGCAGAGACTCCTTGCTCCTTTCCAGCTAAGGTGATCATATGCAAGTTTGGACAGTTCAACTTTTTGGCCTGTGCCAGACATTTTTAGAGAGAGTTAAAGTGATAGACAAAGAGAAAAAAGTTTTCAGAACTTTTTGGAAAGACAGAAAAAACTTTTTAAACTTTTAAGAACTTTTTGAAAGTTTAGAAGTACTTTTCAGCACTTAGAAAAGAGTGAAAAGAGGAAATGCAAAACTTTTTGGCTATGTGTATATACACTGACCTTGTTTTGTATATTTTTCTCTTATGAAAAGTACAATGACAAGAGTGGTAAGTAGTCTCAAAGCACTTATCCCACCGCTGCACTACCAATGTAGGAGGCTGGACTGGCTTGTAGTGAGTACCAAGGGGTACTTGCACCTTGCACCAGGCCCAGTTATCCCTTATTAGTGTATAGGGTGTCTAGCAGCTTAGGCTGATAGATAATGGTAGCTTAGCAGAGCAGCTTAGGCTGAACTAGGAGACGTGTGAAGCTACTACAGTACCACTTAGTGTCATATGCACAATATCATAAGAAAACACCATACACAGTTATACTAAAAATAAAGGTACTTTATTTTTATGACAATATGCCAAAGTATCTTAGAGTGTACCCTCAGTGAGAGGATAGGAAATATACACAAGATATATATACACAATAGCAAAAATATGCAGTATAGTCTTAGAAAACAGTGCAAACAATGTATAGTTACAATAGGATGCAATGGGGAAACATAGGGATAGGGGCAACACAAACCATATACTCCAAAAGTGGAATGCGAACCACGAATGGACCCCAAACCTATGTGACCTTGTAGAGGGTCGCTGGGACTATTAGAAAATAGTGAGAGTTAGAAAAATAACCCTCCCCAAGACCCTGAAAAGTGAGTGCAAAGTGCACCAAAGTTCCCCTAAGGACAAAATAGTCGTGTTAGAGGGAAAATGCAAGGAAAACACAAATCAGCAATGCAACAACGATGGATTCCTGACTGAGGGTACCTGTGGAACAAGGGGACCAAGTCCAAAAGTCACAAGCAGCTCGGAGATGGGCAGATGCCCAAGAAATGCCAGCGGTTGGTGCAAAGAAGCTCTTACTAGGCTGAAGAACTGTGAATACTGCAGGAACGACAAGGGCTAGAGACTTCCCCTTCGGAGGATGGATCCCCCACGCCTTGGAGAGTCGTGCAGAAGTGTTTCCCGCCGGATGGACGCCAACAAGCCTTGCTACACGCAAATCGTGCGTTTGGCGTTTTTGGACGCTGCTGGGGCCCAGGAGGGACCAGAAGGTCGCAAATTGGACCTGCAGAGAGAGGGGACGTCGAGCAAGACAAAGAGCCCTCACTGAAGCAGGTAGCACCCGGAGAAGTGCCAGAAACAGGCACTACGAGGATGCGTGAAATGGTGCTTGCCGAAGTTGCACAAAGGAGTCCCACGTCGCCGGAGACCAACTTAGAAAGTCGTGCAATGCAGGTTAGAGTGCCGTGGACCCAGGCTTGGCTGTGCACGAAGGATTTCCGCCGGAAGTGCACAGGGGCCGGAGTAGCTTGCAAAGTCGCGGTTCCCAGCAATGCAGCCCAGCGAGGTGAGGCAAGGACTTACCTCAACCAAACTTGGGCTGAAGAGTCACTGGACTGTGGGGGTCACTTGGACGGTGTTGCTGGATTCGAGGGACCTCGCTCGTCGTGCTGAGAGGAGACCCAAGGGACCGGTAATGCAGCTTTTTGGTGCCTGCCGTTGCAGGGGGAAGATTCCGTCGACCCACGGGAGATTTCTTCTGAGCTTCTGGTGCAGAGAGGAGGCAGACTAACCCCACAGCATGCACAAGCAGGAAAACAGTCGAGAAGGCGGCAGGATCAGCGTTACAGAGTTGCAGTAGTCGTCTTTGCTACTATGTTGCAGGTTTGCAGGCTTCCAGCGCGGTCAGCGGTCGATTCCTTATCAGAAGGTGAAGAGGGAGATGCAGAGGAACTCGGCTGAGCTCATGCATTCGTTATCTAAAGTTTCCCCAGAGACAGAGACCCTAAATAGCCAGAAAAGAGGGTTTGGCTACCTAGGAGAGAGGAAAGGCTGCTAACACCTGAAGGAGCCTATCAGCAGGAGTCTCTGACGTCACCTGGTGGCACTGGCCACTCAGAGCAGTCCAGTGTGCCAGCAGCACCTCTGTTTCCAAGATGGCAGAGGTCTGGAGCACACTGGAGGAGCTCTGGACACCTCCCAGGGGAGGTGCAGGTCAGGGGAGTGGTCACTACCCTTTCCTTTGTCCAGTTTCGCGCCAGAGCAGGGGCTAAGGGGTCCCTGAACCGGTGTAGACTGGCTTATGCAGAATTGGGCACATCTGTGCCCAACAAAGCATTTCCAGAGGCTGGGGGAGGCTACTCCTCCCCTGCCTTCACACCATTTTCCAAAGGGAGAGGGTGTCACACCCTCTCTCAGAGGAAGTTCTTTGTTCTGCCATCCTGGGCCAGGCCTGGCTGGACCCCAGGAGGGCAGCTGCCTGTCTGAGGGGTTGGCAGCAGCAGCAGCTGCAGAGAAACCCCAGGAAGGGCAGTCTGGCAGTACCAGGGTCTGTGCTACAGACCACTGGGATCATGGAATTGTACCAACAATGCCAGGATGGCATAGAGGGGGCAATTCCATGATCATAGACATGTTACATGGCCATATTCGGAGTTACCATGGTGAAGCTACATATAGGTAGTGACCTATATGTAGTGCACGCGTGTAATGGTGTCCCCGCACTCACAAAGTTCAGTGAATTGGCTCTGAACAATGTGGGGGCACCTTGGCTAGTGCCAGGGTGCCCTCACACTAAGTAACTTTGCACCTAACCTTTACCAGGTAAAGGTTAGACATATAGGTGACTTATAAGTTACTTAAGTGCAGTGTAAAATGGCTGTGAAATAACGTGGACGTTATTTCACTCAGGCTGCAGTGGCAGGCCTGTGTAAGAATTGTCAGAGCTCCCTATGGGTGGCAAAAGAAATGCTGCAGCCCATAGGGATCTCCTGGAACCCCAATACCCTGGGTACCTCAGTACCATATACTAGGGAATTATAAGGGTGTTCCAGTAAGCCAATGTAAATTGGTAAAAATGGTCACTAGCCTGTCAGTGACAATTTGGAAAGAAATGAGAGAGCATAACCACTGAGGTTCTGATTAGCAGAGCCTCAGTGAGACAGTTAGTCACTACACAGGTAACACATTCAGGCATACTTATGAGCACTGGGGCCCTGGGTTACCAGGGTCCCAGTGACACATACAACTAAAACAACATATATACAGTGAAAAATGGGGGTAACATGCCAGGCAAGATGGTACTTTCCTACACAACCCCCCCCCAAACGAAGGACAATAAGACTAGCCATTACCTGATGAGTCTTCATTGTCTAAGTGGAAATATCTGGAGAGTCCATCTGCATTGGAGTGGCTACTCCCAGGTCTATGTTCCACTGTATAGTCCATTCCCTGTAGGGATATGGACCACCTCAACAATTTAGGATTTTCACCTTTCATTTGTTTTAGCCAAAGTAGAGGTTTGTGGTCTGTCTGAACAATGAAGTGAGTGCCAAACAGGTATGGCCTCAACTTCTTCAGAGCCCAGACCACAGCAAAGGCCTCCCTCTCAATGGCAGACCAACGCTTTTCTCTAGGGGTCAACCTTCTACTAATAAAAGCAACAGGTTGATCCTGGCCCTCAGAATTAAGTTGTGATAGGACTGCCCCTACTCCTAATTCAGATGCATCAGTTTGGACATAGAATTTTTTAGAGTAACAAGGGCTTTTCAGGACAGGTGCAGAGCACATGGCCTGCTTCAGCTCCTCAAAAGCTTTCTGACAGTTTGCTGTCCATAATACCTTTTTAGGCATTTTCTTGGATGTGAGGTCATTAAAAGGGGCTGCAATGGAGCCATAGTTCTTAATGAACCTCCTGTAATACCCAGTGAGGCCTAGGAAGGCTCTCACCTGAGTCTGAGTGGTAGGGGGAACCCAATCAATAATAGTTTGGATTTTCCCCTGAAATGGTGCAATCTGTTCCCCACCAACAAGGTGTCCCAGATAAACCACCTTACCCTGCCCTATCTGGCACTTTGAAGCCTTGATAGTGAGGCCTGCCTTTTGCAGGGCCTCCAAAACTTTCCATAGGTGGACCAGGTGATCATCCCAGCTGGAGCTAAAGACAGCTATATCGTCCAAATATGCTGCACTGAAAGCTTCCAGCCCTTGCAGGACTGTGTTCACCAACCTCTGAAAAGTGGCAGGTGCATTTTTCAAACCAAAAGGCATTACAGTAAACTGGTAATGTCCTCCAATGGTAGAAAATGCAGTCTTAGGTTTAGCATCTTCTGACAATTTGATCTGCCAATACCCTGCAGTCAAATCAAAAGTGCTTAGATACTTGGCAGATGCCAGTGTATCTATAAGCTCATCTGCCCTGGGTATAGGGTGAGCATCAGTTTTGGTTACCAAGTTGAGACCTCTATAGTCTACACAAAACCTCATTTCCTTCTTTCCATCTTTAGAATTGGGTTTTGGTACCAGTACCACAGGGGAAGCCCATGGACTGTCAGAGTGCTCAACCACTCCTAGTTCCAACATTTTCTGAACTTCTTGCTTTATGCAGTCCCTGACATGGTCAGGCTGCCTATAGATCTTACTTTTGACAGGTAAACTGTCTCCAGTATCTATAGTGTGCTCACACCAAGAAGTGGTGCCTGGCACAATGGAGAAGAGTTCTGAAAATTGTCCTAGGAGATTTATGCAATTATCTTTGTGCTCAGCAGTAAGACAATCAGCCAAAACTACACCTTCCACAAGAGCATCTTGTTCTGTGGAAGAGAAGAGATCAGGTAGAGGATCACTGTCTTCTTCCTGTCCCTCATCTGTTGCCATGAGCAGGGTGAGATCAGCCCTGTCATAGTAGGGTTTCAGGCGGTTGACATGGAGCACCCTAAGGGGACTCCTGGCAGTGCCTAAGTCAACCAAGTAGGTGACTTCACCCTTCTTTTCAACAATTGTGTGGGGTCCACTCCATTTATCTTGGAGTGCTCTTGGGGCCACAGGCTCCAAGACCCACACTTTCTGCCCTGGTTGGTACTGAACCAAAACAGCCTTCTGAACATGCCATTGCTTCTGGAGCTCTTGGCTGGCCTGAAGGTTTTTACTGGCCTTTTTCATGTACTCAGCCATCCTTGATCTGAGGCCAAGTACATAATCCACAATATCCTGCTTAGGAGCTTTTAAAGGTTGTTCCCAACCCTCCTTTACAAGTGTGAGTGGACCCCTAACAGGGTGTCCAAAAAGAAGTTCAAATGTGCTGAAGCCCACTCCTTTCTGGGGTACCTCCCTGTAGGCAAAAAGGAGGCATGGTAGAAGGATATCCCATCTCCTGCGGAGTTTTTCAGGGAGTCCCATAATCATGCCTTTGAGAGTTTTATTAAATCTCTCCACCAGTCCATTTGTTTGTGGATGATAGGGTGTTGTGAACTTGTAAGTTACACCACACTCCTTCCACATGGCCTTTAAGTATGCAGACATGAAATTGCTTCCTCTGTCTGATACTACTTCCTTTGGGAAGCCCACCCTGGAAAATATTCCCAGGAGGGCCTTTGCCACTGCAGGAGCTGTAGTGGTCCTTAAAGGAATAGCTTCAGGATATCTTGTGGCATGGTCCACTACCACTAAGATAAACCTATTGCCTGAAGCAGTAGGAGGGTCAAGGGGGCCAACTATGTCAACCCCTACCCTTTCAAAGGGAACCCCAACCACAGGCAGTGGGATAAGGGGTGCCTTTGGAGTGCCACCTGTCTTGCCACTGGCTTGACAGGTTTCACAGGACTTACAAAATTCTTTTGTGTCCTCAGACATCCTAGGCCAATGAAACAGTGGTACCAATCTGTCCCAAGTTTTCATTTGACCCAGGTGCCCAGCTAAGGGAATGTCATGTGCCAGTGTTAGGAGGAACTTTCTGTACTCCTGAGGAATCACTAATCTCCTGGCAGCTCCAGGTTTAGGATCCCTATGCTCAGTGTACAAGAGGTTGTCCTCCCAGTAAACTCTGTGAGAGTCACTGACATCCCCATTAGCCTGTTTGACAGCTTGCTGTCTGAGACCCTCTAATGTGGGACAGGTTTGCTGTGCCACACTCAGCTCCTCTCTGGCAGGCCCCCCTTCACCCAAAAGCTCAGCAGTGTCTGCTTCCAGCTCCTCTGGTGTAGGTTCTGCACAGGGAGGGAATTCTTCTTCCTCAGAAGTAGAATCCACTGTAGAGGGAGGGATAGTAGGAAGTGGTTTGCTTCTACTAGCCCTAGCTTTAGGGAGCACTTGGTCCATTGTTCCAGGATCCAAGCTTCCCTGTCCTTTTTGCTTTTTGGCCTGAGCCCTTGTCAAAGCAAAAATATGCCCTGGGATGCCCAGCATTGCTGCATGGGCCTCCAACTCCACATCTGACCAAGCTGATGTCTCCAAATCGTTCCCTAATAGACAGTCTACAGGTAAATCTGAAGCTACCACAACTTTCTTTGGACCAGATACCCCCCCCCAGTTGAGATTTACAACAGCCATGGGGTGGCTTTGTGTTATGTTGTGAGCATCGGTTACTTGGTACTGGTGTCCAAGTATGTGTTGTTCAGGGTGCACCAGTTTCTCAATCACCATTGTGACACTGGCACCTGTGTCCCTGTAGGCCTGGACCTCAACACCATTTATTAGGGTTAGTTGCTTGTACTTCTCCAAGTTATGGGGGCAAGCAACCAAAGTGGCTAAGTCAATAGCCCCTTCAGAGACTAAAGTAGCCTCTGTGGTCTCCCTAATCAGACCAACCCCAACTAAATTACCAAAAGTGAGCCCAGCTACTCCCTTGGATTGGCTATTAGTAGGTTTGCTCCCACCACCACTGCTATTAGTAGGGACACTAGGTGTAGCAGTAGGGGTTGTAGTGGTAGGAGCTGTGGTGCCTTTCTTTGGACAACTGGGATCTGTTGTCCAATGGCCTTTTATTTTACATAAATAGCACCATGGTTTCTTTTCCTTGTTCTGATTAAAGGAGGATTTGGGCCCACCACCCCCACCAGAGTGTTTTTGTGGGCCTGATGAAGACTCATTTTTAGATTTGTCCCCACCCTTGTCAGAAGACTTACCATCCTTCTTTTTGTTGCCATCTTTGTCTCCCCCTGTATGAACTTTTCTGTTCACTCTTGTTCTGACCCATTTGTCTGCCTTCTTTCCCAAATCTTGGGGAGAGGTCAGATCAGAGTCCACCAAGTACTGGTGCAACAAATCAGACACACAATTATTAAGAATATGCTCTCTCAGGATTAAGTTATACAGGCTGTCATAATCAGTAACTTTACTGCCATGGAACCACCCCTCCAAGGCCTTCACTGCCTGGTCAATGAAATCAACCCAGTCTTGTGAAGACTCCTTTTTGGTATCTCTGAACTTTATCCTGTACTGTTCAGTGGTTAAGCCATAACCATCCAGGAGTGCATTCTTAAGAACTTGGAAATTGTTAGCATCATTTTCTTTTACAGTAAGGAGCCTATCCCTACCTTTTCCAGTAAATGATAGCCATAGGATAGCAGCCCACTGCTTTTGAGGGACATCCTGTACAGCACAGGCCCTCTCAAGTGCAGCAAACCACTTGTTAATGTCATCCCCCTCCTTGTAAGGGGGAACTATCTTGTGCAGATTCCTGGAATCATGCTCTTTTGCAGGATGACTATGGGGAATACTGCTGCTGCCACCATGGGTATCTAAACCCATCTTCTGTCTTTCCCTCTCTATTTCTAAAGACTGTCTATCCAAATCCAGCTGTTGCTTCTTGAGCTTCAGTCTGGTTTGCTCCACTCTCAATCTATTGAGCTCCCTTTCTAACAATCTGTCATCAGGGTGGGTGGGAGGGACATTTCTAGATACAGAGGTATGATGGGAATGAACAGAAGGAGACCTGTCCCTTACAAGGGGCACCCTAACAGCTTGGCTACCAGCATAATGTGAGAGCACATCATCAGTATGATGTGATTCAACCTCTGTACCAACTATGCTAGACTGTCTAGTAATGGGCAGGCTGAGAAGTTTCTTTCCTGAACCTTTTCCTGGGGGAGTCCCTGGATCAGATTGAGAACCATTAGCTACTTTTTCTACAGATTGGGCACTTATGGCCTTATCCTGTACTCTAAGCATATTAATTAACAGTTCTAAGGAAGGATTCTTCCCTACACTCAAACCTCTCTCTATGCAGAGACTCCTTGCTCCTTTCCAGCTAAGGTGATCATATGCAAGTTTGGACAGTTCAACTTTTTGGCCTGTGCCAGACATTTTTAGAGAGAGTTAAAGTGATAGACAAAGAGAAAAAAGTTTTCAGAACTTTTTGGAAAGACAGAAAAAACTTTTTAAACTTTTAAGAACTTTTTGAAAGTTTAGAAGTACTTTTCAGCACTTAGAAAAGAGTGAAAAGAGGAAATGCAAAACTTTTTGGCTATGTGTATATACACTGACCTTGTTTTGTATATTTTTCTCTTATGAAAAGTACAATGACAAGAGTGGTAAGTAGTCTCAAAGCACTTATCCCACCGCTGCACTACCAATGTAGGAGGCTGGACTGGCTTGTAGTGAGTACCAAGGGGTACTTGCACCTTGCACCAGGCCCAGTTATCCCTTATTAGTGTATAGGGTGTCTAGCAGCTTAGGCTGATAGATAATGGTAGCTTAGCAGAGCAGCTTAGGCTGAACTAGGAGACGTGTGAAGCTACTACAGTACCACTTAGTGTCATATGCACAATATCATAAGAAAACACCATACACAGTTATACTAAAAATAAAGGTACTTTATTTTTATGACAATATGCCAAAGTATCTTAGAGTGTACCCTCAGTGAGAGGATAGGAAATATACACAAGATATATATACACAATAGCAAAAATATGCAGTATAGTCTTAGAAAACAGTGCAAACAATGTATAGTTACAATAGGATGCAATGGGGAAACATAGGGATAGGGGCAACACAAACCATATACTCCAAAAGTGGAATGCGAACCACGAATGGACCCCAAACCTATGTGACCTTGTAGAGGGTCGCTGGGACTATTAGAAAATAGTGAGAGTTAGAAAAATAACCCTCCCCAAGACCCTGAAAAGTGAGTGCAAAGTGCACCAAAGTTCCCCTAAGGACAAAATAGTCGTGTTAGAGGGAAAATGCAAGGAAAACACAAATCAGCAATGCAACAACGATGGATTCCTGACTGAGGGTACCTGTGGAACAAGGGGACCAAGTCCAAAAGTCACAAGCAGCTCGGAGATGGGCAGATGCCCAAGAAATGCCAGCGGTTGGTGCAAAGAAGCTCTTACTAGGCTGAAGAACTGTGAATACTGCAGGAACGACAAGGGCTAGAGACTTCCCCTTTGGAGGATGGATCCCTCACGCCTTGGAGAGTCGTGCAGAAGTGTTTCCCGCCGGATGGACGCCAACAAGCCTTGCTACACGCAAATCGTGCGTTTGGCGTTTTTGGACGCTGCTGGGGCCCAGGAGGGACCAGAAGGTCGCAAATTGGACCTGCAGAGAGAGGGGACGTCGAGCAAGACAAAGAGCCCTCACTGAAGCAGGTAGCACCCGGAGAAGTGCCAGAAACAGGCACTACGAGGATGCGTGAAATGGTGCTTGCCGAAGTTGCACAAAGGAGTCCCACGTCGCCGGAGACCAACTTAGAAAGTCGTGCAATGCAGGTTAGAGTGCCGTGGACCCAGGCTTGGCTGTGCACGAAGGATTTCCGCCGGAAGTGCACAGGGGCCGGAGTAGCTTGCAAAGTCGCGGTTCCCAGCAATGCAGCCCAGCGAGGTGAGGCAAGGACTTACCTCCACCAAACTTGGGCTGAAGAGTCACTGGACTGTGGGGGTCACTTGGACGGTGTTGCTGGATTCGAGGGACCTCGCTCGTCGTGCTGAGAGGAGACCCAAGGGACCGGTAATGCAGCTTTTTGGTGCCTGCCGTTGCAGGGGGAAGATTCCGTCGACCCACGGGAGATTTCTTCTGAGCTTCTGGTGCAGAGAGGAGGCAGACTACCCCCACAGCATGCACAAGCAGGAAAACAGTCGAGAAGGCGGCAGGATCAGCGTTACAGAGTTGCAGTAGTCGTCTTTGCTACTATGTTGCAGGTTTGCAGGCTTCCAGCGCGGTCAGCGGTCGATTCCTTATCAGAAGGTGAAGAGGGAGATGCAGAGGAACTCGGCTGAGCTCATGCATTCGTTATCTAAAGTTTCCCCAGAGACAGAGACCCTAAATAGCCAGAAAAGAGGGTTTGGCTACCTAGGAGAGAGGAAAGGCTGCTAACACCTGAAGGAGCCTATCAGCAGGAGTCTCTGACGTCACCTGGTGGCACTGGCCACTCAGAGCAGTCCAGTGTGCCAGCAGCACCTCTGTTTCCAAGATGGCAGAGGTCTGGAGCACACTGGAGGAGCTCTGGACACCTCCCAGGGGAGGTGCAGGTCAGGGGAGTGGTCACTACCCTTTCCTTTGTCCAGTTTCGCGCCAGAGCAGGGGCTAAGGGGTCCCTGAACCGGTGTAGACTGGCTTATGCAGAATTGGGCACATCTGTGCCCAACAAAGCATTTCCAGAGGCTGGGGGAGGCTACTCCTCCCCTGCCTTCACACCATTTTCCAAAGGGAGAGGGTGTCACACCCTCTCTCAGAGGAAGTTCTTTGTTCTGCCATCCTGGGCCAGGCCTGGCTGGACCCCAGGAGGGCAGCTGCCTGTCTGAGGGGTTGGCAGCAGCAGCAGCTGCAGAGAAACCCCAGGAAGGGCAGTCTGGCAGTACCAGGGTCTGTGCTACAGACCACTGGGATCATGGAATTGTACCAACAATGCCAGGATGGCATAGAGGGGGCAATTCCATGATCATAGACATGTTACATGGCCATATTCGGAGTTACCATGGTGAAGCTACATATAGGTAGTGACCTATATGTAGTGCACGCGTGTAATGGTGTCCCCGCACTCACAAAGTTCAGTGAATTGGCTCTGAACAATGTGGGGGCACCTTGGCTAGTGCCAGGGTGCCCTCACACTAAGTAACTTTGCACCTAACCTTTACCAGGTAAAGGTTAGACATATAGGTGACTTATAAGTTACTTAAGTGCAGTGTAAAATGGCTGTGAAATAACGTGGACGTTATTTCACTCAGGCTGCAGTGGCAGGCCTGTGTAAGAATTGTCAGAGCTCCCTATGGGTGGCAAAAGAAATGCTGCAGCCCATAGGGATCTCCTGGAACCCCAATACCCTGGGTACCTCAGTACCATATACTAGGGAATTATAAGGGTGTTCCAGTAAGCCAATGTAAATTGGTAAAAATGGTCACTAGCCTGTCAGTGACAATTTGGAAAGAAATGAGAGAGCATAACCACTGAGGTTCTGATTAGCAGAGCCTCAGTGAGACAGTTAGTCACTACACAGGTAACACATTCAGGCATACTTATGAGCACTGGGGCCCTGGGTTACCAGGGTCCCAGTGACACATACAACTAAAACAACATATATACAGTGAAAAATGGGGGTAACATGCCAGGCAAGATGGTACTTTCCTACACAACCCCCCCCCCAAACGAAGGACAATAAGACTAGCCATTACCTGATGAGTCTTCATTGTCTAAGTGGAAATATCTGGAGAGTCCATCTGCATTGGAGTGGCTACTCCCAGGTCTATGTTCCACTGTATAGTCCATTCCCTGTAGGGATATGGACCACCTCAACAATTTAGGATTTTCACCTTTCATTTGTTTTAGCCAAAGTAGAGGTTTGTGGTCTGTCTGAACAATGAAGTGAGTGCCAAACAGGTATGGCCTCAACTTCTTCAGAGCCCAGACCACAGCAAAGGCCTCCCTCTCAATGGCAGACCAACGCTTTTCTCTAGGGGTCAACCTTCTACTAATAAAAGCAACAGGTTGATCCTGGCCCTCAGAATTAAGTTGTGATAGGACTGCCCCTACTCCTAATTCAGATGCATCAGTTTGGACATAGAATTTTTTAGAGTAACAAGGGCTTTTCAGGACAGGTGCAGAGCACATGGCCTGCTTCAGCTCCTCAAAAGCTTTCTGACAGTTTGCTGTCCATAATACCTTTTTAGGCATTTTCTTGGATGTGAGGTCATTAAAAGGGGCTGCAATGGAGCCATAGTTCTTAATGAACCTCCTGTAATACCCAGTGAGGCCTAGGAAGGCTCTCACCTGAGTCTGAGTGGTAGGGGGAACCCAATCAATAATAGTTTGGATTTTCCCCTGAAATGGTGCAATCTGTTCCCCACCAACAAGGTGTCCCAGATAAACCACCTTACCCTGCCCTATCTGGCACTTTGAAGCCTTGATAGTGAGGCCTGCCTTTTGCAGGGCCTCCAAAACTTTCCATAGGTGGACCAGGTGATCATCCCAGCTGGAGCTAAAGACAGCTATATCGTCCAAATATGCTGCACTGAAAGCTTCCAGCCCTTGCAGGACTGTGTTCACCAACCTCTGAAAAGTGGCAGGTGCATTTTTCAAACCAAAAGGCATTACAGTAAACTGGTAATGTCCTCCAATGGTAGAAAATGCAGTCTTAGGTTTAGCATCTTCTGACAATTTGATCTGCCAATACCCTGCAGTCAAATCAAAAGTGCTTAGATACTTGGCAGATGCCAGTGTATCTATAAGCTCATCTGCCCTGGGTATAGGGTGAGCATCAGTTTTGGTTACCAAGTTGAGACCTCTATAGTCTACACAAAACCTCATTTCCTTCTTTCCATCTTTAGAATTGGGTTTTGGTACCAGTACCACAGGGGAAGCCCATGGACTGTCAGAGTGCTCAACCACTCCTAGTTCCAACATTTTCTGAACTTCTTGCTTTATGCAGTCCCTGACATGGTCAGGCTGCCTATAGATCTTACTTTTGACAGGTAAACTGTCTCCAGTATCTATAGTGTGCTCACACCAAGAAGTGGTGCCTGGCACAATGGAGAAGAGTTCTGAAAATTGTCCTAGGAGATTTATGCAATTATCTTTCTGCTCAGCAGTAAGACAATCAGCCAAAACTACACCTTCCACAAGAGCATCTTGTTCTGTGGAAGAGAAGAGATCAGGTAGAGGATCACTGTCTTCTTCCTGTCCCTCATCTGTTGCCATGAGCAGGGTGAGATCAGCCCTGTCATAGTAGGGTTTCAGGCGGTTGACATGGAGCACCCTAAGGGGACTCCTGGCAGTGCCTAAGTCAACCAAGTAGGTGACTTCACCCTTCTTTTCAACAATTGTGTGGGGTCCACTCCATTTATCTTGGAGTGCTCTTGGGGCCACAGGCTCCAAGACCCACACTTTCTGCCCTGGTTGGTACTGAACCAAAACAGCCTTCTGAACATGCCATTGCTTCTGGAGCTCTTGGCTGGCCTGAAGGTTTTTACTGGCCTTTTTCATGTACTCAGCCATCCTTGATCTGAGGCCAAGTACATAATCCACAATATCCTGCTTAGGAGCTTTTAAAGGTTGTTCCCAACCCTCCTTTACAAGTGTGAGTGGACCCCTAACAGGGTGTCCAAAAAGAAGTTCAAATGTGCTGAAGCCCACTCCTTTCTGGGGTACCTCCCTGTAGGCAAAAAGGAGGCATGGTAGAAGGATATCCCATCTCCTGCGGAGTTTTTCAGGGAGTCCCATAATCATGCCTTTGAGAGTTTTATTAAATCTCTCCACCAGTCCATTTGTTTGTGGATGATAGGGTGTTGTGAACTTGTAAGTTACACCACACTCCTTCCACATGGCCTTTAAGTATGCAGACATGAAATTGCTTCCTCTGTCTGATACTACTTCCTTTGGGAAGCCCACCCTGGAAAATATTCCCAGGAGGGCCTTTGCCACTGCAGGAGCTGTAGTGGTCCTTAAAGGAATAGCTTCAGGATATCTTGTGGCATGGTCCACTACCACTAAGATAAACCTATTGCCTGAAGCAGTAGGAGGGTCAAGGGGGCCAACTATGTCAACCCCTACCCTTTCAAAGGGAACCCCAACCACAGGCAGTGGGATAAGGGGTGCCTTTGGAGTGCCACCTGTCTTGCCACTGGCTTGACAGGTTTCACAGGACTTACAAAATTCTTTTGTGTCCTCAGACATCCTAGGCCAATGAAACAGTGGTACCAATCTGTCCCAAGTTTTCATTTGACCCAGGTGCCCAGCTAAGGGAATGTCATGTGCCAGTGTTAGGAGGAACTTTCTGTACTCCTGAGGAATCACTAATCTCCTGGCAGCTCCAGGTTTAGGATCCCTATGCTCAGTGTACAAGAGGTTGTCCTCCCAGTAAACTCTGTGAGAGTCACTGACATCCCCATTAGCCTGTTTGACAGCTTGCTGTCTGAGACCCTCTAATGTGGGACAGGTTTGCTGTGCCACACTCAGCTCCTCTCTGGCAGGCCCCCCTTCACCCAAAAGCTCAGCAGTGTCTGCTTTCAGCTCCTCTGGTGTAGGTTCTGCACAGGGAGGGAATTCTTCTTCCTCAGAAGTAGAATCCACTGTAGAGGGAGGGATAGTAGGAAGTGGTTTGCTTCTACTAGCCCTAGCTTTAGGGAGCACTTGGTCCATGGTTCCAGGATCCAAGCTTCCCTGTACTTTTTGCTTTTTGGCCTGAGCCCTTGTCAAAGCAAAAATATGCCCTGGGATGCCCAGCATTGCTGCATGGGCCTCCAACTCCACATCTGACCAAGCTGATGTCTCCAAATCGTTCCCTAATAGACAGTCTACAGGTAAATCTGAAGCTACCACAACTTTCTTTGGACCAGATACCCCCCCCAGTTGAGATTTACAACAGCCATGGGGTGGCTTTGTGTTATGTTGTGAGCATCGGTTACTTGGTACTGGTGTCCAAGTATGTGTTGTTCAGGGTGCACCAGTTTCTCAATCACCATTGTGACACTGGCACCTGTGTCCCTGTAGGCCTGGACCTCAACACCATTTATTAGGGTTAGTTGCTTGTACTTCTCCAAGTTATGGGGGCAAGCAACCAAAGTGGCTAAGTCAATAGCCCCTTCAGAGACTAAAGTAGCCTCTGTGGTCTCCCTAATCAGACCAACCCCAACTAAATTACCAAAAGTGAGCCCAGCTACTCCCTTGGATTGGCTATTAGTAGGTTTGCTCCCACCACCACTGCTATTAGTAGGGACACTAGGTGTAGCAGTAGGGGTTGTAGTGGTAGGAGCTGTGGTGCCTTTCTTTGGACAACTGGGATCTGTTGTCCAATGGCCTTTTATTTTACATAAATAGCACCATGGTTTCTTTTCCTTGTTCTGATTAAAGGAGGATTTGTGCCCACCACCCCCACCAGAGTGTTTTTGTGGGCCTGATGAAGACTCATTTTTAGATTTGTCCCCACCCTTGTCAGAAGACTTACCATCCTTCTTTTTGTTGCCATCTTTGTCTCCCCCTGTATGAACTTTTCTGTTCACTCTTGTTCTGACCCATTTGTCTGCCTTCTTTCCCAATTCTTGGGGAGAGGTCAGATCAGAGTCCACCAAGTACTGGTGCAACAAATCAGACACACAATTATTAAGAATATGCTCTCTCAGGATCAAGTTATACAGGCTGTCATAATCAGTAACTTTACTGCCATGTAACCACCCCTCCAAGGCCTTCACTGCCTGGTCAATGAAATCAACCCAGTCTTGTGAAGACTCCTTTTTGGTATCTCTGAACTTTATCCTGTACTGTTCAGTGGTTAAGCCATAACCATCCAGGAGTGCATTCTTAAGAACTTGGAAATTGTTAGCATCA
The DNA here is from genome assembly GCF_031143425.1 of Pleurodeles waltl. Classification (NCBI taxonomy): domain Eukaryota; kingdom Metazoa; phylum Chordata; class Amphibia; order Caudata; family Salamandridae; genus Pleurodeles; species Pleurodeles waltl. The sequence goes on from NC_090446.1 coordinate 622,976,283, forward strand.
TTTTCTTTTACAGTAAGGAGCCTATCCCTACCTTTTCCAGTAAATGATAGCCATAGGATAGCAGCCCACTGCTTTTGAGGGACATCCTGTACAGCACAGGCCCTCTCAAGTGCAGCAAACCACTTGTTAATGTCATCCCCCTCCTTGTAAGGGGGAACTATCTTGTGCAGATTCCTGGAATCATGCTCTTTTGCAGGATGACTATGGGGAATACTGCTGCTGCCACCATGGGTATCTAAACCCATCTTCTGTCTTTCCCTCTCTATTTCTAAAGACTGTCTATCCAAATCCAGCTGTTGCTTCTTGAGCTTCAGTCTGGTTTGCTCCACTCTCAATCTATTGAGCTCCCTTTCTAACAATCTGTCATCAGGGTGGGTGGGAGGGACATTTCTAGATACAGAGGTATGATGGGAATGAACAGAAGGAGACCTGTCCCTTACAAGGGGCACCCTAACAGCTTGGCTACCAGCATAATGTGAGAGCACATCATCAGTATGATGTGATTCAACCTCTGTACCAACTATGCTAGACTGTCTAGTAATGGGCAGGCTGAGAAGTTTCTTTCCTGAACCTTTTCCTGGGGGAGTCCCTGGATCAGATTGAGAACCATTAGCTACTTTTTCTACAGATTGGGCACTTATGGCCTTATCCTGTACTCTAAGCATATTAATTAACAGTTCTAACAAAGGATTCTTCCCTACACTCAAACCTCTCTCTATGCAGAGACTCCTTGCTCCTTTCCAGCTAAGGTGATCATATGCAAGTTTGGACAGTTCAACTTTTTGGCCTGTGCCAGACATTTTTAGAGAGAGTTAAAGTGATAGACAAAGAGAAAAAAGTTTTCAGAACTTTTTGGAAAGACAGAAAAAACTTTTTAAACTTTTAAGAACTTTTTGAAAGTTTAGAAGTACTTTTCAGCACTTAGAAAAGAGTGAAAAGAGGAAATGCAAAACTTTTTGGCTATGTGTATATACACTGACCTTGTTTTGTATATTTTTCTCTTATGAAAAGTACAATGACAAGAGTGGTAAGTAGTCTCAAAGCACTTATCCCACCGCTGCACTACCAATGTAGGAGGCTGGACTGGCTTGTAGTGAGTACCAAGGGGTACTTGCACCTTGCACCAGGCCCAGTTATCCCTTATTAGTGTATAGGGTGTCTAGCAGCTTAGGCTGATAGATAATGGTAGCTTAGCAGAGCAGCTTAGGCTGAACTAGGAGACGTGTGAAGCTACTACAGTACCACTTAGTGTCATATGCACAATATCATAAGAAAACACCATACACAGTTATACTAAAAATAAAGGTACTTTATTTTTATGACAATATGCCAAAGTATCTTAGAGTGTACCCTCAGTGAGAGGATAGGAAATATACACAAGATATATATACACAATAGCAAAAATATGCAGTATAGTCTTAGAAAACAGTGCAAACAATGTATAGTTACAATAGGATGCAATGGGGAAACATAGGGATAGGGGCAACACAAACCATATACTCCAAAAGTGGAATGCGAACCACGAATGGACCCCAAACCTATGTGACCTTGTAGAGGGTCGCTGGGACTATTAGAAAATAGTGAGAGTTAGAAAAATAACCCTCCCCAAAACCCTGAAAAGTGAGTGCAAAGTGCACCAAAGTTCCCCTAAGGACAAAATAGTCGTGTTAGAGGGAAAATGCAAGGAAAACACAAATCAGCAATGCAACAACGATGGATTCCTGACTGAGGGTACCTGTGGAACAAGGGGACCAAGTCCAAAAGTCACAAGCAGCTCGGAGATGGGCAGATGCCCAAGAAATGCCAGCGGTTGGTGCAAAGAAGCTCTTACTAGGCTGAAGAACTGTGAATACTGCAGGAACGACAAGGGCTAGAGACTTCCCCTTTGGAGGATGGATCCCCCACGCCTTGGAGAGTCGTGCAGAAGTGTTTTCCCGCCGGATGGACGCCAACAAGCCTTGCTACACGCAAATCGTGCGTTTGGCGTTTTTGGACGCTGCTGGGGCCCAGGAGGGACCAGAAGGTCGCAAATTGGACCTGCAGAGAGAGGGGACGTCGAGCAAGACAAAGAGCCCTCACTGAAGCAGGTAGTACCCGGAGAAGTGCCAGAAACAGGCACTACGAGGATGCGTGAAACGGTGCTCGCCGAAGTTGCACAAAGGAGTCCCACGTCGCCGGAGACCAACTTAGAAAGTCGTGCAATGCAGGTTAGAGTGCCGTGGACCCAGGCTTGGCTGTGCACGAAGGATTTCCGCCGGAAGTGCACAGGGGCCGGAGTAGCTTGCAAAGTCGCGGTTCCCAGCAATGCAGCCCAGCGAGGTGAGGCAAGGACTTACCTCCACCAAACTTGGGCTGAAGAGTCACTGGACTGTGGGGGTCACTTGGACGGTGTTGCTGGATTCGAGGGACCTCGCTCGTCGTGCTGAGAGGAGACCCAAGGGACCGGTAATGCAGCTTTTTGGTGCCTGCGGTTGCAGGGGGAAGATTCCGTCGACCCACGGGAGATTTCTTCGGAGCTTCTGGTGCAGAGAGGAGGCAGACTACCCCCACAGCATGCACAAGCAGGAAAACAGTCGAGAAGGCGGCAGGATCAGCGTTACAGAGTTGCAGTAGTCGTCTTTGCTACTATGTTGCAGGTTTGCAGGCTTCCAGCGCGGTCAGCGGTCGATTCCTTATCAGAAGGTGAAGAGGGAGATGCAGAGGAACTCGGCTGAGCTCATGCATTCGTTATCTAAAGTTTCCCCAGAGACAGAGACCCTAAATAGCCAGAAAAGAGGGTTTGGCTACCTAGGAGAGAGGAAAGGCTGCTAACACCTGAAGGAGCCTATCAGCAGGAGTCTCTGACGTCACCTGGTGGCACTGGCCACTCAGAGCAGTCCAGTGTGCCAGCAGCACCTCTGTTTCCAAGATGGCAGAGGTCTGGAGCACACTGGAGGAGCTCTGGACACCTCCCAGGGGAGGTGCAGGTCAGGGGAGTGGTCACTACCCTTTCCTTTGTCCAGTTTCGCGCCAGAGCAGGGGCTAAGGGGTCCCTGAACCGGTGTAGACTGGCTTATGCAGAATTGGGCACATCTGTGCCCAACAAAGCATTTCCAGAGGCTGGGGGAGGCTACTCCTCCCCTGCCTTCACACCATTTTCCAAAGGGAGAGGGTGTCACACCCTCTCTCAGAGGAAGTTCTTTGTTCTGCCATCCTGGGCCAGGCCTGGCTGGACCCCAGGAGGGCAGCTGCCTGTCTGAGGGGTTGGCAGCAGCAGCAGCTGCAGAGAAACCCCAGGAAGGGCAGTCTGGCAGTACCAGGGTCTGTGCTACAGACCACTGGGATCATGGAATTGTACCAACAATGCCAGGATGGCATAGAGGGGGCAATTCCATGATCATAGACATGTTACATGGCCATATTCGGAGTTACCATGGTGAAGCTACATATAGGTAGTGACCTATATGTAGTGCACGCGTGTAATGGTGTCCCCGCACTCACAAAGTTCAGTGAATTGGCTCTGAACAATGTGGGGGCACCTTGGCTAGTGCCAGGGTGCCCTCACACTAAGTAACTTTGCACCTAACCTTTACCAGGTAAAGGTTAGACATATAGGTGACTTATAAGTTACTTAAGTGCAGTGTAAAATGGCTGTGAAATAACGTGGACGTTATTTCACTCAGGCTGCAGTGGCAGGCCTGTGTAAGAATTGTCAGAGCTCCCTATGGGTGGCAAAAGAAATGCTGCAGCCCATAGGGATCTCCTGGAACCCCAATACCCTGGGTACCTCAGTACCATATACTAGGGAATTATAAGGGTGTTCCAGTAAGCCAATGTAAATTGGTAAAAATGGTCACTAGCCTGTCAGTGACAATTTGGAAAGAAATGAGAGAGCATAACCACTGAGGTTCTGATTAGCAGAGCCTCAGTGAGACAGTTAGTCACTACACAGGTAACACATTCAGGCACACTTATGAGCACTGGGGCCCTGGGTTACCAGGGTCCCAGTGACACATACAACTAAAACAACATATATACAGTGAAAAATGGGGGTAACATGCCAGGCAAGATGGTACTTTCCTACACTTACTGATTGAAACTCTGAAAATACATCTTCACATTGTTGCTTAGCTAAAAAACTTCAAACAGGGTGGTTTACATCCCCACAGGGAAGTAACCATATAGTGGATGATAAAGGGAGTAACCAGTCTATTGCAGAGCTACTCTCTACTTATCACCACTTAGACAATAAAGTCTCAACTGGCCAAGGTTAGCCTTATTGTCCTTCGTTTGGGGGGGGGGGTTGTGTGAGAAAGTAGCCTCTTTCTAGCCTTGTTACCCCCACTTTTGGCCTGTTTGTGAGTGTATGTCAGGGTGTTTTCACTGTCTCACTGGGATCCTGCTATCCAGGGCCCAGTGCTCATAGTGAAAACCCTATGTCTTCTGTATGTTTGTTATGTGTCACTGGGACCCTGCTAGTCAGGACCCCAGTGCTCATAAGTTTGTGACCTATAGGTATGTGTTCCCTGTCTGATGCCTAACTGTCTCACTGAGGCTCTGCTAACCAGAACCTCAGTGGTTATGCTCTCTCTTTACAAATTGTCACTAACAGGCTAGTGACCAATTTACCAATTTACATTGGCTTACTGGAACACCCTTATAATTCCCTAGTATATGGTACTGAGGTACCCAGGGTATTGGGGTTCCAGGAGATCCCTATGGGCTGCAGCTTTTCTTTTGCCACCCATAGGGAGCTCTGACAATTCTTACACAGGCCTGCCACTGCAGCCTGAGTGAAATAACGTCCACGTTATTTCACAGCCATTTTACACTGCACTTAAGTAACTTATAAGTCACCTATATGTCTAACCTTTACCTGGTAAAGGTTGGGTGCTAAGTTACTTAGTGTGAGGGCACCCTGGCACTAGCCAAGGTGCCCCCACATTGTTCAGGGCCAATTCCCCAAACTTTGTGAGTGCGGGGACACCATTACACGCATGCACTACATATAGGTCACTACCTATATGTAGCTTCACAATGGTAACTCCGAATATTGCCATGTAACATGTCTCTGATCATGGAATTGCCCCCTCTATGCCATCCTGGCATAGTTGGCACAATCCCATGATCCCACAGGTCTGTAGCTAAGACCTGGGTGCTGCCAAACTGCCTTTCCCGGGGTTTCACTTCAGCTGCTGCTGCTGCCAACCCCTCAGACAGGCTTCTGCCCTCCTGGGGTCCAGCCAGGCCTGGCCCAGGATGGCACAACAAAGGACTTCCTCTGAGAGAGGGTGTTACACCCTCTCCCTTTGGAAAATGGTGTGAAGGCAGGGGAGGAGTAGCCTCCCCCAGCCTCTGGAAATGCTTTCATGGGCACACATGGTGCCCATTTCTGCATAAGCCAGTCTACACCGGTTCAGGGACCCTTTAGCCCTGCTCTGGCGCGAAACTGGACAAAGGAAAGGGGAGTGACCACTCCCCTGACCTGTACCTCCCCTGGGAGGTGCCCAGAGCTCCTCCAGTGTGCTCCAGACCTCTGCCGTCTTGGAAACAGAGGTGCTGCTGGCACACTGGACTGCTCTGAGTGGCCTGTGCCAGCAGGTGACGTCAGAGACTCCTTCTGATAGACTCCTTCAGGTGTTGCTAGCCTATCTTCTCTCCTAAGTAGCCAAACCCTCTTTTCTGGCTATTTAGGGTCTCTGTCTTTGGGGATTCTTTAGATAATGAATACAAGAGCTCATCCGAGTTCCTCTGCATCTCTCTCTTCACCTTCTGCCAAGGAATCGACTGCTGACCGCGCTGGAAGCCTGCAAAACTGCAACAAAGTAGCAAAGACGACTACTGCAACTCTGTAACGCTGATCCTGCCGCCTTCTCGACTGTTTTCCTGGTGGTGCATGCTGTGGGGTTAGTCTGCCTCCTCTCTGCACTAGAAGCTCTGAAGAAATCTCCCGTGGGCCGACGGAATCGTCCCCCTGCAACCGCAGGCACCAAGAACCGCATCACCAGTCCCCTGGGTCTCCTCTCAGCACGACGAGTGAGGTCCCTTGAATCCAGCAACTCTGTCCAAGTGACTCCCACAGTCCAGTGACTCTTCAGTCCAAGTTTGGTGGAGGTAAGTCCTTGCCTCCCCACGCCAAACTGCATTGCTGGGAACCGCGACTTTTGCAGCTACTCCGGCCTCCGTGCACTTCAGGCGGAAATCCTTTGTGCACAGTCCAGCCTGGGTCCACGGCACTCTAACCTGCATTGCACGACCTCCTAAGTTGTTCTCCGGCGACGTGGGACTTCTTTGTGCGACTTCAGGTGAGCACCGTTTCATGCATCCTCATAGTGCCTGTTTCTGGCACTTCTGCGGGTGCTGACTGCTGCTGAGTGGGCTCTTTGTCTTGCTCGACGCCCCCTCTGTCCCCTGACGCAATTGGCGACATCCTGGTCCCTCCTGGGCCACAGCAGCATCCAAACACACTAACCGCACAATTTGCAGCTAGCAAGGCTTGTTGGCAGTCTTTCTGCGAGAAAACACTTCTGCACGACTCTCCACGGCGTGTGGGATCCATCCTCTAAAGGGAAAGTCTCTAGCCCTTGTCGTTCCTGCAGAAACCTAAGCTTCTACTGCCCAGTAGCAGCTTCTTTGCACCCACAGCTGGCATTTCCTGGGCATCTGCCCATCTCCGACTTGCTTGTGACTTTTGGACTTGGTCCCCTTGTTCCACAGGTACCCACGACTGGAAATCCATCATTGTTGCATTGTTGGTTTGTGTCTTTCCTGCAGAATTCCCCTATCACGACTTCTATGTCCTTTGGGGAACTTTAGTGCACTTTGCACTCACTTTTCAGGGTCTTGGGGTGGGCTATTTTTCTAACCCTTACTATTTTCTAATAGTCCCAGCGACCCTCTACAAGGTCACATAGGTTTGGGGTTCATTCGTGGTTCGCATTCCACTTTTGGAGTATATGGTTTGTGTTGCCCCTATCCCTATGTGTCCCCATTGCATCCTATTGTAACTATACATTGTTTGCACTGTTTTCTAATACTATTACTGCATATTTTGGTATTGTGTACATATATCTTGTGTATATTTGCTATCCTGATACTGAGGGTACTCACTGAGATACTTTTGGCATATTGTCATAAAAATAAAGTACCTTTATTTTTAGTATATCTGTGTATTGTGTTTTCTTATGATATTGTGCATATGACACTAGTGGTACTGTAGGAGCTTCACTCGTCTCCTAGTTCAGCCTAAGCTGCTCTGTTAAGCTACCATTATCTATCAGCCTATGCTGCTAGACACCCTATACACTAATAAGGGATAACTGGGTCTGGTGCATGGTGCAAGTACCCCTTGGTACTCACTACAAGCCAGTCCAGCCTCCTACATTGGTTGTGCAGCGGAGGGAGAAGTGCTTTGAGACTACTTACCACTTTTGTCATTGTACTTTTCATAAGAGAAAAATATACAAAACAAGTTCAGTGTATGTACACCTAACCAAAAAGTTTTGCATCTCTTTTCTCACCTCTTTTCTAAAGTGCTGAAAAGTACCTCTAAACTTTCTAAAAAGTTCTTAAAAGTTTAAAAAGTTTTTTTTCTGTCTTTCTAAAAGTTCTGAATTATTTTCTCTTTTTCTATCACTTAAACTCTTTCTAAAAATGTCTGGCACAGGCCAAACTGTTGATCTGTCCAAACTTGCTTATGATCACCTTAGCTGGAAAGGAGCAAGGAGTCTCTGCATAGAGAGAGGTTTGAGTGTAGGGAAGAATCCTTCCTTGGAATTATTGCTTAACATGCTTAGAGAACAAGATAAGGCCAAAAGGGCCCCATCTGTTGAAAAAGTAGCTAGTGGTTCCCAATCTGATCCTGGGACTCCCCTAGGAAAAGATTCAGGAAAGAAACGTCATAGCCTGCCCATTACTAGACAGTCTAGCATAGTTGGTACTGAGGTTGAGTCACACCATACAGATAGTGTTGTCTCACATCATAGCAAGAGCATTCATTCTCACCACAGTAGAAGTGATGTTTCTGTTAACCAAGCTGTTAGGGTGCCTTCTGTAAGGGACAGGTCTCCTTCTGTCCATTCTCACCACACTTCTGTGTCAAGGAATGTCCCTCCCACCCACCCTGATGACAGATTGTTAGAAAGAGGGCTCAATAGATTGAGAGTGGAACAAACCAGACTGAAGCTCAAGAAGCAACAGCTGGATTTGGATAGACAGTCCTTAGAAGTAGAGAAGGAAAGACAGAAGTTGGGTTTTGAAACCCATGGTGGCAGCAGCAGTATTCCCAATAGTCATCCTGCAAAAGGGCATGATTCTAGGAATCTGCACAAGATAGTTCACTTTATAAGGAGGGGGATGACATTAACAAGTGGTTTGCTGCACTTGAGAGGGCCTGTGTTGTACAGGATGTCCCTCAAAGGCAGTGGGCTGCTATCCTATGGCTATCATTTAATGGAAAGGGTAGGGATAGGCTCCTTACTGTGAAAGAAAGTGATGCCAATAATTTTAAAGTTCTTAGGCATGCACTCCTGGATGGTTATGGCTTAACCACTGAACAATACAGGATAAAGTTCAGAGAGACCAAAAAGGAGTCTTCACAAGACTGGGTTGATTTCATTGACCATTCAGTGAAGGCCTTGGAGGGGTGGTTACATGGCAGTAAAGTTACTGATTATGACAGCCTGTATAAATTGATCCTGAGAGAGCATATACTTAATAATTGTGTGTCTGATTTGGTGCACCAGTACCTGGTAGACTCTGATCTGACCTCTCCCCAAGAATTGGGAAAGAAGGCAGACAAATGGGTCAGAACAAGGGTGAACAGAAAAGTTCATACAGGGGGTGACAAAGATGGCAATAAGAAGAAAGATGGTGAAAAATCTCAAGATAAGCATAGGGATAAGGGTAAAACCAAAGATCCCACTTCAAATCTTAAACACTCTTCAGAGGGTGGGGATAAAACAAATTCTTCTTCTTCTTCTCAACCTGCACACATTAAAAAGCCTTGGTGCTTTGTGTGTAAAAACAGGCCATAGGCCAGGGGATAAGTCCTGTCCAGGTAAACCCCCTGAGCCTACCACCACTAATACATCAAGCTCTAGTGCCCCTAGCAGTAGTGGTACTAGTGGTGGGGGGCCTGCTGGCAACAGTCAAGTTAAGGGTGTAGTTGGGTTCACTTATGGGTCCATAATAGAAACCGGGGTAGTCAGTCCCAAGACAGTTTCTGTCACACCTAGTGGCATTGGCCTTGCCACACTGGCTGCTTGTCCCCTTACAATGGATAAGTACAGGCAGACAGTTTCAATAAATGGTGTTGAGGCCTTGGCCTACAGGGACACAGGTGCCAGTATCACTTTGGTGACTGAAAACCTAGTGGCTCCTGAACAACACATCATTGGACAACAGTATAAAATTATTGATGTCCATAACTCCACTAAGTTCCTTCCCTTAGCTATAATTCAGTTTAGTTGGGGTGGAGTTACTGGCCTTAAGCAGGTGGTGGTATCACCTAGCTTACCTGTAGACTGTCTCTTAGGTAATGACCTAGAGGCCTCAGGTTGGGCTGATGTAGAGTTTTATGCCCATGCTGCCATGCTGGGCATCCCAGATGAATTGTTCCCTCTCGTTTCTACTGAAATGAAAAAGCAAAGGAGAGAAGGCCTGAAAACTCAGGATCCTTCTCCAACAACAGGTAAACAGGGTATCACAGTATCCCCTAACCACCCTGCCAATCAGGATATCATTCCTGTGGTGGGAGAAACCTCTCCTGGGGTGGCACCTGTTCCAAGGGAAACATCAGCTGGCAAAGCTGTACTCCCTGAGGTAGAAGTACCTCTCTGTGGGATAACTAACATTGGTGAGAAAAAGAGCACCATTTTAGTTAACATGGAGTATCCCTCCAACCCTCCCAGAGAAACTTTAGTGCAGAAACTCTACACTGCCTCACAACACTTAGGACAGCATCCCTGCCCTAGTGTGGAGCTCATAGGACAGCATCCCTGCCCTGCTCCAACTCAAGAGAAACAGCATCCCTGTTCTCTCTTCCAGCCATATGGACAAAGTTTTTGCCCAGCTATGGCTTTTCTGAGACAGCATCCCTGTCTGGCATTTCCATCACTACAAATAGGTTCAGGGGACAATTCCCACTGCTCTAAACTAAAACTTACTGATTGAAACTCTGAAAATACATCTTCACATTGTTGCTTAGCTAAAAAACTTCAAACAGGGTGGTTTACATCCCCACAGGGAAGTAACCATATAGTGGATGATAAAGGGAGTAACCAGTCTATTGCAGAGCTACTCTCTACTTATCACCACTTAGACAATAAAGTCTCAACTGGCCAAGGTTAGCCTTATTGTCCTTCGTTTGGGGGGGGGGGTTGTGTGAGAAAGTAGCCTCTTTCTAGCCTTGTTACCCCCACTTTTGGCCTGTTTGTGAGTGTATGTCAGGGTGTTTTCACTGTCTCACTGGGATCCTGCTATCCAGGGCCCAGTGCTCATAGTGAAAACCCTATGTCTTCTGTATGTTTGTTATGTGTCACTGGGACCCTGCTAGTCAGGACCCCAGTGCTCATAAGTTTGTGACCTATAGGTATGTGTTCCCTGTCTGATGCCTAACTGTCTCACTGAGGCTCTGCTAACCAGAACCTCAGTGGTTATGCTCTCTCTTTACAAATTGTCACTAACAGGCTAGTGACCAATTTACCAATTTACATTGGCTTACTGGAACACCCTTATAATTCCCTAGTATATGGTACTGAGGTACCCAGGGTATTGGGGTTCCAGGAGATCCCTATGGGCTGCAGCTTTTCTTTTGCCACCCATAGGGAGCTCTGACAATTCTTACACAGGCCTGCCACTGCAGCCTGAGTGAAATAACGTCCACGTTATTTCACAGCCATTTTACACTGCACTTAAGTAACTTATAAGTCACCTATATGTCTAACCTTTACCTGGTAAAGGTTGGGTGCTAAGTTACTTAGTGTGAGGGCACCCTGGCACTAGCCAAGGTGCCCCCACATTGTTCAGGGCCAATTCCCAGAACTTTGTGAGTGCGGGGACACCATTACACGCATGCACTACATATAGGTCACTACCTATATGTAGCTTCACAATGGTAACTCCGAATATTGCCATGTAACATGTCTCTGATCATGGAATTGCCCCCTCTATGCCATCCTGGCATAGTTGGCACAATCCCATGATCCCACAGGTCTGTAGCTAAGACCTGGGTACTGCCAAACTGCCTTTCCCGGGGTTTCACTTCAGCTGCTGCTGCTGCCAACCCCTCAGACAGGCTTCTGCCCTCCTGGGGTCCAGCCAGGCCTGGCCCAGGATGGCACAACAAAGGACTTCCTCTGAGAGAGGGTGTTACACCCTCTCCCTTTGGAAAATGGTGTGAAGGCAGGGGAGGAGTAGCCTCCCCCAGCCTCTGGAAATGCTTTCATGGGCACACATGGTGCCCATTTCTGCATAAGCCAGTCTACACCGGTTCAGGGACCCTTTAGCCCTGCTCTGGCGCGAAACTGGACAAAGGAAAGGGGAGTGACCACTCCCCTGACCTGTACCTCCCCTGGGAGGTGCCCAGAGCTCCTCCAGTGTGCTCCAGACCTCTGCCGTCTTGGAAACAGAGGTGCTGCTGGCACACTGGACTGCTCTGAGTGGCCAGTGCCAGCAGGTGACGTCAGAGACTCCTTCTGATAGGCTCCTTCAGGTGTTGCTAGCCTATCTTCTCTCCTAAGTAGCCAAACCCTCTTTTCTGGCTATTTAGGGTCTCTGTCTTTGGGGATTCTTTAGATAACGAATACAAGAGCTCATTCGAGTTCCTCTGCATCTCTCTCTTCACCTTCTGCCAAGGAATCGACTGCTGACCGCGCTGGAAGCCTGCAAAACTGCAACAAAGTAGCAAAGACGACTACTGCAACTCTGTAACGCTGATCCTGCCGCCTTCTCGACTGTTTTCCTGGTGGTGCATGCTGTGGGGGTAGTCTGCCTCCTCTCTGCACTAGAAGCTCTGAAGAAATCTCCCGTGGGCCGACGGAATCGTCCCCCTGCAACCGCAGGCACCAAGAACCGCATCACCAGTCCCCTGGGTCTCCTCTCAGCACGACGAGCGAGGTCCCTTGAATCCAGCAACTCTGTCCAAGTGACTCCCACAGTCCAGTGACTCTTCAGTCCAAGTTTGGTGGAGGTAAGTCCTTGCCTCCCCACGCCAAACTGCATTGCTGGGAACCGCGACTTTTGCAGCTACTCCGGCCTCCGTGCACTTCAGGCGGAAATCCTTTGTGCACAGTCCAGCCTGGGTCCACGGCACTCTAACCTGCATTGCACGACCTCCTAAGTTGTTCTCCGGCGACGTGGGACTTCTTTGTGCGACTTCAGGTGAGCACCGTTTCATGCATCCTCATAGTGCCTGTTTCTGGCACTTCTGCGGGTGCTGCCTGCTGCTGAGTGGGCTCTTTGTCTTGCTCGACGCCCCCTCTGTCCCCTGACGCAATTGGCGACATCCTGGTCCCTCCTGGGCCACAGCAGCATCCAAACACACTAACCGCACGATTTGCAGCTAGCAAGGCTTGTTGGCAGTCTTTCTGCGAGAAAATACTTCTGCACGACTCTCCACGGCGTGTGGGATCCATCCTCTAAAGGGAAAGTCTCTAGCCCTTGTCGTTCCTGCAGAAACCTAAGCTTCTACTGCCCAGTAGCAGCTTCTTTGCACCCACAGCTGGCATTTCCTGGGCATCTGCCCATCTCCGACTTGCTTGTGACTTTTGGACTTGGTCCCCTTGTTCCACAGGTACCCACGACTGGAAATCCATCATTGTTGCATTGTTGGTTTGTGTCTTTCCTGCAGAATTCCCCTATCACGACTTCTATGTCCTTTGGGGAACTTTAGTGCACTTTGCACTCACTTTTCAGGGTCTTGGGGTGGGCTATTTTTCTAACCCTTACTATTTTCTAATAGTCCCAGCGACCCTCTACAAGGTCACATAGGTTTGGGGTTCATTCGTGGTTCGCATTCCACTTTTGGAGTATATGGTTTGTGTTGCCCCTATCCCTATGTGTCCCCATTGCATCCTATTGTAACTATACATTGTTTGCACTGTTTTCTAATACTATTACTGCATATTTTGGTATTGTGTACATATATCTTGTGTATATTTGCTATCCTCATACTGAGGGTACTCACTGAGATACTTTTGGCATATTGTCATAAAAATAAAGTACCTTTATTTTTAGTATATCTGTGTATTGTGTTTTCTTATGATATTGTGCATATGACACTAGTGGTACTGTAGGAGCTTCACTTGTCTCCTAGTTCAGCCTAAGCTGCTCTGCTAAGCTACCATTATCTATCAGACTATGCTGCTAGACACCCTATACACTAATAAGGGATAACTGGGTCTGGTGCAAGGTGCAATTACCCCTTGGTACTCACTACAAGCCAGTCCAGCCTCCTACAGGTGGCTTCATTGCCTGCATGAGCTATCAAGAATTTGGGAGTCAAATTAGACGACTCTTTCTATGCACGAATAGGTAAACTAGGTGTGCGGAAGGTGTTTTGGTCTCCTACGCATGCTGAGGAAACTATTCAGATGGATCCCTCTAGCGGCTAGCCCTTCTGAACAGACTGGATTATGGCCATGCCCTATATGTAGGGATGGCCGACTGTCGTTTCCGTCACTTGCAGTATATTTAGAATGAAGCTGCTAGACAAATCTGCAACCACCCCAGAAGGGGTTCAGAATCAGTCTTCTTAAACCAGTTGCACTGGCTCCCAGTACTGAAGAGGGTAGGGTTTAAAATACTTTGCTATGTGCACAGGGCACTCCATGGGGTAGGACCTACTATTGTAAGTGGTAGCTGAGCTTCTACAAGCCTAGCAGAGCATTGCATTCTTCTCAGCAAGTCCTGATTCATAGTACTCAATTGAGGGAAGCAAGGATGGGTGGCTGCGCTTTCAGTCATTTAGCCGTATTTCATTGGAATTCCCTTACTTTGGATATAATTCTCGTGGAGGATCTCTTTGTGTTTCGTAAACATTTGAAAAATTGCCTGTATACCCCTTAAAGGACTTTTATCTGCAAAGCCTCATTGTTCAGTTGTAGTGCCAGGATGTCCCCTTGGGGATGATGTGTGCGCTTTATAAACAAATAAAATAAAAATTAAATAAAGAGGCAGAATATAGGGTTGTGGGTAGAAAAGGTACCACAACCCAAGTGAAGACACACATTGATGACAACAGGATGCTGCAGTAGCATAAGGCGTGATATCTTGAACCTATGGCAACCTTCTAGTTTTGCTCAAATGCAGCTCCTCCTGTACCAAACACTGCTTCTCCCAGCAAGAAGGAACCAAAGGCAAGACTAGGCTCTCTTGAACTAGTGGCACTAGTCCCCTGCCCAACGCAGGTAAAAAGTACTCACAGGATCCAAAGAAGCACTGACCATCAGACCCTCCAAGGGATTGCCCAAATACAGGTGGTCCAGTGCATTATGGAAAGTGTAGTCCAGCTCCCTGCCAAGTTACAACCGGCTACTGTTTTCCACTGGACCTCTCACAGGGGATATAGCTTCTCCTCCACCTAACCACTGCCAAGACTTGTTTGTGGCCAGTCCTGTCAACGCCACCTTTACTCAGTGCTGCAACTCGAGGCCACATTGCAAAACCTTCATCCAATATGACCTGTGGTTCCATTGTCCACTTTTTGCATTTGTTTTCTCACACACATCGTCTCAGTGTAAAACAAGCAACTGCAGCTCTGAACAGCACCAAGGATAGCCAAGCCCACCACTGCACTCGAGATTCCTAGACTAACTGGAGTTGTTCTGCCTGGTGAATCCTGGTCCAGGGGCGAGTGTCACAAATACCATGTTTCAATCCCCGTGGCTCCCTCGTTCAGCACCAAGGATGCCCAAGACACCTCTGTACTACGGACCCACAAGTCTGGTCAAATTTGTCTGACTTTCACATCTTGGTCTTGGGACTGCACAACTTTAACCACAAATGTGTTTCTCTCCACAAGTGACCGAGAGTCACTAGTGACTTTCCCCATTGACCGCAATGATGAGGTTTGACAGCTTGTGAATGCACTGACTTTATTTCTGCTTTAAAATCCATAACTCTGGTTATAGCTAAATGAAAAGTTTTATTTTAGTGTCTAAAATATATAAAAGCTTGCTCCATTTTTTTAATTGGTGTCAGATTTCATTTGAGTCCTGTCGATTACTCATCATCCATATTGGTACTCCCAACTGCTTAATACATGTTCCTCACGTAAAGACTGACTGCTTTATGCCACATTATCTCTTCAGGAAACTGCTTGTGCATCAAAAATAGATGCAAGGCCTGCCAAAATTGACGCAAAGCCTGCCTTGTGAATGAGAAACCGCCACACAGCCAACCAGAATGATGCAACTCACTTCCTGAGTGGAAATCTGACACAACACCTGCATTGCGACAGAAAATTTTAATGCATTGCCTACCGGATTGACGCAACACCTGTGCCTTCGTCCAGCATGTCATGGATTTTCCTGTGTTGTCTCTGGGCGTCAAAATATCCCTGCAGCACAGTGAGGAACCAAGACTACGTGCCAAAAAATCACGCAAACCCTTGCAGCGTGGAAAGAAATTACGTATCACCTGTGCCACGTCAGAATATTTGACGCGCCACCTTATTTTTCCACACATCTCCTTCTCTGTGGTCTCCTTGCATCATTATTTTTGAAGAATACCAGGTACTGTGTGTAACAAAGAGATAACTGTTTATTTCTAAAGATTAAGGTGGTCATTATGACATTGGCGGTATTTTCCAAAGACTACTGTGTTGATGTCTGCCAACAGACCGCTGCGAAGGTGGAAATCCACCCGCCAGATTATGACACAGACCTGTCAGACCCACCACCCTCACTGCTATGCCAGCAGTACACCACCCTCCAAATAATGACCAACGAATCACCACAACAGACATTCAATGGCAGTCAGCCTTTGGCGGTGCACACTGCCGCAGCCGAATTGGGCACCCAACAGCATTGCAAGCCAACAGTGGCCAGAAGAAAGAACCCACACCTGACACATATACAGGCATCCTACACACCCATCCACAGCACTATAAAACACCCCCCCCACATAATCCCCAATCCTTTGCCATCACAAAAAATGAACTATACCTTGCCAGCAAAAGATACCACAATTACTGCACACACAAACTACAGCCACCTATTCACCTTTCACGCATCACCCACCACACACCATACTCCAATACCTATCACATTCTGCACAACACACACATTACACCTACCACACAATAGGTATGTCCCCACAGAAGAATCCCTGCTTCACTAATGAGGAGTTGTGGGTGATGGTGGAGGAAATCGTCAGGGTAGAGGCACCGCTGTTCAGTGCACAGGTCCAGCAGATATCCATTGACCTGAAAATGGAGCTATGGTGGAGGATCATCGACAGGGTGAATGCCGTAGGACAATTTCCACGCACAAGGGACAAGATTAAAAAGAGGTGGCATGACCTACGGGGGAAGGTGCGTGCCATTGCATCAAGGCACCAGGTCGCCATCATGAGGACTGGTTGTGGACCCCCACCTCTTCCCCCACAGTTGACAGCATGGGAGGAACAAGTCTTGTCATACCTGCATCCTGTGGGTCTCACTGCAGTCACCGGAGGGCTGGACACTGGTAAGTCACCATCACTAACCTACCACCATTGATACCTGCATGGCATGTCACCCCCTCACTCTGACTCCCTTCCCCCACTGTCTCCCACACAGTGCACTACCCCAATGACCACATTTAAATATGTCCCCTGCATGCCCTACCAACTGCAAGCACATCCCTCCCAGCTCTGCATGCACACCCACCAGCAATGAATGGACAGCATGTAGAACTACCATTCCCACAATCCATCACCATACACTTCCAAAGGTGTGAGGACAACAGCAAACTCATAGGGAAAGGTAGAAATGCAGAATATGTGACAGACAATTACCCTACCAAATCACTTGCATCCCCACAGGTGCCCCAGCCAATGTCAGAGGTGAGCAGGTTCCACGGCAACCCAGTCCCCCACCAGAAGATGCCCTCAGTGATGACAGAAACTCTGAATGTCCCGATCTCAATGAACTCTATGGCCCATCTGGGACCACTGGTCAGTCAGCTTCCACATACCACAGCCAGTCCACCACAGGGCCCCTCCCTCCAGCTCAAACACCACAGCAGCCAGCCAACACCCACAACTGTCTGACCCCAGGACATGTCAATGAATAGTGTGCCCACCTGTACAGGGGCCCGAGTCAACACCACACAGGCAAGACGAAGAAAGTCCTGGCATAAGTGAGAGTGGGCACACCATTTAGGGGACACAGGCACGGGGGGAAGGGGCAGTGGGAGGACAGCTGTGCACCAGGGGTGAGGCTAGGCCCAGGGAACCGACTGCCCAGGAGGCACTCACATATGTTCTGGGGGCATACCAACAATCCCAAGACAAAATTGGTCAGTTGCCCATCATTATGCAGGAGAACCAGCGGCTGCTGGGGGAAAACCACCAGGAGGTCATTCAACAGTTGCAGGCCTTAAATGCCAACATGGCCACCATTTTAGGGGTGATGAGTGACATGGCTACCATCATGCGTGAGTACACAACACACCAAGGGCCCTTTCCACTAGCCAGTGTACTGACCAGCCCTCCACATCTGCTGCAGCAACACAGGACAAGTGCTACAAACCTACTGGGTCACTGCACTGAACTTTTCCTCAACCATCACCCCACTCTATTGTACTATCTATTCATTATTGTCATTCAAATAAACACCCTTGAACACAACTGGAGTAATAATGCTTTATCAGAACAAAATGTGGAATAGATTGAACTGTATTGAACTGTATTGCACTGTGCAAATGTCCTGTAATGTGTGAATCCATCCAACAAATGTGTTTAAGCATTCTGTAGTCATCACATCAGTACGCAGTTGTGACCACACCAACATCCGCAAAACTGAAAGGCATAAGTGAAAGTCAATTGAAATGCAAAGGCAGTGATTGGCAACTACGGAGAAGGCTCACAGCACTTAAACAGAGATATGAGCAGATCTGCAGTCTTACCTGAGTGTCATTGGAAGTACTGCTGTATCATATGTGTCCTGTTGTCCACATCCTCCTCCTCTTCCTCTTCATCACTGTCTTCGGTGTCCACTGCTGCCACAGGTGCATTGTCTCCCCCCTCCTCCTGCAGGTAGAGCACATGGCGCCTGAGGGCCAAATTGTGCAGCATGCAGCAGACCACCACAATCTGGCAGACCTCTTCAGGGGAGTAGCATAGGGATCCACCAGTTAGATGGAGGCACCGGAACCTGGCTTTCAGTATACCAAATGTGTGTCATACAACCCTCCTGGTACGGCCATGTGCTTCATTGTACCGAATTTCAGCCCCTGTTCTTGGAATCCAAACAGGGGTCAACAGCCAGGACAGATTTGGGTATCCTGAGTCACCTGGAAAATGTGAGGGACACACATTACCCATGTACAATGTCATGGATTACAACTCCAGTTGGCATACACTGACATACATTGTGTGAAGACTCAAGCTCACCTATGAGCCACACTCTGTGCCTCTGTGGTTGTGCCATCACCTGTGGGATGCTGCTGTTACTCAATACATAGGCATCATGCACAGATCCAGGAAGCTTGTCAGTGACATGTATTGATCAGCAAGGCACACCATCTGGACATTTGGAGAGTGGAAACTCTTCCTTTTCCTGTAGACCTGCTCATTTGGCATGGGAGGAACCAAAGCAATAGGGGCCCGTCAGTGGCCCCAATCACATATGGTATGTGTCCCATAGCGTAGAATCCATCCTTCACAGTGGGCAAATCTTCAGCCTGGGTAATTAGATGTAGCTGCTCATGTGCTCGAGCATGGCAGCAAGAACGCTTCTGAGCCCTATCAAAAACATTGGCTGTGACATTCCTTCAGGCAAGCCCACTGTCACCTGTAATGAACCGCTTGCAGAAAGTGGAGCACTGAGAGTACCTGTACTACAGGGGGAATTGCTGTAGTGCTACGCATAGCAAGAATTAGATCTGGCTCCAATTGTGCACACAGCTCAGTAATTGTGGCCCTGTCCAGACGATAGGTGAGTATGATGTGCTGGTCCTCCATTGTCGCCAATTCCAAAAGGGGTCTGTACATGGGTGTTTGCCTCTTCCTCCTATACCTCCTCAGTGGTTGGTTTCTAAGTGAGACAAAATTAAAATGTGTGTGACTACAGGAAGTATGGACAAACAACATCACAGTACACAGAGCATGTATATATGTGGACGACTGGGATTATCTAGGTGTTTACAATCAATACCAATGTCGCACATAAATTAGTCCAACATGAGTACTAGCATTAGGACATGATAACCGCTTGTCCTGTATTCACAGACAGGTGGAAGTTACCTCATTCCACCAGCCTTTGGCGTCATGGCGGAAGACGGTCTGCACCGCCGTGCAACTCCTCATTGGCTAACATGGAGCTCTATGGAGTATAGGAACCAATGATGATCAGCACTGCCGTAGACGTGACCGCCATCTTCTCTGTGCCACTTCTCTGGATTCCTGACTCCCTGCTGTTGAACATCTCCATTGCGTGTGCTGCTGTGACCTGTGCCTGGAACCGGCTATGGCCTGTACTACAGGGGAAAGGGCCCCAGCCTTTACATCTGAGGAGTTGGAGAAGCTGTGGATGGGGTCCTACCCCTGTATGGGCAGTTGTATGGGCCTCCAGTG
Source organism: Pleurodeles waltl (assembly GCF_031143425.1). Classification (NCBI taxonomy): domain Eukaryota; kingdom Metazoa; phylum Chordata; class Amphibia; order Caudata; family Salamandridae; genus Pleurodeles; species Pleurodeles waltl. The sequence goes on from NC_090446.1 coordinate 622,996,041, forward strand.
TAGGAGACTGGCCTGGTTTGTAGTGGGTACCTAAGGTACTTACACCTTATACCCGGTCCAGTTATCACTTATTAGTGAAATGTAGTCAGTGTCTAGAAGCCAGGCTCTCTAGGGGTAGTGTGGATGAGCAGCCAAGGCCTAACAAGGAGACATGCAAAGCTCATGCAATACCACTGTAGTCACACAGTACTCACACACATGAAAGAAAATGCTCAGTGTTACAAAAATAAAGGTACTTTATTCAGGTGACACAAATGCCAAAAATACCATAGAGGCAATACTCTCTTAGGAGGTAAGTAATACACAAATTATATACACTAGTATGCAGAAATAGCTGTAAAACAAAGTTAGAAAACAGTGAAAATAGCGCAAATCACAATAGTTAGAAATGGGCTTAGGGGGAACCCAAACATATACCAAGAAAGTGGAATGCAAAAGTTGGTTTCCCACCTCTGCAAGTGTAGTGTGCAGAAGGGTACTGGGAGTATTAGAAAACACCAAAGGTAAGTAACAGAACCTACCCCAGAGCCCAGGAAAGCAGGAGCAAAGCACAGTAACTTTTTTAGAACTCACAAGAACATGAGAAAGAAGATTATGCAAGAACCAGAAGAGACTGCAAGATACCCCAATGGATTCTGGGACCTGAAGACCTGTGGAAGAAGTGGACCAAGTCCAAGAAGCACTGAAGCGTACCGGGAGAACAGGAGCCCCTGCTAACCCGGATGAAGGTGCAAAAGAAGAACCACTGGTGAAGAACAACAGTCAGTACTGCACCCAAGAAGACTAATGTGGGTTTCTGGTTGGTGCAGAAGATGTCACACGTGGATGGATGATTGCAGTCTGGATTAAGTCACTGGATTCCACCAACAAGCCTTGGCACACGCACAGCTCGTGGATAGCGGAAAATGGCACTGCCTGGGACCAGGAGGGACCTGGTGGACTCTACTCAAGAGGGAGAGTCAGATGAGGCTCTCAGCAACTCAGAGAGCCCTCAGAAGACCAGGCACCATGCACAGGAGTCCCACAGCAAAGGAACTTTTCGTCTCCTTCTCCCCGGACATCGTCTTCCTGACAGAGACCTGGATGAACCCATCCTCAGCTCCCGACATCGCCATAGCCATCTCAGACGGTTACAAGATCACCCGCAGAGACCGCACCAACAGACCGGGAGGAGGGATCGCCATCATCCATAGGAACACCATCAGAATCTCAACCAACACCGAAGACCCCCTCAGCACCGTAGAACATATGCACTTCCAAATCCACATCGATCCCAAGACCACCCTCAGGGGCACCCTCATCTACAGACCCCCTGAACCTTGACCTCAGTGACTCCATCGCTGATGTCATCAGCACTCTAGCTCTTGCATATGCAGACTACATCCTCCTTGGAGACCTGAACTTCCACCTCGAAAACACCAATGACAGCAACTCCACCGCCCTGCTCGCCAACCTTGCCAACCTCTGACTCAATCAACTCGTCACATCTCCCACCCACTCCGCCAGACTCTCGCTCGACCCCATCTTCTCTGCCAACAACTACATCGCCTTCAGCCACATCACCGAACTCCACTGGACCGACCACCGCTGCGTCCACTTCACCTTCAATGTACCCACCACCCACTACCACCCGCAACCAATCCCCCGCCACAGCTGAAACAAGATCACAAACGAACGGCTGATCTCTGCCCTCGCCCGAGTCCCACCAGCTGACACCACAGGCACCGACACAGCTGCCCGCAACCTCCGGCAATGGATCGATGACTGCACCAACACTCTTGCCCCGATCAAGAAATCCTCTCACAACCGCACCATCAGAAAGGACACCTAGTTCACCACCGACCTCCGGACCTCCAAACAGGCCTGCCGAAAACTCGAGAGGAAGTGGTGCCAGGAAAAGACACCATCCACCCACACGGCCCTCAAGAACGCCATCCGCAAGCACCATCAGCTCTTCCGGACTACCAAGAGATCCTCCTTCAAGGAACGAATCGACAATAACGCACACAACAGCAAAGAGCTCTTCAACATCGTGAAGGAACTCTCCAACCCCAGCTCCAGCATCGACATCCCACCTTCGCAAGACCTCTGCGACTCCCTAGCCACCTTCTTTCACCACAAGATCACAGACATCCACGACAGCTTCAACAACAATACCCCACCAGCAGCCACCATCACCTCCAACTCATCGTCCCCCAACCACACCAAACTCCTGCTCTCCTGGACACATGTCAACAACGCTGACACCGGCAAAGTAATTAACACCATTCATTCTGGCTCTCCATCTTACCCCTGCCCACACACCATCTACAACAGAGCGAGCTCCATCATCGCCCCCAACTCAGTATAATCATCAACAGCTCCTTCGAGACCGCCACCTTCCCAGAAAGCTGGAAGCATGCCAAGATCAACACCTCACTCAAGACACCCAGGGCGGACACTGAGGACCTCAAAAACTACCGGCCCATCTCCCTGCTTCCGTTCTTGGCAAAGGTACTCAAAAAGATCATCAACAGGCAACTGACTAACCACCTGGAGGAAAACTACACTCTGGACCCATCCCAATTCGGCTTTCGCAGCAATCACAGCACAGAGACCGCCCTCATCACTGCCACTGACGACATCCGGACCCTCCTGGACAAAGGAGAAACCACAGCCCTCATCCTACTTGACCTTTCGGCCGCCTTTGACACCGTCTGCCACCACACCCTGTGCACACACCTCCACGACGCAGAGATCCGTGACAAGGCCATGGACTGGATCACCTCCTTCCTCTCCGACAGAACACAGAGAGTCTGCCTCCCTCCATTCCTATCTGAAGCCACCAAGACCATCTGAGCTCGTCCCTCAGCCCAACACTCTTCAACGTCTACATGGCACCGCTTGCCAAAATTGTCCGATCTCACAACCTCAACATCGTTTCTTACGCCGATGACACCCAGCTGATCCTCTCCCTCACCAAGGACCCGCCACCGCCAAAACTAACCTCCACAAGGGTATGAAGGCCGTCGCCAACTGGATGAAGAACAGTCGACTAAAACTTAACTCAGATAAGACAGAGGTCCTCATCCTCGGCCCCACCCCCTCAGTTTGGGACGCCTCCTGGTGGTCGCCCACGCTGGGAGCCGCACAAACGCCTCCAACCTGGGTTTCCTTGACTCATCGCTCTCCATGAGCCATCAAGTCGACGCCTTCTTATCCTCCTGCTTCAACACACTCTGCATGCTCCACAAAATCTACAGGTGGATCCCTACCGAAACCAAAAGTACGGTTACCCAGGCCCTCATCAGCAGCAGACTGGTCTACGGCAACACTCTCTACACGGGAACCATGACGGCTCCCTAGAAAAGACTGCAACGGATACAGAACGCCTCCGTATGCCTCATCCTCAACATCCCCCACCACAGCAACATTGCAGCCCACCTGAGAGAACTACACTGGCTTCCCATCAACAAAAGGATCACATTCAAACTCCTATCCCACGCCCACAAAGAACTCCAAAACGCCGGACCAGAATACCTCAATGATCGTCTCACCTTCTACATCCTGAACCGTCAGCTCAGCTCCGCTCCGCCAACCTCGCCCTCGCCACCGTCCCACGCATCCACAGGACAACAACCGGTGGCAGATCTTTCTCCTAACTCACTGCCAGGCACACCCTCCCCATCCACCTACGGCAGACCAAGGACCTACTGACCTTCAGGAGAGTCCTCAAGACCTGGCTGTTCGAACAGTAACAGCTCACCCATCCCAAGTGCCTTGAGATCCTCATGGGTGAGTAGCGCGCTCTACAAATGCAGTGACTGATTGATTGTAGACTGGATTATGCAAGGAGAGCACCATCTGTGCCCTTCAAAGCATTTCCAGAGGCTCTGGGAGGCTACCCGGCCCAAGCCTGTATCACCTGTTTCCAAAGGGAGAGGGTGTAACACCCCTCTCCCAAAGTAAATCCTTTGTTCTGCCTTCCTGGGCTTGAGCTTCTCAAGCAGCAGGAGGGCAGAAACCTGTCTGAGAGGTGGCAGCAGCTGGGGCTGTCTGGAAAACCTCAGAAGGCTGTAATGACAATACTGGAGGTCCTCTAAGGAGTCCCAAGAGTGCACGGAATCATACAACCAATGCTTGCAAAAGCCTTGGGATATGATTCCAAACATGGCCATATTTGGAGATACCATTGTGAAGCTGGACATAGGTGTTGACCTATGTCCAGTGCACGCATAAAATGGCATGCCCTCACACACAGGTAGTCTGCACCCTGCCTTCAGGGCTGGAAGGCCTGCAATAAGGATGACTTATAAGGGACCTGGGGCCAGATGTAGCAAAGGATTTGCACCTCGCATACGGCGAAAATCGCCGTTTGCGAGGCGCAAATGCCTCTTTGCTATGCAGAAATGCATATTGCGAGTCGGGACCGACTCGCAAAATGCATTTCAGAATCGCAAATAGGAAGGGGTGTTCCCTTCCTATTTGCGATTCGGAGTGGCATGCAATACCATTTGCCACCGCATATGCGGTCGCAAAGGGTGTCGCAGTTACCATCCACTTCAAGTGGATGGTAACCCACTCGCAAATTGGAAGGGGTCCCCATGGGACCCCTTCCCCTTTGCGAATGAACCCAAAACAATTTTTACAAGGGACCACTACCTGCCCTGAAAAAATACCAAAACTAAAGGTTTCGTTTTTTTTTTTTAAGTGCAGCTCGTTTTCCTTTAAGGAAAACGGGCTACACTTAAAAAAAAAAACTGCTTTATTGAAAAGCAGTCTCGAACATGGAGGTCTGCTGACTACAGCAGGCCTCCATGTTTGCGAGTGCCTAGACTCGCTATGGGTCCGCAATTTGCGACCCACCTCATGAATATTAATGAGGTGGGTCATTGCGACCCCATGGCGAGTCGCAGACGGTGTCTGAGACACCGTACTGCATACCAATTTGCGACTTGCAAATTGTGAGTCGCAGGGACTCGCAATTTGCAAGTCGCAAATTGGTTATTTGCTACATCTGGCCCCTGGTGCAGTGTAAATGGCAGTGAAAGGATGTATGCACCTTTTCAGAAAGGCTGCAATTGCAGTCCGGTAGAAGCCTTTGCATGGGCTAACTATGGGCGTCAAAAGAAATGCTGAAACCCATAAGTATCTCCTCGAATCCCAATGCCCTGGGTACCTAGGTACATTATCCTAGGGACTTATAAGGGGGCACCAGTATGCCAATTTTTGATTAAATACTGGGTTACCAGTATCCTATAACCATAATTTAAGGAAGAGAGCATAACTACTGGGGTCCTGATTATCAGGATCCCAATAGACACAGTAAAACACTGACAAACAGGCCAAAGGTAGGGGTAACCATGCTAGAAAGAGGCTACTTTCCTGCATCCAGACCAACTGGTGAGTATGTGGAATGGGGTGTATTGGCTGTATGCAATGTGTATGCAGAGGTAGGGGTCATTTGTGTGCTTAATGTGGGTCATATGCTGAATGAAAGCCATTTGTGTAACAGAATGGATTGTTGAGTTAATGGTGTCCTTCTCTCTGTGTTCCCTCTGCAGGTCAGCTCCCATCAAAAGAAAGGGTTGTGGCGTGCCAAGGACGTGCAGACCCTGGAGGGTCCATAGCCGGCAGAGCATCCACTGCGGGAAACGGTGGGAAGTCCTGAGACGCTGGGCCCGAAAGACAACGGAGGTCCAGCTGGGGACGGCCTCCAAATGAGGGAGGGGTGCCCATCAGAGCCTGACCCCTCTAGTGGCCCGCATACTGGCGATGGCCAATCCTGAGTTGGATGGGCACTTGAGGCCAGCACAGCAGCAGCAAGGCCTGGCAAGATGTGTGGGTGCAAGGTCCTAGTCAGTGGGTGCCCCGATATGCTGTTTTAGCTTTTCCAGTGTGGTCCTGATTAGCTATGTAGGGTGGTATGTATAGTTGGTATTGGTAAGTAGCTAGCATATCATGGCAGACAGGGCTTAGTGAGTTCCAGTAGGTGTGCAGATGGTAGTATCTGGTTTCGTAAGTGGTGTTGTACCCAGGTAATGGTTTGTCTTTCTGGTCCATACTTCACTGTTGTAGTCGCAGTGAATTGTTGTGATGTGTATGCTATTTGTGCTGTTGTTGCTGTGATTGACCCTGTGCTCCCTTTCTTTCACCCCCACCCTCTGTCCTTTTGTCATCCTATCCTGGTGTGCATTAGCACCATCTGTTGAAGGAGCAGGGGCACTGGTGAGTGGGGAGCTGCAGCCCACGGGACCCAGGAGGTGGAGAGCACAGACGCTGAGGGGACCAGTGGGTTGGAGGGTGGGGGAGCACCACGGGGGAGACAGGAGTGATGACTACAGGCTCATATTCCTCCTCCGATGGAAGCTCCCTGGTGGTAGCAGACCCCTCTGGGACCATCCCAGCTACTAAATCTTCCACCACCCCAGTACCAGCACTGACTTCCCAATAGCACCCCACCCAGTTGCCCGTGCCCGCTCACCCAGGAGGGTGGGCATCTCCTTCACCCTAGGCACCTCAGGCCCTGCCCCCGTCAGCCCTGCTGCCCTCAGTGAGCAGGTTATTGACCTTCTGAGATCCATCTCTGTAGGGCAGTCAACCATAGTGAATGCCATCCAGAGGCTGGCATCCCAGATGCAGCAATGCAATGCCTACCTGGAGGGCATTCACAGTGGCTTTGGCTGCCCTACAGAGATCGTGTCAGGCACTGGCCTCCTCTCTTACAGCAGCCTGTGTCCCTGGTCCTATCATACCCTTCCAACTAACTTTTCCCAGTCCCAAAGCCATCTCCCCCAACCCATTCCACGAACACAATCTGACAAGCATGCACCCAAGACAACAGACAAGACTCGCACAGACATACACAGGCACCACACTTCACTCCACAAGCACACACACAGCCAACGCACAGATGCACAGTCTACACTAGCCACTGCCTCTACTGTCTCCCCCTCCTCCTCCTTCCTCACAGACACATTAACACTCACACCTGCATGCACTGCATCATCAGTCCAAGATCCTGCCACCTATACAACCTTGCCCACATTCACCACAACAGAAGACATGAAGGCATGCACCCCACACACCACATGTTCAGTCACCACCACCACCATCACAGTCTCGTGCAGCACACCCACCTCACTTGCAGACACCACAATATACATACACATGTCCTGTTTGTCCTCTCCCACCCTGTATGCCCCCAATTACACTTAAACAGTCCCACTCAGACACCCAACAGCCACCCACCTCACACATTGTCCATGCACCTGCACCGCAGTCCAGCACACCTACTCATCCTACAACCAACCGCTCTACCTCCACTCCCAATCCTCCTCCCACAGCCCGCCCAATTGGTCCTAAGAAGCTTTTCCTTTCCCGCCTTGACCTCTTCCCTCCCTCCACCCTGTCCTGCCCGTCAGAGAAAGATCCCTCCCACTTAGCGCAGTACCTCCAGCTCCCAGTCCACTTTTGTTCTTACCCCTAAGACAATCCCTGCACAAGAATGGCACTCTGGCCCCCCGCCCCAAGCCCACTCCTCCGCCCACTAAACAGAAGGCTAAGGATCCACCCCCTCCCAAACCCAATCCAAGGCCTCACCTCCCAATAAGAAACCCCCTCCATCCCCCAACCCCTGCACCCTGAGATGCCTGCCTATTTTCACCATGATGCCCTTGCTTAGTGGGCTGTCAGGAGTCAAGTTGGGCCTTGGACGTTCCCCTGTGACAATGTGCTTACATTGGACTGGCCCATGGCCCTTTCTGTAAATATATATATATATTTTTTTTGAGGTTGCTATACCTAACGTTTTACAGTGGTTAGACTAAAGATATGTGTCCTGGCTTTCTTTGCTCTTGGCTTATGTTGTTGTTGAATTGCTCTGCAGGTAGTTCTCCGGACACCGCACGCTACACTTGTCTACAACGGTTCTCACAGGTTTGATTCCAGGCTTATCAGGGTCTCCTATACCTGTCACACCATACGTGCCCATTACCCTACTCACCTGTTGCTGCATGGGCAGCCATATTACTTACAGATCTACGTATTTGAATAGCCTTGATGAAGTCACCTGTGTGACGAAACACGTGTTGGCTGTATCTTGATGATGGCACTATGATTTCTAGCACCTACAAATAAAGACACCATCTACAACCAAGCCTTAAGACTTTTTTCAACCTCTTACTTCCTACAACCGACAACACACTATCAGGGATCTTCTATCCTTGCCACACTGTTGGACTATTTATTCTGTGTGCTGTGGCCATCTTGACCCAGTTCTCGGTGTGTGGTATGTGTGTATTGGGTGTGTTGTGCATGTGGGTGTGTCATTCTCCCCTCCCTCCCATGTGTGCTAAGCGGCTGTACTCACTGTCATCTTCTTTGTCTGCAATGATGCTCCCAGACTATCATCGCGTGTCACAGCATCGGCAGGACATCCAGTTCGGGTTCCATGGCGACCGTGGACTCCTCTGTGTCCCTGGAGGTGAGTGTTTCCTTTTATATAATTCGATTCTGCCAGGCTTTTAGTGGCAGTGGTCCCAGCTTGGAAATCCTGGCGGTCTGCTATGTCATAATATGGTGGGCGGGTCGTTGGCTTCTGCCTGCCTGTAGGTGGCTACTGCTGTGGTCAGTGGACTGACCGCACTGGCAAGTCCGGTGGTACATTGGCTGTCTATGGGGGGGATCACCGCCATGGTCATAATTTGGCGGTCTTCACCTCCATCCTGGCGATGGTACTACCACCATCGCCGGTATAGCGGTCTGCTGACCGCCAATGTCAAAATGAGGGTCTAAGACTCTTTTAAACCTTCTAAAAGTTATTTTTCAACTTGTGCTTGTTGGATCTTTGTCATTTTGACCTTATTGTATTCAGACCAATATTGTCTATTTTTCTAAACTTGTGTGATGTATTTTTGTGGGGTTTTCACTGTGTTACTGTATGATTTATTGCACAAATACTTTACACATTGCCTTTTAAGATAAGTCTGACTGCTCAACATCAAGCTACCAGAGGGTGGTCACAGGATAATTTATAGTGTGTGACTTACCCTTACTAGGATTGTGGTCCCTAATTAGACAAGGGTGTATACCTTTGCCAACTAGAGACCACATTTCTAACACATACTAAGCGCCGGACTTGCATCATTTTTTTGATTTTGACTCTAAACATGTCTAGTGCCAAAATATTGGAGTTAAATTCATTTTTTGCCTCTGGAAAACTACCTTGTGTCAATGAGATGCAAGGTAGGTGTTCCCGGGCAAAAAATGACTCAAAGGCCATAGCGTCTTATTTATCCTCCCGTGCAAAAATCATGCACGGGAGGAGGAGGGCCTTAAATAATGGTGCCTGCTTAGCACCATTATTTAATGCCTGGGTCAGGGCAGGCGTTGGGGGACCTGTGAACCTTTTTCCATGGTCAGAGACCATGGAACCAGCCCACAGGTGCCCTTCCCTGCCCCCAGGGACAACCCCACCCACCCGCACCCACACCTGGAGGACACCCAAGGATGGGGGGACCCATGCCAGGTAAGTCCAGGTAAGTATATATATTTTTTTTGCAAAGTGCCATGGGGGGCCTAACTTGGACCCCTCTACATGGCACTGTGCCCAATGGCCATGCCCAGGGGACTTAACTCCCCTGGGCATGGCCATTGGGCTGAGTGGCATGACTTCTGTCTTTAGTTAGACAGGAGTCATGTCCATGGGGGTTGTGCGTGGAAATAATGACGCTAATCAGTTTCCCCTACGCCTCCCCCGCCTGGTTAGCGTCAATAATTTTGACGTTAACTGGGCCTTAGCGCTGGCTAGCATCATAGCTTAAATATGATGCCTGGCTAGCATCCAGGAATGGCACTAGCCGGCGGTCTACTTTTTGACGCAAACCTGCGCTAACGCAGGTTTGCATCAAAAAGTATAAATCAGGGCCTAATTGTGTGTTGTCCTGATCTCACAAAGTGACACTTTTAGTATCACCTCTTCTTGTTTGTCTTGTACATGGGAGGGTATGATACCAAGTTGCTATGGTAGTTTTCTAAAGGATCTAGTAATAGAATTAAGTAGCAGATTGGTTTTCAATATTTGTCATACAATGATGCCTGTGTCCTCAAACATTTTGTTGTTACTAGTCTGTGACTGCAACTTTGCAGTATGTGAGTCCTATTTTTTCTGGTAGAGAAGACAATAGTATAACTTGAATGTGCTATTGATCTATTAAAAGGTTTTTTCTCTAACTGCTTTTTACTTCTGACTCTCTTTCAGGATAATGTGGTAAGTTTAACGTGCTACTGAATCTCTATGCGCCCAAGATAATGAGGCTAATGTATGTTTATAGGCTATCCACACAAAATGTATTCATGGATGAGAAATACACATATTGAAAACTGCCAGCAAGAATGATACCAGGTAGCGAAACATCGTAGTTGATGTCCATTTTTAGAGACAACAGAGTACAGTACTTATCAGACTTCCAGGACCTATTAAGATGGGATTTTCTTCAGAAAGACTAAGGGCCTCATTATGAGTCTGGTGGTCGGAAAAGAAGACCACCAGACCCATGATGAGGAGAGTGCTGCGGATCTGGCAGTGTCCCCACCAGCCCCATTACAAGGTTTCCACTGGGCTGACCTACGGAAACCAAGGTTTCCGCCGGTCAGCACAGTGAAAACTGTGCAGCACTCTGCAGCACACATAGAAAGAGGAAAACCCCTCTCTTGATTGTCCCTTCCTGCACAACAACAATCATCCTCACAATGCAGGCATCATTGCACTATGGTACAACGGTGCCTGTGTTGGCTCATGGCAGAAATTTGAGTGCCAGCGCAGGGGGTAGAGGACAGAAATGCGTCATGGCTTGTAAGTACGGGGCATATCTGTCCTTTACCAGTGGCACAGGGCGATGCAGCACGACACTTGTTGCACCGCCCTGCGCCAGGGGGCTTGTAAGTAAGCCTCAATGTGAATTCCAGAATATCCACAGGCTTACAGTACTGTGGCATGTAGAATAAATATGTGTTCCACTTGAATTGAAATCGCTCTAATACACACATTCTTTTTCATCTATTTCAGAAAGAAGTTGCTGTAAGTGAAGTGCTTTATCTTTCTCATAAGTTTGCTGCACCCTACAATAACGGTAGATGCTTCTGTGAATTCACGGTGTTGAGTCGAAATACTCTTGACTTGTGGCAGTTTTAGGGCCTAATCAACTGAGTCAAAAAATCTGGATGCTACCTTTATTGAGTATAAACCTTGTTCTAGTAGTAAGAAGGCAGTTCTCACTTCGGACATATTACATCATTGGTGTCTGTTTTAAGACTGCCTTTGAGGGTGTCAACTAATGCTAACTGAGTTGCTGTTTTAATGAACTGTATGAACAACTTAATCTGTAAAAAATGTTTTTAAACTTTTGAAATAATAATTAATAAAGCTGAGCATTATATCTCATTCATTCCTGGAAGCCTCGCCTCACTGTATGCTGTTGATGTTATTAAGATTGTGGGGCATTGTAGGACTGTGCATGTGTTACTTGAATAATGTTCTAATTTCACATGACGTATGATTGACATTGGTTTTCTATGAACACAGGTAGAGCTCCTTGGGGTTCTGATGATCTATTCGCCTAATTAGTGTCTCTGTCAGTATTTTTAAGTTGTTGTCACATCTTATAACAATGTTTTTTCTGTAAAATGCATTCTTGCCTTTTCTAATGTTTCCAGAATTAGGGCCTGATTATGACCCTGGCGGACGGCGGAGGCCGTCCGCCAAGGTACCGCCGCTGAATGACCGCACCGCGGTCAAAAGACCGCGGCGGCCATTCAGACATTTCCTCTTTGCCGGCGGGCGCTCTCCAAAAGAGCGCCCGCCGGCCCAGAGGAAATGCCCCTGCAACGAGGACGCCGGCTCAGAATTGAGCCGGCGGAGTTGCAGGGGTGCGACGGGTGCAGTTGCACCCGTCGCGTATTTCAGTGTCTGCTTAGCAGACACTGAAATACTTTGCGGGGCCCTCTTACGGGGGCCCCTGCCGTGCCCATGCCATTGGCATGGGCACGGCAGGGGTCCCCAGGGGCCCCGCGGCACCCCCTACCGCCATCCTGTTCCTGGCGGGCGAACCGCCAGGAACAGGATGGCGGTAGGGGGTGTCAGAATCCCCCATGGCGGCGCAGCAAGCTGCGCCGCCATGGGGGATTCTAAGGGCAGCGGTAAACCGGCGGGAGACCGCCGGTTTGCCTCTTCTGACCGCGGCCGAACCGCCGCGGTCAGAATGACCCTGCGGGGCACCGCCGGCCTGTCGGCGGTGCTCCCGCCGACCCTGGCCCCGGCGGTCTTAGACCGCCGGGGTCAGAATGACCCCCTTAGTGTTTTCTAGTAAAATAAATATTCTTGCCACTTGTCTACAGTTTGTTTAAGGTGAACATATTTTGGTTTTATGCAAACATTGCATGCTGGCAAGTGTGCTTCTCAAAATACTCAAAGGTCTTAGAGCCCTTTCTGGGTTGTGCTTTGGCATGAAAATCTGGACTTTTTCCAGCATCCGATGTGCAAGTGTAATTTGTGTGGAGTCACTTGTTTGAAAATAAAATAAGAAATAGACTTGAGAGAGATTTTTCAGAGCAATCAGGAGAAAAATGTTAAATAAGTTATGTCCTTGCATAAACAATACTTGGGAGTGACTGGCACTAGTTAACAAGTTCGAGAGAAAACTGCAAAGGTGCAATAGTATAGAAAAAGTATACATACTACAAAAGGATCAGAACTATGCAAGACTATTCTTTCATTGACGAATCGTTCGCAGCTCTAATCTTGCTGTGGTGCCCTAGGTGATAATTTATAATGGACATTTTTACTGAATTTCCTTGGTCCTTCCCAGGTTATACATTCTTTTGTCTATTGTCATTTGCTCTTTTTCATCACTTTGTCACATTTTTTGTGAGTCTTGATGTTAGTTTTAATAGTATTAAGGTTGGAAATGTTTGTAGCATTTTCCCCGCTATTAAATGCTACTTTCTCCTATTAACATCACATAGAAAAAGGAGCTTCTAAAGATTAGAAAAAACAAGAATAACAAATTTATTGTGTGCCCTTTTTCTGCAAGTGGTCTTAAGTCCTATTTGACTTTTTCTGTTCAAATAGCTCTTAAGGATAGAATAAAACGGCTATTTGCTTGCGACCTCTGATTGGAAGAATACAACGGTTTCGCTGTTTTATGTGTTTTATTTCCACATGTATACATATATATATATATAGAGAGAGGATGTGCAATATTTTGATTGCGTTAGTAATTTGTCATCTTTCATAATCATTATATTTATAATATTTTGAAGATAAATAATGTAAAATGCATTGTGTGATGCTGTGAAACAGATATTGATGAGCTTTGAATTAAGATTACATTTTTGATGATTTAATTAGTACCTCTCCTTCATCGGTAATAGCCTAATTATGATTGCTGAGTAGAATAACTTAAATTACAATGATTAATTTAGAGAGTATTGAAGAAACAGACTACTTTGCAGAATATGTTAAGTAACTCAAACTACCAAAAATCGATAATAAAGAGAAAGTTATCTTCAGATCATAATTAGAATAGGCACCTTGATTCCCCTCTAATAAGATCTCGTTATGTAGTATGAGGCAAGAAAGGAGAGCGCATAGTGTCTCACAAGGGTTGGTAATGTCACAAGGGGATTCTAAAAAAGCACAGCAAACACCAAATGAAGCAAAGCAAACTGAAATAATTCACCTGCACAGAGGATGACAGAGTGGAATGCATTGACTCGTCCTCCCTGAACTGGACAACAAAGCAACCCAAGACCGGATTTGCCCTCATTAGGGCTCATTCATCAGGAACAGCTTGAGTCTTATGTACTTGTGTTCTGTCTATTCGGGCTTGACTGTTAAAAATGAAGTAGGGTCTAGATTGATTTGGATATGATAGGGTCCAAACTGAGGTAGAGTGGTGTGCACAATAAGGATGGAGTGGAAGGTGGCCCTGAGTAATTATCAGTGGAGTTACTTGAAACATTCTCCCCATCAATGTTTGGTATTGTCTGAAACCCATCCTAGGGGCAGCAGCAAGCAGTAGCTACTAGGCCCAAGTGGGGGGGGGGGGAGGGGATTAGGCCATTTGCCCCTGATGTTCTGGGGACTGACCTACTATGAATTCTGAGTAACTGAGCCAAGTACTGCTTCAGCACTTGACTCTCAGGTAGACTAAGGATGTTAACACTGGCTCACATCTCAAAATATGTTCAATAGCAACAATAAATTATTGTATAGTCAAAATCTTCCTTTTATGAAAGAAGAACTATTTATATGTGAACAAAACTTGTAATATGGCACACACAAATAGTACTCACCCATCTCCTATGGGCAGAGCCTCAGCAGATCTCAGCAACCCGAGGTTAGGCCCCACTGGGACTCCGAGTCTTAGGAGTTCTACTCTGACTCTTACAAAGTTAAAAGTGTTCTGGTGCTTATAGCACTATCTGACAGAAGACGTTCCTCTGGGCCCTTAGGCACTGCGATCAAACTCACCTGCTCCTGCGAGGGTTGCTCAATCAGAGCTCTCCGAGCATTCCACACTTGAAAATCATGGAGGTCTGCAGTGGCTGCAGTGGTGACACTCTGGGCTTTGCAGGGGGTGTGGCAAGTCGTTTGTAGTGTTCCCTTCAGGACTACAGTAAGTTCCTCTGAGCCCTCGTCTAGGTAAGGGGCTATCATACGGGTTCCAATGGTTCAGTCATTGCAGAGGCATTGGCAGGTCTCTCTCAAAACCAGTGAAACTCGGTCACAATCCTTGCTTTTCCCAGCAGGCCCCCTCTGGCTCACGGGCTCACTGACTTTAACTTGGACTTGGGCTATGGCCTGATGGGCACTGCAGAAATGCACTCTTCATTGCAATCTCTTCTGGCACAGCCAAATTTGCATAGCAGTACTACTTTCGTCATGGTGGCCCCCCTCTGGCATACCAGGTCTCTGACATTTCCCCATATACAGACTATGGCCCGATTGGCAGAGCAGTAATACTTTCCTCATAGCAGCCCTCTGTGTAATATGGGGTGGTAATTTTTTCCTGCACATCAGTGACAGACTTGCAAATTCATCAATGGCTAACTTCACCTTGCCCTCTCTAGCATACGAGGTCACCAGTTTACACACAGGCGAAAACCTGATCTTTGCATCAGTCACTTCCTCAGACCCCTGCTGTGAGGATCCACTCGCCAGGATCCCACACTGAACTTCAATCACTCCAAACGCTCTCCTCTTCCTCACAGGGCCCACTAGAGTTGCCAAGCAGGTAGGCAGACACTGGTGCTCCAGGGCAGGACGTCTTGGAGTCACAGGGTGATGTAACCTCACA
The DNA here is from genome assembly GCF_031143425.1 of Pleurodeles waltl. Classification (NCBI taxonomy): domain Eukaryota; kingdom Metazoa; phylum Chordata; class Amphibia; order Caudata; family Salamandridae; genus Pleurodeles; species Pleurodeles waltl. The sequence continues at coordinate 623,011,379 of NC_090446.1, forward strand.
CAGACTTGAGCCCCCAGTCCTCGTCAGAGGTAGAAGTCTTACAGAGATTCCCCTTCTCAACATACAGTCCAGCTGGCTGCTTAACAACTGACCATTTAGGAACTTCAGGCTGCCATTTTTATAGTCCATTTACATACAACAAATGTGATTTATTATTTGAATCTTAAAATTTTTTGCTGGGGAGGGGTCTGCTTCCTTTTGAAGTGCCTGCTCACGTGTTCTGCCTTTTTTCCAGAAAGTAGTCTGTCACATCTGATTGATTCTAAATCTGACAGCCTCAGGACACCGGTCATACGAGTGACTAGAGTTTAACACCTGGATGTCAGCCACAGTGAAATGCGCATCAAAAGGTTACCTTAGGGCCCAGATCTTACTCTTTACAATTCTATTATCAGTCCATATCCTTCCTAAGATGTTCTCAGGTCCCTTTCCCGTGACCTTTCTGAGAACTGGAGAACAATCTTGGAAGTATAACGAAGAGCTTGGTTCTTCCTTCCTCCAATATTTTCTTACCCAGTGGTCAGGAATGCAACAATCCACTAATCTATCTGGGGTAATCCTCTACATCCTCATGCCTCTCCAGTAAGCCTTGCTCCCAAAATGGAACTGAGAGCCTTCTATGTATTGTACCACTCACAGGCATATAAGCACCCACATGAAACCACTTGTGTGCTGCACAGAACTAGATGCTAACTTGATGCAGGACAAGGGTAAGTTAAACACACAGCAGCAGAACTTTACATGAGTGTCTTGTAGGCCTCCCTCCAGTGACAGGGGTAGAACGCCTGTTCACTCCCACTGATCACTGCAAGGTATGCTGCTTCCACTGCACCCGTGCTCCTTAATTCCTGGTAAAGGTAGTAGCCTTTTAGCACTATAAGGTATGGCACTGGGCACCCCTCTTTGCCCAACAAGACCACGATCCGTGATGCAGGCCTTTGTCATGGTGCACACTCACTATCCATTTTTGCCCGTGGCTTCAAAAATCAGCACCTGGGATCCAAATATAATTGCAGCTGGGGGCACTCAGGTCATGAATGCAAATCTGTCACCATGCAAGTGTTTTCTGTCCCAATCGGTATATTTTAGTGTGATGCCTTACGTGGATGGATATACCCAGACCTGGGACCTAATAATGGCCAAATCAGTATTTGGTTGCTTATGTTCTGGTTCAAGGAGGACCTGGCCTGGTAGGTTGGGTGGCACTCTTCTGACCAAAGAAGGGTTAAGGCTGAATTACATATGGCTGGGTCCAAACTGAGGTGGAATTGTGTGCAAAATAAAAATAGACTGGGATACAGGACTGTAATAATTCAAGCATTCAAGCCATCTCTTTTTTGTATACTTCAGTGTGACATCCTAAGTGGGCTAGTCTAGCCAAGTGGTGGGTCCTGTGCACACTGTTCCACTAGAACCAGTCTATAACCGAATGATGAGCCCCAATAAGCTCGGCCTCGGTCTTCGGTTGCTTGAGTTTCGTTCAGGGATTACATGGCTGGGCAATTCAGGCTGGATTGTTCAGATTGGAGGATAGTCAACACCGATTTGCATGCGGCTGGGTCAAAATAGAAGTGTCATGGTGTTGAAAATAATAATGGACAGGGATTTGAGCCCAAGTAATTACCAGTGGCTGAAATTATTTCAATCATTCCATCCATCATTGTTTTGTAATTTTACAAAAGTGTTATTTTCAAGATAGTAATATAAATTATGTTTACCCTTAAGATGGATTTTAAATTACTATTACAATAAGAAATACTTTTACTTGCTGCTGCCAAATCAAAATTAAGCATTACAAGTTGTTATAATATCCCATTGTATCCCCACAGAATTCCAGTCTTGCAAAAGTGAAAAAAACTTTGGAGGTTTTTTCACTTCAGAACATGTAAAATGTTAAATATGCATGCCCTGCTTTTAAAATACCATGCACCCTGCTATATGGGCATTTTGGGCCTACCTTAAGGGTTACGTATAAGTATCATAAGGAAGCTTTAGTCTTGGCCAAGGGTTATTTTGCCTGGTTGAAATGGTAATTTAAAGATACTCACCCAGGCAGGAATAACATACCTGTTGTTAGAAATGGGGTTTCTGGTTGGCTATGCTATGAACCTAAGCCAGGCAGAACCCACCCACTCTAGTCTGGTCGAGGGAGTTACACACCCAAGATAACTCCTGCTCACCCCCTTGGTAGCTTGGCACAAGCAGTCAGGCCTATCACAGAGGCAATTTGTAAAGCGATTGCACAACACACACAACACCCGTGGCGCACTGTCCCCACCACAAAGGAAATACAATACCAAGTTCTGTAAACATAAACTGTATTGTACACAACATCATTAGACCAAACACATGTCAGTAGTACTCTGCTACCCAAGCAGTTGTCAGAACGTTACACAGTACTATTACTCTGCAAAAGCCAGCAGTAGTCACATATAACATATAGGTTACTGGTTTTCCCGCAACATAAGCAGAAGCCAGGTAAACATTACTAAAGGAATGCACATGTCCAAAAAATATACATCATCACGAATGCATAAAATCACAGTAAACATGTTACCAAAAATCCACATGCCCTAGTAAACATACCATCATAAATGCCCATAAAGGAACATCAGAGAACACAGGGCAAGTCGTGAATGTACACTGTAGCACTGACATTGTGCAAAAATCACCATAACATCAGGGTTGCACATATCATGAAAATATGTGTCACCCACAAGGCAGAAACAGTATCACGAGATGCACAATAGGAATTACCTTGCGCACCTCCTTCATTCCTCTGGGGAGGTCTCTCCCCTCACACAACAAAAACTGTGGCCACGGAGGGCGAGCTAACTGCCTCAATGGCCCCGGGGGCCATGTCCGGCCCTCGCGGAGGCAGGGAAGTCAAATAACCCAAAGTAATACTGGAACATTCACGCTCTTGGCGCAGCAATCGGGGAAGAGGGACTTACCCTCGCCTACCCGGGTCCTGCTTCTGAGGTGCCCCCTACTAGTCTGGGGGCACAGTGCACACCCTCTCTGCCAGGCAGGACCTCCGATGAGGTTGCCTGGCTGCCCGACAGGAGGAAAGAGGCTCCTGCAGCCTCCCGCAACTCAGGGGCCCATGTGTCTTCCCTGAGAGTGCTACGCTGATGTCACGGGGCTTTGGTGGCCTCCGAAGAGGTCATCCTCCCTCCTGAGCCAATCCTACATACTTGCTCGCACCCAAACTGGTGCACAAGTGTCTCTTTTAAATCACCGGGCAGCTGCAATGAAATCAGGCCAGTAGTTGGTGCCTGTCTGTGCCCCTGGGGCACCTTCCATAGTGCTCCTTGCCATTGGGCACAACCAGGAACACGTTAGCTCCAGGCTTTGTTTTTCTGTGCCCCTGGGGCACGTCGTAAAGCATGTTTTGGATGCGCTAGGGTGACCCACAATGCGCTTTAATCAAATGAAGTGGAGCGCTCGTCAGATGCTAGGCTCCAACACAGGAGCTTTCATCATAGCGCTCTTCTCGCACCTTTAAAACAAGTAGCTGCAGGGGACATAACACCTAGTCCCTAGCCCCTGGGGACACCAGTGGACACACATGGCGGTAGGGCCCAACAAGTAGGCCAGCACAAGGGGGTTACTGTCAGACAGTAGTTCCTCCTAGTGACCTAGCAGGTTACAGGTCAGCATAGCAGCAGCAGTCCAAGGCAGTTCCTGGTGAGTCCCTCCAGCAGCATTCTGTGTCAAGTGCAGTTCTTTTTTCAAGGACGTCTCCAAGTGTCTCCCTTTAACATGGGGAAAACCTCCTGTACTTTTACTCAGTTTTGCACAATACTTACAAAGAGGGGTAGAAGAGGTTCTAACCAGTAACAACTGTTTCAAGGAATGTCCCCTCTCTCCTCCAGCACAGGCTCCAGACATCAGTTGGGGGTAAATGAGCCCTTTGTGTTTAGCCAGGGCACAGCCTTTACAAGTGCAGGTGTTCCCCACCTACCCCTCTCTCAGTCCAGGAAGACCATCCAGTAGGCAGATGCACCTCTGTGACACCTCCACCCTCCCTGTGTACAGGCTGTCTGGAAAGTATGCACAAAACCCAGCTGTCACTCTGCCCCAGACGGATTGGAGTTTTCTTATATTTTAGATGAAAACACCTGAGTCATAAGCATTGAGTAAGGGCAGTAAAAAATCCACCTACACCAGTAAGCAGCATTTCTCAATACCATTACAACCATACCAAACTTGCCTATGCTACCCCTCATAGATCAGACAATACCCCCTAGACATAAGGCTTGGCATTTGAAATGCAATCCTATGAGCAAGGCAGCAGTCACAGCAGTGAGAAACCAAATAGGCTATTTGTCACTACCAGGAAAGGCCACACAACCAGGCACATGTCCTACCTTCTACATAGATAGCACCCTGCCCGTATTGCTACCTAGGGCCTAACTTAGGGGTAACTTACATGTAGTAAAAGGGGAGTTCCGGGCCTGGCAAGTAAATTTAGATGGCAGGTCCCTGTGGCAATAAATGGCACATGCAGACCCTATGCTAGCAGGTCTGAGACAGGTATGAAAGGCTACTTCTGTGGGTGGCACAAGCAGCGCTGCAGGCCCACTAGTAGCAATTAATTTACAAGCCCTGGGTCTAGGGATACCACCGTACAAGTGACTTACACGGAAATTAAATGTGCCAATTAGGTCTAAGCCAACTTTAGAAGGGAAAGTACCTGCACTTTAGCCATGATCAGCAGTGATAAAGTGCACAGAGACCTAGAGCCAACAACAATAGGTAAAAACAAATAGGAGGAATGCGAAAAGATTGGAGATGACCCTGCAAAAAAGGCCAGGTCCAACACCTATAGACATGTTTTTCAGTGCTACTTTATTGTGTGACACAATGAGTGCAGCAGTCCAGTAGTAGCATTTCATTTACAGGCTCTGCATACATGTTATACCATATACTGAGGACTTACAAATAAACTAAAGGTGCTAATTAGGTATATGTCAATTTTATAATGTTTAAAAGGGAGAGCACAAACACTTCACCACTGGTTAGTAGGAGTAGTTAAATGCAGTGAAGTGAAGTGACGTGAAATGAATACATTTAATGTATGATTACTTTAAATCATTACATTGATAAAAGAATACTGTCACAGTAAAAATATGCACATTCATCTAAAATATAAGAAAACAGTTTCAGCCCATTGAAGATCTTGCATGAACGCATCTGGTGTGCCATTATTTATTTAAAGTGCAGGTGTCTTGTCAGGCTACTTTATCTTTATCTTTCTTTATCTCTATTCAATTATGTGAACAAAACCATAGAAGCACTGATAAAAAACACAAAAACTCCTTAAAATGTAATACATAAAAACCTCTCACATATACATTACAAATATTAAAAATAACATTGGTACATACCACCACATTCCTTCCCAGGTGCCCTCCTACAAATGGCCTACATTGTCATTTGATCCAGTAATAGCTGTAAGGGCAAAAATGTTGACTGGAACTGGAAAAAAGTCCTAGGGCCGATGTATCAAAGTATTTTGCATTCACAAATGGTGCAACTCTCAAAATTCCCCCGTTTGCAGATGCAAAATAGCTTTCTTCGATGTATGAAAGGCATTCTCAGTGTATCGCTAAAATAGCGATTCCCTAAAAATGCGACTAGATTTTACGAATCACAAATTGCGATTCGCATATAAGGAATCGCAAATTGCGATTCGCACATAAGGAATCGCAAATTCAATGTATGAAGCAGTTGCAAATTGTGATTAGTCGCAAAAGGGGGATTTTGCGTGTTCAATTTACCACGAAATGCAATCAGGTGGTAAACAGGTGCAACCTATTAAAAGAAGCCCAGAATACATCAGCCCTTTTCACCAATGGCTGCACTCTACATCCTGGTGAGGAGGATGAGGATCCTGGCAGGTTTGAGGAGAGGGAAGAGGAGAGAGGAGCACATTTTTAGAGTGCGCATTACTCTCTTTGATCAGACAGAAGAGAAAGTATTTGACACGTACAAGCTGGCGGTATCAAAACCCACACCGTTACACCAACAGAAACTACGCCCATCACTTTATGACCCACAAATCACCACGGGGGACATTAAATGGTGGTAAACCATTGGCCGCACATACCGCTGCGCTCAAAATACACATACATATACAAAACAACATTACATTGGTCAATTTAAACAACACACACCTGACACCCATACACACACCACACCCACACTACTATAAAACACACATCCACACTACCCACAACCCTTGATGACTACAAACAATTGCCACGAGATAGACACCACGAACACAGACAAGGCCACAGCCAGACACCCCATCACCTATACACCACCCACACACCTCACAACACACACCCCAATACATTACCCACACTACTCACACAACACCCATGGCACCACAACAACACCCCAGATTCTCAGAGGAGGAGCTAAGGGTCAGGGTGGAGGAAATCATCCAGGTAGAGCCACAGCTATTTGGAGCACAGGTGCAGCAGATATCCAGTTCTAGGAAGATGGAGCTATGGCGGTGGATTGTGGTCAGGGTCAACGCCATGGGACAGCACACAAGAACAAGGGATGACATCAAGAAGAGGTGGAATGACCTACGGGGGAAGGTACGTTCTATATCAGCAAGACACCAGCTCGCTGTACAGAGGACTAGCGGTGGACCCCCACCTCCTGCCCCACAACTAACATCATGGGAGAAGCAAGTCTTGGCAATCATGCATCCTGAGGGCCTGACAGGAGTAGCAGGAGGACTGGACTCTGGTAAGTCAACTCTATACTATTCTCACCCTCCTACCTGCATGCGATCACATACCCCCACCCTAACCTCACTCCCATCATTGCACTCCATCCCACACACCCCACCATCACAACTCACTCATTCCAATGCCATGCCCTGCATGCACCACCAATGCATGGACACCACTCGCAGACCAGCATGGACACCTATCACTAAAGCATGCACACTAGAGAGAATCAGCTAGCCCAACAAATACAAACTCACACAAGTTAAAGCTGCCAAGACAAATCCAAACAAAGAGGGCAACCCACCCATGCACAACATGTCACACACAGAAACAATAACACTGCATTTACATCACCACAGTTACCCCAGCAAAAGTCAGCGGAGAAGAGGTGCCAGTAATATCCAGTACCCCCACAGAAGAGGCCCACAGTAATGAGAGCGACTCTGGTCACCTGGATCTGTATGACCAACCTGGCCCATCAGGGACCTCCAGACAATCGGTTACTCAGGCACAGTCACACACCACCACCTCAGCAAACACCACCACAGCACCCACCCAACGTACCCATACCTCTGTCCCCAGGACACGTCAATCAGCAGCGTGTCCACCTCTACAGGGACCCCAGGGCTCACCTCGCACCCAAGACAATCAGGGACCTGGGGTCAGTGGCAGTGGGCACACGGTTCAGGGGACAAAGGCACGGGACAACCGGGAAACTGGAAGGACTGCTGTGCACCGGGGGAAGACAGGTCCAGGGAACCGACTCTCCAGGAGGCACTCACTGAGATCCTGGGAGCATACCAACATTCCCAGGATATGCTGGGCCAGATCCTGGACAACGTTCAGGGGAACAGGCGGCTGCAGGAGTGACAGTACCAGGGGATCAGGGAGGACTTAAAGGCCATTAACACCACCCTGGTCTCCATTGCAGGGGTGCTGGCAGACATGGCCAACATTATGAGGGAGAGAGCATCACAACAGTTGGCCCCTGCCACTAGCCAGACATCTGAATAGCCTTCCACCTCCGCTGCCACTAGTGGACAGGAGCCCCCACCACAGGATCAACAGACCACCAGCACCCCTCCCCCTGCAGAAAGTGAGCCACACCGCAAACGTTCCCTGCAATCCAGCCAAAGTCAGAGACTATTGCCAAGACCCCCGCCAGGAAATGAGACTCTCCTGATTGTCACCCTTGTGTCCCACTCTGTCACCTTGTCCACCTTGAACTGCCATTGCTCCCTTTCCTATGCCCCCTTGGACAATGTACCTGTGCTACAAATAGACTGGAACAATACCCTGGACTTTCCTCCATCATCACCCCAGCCCAATACACTCCCCCCTTTTCTTCTTAGCAATGCAATAAACAGACACTGAAAAAATACAAGTATGAAGTATGTCAAATGATTTAAGTATGTCTTCGTTTAACAAGGTGTAAACATTGCAAATCAACAACAGTAATGTTCACATAGGAAAGACCTGTAGTTGGCTGCAGTGAACACACCAGGAGCGACAGTGGGGCACTAACATCTGCAAAAAGAGCAGCCAAAGGGTACAGTGAGTGGGCACAGCAGTGGGAATTCACAGCCTGCCAGTGACTATGTTAAATAAAAAAATGACAATGAAATGTGAAGTTACACTGTCTTACCTGTGTGTCACTGGAAGTATTGTCTAATCACTGCAGTTCTGTTGTCCTCATCCTCAACCTCTGCCTCCTCATCTTCACTGTCCACGGGGTCCACTGCTGCCACACAGCCATCTCCAGCCTCCTCCTCCTGCAGAAAAGACACATGGGCCCTCATTACAACCCTGGTGGTCAAAGACCGCCAGGGTTCTTTTGGCAATCGTACTGCCAACAGGCTGGTGGTACAATTTGCCATATTTTGACTGCGGCGGTAGCGGCGCGGTCACACCACCGGAACCGGTGGTTTCCCGCCATCATTGTCCCGGTGGTTATAATCCACCAGGGCAGCGCTGCTTGCAGCGCTGCCCTGGGGATTATGACTCCCCTTCCCACCAGCCTGTCCATGGTGGTAAAGACCACCATGGAAAGGCTGGCGGGAAGGGGAGTCGCGGGGCCCCTGGGGGCCCCTGCACTGCCCATGCACTTGGCATGAGCAGTGCAGGGGACCCCAGGCACAGCCCCACCCTGCTTTTCACTGTCTGCACAGTAGACAGTGAAAAGCGCGACAGGTGCAGCTGCACCCGTCGCACGGCCGCAACACCGCCGGCTCCATCAGGCGCCGGCTGCAGTGTTACGGCCGGCATCCCCGCTGGGCCAGCAGGGATGTTGTAATGCGGCCGGAGGGTTTGTGGCCGCATAGGCGGCCGCTCGGCGGTTCAACGCCAAGGTTGTGATGAGGGCCATGGTGTCTCTTAAGGCAAGATTATGCAACATGCTACATTCCACTATTATCTGGCAGACCTTCTTGGGTGAGTAGCACAGGGATCCACCTGTTAGATGGAGGCACCGGAACCTGGCCTTCCGGAGGCCTATGGTACGTTCGATGATCCTTCTTGTTCGCCCATGTGCCTTATTGTAACGTTCCTCAGCCCTTGTCCTGGGATTCCTCACAGGGGTCAGTAGCCATGATAGGTTGGGGTAACCAGAGTCACCTGCAAATATCGAGGGACAACATTTAGCAACACGCTATCCCTTATGGCCTACACCATACACCAACATATATCGGGTGGGAACTAGGGCTCACCTATTAGCCACACCCTGTGCCTCTGTAGTTGGCCCAACACATTTGGAATGCTGCTATTACTCAGGACAAAGGCATCATGCACAAACCCAGGATACTTAGCATTGACGTGGGAGATGTACTGGTCCGTAAGGCATACCATCTGGACATTCATTGAGTGAAAACTCTTTCGATTTCTGAAGACCTGTTCATTTTGCCGGGGGGGGGGACAAATTAAATATGTGTTTCAACAATCGCCCCAATGATGTTGGGGATATGTCCCATTGCATAAAAGTAAGCCTTCACTGTGGCCAAATCCTCCACCTGGGGGAAAACAATGTAGCTGCACAAGTGTTTAATCAGGCAGACAACACTCTGGGCAGCACTATTGAGAACATTGGCTGTGACATTCCTGCTGCCAAGCCCACTGTCACTTGGAAAGAACCAGTTGACAAGAAATGGAGCACAGATAGGACTTACACAAAAGGGGTTCCCAGTGGGGTGACGGATACCAGATATCAGGTCAGGCTCCAATTGGGCACACAGCTCTGTGATTGTTGCCCTGTCTAGTCTATAGTTGAGGATAATGTGCCTCTCCTCCATTGTTGCCAAGTCTACCAGGGGTCTGTAGACGGGGGTATGTCTCCATCTCATATTCATCCACAGCGGTTGCAATCTATGGGCCAAAAGAGTGAGGAGCTGGTCATAAACTGTACATTGTAGCCACTACAGTGCAATGCATGATGTGAAATTGAGATGTATAAGTGGCATTTGTCCTGTATGTAAAATTGTGAATTGTGATGGAGTTATAATCCAGGGCCTGCCCCCCCCCCCCCCGAAATGGCATCCGCCTGTCCTGTGTGAAGGTAATTCCACTGACGTTGCGCACCGTTGCAGGAGCAGTCTAGGACCGCCGTGCAACACCTCATTGGATAATATTGGCCCCTATGGGCTACAGTGGCCAATGGTGAAGTACGCCGGCGGTTACAGTATGCACCGCCTCAGATGTCACTGCCATTTTCTATCTATTCACTTACTTGCTACCTGACGTTCAACAGGAGAGGACCTACACTGAATGTGCTGCAGTGACCTGTGTCTGGAACCTACCATGGCCCGTGTGCCTGGGGAAAGGGCTCCTGCCTTCACCTCGGCAGAGTCGGAGCGACTGGTGGGTGGGGTCCTACCCCAGTACGGACTGCTGTATGGTCCTCTAGTCCAACAGGTGAGTACACTGTGAGCACGATGCATGGGGCATGAATACATGGAGCGGTGTGTATGAAGGGCTTGTGTATGGGGGTTGGTGGATGTCTCCTGAGCGGAGTGCAGCTTGTGTGCTTGGCCATGTCTCTGCAAATTGGGATGGAAGGGGTCTGGTGGGCCATGAGTGTAACAGGCAGGATCGTCTGAATAATACCTTTTTCCTCTGTGTATTTCCTTTGCAGGTCAGCGCCCATCAAAAGAAGGGTATATGGTTAGCCATCGTCAAGGACGTGCGGACCCTGGGGGTATACGGCAGGCGAAGCACCAACTGTTGGAAACGGTGGGAGGACCTGAGACGCTGGGCACGGAAGACCACGGAGGCTGAGCTTGGGATGGCCTCCCAAATAGAAAGGGGTGCATGTCGAACTTTGACCCCCCTGATGGCCCGCATACTGGCGGTGGCCTATCCGGAGCTGGATGGGAGCTTGAGGGCATCACAGCAGCCACAAGGGGGTGAGTATAGTGCCCATCATTACAACATACGCATGGTGGGGTGGTATCTGGCTGGGGAATATGTGTCTGTGGGTGCCCCTAGGCCAGGCCTGACATTGCAGAGTAGGTCCCATGTTGGGCAGGGTTCTAATTTGAAATTCCTCCTACCTAACTAGTAGGCATCCACTACTGGGCAGAGCTGTGTGGGTCCTAGGTATGCTGCAGTTGGCGGTATGTGTCCCTCCCATGCCCTGGTGACTAGCATTAATACTGGTATTGCATTGCATAGTGCGTAGGGCTGTTCCCTGTGTGTGAGGGTGCTGTGTACACCAACGGTGGTGTTGGTGCAGCCATTGACCAACTGTTTCCTTTATCTCTACCCCCCCTTTTTGTTATGCCATCCTGTCCTTATGTGCATTAGTATCATCTGGCGGAGGAGCAGAGGCACAGGCGACCGAGGAAGCTGCATCCCACAGGTCCCAGGCAGTACAGTCCACCGAAGGTGAGGGCACCAGTGGGACGGAGGGCAAGGGGAGCACCACGGCGGAGACTGGAGGGGACAGTTCGGATACAGATACCTCCTCAGATGAAAACTCTGTGGTGGTGGCTAGAACTCTGTGCCCACTCCAGTTACAGGTACAGCCGCCACCCCTGTACCAGCACAGCCCTCCCAGCAGACCCTCAGTGAGTTGCCTGTGGCCACTTACCCAGGAGGGTGGGCATCTCCTTCGCCCCAGGCACCTTAGGCCCTGCCCCAGTGAGCCCTGCTGTGTATCTCCTCAATTGTACGCTGCGCAACACCCACTGTGCTGATTTTGGTCTGGATGTCAGTCCACAATTTCCCTTTCTCACTTTCAGGGACATGTAGTGAGTTCTTCCCAAATAACTGGTCATGGTTCCTGACCACCTCTTCTGCGAGCACCTCCAATTCCTGCTCACTGAATTTCCGTTTTCTTTTTCTCCCTCCCTCCATTTCCATCAGTGGCCATTGGGTTCTCCTGGTCCTGGCTGACTCTCCTGAGTGCCTCCATGGTGTTGTGCTGGGTTTATCTGCCTGCTCTTGTGGCTATTGCTTCTGGAAACAGCATGCACTGACTCGCTTACTGATTGTGATGTCATCATGCTGCTCAGAATACATAAATCACAATTTGTGATTTCCAAACACTGATTTGCTATTTTACCGAATCACCATTTGTGATTAAGAATCCAAAGTAGCCTGTTTATCATTAACAATGGCCCAAAAACCTATAGAGTCCCAGGAAGTACAGGTAGAGAACAGTTTTTCCCAGAAAGCCTCCCTAATGTTAGCTTTGCACTTCTTAACGGCTGATTTATAGACCTTCCTCACCTCCGTAATAAGTATTTGATTATGTGACCTAATGTTGAGGGTCTCCCTTAGATGCTTATTAGCCACTGGTCTACGACTTGACAAATCTCTCACAATGCCGTTAATTGAGCCAACCAAATGAATATAGGCTGCCAAAATTGTTGCAGGAGGTGAATTTTTCACTAACAGAGTGTCCTCAAAAAGGTTGAAATTAGTTTTAACTCTTGTCTCAAATAAAACTGCAGTTGGGAGATTTTGCCACTGCACCCTCAACCCCTTGTCCATAACCCTTAAGCCAGTTGGTCCTAGCACAGCTCCAAAACTGGCTATAGATGGAATTGTAACTCTTTTTTCAATAGGTTTATGATCACTAAAATCAACATCTTGAACTGCCCCAGGGCTCACAAGATTCACAAGTGTTCTATAGGTAAACAAATAATCAATCATCATCCCTTTACCCCTCCCAACAAATATAGGGAGGGTACAAGATGGGCAAATTCCACTAAACATCACATAATAAAGGCCTGCATGTCCCAAAGCTTCAGATAACTCACGTCCTTTTTGATCAGAAATTGACATGCTGGGGAGGGGGGAATCTTCAACAATAAAGGGATTATAACCAGCATCAAACAAACCCAGCTTGGAGTTAAAGTCCCCAGGTAGCATTACTTTAAAGTTCTAAAAATAAGCAGGCGGGCTGGACTCATAAAAAACTGAAATAGCTTGCAAGAAGGCTGCATTTTGGCAGCCAAGTTTTCAAACCTTATTATAAAAATTCACCACAGAAAAGTGTAGATCACAAGACTCCACCATCCATCATATTTGAATCCTGGTATGTTTAATATATATAGGTACAACATTCAGTTGTTTGGCGATATGAATCAAAGAGATAAGCCTTCCTCGCTCTCTATGGAGGGGAGGGAATTGCTGCAACACTATAGCTTTCAAAACCATCCCAAACTACTGGATCCTTCACCCATGTCTTGTGCAATGTAAGAATGTCAAACTGGGTAACAAAGTTAATCCATTCAGGGTCTTGGCTCTTATCACTGACACCAGTCATGTTCCAACTAAGCAACCTAAAAGTTGCTTCTGTCCCAATATCGGGGGTGGAATGCTCATTTTACCTTACCAATATTAAGTATGGATCCAAAGATCTATCCTTACAACTACTCAAACAAGGGACAGAGAGTTGAAGTCAATCATTCTGGTCTAATCTGTCCAATGGGACGGTACAATTCCCTCACCTGGCTGTGTGTGCCACAAGATTGCAGAGGCACAGGTAGCATGATACGCCATGGAGGCAGCGACATACCCCACACTGCTGCGGCTTCGCATTTCATATGCAGGTGACAACTGTGATGACAGCGATGCTTCATGGAAGCTGCCCAGGGTCCTGGAACTCACCACTGCCAGTGCTTGCGACGGTGTCAGTCGCAGTGGTGCTGGCTGCGGGGTCTGTGGCGGCGGTACTGGCTGCAAGGTCTGTGGCGGCGGTGCTGGCTGTGGGGTCTGTGGTGGCGGTGCTGGCTGCGTGGTCTGTGGTGGCGGTGCTGGTTGTGGGGTCTCTGGTGGCGGTGCTGGCTGCAGGGTCTGTGGCGGCGGTGCTGAAGGCGGGGTCTGTGGCGGTGCAGGTGGTGGTGCAGGTGGCGGTGTTCTCCGCCATACAGGTTGGCGTCGACGTGGACAGAAGGAGTGACACTGGTCCCTCAGTCGGTGCCACCATGCCCTCTCCTGACCTCCCCTTCAGTTTTTGGCCCTTCCCCACCTTTGATGGTGGCGCAGCTGTCTTGCCACTATCCCCATTCGTTTTCCCTGACCCCTTGGTGGAAGGTGTTTTCGGCTTCTCCCTTGGGGATGTGGGCACCTTTTTCACCTTGGCAGGTGACGAAATGTCCTTGCCCTCGCTCCGTGGCACACTGACAGCCCTGATGGTTGGCGCACTCCATGACCCCGCAGTTGCTGGCACCAATGTGCCTGGGGATGTGGTGGCTGAGGTGCGGGGCTGGGACCTGGAAAGCCTGGCCCTAGGGGAAGGAGGGGGGAGAGGTGTAAGGAAGAGGTCAATATTAGCCAGGAAAAGTTTTTTAGACACACTGGGACAGGTAGATGGAGGGGGTTTGGGATTGGAGGTAGAGGTAGTGGTTGTAGGAGGTGTACGTCTGCTGTATTTGGGTGAAGGACACATGTGGGTTTGGTACCCCCCGAAGGAGTGAACAGGTGTACAGAAACTGGAAGAGCTACCATTCTATGAATGTGCAGATGGTGTGTTTAGCCAACCAGTACATCTCCCATGTGAATGCCAAATTTCCTGGCTCGGTGCATGACGCTTACATTATGAGGAATAGAAGCATCCCTTATGTGATGGGGCAACTCCAGAGGCACCGTGTGTGGCTAATAGGTGAGGCCAAGGACCCTATACAATGTTAATAGTTGTCTGGGTATGGGGTTGTCCCTACGGCTTAGTGTGTCTAACAGTTGTCCCTCAACATTTGCAGGGGACTCTGGTTACCCCAACCTGTCATGGCTACTGACCCCAGTGAGAAATCCCAGGACAAGGGCAGAGGAACGCTACAATGAGGCACATGGGCGAACTAGGAGAGTGATTGAACGCACCTTCGGCCTCCTGAAGGCCAGGTTCCGGTGCCTCCATATGACAGGTGGTTCTCTCTACTACTTACCAAAGAAGGTGTGCCAGATCATCGTGGCCTGTTGTATGCTGCACAAGCTGGCTTTGCGACGGCAGGTGCCCTTTCTGCAGGAGGATGGTCCAGCTGGTGGTCTTGTGGCAGCTTTGGAGCCTGTGAACAGTGAAGAAGAGGAGCCAGAAGAAGAGGATATCGACAACAGAAACAACATAATCATGCAATACTTCCAGAGAGACACAGGTAATAATATGTCACTGCCTCCCACATCTCATACTATTGTTGCAGCCAGCATAAGTCTGTCATTTTCACTCAGTGAATGGACCCTGACTTGTCACTTTGCCTTTCGATTTCACAGTTGTGGGTCCCACTGTGTGCTCTCTGCTAGATTTCCTCCAGCCCTACAGCTGTGTTACATCGGTATGTGAACAATTAAATTGACATTGCTATATTGCATGGTTATTGCAATTACATGTTTGTGAAAGCACAGACTGACTCTAGATTGTTTTGTGGTTAAAGTGTGTTTATTTCTGTGCAAATAAGTGGAGGGGGTTGCAAAATGGGCAGGGGTGATGGTGGAGGAATGTCCATGGCAGAGTCCAGTCTATTTGTTTCACAGGTGCATTGTCCAAAGGGGCATAGGAATTGGAGCAATGGCAGTTGAAGGATGGACAGGGTAACAAAGTGGGACAGAAGGGTGACATTCAGGGGGGTCTCATTTCCTGGCAGGGGTCTTGGCAATGTTCTCTGTCTTGTTCCTGGATCTCAAGGGCCGTTTGCGGGGTGGTTCTCCATCTGCAGGGGGTGGGGTGCTGGTGTTGTGTTCCTGTGGCGGTGCCTCCTGTCCACTAGCGCCGGCGGAGGTGGAGGGCTGTTCATCGTCCAGACTAGTGTCAGGGGCCCTTTGTTGTGCCACTGTGTCCCTCCTTGTTTTGTCAAGGTCTTGCAGCACCCCTGCAATGGTGACCAGGGTGTTGTTAATGGACTTCAGGTCCTCCCTGATCCCCAGATAGAGTTCCTCCTGCAGCCGCTGGGTGTCCTGAAACTTGTCTAGTACTGTTGCCATCGTATCCTGGGTATGATGGTAAGCTCCCATGATGTTGGAGAGGGCCTTGTGGAGAGTGGGTTCCCTGGGCCTGCCCTCCCCCTGTCGCACAGCAGTCCTCTCAGTTTCCCTTTTTTCCTGAGCCTATGTCCCCTGAACCGTGTGTCCACTGCCACTGCCCTCCGGTCCCTGATTTTCTTGGGTTGGTGGGTTTGCCTGGGTTCCCTGTAGTGGTGGACAAACTGCTGATTGACTTGTCCTGGGGACAGAGGGATAGGCCCGCTGGGTGGGTGCTGTGCTGGTGTTTCCTGAGGGGGGAGGCTCTGTGGTGGCTTGTGCCAGTGTCAGGGGAACCGACTGTTCCGAGGTCCCTGATGGGCCGGGCTGGTCATCTTGATCCAATTGTGCAGAGCTGCTGTCATCACTGTGGGTCTTTTCTGTGAGGGGACTGGACATGTCTGGTACCTCCTGTCCGGTCACGTTGGGTTGGGGTCCTGCAGGGGTGTAAAGGGATGATTATTGCATATGTGTGTGCCATCGTGTGCATTGGGTGAGTGACCCTGTACTCCAGTGCTTTCATCCTTGTCTTGGTCCTTGTGTGATATTTGGTTTGGGGTCTGTGTGGGTATCTGTAGTGGAAATGCTTTGGTGATGGGTGTCCATGCTTTGGTGTTGCATGCAGGGCTTGGTGTTGGGATGAGTAGGTTCTGATAGTGGGGCATATGTGAGGTGTTGGAGTGATGGGGTGAGGGTGGGGGTATGTGATGGCATGCAGGTAGGGTGTGGGATATAATAGGAAAGCTTTGACTTACCAGAGTCCAGTCCTCCTGCTACTCCTGCGAGGCCCTCAGGATGCAGTATTGCCAAGACGTGCTCCTCCCATGTTGCCCGTTGTGGGGGAGGAGGTGGGGGTCCACCGCTAGTCCTCTGTACAGCAATCTGGTGTCTGGAGACCACGGAATGCAACCTTCCCCCGTAGGTCGTTCCAATTCTTCCTGATGTCATCCTGTGTTCTGGGGTGCTGTCCCACTGCGTTGACTGTGTCGACGATTCTGCTCCATAGCTCCATCTACCTTGCAAATGAGGTGTGCTGCACCTGTGATCCGAATAGCTGTGGCTCTACCCGGATGATTTCCTCCACCATGACCCTGAGCTCCTACTCAGAAAACCTGGGGTGTCGTTGAGGTGCCATGATGTGGTGAAGGTGATGTGTGAGGTGGTGTGTGTTGTGATGTGTGAGGGGATGTGTTGTTGTGTGTTGTTTGAGGTTCTTGGATGTTGTGTAAGTGATGGTGTTGTGTGTCTGTGGATGCTGGTGTTGTTTCTGGTGGTGTCTCTCTCTGGTGTGGTATCAGAATTCTAGTAGTAAGGGTTTGTGGGTGATGTGGGTGTGTGTTTTATATTGCATTGGGTGTGTGGGTGTGCTGTATGTATGTGTGTCAGGTGTGTGTATTTTGATTTGTCCAATGTGGTTGTGTTTTGTTAGTGTGTGTGTATTTTGAGCACGGCGGTGTGTACCGCCAATGGAATACCGCGGTCGAAAGACCGCCCCGTGGATTCGTGGGTTGTGATAGTGTGGGCGTATTCCTGTTGGTGTGATGGTGGAGGTTTTGTTATCGCTAGTTTACCGCTGACCTTTGGTGTGGCGGACTAGTGTGGGTGTCTGGATTATGGCGGATTCCGACCTGTGGGTCGTAATAGCTGTAGCGGAATTCTGCAGGCACAGTGGTTTGTTAGTGGTCTTCTACACTGCAGTAAGCGTGATTTACCGCTAGGGTTGTAATGAGGCCCATAGTCCCAATCTGCATTTCCAGCTACCATTGCCTCAATAGTATCTGATGAGACCCAGCTGTAGGAGGCTGGCTCTCTATGTACTATGCAAAGCTAGGCACATTGTGCAGAGGGTCCAGGCACCACACATTGGTTTACTGGGGAAATAACTAGACTACCTAATGCTTTAATTTTTATGGTAGCTTGGTCGAGCATGTAGGTCAATCCTGGAGTAGTGTGAAGCATTTGTTGTACGCACAGCATAAATCTTGCAACTCACACCTCAAAGGAATAACTCAAGACCAATTTATAAAAATACTTCTGATTTTTATGTACATTTTAGGGCCAAGATCATCAGAATTGGTTAAGTAATTTTGAGATATGTATTTTTGAAGTTCAATAAAAAATTTATTTTTGTGCGTAATTGCGCACCATAGCAATTAATGGAGGATAACCTTTACAAATACACAGAAAATCACACAGTTGATTTACCAAGTTCTTCTTTTGCAGATTAGTCGAGGGTTATCTGTGGGAACACTGTGCCTGCTGCAGAAGTTCGGGCAGCTCCCGATTCTGGCAGGAGCAGCGGGAAAATGTTTTGAGCTGGTGCAGGCCACTGTTAGGGACCACTTGAAAAAACACTGCACAGGTAAGTTTAAAAGAGAATCCTGGGGGCCTCATGGAATGTCGAGGTTGCAAGGGGTGGGTGACCCTTAGGGCACAGCAGGTTCTTCAGTGCAGGGCACATGATGGCAGGGTGCGGAGCGAATTGGTGAGCCAAGAGCTGTGCACAAAGCTGCCATTAGAAGCAGGATGTAGGCTGGGTCAAGGGTCATTTGCAGGACAAAGGGGGCACTCTGGTAGGGGGTCCAGATTGTTTTTGAATTCCCTCAACTGGGGCTTCCCCCTGGTCTTTTTCAGCTCTGGGCAGGCTGTCTTTCCCGATGTACGATGTGGGCTTATCAGTACCCTGGATATTAGCACACTGGCAGGGTTTCTCCTTTACTTTGTGCAGCAGGTTCACAGTTCTCGTGCCTCCGGATCTTCTTGTTGCTTGCCTTCTTGTGTCCATTGAATCTGAGTTCTTGGTCTAGGGATACACACTAAATACTGTATTTAGTGGGCATTGTAGGGGGAGCCTGGTAGTGACCAATGGGTCATCTACCTTAGGGTGGCTACACCCACTAAGAGACAACTTCCGGTGAGCAGAGGTCACATCCCTACACCTGATTGGCTAATTTCCCTCCATACATGATGGAGGGAAATGAAATGGAGAGTCCTCTTTGCATGCAGCACCTTGGGGGTGGTGTATGCTAGGTATGTATGTATATGTATAGAGTATTTATAAAGTGCATTCCGGCCCGAGGGCATCGAAGCGCTAACTAAGGTGAGGCAGTGCAATGTCTGTAGGGAGGAAAGTACAGGCTATCGAGGGAACAACCAGGTCTTAACCCGTTTCCTGAAGATAAGATAATTGTGCTCTTTCCTGAGATCCAATGGGAGAGAATGCCAAATCTTGGCGGCAGCGATAGTGAAAGCTTTGTCCCCCCACTTCACCTTTTTGGTGCGGGGGACTTGAATTTGAAAGGTGCTGGGAGAACGCAGCAGTCATGTAGATCGGTGCGACTGTAATTTGGTAGTCAAATACTTGGGACCAATCCCGTGAGTGGCTTTGTGTGAGATACAGAGGCCCGTATTTATACTTTTTTAGCGCTGCATTTGCGTCGTTTTTTGACACAAAAATGGCGCAAACTTGCAAAATACCATTGTATTTTGTAGGTTTGCGCCGTTTTGCGCAAAAAGCGGCGCAAATGCGGCGCTAAAAAATAAATAAATACGGGCCAGAGAACCTTAAAAGAAATCCGTTGGGCTATTGGAAGCCAATGTAGATTCCTAAGCCTCTCCTTAGCGGAGGCTGATCGTGGCAAGTTCAGTATTAGTCTAGCAGCTATGTTCTGCATCAGCTGCAGTTTTTTAAGTGATCCTTTGTCTATGTTTAGCAAGAGGGCATTGCCATAATCCAATCTGGACAGAACCAGGGTCAGGGTAGCAGTAATTCCGCACTCTTTTAAAATGTAGGGGAACATTTTCTTCAATTTCCTCAGAATCCACATACAGGATTTAAGGGTTTGATTGACTTGAGGTTGAAAAGATAAATGGTCATCAAAAAGAAATCCTAGATTCCTTGAAGTAGAACCAGGTGACGGCAGGGTGCCACACTCTTTAGGCCATCAGTTAGGGGACCACTGGGCCCTACTTATCCCAAAGCAGGGAACCTCGGTCTTATCGCAATTCAGTTTTAGCCAGTTGGCCTTCATCCAGCTGCTTACCGCCAACATACAAACATTAAAATGGGCCGCAAATACCTCCACGTCTTTATTGATAGGAATGATAAGTTGAGTGTCATCTGCGTATGAGGTTGGGATGAAGCCAAATAAGCTTCAATTCTGCCAGAGGGGCCACATAGACATTAAATAAAGTAGGGCTAAGCGACGAACCCTGAGGAACCCCGCAGGGCAGAAGGTAAGCGGGGGGATCTAAAATCTCCACTGCTTACAGTAGACCACCTGTTAGTAAGAAAGGATTCGATGAGCTTCAGGGCCTGATCCCTGATACCTACTTGATGAAGACGTTCTAGCAAAATGTGGGGGGCAATGGTATTAAATGCTGCAGATAGGTCCAGCAGGACCAGGAAAACACTCCTCCTGTCCTAGGTTTGAATTTCCCACAGCTTCTCCCACCAAAACGTGGGGGTTTGCAACAGGGCAGCCCTCTGCTGCTAGCAACAAGCTTGGAGGTCAAGTTTCAAAGGTGTAAAGTCCTTTGAAGCTCACCAACAAGACAGTGCATATTGCTGAGGGAGAGGGTGTTAGCACCTCCACCGGGAACAGCTTTGTCTTGTTTCCCAGAGGGCTGAGGCCCTCACTCCAGGGGTACAGACTTGTCTCTGGAAGTGACAGGCTGGTTCGGACCAGTCAGCAAGTATGCCTGGGTAGAAAACTTTGCAGGAGGCACCTCTAAGGTGACCCCTGGGTACATTTTGCAATAAATCTAACACTGGTACCAGTGTGGATTTATCATTCTAAGTTGCTTGATACCAAATAACCCAGGGTTCAGAGTGACCATTATGTAGCTGTGAAGCTCGTATTGACCAGTGTTCAGCACATGTATTAAAATGGCTGCTCTTCACACTCACAATGTCCCAGGTTTGGCAAGTTCATAGTGGGTGCATATTGCTCATGCAGCTATGCCCTCACATACAGTATGGTGCACCCTGCCTTAGAGCTAGTAGGCTTGCCAGAGGGGTGTCTTAACCATAGTGCATGCAGTGTATAGTGGACAGGGCACACAGGCACTGTGCCATGTTGAGTTTGTGTTTTTGGGTTTGCACCAGAGCACTCAGCCTACATTGATATAGCTGTTTTTTTTTCTGGATGCCTGACCTGGAGGCACAATTAGTTCTGCTGTCCTCAGGGACCAACCCTTAGTACCTCATGCCCTGGGTACCTAAGTACCATTTACTAGGTGTGTATAGTGTCAGCCAAAGGTATTGCCAATTGTGCCAAAGCATCTCAACAGTTTAGGGAAAGAGCTCTGGCCCAGGGAACCTGGTTAGCAGGGGGCCTCAGCATTACGACTTCTAAGCTACATCATACATCATGCAAGCAGTGGGGGCTAACCATGTCAAAAAGAGGCCTCTCCTCAAACCAGCTCTTTGAAGAACATGTTTTAAGCATTGCAACAGCAGGCAAATGCTTAGTTTGGCACTTCCTTTTGGATACTGGAGGGCAAATGATGATTTCAAAGGACTCCAAAGGTGTATTCTCTTCCAAGCTTTCCTGACTTGCCGATGGAACAATAGGGGGTATGAAGGTACCCTTCCTACAAAGTAGACCTCCTTAAGGTTCTATAGGCAAGTCTGAAGCATGATCCTGACTTCTCAGAGGACTGGTACCTTCCTCCACCTTCAAGGAAAGCCTCCATTCCGCTAAATCAATTTCTAAATCAGTTTCTATGGTTATTACCCCAACAACCCAAATAAAAAAATAAAAAGAGTCTAAATTAGAACCATTTGGGATCCAGTTAAAGTTCAAACTGCAGAATCTTTAGGGCCTTCTATCTTACACTTGCCCACGGCACAGGATCAAAGTAATATTCTGCAAATAAGCAATAGGAGCTCAGCACAACTATCTAGAATCCTTCTCAAATGAACAACAACAGAGATTCCAAATTGAATAATCCCCTGAGGCAGTGATATTGCAAGCTTATAGCAGATATCAGCTGCTTAATATAGTTAATGCATGCATAGCTTACACAGGGTTTATCCCACCCTGCGGAGCACCTCTCACTCTGAAACTCCTGCATAGGTCCCTCATATGCCAAGCTGTAACTAGGTGGCAATCCAAATCAAGGGATTCAAGGGAGGTGGCCCAGCCTTGCCTGCTCCAGTCTCTGATGGGCAGGGACAGGCCTGCCTTTGGCCTGGGTGCAGCCCGTGTGCATCCCACACTGCGGGGGTCTGGAATGCACATTATAGTGCCAACAAACTCCAGCTGCACAGGATTGGAAGGGCCGCCTCCAGGGACCCTTTGGATGCTGGTAGTTGTAGACACCAGCAACAAAAACACTCATCACACCTCCCACACTGTGGGGCTCTGGGATGTGCTTTGTAGAGCCAACGCACTCCAGCTGCACAAGATTGGACGGGCTGCCTCCTGGGATCCTTTGGATGCTGGTAGTTGCAGCCCCCAACAACAACAAAACTTGTCACACCTCCCACACTATTGGGCTCTCGGATGCACTTTATAGCACTAACAAACTCCAGCTGCACACGATTGGAAGGGCTGCCTCCAAGGACCCTTTGGATGCTAGTAATTGCAATCCCCAACAAAAAAACTCTCATCACACCTCCCGTACTATGGTGTTCTGGGACATGCTTTGTAGTGGTAACAAATTCCTGCTGCACAAGATTGGAAGGGCTCCCTCCAAGGACCTGTGGATGCTGATAGTTCCAGTCCTCAGCAACAAAAAAAACCTCCGGCTACTTGTGCAAACTGCCCCAATTGTACGTATATTTGCAGGATGAGTTCAACCTCAAGCATATCATGGCCTTTTAATTGCTTTCCTTGGGACCATTGTTGGTTTGACCAATGAGCTACATCCTGAGGCACGATAAGCTGAATATATTATTCCAGATCCTTGGCTTAGGGTCCAGGTGGCCTGTCGTTTAGCACTGTCTGCACCTGATGCATATATATGCCATTTTGCCAGGTCCAATATGGTATTTAGGGAATACGGGAAGTTCAGTGCATCTGCAACCATGCATGTCCCGTGATGTGGGAAGATTGACTTTAAAAACAAGTATTAGGCATTGTGCAGGGCTGGGCAGCTGCATAGCAGATGGATCAACAATTCTTTTTATAGTCGCACAGTTTACATCGAATAATACTAGTGAGAGATTTCCACCTAATGTTTAGCTCTTTTATTGGAGGAGGAACAAATTGAGCCCAAAGGATATGTTATAGGCAACATTTTCCCAATGCTTGGTGCAAATACGGTTGAGTGTTACGTATTGTGTATATTGTTATGAGTGGAACGTCTATTCCTTTCTCCGATAAGGCTTTGATATCCGATACCCTTGGCAGTTGGTACAGTTGCTTTTTTTATGGAAATGTTGGTATCAGATTATTCGATGCTCATGACAAGAAGACACTTTTATACACAAAAGATACATTTTCATACATAAAGTTGCATCACTCCTGTTGGATTGCCCCGTCATTAACTTTCCATCAACCCTAGCATAGGTACGTGGTCAGGCAGGTTCTGCGACCCAGGCCTGAAGGTAAATGACTGACAGGTCACAGGTGGGGTAACACGTAGCCTACAGCCAAACACACAAGCTTAGATCAGATCCCACAGACAGACAATGGACCCTGGATTTTGGCCCTAATAAAGCATAAATGCATGCATTCTAAAAACACCGAAGTTAGATGCTATATGTAGTTAGATAAACTTAGCCAGTCAGGACACAGCACGCAGAGTAAACGCTGTGACCACGCACCTCTCAGGCCAGACATCTGGACACATACTCGCTGGCTGACTTAGTGCCCACACCAGGCTGTGACCCACCTGCATTCCCTATTTGGAAATTGTATCTACAACTCCTTGTCAACTGTTTACATATTTCACCAGGGACAGGATTCTTTATCTTGCTCCTAGAGAAATGTATTAAACATGCCTCATCTGAATGTACTATGAGAGACAGTTCACAGACCCCCTCTCCCGGCCTTAATATTCAATTAAACACAGTGGGCCTGATTACAACTTTGGAGGAAGGTTTTAATCCGTCCCAAATGTGATGGATATACCACCAGCCGTATTACGAGTCCATTATATCATATGGAACTCGTAATAAGGCTGGTGGTTTATCCGTCACATTTGGGACGGATTAACACCTTCTCCAAAGTTGTAATCAGGCCCAGTGTTTCCTGCTTTGCCAGATGCCTCTTGTTTCTTGTTTTTTAAGGTAAATCCTCATTCGAGCAGCAGAAAATTTAATAGCAGTATAAGGGATTGAGTCTTTGCTTAGTTTTCTGTGGACAGATTTAACGTAGCATGAATGGTGTGCAGAGTCATATGGTCAATTAAAAGTGTTTAGTTAAGGAAGGCAAAAAGTCAGGATACTACCATGCAACACATGCTCATTTCCAACAATCATCATGATGAAATATACAAATATAGAAGATGCATACTAGGGACTCGTAAATTGTGATACATGGACTTCCTGGAGAAATTAAATATAGCTTTCACTCATTGAAGTCTTAGGCCCTCATCCCTGCCAATGTCATTCCCCCATCAGGCCACACAGGCGCCTGAACCCCGCCTGTCCTAATTTAAGTTCCTTTCTGGGCGGAAGCATGCCGGCTCAGTGGGGAATAGCCCCTTAACATTGCAGCCAGCTCCTAATGGAGCCGGTAGGGATGCAGCGGGTGCAGCAGTACCCGTCAATCATTCCACTGCCCGTATTTTGGCCAGTGGAATGCACAATGGGTTTGTGCATGGATGTCCCTGCATTGCCCATGACTAGTGCATAGGCAGTGCAGGTGCCCCCAGAGGCCCCATGAGTCCCCCATTCCACCAGCCTTTCCATGGCAGTGTAAACCGCCATTGACAGGCTGGCGGACGGGGACTGGCAATCCCCAAGGCAGCGCTGCTTGCAAGCAGCGCTGCCCTGGCGGATTACAACTGCTGGGACCGACAGGCTGCAGGCTGCAGGCTGCAGGCTGGTGGCTGTCTGGCAGTGTCAGCGGTTGGACCGTGGCAGCTCCGCCACAGTCATAATGTGGCAGTCGGACCACCATGACCACAGTGGTCAGACCCCCACCATGACCTTGAAGGTCTAGTGACTGCCAGGGTCATAATGACCCCCTTAGTGTTCATCTCTTGACAAATCAAACCAACTACATTAATGCAAATGTGTCACAACACAGAGACAAACACAGATTTTATTTTTCAGAAAACCTTGCACACCCCTGGAATGGAGAATAACCTGCTAGACCCACAAGTACCTGTTGACTTAGTGCAGGTTTTTTCCAATTCCGTAAACTTTAATAAGCATATTTACTACCTCCATTAAACTAAAATTCACTAAATTTCAATACATAGTTTAAGTCCATTTATTATCTTTAAATGACTTTTATGAATTTTCTGTACGTACATCTTACTTATGATTTGCTGCCTGTCTAAAAGAACAACATTATTTGAGTGTTTAATGTTGCATTTCTAGCAAAGTATCCGGGATATGCTATACTTTTAATGATTAAATGTTTTTAATGTGTGCTGTGAATAGCGTTAGCTAAGTAATTTTTGGCTTTGAAGTTGATTTTGTGAATTTTATAAATTATTGTCACTTTAAGAACATGTTATTTACTTGAATGAAGAACCGCAACTTTAATTGTGGAAGTCACTGTTGCTACTCATTGTACTGAGCAGGATCACATACCCTGCAACAGCATCGGATTAGTTTCATTATGTGCCCTTCACAATGATGAACTCCACGCAACAAATTGCTTCTGGACATGTGAGTGGCGATGAACATGGATCCAGTGCCCTTTCCGTTAGGGCAGAGGAGTGTCACCACCCCCCTTGCAGCAGCAGGAGCTGCAAATGTTTAGAAATAAAACAATAGTAAACACTATTTATTACCATTTTATTTTTTAAAGGAGCAGGGCCATGGGGGTGACAAACAGTGAGGGGAGTGCACAGAGCACTCACCTCAGTGCGCATTTAAGTTTGGCCAGCTTTCATGCACATGTGCACAAGGGCTCTCTCCAAACCAGGCTCCCAGTCTGCACTGGAGCACCCAGCTGATCATAACCCTGCTCTGAGCTGCGTCATGATTGGTGTAGGGCAGGCTGGGAGCTTGGAGTGCGACGGCGGCTACTAGGTAAGTTTATTATTATTAGATATATTTTTTTAATTATTTTTGTTGTGCTTCCCCCTGGCCCTGCCCGGCCACTTTGGCAAGTATGCCTGCATTGCTGCAGGTAGCTGAATTATGTGCCGGTGCAGGCGCAGAGGCAGAGCTGCACTGTACTCTTGGAAATACGGCACAGCCCAATGTTTAAAAACAGGTGCAGTGCAGCACTGCTGATGTTGGCACAGCACCGTGCTGTGCCTGTTTCTTTGATATGTGGCCCATAGTTATCCCACAATACCATGTACAGATTTGGATTTCAGGCATATGTACATGTTTGAGATGCATAAGTTTTAAGTTTTTGGGGGACAGGATACCGTCCATTGGCAGAAGCTTTGAATCTTGTAGTTATGTGAAAAAGCATCAACCACTCAGATGTTTGACTGTTTTCAATCCCATAGCACCACCACATACATCCATCATGTGTGTGCCTCAGGTAACATATGACACACCATGGCTGATGTCAGGACACTGACACTGGAAACTATGGGGGTCATTACAACCTCGGCGGTCTTTTTACAAGACTGCCGAGGGACCGCCGTGCTGAAGACCGCCAGTGCAGGCGGTTTTCTACTCGGTGCATTATGACTGCTGGCAGCCCTCCGTCCTTTTCCGGATGGGGAGCCGCCAGCAGCCATACTTGCGGTCGGCCGGGAATTGGAGTGCTCCACCTCCACCACCACGTCAACAGAACACTGCCCACCGAATCACATTCTGTGATTCAGCGTGGCGATGTTCTGTTGAAGGGGTGCTGGCGGCGGAGCAGCCCCCATGGATCCCGTCCCCTCCTGGAGGATCAATGGACCAGGTAAGTTGATCGTCCGTTAGGGGAGGGGGTGGGTGGGTGTTGTGTGTTGTGTGTGTGCATGGGGGTGTGCGTGTGATTATGTAGAGGGGGTGTGTGAGTGCGTGTATGCATGCAGGGGTGTTGTGTGTTTGGAAATGTGTGCGTGGCTGTCTTTATGTATGTCTGAATGGATGTGTGCCTGTATTTCTGAATGTGGGTGTGTGTGTATTACTGTGTGTGTGGCTGTTGGCATGTTTGTTGGTGTGTGTGCGGGTCTGTGTGTTGGTGGTGCCTGCGTGTGTGTTGGGTGTGAATCAGTAATGTGATGCTGGGGGTGGGGGTGGGGAGGGGCTCCTGCCGCCTTTGAGGGGTGGCAGGGGGTGGGGGTGTCGGGGAAGGACTCGGAGTGGGGGTGGGGGAGACCCCTATCAGTGCCAGGGAAGGAATTCCCTGGCACTGATAGTGCTCACCGCCATGGATTTCATGGCGGTTCCCAACCCCATGAAATCCATGGCAGTGAGCAGGGTCATGATACCGCCGGCGGTAGTGTGACGGCCGCCAGGCAGGAGACCCAAGTCTCCAACCCTGCGGTCGTCTCTGCCCTGGCGGTCTGATCAGAGAAGTGGCGGATGACCATGGCGGTAGCCGCCATGGTCATAATTCCAAAATTTTTACCGCCAGCCTGTTGGCGGTAAAACCGCCACTTCTCCATGAACCTATAGGGTCGTAATGAGGGCCTATGTCATTATGGTTGCACATAGCATGTTTAGCAACATACATACAAATGCTATATATGCAAAGTGAAAAATGGCTTTTTGATGACAATGGTGATTGTCATTGATGACATAGTCATGTAACCAACCTGCCTTGGGCACAAATAAAAGTTGACTTAAAAAAAGCCGCAGTGTAACGAAGTTGATTTTAAGGCTAATTTTGTGTGTGCCACCTATGGCAGGACGACACACCTTGCTTTCTTCATGCCTGGCACTGCTAATATGTGACACCAGGCTTTCGCACTGCCACGATGCTTGCAGTGGCCACATTTTGACATATTGTTAGGTTGTAGTTGCCTTCATTGGCAACATTATCTTCAAAAATGTAGACACAAATGTTGCATTATGAGGCAATCACTCCTTCTTACATTTGTGTTCCTGCTATGTCACTCTGCACATACATGACTCAGGGCACACGCTCACCCATAACTCACAAAACTCCTGTGTCATGTTTCTCATCACTTAAACATTATTTTACACATTTACACAGTTGTAAAGCCCATGATGGGCATGCACCTTTGTGCCTTGGAAACATGTACCCTTGCACCATTGCACATGTGTGTCTGATATTTGGCACTTTATTGTGTATATGTGAAACACATGGTACACAAAGAGGAATGTGCAATTTGTCTGCAACTGGTTCATTGCTGAGCTGTCATAATTGCCGGTTGGCTTAGAAACAAAGTCCCTGTTCTGACCCTTGTCAAAACATGCTGCAGTCATCCTTATATCCTACTGTCATGCACATGCAAATGAGGATGTTGCAATGCAAAAGGGGTACTTATCAACAGGTCCACCAACCTGAATCACCAGGTGATCCGGGAAATCTTGTGCAATAAGGTCTGCCCACCGGTGTCTGAGCCGGTGGTCTGTCCGCTCCACAACAAAGATCCTTCATAGCTGGTAGAGTACCTTGCCCCACTGCAGGTTCCTTGCCTCCATTGGGTAGCACTGGATGACCCAGCCACCCATTGCCACCATGTTAGGGAGTTAGTGGCACACCAACCAGATGAACCCTCCAAGTTTATCTCTACTCATTCGTTGGGCTTTCTACTTCCCAGACATTTTGCAGTTTCCCTCCATTGCAAAAATATATGACCTTAAACATAATAATACCCTACCCCACCTAACCCCAAATACCCCAAGAAACTACACTACCCAAAGACAAACACCCAACAATACAAATAAAATAACAGGACAAAAACACTACACAAAACTTACAAATACAACTAACTGGACTAAACAGCAGCAGGACACAGCACAAAACTCTCAGAAACCACCACTCATCAACCTGCACCATCTACAAATCACCTCTTACTACCACAGACAAAGAGACTGTAAAGTAAAGGTGAAAGTAAATTCACTTTACCATCTGTGCAGCAAGGAAGTCCTGTTACATCATTTCCTGGTTGTGTGTGTCATGTTTTCTGGTATGCATCTTTTTTTGATGGATGATGATCATTCGTGGATTTTTTCCATGAAGGCTGACAATGCCTCTTGACTTGCAATTGACACGCAGGGGCCAGGCATACTTTTTGGCATGTGCGATGTTTGTAGGACAATGATATGCATCCAAAATATTGATGCATACCCGGCATGAGTAGATTTTAGAGGATTTTAGAGGAAAGGCTGAGACAGCAAAGCAGTTCAGACGTGCATGGTGTCAGCCATCATTTTAGTGATTTCCGATGTATGGAGATGTACCATATGTGTCAATTTGTTTTTAAGCATAACGGCCCTTGGGTAGATTTTTGTGGACAAGCTGTCAGTGCACACACATTCACATTCCTTGTTACAAGAGCTATGCATCTATGTAGTCTGTATGGTGTGGCTACATGTGTGTGCTCCTATTGTATATTGGCTTTGATGATCGATTGATCGAATAAAGCATGTGTTAAACAGTGTGCATGTGCATTTAATTGTGTAATGGTAACATCGTAATATGTTACCATATGTTTGTATGTGTGTGTATGATGCATGGGAGGACTGATACTTTTTGCAAATTTGCCTGTGTATGAAGACTCTCTGCCACATACATGTGTACACATGTGTACTGAATGTACATAAGTGATGCTGCTCATGTTGTTGATCTACCACATTGTCATGTCAGAATTCTGACTGTATGTTATAATACAAGGTATAAGAGGGTGTTAACGCGTCCCTTTATGGCAATTTTATGCACATTAGGACTCGTTTTAGGCAGATGAATCTTTTGACGCAGTGGTGAGACATTGTAGAACGAGATAACTGATCAGTATGTCAAGCAATATGTCAATGACGTTATCAACATATATCACCACAATATACTTTACTTTGGATACAGACATTGATTAAGATGTCGGCGCAACCATGACCTTTCAGTCATAAATAACCACACCTTTAATTGAAGTTTTGTGAATTTTATTCCCTATTAATTACAATCTAACAATAAGAGTATCAATCTCAAAACCAAGAAGCAAAAGAGCATAGTCACGATATGGCAACTGTGATAAGATTTTGACAATGCAAAGATCACGAACATAAAAGCACCAACGTAAGATAAACATAGGTTAGAAAACATATAATAACGTATACATCTCAGTTCAGCACAGTACAATGTCAGTCTCTTCTATTTGCGTCAGTCAGGATGATCACCTAATCTAACCACTAATTAGCATCAGCATGTTGGACTTCATGCAAAACAATTTAGAACACCAATTTAGAAAACATCTAACTAAGGTCTCTATCCAAAAATACAGCAGTTGGTACCTAGAAAGGAAAAGCAAATAGACAAATTACAATAGCAATTGTCATAATTACCCTCCTCGGAATAAGTCAGCATACAGGATCAGTCTTCATCTTCAGGACATCAGTTAGATCGCCATCAGTCTACATCGTCTAAAGGGACAGGCGACACTTCCCTCATAGGGAGGAGAAATGTAAAGGGCAGTCTATGGATGAGAATATTTGTTTAAGTCTCAAGTCACCAAACAGAGTGACAGAGTTTCTGGATGCAATCGATATCATTCCCTACCTAATTCTGATGACCCTTCTGTGTCATGAGCTTTTATCCCTTTTTCACAATACAGTCCCCCAAAATTCTATTGGATAATCGTTATACCCCACTATCTTTAGCCTATCAAATTATACATTAGGTAATCCAAATTGTCACCCCATGATAATTTATAACGTTTTGATTGGTCTTCATAATTGACGTGTTCGTAGGTGGCACATCCGGGGTTACTTCATTCTCTGGCACGTTCTTCAGGTCAAAAGTTCTCTTTTCCATGGCAAAACGTCCTTGAATGTTTCTAATATTGTTGCAAAACGTATAAAACTTAAACAAAAGCAGCTAGCATGCGGATGAGAAAAAAACTAGCATTGTTACATAAAACGAAGAAGAGAACAAATGCTGGGTCATGGCCCTTTGCGAGTCAGCACACTGGAAAAACAGAAAAATATGCTTTAACATGAGAGCTACACGGCTAAAACTTCGACTCACGCTAACTTAAGGCCTATGGGTTCTAATAAAAAATGCAATCTTCGTAGGTGTTAACATATTCAATTAATCATAATGCAAGCAATTATTTCTTAGTCGACATTAGTTTATGTGCACGATAATAACTTCACACTTATAGTCATGTTAGGAATACATTTAAGCAAATAATATTTTATGATCGTTTTGTATGCAGCATTGTTAGGTATAAGCATTTCACATCTAATATATGTAATATTAAACTACGCTCTCTCAGTCCCTCCTCTGATGACGCTCTTCATCACACAAACCTTTTCCCTTGACCTTTCACTTCTAATGTTTCACCTTGCGCATAATGCGCATTTCAACATCTTGCCCTTTATGTGAACTCTCCCATATTTCATTGAACATTTTCTCTCTTTCACTTTCTTCATTTCTTCTGGTTCTTTTATTCCAATTTCTCTTAATTTTGTCATTAATTTTACATGCCCCCCATAATCCTAATAGAGAGATCAAAACAATTAATAAACCCATCAGAATTTTTGCAAGTACCCCATTCCAAATGTTGGCAAACCAGCTTCCAACTCGGGCAATTCCCTTTCCAAATTTCTCCCAAACACAAAGTTCCTTCAAATCCTTCAAATCTGTACTATCTCTAGTAAGGGTAGTAAGCATACTTCTAATTTTCTTACTGTTATCTGGTATAAATGAGCAACAATGACGCTCATTGAGCATCTTGCAGACTCCTCCACTCTTAGCTAAAAGAATGTCTAAAGCAAGCCGATTTTGAAGAGTCATAGCTCTTTCTACAGCAAGTTCAGTATCCATCAGGAGTATAGCCCCTGTAAAATTTGTCAACATGTTATCCACTATAGTAGACAACTTTTGAATCTTCATAGAATTTAAGATAACCCCTACTGATGGGATTATGGCTCCAAATATATCACCAATGACAGCCGCCACTGATTCTCGTTTTTGTCTAGGATGTTGTAATTCAGACGTCTTAGGTATCTGTTTTAAGTCATCAATTTGATAGATCTTTGGGAATACTATCCCCAAATAACATGTCCCATACCATCCCCTATGGAGACGGTAATAAGCATTTAACCCACAGATGTAATAGATTCCAGGGATTGCTGGATCCTGTCCATTCAGCATAAAGGTCCATTTACTCTGAAACAAAAACACATGCCTGCATTCACTCGTGCCCACAAACAAATTATCCTGTTCAGATTTTGTCCTATATATACAAAGCCTACCTACATGTAATGCATCTATAGCTAATTTGCCTTGTGTCTTGATTGCAGTGTAAGCATAATCATTTGCGTATGTGCGTTTCTCTAATACTTTTTCTAATCTTTCTTTTAATGCTTTGCGTTTATCATCTGTGTGATCTAAAAAGCTTTTCTCTACAGGCGACAGTAAGCAAGTCAAATTATTGCGATGTGCATAAGCAGTCCCAAATGTAAGCGTTGGCTCAAAGAATCCTCTAACTATTTTTATATCATGCTCTTTAGCTAATTTATTTAAAAATTCAATCACAGGCACAAAAGAAAATACAACATCCAGATTTGAATACAAATATTGCACATGCTCTTGATTATAGAATCTTGTTAGTAGCAAGCTGCAACTAATTCCATAAGTAAGAGGGAAGCTATGATAAGTAACTCCCTCCTGCACATATGAAGGAATTTTAGTACATACATAACAATCTTTCTCATCCATGGTTTCCACTTACTCATTTAGTAAGCGATAGAAAACATTAGTAGAAAGTTCCCCCTTTGCATTAGTTCCCTCATGCATATGTCTTGCATCCTGTTCAAATCCCTCCCATGGTGTTAAAATAGTAGTAGTTTCAGGTTTTGAAGTTGCGTTAATAGTTTCTTTCTCTCTCCATGGCATTCCCACAATTACTCCCACAATTATTATTGCACACACAATACCTATTATAAGACCTAACCAACCACACACCTTACTTCCCTTGCTACTATTGTAAGCCATGTTTGTATAGAATCAGAATGGCAGATCAACAATTAACTTGAGGATGAAAACCCTTTTTCTCTGCGTATATTACAGCGTCTTCACTCACTCCCGGACCTGTTTTGTCAAATCAGGTTAGCAGCTTGTCGTAATCAGGTTTCTCAAAAGTCAATCCAATTCTAGTGTCACTTCCGGTAGTTTATAAAGTCTCTCTCTCTTTCAGTTTTCAAAATTTAAACTTAGCCAAGTTTCCCTTGAATTTGTTCAGGTACCGTAATATTGGCCGGGTACTTCCCGATCAAAACAAAATGCTAAGAATTCTTGTTGCCATTCAGAGGTTGTGGCATACGCCCATTCAGGACCTGTATATCTTCTGTTTGCGATTCTTTTTCTTTTTAACCTTCGTTCTCCTTGTTGTTCTCCTTCACTTAGATCATCCACTTGAGAAGTATCGCTCTCTTCTATTATTGTATCATTTGATACATCTTTTGTCTTAAGTAGTGGCTTATCTGGCCAATTGTCGCCTCTATGTGTCTTTTCTCGATGTTTTCCTTCAGGACGTTGGACAACACCCTCCTCTTGTGATATGGTGTTTTCTCTTGACGGACCTGCAACTGGTTCAGGAGATTCTGACACGTTTTGACTTCTCCCTACAACTTCTCCTTCTTCTCCCGGTTCTATGTTGGGTTCGAGCTCTAACCCGTATCTGTCTACTTCTGGGAGAACTTCTCCTTGACTTAGTTCTCCTGCTGCCTCTACTGAGATAGGCACTCTGTCACCCCTCTCGAACTCACTGACTGTTTGAGGGACAAGGCTGTTCTCAGTGGGCTCTCCTGTGGTCTCAGTTCCTTCTTCACTGTTCTCTGGCCCTGAGACTTCTCTTTCTAAAGTTGCTGTGCCGGAAACTTCAAGTTCCTCTTCAACAGGACACGCTACCCTTTTCGTATGACTGGCATGTATCCAGTTGGGAACCCCGGCACACTTCACAGCTGTAGTAGTCATTAATATT
Source organism: Pleurodeles waltl (assembly GCF_031143425.1). Lineage (NCBI taxonomy): Eukaryota > Metazoa > Chordata > Amphibia > Caudata > Salamandridae > Pleurodeles > Pleurodeles waltl. The sequence continues at coordinate 623,045,770 of NC_090446.1, forward strand.
ACTTGATATGGCCCTTTCCAACTTGGTTCTTGACACGATTTTCTCACGTGCTTCTTGACAACCACCCAGTCACCGGCTTGTAGAGAGTGGCCTGGATCGCCAATCGGTGGCAACGTGTTAGCTTCCACCTGGTGAGAAAAAGAGCGAATCACATCAGCCAAACCTTTGCAGTAATCCAACACCATATCATCTGTAATATTCACTAGTGCATTTGCAGGTACTGCTGGTAATCTCATAGCTCTGCCCATGAGGATTTCATGGGGGGACAGTCCCGTTTTCTTGTCTGGGGTGTTTCTCATTGACATCAGCACTAGAGGCAAGGCATCTGGCCACTTCATGTTAGTTGCTGCGCACATTTTTGCCATTCTTGATTTCAAAGTGCCATTCATCTGCTCTACTAATCCTGATGCTTCAGGGCGATAACTACAATGCAGCTTTTGTTCAATGTTGAGTGCGGCACACAGGAGTTTAATGACCTCATTGTTGAAGTGTCTACCCCTATCTGATTCTATAGAAACCGGAAACCCGAACCGTGGTATCAGTTCCCTAAGTAGTAGTTTTGCAACTGTAAGGCTGTCGTTTCTCCGTGTGGGATATGCCTCAATGCAATGACTGAAAACACACACAATCATCAACACATACTTCAGTCCTCCACAAACAGGCATTTCAATAAAATCCATTCGCATTTTGTTGAACGGACCTCCAGCTCTCCCAATGTGGCTCAAAGTTACCACGGTTCCTTTTCCGGCATTCATCTGTTGATAGATGACGCACCTGTGGCAAGTAATTTCTGCGGCATGTCTGAATTTTGGATTAAACCAATCAGTTTTAAAGGACCTCATCCTAGCATCCCTTCCCAGGTGTGCCTGCCCATGATAGAGCCTGGCAAATTGTGACAGAAGACTATTTGGCAAAACTAACTTTCCTTCCTCTGAAACCCATAAATCATCAGCTCTTTGTACACATTGCATTCTTTGCCAAGAACGTTTTTCTTCCTTGCTCACAAGACCTTGTAATGTTTTTAATTCGTCTAAGGTGTCAACCACCCGTAATGCTAGGTTTAAACACGTGTCATTTTCAGATTGTGGTAACAATTCCCATTGCTCCTTGAACGATATACAGTTCAATGCACAAAATCTTGCGACTTGATCTGCATAACCGTTTCCCATAGACACGAAGTCTTGTGATCTAATGTGAGCACTGCACTTCACCACAGCAATTTCAAGAGGTAACTGAATTGCATGCAACAAATCTCTTATTTGTTCACCATTGGTCACAGAGGAGGTCATACAACCTCTCTGTGACCAAAGCTGGCCAAAATCATGTACAATTCCGAATCCGTATCTGCTGTCAGTATAAATAGTGACTTTCAAATTTACAGCTGCGTGGCATGCTTTTGTAAGAGCAATCAATTCTGCCACTTGTGCCGAAAACACTTTTTCAAGCCAGGAGGCTTCTACAATACCAGTTATGGTACATACCGCATAACCAGCTCTCAGTGTTCCTGCAGAATCTCTTAGACAGGATCCATCGACAAACATAATGCAATCATTTTCTTTTAACTGGGTATCCTGTATGTCTGGATGAGGTTTGGTGCACAGTTCAGTCACCTCAAGACAATCATGTTCAAATTCTTCCCCATCTTTGATTTCAGTATTTTCATTTGGAAGCAAAGTTGCTGGGTTCAGTACAGTGCATCTCTTAAGAGTGACATTTGGTGACCCCAGTATGATCGTCTCATACCTAGTGAGACGTGCATTTGTCAAGTGCTGAGTCTTAGTTCGAGTCAACAGAATTTCAACTGAATGTGGAACCATTAGTGTCAGAGGGTATCCCATGACTATGCCTTCACATTGTAAAAGGCTCTGACCAACTGCTGCAACTGCACGCAAACAACCCGGTAAGGCTGCTGTGACAGGGTCCAAGGTAGCTGAAAAATATGCTACAGGGCGATTTGCATCTCCGTGGACTTGTGTTAAAACAGACAAAGAACAAGCATCACGTTCATGACAAAACAACAGGAAAGGTTTCTCGTAGTTTGGCATTCCTAGTGCTGGTGCCCTGCACATACATTCTCTTAACTCCAAAAATTACTCAAGCTCTTCTTTTGACAGGGTTATAGTATATGGCTCATCCTTGGTTTCTTTACCTGTCAGTTTTATCAATGGCCTCGAAATGATTGAGAAGTTGGGTATCCACTGGCGACAGTAGCCCACCATTCCCAAAAACATTCTGACATCTCTTTTTGTTGTGGGGGGATTCATTTGCAAAACAGCTGTTATTCTTTCCTTTGATATTCTTCTGGTCCCTTTTTCAATCAAATGTGCTAAGTATTTTACTTCCTTCTGACAATACTGTATTTTTCTGGGTGACACCTTGTGTCCATTCTTTCCCAGATGATTTAGTAATGCAATGGTATCGTATTTACAACTGTCTCTTGTTTTGGACGCAACTAACAAGTCATCAATGTATTGCACAAGAATTGAATTGAAAGGCAGCACAAGTGGCTCCAAATCCTTTTTCAATATCTGATTGAAGATGAACGGTGATTCAGAAAAACCCTGAGGAATTCTGCACCAACTGTACACCTTATCCAGGAATTTGAAACTGAACAAAAATTGACTGTCCTCATGTAGAGGTATTGAAAAGAAAGCCTGTGACAGGTCTACTACGGTAAACCATTCAGCATCACAGGGGACCTGAAACATGATTACTGCTGAGTTGGGCACCACAGGGCAACACTTTATCACAATTTTATTTATTTTTCTCAAATCCTGCACAATTCGAACTTTTCCACAAGGCTTCTTTAAACCCATTATGGGAGAATTACATGGACTGCTCAAGACCTCTTTCAGAAATCCCTGTCTGAGAAAGTCTGCAATTATTTGTGACACTTCAATAAGAACATCTTGGGTCATGTGATATTGTGGCACTTGTGGGAACACTGCATTCAGTTTTATCTGAACTTTGACTGGTTCTACTCCCTTTATCAGTCCTACTTCTTTCCCGGTCAAGTCCCACACTTTCTCTGTTACTGTTCTTTGTAGTTCATTTGTCCCTGTTTCTTCCTCTAAAAATTGACTTTCGTCTCCCTCATCATCACTATTTGTCTGTACTTCAATCCCATCATTGGAACAGGTAATTGAGCATTTTGTCTTGCACAGTAAGTCCCTTCCCAGTAAGGATACCGGACTTGAATCACATACAACAAATCTATGCAGCCCTTGGAAGTTGCCAATTTCAACTTGCACTGGATCTGTAATTGGGTTAGTCAGGTACTGATTTGCTACTCCAACCACTCGTATAGTACGCCCTGAGAGAGGCAATCTTGGAACTTCTGCACTTCGAACTGTAGAGCGTGTGGCTCCTGTGTCAACCAAGAATGAAACCTTATAGCCCATCACCTTTCTCTCTACATATGGGCCACTCTGATCCACCTCTAGGGATGCTGCAAGTCTGCACTCTTCCCTGTCTGAACTGTCATCTGACCAATCCTCATTCATACCATTTTCACCTCGTAATGGGAATTGTTGCACAGTATTGTTGTGATTTGTTACATGGCCTGTGACCTGCTGAGGAAGCATCACCTGTGGCTGTCCCATCGGAGCCATTGGCAATTGCATTTGCTGTCTAGGCACCATAGGAATCTGCTGTTGTACTGGTTGCATTTGTATTGACTGAAAACGCGGCATTTGCATCTGCTGCATAGGCCGTACCCCTGGCATTTGTACCAAATTATTCTGAAAATTCGGGTTTTGATGTCTTATTTTCGGACCTCGTGAATTTTGTAAATACCAACATTAGTGCTCTGCTGAACTGCACCATCCTGCACCATATTCGGGCACTCCCGTTTCCAGTGCCCCACGCCGCCGCATGTGTGACATGGTGACATCTCTTTCGCCCCTTGAACATCATTTTGAATAACAACATTATTCATGTCTAAACCGCGGTTTACAAACCCTCTGCCTCGACCTCTCGGCTGTGTCTGAAACACACAATTCATTTGTGGTTGTTGCTGTATCATCTGCTGAACTCCATTTCCCTGTATTCAAGCCTGTGCAGCCCTTATCTGCATCACCATTACCTTTTCCTTCAACTTTTTCTGCTTCAACTCAATCTCATCACTACAGTATTTTGCATACTGCAACACCTCATCAATCGGTTTAGCTTGCCAACAAATCAAATGATTCTTAATCATTTGGCTAACTTCTGGTCTCAACCCTTCGACGAATCTGAACACAAGGTGGTTCATGTCCTTTGGTTCAATAGTCTCAGTACCACTATAGTGCTTAAACGCTTTTAACAATCTCTCGTAATAAGCATATATTGACTCCTTAACCTCTTGAGAGGTCCGATCGATTTTCTGCCAGCCGGTCACTTTCGGCAATACCTTTTGTTTCAAAAACTCAATCACCTTATGATAATACTTCATCACCTCTTCTGAAGGTGCCCCAGTCACTTTATCTCTTGCCGGCTCCTTTGTTGGCCAATCTACCCCTCTCTTGCACTCAAGCCACAAATCAGGCGGAACAATGATCTCAAACAAGGTATTCAAGTCTTCCCAGAGACACTTTGCAAGTTTTACGAACCTATCTGTTTGTTGATACCACTCGATCGGTTTCTCTCTTAATCTGGGATAATCATTAGTAAAGGATAAAATGTCTCCTCTAGTCCATGGCACATGTACTAAAACACCACCAGCTGTTTCTCTCATAGGTAATATTTTTACAGATTCCAAGTCAGGTGAGGTCTCAGCTTGATTAGACCCTGGGCTGTCACCCTTTACCTCATCTCTTTTCTTTGCCCATCGGCCTTCCCATTTCTCCACTGCACCCCAAATTTGTGCACTTTGCAACAGTTCTCTCAAATGTGCCTTCATCCCTGCAGATCTCATGTGCTCAAAATCTTTAGAGTCAAAATCCAATCTGTAACTTCTTTTCAAATGCTTAGTGTTTCCGATATCGATATTGTACTTGTCTGCCAAGTTCGCTAATCTCTGATGTACTTTGCCTACCTCCTTGGTAATCTTGGGACACAAGTATCTCAGTTCTGCCTTTGTGTATGACTCTAATCTATTTACTCCCATTGTCCCTTCTACTAACTCGGCAGCTTCTGCCCCTAGTCGTACAAAGTTCAAATATTCATCTTGTTTTTCTTTCTCTGGTTCAACTGTAACCACTGCGGTCTTCTGTGAAGTATAAGTTTTTTCCAACCATTCATTTAACTGTTGAACTGTAAAACTTTGCAATGAAATGTTCCCTGCATGCATCATTGGGGAATGTGAAGTATTCGTACTCATAATTTGGGGAGTTAAAACTCCCAAACCTGCTTGCCGCATTGCTTCGAGGGGTGCTCCTACCGGACTGAGGTCCATCAAGGGCCTCGGCTGTTCATTTACTTGTTCCCCGGGGGCCATTGTCTGTGGAGTTCCCATAGACCCTCCTCTTATCGCCTCCTGAGTCATCACTCCCTGGTCACACACATCTGTTTTACCCTGTGCATAAAATGGCACTGGTAGACCTACAGTAATGGGTAACAATATAGCTGCAGGTGTCTGACACGGACCAAAACTTGTTGGAGCCTCAACTCCATAAGTCTGTTCCAATGTACCGGGACAGGTACTAATGGTGGTCCCGCTACAGGGTTGTATCCTGGTATCAACTGTGGTTGTGGTTGAGACATTAATTTCGGAGTTGATTCAATCTGTATTAGCTTTGGCTTCGTGTATATCGGGTCTGGCGGCACTATCAAATTCATAGTTGTATCGCTAGTCTGTACCGTATCAGTAACTCCCTTTTCCTGCGTCTGGTTCCCAGGATCCAAGCTAGTACTTGGAGCACTGTCGCTCACCGAATATGGTGGCGGACGATCATGTAACAATCTGTCCATAAATTCCTCATCGTCTGAATCATCTTCCTCTTCCCAAGATCTTTTATTCTCTTTAGATTTCCCTGAATCTTTGTCGGTTTTACAGGAGGCTTTCTTTCCCTGCGTTTCTTCTCCCTGTGTTCTCCCTGTGTTATTGCTGGGAATAACTTCAGCCCGTCTACAATTCCCCGTCTCCACATTTTGCTCTTGTTATCCCACCTAGCCTCTGCATAGGATTTCTCTGCCCTTCTCAGTCTTCTCTGAAACCTTTCTTGTCTATGTTTAAGTGCCATCAAGTCCCAAATTGCCAAAGCCTCATACTGAGCTGGTCTCGGAGGTGGTTTCTGTGTACTTAACATCCACCTCAAATTTTCTAGCACCTTTGGATTAAACGTCCCATGCTCTGGGAACGCTAGACATCCCTCCTTCTCTGTTAATTTGCGCTACTGTTTCATCCATAAACAAGGCGCAACACCTTTCTCTTCCATGACTGTATAAGCTGGAGTACTCTCGGGTGGTGTAGGCTCTCCATCAGTTGCAACAATATATACGTCTCCCTTCAGAGCGCTCTTAAATGCTTTAACGAAATTCATTTTGTGATTCTCTTATTTTGTGTTTAATCAGAAATGACTTAGTTCCCAGGACACTCTTCACCTGCCTTTCTCAGCCTATCGCCTCTCACGGACGGCAGCCAATCCGTGCGCGACCCCTCTCGACAACTGACCTATCTCAGCGCGGCACCACTGACGTCACACCCACACACACTGCAGCTGACAAAGTCTTGCGGCTCATCCGCTCCTCACTGAACCTATACAATCTCACATAAACTAATGCGATTATTGCGAGCACTTTAAATGACAACACAAATCTGCCGGTTTACTACAGGAAGGGTAACACATTCGCTTCAGAACTTTACAGAGATTTCACTTGAAGCCTCAGCCGCTACTTTCTCCTTATTAGTTCCCACATACGCAAGCGGAATTCGACCCGCAAATTCTACTCTCGACTTCTCAATTACTCCTTCTAGTGCACTTTATAATTTGTCAAATCTCCATTGAAGGTTTCATACATACATTATGACTCAAACTTGACTTGTCAACCACACCCGATTGACCTCTTAAACCGCACAGATTACAACATAAACCATATTTGTCTTCATACTCCGGAGTCTTAGACCTCAACAGGTCCGTACACAACGACCAACCACGTGGATCATTTTGAGCATCAAGCATCACATGAAGTACGCCGACTTCCCTACTCTCATACTGTGGAGTACGCCTACTAAACAACACTTAGTTTGGCCTAAATACACACAAATTTTCACAATCACCTGCAAAATGTGTAAGCTTAGGCAAGCGCAAAGACCCTAACCACATACACTATGGCGCCGAGAACATTCCCCAACTCACTTAGGCAGGCTCCGAGATCCCAGGAAAGTCATGGTGAACTTAGAAACCCATCATACCTCCAATTTGCATTATCACAGAAAAACACATTAAACAATGAATCTCCGTCCTAGGGCCGCCAAGGGCCAAACCGTCGCTCTGCTACCAAACTGTTAACGCGTCCCTTTATGGCAATTTTATACACATTAGGACTCGTTTTAGGCCGATGAATCTTTTGACCCAGTAGAACGAGATAACTGATCAGTATGTCAAGCAATATGTCAATGACGTTATCAACATATATCACCACAATATACTTTACTTTGGATAAAGACATTGATTAAGCTGTCGGCGCAACCATGACCTTTCAGTCATAAATAACCACACCTTTAATTGAAGTTTTGTGAATTTTATTCCCTATTAATTACAATCTAACAATAAGAGTATCAATCTCAAAACCAAGAAGCAAAAGAGCATAGTCACGATATGGCAACTGTGATAAGATTTTGACAATGCAAAGATCACGAACATAAAAACACCAACATAAGATAAACATAGGTTAGAATACATATAATAACGTATACATCTCAGTTCAGCACAGTACAATGTCAGTTTCGTCTATTTGCGTCAGTCAGGATGATCACCTAATCTAACCACTAATTAGCATCAGCATGTTGGACTTCATGCAAAAGAATTTAGAACACCAATTTAGAAAACATCTAACTAAGGTCTCTATCCAAAAATACAGCAGTTGGTACCTAGAAAGGAAAAGCAAATAGACAAATTACAATAGCAATTGTAATAATTACCCTCCTCGGAATAAGTCAGCATACAGGATCAGTCTTCGTCTTCAGGACATCAGTTAGATCGCCATCAGTCTACTTCGTCTAAAGAGACAGGGGACACTTCCCTCATAGGGAGGAGAAATGTAAAGGGCAGTCTATGGATGAGAATATTTGTTTAAGTCTCAAGTCACCAAACAGAGTGACAGAGTTTCTGGATGCAATCGATATCATTCCCTACCTAATTCTGATGACCCTTCTGTGTCATGATCTTTTATCCCTTTTTCACAATACATTCCCCCAAAATTCTATTGGATAATCGTTATACCCCACTATCTTTAGCCTATCAAATTATACATTAGGTAATCCAAATTGTCACCCCATGATAATTTATAACGTTTTGATTGGTCTTCATAATTGACGTATTCGTAGGTGGCACATCCGGGGTTACTTTATTCTCTGGCACGTTCTTCAGGTCAAAAGTTCTCTTTTCCATGGCAAAACGTCCTTGAATGTTTCTAATATTGTTGCAAAACATATAAAACTTATACTAAAGCAGCTAGCATGTGGATGAGAAAAAAACTAGCATTGTTACATAAAACGAAGAAGAGAACAAATGCTGGGTCATGGCCCTTTGCGAGTCAGCACACTGGAAAAACAGAAAAATATGCTTTAATATGAGAGCTACACGGCTAAAACTTCGACTCACGCTAACTTAAGGCCTATGGGTTCTAATACAAATGCAATCTTCGTAGGTGTTAACATATTCAATTAATCATAATGCAAGCAATTATTTCTTAGTCGACATTAGTTTATGTGCACAATAATAACTTCACACTTATAGTCATGTTAAGAATACATTTAAGCAAATAATATTTTATGATCGTTTTGTATGCAGCATTGTTAGGTATAAGTATTTCACATCTAATATACGTAATATTAAACTACGCTCTCTCAATGGGAAGGGCCATGAGGAATACGAGTTCAGGCATTTCAGACCCTGTGAGAAAGTAGCCTCTTTCTAGCCTTGTTACCCTCACTTTTGGCCTGTTTGTGAGTATATGTTAGGGTGTTTTCACTGTCTCATTGGGATCCTGCTAGCCAGGGCCCAGTGCTCATAGTGAAAACCCAATGTTTTCAGTATGTTTGTTATGTGTCACTGGGACCCTGCTAGCCAGGACCCCAGTACACATAAGTTTGTGGCCTATATGTATGTATTCCCTGTGTGATGCCTAACTGTCTCACTGAGGCTCTGCTAACCAGAACCTTAGTGGTTATGCTCTCTCTGCTCTCTAAATTGTCACTAACAGGCTAGTGACCAATTTCACCAATTCAGATTGGCATTCTGGAACACCCTTATAATTCCTTAGAATATGGTACTGAGGTACCCAGGGTATTGGGGTTCCAGGAGATCCCTATGGGCTGCAGCATTTCTTTTGCCACCCATAGGGAGCTCTGACAATTCTTACACAGGCCTGCCACTTCAGCCTGAGTGAAATAACGTCCACGTTATTTCACAGCGATTTACCACTGCACTTAAGTAACTTATAAGTCACCTATATGTCTAACCTTTACCTGGTAAAGGTTGGGTGCTAAGTTACTTAGTGTGTGGGCACCCTGGAACTAGCCAAGGTGCCCCCACATCATTCAGGGCAAATTCCCCGGACTTTGAGAGTGCGGGGACACCATTTCACGCTTGCACTATACATAGATCACTACCTATGTATAGCGTCACAATGGTAACTCCGAACATGGCCATGTAACATGTCTAAGATCATGGAATTGCCACCCCAATGCCATCCTGGCATTGGGGAGACAATTCCATGATCCCCCGAGTCTATAGCACAGACCCGGGTACTGCCAAACTGCCTTTCCCGGGGTTTCACTGCAGCTGCTGTTGCTGCCAACCCTTCAGAAAGGTTTCTGACCTCCTGGGGTCCAGCCAGGCTTGGCCCAGGAAGGCAGAACAAAGGGCTTCATCAGAGAGAGGGTGATACACCCTCTCCCTTTGGAAAAAGGTGTCAGGGCTGTGCAGGAGTAGCTTCCTCCAGCCTCTGGAAATGCTTTGATGGGCACAGATGGTGCCCATCTCTGCATAAGCCAGTCTACACCGGTTCAGGGATCCCCCAGCCCTGCTCTGGCGCGAAACTGGACAAAGGAAAGGGGAGTAACCACTCCCCTGACCTGCACCTCCCAGGGGAGGTGCCCAGTGCTCCTCCAGTGTGCTCCAGACCTCTGCCATCTTGGATACAGAGGTGCTGCTGGCACACTGGACTGCTCTGAGTGGCCAGTGCCAGCAGGTGACGTCAGAGACTCCTTCTGATAGGCTCTTACCTGTGTTGCTAGCCTATCCTCCTTCCTAGGTAGCCAAACCTCCTTTTCTGGCTATTTAGGGTCTCTGCTTTGGGAAATTCTTTAGATAACGAATGCAAGAGCTCATCAGAGTTCCTCTGCATCTCTCTCTTCACCTTCTGCCAAAGGATCGACCGCTGACTGCTCAGGACGCCTGCAAAACTGCAACAAAGTAGCAAAGATGACTACTGCAACCTTGTATCGCTGATCCTGCCGCATTCTGGACTGTTTCCTGGTGGTGCATGCTCTGGGCGTAGCCTGCCTCCGCTCTGCACTAGGAGCTCTGAAGAAATCTCCTGTGGGTCGACAGAATCTTCCCCCTACAACCGCAGGCAACAAAAGACTGCATCACCGGTCCTCTGGGTCCCCTCTCAGCACGACGAGCGTGGTCCCTGGAACACAGCAACTCTGTCCAAGTGGCTCCCACAGTCCAGTGACTCTTCAGTCCAAGTTTGGTGGAGGTAAGTCCTTGCCTCCCCACGCTAGACTGCATTGCTGGGTACCGCGTGATTTGTAGCTGCTCCGGCTCCTGTGCACTCTTCCAGGATTTCCTTTGTGCACAGCCAAGCCTGGGTCCCCGACACTCTAACCTGCAGTGCACAACCTCCTGAGTTGTCCTCCAGCATCGTGGGACTTCCTTTTGTGTCTTCGGGTGAGCTCCAGTTCACTCCTCTTTGTAGTGCCTGTTCCGGCACTTCTGCGGGTGCTGCCTGCTTCTGTGAGGGCTCCCTGACTTGCTGGGTGCCCCCTCTGTCTCTTCATCCAAGTGGTGACATCCTGGTCCCTCCTGAGCCACAGCAGCATCCAAAAACCCTAACCGCGACCCTTGCAGCTAGCAAGGCTTGTTTGCTGTCTCTCTGCGTGGTAGCACCTCTGCAAGCTTCTTCACGACGTGGGACATCCATCCTCCAAAGGGGAAGTTCCTAGTCCTCTTCGTTCTTGCAGAATCTACAGCTTCTACCATCAGGTGGCAGCTTCTTTGCACCCTCAGCTGGCATTTCCTGGGCATCTGCCCAATCTCGACTTTGTTGCGACTCTTGGACTTGGTTCCCTTGTTCCACAGGTACTCTCATCCAGAAATTCACTTTGGTTGCATTGCTGGTGTTGGTCTTCCTTGCAGAATTCCCCTATCACGACTTCTGTGCTCTCTGGGGAATATAGGTGCACTTTACACCTACTTTTCAGGGTCTTGGGGTGGGCTATTTTTGTAACCCTCACTGTTTTCTTACAGTCCCAGCGACCCTCTACAAGCTCGCATAGGTTTGGGGTCCATTTGTGATTCGCATTCCACTTTTGGAGTATATGGTTTGTGTTGCCCCTATACCTATGTGCTCCTATTGCAATCTACTGTAACTTTACATTGCTTGCATTACTTCCTTTTGCTATTACTGCATAACTTTTGCATTGTGTACATATATCTTGTGTATATTTGGCATCCTCATACTGAGGGTACTCACTGAGATACTTTTGGCATATTGTCATAAAAATAAAGTACCTTTATTTTTAGTATATCTGTGTATTGTGTTTTCTTATGATATTGTGCATATGACACTAGTGGTATAGTAGGAGCTTTGCATGTCTCCTAGTTCATCCTAAGCTGCTCTGCTATAGCTACCTTCTATCAGCCTAAGCTGCTAGAAATACCTCTTCTACACTAATAAGGGATAACTGGACCTGGTACAGAGTGTAAGTACCCCTTGGTACCCACTACAAGCCAGGCCAGCCTCCTACATTGGTTGTGCAGCGGTGGGGTAAGTACTTGCAACTACTTACCACTTTGTCATTGTGTACTTTTCATGAGAGAATAATATACAAAACAAGTTCAGTGTATGTACACCTAACCAAAAAGTTTTGCTTTTCTTCTCTTACTCTATTTGCTAAGTGCTGAAAAGTACCTCTAAACTTTCTAAAAGTTTCTAAAAAGGTTTTTTTCTGTTTCTTAAAAAGTCCTGAAACTTTTTCTCTCTTTTTTCTGACCCTAAACCTTTTTCTATAATGTCTGATGTAGATCCTTCTCTTGATCTGGTCAGCTCAGCTAATGACCACCTTAACTGGAAGGGTTTGAGGAGTCTCTTCATTGATAGAGGTTTAGGGGTGGGAAATAATCCCTCTAGAGAATTGTTGAATAACATGCTTATTGAGAATGATAAGGCCTTAGCTGGCACATCCATTGAGAAGTTAGGAGAGGGTTCACACTCTGACTCAGGGGCACCCCTAGTAAGAATGTTAGAACGGAATCTTCCCAACCTGCCCCTTAGCAGACCACCTAGCATAGCTGGTACTAATGTGAGCTCTCATCACAGTAGGGATGTTATTCCTGCAGGCCAGGTTGTTAGGGTGCCAACTGTTAGGGACAGGTCTCCCTCTGTTCATTCACATCATTCTTCAGTGTCAAAGCATGCCCAACCCACCCACCCTGATGACAGACTGTTAGAAAGGGAACTCAATAGATTTGGGAGTGGAAGAGTCCAGGCTGAAGCTTGAACAGCAACAGCTGGCTCTAGACAGGGAATCTTTAGACTTAGAAAAAGAGAGACAGAGGTTGCGGTTTGGACCCCGTGGTGGCAGCAGAAGTATTCCAAATAGTAATCCTGTGAAAGAGCATGATTCTAGGAATCTGCATAAGATAGTTCCCCCTTACAAGGAGGGGGATGACATTAACAAGTGGTTTGCTGCACCTGAGAGGGCCTGTGTTGTACAGGGGGTCCCTCAAAGGCAGTGGGATGCTATCCTATGGCTATCTTTCAGTGGAAAGGGTAGGGATAGGCTCCTTACTGTTAAGGAAAGTGATGCCAATAATTTTACAGTTTTGAAGAATGCACTCTTGGATGGATTTGGCTTAACCACTGAACAATACAGGATTAAGTTCAGAGAAACAAGAAAAGAGTCTTCACAAGACTGGATAGACTTTGTTGACCATTCAGTGAAGGCCTTGGAGGGGTGTTTACATGGCAGTAATGTTTCTGACTATGAAAGCCTGTATAATCTGATACGGAGAGAGCATATTCTGAATAACTGTGTGTCTGATTTGTTACACCAATATCTAGTGGACTCAGATCTGACCTCTCCCCAAGAATTGGGAAAGAAGGCAGAGAAATGGGTCAGAACAAGAGTGAACAGAAAAGTTCATACAGGGGGTGACAAGGATGGCAAGAAGAAAGATGGGGAGAAATCTCAAGATAAGCATGGGGATAAGGGTAAAACCAAAGATCCTTCTTCAAATCCTAAACACTCTTCAGGGGGTGGGGATAAAACAATTCTTCCTCTTCTTCATAACCTGCACACATTAAAAAGCCTTGGTGCTTTGTGTGTAAAAATAGAGGCCATAGGCCAGGGGATAAGTCCTGTCCAGGTAAACCCCCTGAGCCTACCACCACTAATACATCAAGCTCTAGTGCCCCTAGCAGTAGTGGTAATAGTGGTGGGACTGCTGGCAACAGTCAAGCTAAAGGTGTAGTTGGGTTCACTTATGGGTCCATCATGGAAACTGGGGTAGTCAGTCCCAAGAAAGTTTCTGTCACACCTAGTGGCATTGGCCTTGCCACACTGGCTGCTTGTCCCCTTACAATGGATACGTACAGGCAGACAGTTTCAATAATGGTGTTGAGGCCCAGGCCTACAGGGACACAGGGACACAGGTGCCAGTATCACTTTGGTGACTGAAAACCTAGTGCCTCCTGAACAGCACATCATTGGACAACAGTACAAGATTATTGATGTCCATAACTCCACTAAGTTTCTTCCCTTAGCTATAGTTCAGCTTAGTTGGGGTGGAGTTACTGGACCTAAGCAGGTGGTAGTGTCACCTAGCTTACCTTTAGACTGTCTCTTAGGTAATGACCTAGAGACCTCAGGTTGGGCTGAGGTAGAGTTGTATACCCTTGCAGCCATGCTGGGTATCCCTGAGGAATTGTTCCCTCTCATTTCTACTGAAATGAAAAGGCAAAGGAGAGAAAAAGGCCTGAAAACTCAGGATCCCTCTCCAACAACAGGTAAAAAGGGTATCACAGTATCCCCTAACCACCCTGCTAGTCAGGATACCATTCCTGTGGTGGGAGAAACCTCTCCTGGGGTGGCACCTGTACAAAGGGAATCATCAGCTGGCATAGCTGTACTCCCTGAGGTAGAAGTACCTCTCTGTGGCATAACTAACATTGCTGAGAAAAAGAGCACCATTGTAGTTAACATGGAGCATCCCTCCAATCCCCTCCCCCCAGAGAAACTTTAGTGCAGAAACCCTGCACTGCCTCACAACACTTAGGACAGCAGCCCTGCCCTAGTGTGGAGCTCATAGGACAGCATCCCTGCCCTGCTCCAACTCAAGAGAAACAGCATCCCGGTTCTCTCTTCCAGCCATATGGACAAAGTTTTTGCCCAGCTATGGCTTTACTGAGACAGCATCCCTGTCTGGCATTCTCATCACTAGAAATAGGTCCAGTGGACAATTCCCACTGTTCTAAACTAAAACTTACTGATAGCAACTCTGAAAATATATCTTCACATTGTTGCTTAGCTAAAAAACTTCAAACAGGGTGGTTTACATCCCCACAGGAAAGTAATCATATAGTGGATGATAAAGGGAGTAACCAGTCTATTGCAGAGTTACTCTCTACTTATCACCACTTAGACAATAAAGTCTCAACTGGCCAAGGTTAGCCTTATTGTCCTTCGTTTGGGGGGGGGGGGGTTGTGTGAGAAAGTAGCCTCTTTCTAGCCTTGTTACCCCCACTTTTGGCCTGTTTGTGAGTATATGTCAGGGTGTGTTCACTGTCTCACTGGGATCCTGCTAGCCAGGGCCCAGTGCTCATAGTGAAAACCCTATGTTTTCAGTATGTTTGTTATGTGTCACTGGGACCCTGCTAGCCAGGATCCCAGTACTCATAAGTTTGTGGCCTATATGTATGTGTTCCCTGTGTGATGCCTAACTGTCTCACTGAGGCTCTGCTAACCAGAACCTCAGTGGTTATGCTCTCTGTGCTTTCTAAATTGTCACTAACAGGCTAGTGACCAATTTCACCAATTCACATTGGCATACTGGAACACCCTTATAATTCCCTAGTATATGGTACTGAGGTACCCAGGGTATTGGGGTTCCAGGAGATCCTTTTGGGCTGCAGCATTTCTTTTGCCACCCATAGAGAGCTCTGACAATTCTTACACAGGCCTGCCACTGCAGCCTGACTGAAATAACGTCCACGTTATTTCACAGCCATTTACCACTGCACTTAAGTAACTTATAAGTCACCTATATGTCTAACCTTTACCTGGTAAAGGTTGGGTGCTAAGTTACTTAGTGTGTGGGCACCCTGGCACTAGCCAAGGTGCCCCCACATCGTTCAGGGCAAATTCCCCGGACTTTGTCAGTACGGGGACACCATTTCACGCGTGCATTATACATAGATCACTACCGATGTATAGCGTTACAATGGTAACTCCGAACATGTAACATGTCTAAGATCATGGAATTGCCACCCCAATGCCATCCTGGCATTGGGGAGACAATTCCATGATCCCCCGAGTCTCTAGCACAGACCCGGGTACTGCCAAACTGCCTTTCCCGGGGTTTCACTGCAGCTGCTGCTGCTGCCAACCCCTCAGACAGGTTTCTGCCCTCCTGGGGTCCAGCCAGGCTTGGCCCAGGAAGGCAGAACAAAGGATTTCCTCAGAGAGAGGGTGTTACACCCTCTCTTTTTGGAAAAAGGTGTCAGGGCTGGGGAGGAGTAGCCTCCCCAGCCTCTGGAAATGCTTTGATGGGCACAGATGGTGCCCATCTCTGCATAAGCCAGTCTACACCGGTTCAGGGATCCCCCAGCCCGGCTCTGGTGCGAAACTGGACAAAGGAAAGGGGAGTGACCACTCCCCTGACCGGCACCTCCCAGGGGAGGTGCCCAGAGCTCCTCCAGTGTGCCCCAGACCTCTGCCATCTTGGATACAGAGGTGCTGCTGGCACACTGGACTGCTCTGAGTGGCCAGTGCCAGCAGGTGACGTCAGAGACTCATTCTGATAGGCTCTTACCTGTGTTGCTAGCCTATCCTCCTTCCTAGGTAGCCAAACCTCCTTTTCTGGCTATTTAGGGTCTCTGCTTTGGGGAATTCTTTAGATAACGAATGCAAGAGCTCATCAGAGTTCCTCTGCATCGCTCTCTTCACCTTCTGCCAAAGTATCGACCGCTGACTGCTCAGGACGCCTGCAAAACCGCAACAAAGTAGCAAAGATGACTACTGCAACCTTGTATCGCTGATCCTGCCGCCTTCTGGACTGTTTCCTGGTGGTGCATGCTCTGGGGGTAGCCTGCCTCCGCTCTGCACTAGGAGCTCTGAAGAAATCTCCTGTGAGTCGACGGAAGCTTCCCCCTGCAACCGCAGGCAACAAAAGACTGCATCACCGGTCCTCTGGGTCCCCTCTCAGCACGACGAGCGTGGTCCCTGGAACACAGCAACTCTGTCCAAGTGACTCCCACAGTCCAGTGACTCTTCAGTCCAAGTTTGGTGGAGGTAAGTCCTTGCCTCCCCACGCTAGACTGCATTGCTGGGTACCACGTGATTTGCAGCTGCTCCGGCTCCTGTGCTCTCTTCCAGGATTTCCTTTGGGCACAGCCAAGCCTGGGTCCCTGACACTCTAACCTGCAGTGCACAATCTCCTGAGTTGTCTTCCGGCGTCGTGGGACTTCCTTTTGTGTCTTCGGGTGAGCTCCAGCTCACTCCTCTTCGTAGTGCCTGTTCTGGCACTTCTGCGGGTGCTGGCTGCTTCTGTGAGGGCTCCCTGACTTGCTGGGCGCCCCCTCTGTCTCCTCATCCAAGTGGCGACATCCTGGTCCTTCCTGGACCACAGCAGCATCAAAAAACCCTAACCGTGACCCTTGCAGCTAGCAAGGCTTGTTTGAGGTCTTTCTGCGTGGGAACACCTCTGCAAGCTTCTTCACGACGTGGGACATCCATCCTCCAAAGGGGAAGTTCCTAGTCCTCTTCGTTCTTGCAGAATCCACAGCTTCTACCATCCGGTGGCAGCTTCTTTGTACCCTCAGCTGGCATTTCCTGGGCATCTGCCCAATCTCGACTTTGTCGCGACTCTTGGACTTGGTCCCCTTGTTCCACATGTACTCTCGTCCGGAAATCCTCTTTGGTTGCATTGCTGGTGTTGGTCTTCCTTGCAGAATTCCCCTATCACGACTTCAGTGCTCTCTGGGGAATATAGGTGCATTTTACACCTACTTTTCAGGGTCTTGGGTTGGGCTATTTTTCTGTTTTCTTACAGTCCCAGCGACCCTCTACAAGCTCACATAAGTTTGGGGTCCATTCGTGATACGCATTCCACTTTTGGAGTATATGGTTTGTGTTGCCCCTATACCTATGTGCTCCTATTGCAATCTACTGTAACTTCACATTGCTTGCATTACTTCCTTTTGCTATTACTGCATAATTTCGATATTGTGTACACATATCTTGTGTATATTTGGCATCCTCATACTGAGGGTACTCACTGAGATACTTTTGGCATATTGTCATAAAAATAAAGTACCTTTATTTTTAGTGTATCTGTGTATTGTGTTTTCTTATGATATTGTGCATATGACACTCGTGGTATAGTAGGAGCTTTGCATGTCTCCTAGTTCAGCCTAAGCTGCTCTGCTATAGCTACCTTCTATCAGCCTAAGCTGCTAGAAACACCTCTTCTACACTAATAAGGGATATTTGTCCCTGGTACAGAGTGTAAGTACCCCTTGGTACCCACTACAAGCCAGGCCAGCCTCCTACAGACCCTTAACAAATCCTTAGTAAGGGATGCTGTTTACTAAGCCCAGGATAAGATCCTGTAAGCCATTTCAACGTGGGTGCCTATATGTGCACGCTCTGGTGTGTTGTAATGGGCAGACTTAATGATGCAAAGCAACATATGTAACATACGGTTCCCCATGCATGCAAGTTGTTGGAGATGGTGTGCTGACGTGTCATTGTAGGTTTATATGCAATTTGTTTTTTGAGTGAAAATGCATGTATTATGTCTGATAAGTGTTGCATGACACAGTGGTGTGTTTAGGGATTGGACACATACCAAATCTCTATTGCAGCTGTCTTATATGTAGGTCATTGTTCCAAAGCTGTGTACTCATATCTGTGTAAAACACATTTTACAATGTGGGGACATTTGTATTGGTCATGATAAGTTGTAAGTTATCATGTGACACATACACATTTTATCATGTACATTTTACTCATTTGTCCATCTACACATTGACAGTACCAAGCCTGGTCCACCTAGCTAGAACATGTGTAGATACATTTAGGTATTATGTGTTAACAACATACATTTTCAATGTTCCATGACTCAAAATTTGATCTTATTGGCAGATTGATGAAACTGATTACAATATGTATGACGGGGGCTCACATGCAGTGATGGCACCCTAGTCATCAGTGCTCCTGCGGCACTTTGAATGGCCACACAGGGCCATTGTTGTATGTATGAACACCGGTTGACTGTGGTCATCTCAGCTCAGTTCACAGTGCGCAATCAGCAGGCCCCTGATTGTGTCAAGGGTTAATGTAGCCCACTCAGGGATTTGAGGGGGCGTTGGGTCGTGATCTGCCATCCTCAAGATGGAATATCAGCTCTGTGATGCACAGTCCCCTGCAAACATACAACTGCACATTTGTGATCCCATTGCCAAGTATGTGTTGTTACTTTTGAGGTTCTTAATGTCAAGCATGCCCTATCATATACTGGGGACTGGCAGCGTGTTTGTGTAGGACATGTATCATCAATTCCCATTGTTTTACATGATTTGCCATAAATCGGTGTGGTCATTCCTAGGATGCTTGATTAGGTCATTATTAGTTTGTGAAACTGGGTCTTGTCTGTAGACCCAGGGTACAGATACTGTGCTCAATGGTCTGCCCTTCTTTGTGAATGACCACTATGGAAGCCTGGCACTGGTCTAATGGGAGTATTCACCCCTTCTGGCTCTAATCATACATCTGCTTCAGAAGTGAGACAAGCTTAGTGGATGTCAACTTATAGAGTTCTATTGGTACCCTTTTGGGCCTTGAAGCTTTGCCAGGCTTCACATCCCTTATGGCTCATACAATTTCTTCCAGGGAAAATGCATCTTCTAAGGCTTCCCTATCCTCTGTAGTGAGGCTTGGGAGGGGGATGTCACCCAGGAGCTCGCCTACTTTGCTTTAGTGTTGAAATACCTTGCATAATCAATTTTCTCATAGTAGTTGGTAAATATCTGGGCTATGGTTTGTTCACTACTAGCAAGTTTCCCTTACTCCTTCTGGATCACAGGAACCCATCTATCCACTGCCTCCTACCTCTCCAGCCAGGCCAATATATTTCCTGACTTGGGCCCCATTACATTGGTGTGATGCTGTTTGCCCTATGGTGCATATGAGCAGCTTCCTGGGCCACGTCTCAGTATTAATTTTGCTTCAGGGCTAGGATGTGAGTTCCCTCTGATCCCTCCTCAATGGGTAAGCCGGCCTCAAGGGACAAAAACACATGTTCAAGAGCCTTCAATTTGGCCCATTTTTGGTTTTTCCCTTGTGCAATCATAGTGAGACCCACCCTCTTTACTACTGACTCATAGGCTGCCCACACATGAGTGGAGACTCGACTGAAGTGCTGTTTCCTGAAAATAATGGTCTTTTGCAGCTAACCTCCATACTCAAATTTTTTACTCCTTAAGGTACGAAGGGCTCAATATGATGCAGGTAGTGTTTGGCCTCCCGCCCTGACCATACACCAGCC
This sequence comes from Pleurodeles waltl, assembly GCF_031143425.1. Classification (NCBI taxonomy): domain Eukaryota; kingdom Metazoa; phylum Chordata; class Amphibia; order Caudata; family Salamandridae; genus Pleurodeles; species Pleurodeles waltl. The sequence continues at coordinate 623,065,908 of NC_090446.1, forward strand.
ACTGGGGGAACAGTCAGAAATACCAGTGGTTAAGTTAGTGGCCTCCCTGACTTTTAAGAGCTGGGGAGTCGAATTGAGAAAGTGATAATTTCAGAAGAGACTATCATACACCCCCAAGTGATCGGATGAAGTGCTGGGTTGCTGGTTAAGGGTACACCATACATCTGTCAGTCACTGAGCAGTGAGGAGATCTGCTAATGGTCATCTGACTGAGTCCAGGGGCCTGGGGGATGTCAGTGAATGCTATCACTCAGCAACACGTTAAGGGCCCCTCACGTGATCTCTTCCCCATCTGGAAAACTGTGTAGCAGAGTGGTCAGGGCTGGTAGTACCATGTCCTGAAGTCATATTGTGAAGTCTACTGAAGGTAGGTTTAAGATGCCCCCCTCCCAGATCCCTCTTCACCAAGATTACTACTCCTCCAGAGGAAGTGGTATGGCCCACATTACTAGCCTTGGCATTTTCCCAATGGTCAGGGGCATGACACCCATTACTTAGAAGGCGAGTCTCTTGTAGGAGAACCATATCAGGGGAGTCTGATTTGATGTACTGGAGCATCATTCCCCATTTGACTTTTTCACCTAGGCCATTGACATTCCTGGATAATATCCTTAGGGTTGACGTACTAACTTTCGACATCCCACTGTATGGTTGATGGACCACACCCAGGGGGTGCTGGCCTAAAGCTGTTTGGGGTTCAGACTGTGAGAGTGAATATCCTGTGTGCCTCAGCTATGTTGACTGGCCGTATGTACCGTGCCTGAACATTAATTATAACAACTATCCAGTGAGCCCTCGTTAATCAGCCCTCCACCTTCCTGCTACACTGCGCAGCAGAATTCAAACTGCCCACCTCCCCAACTGCGCACAGTATAGGTTGCCCAACCAAACATTCTGCTAACTGGGAAGCATCGCTATTGCCTTCTTGACCCCACCCAGCCCCTTACTGGAATGTCTTTACCAAGTTGATGTCTCATATCCTGTCTCATTATTACCACCAATAACCAAGTTAGGACCATCGCAGGCTGCACCCTGCCCAACCACAATATGCTCAGGGTGCATCTCCAGTGCCACATTTACAATCCCATGAGCCCCTCTTGTCTCCCCCTCGGTCCTAACATCTGTTTGGGTGATCAGGACGATGCTCCAGACTAGATGTAATTTGTTTTGACCTGCACCTCCACTTCAAGTGTTTCACTGTTCTCCTTTGTCATGCCGCCACCCCAGCACCTCTTAGGGCGATCGCAGTGTCTTGATCCTCCTGCTACATGACATTCGATCCAGCCAATCACAACCAGCTTCTGGGCTTGATAATAAGTGAATTTTGCAATCTGAGCCTAATCAAAGCTGCGCTGGATCAGTCATTGTTTACCTGTGGTCTTATTCCCTCAAAGCCATATTCACCTAGAGGAACATTGTGAGAAAGTAGCCTCTTTCTAGCATGTTTACCCACATTTTTGGCCTGTTTATCATTGCGTTTTTACTGTCTCAATGGGATCCTGCTAGTCAGGATCCCAGTGCTCATAGTTTGTGGCCTACATGTCAGTATGTTTTACCGTTTTGTCAGCATGCTTGACTGTGTCACTGGAGTCCTGGTAACCAGAACTCCAATGCTTATGCTCTCCCTTGTTCCAAACTTGCACTTACATACTGGTAACCCAGTATTCCACTCCACATTAACATACTGGACTCCCCCTTATAAGTCCCTAGTATTTGGTACCTAGGTACCCAGGGCATTGGAGTTCAAGGAGATCCTTATGGGCTGCAGCATTTCTTTTGCCACCCATAAGGAGCTCATGCAAATACTACAAACACTTCTTAAGGACTGCCATTGCAGCCTTAGTGAAATAGTATAAGCACTATTTCACAGCCATTTTCACTGCACCAGATCACTTATAAGTCACCTATATATCTAACCTTCAGACCCTGAAGGCTAGGTGTATAGGACCTGCACATGAGGGCACCCCTGCAATAGCAGAGGTGCCCCCACATCGTCCAGGCTCATTTTGTCAGACTTCGTGAGTGCATGGATGCCATTATAAGTGTTCACTACATGTAGAACAATATGTATATGTAGCTTCGCAATGGTAACTCCAAATATGGCCATGTGAGGTGTCTAGGAACTGGAAATTGTACTCCCAATCTCATTCTGGTATTGGGGGACAATTCCATGAATCCTGGGCGCTGCAACACGGACCTGCAGTACTGCCATACCAGTCTTCTGATGGTTTCACTGTAGCCCCAGCTGCTGCCACCTCACAGACAGGTTTCTGCCCTCCTGTGGCTTGAGCACCTCAATCCCAGGAAGGCAGAACAATGCATTTCCTTTAGGAGAGGGGTGTTACATCCACTCCCTTTGGAAATAGGTGTTACAGGCATGGGAGGGGTTTCCTCCCAGAGCCTCTGGAAGTGATTTGATGGGCACAGATGGTGCCCCCCTTGCATAATCCAGTCCTCACTGACTCTGGCATGAAACCAGACAAAGGAAAGGGAAGTGACCAATCCCCTGTCCATCACCACCCCAGGGGTGGTGCCCAGAGCTCCTCCAGAGTGTGCCTGGGTTCTGACATCTTGCTTTCAGGATGGCCAGGAAACTCTGGCAGCATCTGAGGGGCCAGTGCCAGCAGATGACATCAGAGACCCCTCCTGATAGGTCCATACCTGGTTAGGTGACCAGTCCCCCCCTCTGAGGGCTATTTAGGGTCCCTCCTCTGGGTGTTTCCTCAGATTCGGATTTCAAGACTCCAGCAGGAATCCTCTGCATCTTTTACTTCATCTTCTACCATCAGATCAACCGCAGAACTGGTCCAGGAACTCTACAACTTGCAACAAAGTATCCAAGAAGGCTGCTGCAACTCTGTAACTTCAGCTCCTGTCAGCAACTGCAACAGTTTCCAGGTTGTGCACACTCTGAGGACTGTCTGTTTTCATCCTGCACCAGAAGAACCAAAGGAATCTCCCCTGAAGTGACAGAATCACTTCCCTGCTTCAGCAAAAACTTTCTGCAGCAACGACCAGTATTCTGGGTCCCCACTCCCGATGACGAGCGTGGATCCTGGAACCAAAGTGGTGGACTAAAGTGACTCCGATTGTCCAAAGGACCAGCTGTCCAAATTTGGTGGAGGTAAGAGCTTGCCTGCCTGTGCCAGATAGTACCCCTGTGCACAAAGTCTTTCGCAACTCCAAGGGCTTCTGTGCACTTCTCCAAGAAATCTTTCATACACAGCATAGCCCAGGTCCCCAGTCCTATATCCTGTGACGCTCAGCTCTGTGAGTTGTTCCCCAGCGGCGTGGGATCCCTTTGTGTAGTGCTTCAACAACCACCCTTTGCAACTCCTTTGTCCCCATGCTTTGTGACTCCTGTGCATGCTCCCTGGTCTTCCGAGGGCTCTCTGAGTTTCTGAGAGCCCCCTCTTTCTTCCCCTTCATGGTAGAATCAACCTGGTCCTTCCTGGGCCCGGGCACCACCATTTTTCATGAAACGCAAGTTTTGCATTTACCAAGGCTTGTTGGCGGAATCCCGTCCAGCAGCAGTGTTTTGTTGTTCCCCCTCCTCCAGTTGTACACCATTGCTGTCCTCCTCCTCATTGTGGACATCTACTTGTTCATCCCAGGTGATGTGTGCGTAGACAAATGTTGTGCAAAATGGCACACACAAGGATAATTTTGCAGACAAGGGGTGGTGCATATAACTGTCCTCTTCCTGTAAGATGTAGGCACCTGAACCTTGATTTAAGGAGGCCAAATGTCTGCTTCACAACATTTCTGCTACTTATGTGGGTTTCATTGTAGGTCCGCTCAGCATCCGTTGTAGGATTTCTAAAAGTGGTCATGACCCATGGCTAGATGCCGTGATCTTGGTCAGCTGCAAAGGAATGTGAGAACATGTGTCAATCATGCACATTAGTTAATTGCCAGGTGCCATGGCCCATATTTGTTTTGAGTGGAGTGGTGTATCAGAGTTACATCTTGTATTGTGTGTGTTCTTGTTTGGATGGATGGTTGCATTGGTCTGTGGTGGTGCACTTTCCAATAAAGGGTTGTGCCTTAGGTACATGGTGATTGTAATTAGAATTCTTGTCTGACAGTTCAGAGCAGGAAGAGGATTTAGAGTAGCTATGACTGAGTGTATTGTGGACTAGCACTATGATTGGTGGGTTTTCTAATCATTCGTCCCCTGTAAGCCTCATTCCATCTCGGTCTGTGTTGCATTCCCTATGTTTTCCCATGTAGCAACAGCTTCAGATTACGTAGAGCAGGCGTAAATATGGGGCACACCATTACTTTAAATATGCCCCTATGTACTGTGCAGGATTTGCACCATACATTTGGCAATTATCCACCACAGTCCATCAATTGCATCCATCATGTTGACACCATTGCACCTAATCTACGCTATGGTGCACCATATATTGAATATGGTACACACATATTGGGTGTATTGGGGCCCTAAGGTGCGCAAGTAAAGTAGCACTGCTTTAAATGCTGCCCAACCTTTCTGACATGTGGCCCTTAGTGCCTTCACTTTAGACCTGCAGAAGAATGATGTAGTGGACATGTGTACCTATTTTATGTGTTTTATGCCATATAAGAGGTGTAGAGCCCTGTATGCATCATGTGCATTCCACCCCTTTGCACTTGAAATACCTCCCTTGCACCAAGTTTTGTTGTTGGCAATTGCTGGCTGGCATACATATGTGCATGTTCATATGCCCAGTGTGGGACTGTTATCTGAGATGTATTCTGATGCATGCAAGATATTTCAGACAGCTGTGGGACAGGACAGGGTATGCTGTGCTTTTCAGCACTGCCCTGCATCAGGAGTCTGGCAGTGCTAAGTTCCATGTATCGTCATGCATATGCATTTCTGGCCTCCCCCTGTACATTGTCAGCAATACATCTGCCTCAGTCCATTGTTGGTACCCTTGAATCATGGTATGGAGATGTGGGATTTAAAGGTATGTTTGTAGGTGTGCTTTGAGGTGTCCATTCCTGCACATGGTGGTGATGTATTTTAATGTGTGCTGCACTGTGCACCACACAAGGGAATGTTGTTCACAATGTGTATATTTATTATATTTCGCTGATATGTAGATGGTGATGGGACCACTCGGTGGCAATAGATATCAGTGCTGTCTGAGATTTCTACAGCATAGTAAATGTGGGTCAGTGCCAATATGTGAGTTGTTTGGCATTTGAATGGCCAATGCAATTCATATCAGAGCGATTCCTTGGTAAGCGTTATGTGTAAAGGATCTGTACTTTGTTGTGAACCTGTGGCCACACATAGTTGTTTGAGTCCCGCTTTTGTATTCATAGAGGACATTTCTCCACCTGTCCGTCCAGTGATATGTCAGTCTGGTGGTGCCAGCGACTTGTAGATATGGGAGTATGTGAGGTTGCATGCAGTGTAGTGTGGCATGTGGCATATATGTTGTGGTCTATACATCTGTGTTTCCCTGTCCATGCATGTTTAGTGTTGTGTTTGTATTATTTGTACTACAATTTTGGTGTGTTGTGTGTGTTATGATTTGTATGGTATCTTACATAAAAGTAAGCCATTGCCATATTGTCCATCCTGCCATTGTTGGTTTATGGTGGAGTGCCTGAAGATGTAAGCATCATGGATGCCACCCAGATATCTTGCAAGGATGTTTGAGATTATTCCACGGTGGTCCATGATGGTCTGGACATTTATGGAGTGTGTATGCTTGCTGTTCCCGTAGAGGTGTTTGGTTGCTGCACGAGTGACAAATTGGAGATGGGTGCAGGCCATTGCACCCAGCACATGGGAGAAGCCAGCAAGTTGGTAGAAACTTTGCTTGGTCTCCTACTGCAGTTCCTGAGTGTTGGGGAACCCGTGGGGTGGAAGTCTGATGATGGCATCCAGGACCTTTGTAAGGAAGGCAGAGAGGGATGGTTGGGGGATCCCACCCACTTGTGCTCAAGTCATCTGGAATGAACCTTATGCCAGGAAGTGGAGGACAGCCAGGAGTTTGGTCAAGGGTTGGAATTGCTGTTTGACTCTGCACTTTTGCAGTGATGTCTAGCGCAATGTGGTGGAGCAGGCATACAATGGTCTCCTGCCACAGATCTTTTTCCCTGAGGGCCAGGATGCTTGCAAGCTGGTGGTGAAAGACCCTCTCCCCCTCCTATGCTACATTTGTAGCTGCTGTGGTGGTGTTTTCAGTTAATGCGGTGGTGCTGGTTGTACTTGGTGTTGCGGCTGTCACTTTCTATGGGTGCTGAGCTGGAGAGTAACAGTTACATGGTGTCCAATTACTTTCCAGTGTTCCTTCTGTGTTTTTCCCTTATGTAGTAGTGTGGGTGCCTCTTTTTAATACCTGGTCGTAAAATTTTGACGCTAATCGGACTTAGCATAATTTTTTGGATCCAGACCTATGTGTGCGTCATTTTTCTTTCTGGTTCTGAATTTGGGGCTAGCGGCCTAGCATCATTTTTTAGGAGGGAACGACTACCTTGCATCTCTTTATCGTTAAACGATGCAAAGTAAGGTGGTGCTCCCAAAAAAGTACGATAAGTCGATAATTTTGATACTAAACCAGGCTTAAATATGCTGTTAAGTTAGCCCCGCTTATGTGTAAAAACAAAAAAATAGCGCAAATGCAGCACTAACTGTTCCTAAATCTTGGCCTTAGATCATAAGATTGGACTCACCACATTGCAGAAGAAAGGGATAGTCATAAAAGTACAGTAAAGAAAAATAAGCTAACCTACAGTCTTGATTTGGTAGAGGGGTTTGTATAGAGGAAAAGGGTAATTGAATGACTTTGTTATTTAAGTATAGCATATGAAATTGACATATGAAATTGGGAAGTGTATATTACTGATTGACCAGTGTATGGTGGAATGAACTTGTCTCAATTTGACAGTATAGTAGAATAGGCCAGCAACACAGAAAAAGTAGAACAATAGATTAAGTGGAAGCGAGCAGTGTAAAAATGAGCTGGTTCCAGGAGCTCAGAGCGTAAAAGTGGCCGAATCACACAAGCACAGAACTGAAAGTGCTAGGAATCGAAAAACCTACTAAACTACCATCACCTTTTTTTCCAAACTTTGTTCCACTCAGTTCTCAGTAAGTTACTGTTTAATTAAATATCTTTATAAGTAAAAGTAATTTTTCTTCTGATCTTTTTTCAGGATGCAGTGGTAAGTACAAGTTATTCATTTATAGCAAGGAGTATCCTGTGCACTATATGTATTTCAGTAAAATGTAAGATCCTTACAATTACTGTTACTCTCTATGCATTTGTGTCAGTACGCCTCCATTATTTAACAGACTATTGATGTTGGAATTTATGTTAAATTCTGTGATATTCCAATGAGATGGCAGGTTCCATTTTGTTGCAAATGTTTTTTTTTTTTGCCAGTAACAATATCTTCTTGGCGAAGTTGCAATGAAAATTTCTGAAAGTCTCACATGCTGTTAGTGTCTTGTTTTCTTCGGATTATTTTTTGGGAAAACAAGTTGTATAACACTACTGCCAATGTCTGTCATCCAATGCTATCACTGAATTCACGTAATGTGGAGGCTATTCAATTGAATAATGTGAAGGACATATTAATAATTGGATGTCACCTGGATAAAACATGTGCATAGCTCCCAAAAATAAGACCAGAGTGAGATTGTAATGGTTATAGGAATATTACGTGAGAGTCACAGACACAACTTACAGAAAATGACAAAGACACAGTAATGGATTTGAAAGAATGGGTAAGTCACATAAGGACAGCATAGCTGAAAAGGTTAAGTAATAGGAATCGTCATCAATTCATGGATCTTAGAGGGGGGTAGTCTATGTTTTAAGGGGGTGGAGGGCCGTGCTAGTTTTAGGGGCGGGGTGGTGGGTCGGGATATTTTTTGTTTTTAGGGGAAAATTTGGGGGTGGGCTGGGGGTCAGGGTAGTTTAGGTTTTAGGGGGTGGGAGTCACAGTAGTTTTAGGAGCAGGGGTGGGGGGTCGGGGTATTTTTAGTTTTTAGGGGTACTTTCAGGGGCAGGGGTGGTGGGTTGCGGTATTTTTAGATTTTAAGGGTAGTTTTAGGGGCGGGGTAGGGATGTTGGGGTCTTTCCTGAATTCAGTTTTTTTATTTATTATTATTCATGGGGTCTATAATCCAGTTTACTTTATCATATTCATTTAAGAAAGCCTTAGCTCTTGGGAAAAATCCTGCACCACGACTCCGGAAGAACGAAGTCGTAAACAACGAAAGTAGAGCAACTCTTTCGTTAACCAAGACTTCGTTCTTCTGTGCCTTAACCACACATGTTCTGAACAACGCACATGTGTGGTTAAGGCACAGAAGAAGGGAGTCGGATTCTGAGGAGGATGCGGTCAGGTAAGTGGGGATGGGGCCATTTTAGGTTCAGGGTGGGGGGTCAGGCTATTTTTAGTTTTTAAGGGCAGGGTGGGGGGTCGTGGTAGTTTTAGGGGAGGGGGTTGGGGTATTTTTTGTTTTTAGGGGCAGGGTAGGGGGCGGGGCAGTTTAGGTTTTAGGGGGCTCGTGGTAGTTTTTAGGGGCAGGGCAGGGGGTCAGGGTAGTTTAGGTTTTGGAGCATGGGGTCATAGTAGTTTTAAGGGGGGTGAGGGATTGCAGTAGTTTAGGTTTGTAGGGGTGTCTCTGTAGTTTTAGGGTCGGGTATTTTTAGTTTTCAGGGGTGGGGAGGGGGCTCGGTAGTTTAGGTTTTAGGGGGGTGGGGGTTACAGTAGTTTTAGGGGTGGTGTGGGAGGTCGGGTATTTTTAGATTTTATGGGTAGTTTTAGGGGGGTGGAGGGTCAGTGTAGTTTCGATTTTAGGGGGTGGGGGGTTGCAGTAGTTTTCGTGGCGGGGAGGTATATTTTTAGTTTTTAGAGGCGGGGTGGGGGGTCGGGCAGTTTAGGTTTTGGAGGGGTAGGGTTGTGGTAGTTTTTGGGGCGGGGTGGTAGGTTGGGATATTTTTAGTTTTGAGGGGTAGTTTTAGGGGCGGGTGGGGGTTGGGTTATTTTAGGTTTTAGGGGGTAGGGGGGGTCGCAGTAGTTTTAGAGGCGGGGTGGGGGTCAGGGTATTTTTAGGGTTTTTTTTCAGGGTAGATTAGGTTTATGGGGGGTTGGGGGTCACAGTAGTTTTAGGGGCAGGGTGGTGGGTCGGGTATTTTTAGATTTTAGGGGGTGGAGGGTCACTGTAGTTTAAGTTTTAGGGGTGGGGGTCGGGGTAGTTGGTTAAGTGTAGAATTGTTTTTAGTGGTAGGAGTGGGAGTTGGGTTTAGGTATAATTGTTTTAGGAGTGGGGGGTCGGAGTGGATGGTCAGGGGGGTCGCAAGCTGGAACCACACATGCAGTTCCATGCATGGCTTTACCAGGAATGCCTTTACAAAGAAAAATCGTGGTTGAGACATTTGTGGTAAAGGCATTCATGGTAACAACGTGGTCGTTGTTCCGACCACGTTGTTTAGGCATGCGTGGCTCTATCATTCGTGGGTCTGACGTTTATTCTAAGCTCTCATTTCAGAAAACATTATTATTTTTCTCTTTTTGCATCCCTTTCTGTTATTGCCCCTAAAATGCATAGCCTACAATGTTTAAGGGTAAAGTAGTTCAGGAGAACTTGTGGAGATAAACATTAGACGTTTCACAAACATGTACCCAAGGACAAAGAATTACGTGTTCTGCGTATGGATATCCTTGTATGTTCAATTAAGGGCCAAACGATTCACAGACCCAGTTTTGCTCTGAACACACCATTTGTTGGAAAGAACCTTCTACCCTAATGACACTGTCTTAAAATAACTCTCAATAAAGGAGAAACCAGGATACATGCTGTTTACTCTTGCACATTAGTTTACATTTGTGTGTTTGAGTGTGTGCAAAATAGAATCATTCTCTTGTTCCTCTGCAAGCAAATATAATGAGCCAGATTCATTAAAAAAAAATTCCAATTCACACACAATGTCTGGTGTGTGTACTAAATAACTTGACAACATCAACTTCAGCAATATGAGAAACCTGAACAGTCCTGTGTACTTGTACTTAGCATGCAGAGAGGCAAGACACATCAGTTAACCTCAAAGGGATGCTTTACCTTCTGCAGCTTCCTGGGCCTCCCTTTACCGAAATCAGGATCTGCCTGAAGAAAAATGACATAGAGAGGGGTATCAAATTTGCCCCCTAATTTATTGTGAAGTCCTGACTGCATACCTGGACACAACTACATGGAGCTATGGAAGTAGATGTTAGGTTGTTGCTTAGAGGAATGGGTCAACCTGTTTGTGTGTGAGCCATGTGCACCAAAGTTAAGGCATCAGTTCATCAAATAAATCACAAGCAGTCTTGTTGAACTGTCAGATGGACCCAGGGGGCTAAGTTGATATTTGAGCCCTGCCCTAAAATTGGCCATTGAACCACCATAAGCCCTGCTACTATCCCATATGCCAGTTGTAACCCCTTTATGGATGGAGGTAAAGAGGGGGCTGAAGCTAAATAGTGGAAAATAGAATGGCATTGAAGGTCTGTGCAATGCTTTGCTGTCATAGCACTGAGAGTATCACAATACAACAGGTTGTCAATCTGGCAGCTATATTGCTCCCCCATATCTACCATGCTTTGTTCATTTATCTAATGCTCCTTTATCACTGTGTGCTTGTGGTATCACCAGCTAAAAATGTGGAATTTCCACTCAGTGAGCTTTAAATATTGCCCCTACTTTACCCACTGCATAACTGCATAAACTCAGCTGATGCCCTTCTTTTATATTGTTCTACTTTTCTACTTTTATATTATTATATTTTTCTATTTTTCAAGATATTCACTGGCTGCCTGTTTTTGAAAGGGTAAAATTTAAGGCTTTGCGTATTGTAAACAAAGCGCTAAATGAAGTTTGCTCTTATTCTCAGAAGACCTTTTCATGGCATGTTCCCTGATGTGACTTAAGATCACTGGCTTCCAGTATAGTAATATGAGAAAACCCGGCTGATTGCAAAGGCCCCCTAACGTTTTGCCCCCATTTTTCACTTTTTGATGGTGTTTTCCTGACCCTGATGGTGTCCTGGGTGTTGCTAACCAGTCCCAGGGACTGTGCTCTGTATAAAATAAGTATGCAAATTAGTCCAATTGTAATTGGCTATGTTAACCTACCCATAAGTCCCTAGTATATGGCAGGGCATGTAGGTTTGGGGACCCCAACATAGGTCACCCATAGGTGCACTGCTGAGGTGCCCAGTGTCACTTTAAATGCAAATTTGACTTTGAAATTAAAAGTACTTCCAAATTCCTAAACTTCTTTATTTTTACATATACGTCACCCCTGAGGTGTGCCCTATGTGACCCTAGGGTTAGGTGCCTTGTAACTATAAGCAGGGACCTTCTAAAAATAGTTTTATAAGTCCTGGTGAGGTAAAACAGCCAAATTTGTTTTCCCTCACTGTAGTGAATGGCTTCCATAGACTAAAATGGGGAGACTTTATTTTAATTAACAAAGTCTCCTTAAGTGTCAGATACCTTGAGTTTGGTATCAAATTAATTTTTATAATAAATCCCACAATTGTTGAATTTCATATAACTAGTTCAGGTAAAGAGTTTTAAACTCTACCTCAAACGTTGCCCACTTCAGCTCTGTAGGGCCCTCCCCTGATTGGCCAGCATCTAGCAGCCTGGCCAGGCTGCCTTGATGAGGTGTGAAGTGGCCTAGGCTGAACAGAAAGGATGTGCCAGGGGGAGGAGAATAACCTCAGCAAATGGGGAAGCAGGAGGGGGGAAGAGCTGCCAAACTGGCCTTCAAAGACAGGGAAGGACATGTGGAGTGACCAAGCACCTCCCTCACATCCTGCAACCCCAGACAATTAGGTGCCATCTTGATTAGATTAGGAGAGGGTAGGAGAGGGTTGTGTTTAAGATTTTTAGCCACACCAATGGGTAGGCTCAGCCAGATGTAACCTCCAAAAATAATTTTCAGCCATGATGGATTTTTGAAGAATGTTGCTACCTGGGATTTATTTTTTCCACACTTCCCAGGAAGTGGTCATCACAGGGGGAAGGACCCTGCATCTGATTAGAGAACCAGGACACCCCTGTTTTTCACCAGGAGCAAGGATAAATATGATAGAGCTGCACCCACACCTCAGATCCCTACCAGATCCCTACAAAGAAGAACATCAGAAGAAAGACTGCCCTGCTGGACCCCTGACCTGCACCTGGACACTGCCCTCTGAAGGACTGCACCAGGTGCACACTTGGGCTTCACCACTTAAAGGACTTTGCCTGTCTTCTTCTGCTTCAAGAAGGGACTACCTGTTGACTACAGGTACAAAGAGGCTGCCCAAAGCCCCCTGCATCAAATCCTGCAAGCAGAGCCCAGCTGACCAGCATCAACTGGCCATTTGAGAATTCTGACCAGGTGTATTCTGGGAATTGTAGTCCCAACTCCCAAGGAGCACCTCAGAGCTTCTGGAACCTTGTATCAAGTTGTGAACACGAAGAAGATCCAGAAGTTTGGAGATGTTTGGAACAACTCCATAAGTTGAATAGGTGCATTGTGAGATCTGTAGTCCCAGACCCCAAGTGGCAAACCAGAGCCTCTGAACCCATGGCTGGTGCTGTGGACCACTTTCATAAATCCAGAAACACTTCTGAAAGTAAGTGTGACAGTGTTACCTCATGGGTGGCCTGAGCTCTGGACTTTGTCCCTTTTTAGTGTGACCTTTTTTAATCCTTTGAGCGCTAGTAGCTTCTATGCGCTAAAAAACATTAAGGCCCTCAATATGAACCTGGCGATGAGTGATAAAGTCGCCGTAATACCGCCAACAGACTGACCGTAAGTACAGCCAAATTATGACCATGGTGGTGATAACTCCCATAGAGAGCAAATGTACCACAACAACCGCCAGGGTGGAAACAACCTTCACCACGGCAGTAGCCAACAACAGCGAGGCAGAAGACAAAGTACAGCCCACCATATTTTGAGCCTGCAATCCGCCACTTTTCCGGGGTGGTATCAACGCCATCAAAAGCCTGCTGGAAATACATCACAGAAGAGAAAGGACTCACCATCCGAGACACAGGGAAGAACAACACCACCATGGAACCCAAACTGCAAGTTTTTCCCGATGATCTTCTACGTTATGCTCCACCTGGAATACCAACGCCGACGAAGACCATGAATGTGAGTACAGCACCCTAGCACACAGGGGAGGGTGGGAAGAAAACAAGAGTGACACACACGCATGACAAACACCCAACACACACACCATACACACAACCAGCTGCACACGGTACACAATTTGTCCCTGAAAAATGGCAGAATAATGCAAGGACAACAGGAATGGACGGAAGTGATTGTAATCAGATCAAATTCAAAATCAATAATTCCATTTTTCAATAAAACAAAATATGTACACATGTACACAGGGGGACACTGCCTAGTCCAATGTTCTAAGTGCCCACATGACCACAGGACACAGTCTAAGGCCCAACTCGAATCCTGACCACATCCGGATAGTACACTGCAGGGGCATCAGTTTGCAAATAGACAGGCACTTCAGGGGGAGGGAAGGGGCACCTCGGCCAGATACGGGAACAAGCCCACTCATTCTGGATGGGGGTCCATGCCCATTGCTCTGTCCTGGGGAGTGCAAGGCCACAGTCTCTCAGGTGGGTGACTTGCCCATTGGTTCTGGATGGGGCGACATGCCCATTGCTCTGTCCTGGAGAGTGCAAGGCCACAGTCTCTCAGGTGGGTGACTTTCCCACTGGTTCTGGAGGGGGCAACTCGCACAACAGCACCTGGAGTGTGGCCTACATGGCGTCTGCTGGCGGGGACAGCTGCAGTGTGGTGGTGGATGGAGGAGCCTCCTGGGCAGGCTCTGCACTGTCTGATAGCTGCAGTGTGGTGGTGGACGGAGGAGACTCCTGGGCAGCCTCTGCACTTTCTGATGACTGCAATTCATCAGCTGTCAGTGGGGGCCACTTGACAGCTGGTGGTGGTGGAGGTGCCACCCTGACAGCCCCCGCTGGAGCAGAGGGCTTCGTCTCTTCCAGTACATGGGGCGTGGATCCCTTACCCTTCTGGGCAGGGGTGGATGGGCTCTTCCTTTTTTTTCCTGGTGGTGCAGGCTCCTTCCCCTTCTTTCCAGATGGTCCAGGAGCCTTCCCCTTCTTTTCTGGTGGTGGAGGCTCCTTCCCCTTCTTGCCTGGTGGTGCTGGCTCCTTCCCCTTCTTCGATGAAGAAGTGGTATGCTTACCACCACGTGTAGGTGGTGCCACCACTGTCCCCATGGACTGTTTGGCAGAGGTACTGGGCTCTGTCTGTGGCACCCTGCTCATATGGGCAGGACGGGGGTAGGGTTAGGGAAGTGGTCAATTTGGGAAAGGAAAAGCTTTTAAGGGACGTTGGGGCGGGAGGAGGGAGGAGTAATGGGAGTGGAGGTTGAGGGTGTGGTTGTTGGAGGAGAATGTCTACTAGACTTGGGTGAAGGTGCATGGGCAGTATGCTGATGTGAGGTGGATGGCTTTTGGGTATGTGATTGCTTGTGTTGTGTCCTTTAGGGGGGCAGACAGGGTGGGTGAGGACAGAGGGGACATGTGCATGGCTGTTGTGGAGGTGTCTGCCCGTGAGGTGTGTGTTCTGCTTGGTGTGGTGATGCTGGTAGTGGATGTTGATGTAGTGCATGCAGGTGTGAGTGTGGGCATGACTGGGAAGGAGGTGGAGGAGGAGGATGAGGGGGAGACAGTAGAGGCAGTGGATGCTGTTGTGTCTGCAACTGTATGGTGTTTGCGTGAGTGCTTGTAGGAAGAAGTGTGATGCTTGTGTTTGCCTGTGCCACCCTTGGGTGTTGTCTTGTGTGCATGCTCATCTGTATATGTGCTTGGGATGGGTTGGAGTTGAGGAGACTGGGACTGGGAAGTGGGAGTTGGAGGGGGGACGGTAGAAACAGGGACAATGGCTGCAAACAGAAAGGAGGCCAGAGCCTGAATCGATCTCTGTTGGGCCGCCAATCCACTGCGGATGCCCTCCAGGAATGCATTGCATTGCTGCACCTGGGATGCAAGTCCCTGGATGGCATTCATAATGGTTGACTGCCCTACAGAGATGGATCTCAGGAGGTCAATAGCCTCCTCACTCAGCGCAGCAGGGCTCACTGGGGCAAGGCCTGAGGTGCCTGGGGAGAAGGAAATGCGCACCCTCCTGGGTGAGCAGGCACGGGAACTTCGTCAGGGGCTGCTGGGAGGCTGGTGCTGGTACAGGGGCGGCAGCTGTACCTGCAGCTAGGGTGGTCACAGAGATGTCTTCCACCACCAGAGAGCTCCCATCGGACGAGGTATCTGAGTCTGTGTTGTCCCCGCCGTATTGATCCCCTCACTCTCCATCCCACTGGTGCCCTCAGCGTCGGTGGACTCTACCTCCAGGGTCCTGTGGGATGCAGCTCCCTCTGTCACCTGTGCCTCTGCTCCTCCTCCAGATGATGCTAATGCACACAAGGACAGGATGACAAAACAAGAAAGGGGAGAGAGAGAGAGACAAATGATACACTGGGTCAATGACTGCACCAACAACACAGTTGGCATACACATCACCATCACACACAGGGAACAGGCTTAAGCAATATGCATTGCACTACCCGGGATATGGCTAGTCTCTAAGGCAAGATGAGGACACCACAGCGCCAACTACATCCCTCCTGGGACCCACAATGCCCTGCCTGAAATGGACTGCTAACAAGCTAGGTCACATATATTTGCCATACACACATTACTTTTCAGATGACACACGCTGCAATGTCTGGCCTGGCCTTAGGGGCATTCACTGACACGCATCCACCACCCGGATACCATCCCACCAGCCATAATATATGTATTGATACCCACTGCACTCACCCACTTGTGGCTGCTATGATTCCCTCAAGTGCCCATTCAGTTCAGGGTAGGCCACCACCAGTGTGCAGGCCATCAGGAGGGTCAGGGTTCGACGGGTACTCCTTCCTCTTTGGGAGGCCATCTTCAGCTGGGCCTCTGCGGGCTTCCGTGCCCAGCATCTCAGGTCCTCCAACCGTTTCCGTCAGTGGGTGCTCCACCTGCCATAGACCCCCAGGGTCTGCACGTCTTGGCGATGGCATGCCATAATCCCTTCTTTTGATGGGTGCTGACCTGCAGAGGAAATACAGACAGACGAACACCACTAAACAAACAATCCAGCCCGTCACACAAATGGCCCACCATACCCGGTTCCATCACCATTGGCACACACATAGCCCAGCGCACGACGTGCACCGCCAACAGACAATCCCCCTACCCAGCGTGACACGATGCTTTCACACACATCTCCGTGCATCCTTGCCACATGCATTGTGGCCAAAGTGTACTCACTTGTTGGTCTGGAGGCCCATACAGCTGTCCGTACTGGGGTAGGACCCCATCCACCAGTCACTCCAACTCTTCCGAAGTAAAGGCAGGGGCCCTTTCCCTGGTTACACGAGCCATGGTAGGTTCCAGACACAGGTCTCAGCAGCACACGCAGTGTAGGTCTTCTCCTGTTGAAGATCAGGAAACAAGTGAGGATTTAGTTAGACAATGGAGGTCACGTCCATGGCGATGTACACCGCCACCGCTGGTGTAGATCCCCATTGGCCACTGTACTCCATAGAGCCCCATATTATTCAATGAGGAATTGCACGGCAGTGCAAGACCACCTTCTGCCACGACGCCCAACATTGGCTGAGTTACCTCACTTCCACCTGTCTCTACACACAGGACAGGCGGTCGCCATTTCAGGGGGGGGAACAGGCTTATCGACGTTAACTGCATCACAGTCTAGATTAGCACATACCTCGCCATTAACACTGTCCCAATACATAAGTGCACCATGTGGACTGCTGTTGTGGTTTTGTTGTTCCAATTATGACAGCCTACTCACTCTTGTGTCCCTTAGATACCTACCACTGCAGATAAATTGGAGGTGGAGACATACCCCTGGGTACACACCCCTGGTGGACTTAGCTACACTGGAGGACAGGCACATTATACTCACCTATAGAGTGAACAGGGCCACAATCACAGAGCTGTGTGGCCAGTTTGAGCCTGACCTGATCTCATCTATTAGTCATCCGACTGGGATCCCCCCTCTTGTGCATGTGCTATCAGTGCTCCATTTCTTGGGGAAGGATCTTTCCAATTGACAGTGGGCTTGGCAGCAGGAATGTCACAGCCAATGTTCTCAATCGTGCTGGCAAAAGTATTGTCTGCCCTGGTAAAACACATGTGCAGCTACATAGCTTTCCGCCAGGTGGAAGATTTAGCCACTGTGAAGACCGGATTCTATGCAATGGGGAATATCCCCAACATAATTGGGGTGATTGATGGAACACATATAGCATTTGCTCCCCCGCCAGAATGAACAGGTGTTCAGGAATCGTAAGAGTTTCCACTCCATGAATGTGCAGATGGTGTGCTTGGTGGACCAGTACATCTCCCATGTCAATGCTAAGTATCCTGGGTCGGTGCATGATGTCTTTGTCCTAAGGAATAGGTGAGCCCTGGTTTCCACCCAGTATATGTTGGTGTATGCCTATGCTGTTGGACATATAGGATAGTGTGTGGCTAAATGTTGTCCCTCAATATTTTCAGGTGACTCTGGTTACCCAAATCTATCATGGCTGCTGACCCCAGTGAGGAGTGCCAGGACAAGGGCAGAAGAACGTTATAATGAGGCACATGGGCGAAACAGAATGATCGTTGAAAGGACCTTTGGCCTCCTGAAGGCCTGGTTCCGTTGCCTCCATCTAACCGGTGGATCCCTGTGCTACTCACCCGAGAAGGTCTGCCAGATAGTAGTGTCATGCTGCATGTTGCACGTCCTGGTGCTCAGATGCCATGTACCTTTTCTGCAGGAGGAGAAGACTGGAGATCCCCCTGTGGCTGCAGTAGACCCTGATGACAGTGAGGATGAAGAGGCTGAAGATGAGGAAGAGGACAACAGAACATCACAGAACATCAGTTATCCGTCAGTACTTCCAGTGACACACAGATGAGAAAGTGCAACTTCACATTTCTATGACTATTGTATTCTGTGCGGCTGTGGCATGATGGCATTAACCACATTTTACCTCTACTTTCTGTCACCTATGGATTATCATTTTACAGATGTTGGTGCAATGACAACTGTGTACTGATGTGCTGACTATAGCCAGCTACAGGTCATTATTTCTGTGCTCGCACACTGTACACTTCATTTGCAACTGATGTAACTGTTTCCATAAATACACTGTTTCAACACATGACATACACATATTTGAGTTGTGTTCAAGAGTGTTTATTGTAGTGCTAAACAATTGAGGGGAAAGTGCAATGGAATGGGGTGATGATGGACGAAAGTCCAGGGTATTGTTCCAGTCTATTTGCAGCACAGGTGCAGTGTCCAAGTGCCCATATAAAGGGGAGCAAAGGCAGTTCAATGTGACTGAGTAGGACACTAGGGGGACAATCAGGAGAGTCTCATTTCCTGGCAGTGGCCTTGGCAAGTGTCTCTGGCTTCTGTCTGGGTCGCAGGGAACGTTTGCAGGGTGGTTCACGTTCTGCAGGAGGAGGGGTGCTGATGGCCTGTGGGTTCTGTGGTGGGGCCTCCTGACTACTAGCTGCATCGGAAGTGGAGAGCTGGTCAATGGACTGGCTAGTGGTTTGGGCCCGCTGGTGTGCTGTTGCCTCCCTCATGATGTTGGCCATGTCTGCCAGCACTCTTGCAATAGAGATCAGGGTGTTGTTAATGGTCTGCAAGTCCTCCCTAATCCCCTGATACTGTCCCTCCTGCAGCCGCCTATTCTCCTGTACGTTGTCAAGGATCTGGCCCATAGTGTCCTGGGAATGTTGGGAGGCTCCCAGGATCTCAGAAAGTAACTCCTGGAGAGTCGGCTCCCTGGTCCTGTCCTCCCTTTGCCGCACAACAGTCCTCCTAGTCTCCCTGTTGGCCTGTGCCTCTATCCCCTGAACGGTGTGCCCACTGCCACTGACCCCAGGTCCCTGATTGTCTTGGGGGCAAGGTGTGGCCTGGGGTCCTGAACAGGTGGGCACACTGCTGATTGATGTATCCTGGGGACAGAGGTGTGGGTACGCTGGGTAGGTGCTATGGTGTTGGATCCTGATGCGGGAGGCTGTGGTGGTCTGTGAATGGGCTTGGGTGACCGTCTGTCCAGTGGTCCCTGATGGACCAGGTTGGTCATCCAGATCCATAAGTCCAGAGTTATTGTAATCACTGGGGGCATCTTCTGTAGGGGGACTAGATAGTCGTGGCACATCCTCTCCACTGACATTGGCTGTTGTACCTGTGGGGATGTAAGTGATGTATTATGCTTCATGTGTGAGACATTTGTACATCCCTGGCTTCCCCTCTATCATTGGTGTTGCCCTGCCACCTTTTGCTTGTGTATGGTGATGTGTTGAGGGAATGTTAGTTTCCCTATGCTGTGCATGCTTTAGTGATGGGTGTTCATGCAGGGCTGGCAGGGTTGTCCATGCATTGGGGTTAGTCATATATGTAGGTGCAGTGCGTTGGATGTAGTGGAGTGATGGGAGTGAGAGTGAGGGGGTGTGATGGCATGCAGGTATGGGGGGTGATAAGTAGCAAATGTTGACGTAACAGTGTCCAGTCCTTCGGCTACTCCAGCGAGTCCCTCAGGAATCAGTAATCCCAGTACTTGCTCCTCTCATGCTGTGAGCTGTGGGGGAGGAGGTGGGGTCCACCGCCAGTCCTCTGTATAGCAAGCTGGTGTCTTGCTGCTATGGAATGTACTTTCCCCCGTAGGTCATTCCATCTCTTCCTGATGCCGTCCCTTGTTCTTTGGTGCTGTCCGCATTTCTCCCCCATAGCTCCATCTTCCTGGCAATGGATATTTTCTGTACCTGTGCTCCAAACGGCTGTGGCTCCACCCTAACAATTTCCTCCACCATGACCCTTAGCTCCTCCTCAGTGAAACGGAGGTGCCTTTGTGGTGCCATGGGTGTTGTGTGGTGTGTGTTTGTGAGAGTGTGTTGAGTAATGTGGTGGTATGTGTGATGTGGAGTGAGTAAGGGACGTATGGGTGTGAGTGGTGTGTGTGTCTAGTTGTCTCTGTGCTGTTCGTGTCAATCTCCTGGCAGTCATTGTCATTGCCAAAGGGTTGTAGGTAATGTGGGTGTGTATTTTATGGTGCAGTGGGTGGGTGGGTGTGATGTTTGTATGAGTGTCAGGTGTGTGTGGTGTGTGTATGAGTGTCAGGTGTGTGTTTTTCGTATTGGCCAATGTAGTGTTGTTTTGTATGTGGGTGTCCATTCTGAGCGCAGCGGTATCTATCGCCAATGGTTAAACGCCGATGAATGTCTGTTGTGGTGATTTGTGGCTCGTAATGTGCTGGGAATTGTTCAGTTGAAGTAACGTATGCGTGTTGGGTCGGCCACTTTTTCAATTACTTTTGGTATGAGGGATTTGTGTTTGTGGCTGTATTCTGTCGGACTGGTGTGTGTGTGTTATAATATGGATACCTTATATCCGCGGTGGTATGTTGGCGGCAGTCAGCATGGCGGTAAGCTACATTTACCGCCAATGTCATAATGAGGGCCTAATTGTTTAAAAATTCATATCACTGGTTTCCCTTATCCGATTTTAATCATTTTGGTGTCATTTTAAATATAGAAATATAGGCCCTCATTATGACATTGGCAGTAAATCCCAATTATCGCCGTGCTGACTTGGGCCAACTTACCGCTGCCATGGATGATATCCGTTCACCACATTATGACACACATACACCAATCCGTCACTATTTAGCCACAGACACAAATCTGCCACACCAAAGGTCAGTGATAGACTGGGGGCATCCAAACCCACACTGTTATGCCAACAGAACTATGCCCACCGCAATATGACCCACGAATCACCATGGTGGACATTCAACGGCAGAAAACCATTGGCAGTACATACCGCCGCCCTCAAAATCAACATACACAAACAAAACAGCACCACATTGGGCAATTCAAACAACACAGACCTGACACCCATGCACACATCACACCCATACACCCACACCTCTATAAAACACCCACCCACAATACCCACAACCTTTTACCATTACAAACAATTGCCACCGGAGAGACAGAAGACCACTGACACAACCAGAGCCACACACTACTCACACCTATACACTACTCATGCTCCCCACATCACACACCCCAACACTTTATCCAACACACCCTCACCTACACACCTCACACAACCATCCATGGCAACACAAAGACACCCCCGCTTCACAGAGGAGGAGCTAAGGGTCATGGTGGAGGAAATCATCAGGGTAGAGCCACAGCGATTTGGAGCACAGGTGCAGCAGATGTTGATAGCTAGGAAGATGGAGCTACGGCAGAGAATTGTAGACAGGGTCAGGGACAGCACCAAGAGCTAGGGATGACATCAGGAAGAGGTGGAATGACCTATGGAGGAAGGTACGTTCCATTGTGGCAAGACACCAGCTCGCTGTTCAGAGAACTGGCGGTGGATCAACACCTCCTCCCCCACAACTAACAACATGGGAGGAGCAAATCTCGGCAATCCTGCATCCTGAGGGCCTGGTCGGAGTAGGAGGAGAACTGTACTCTGGTAAGTCAACCATCCACTATTATCACCCCCCTACCTGCATGCCATCACATACCCCCTGTAGGAAAGGACCATCTTGGCTGGCATGTTACCCACATTTTTACTTGGGTGTCAGTTTGTTTTTGCCTGTGTCACTGGGATCCTGCTAGCCAGGACCCCAGTGCTCATAGTTTGTGGCCTATATGTGTTCCCTGTGTGGTGTCTAACTGTATCACTGAGGCTCTGCTAACCAGCAACTCAGTGTTTATGCTCTCTCTGCTTTTACAATTGTCACTGCAGGCTAGTGACCATTTTCACCAATTCTGATTGGCACACTGGAACACCCTTATAATTCCCTAGTATATGGTACCTAGGTACCCAGGGTATGGGGGTTCCAGGAGATCCCTATAGGCTGCAGCATTTCTTTTGCCAACCATAGGGAGCTCAGACAATTCTTACACAGCACTGCCACAGCAGCCTGAGTGAAATAACATCCACGTTATTTCACAGCCATTTTACACAGCACTTAAGTAACTTATAAGTCATCTATATGTCTAACCCTCACCCGGTGAAGGTTAGGTGCAAAGTTACTAAGTGTTTCCTGGTGGTGCATGCTCAAAGGTCCGTCTGCCTTCACCCTGCACTGGAAGACAAGAAGAAATCTCCTGTGGGTCAACGGAATATTCCCCCTGCTAACGCAGGCACCAAACTTATGCATCACCGGTCCTCTGGGTCCCTTCTCATCTTGACAAGTGTGGTCCTTGGAAGACAGGAGCTAGATCCAAGTGACCCCGTCAGTCCGGTGGTCCTTCTGTCCAAATTTGGTGGAGGTAAGTCCTTGCACAGAATAGCCCAAGTCCCCAGCACTCTGTCCTACATTGCTCAACTCGCTGAGTTGACCACCAGCTTCGTGGGACCCTCCTTTGTAGTGTTGAGATGACCGCCATGCTCAGATTTCTTGAATGCCTGTTCTAGTGCTTCTGCGGGTGCTGCCTGCTTCTGCATGGGCTCTCTGTCTTGCTGAGCGCCCCCTCTGTCTCCTCCTCCAAGGGGCGACCTCCTGGTCCTTCCTGGGCCCGGGCAGCATCCATTTTCTTCAACTGCGACCCTTGCAGCTAGCAAGGCTTGTTTGTGGTCTTTCTGCGTGAAAACAACTGTGCATCCTCCAGCACGCCATGGGACATCTTCTGTGCAAAGGAAAAGTTACTGGAATCTTCCGTTGTTGAAGAATCTTCAGCTTCTTCCACCTAGAGGCAGCCATTTTGCACCTTCATACGGGGTTTAGTGGGCTCCTGCCCCCCCTGGACACTTTTGTGACTCTTGGACTTGGTTCCCTTCCTTTGCAGGTCCTCAGGTCCAGGAATCCTTCTTAAGTGCTTTGAAGTCAGTTGTTACCTTTGCAGAATCTCCTATCATGACTTTAGTGTGTTTCTGGGGAAGTAGGGTAACTTTACTCCTACTTTTCATGGTCTTGGGATGGGGTGCCTTGGACTTGCTTAGTGCTTTCTTACACTCCTAGCGACCCTCTACACACTACACTGGGCCTGGGGTCCATTCGTGGTTCGCATTCCACTTTTGGAGTATATGGTTTGTGCTGCCCCTAGGCCTATAGCATCCTATTGTATTCTACAAGTGTTTGCACTATTTTTCTAACTATTTACTTACCTGATGCTGGTTTGTGTGTATATATTGTGTATTTTACTTACCTCCTAAGGGAGTATATCCTCTGAGATAATTTTGGCACATTTTCACTAAAATAAAGTACCGTTATTTTTAGTAACTTTGAGTATTGTGATTCTTATGATATGGTGCTATGTGATATAAGTAGTATAGTGGGAGCTCTGCATGTCTCCTAGTTCAGCCTAAGCTGCTCTACTATAGCTACCTCTATCAGCCTAAGCTGCTAGACCACCTCTATTCTACTAATAAGGGATAACTGGACCTGGCACAAGGTGTAAGTACCATCAGGAACCCAGTATAAGCCAGGCCTGCCTCCTACAACCCCACCTTCCCCCTCACTCCCATCACTCCACCACTTCCCAAACACCCGACCATCACATCTCACTTATCCCAATGCCAAGCCCTCCATGCTCTACCAATGCATGGACACCACTCACAGCCCTGCATGGGCACTCCACATTAAAGCATGCACACCAAAGAGCACTAATCATCCCACCATTCACCAACGAACACAAGTGAAAGATGCCAGGGCAAATACAACCAAAGAAGGCAAGTCACAGATGCACAATACGTCAGACACAGAAACCATAACTCATCATTTACATCCCCACAGGTATCCCAGTAAATGTCAGCGGAGAGGATGTGCCAGTAATATCCAGTCCCCCAACAGAAGAGGTCCTCAGTGATGACAGCAATTCTGGTCTTCTAGATGACCAACCTGGCCCATCAGGGACCTCTGGACAGCCGTTTACCCAGGCCCAGTCACACACCACCACAGAGCCTCCCCCATCAGGAAACACCACCACAGCACCCACCCAACTAGCCCATACCTATGTCCCCAGGACACATCAATCAGCAGTGTGTCCACCACTAAAGGGTGCCCAGGGCACATCACAAACCCAAAACAATCAGGGACCTGGGGTCAGTGGCAGTAGGCACACGGTTCAGGGGACAGAGGCACAGGACAACAGGGAAACTGGGAGTGCTTGGCACCGGGGGGAGGACAGGCCCAGTGAAGGGACAGTACCAGGGGATCAGGGAGGACTTGCAGGCCATCAACAACACCCTGATCTCCATAGCAGGAGTGCTGGCTGACAGGGACAATTTTATGAGGGAGGCAGTCACACAACAGCAGGCCCCTGCCACTAGCTAGACATCTGAACAGCCTTCCACCTCCACTGCCACTAGTGGCCAAGAGGCCCCGCCACAGGACTCACAGGCCACCAGTACCCCTCCCCCTGCAGAAGGAGAAACACCCTGCAAACGTTCCCTGCGATCCAGAATGAAGCCAGAGACACTTGCCAAGACCCCCGCCAGGAAATGAGACTCTCCTGATTGTCACCCTTGTGTCCCACTCAGTCACCCTAACTACCTTGAACTGCCATTGCTCCCCTTCCTATGTCCCCTTGGACAATGCACCTGTGCAACAAACAGACTGGAACAATACCCTGGACTTTCCTCCATCATCACCCCAAAAAAAGGAGTATGGAGTATGTCAAATTTTTCATGTATGTATTCATTGAAACAGGTACAAACATTGCAATTCAACTGTACAGAAAATAAGCACAGATTAATGACCCTTAGCTGGCTGCAGTGATCACACCAGGAGGGTATGTGAGGTCACCAACATCTGCAAAATGAATTTGCAAAGGGTATAGTAAGTGGACATAGAAGTGTGAAAAAACAGCATGCCAGTGCCACAGATATTCAAGCAAATGTCATAGAAAAGTGAAGTAGCACTGTTTTACCTATGTGTCATTGGAAGTATTGTCTGATCACTGATGTTCTGTTGTCCTCATCCTTATCCTCTGCCTCCTCATCCTCACTGTCCACAGGATCCATTGCTGCCACACGGGCATCTCCAGCCTCCAACTCCTGCAGAAAAGGCACATGGCGTCTCAGGGCAAGGTTGTGCAACATGCAGCATGTCACTACTATCTGGCAAACCTTCTTGGGTGAGTAGCACAGGGATCCACCTATTCGATGCAGGCATCTGAACCTGGCCTTCAGGATTCCAAAGGTTCTTTCAATTATCCTTCTGGTTCGCCCTTGTGCCTCATAATAACATTCTTCTGCCTTAGTTCTGGCATTCCTCACAGGGGTCAGCAGCCATGATAGGTTGGGGTAACTAGAGTCACCTACAAATTTTGAAGGACAACACTATCCCATATGGCCCACACCATACCCATACCCCAACATATACTGGGTGGGAGCCAGGGATCAAATAATAGCCACACCCTGTGCCTCTGAATTTGGCCCATCACATTTGGGATGCTGCTATTCCTCAGGACAAAGGCATCATGCACCGACCCAGGATACATCGCATTGATGTGGGAGCTGTACTGGTCCACCAAGCACACCATCTGTACATTCATAGAGTGGAAACTCTTACGATTTCTGAACACCTGTTCATTCTGATGGGGGGGGCAAATGCAACATGTGTTCCATCAATCGTCCCAATTATGTTGGGGATATGCCCCATTGCACAGAATTCGGCCTTCACTGTGGCCAAATCCTCAACCTGGGGGAAAACAATGTAGCTGCACAGGTGTTTTGTCAGGGCAGACAAGACTCTTGTCAGCACGTTTGAGAACATCGGCTGTGACATTCCTGCTGCCAAGCCCACTGTCATTTGGAAAGAACCAGTTGCTAGGAAATGGAGCACTGATAGAACCTGCACAAGAGGAGGGATCGCAGTGGGGTGACGGATAGGAGATATTAGGTCAGGCTCCAATTGGGCACACAGCTCTGTGATTGTGGCCCTGTCTAGTCTATAGGTGAGGATAATGTGCCTGTCCTCCATTGTTGCCAAGTCCACCAGGGGTCTGTACACGGGGGTATGTCTCCATCTCCTATTCATCCGCAGCGGTATCAATCTATGGGGCAAAAGGGTGAGGAGCCGGTCAAAAACTGAACAATGGGGCTACAACAGAACTCTACATGCTGTTAACTTGTAATGGGTCAGTGTGATTTGTACAGTATGCCCTAATTTCACCAGTGACGCAGCAATTATCCAGGGCCTGCCCCCCACCCTGAAATGGCATCCGCCTGTCCTGTGTGGATGTGAGGAAATTCCGCTGACGTGCGCCATTGGCGGAGGCGGTCAAGAACCACCATGCAACTTCTCATTGGTTAACATTGGGCCCTACGGGGTACAGTGGCTAATGGTGATCTACTCCGGTGGTGATGGTGTGCACCGCTATGGATGTGACCACAATTTTCTATCTGAACCCTCACTTGCTACCTGATCTTCAACAGGAGAGGGCCTACACTGCATGTGCTGCTGTGACTTGTGTCTGGAACCTAACATGACCCGTGTGACTGGGAAAAGGGCCCCAGCCTTCACTTCCGCAGAGTTGGAGAGACTGGTGGATGGGGTCCTACCCCAGTACCGAGTGCTGTATGGGCCTCCAGACCAACAGGTGAGTACGCTGTTGGCACAATACATTTGCATGAATGCATGGAGTGGTGTGTGTGAAGGCATCGTGTAAAGGGGATGGGTGGATGTCCTCTGGGCATCATATTGGTTGTGTGCTGGGTCATGTGGGTGCAAATTGTGATGTGAAGGGGTATGGTGGGTCATAGGTGTAACATGCAGGACTGACTAATCCCATTTTCTTGTGTGTATTGCCTCTGCAGGTCAGCTCCCATCAAAAGAAGGCTATATGGCATGCCAGAATCAAGGATGTGCGGACCCTGGGGGTCGACGGCAGGTGGAGCACCCACTGTCGGAAACAGTGGGAGAACCTGAGATGCTGTGCATGGAAGACGGCGGAGGCCCAGCTGGGGATGGCCTCCCAACGAAGAAGGGGTGCCCGTACAACCTTAACCCCTCTGATGGCCCGCATTCTGGCGGTGGCCTATCCTGAGCTGGATGGGCGCTTGAGGTCATCACGGCAGCCACAAGGGGGTGAGTGCAGTGACCATCATTACAACTTATGCACGGTACAGTGGTATCTTGGTGTGGGATGTGTGTCAGCAGGCCTGACATTGCAGTATAGGTCCCCTGGTGGCTACGGTTCAGAAGGGAACATCTTGCTACCTAGCTCGTAGGCATCCACAACTGGTCAGGGCTGGATGGGTTACAGGTGTGCTGCATTTGGTGATGTGTGCCCCTCCACATGGCTTGGCTACCAACTATTTCTCAGGTAGTGCTATAGCATATTGCTTAGGGCTGTTCCCTGTGTGTTAGGGTGCTGTGTACACCAACTGTGGTGTTAGTGCAGCCATTGTCCCAGTGTATCCTTTGTCTCTCTCCCTCCTTTATTGTTTTGTCATCCTGTCCTTATGAGCATTAGCATCATCTGGTAGAGGAGCAGAAGCACTGGTGATAGAGGGAGCTGCGTTCTACAGGACCCAGGAGGCAGAGTCCACCAATGCCGAGGGCACCAGTGGGATGGAGGACGAGGGGAGCACCACTGCGGAGACTGGAGAGGACAGTTCTGACACAGATACCTCTGCCGATGGAAGCTCCCTGGTGATGGCGGACACCTCTGTGACCACCCCAGCTACAGGTACCACCGCCACCCCCGTACCAGCACCGCCCTCCCAGCAGCCCCTCATCGAGTTGCCTGTGCCTGCTCACCCAAGTGGGTGGGCATCTCCTCCGCCCCAGGCGCCTCAGGACCTCCCCCTGTGAGCCCTGCTGCCCTGAGTGAGAAGGCTATTGACCTCCTGGGATCCATCTCTGTAGGGCAGTCAACCATTGTGAATGCCATCCAGGGGCTGGCAGCCCAGTTGCAACTGACTAGTGCATTCCTGGAGGGCATTCACACTGGCTTGGTGGCCCAACAGAGATCGATCCAGGCTCTGGCCTACTCTCTGATGGCAGCCATTGTCCCTGTTTCTATCCTCTCCCCTCCAACTTCCTCTTCCCAGTCCCATTCTCCTCAACCCATCCCAAGCACACAGGCAGACGAGCATGCACACAAGACAACACACAAGAGTGGTATGGGCAAACACAAGCACCACACTTCATCCCACAGACACTCACACAAACACCATCCAGATGCAGACACACCAACATCTACTATTTCCACTGTCTCCCCCTCCACCTCTGTAGGAAAGTACCATCTTGCCTGGCATGTTACCCCCATTTTTCACTGTATATATGTTGTTTTAGTTGTATGTGTCACTGGGACCCTGGTAACCCAGGGCCCCAGTGCTCATAAGTGTGCCTGAATGTGTTACCTGTGTAGTGACTAACTGTCTCACTGAGGCTCTGCTAATCAGAACCTCAGTGGTTATGCTCTCTCATTTCTTTCCAAATTGTCACTGACAGGCTAGTGACCATTTTTACCAATTTACATTGGCTTACTGGAACACCCTTATAATTCCCTAGTATATGGTACTGAGGTACCCAGGGTATTGGGGTTCCAGGAGATCCCTATGGGCTGCAGCATTTCTTTTGCCACCCATAGGGAGCTCTGACAATTCTTACACAGGCCTGCCACTGCAGCCTGAGTGAAATAACGTCCACGTTATTTCACAGCCATTTTACACTGCACTTAAGTAACTTATAAGTCACCTATATGTCTAACCTTTACCTGGTAAAGGTTAGGTGCAAAGTTACTTAGTGTGAGGGCACCCTGGCACTAGCCAAGGTGCCCCCACATTGTTCAGAGCCAATTCACTGAACTTTGTGAGTGCGGGGACACCATTACACGCGTGCACTACATATAGGTCACTACCTATATGTAGCTTCACCATGGTAACTCCGAATATGGCCATGTAACATGTCTATGATCATGGAATTGCCCCCTCTATGCCATCCTGGCATAGTTGGCACAATCCCATGATCCCAGTGGTCTGTAGCACAGACCCTGGGGCAATCAGGGACCTGGGGTCAGTGGCAGTAGGCACACGGTTCAGGGGACAGAGGCACAGGACAACAGGGAAACTGGGAGTGCTTGGCACCAGGGGGAGGACAGGCCCAGTGAAGGGACAGTACCAGGGGATCAGGGAGGACTTGCAGGCCATCAACAACACCCTGATCTCCATAGCAGGAGTGCTGGCTGACAGGGACAATTTTATGAGGGAGGCAGTCACACAACAGCAGGCCCCTGCCACTAGCTAGACATCTGAACAGCCTTCCACCTCCACTGCCACTAGTGGCCAAGAGGCCCCGCCACAGGACTCACAGGCCACCAGTACCCCTCCCCCTGCAGAAGGAGAAACACCCTGCAAACGTTCCCTGCGATCCAGAATGAAGCCAGAGACACTTGCCAAGACCCCCGCCAGGAAATGAGACTCTCCTGATTGTCACCCTTGTGTCCCACTCAGTCACCCTAACTACCTTGAACTGCCATTGCTCCCCTTCCTATGTCCCCTTGGACAATGCACCTGTGCAACAAACAGACTGGAACAATACCCTGGACTTTCCTCCATCATCACCCCAAAAAAAGGAGTATGGAGTATGTCAAATTTTTCATGTATGTATTCATTGAAACAGGTACAAACATTGCAATTCAACTGTACAGAAAATAAGCACAGATTAATGACCCTTAGCTGGCTGCAGTGATCACACCAGGAGGGTATGTGAGGTCACCAACATCTGCAAAATGAATTTGCAAAGGGTATAGTAAGTGGACATAGAAGTGTGAAAAAACAGCATGCCAGTGCCACAGATATTCAAGCAAATGTCATAGAAAAGTGAAGTAGCACTGTTTTACCTATGTGTCATTGGAAGTATTGTCTGATCACTGATGTTCTGTTGTCCTCATCCTTATCCTCTGCCTCCTCATCCTCACTGTCCACAGGATCCATTGCTGCCACACGGGCATCTCCAGCCTCCAACTCCTGCAGAAAAGGCACATGGCGTCTCAGGGCAAGGTTGTGCAACATGCAGCATGTCACTACTATCTGGCAAACCTTCTTGGGTGAGTAGCACAGGGATCCACCTATTCGATGCAGGCATCTGAACCTGGCCTTCAGGATTCCAAAGGTTCTTTCAATTATCCTTCTGGTTCGCCCTTGTGCCTCATAATAACATTCTTCTGCCTTAGTTCTGGCATTCCTCACAGGGGTCAGCAGCCATGATAGGTTGGGGTAACTAGAGTCACCTACAAATTTTGAAGGACAACACTATCCCATATGGCCCACACCATACCCATACCCCAACATATACTGGGTGGGAGCCAGGGATCAAATAATAGCCACACCCTGTGCCTCTGAATTTGGCCCATCACATTTGGGATGCTGCTATTCCTCAGGACAAAGGCATCATGCACCGACCCAGGATACATCGCATTGATGTGGGAGCTGTACTGGTCCACCAAGCACACCATCTGTACATTCATAGAGTGGAAACTCTTACGATTTCTGAACACCTGTTCATTCTGATGGGGGGGGCAAATGCAACATGTGTTCCATCAATCGTCCCAATTATGTTGGGGATATGCCCCATTGCACAGAATTCGGCCTTCACTGTGGCCAAATCCTCAACCTGGGGGAAAACAATGTAGCTGCACAGGTGTTTTGTCAGGGCAGACAAGACTCTTGTCAGCACGTTTGAGAACATCGGCTGTGACATTCCTGCTGCCAAGCCCACTGTCATTTGGAAAGAACCAGTTGCTAGGAAATGGAGCACTGATAGAACCTGCACAAGAGGAGGGATCGCAGTGGGGTGACGGATAGGAGATATTAGGTCAGGCTCCAATTGGGCACACAGCTCTGTGATTGTGGCCCTGTCTAGTCTATAGGTGAGGATAATGTGCCTGTCCTCCATTGTTGCCAAGTCCACCAGGGGTCTGTACACGGGGGTATGTCTCCATCTCCTATTCATCCGCAGCGGTATCAATCTATGGGGCAAAAGGGTGAGGAGCCGGTCAAAAACTGAACAATGGGGCTACAACAGAACTCTACATGCTGTTAACTTGTAATGGGTCAGTGTGATTTGTACAGTATGCCCTAATTTCACCAGTGACGCAGCAATTATCCAGGGCCTGCCCCCCACCCTGAAATGGCATCCGCCTGTCCTGTGTGGATGTGAGGAAATTCCGCTGACGTGCGCCATTGGCGGAGGCGGTCAAGAACCACCATGCAACTTCTCATTGGTTAACATTGGGCCCTACGGGGTACAGTGGCTAATGGTGATCTACTCCGGTGGTGATGGTGTGCACCGCTATGGATGTGACCACAATTTTCTATCTGAACCCTCACTTGCTACCTGATCTTCAACAGGAGAGGGCCTACACTGCATGTGCTGCTGTGACTTGTGTCTGGAACCTAACATGACCCGTGTGACTGGGAAAAGGGCCCCAGCCTTCACTTCCGCAGAGTTGGAGAGACTGGTGGATGGGGTCCTACCCCAGTACCGAGTGCTGTATGGGCCTCCAGACCAACAGGTGAGTACGCTGTTGGCACAATACATTTGCATGAATGCATGGAGTGGTGTGTGTGAAGGCATCGTGTAAAGGGGATGGGTGGATGTCCTCTGGGCATCATATTGGTTGTGTGCTGGGTCATGTGGGTGCAAATTGTGATGTGAAGGGGTATGGTGGGTCATAGGTGTAACATGCAGGACTGACTAATCCCATTTTCTTGTGTGTATTGCCTCTGCAGGTCAGCTCCCATCAAAAGAAGGCTATATGGCATGCCAGAATCAAGGATGTGCGGACCCTGGGGGTCGACGGCAGGTGGAGCACCCACTGTCGGAAACAGTGGGAGAACCTGAGATGCTGTGCATGGAAGACGGCGGAGGCCCAGCTGGGGATGGCCTCCCAACGAAGAAGGGGTGCCCGTACAACCTTAACCCCTCTGATGGCCCGCATTCTGGCGGTGGCCTATCCTGAGCTGGATGGGCGCTTGAGGTCATCACGGCAGCCACAAGGGGGTGAGTGCAGTGACCATCATTACAACTTATGCACGGTACAGTGGTATCTTGGTGTGGGATGTGTGTCAGCAGGCCTGACATTGCAGTATAGGTCCCCTGGTGGCTACGGTTCAGAAGGGAACATCTTGCTACCTAGCTCGTAGGCATCCACAACTGGTCAGGGCTGGATGGGTTACAGGTGTGCTGCATTTGGTGATGTGTGCCCCTCCACATGGCTTGGCTACCAACTATTTCTCAGGTAGTGCTATAGCATATTGCTTAGGGCTGTTCCCTGTGTGTTAGGGTGCTGTGTACACCAACTGTGGTGTTAGTGCAGCCATTGTCCCAGTGTATCCTTTGTCTCTCTCCCTCCTTTATTGTTTTGTCATCCTGTCCTTATGAGCATTAGCATCATCTGGTAGAGGAGCAGAAGCACCGGTGATAGAGGGAGCTGCGTTCTACAGGACCCAGGAGGCAGAGTCCACCAATGCCGAGGGCACCAGTGGGATGGAGGACGAGGGGAGCACCACTGCGGAGACTGGAGAGGACAGTTCTGACACAGATACCTCTGCCGATGGAAGCTCCCTGGTGATGGCGGACACCTCTGTGACCACCCCAGCTACAGGTACCACCGCCACCCCCGTACCAGCACCGCCCTCCCAGCAGCCCCTCATCGAGTTGCCTGTGCCTGCTCACCCAAGTGGGTGGGCATCTCCTCCGCCCCAGGCGCCTCAGGACCTCCCCCTGTGAGCCCTGCTGCCCTGAGTGAGAAGGCTATTGACCTCCTGGGATCCATCTCTGTAGGGCAGTCAACCATTGTGAATGCCATCCAGGGGCTGGCAGCCCAGTTGCAACTGACTAGTGCATTCCTGGAGGGCATTCACACTGGCTTGGTGGCCCAACAGAGATCGATCCAGGCTCTGGCCTACTCTCTGATGGCAGCCATTGTCCCTGTTTCTATCCTCTCCCCTCCAACTTCCTCTTCCCAGTCCCATTCTCCTCAACCCATCCCAAGCACACAGGCAGACGAGCATGCACACAAGACAACACACAAGAGTGGTATGGGCAAACACAAGCACCACACTTCATCCCACAGACACTCACACAAACACCATCCAGATGCAGACACACCAACATCTACTATTTCCACTGTCTCCCCCTCCACCTCTGTAGGAAAGTACCATCTTGCCTGGCATGTTACCCCCATTTTTCACTGTATATATGTTGTTTTAGTTGTATGTGTCACTGGGACCCTGGTAACCCAGGGCCCCAGTGCTCATAAGTGTGCCTGAATGTGTTACCTGTGTAGTGACTAACTGTCTCACTGAGGCTCTGCTAATCAGAACCTCAGTGGTTATGCTCTCTCATTTCTTTCCAAATTGTCACTGACAGGCTAGTGACCATTTTTACCAATTTACATTGGCTTACTGGAACACCCTTATAATTCCCTAGTATATGGTACTGAGGTACCCAGGGTATTGGGGTTCCAGGAGATCCCTATGGGCTGCAGCATTTCTTTTGCCACCCATAGGGAGCTCTGACAATTCTTACACAGGCCTGCCACTGCAGCCTGAGTGAAATAACGTCCACGTTATTTCACAGCCATTTTACACTGCACTTAAGTAACTTATAAGTCACCTATATGTCTAACCTTTACCTGGTAAAGGTTAGGTGCAAAGTTACTTAGTGTGAGGGCACCCTGGCACTAGCCAAGGTGCCCCCACATTGTTCAGAGCCAATTCACTGAACTTTGTGAGTGCGGGGACACCATTACACGCGTGCACTACATATAGGTCACTACCTATATGTAGCTTCACCATGGTAACTCCGAATATGGCCATGTAACATGTCTATGATCATGGAATTGCCCCCTCTATGCCATCCTGGCATAGTTGGCACAATCCCATGATCCCAGTGGTCTGTAGCACAGACCCTGGGACTGCCAAACTGCCCTTCCTGGGGTTTCACTGCAGCTGCTGCTGCTGCCAACCCCTCAGACAGGCAGCTGCCCTCCTGGGGTCCAGCCAGGCCTGGCCCAGGATGGCAGAACAAAGAACTTCCTCTGAGAGAGGGTGTGACACCCTCTCCCTTTGGAAAATGGTGTGAAGGCAGGGGAGGAGTAGCCTCCCCCAGCCTCTGGAAATGCTTTGTTGGGCACAGAGGTGCCCAATTCTGCATAAGCCAGTCTACACCGGTTCAGGGACCCCTTAGCCCCTGCTCTGGCGCGAAACTGGACAAAGGAAAGGGGAGTGACCACTCCCCTGACCTGCACCTCCCCTGGGAGGTGTCCAGAGCTCCTCCAGTGTGCTCCAGACCTCTGCCATCTTGGAAACAGAGGTGCTGCTGGCACACTGGACTGCTCTGAGTGGCCAGTGCCACCAGGTGACGTCAGAGACTCCTTGTGATAGGCTCCTTCAGGTGTTAGTAGCCTTTCCTCTCTCCTAGGTAGCCAAACCCTCTTTTCTGGCTATTTAGGGTCTCTGTCTCTGGGGAAACTTTAGATAACGAATGCATGAGCTCAGCGAGTTCCTCTGCATCTCTCTCTTCACCTTCTGATAAGGAATCGACCGCTGACCGCGCTGGAAGCCTGCAACCCTGCAACATAGTAGCAAAGACGACTACTGCAACTCTGTAACGCTGATCCTGCCGCCTTCTCGACTGTTTTCCTGCTTGTGCATGCTGTGGGGGTAGTCTGCCTCCTCTCTGCACCAGAAGCTCCGAAGAAATCTCCCGTGGGTCGACGGAATCTTCCCCCTGCAACTGCAGGCACCAAAAAGCTGCATCTCCGGTCCCTTGGGTCTCCTCTCAGCACGACGAGCGAGGTCCCTCGAATCCAGCGACACCGTCCAAGTGACTCCCACAGTCCAGTGACTCTTCAGCCCGAGTTTGGTGGAGGTAAGTCCTTGCCTCACCTCGCTGGGCCGCATTGCTGGGAACCGCGACTTTGCAAGCTTCTCCGGCCCCTGTGCACTTCCGGCGGAAATCCTGTGTGCACAGCCAAGCCTGGGTCCACGGCACTCTAACCTGCATTGCACGACTTTCTAAGTTGGTCTCCGGCGACGTGGGACTCCTTTGTGCAACTTCGGCGAGCACCGTTTCACGCATCCTCGTAGTGCCTGTTTCTGGCACTTCTCCGGGTGCTACCTGCTTCAATGAGGGCTCTTTGTCTTGCTCGACGTCCCCTCTCTCTGCAGATCCAATTTGCGACCTCTTGGTCCCTCCTGGGCCCCAGCAGCGTCCAAAAACGCCAAACGCACGATTTGCATGTAGCAAGGCTTGTTGGCGTCCATCTGGCGGGAAAACACTTCTGCACGACTCTCCAAGGCGTGGGGGATCCATCCTCCAAAGGGGAAGTCTCTAGCCCTTGTCGTTCCTGCAGTATTCACAGTTCTTCAGCCTAGTAAGAGCTTCTTTGCACCAACCGCTGGCATTTCTTGGGCATCTGCCCATCTCCGAGCTGCTTGTGACTTTTGGACTTGGTCCCCTTGTTCCACAGGTACCCTCAGTCAGGAATCCATCGTTGTTGCATTGCTGATTTGTGTTTTCCTTGCATTTTCCCTCTAACACGACTATTTTGTCCTTAGGGGAACTTTAGTGCACTTTGCACTCACTTTTCAGGGTCTTGGGGAGGGTTATTTTTCTAACTCTCACTATTTTCTAATAGTCCCAGCGACCCTCTACAAGGTCACATAGGTTTGGGGTCCATTCGTGGTTCGCATTCCACTTTTGGAGTATATGGTTTGTGTTGCCCCTATCCCTATGTTTCCCCATTGCATCCTATTGTAACTATACATTGTTTGCACTGTTTTCTAAGACTATACTGCATATTTTTTGCTATTGTGTATATATATATCTTGTGTATATTTCCTATCCTCTCACTGAGGGTACACTCTAAGATACTTTGGCATATTGTCATAAAAATAAAGTACCTTTATTTTTAGTATAACTGTGTATTGTGTTTTCTTATGATATTGTGCATATGACACTAAGTGGTACTGTAGTAGCTTCACACATCTCCTAGTTCAGCCTAAGCTGCTCTGCTAAGCTACCATTATCTATCAGCCTAAGCTGCTAGACACCCTATACACTAATAAGGGATAACTGGGCCTGGTGCAAGGTGCAAGTACCCCTTGGTACTCACTACAAGCCAGTCCAGCCTCCTACAACCTCCTCCACCACCTCCCTCCCAGTTCTGATTACACTCACACCTGCATCATCATCCCCTACCGGCATCATCACCACACCAAGCTGAACACACCTCACTGGCAGACACCTCCACAACAGCCACGCACACATCCCCTGTGACCTCGCCCACTGTGTCTGTCCCTCCCTCCTAAGAAACACAAACGCAAGCACTCAGACACCCAACAGCCACCCACCTCACAACAGCATCCAGCCCATGCACCTGCACCCAAAATCAGCAGACAGACACCTCCAACAACCACTCCTTTTTACTCCACTCCCAGTCCTTCTCCCTCTTCCCACCCCAATGTCCTTAAAAATCTGTTCCTCTCGCCCATTGACCCCTTCCCTCCCCCTCCACCCTGCACGTATGGCTAGGGTAGGGAGAACCCAGCCAAGCACCTCAGCCACCCAGTCCACAGGCCTAGTTATCATCACACCCACTTGTGGTAGAAAAGGTCAAGGCCACATGTCCTGAAGGCGAAGGAGCCTGCACCAGGCAGCCTCAAGACAAAGGAGCCTGCCTCAGCTGCCAGAAAGACCAAGGAGCATGTCCCAGCAGCTGCTAAGAGGGTACAGGAGCCTTCCCCATCTGCCAGAAAGACCAAGAAGCCTGCACCAGCAGGCATGAAGAGCAAGGGGTCTAGGGCCTTAGGAAGGAAGAGCAAGGGGCCTGGGACAGGAACTGCGACAGAGCCCCCACCACCAATCATGTTTATGCAGCTGTCTGAGGTTGCAGGGGATGGGTAGGAGCCTCCCTTCCCCCCCCAGCAGCACCATCACCTCCAGTGAGCAGCCGTCTGAGGTTGCAGGGGATCGGCAAGAAACTCCCCCCCCCCGCCAGCAGCACCACCACCTCCAGTGGCAGCAGTCCGAGGTTGCAGGGGATGGGCAGTAGACTGCCCCCACCTGCAGCAGCACCACCACTGAGCGTCAGTCACCGCCGGTGGATGGAATGTAATCATGCCTCCATGGGATGCTGTGCGGCCTGCCCCTTGCAAATCCAGTGGGTATTACACCCACCTGGGAAACTGTGACCTTGCACTCCCCAGGTTCAAGAACACAGGGCAGGAGGTCCACTCCAAAACCAGTGGGTAACACATCCACATCGCCAAGACTACCCAAGATCAAGAACACAGGGCATGAGGCCCCCTCCAGAACCAGCAGATATGACACCCAAATCGCCAAGACTACACAGAATCAAGAACACAGGGCACGAGGCCCCCTCCAGAATGAGTAGATATGACACCCACATCGCCAAGACTACCCAGGATCAAGAACACAGGGCACAAGTCCCCTCCAGAACCAGTGAGTAAGACACCCACTTCAGAGACTGTGTCCTTGCACTCCCCAGGATCACAGAACATTGTGGACTAGGCTGTGTCCCTTTTTGTGTACATATGTATATATATCTATTATCTTGCCTAAGTTATTTATCTCGATGTCTTGCTCTCATTACAATCCCTTTTTTCAAAATCAATTTGTCCTTGCATTATTCATCCGAGTTACGGGTGAAAAATGTTTTTGTGATGCAGCTGATTGTGTGTATGGTGTTGGGGGAAGGGTGTTGGCTGTGTGTGTGTGTCACTCTCTTTTTCCTCCCTCCATTGTGTGGTAGGCGGCTGTACTCACCGTCGTCGTCTTCGCCGGCGTTGATGTTCGTGGTGGAGCAGCATGGAGAAGATCATGGGGAAGACATGCAGCTCGGGCTCCATGGCGGCGTGGTTGTTCCCTGTATCTTCAATGGTGAGTCCTTTCCTTCTGAGCTCTGTTCCCGTCAGGCTTTTGATGTCATTGGTACATACCACGGGAAAGGTGGCAGTTTCCTGTGTCTTAATACGGTGGCCGAAACATTGACTTCCACCTGGCTGTAGGCGGTTACCGCTGTGGTGGCTGTTGTTTCCGCCCTGGGGGTAGGTGTGGTACATTGGCTATCTATTGGAGATCTTTCCACCATGGTCATAATTTTGCGGTAATTACCGCCGGCATGTTGGCAGTATTATGCCACTTTACCACCAACCCCCAGGGCTGTAATGAGGGCCATATTCTATTGTTATAAATTGGTGTTGCATTTTTATTGTGTTTTATGTTTTACTTATTTACTGTTTTGTGATTTTTAAATGCTTTACACAATTGTCTCCTAAGTTTAGCCTTGTTGCTCGTTGCCAAGCTACCAAGTGTTGAGCTGGGTTTAATTTATTGAGACCTAACTGGACCTTGTAGGAAAGTACCATCTTTCTTGGCATGTTACCCCAATTTGTACCTGTATATCAGTATGTTTTTGCCTGTCTCACTGGGATACTGCTGGTCAGGATCCCAGTGAGACAGGCAAACAATGCTGCTCATAGTTTATGGCCTAATGTCACTGAGGCTCTGCTAACCAGAACCTCAGTGCTTATGCTCTCTCTGCTTTAAAATTTGTCACTATAGGCTAGTGACTTCATTTACCAATTTCAATTGGCACACTGGACCCCCCTTACAAGTCCCTAGGTTATGGTACCTAGGTACCCAGGGCATTGGGGTTCCAGGAAATCCTTCTGGGCTGCAGCATTTATTTTGCGACCCCTAAGGAGCTCAGGCTAAC
Organism: Pleurodeles waltl; assembly: GCF_031143425.1. Lineage (NCBI taxonomy): Eukaryota > Metazoa > Chordata > Amphibia > Caudata > Salamandridae > Pleurodeles > Pleurodeles waltl. Next base: position 623,104,746 of record NC_090446.1, read on the forward strand.
CCTTTCACAAGCCTGCCATTGCAGCCTGCGTGAAATAGTGCACACACTATTTCATAGCCATTTTCACAGCACTTAAGTAATTTGTCAGTCACCTATATGTCTAACCTTCAGTTACTGAAGGCTAGGTGCAAAGTTACTAAGTGTGAGGGCAACCTTGCACTAGCAAAGGTGCCACCACATAGTTCCGGGCCAATTCCCAACACTTTGTGAGTGAGGGGACACCATTACACGCATGCACTACATATAGGTCAATACTTATATGTAGCTTCTGTAGGAAAGTACCATCTTGCCTGGCATGTTATCCCCATTTTTCACTGTATATATGTTGTTTTAGTTGTATGTGTCACTGGGACCCTGCCAGCCAGGGCCCCAGTGCTCATAAGTGTGCCTGAAAGTGTTACCTGTGTTATGACTAACTGTCTCACTGAGGCTCTGCTAATCAGAACCTCAGTGGTTATGCGCTCTCATTTCTTTCAAATTGTCACTAACAGGCTAGTGACCAATTTGACCAATTTACATTGGCTTACTGGAACACCCTTATAATTCCCTAGTATATGGTACTGAGGTACCCAGGGTATTGGGGTTCCAGGAGATCCCTATGGGCTGCAGCATTTCTTTTGCCACCCATAGGGAGCTCTGACAATTTTTACACAGGCCTACCACTGCAGCCTGAGTGAAATAACGTCCATGTTATTTCACAGCCATTTTACACTGCACTTAAGTAACTTATAAGTCATCTATATGTCTAACCTTTACCTGGTAAAGGTTGGGTGCTAAGTTACTTAGTGTGTGGGCACCCTGGCACTAGCCAAGGTGCCCCACATTGTTCAGGGCCAATTCCCCAGACTTTGCGAGTGCGGGGACACCATTACACGCGTGCACTACATATAGGTCACTACCTATGTGTAGCTTCACAATGGTAACTCCGAATATGGCCATGTAACATGTCTAAGATCATGGAATTGCCCCCTCTATGCTACCCTGGCATTGTTGGTGCAATCCCATGATCCCACGGGTCTCTAGCACAGACCCTGGCACTGCCAAACTGCCTTTCTCGGGGTTTCACTGCAGCTGCTGCTGCTTCCAACCACTCAGACAGGTTTCTGCCCTCCTGGGGTCCAGCCAGGCTTGGCCCAGGATGGCAGAACAAAGGACTTCCTCTGAGAGAGGGTGTTACACCCTCTCCCTTTGGAAAATGGTGTGAAGGCAGGGGAGGAGTAGCCTCCCCCAGCCTCTGGAAATGCTTTCATGGGCACACATGGTGCCCATTTCTGCATAAACCAGTCTACACCGGTTCAGGGACCCCTCAGCCCTGCTCTGGCGCGAAACTAGACAAAGGGAAGGGGAGTGACCACTCCCCTGACCTGCACCTCCCCTGGGAGGTGCCCAGAGCTCCTCCAGTGTGCTCCAGACCTCTGCCATCTTGGAAACAGAGGTGCTGCTGGCACACTGGACTGCTCTGAGTGGCCAGGGCCAGCAGGTGACATCAGAGACTCCTTCTGATAGGCTCCTTCATGTGTTGCTAGCCTATCTTCTCTCCTAAGTAGCCAAACCCTCTTTTCTGGCTATTTAGGGTCTCTGCTTTGGGGATTTCCTTAGAAAACGAATGCAAGAGCTCATCCGAGTTCCTCTGCATCTCTCTCTTCACCTTCTGCCAAGGAATCGACTGCTGACCGCGCTGGAAGCCTGCAAAACCGCAACAAAGTAGCGAAGACGACTACTGCAACTCTGTAACGCTGATCATGCCGCCTTCTCGACTGTTTTCCTGGTGGTGCATGCTGTGGGGGTAGTCTGCCTCCTCTCTGCACTAGAAGCTCCGAAGAAATCTCCCGTGGGTCAACGGAATCGTCCCCCTGCAACCGCAGGCACCAAAGAACTGCATCACCGGTTCCCTGGGTCTCCTCTCAGCACGACGAGCGAGGTCCCTTGAATCCAGCAACTCTGTCCAAGTGACTCCCACAGTCCAGTGACTCTTCAGTCGAAGTTTGCTGTAGGTAAGTCCTTGCCTCCCCACACCAGACTGCATTGCTGGGAACCACGACTTTTGCAGCTACTCCGGCCTCCGTGCACTTCCGGCGGAAATTCTTTCTGCACAGTCCAGCCTGGGTCCACGGCACTCTAACCTGCATTGCACGACCTCCTAAGTTGTCCTCCGGCAGCGTGGGACTCCTTTGTGCAACTTCAGTGAGCACCGTTTCACTCCACTTTGTAGTGCCTGTTCCGGCACTTCTGCGGGTGCTGCCTGCTTCTGAGAGGGCTCCTTGTCTTGCTCTATGCCCCCTCTATCCCCAGACGTAATTGGCGACATCCTGGTCCCTCCTGGGCCACAGCAGCATCCAAAAACCCTAACCGCACGACTTGCAGCTAGCAAGGCTTGTTTGCGGTCTTTCTTCAGGAAAACACTTCTGCACAACTCTCCACGGCGTAAGGGATCCGTCCTTCAAAGGGGAAGTTCCTAGCCTTGTCGTTCCTGCAGAATCTTCAGCTTCTACTGTCCAGTAGCAGCTTCTTTGCACCCACAGCTGCCATTTCCTGGGCATCTGCCCATCTCCGACTTGCTTGTGACTTTTGGACTTGGTCCCCTTGTTCCACAGGTACCCTTGTTTGGAAATCCATCATTGTTGCATTGCTGATTGTGTCTTTCCTGCAGAATTCCCCTATCACGACTTCTATGTCCTTTGGTGAACTTTAGTGCACTTTGCACTCACTTTTCAGGGTCTTGGGGTGGGCTATTTTTCTAACCCTCACTGTTTTCTTACAGTCCCAGCGACCCTCTACAAGGTCACATAGGTTTGGGGTCCATTCGTGGTTCGCATTCCACTTTTGGAGTATATGGTTTGTGTTGCCCCTATCCCTATGTGTCCCCATTGCATCCTATTGTAACTATACATTGTTTGCACTGTTTTCTAATCCTATACTGCATATTTTTGGTATTGTGTACATATATCTTGTGTATATTTGCTATCGTCATACTGAGGGTACTCACTGAGATAGTTTTGGCATATTGTCATAAAAATAAAGTACCTTTATTTTTAGTATATCTGTATATTGTGTTTTCTTATGATATTGTGCATATGACACTAGTGGTACTGTAGGAGCTTCACTCGTCTCCTAGTTCAGCCTAAGCTTCTCTGCTAAGCTACCATTATCTATCAGCCTAAGCTGCTAGACACCCTATAGACTAATAAGGGATACCTGGGCCTGGTGCAAGGTGTAAGTACCCCTTGGTACTCACTACAAGCCAGTCCAGCCTCCTACAGCTTCACAATGGTAACTCTAAATATGGAATTGTCCCCTCATTCAAAATATGGTAGTGGGGAGCCAATTCCATGCATCCTGGGGGTTCCACCATGGACCCCCAGTACTGCCAAACCAGCTCTCAGAGGCTTGCAATGCAGCTACAGCTGCTGCCACCTCACAGGCAGGGTTCTGCCCACCTGGGGTCTGAGCAGCTCAGTCCCAGGAAGGCAGAACAAAGCATTTTCATTTGGGAGCAGTGTGTTACACCCTGTCCCTTTGGAAATAGGTGTTACAGGATGGAAAAGGGTAGCCTCCCCCAGCCTCTCAAAATGCTTTGAAGGGCACAGATGGTACCCTCCTTGCATAAGCCAGTCTACACAGGTTCAAGGACCCCCACTCCCCTCTTTTGCACGAAACTGGACAAAGGAAAGGGGAGTGACCACTCCTCTATCCATCACCACCCCAGGGGTGGTGCCCAGAGCTCCTCCAGTGTATCCCAGACTTCAGCCATCTTTTCTTCCAAGGTGTGGGGACACTCTGGAGGCCTCTGCGTGGCCAGTGCCAGCAGGTGCCATCAGAGACCCCTTCGTATAGGTCCATACCTGATAAGGTAGCCAATCCCCCTCTCAGGGCTATTTAAGCTCAATCCTGTAGGTTCTCTTCAGATTCTACTTGCAAGTTTCCAGCTGGAATCCTCTGCAACTACTTTTCCTCTGAAACTTCAGCTCCAGCCAGCAACTGCAACAGTTTCCATGGTGTGCATGCTCTGAGCACTCCCTGTCTTCACCCTGCACCAGAAGGACTGAAGAAATCTCCTGTGAAGTGTCAGAGTCATTTCCCTGCTTAAGCAGGCACCTTCTAAGTAAACAACTGGTTCTCTTCGACTCCTCTCCTGGTGATGAGCGTGCTCCTTGGAACACAGAGGGTGGACCCCATCGACACAGACTGTCCTGAGGTCCTTCTGTCCCAATTTGAAGGAGGTAAGACCTTGCCTTCCCAGAGAACGACAGTACCCCTGTGCACCAAGATTTCTTCACCTCCTGAGGCCTCTGTGCACAATTTGCAAAATTCCTTAGTGCTCAGCCTGGCCCAAGTCGCCATCACTCTATCCTGCAATGCTCAACTTGCTGAGTTGTTCTTCGGAGGTGTGGGACCTTACTTTGTAGTGCTGCACTAACTGCATTTTGCACCTCCTTTGTCCCCGTGTCCTGGGACTCCCGTGGGTGTTATCCGGTGTTATGAGGGCTCTGTAAAGTGCAGAGAGCCTCCTCTTCCTCCTCACACAGAGTTGAGGCCCCCAGGTCCCTCCTGGCCCAGATAGCGCCACTTTGCTGCAAAACGCGACTTTACTGGAACCAAGGCTTGTAGGAGGAATCCAGCACCAAAACTCACCTGCATCCAACTTCTCTTCGTGGGACATCCAGTGCTTCGTGCAGGAACCCGCTGACATCTTCCCTGGGTGCATTTCTGCAGACTTCTTCCAACCGGAGATTCTTCTTTTGCACCCTCTTCAGGTTTGGCAAGGGCTCCTGTCCTTCCTAGAACTTCTTTCGACTTCTGGACTTGGTCCCCTTCCTTTGCAGGTCTTCAGGTCCAGGAATACACCATTTGTTGTTTGCAGACTTGCTTGGTTCCTGCAGTAACTCTAATCACGAATTGTAGTGTGTCCTAGAGAAACTTGCAGTACTTTACTCCTGCTTTTCTGGGCTCTGGGGTTGGGTAATTTTCGTACCTTTACTGTATTCTTACTCTCCCAGCGATTCTCTACACACCTCCCTTGTCTATGGGGGAATTCGTGATTTGCGTTCCACTTTCTTAGTATATGGTTTGTGTTGCTCCTAGACCTATTTTCTCCCATTGCATTCTATAGCATTTCCTTTTGTTTGCTCTATCCTATGTCTAATTACTTACCTTATTTTGGTGTCTAGTGTACATATTGTGTATAATACTTACCTCCAGAAGGAGTATTGCCTCTAAGATATTTTTGGCCTTGTGTCTCCCAAATAAACTACCTTTATTTTTGGTAACAATGAGTATTGTCTTTACTTGTGTATAAGTACTGTATAACTAAAAGTGGTATTGCAGGAGCTTTGCATGTCTTATAGTTCAGCCTAAGCTGCTCTGCTATGGCTACCTCTATCAGCCTAAGCTGCTAGAACACTACTACATTTCACTAATAAGGGATAACTGGACCTGGTGTAAGGGGTAAGTACCCATGGTACCCACTACAAACCAGGCCAGCCTCCTACAGACTTAAGTGGAGGTTAGAGGCCTATTTCTATGTGTAGGTACATACCTGTCCTTACTAATAATCTACTTTCCAACAAGTAACCATTCCCAAAATAATGAAGGCTAAGTGGGGTGGCAGAAGCTTCTCCTCCTTGGCCTGCAAGCTCTGAAACTCTATGCCTTTCTTGTGGAGAACTCAAACGAATAGGTTTCTTTTAGGAAATCTTTGACAACATAGCTATTTGTCTCTAACACTAAATAGGTCCCCTATTTTCAACCCAGCACTAGGGTATTAGCACTAAGACTACTTGCCATTTGCACGCCATGCTCTATAACATTTTACTTACTTATTTACTTATCAACCTCTGCATCACTCCTTGAAATGGTAGTAGAAGCCAATGGCAGCAGCACTGACCAGGGTCATAATATACATTCAGCTGGCATAGTTGAGGGGTTTGAATGGTTTAATCCCTTTGACACAATAAAGACCAGATAGAGGAGTTAGGGTATCTATGACTGAGGGTACTGTGGACTAGCACTATGATTGGTGGGTTTTCTAATTATCGGTTCACTGTGAACCTCCTTTCATCTTCGTCTGTGTTGCTTTCCCTGCATTTTCCCCTGTAGCAACAGCTTCACATTGCCCAGTCTGAATGCAATTTTCTCTTCATGCAGAGAAAGGGAATCCTGTCTTATTTTTGGTCAGTTGAAAATTGTATAAGCCCTGAAAAGTGCCACTGACTAGGTGATTGGAATCCCTTTTTCATTAACCATTCCCATTGCTGAATTCAGAAGGCTGAGGGGGTCATTCTGACTTTGGCGGGCGGCGGACGCCACCCGCCAAAGTAACCCCGTCGAAAGACCGCTCCGCGGTCAAAAGACCGGAGGGGTCATTTTGACTTTCCCGCTGGGCCGGCGGGCGACCGCCAAAAGGGCGCCCGCCGGCCCAGCGGGAAAGACCCTGCAACAATGAAGCCGGCTCCGAACGGAGCCGGCGGAGTTGCAGGGGTGCGACGGGTGCAGTTGCACCCGTCGCGATTTTCACTGTCTGCAAAGCAGACAGTGAAAATCTTTATGGAGCCCTGTTAGGGGGCCCCTGCACTGCCCATGCCAGTGGCATGGGCAGTGCAGGGGCCCCCAGGGGCCCCATGACACCCGTTCCCGCCATCCTGTTTCTGGCGGTGTAAACCGTCAGAAACAGGCTGGCGGGAGGGGGGCGGAATCCCCATGGCGGCGCTGCAAGCAGCGCCGCCATGGAGGATTCTCCGGGCCAGGGGAAATCCGGCGGGAAACCACCGGATCCCCTTTTCTGACCGCGGCTTTACCGCCGCGGTCAGAATGGCCCTGGAAGCACTGCCAGCAGGGTTGGAATGAGGGCCAGAATCTAATGGTCTCAGCTCAACAGGTACTTTATGCAGAGAGCACCCATTCATGCAGTGAGCACCCATTCATTCAGCCAGTGGCTGAATTAGATACTCAGAAGGTCTCTATATCTTCCTCCGATTTTACAGAGTTTCCACACAAGAAACCTTAAACTTTGAAATATGCATCCACTCTGATATGGTTTTGCTGAAAGTGAACAAGAAATATATATTTTTTGCCTCCTGACCATATTATTGTACGTACGTTTGTACTCTTACTCACCATTTTTTTATTATTTCAGCTGAATCCTGTAAAGCTTCTTCGTTGATATAGAATGTTGAATAACCCAGCTTCTAACCACATTTTGTAACTGCAACCCCAATGTCTGCCCATGAATTGGTCTATTCAAGATGTTTGGGTTACTGATAAATTGAATCAAAAAACAGATCCATAGGTTTGTACAATAGATCCACAAAAATATTTAGGGTCTTATTTACAAAAATCTGACGCATCGGCTCTGAAGCCTCAGATTTTTTGTGCTGCCCTGTGCCACCCCTATCTACACTTTGGTGGCACTGTATTTACTATACAGAGCTACATGTTTCACATTTTCCACAGATGCATCTAAAATTCTGACATATCTGTGGTGCTAAAATCATACACATTGCTGGACTAACATAAACAATGACGCCACACCAGCAATGCATGGAAGGCTCCCTTTTTTAAAAGCCTTGCGTCAGTTTGACATCTGCTCTGAGTCTTGGAGACTTCACTGCATCAGTTTTGCCTGGCTTTTAGCAGGGGAGTGCCTACCTTGCATACAATATACAAGGCGCAGGTATGATGTATGCAAGGTTTTACAAACTGGGACAATGGTTCCATTGCACCATTTCGTAAATGTGGAGCACTGTAGGGTACTGCTTAGCACCATCACAGTATCAAAAAAATGATACAACAGTGGCACCAAGGGCTCGTAAATAAGCCCCTTAGAGGTATCTTTTTATGCTGCATCACACACATTGGGCCTCATTATGACCTTGGTGGTCTAATGACTGCCAGGGTCGCAGTGGTGATCGGACTGCTGCCCATGCAGTGGTCTGAGAGCTATATTACGACTGTGGTGGTAGTGCTGCGGTGGACTATCAGTACCGCCAGCTTTCATCTACATGGCAGTCTGGCGGTGCTGGCGGACCTAATCTGCCAAAGCAGCGCTGCCCTAGACATTATGACCCCCCTCTCCACCAGCAATTTCTTGGCAGTAACCCCGCCAGGGAAAGGCTAGCGGAGATGGGGTGCAGGGTGCCCCAGTGGGGGCCCAGCACTGCCCATGCACTTGGCACAGGCAGTGCAGTGGGCCCCCCTGGCCAGCCCTGTTGCAATGTTGACTGTCTGCTCTGCAGACAGTGAACATTGCGACGGGTGCTGGTGCACCCTACACACTACAGCATTTCCGCCGGCTCTATTATGAGCCTGCGACAATGCTGTAGCCCGTTTTCTGCTGGGCCAGTGGGCAGAAACAGTTTTTCAGCCCGCTGATCCAGCGGGAAACTCATAATGAGCCTAGCGGAAAGGCCGCCACACTGGCCGCAACCTACCCATCTGGACTTCGGCAGACGGGCATTTCCATCCACCGAAGTCATAATAAGTTTGTTGTGTCCTGCCTAATCCATCAAAGCCTTGGAGGCATATATCTCATTAAAAATTTAACTTCTACATAAATGAAATAATGTTAAACCAGAGTAGTCAGTAGTGATTGAAAAGTAGCACAGTGGACCTATTAGAGTCTTGTTGTAGAATCTATGAATATTGCAGAAGTAAACACACTATTAAGACCCCCCCAAAAGATCAAAGCATTAATAACACATCTAACACCTATCGCTTTCAAAATACAAAGTTGGTGTACTTCTGTATTAACAGCCAGGAAATTCAAGGAAGACCAAGGTATTAAGAGCTTATGGTGGTCATTATTGGTATGGCGGTGGTGATGGCGGTGCGGACCGCCGACAGGGTGGCGGTGCGGACCGCTGTATTACGAGTGTGGCTGTGAACTGTGAGCAATGCAGCCACCTCACCGCCTGTACCGCCAGTGCGGTACATTGGCCGGTGGCGGCGGAGGCCATCTTCAGTCCCGAGGAAAGGCCCATCCTGCCCACCGTACTATGATTCACCACACACCACGATTTCCGGGGAGGAACCACCGCCACAGAGAGCTTGGCGGAAGGGAGCTGTTTAAAGGGAAATACTCACAGTAGGGACACAAACAAGAACTTCCCAGTGCTAATCCTTGCACTTCATCTCCAGGACCGTGACCACTGACGAAGACAGCAAAAGTGAGTACAGGTGCCTAGCACACAATGGAGGGAAGGGGACAAATACACACCCACATGCCACACGCATCCCCCACACTGACTACCACACATACATATAAGGCAAACCAATACCTATTGACACAAACACCCTCCCCACCTACACTCAAATGTGTGGACACACACAAACATACACACACACACTCACACATACACACAGGCCAAACAAGGTATTCACTCAGCACAGGTATATACATACCTGACACATGCAGAGAAATAACTAAGTGGATGCACATACCTGTGTACATGACCCTTCCATATTAAAATTGAAGACAACAGAACATCATTGCACCAACATGCCTGTTGGCCAGATATATTAAATGACTTATGGAAAGTGAAACAAACTATGTACAAACAAAGCCATGGGCCAGTCCATGGAAAATGTCAGAGTGTGCCAACAAGGCACATACTTGTTTCCTACCACAACCATTGCCTCCACAGGGCAGGGACATCAATGGGGCAGGCCGGCACCTCAGGGGGCAGGGGTAGGGAGTGATGGGGTGGGGATTGAGGTTTGGAAGGGGAGACTTTGGCTTAGGAGTCTGAGGGGGTGGGTGTTTTGGCTTACCCTTGTAAGGAGTGTGAGTGGGCTTGGACCGGGGGTGGGAGAAGCATCAGGCCTCTTACAAATGTTCTTACTGGCCGGAGAAGACTGGGAAGAGAGGACTGTGGAGGAGCTTGAAGGGGAAGGACTGGATCTGGGGAGGCTACGGGAACGTTTGGACGGGATGGGCCGGTGTGTTCAAATAGGTCAACATTGGAAAGGTAAAGCTTTTTAGGTGCAGGTGGAGGCGCTTTGGAGACAGGTTTGGGAGTGGAGGTTGAGGGACTGGTTGTAGGTGGTGTAGGTTTGCTGTGAGTGGATGCAGGTGCATGCTGAGTCAGCTTATGTTTGGAGGATGAATGTTGTGTGGATGACTATGAGCGTCTGGGGGTATTGGGAGGAGGAGGGTAGAAAAGTGGGAGAAGCAAGGAAGCCAGTGTAGAAGGATGTTGTGGTTGTGTCTGTTGGTGTGGTGAGTGTGCTGCTAGTGTGTATGTAGATTGACGTGGTGAGTGCGGGTGTGAGGTCTGGGGTGCATGTATGAATGACTGCTGTTGTGGTGACTGTGCTAATGGGGGCAGGAGCAGTGACTGAGGGTGCAGTGCACATATATGTACATGGTGAGGTGACAGACAGGGAGGAGGTGAGATGGGGATACAATGGGGGAAGTGCATGTTGTTGTGTTTGCAGTAATAAGTGGAGTATGTGCATGCTTGTCGTGGGACGTGTGTTGCTTGTGCGGCACATGGAGTTTCTTGTGTGTTGTCTTGGGTGTTTGCTTGTCTGCATGTGTGCTTGGGATGGATGAGGGAAGAGGGGTTCTGGAAGGCACAGAATTAGTGGGAGGTGGGACAAAAAGACCAGGGACATTGGCTGCTGTCAAAGAGGAGGCCAGAGCCTGAAAAGGTCTCTGTGGGCCAGACATTGCACCGTGAATGCCTTCCAGGTAGACATTGCATTGCTCCATCTAGGATGCCAGCCCCTGGATGCATTCACAATGGTTGTTTGTCCTACAGAGATGGATTTCAGGAGGTCAATAGCCTTCTTATGGATGGCAGCAGGGGTGAATAGGCAGGGCTTGAGGTGCCTGGGATGAAGGAGATGCCCACCGTCCTGAGTGAGCGGGCAGTGGCAACTCAGGGGGAGAGCAACTGGGAGGGAGGAGCTGGTACGTGGGGTGGCAGAAGATGGCAAAGATTTGGTGGCCCCAGAAGGGTCTGCCGCCACCAGGGACCTGCCATCAGAGGAGGTATCCGAGTCACTAGCAGCAGTGGTGGACGCCTCCCCGTGTTGCTCCCCTTGCCCTCCAACCCACTGGTCCTCTCGGTGTTGGTGGTCTCTGCCTCCTGGGTCCATGGGCTGCAGCATCCCCACTCACTGGTGTCCCTTCTCCTTCACCTGATGATGCTAATGCACACACGAAGACAAGTTGACAGAGAGGGTAGGGTGGAAAAAGAAAGGGATGCAGGCTGTCAATTACAGTACACACATGACGCAAGCATAAATACAGTCATGCACATCCAATAAACTATCCCTCACCATTACCAACTCCATGAAGGTAAGTACCTATGGAAGGAAATCCAGCTCTCACACTACCCTGACATACCGGTGCTATACTGGCCAACCACATCACCATCCAGCCCCTACATCCCATTCCAGGCAGACCATGGCAATCTGGGAGTGATCCAGTTCCACTGCAATGTGACAAATCGATGATGTGGGTTACACAGGCTAACCCATAGGACCCATTCAGTGGTCACATTCCCACCCATACATAGATAACTGCTCAATCCCTGTGACTCACGGGGCCAGTTGCATGCCCACACCTGTCCATGACCCTGATACTACCTGCTACCCACCCTATTGCACCCAGCTACACTGTACAAAGTAAAAACAGAACAATGGTGGTACTCACCCCCTAGTGGCTGCTGTGCTGCTTTAAATGCCCATCCAACTACGGGTTAGCCACAGCCAGAATGCTGGCCATTTGGGGGGGGGTCAGGGTCCAACGTGCACCCCTTCCTCGTTGGAAGGTCATCCCCAGCTGGGCCTCTGTGGTCTTCCGGGCCCAGCGTCTAAGGTACTCCCACCACTTCCTCCAGTGGGTGCTCCTCTGGCTGTAGACCCCCAGTGTCTGCACTTCCTTGGCAATGGCTTTCCTCATCCCATTCTTCTGATGGGCGCTAACCTGCATGGGAGACACATAGAACAAAATACTGCAGGTAAAGCCTCCAAATTCACATTTGGGATACCACACCACATGTATCAGTACTTCGAACAATAACTCCCAATCATGCCCCAACACACATACATCCTGTCACACTTTACCTATCTATTGGGACATCAAAAAGTCACACACCAATGCATCCGCTGCATTGGCACACACTCCTAGGATGCCATATTGCCATTCACCTGGTCCCCTGGTCGGTAAAGCTTGGCATACAGGGGTAGGACCCTGTCCACAAGCTTCTCCAACTCCTCCAAGGTGAAGTCCAGGGCCTGTTCCCCTGTAGCACGTGCTATTTCAGCAACCAGAGGAAGGACACAGCAGCACACACAGTAGAGTAGTGGCCGTCTCGAGGTCAGGAGTTAAGTGGCAAGGGCTACGCAAAATGGCGGTGAGGACCGCCGCGGTGTGCACCGTAGACATCATTGCTAACCAATGTGGAGTTGCACAGAAGTTCTGACCGCCTGCCGCCATGAGGACTAACGCCAGGGGAATGATGTCACTTCTACCTGTCCTCCACATGTGGGACAGGTGGCTGCCATTTTACGAGGGCAACTTGTTTATACACTGTACGGGGACAGTGTTTATGGCAGAATAGTAATACCTATGAGAGTCAAAATGGTGAAGTTACACATGCAATGTCCAATAGGAAGATAGCATCCAAGCCTACAGGTGTATATATCCCTGGCACACCAATCTTAACACGTCATCAATGTGTACAATGCCTGCCCACAACCTTCTTCAGTAATGTGTGCGCAGAGCTGTGTATGAATGTATGTGATACCTGCATACAGGCAGTTGACATCTGCACATCATTGTGTTTTTCCCCACCATAGCCATAGACCCATGTGGAGAGGGAAGGCCTAACTACCATGGAAGAGCGCCACATTATCATCAGGTATCATCTGAACAGTGCCACAATTTGTGATCTGTGTTCCCAATTGGAGTCTGCTCTATCGCCTGGCAAACAAACCTCCTTTGCTATCCCTCCAACAGTACAGGACTATTTGTCCTACATTTTCTGATTACAGGTTCCTTTCAGGTGGTCTTGGCATCCGGTGTTTCACAAACAATGTTCAGCAACATTTTAGCAAATGTCCTAAATGCCTTCTTGCAAAACCTCCAGAGTCACAGAACCACAAAATCTTCCATTCCATAAACGTGCAGGTGGTGTGTCTTGCAGATCAATACATCTCACAGGTGGCAGCAAGATTCCTTGGATCGGTCCATGATGCCTACATTTTGAGGAACAGCAGTGTCCCACAAATCAAGGCACAATTACAGGGATACAGAGCCTGGCTAGTTGGTGAGTGTCCATGTGACACTTTTGCAGTGCTACCTGACTTAACATGTTTGGCATTGTACGACTGTGTGTCATGTGCTATCTTTCTCCCATCTTCCCAGGTGTTTCTGGCTATCCTAACATGCAGTGGCTGCTGACACCTGTGAGGATTCCCAGGATGGGGGGGGGGACTGGTACAATGATGCCCATGGTCTTACCAGAAGGGTGCTTGAGAGGACCTTTGGGCTCCTGAAGGCCAGATTTAGGTGCCTGAATATGTCTGGATGAGCCCTGTGCTACTCCCCAAACAAGGTGTGTCAGATCAAAGTAGCCTGCTATATGCTGCACAATTTGGCCCTCAGGAGACATGTTCCACTATTGGAAGTGGAGGATGGAGCACTGCTATCTGTGGGACCCTAGAGGATGGAGGATAGTGATGTAGAAGGAGAGGGGGACGATGTGGACTCCAGGAATCAGCTGATTCAGCTCTATTTCCAATTATTCTCATGTAAATGTTGCACTATGAATCTGGCTACCCTGGGTAGAATTTAAGTTGCAGTGTTGCTGTGCTGCCTGCCCATTTGCTATTGCCACATCATGTTGGAAGAGATGATGTTTGTGGACACTCCTGGCCAAAGCTGTGACATGAAGTTGGCCTCCCCTCTCAGTATATTGGATCCATTCTACATTGACATGAATCTCTCCATATCTGCTTATGAATGATGGTTTACAATAGCATGCATTTTGAATAAATAACAACATCTGTTGGTGTGCTCATACAATGTTTATTGAAGGAGTGAGATAAGAGGGATCATATAGCGCATGGGAGTGGGCAGATGGTGAACAATATTCTCCGTGCAATGTCCACAGCTGCTGGTAGCACAGGGACTGTGTCCATGGGGTAAATGCAGATATGGCAGTGGACAGTCAACAAGGTGTCTCAGTGGCACACAAGGGAGACAGTTTGGGACATAGTCACTTCCTGGCAGTGGTCTTGGTCTTGGCTACGGTGTCACTGGGATGTCTGGGTCTCTGGCCACATTTGCAGTAGGTTCCTGGGCTACAGGGGAAGAGGTGCTGGTGGCCTGCAAGTTCTCTGGCAAGGCCACCATTCCACTGGCTGCTGCTGAGATCGAGGACTGGGATGTATCCTGGCTGGTGGAAGGGGCCTGCTGATGGGTGGAGGACTCAGGCATGATGTTGGGCATCCTCAGCAGCACCCCCGCAATGGTGGCCATGCTGGCATTGAGTTGTTTCCATTGCTCCATGGCCTCCTGCTGGGGTGCCACCTGCAGCCTCTGGTTCTCCTGCAACGTGGCCAGGATCTGACCCGTCCTGTCCTGGGAGAGTCCTTCCTTGACTCACTCCACTGGGCCTCTGATACACTCCTAGCACAGGTCGCCCAGTCCCACTTGCACTGGGACCTTCATAGTCCTGCCTGGCGGTGGGTGGTGACTCCGCTCTCTGTACAGGTGAGCAGACAGTCAATGGCCTGGTGACACTAGTGTGGGGCTTTGGGCCACAGCTAATGGTGGTAGCTGAGTATTGGGGGAGTCAATGGTGTCCTGGGTTCGGCTTATGGGGGGTGAGTGTCCAGGGCTTTGGGATGGGCCAGGGTAGTCATCTGGGTTCAGACATCTAGCTGGACTGTCGTCACTGGGGCCTTCTTCTGCTGGTGGACTGGCACTTCTTCGCACCTCTGGCTGGGTGGCATGGGAAGTGGTACCTGTGTGGTAGTTCAAATATTGTTTTGTGACTCCAGAAATGTATGGTCACTGCAAGGGGGAAGTAATCCTAAACTTCCAAGGAAAAAATAGCTCACATTTTTAACCACGTTTTGTATATATTGTACATAACACTATCACTATTTTTCACAATGTTCACTTTTACTGTGTTTTTTTGTATTTAGGAGCACCTATAACTATAAATAATCATATATCACCTGTCAATAATGTGGAAATGTATAGTTAAAAAGTTTTTTGAAAAAATTAGTTAAATTGATAAATGGAATACACTGGCTAAATTAACCAAACAAGGACTGGATGAATTTAATTGTTAAATATATAATTTTACCGTGGAAGTTCAGGATTGCTTCCCCTTTGCAGTGACCATAGAATATTGTTTTTTGCTATTTACCCTGGTCATAGGGTTAGTGGGTATTGCCTCATTGTCGAATATTATCCTGAAATGTATGGGCATTGTGGCTTGTGAATGATGGTGTAGTTGTAGTGTTATAGGGGATATGACATTGACAGTACTGCCCCTTTGTACAATTGATATGGTATATGTGTCTAATGTAGTAGTAGTAACCATTGGCATGTGATTGTCCTGACTTCTTCACGTATCCTGTCATTGTCATATCCCTTCAAGCACTTGCCACATATTTAATTTGCTTACTTCCCCAGTAATCTGCATGCAGGGGTGGGGCACTTAGGGATGGGTGTCATGCATTGTTAGTTGAGGGATTCTTGGTTCATTGTGGGTAATGCAGAGTAGACTATGGTACATGCTGGGGGTGGTCATTGTGCATACAGGAATGGTTAGGGGGTTGGTGGGGAGGTGTGGGCATGCAGAGGAGATGGGTATGGGTGTTTGGGGGATTTGTATAGGATAGGGTTTTTAGTGGTGGTGACTGGGGTAGGGTGAGATATGCATTACCGACGTGGCAAGTGTTAGGGGAGTATTTGTGACTTACCAGAATCCAGTCTTTCAGTGAGTCCAGTGAGGCCCTCTGGGTGCAGGATAGCCAAGACCTTCTCCTCCAAGTCGCTGTATTGAGGTGGAGGAGAGGGGGACCACTGCTAGTCTTCTGTAATGCAATTTGATGTCATGAAGCCATGGAACGTACCTTCCCCCGCAAGTCATTACACCTCTTCCTTATTTCATCCCTTCTGCATGGATAGTTTCCCACTGCGTTTACCTTATTGACAATCCTCTGCCATAGATACATTTTTCGTGCTATGGATGTCTGCCGTACCTGTGCTCCAAACAGCTGGAGGTGCTTATGGGGTGCCATTGGGTGTGAAATGAGTGGTGTGCACTTGTGTGTGATACATTTCTGGTTTGTGGCCATAGTAAGTCTCTGGTAGTTCTTGGCTGGCATTGATTTGACATTGCAAAAGATGGTGGGATGTGTGTGAGTTTTATGGTAGTGTGTATGAGTGTGTTGAGTGTATGTATGTGTCTCAGGTGTGAGGGTTTCGTATTGTCCTATGTGTGCTGTTGGTGAGTGCCATCATTCACCGTGGCGGTCCGTACTGCCAATGGTGGACTGCCGTTTTATGACCACGAAGCTGATTTGTGGATCAGAATTTGGTGTGTGGTCTGTTGTTGGTGTGGCAGTGGGGGGTTGCTGTCCTCCGACTTTCCGTAATTGCTGGCCCTGGTGGTGTCATGGATTTGGCTGTTTTTGGCGGGATGTGTTTTTGTACTCATAATACGGCTGTATGGTTACCTCTGCCACTGATGGTCTATTGGCGGGCGCCAGCACGGTGGTCAGGGGTAATTACTGCTGACCCATAATGAGTGCTTAAGTCTCTTTTCAAGCCATGCTGTATAAATATGTGGCAAATGGGTATTCCTAAAAAAATGAGTAGCAATCAGAGGTTTTTAAAACATTACAAAAAAATTAATAATGATGTCTTTGCAAATCCACATCGTAGAGTCAGGAGTGCACAAAGCGAAAACTACAGACAAGAGGCAAGGGGTATCTGATCAAGTGGAAACCTGTGCCAACTGGAACCAATTCGGAACAGTAGAGACCAGGAACAGGAAAAAAGAAAGTGGGTCCTCATATTCTTAGGTTTAATGGAAACTGATATATTTGATTGGTATGGCCTATGGGGTAAATCTAAACCCTGCTGATTACCACAGTCCTTATTACTTTACCACGGTTAAAGACACCAGTGGCAAGAAAATTGTCTCTAAAGCAACCCACGCATGCTTTCCACATGGTTTCCCAAGTGCCACTCTAGCATGCAATGGCGCTGCAACAGCCACAGACCATTGTCAGGCAATCAAAGAACACCACAGCCACGAGCCTTCAGAGGAAGAACACTTCACTTGAACACATGACAGTGTATGTCACAGCGACTGATAATAGAATCCCCTCCTGGTGCACCATGTTCTTCTGGACACACACAAAAATGGTTTTAGTTGTGAGTCATTTAACAATGATGATTCCTCCTTGTTGTAAGTAATTGCAACGCAAGCGGACCACGTTAAAACATGTAGTTTAAAAAATAGGACACAACCCTGTTCTCATTAATGTGTTCTGTGTCTCTCTGCATTTTGATTCATTATCTTTTTAGTTGGTAGTCGGAAGGACATTTGGTACCAAGGCTCATTGTCATCAAAGCATTTTCAGTGGCTGCTGGTACGAGGCTTGGATTTAATCATTAGAAAAAATGGTTTTATGCTCTGAATTCCAAAAAAGTAGGTGCTTTGTATAAGTTGTTGATGAAAACTTAGCAAGTAACAGGCATGTTCTCAAATTGCCTTAATTTGCTTTGCTGGAGCAATACTAATACTAATACAGGTCTCCTAAAGCTACTACTGAAATATTATTACATGACAGTATACAGAAACATTCATCCACATTAGGACACACTTTCCCTCTATGCATTATGGCATGCATTTGACACGAAATATGGATTCTAATGAGGTCCTCATACAGACTACAGCAGGATGCAGACCATTCTGCCATTGAAGCGTGTGAGAAGGTAGCCTCTTTCTAGCCTTGTTACCCCCACTTTTGGCCTGTTTGTGAGTGTATGTCAGGGTGTTTGTCACTGTTTTCACTGTCTCACTGGGATCCTGATAGCCAGGCCTCAGTGCTCATAGTGAAAACACTATGGTTTCAGTATGTTTGTTATGTGTCACTGGGATCCTGCTGGTCAGGACCCCAGTGCTCATAGGTTTGTGGCCTATATGTATGTGTCACTGGGACCCTGTCACACAGGGCCCCAGTGCTCATAGGTGTGCATGTATATGTTCCCTGTGTGGTGCCTAACTGTCTCACTGAGGCTCTGCTAACCAGAACCTCAGTGGTTATGCTCTCTCATTACTTTCAAATTGTCACTAACAGGCTAGTGACCAATTTTACCAATTTACATTGGCTTACTGGAACACCCTTATAATTCCCTAGTATATGGTACTGAGGTCCCAGGGTATTGGGGTTCCAGGAGATCCCTATGGGCTGCAGCATTTCTTTTGCCACCCATAGGGAGCTCTGACAATTCTTACACAGGTCTGCCACTGCAGCCTGAGTGAAATAACGTCCACGTTATTTCACAGCCATTTTACACTGCACTTAAGTAACTTATAAGTCACCTATATGTCTAACCTTTACCTGGTAAAGGTTAGGTGCAAAGTTACTTAGTGTGAGGGCACCCTGGCACTAGCCAAGGTGCCCCCACATTGTTCAGAGCCAATTCACTGAACTTTGTGAGTGCGGGGACACCATTACACGCGTGCACTACATATAGGTCACTACCTATATGTAGCTTCACCATGGTAACTCCGAATATGGCCATGTAACATGTCTATGATCATGGAATTGCCCCCTCTATGCCATCCTGGCATTGTTGGTACAATTCCATGATCCCAGTGGTCTGTAGCACAGACCCTGGTACTGCCAGACTGCCCTTCCTGGGGTTTCACTACAGCTGCTGCTGCTGCCAACCCCTCAGACAGGCAGCTGCCCTCCTGGGGTCCAGCCAGGCCTGGCCCAGGATGGCAGAACAAAGAACTTCCTCTGAGAGAGGGTGTGACACCCTCTCCCTTTGGAAAATGGTGTGAAGGCAGGGGAGGAGTAGCCTCCCCCAGCCTCTGGAAATGCTTTGTTGGGCACAGATGTGCCCAATTCTGCATAAGCCAGTCTACACCGGTTCAGGGACCCCTTAGCCCCTGCTCTGGCGCGAAACTGGACAAAGGAAAGGGGAGTGACCACTCCCCTGACCTGCACCTCCCCTGGGAGGTGTCCAGAGCTCCTCCAGTGTGCTCCAGACCTCTGCCATCTTGGAAACAGAGGTGCTGCTGGCACACTGGACTGCTCTGAGTGGCCAGTGCCACCAGGTGACGTCAGAGACTCCTTGTGATAGGCTCCTTCAGGTGTTAGTAGCCTTTCCTCTCTCCTAGGTAGCCAAACCCTCTTTTCTGGCTATTTAGGGTCTCTGTCTCTGGGGAAACTTTAGATAACGAATGCATGAGCTCAGCCGAGTTCCTCTGCATCTCCCTCTTCACCTTCTGATAAGGAATCGACCGCTGACCGCGCTGGAAGCCTGCAAACCTGCAACATAGTAGCAAAGACGACTACTGCAACTCTGTAACGCTGATCCTGCCGCCTTCTCGACTGTTTTCCTGCTTGTGCATGCTGTGGGGGTAGCCTGCCTCCTCTCTGCACCAGAAGCTCCGAAGAAATCTCCCGTGGGTCGACGGAATCTTCCCCCTGCAACCGCAGGCACCAAAAAGCTGCATCTCCGGTCCCTTGGGTCTCCTCTCAGCACGACGAGCGAGGTCCCTCGAATCCAGCGACACCGTCCAAGTGACCCCCACAGTCCAGTGACTCTTCAGCCCAAGTTTGGTGGAGGTAAGTCCTTGCCTCACCTCGCTGGGCTGCATTGCTGGGAACCGTGACTTTGCAAGCTACTCCGGCCCCTGTGCACTTCCGGCGGAAATCCTTCGTGCACAGCCAAGCCTGGGTCCACGGCACTCTAACCTGCATTGCACGACTTTCTAAGTTGGTCTCCGGCGACGTGGGACTCCTTTGTGCAACTTCGGCGAGCACCGTTTCACGCATCCTCGTAGTGCCTGTTTCTGGCACTTCTCCGGGTGCTACCTGCTTCAGTGAGGGCTCTTTGTCTTGCTCGACGTCCCCTCTCTCTTCAGGTCCAATTTGCGACCTCCTGGTCCCTCCTGGGCCCCAGCAGCGTCCAAAAACGCCAAACGCACGATTTGCGTGTAGCAAGGCTTGTTGGCGTCCATCCGGCGGGAAAACACTTCTGCACGACTCTCCAAGGCGTGGGGGATCCATCCTCCAAAGGGGAAGTCTCTAGCCCTTGTCGTTCCTGCAGTATTCACAGTTCTTCAGCCTAGTAAGAGCTTCTTTGCACCAACCGCTGGCATTTCTTGGGCATCTGCCCATCTCCGAGCTGCTTGTGACTTCTGGACTTGGTCCCCTTGTTCCACAGGTACCTTCAGACAGGAATCCATCGTTGTTGCATTGCTGATTTGTGTTTTCCTTGCATTCTCCCTCTAACACGACTATTTTGTCCTTAGGGGAACTTTGGTGCACTTTGCACTCACTTTTCAGGGTCTTGGGGAGGGTTATTTTTCTAACTCTCACTATTTTCTAATAGTCCCAGCGACCCTCTACAAGGTCACATAGGTTTGGGGTCCATTCGTGGTTCGCATTCCACTTCTGGAGTATATGGTTTGTGTTGCCCCTATCCCTATGTTTCCCCATTGCATCCTATTGTAACTATACATTGTTTGCACTGTTTTCTAAGACTATACTGCATATTTTTGCTATTGTGTATATATATCTTGTGTATATTTCCTATCCTCTCACTGAGGGTACACTCTAAGATACTTTGGCATATTGTCATAAAAATAAAGTACCTTTATTTTTAGTATAACTGTGTATTGTGTTTTCTTATGATATTGTGCATATGACACTAAGTGGTACTGTAGTAGCTTCACACGTCTCCTAGTTCAGCCTGAGCTGCTTTGCTAAGCTACCATTATCTATCAGCCTAAGCTGCTAGACACCCTATACACTAATAAGGGATAACTGGGCCTGGTGCAAGGTGCAAGTACCCCTTGGTACTCACTACAAGCCAGTCCAGCCTCCTACATTGGTTGTGCAGTGGTGGGATAAGTGCTTTGAGACTACCTACCACTCTTGTCATTGTACTTTTCATAAGAGAAAAATATACAAAACAAGGTCAGTGTATATACACATAGCCAAAAAGTTTTGCATTTCCTCTTTTCACTCTTTTCTAAGTGCTGAAAAGTACTTCTAAACTTTCAAAAAGTTCTTAAAAGTTTAAAAAGTTTTTTCTGTCTTTCCAAAAAGTTCTGAAAACTTTTTTCTCTTTGCCTATCACTTTAACTCTCTCTAAAAATGTCTGGCACAGGCCAAAAAGTTGAACTGTCCAAACTTGCATATGATCACCTTAGCTGGAAAGGAGCAAGGAGTCTCTGCATAGAGAGAGGTTTGAGTGTAGGGAAGAATCCTTCCTTAGAACTGTTAATTAATATGCTTAGAGTACAGGATAAGGCCATAAGTGCCCAATCTGTAGAAAAAGTAGCTAATGGTTCTCAATCTGATCCAGGGACTCCCCCAGGAAAAGGTTCAGGAAAGAAACTTCTCAGCCTGCCCATTACTAGACAGTCTAGCATAGTTGGTACAGAGGTTGAATCACATCATACTGATGATGTGCTCTCACATTATGCTGGTAGCCAAGCTGTTAGGGTGCCCCTTGTAAGGGACAGGTCTCCTTCTGTTCATTCCCATCATACCTCTGTATCTAGAAATGTCCCTCCCACCCACCCTGATGACAGATTGTTAGAAAGGGAGCTCAATAGATTGAGAGTGGAACAAACCAGACTGAAGCTCAAGAAGCAACAGCTGGATTTGGATAGACAGTCTTTAGAAATAGAGAGGGAAAGACAGAAGTTGGGTTTAGATACCCATGGTGGCAGCAGCAGTATTCCCCATAGTCATCCTGCAAAAGAGCATGATTCCAGGAATCTGCACAAGATAGTTCCCCCTTATAAGGAGGGGGATGACATTAACAAGTGGTTTGCTGCACTTGAGAGGGCCTGTGCTGTACAGGATGTCCCTCAAAGGCAGTGGGCTGCTATCCTATGGCTATCATTTAGTGGAAAGGGTAGGGATAGACTCCTTACTGTGAAAGAAAGTGATGCCAATAATTTTACAGTTCTTAAGAATGCACTCCTGGATGGTTATGGCTTAACCACTGAACAGTACAGGATAAAGTTCAGAGAGACCAAAAAGGAGTCTTCACAAGACTGGGTTGATTTCATTGACCATTCAGTGAAGGCCTTGGAGGGGTGGTTACATGGCAGTAAAGTTACTGATTATGAAAGCCTGTATAACACAATCCTGAGAGAGCATATACTTAATAATTGTGTGTCTGATTTGTTGCACCAGTACCTGGTAGACTCTGATCTGACCTCTCCCCAAGAATTGGGAAAGAAGGCAGACAAATGGGTCAGAACAAGGGTGAACAGAAAAGTTCATACAGGGGGTGACAAAGATGGCAATAAGAAGAAAGATGGTGAAAAATCTCAAGATAAGCATGGGGATAAGGGTAAAACCAAAGATCCCACTTCAAATCTTAAACACTCTTCAGAGGGTGGGGATAAAACAAATTCTTCCTCTTCTTCCCAACCTGCACACATTAAAAAGCCTTGGTGCTTTGTGTGTAAAAACAGAGGCCATAGGCCAGGGGATAAGTCCTGTCCAGGTAAACCCCCTGAGCCTACCACCACTAATACATCAAGCTCTAGTGCCCCTAGCAGTAGTGATACTAGTGGTGGGACTGCTGGCAACAGTCAAGCAAAGGGTGTAGTTGGGTTCACTTATGGGTCCATAGTGGAAACTGATGTAATCAGTCCCAAAACAGTTTCTGTCACACCTAGTGGCATTGGCCTTGCCACACTGGCTGCTTGTCCCCTTACAATGGATAAGTACAGGCAGACAGTTTCAATAAATGGTGTTGAGGCCTTGGCCTACAGGGACACAGGTGCCAGTTTCACTTTGGTGACTGAAAACCTAGTGCCTCCTGAACAACACATCATTGGACAACAGTATAAGATTATTGATGTCCATAACTCCACTAAGTTTCTTCCCTTAGCTATAATTCAGTTTAGTTGGGGTGGAGTTACTGGCCCTAAGCAGGTGGTGGTATCACCTAGCTTACCTGTAGACTGTCTCTTAGGTAATGACCTAGAGGCCTCAGGTTGGGCTGATGTAGAGTTTTATGCCCATGCAGCCATGCTGGGCATCCCTGAGGAATTGTTCCCTCTCATTTCAAGTGAAATGAAAAAGCAAAGGAGAGAAGGCCTGAAAACTCAGGATCCCTCTCCAGCAACAGGTAAAAAGGGTATCACAGTATCCCCTAACCACCCTACCATTCAGGATACTATTCCTGTGGTGGGAGAAACCTCTCCTGGGGTGGCACCTGTTCCAAGGGAATCATCAGCTGGCAAAGCTGGACTCCCTGAGGTGGAAGTACCTCTCTGTGGGATAACTAACATTGGTGAGAAAAAGAGCACCATTTTAGTTAACATGGAGCATCCCTCCAACCCTCCCAGAGAAACTTTAGTGCAGAAACTCTGCACTGCCTCACAACACTTAGGACAGCATCCCTGCCCTAGTGTGGAGCTGATAGGACAGCATCCCTGCCCTGCTCCAACCCAAGAGAAACAGCATCCCTGTTCTCTCTTCCAGCCATATGGACAAAGTTTTTGCCCAGCTATGGCTTTTCTGAGACAGCATCCCTGTCTGGCATTTCCATCACTACAAATAGGTTCAGTGGACAATTCCCACTGCTCTAAACTAAAACTTACTGATAGAAACTCTGAAAATACATCTTCACATTGTTGCTTAGCTAAAAAACTTCAAACAGGGTGGTTTACATCCCCACAGGGAAGTAACCATATAGTGGATGATAAAGGGAGTAACCAGTCTATTGCAGAGCTACTCTCTACTTATCACCACTTAGACAATAAAGTCTCAACTGGCCAAGGTTAGCCTTATTGTCCTTCGTTTGGGGGGGGGTTGTGTGAGAAGGTAGCCTCTTTCTAGCCTTGTTACCCCCACTTTTGGCCTGTTTGTGAGTGTATGTCAGGGTGTTTGTCACTGTTTTCACTGTCTCACTGGGATCCTGATAGCCAGGCCTCAGTGCTCATAGTGAAAACACTATGGTTTCAGTATGTTTGTTATGTGTCACTGGGATCCTGCTGGTCAGGACCCCAGTGCTCATAGGTTTGTGGCCTATATGTATGTGTCACTGGGACCCTGTCACACAGGGCCCCAGTGCTCATAGGTGTGCATGTATATGTTCCCTGTGTGGTGCCTAACTGTCTCACTGAGGCTCTGCTAACCAGAACCTCAGTGGTTATGCTCTCTCATTACTTTCAAATTGTCACTAACAGGCTAGTGACCAATTTTACCAATTTACATTGGCTTACTGGAACACCCTTATAATTCCCTAGTATATGGTACTGAGGTCCCAGGGTATTGGGGTTCCAGGAGATCCCTATGGGCTGCAGCATTTCTTTTGCCACCCATAGGGAGCTCTGACAATTCTTACACAGGTCTGCCACTGCAGCCTGAGTGAAATAACGTCCACGTTATTTCACAGCCATTTTACACTGCACTTAAGTAACTTATAAGTCACCTATATGTCTAACCTTTACCTGGTAAAGGTTAGGTGCAAAGTTACTTAGTGTGAGGGCACCCTGGCACTAGCCAAGGTGCCCCCACATTGTTCAGAGCCAATTCACTGAACTTTGTGAGTGCGGGGACACCATTACACGCGTGCACTACATATAGGTCACTACCTATATGTAGCTTCACCATGGTAACTCCGAATATGGCCATGTAACATGTCTATGATCATGGAATTGCCCCCTCTATGCCATCCTGGCATTGTTGGTACAATTCCATGATCCCAGTGGTCTGTAGCACAGACCCTGGTACTGCCAGACTGCCCTTCCTGGGGTTTCACTACAGCTGCTGCTGCTGCCAACCCCTCAGACAGGCAGCTGCCCTCCTGGGGTCCAGCCAGGCCTGGCCCAGGATGGCAGAACAAAGAACTTCCTCTGAGAGAGGGTGTGACACCCTCTCCCTTTGGAAAATGGTGTGAAGGCAGGGGAGGAGTAGCCTCCCCCATCCTCTGGAAATGCTTTGTTGGGCACAGATGTGCCCAATTCTGCATAAGCCAGTCTACACCGGTTCAGGGACCCCTTAGCCCCTGCTCTGGCGCGAAACTGGACAAAGGAAAGGGGAGTGACCACTCCCCTGACCTGCACCTCCCCTGGGAGGTGTCCAGAGCTCCTCCAGTGTGCTCCAGACCTCTGCCATCTTGGAAACAGAGGTGCTGCTGGCACACTGGACTGCTCTGAGTGGCCAGTGCCACCAGGTGACGTCAGAGACTCCTTGTGATAGGCTCCTTCAGGTGTTAGTAGCCTTTCCTCTCTCCTAGGTAGCCAAACCCTCTTTTCTGGCTATTTAGGGTCTCTGTCTCTGGGGAAACTTTAGATAACGAATGCATGAGCTCAGCCGAGTTCCTCTGCATCTCCCTCTTCACCTTCTGATAAGGAATCGACCGCTGACCGCGCTGGAAGCCTGCAAACCTGCAACATAGTAGCAAAGACGACTACTGCAACTCTGTAACGCTGATCCTGCCGCCTTCTCGACTGTTTTCCTGCTTGTGCATGCTGTGGGGGTAGCCTGCCTCCTCTCTGCACCAGAAGCTCCGAAGAAATCTCCCGTGGGTCGACGGAATCTTCCCCCTGCAACCGCAGGCACCAAAAAGCTGCATCTCCGGTCCCTTGGGTCTCCTCTCAGCACGACGAGCGAGGTCCCTCGAATCCAGCGACACCGTCCAAGTGACCCCCACAGTCCAGTGACTCTTCAGCCCAAGTTTGGTGGAGGTAAGTCCTTGCCTCACCTCGCTGGGCTGCATTGCTGGGAACCGCGACTTTGCAAGCTACTCCGGCCCCTGTGCACTTCCGGCGGAAATCCTTCGTGCACAGCCAAGCCTGGGTCCACGGCACTCTAACCTGCATTGCACGACTTTCTAAGTTGGTCTCCGGCGACGTGGGACTCCTTTGTGCAACTTCGGCGAGCACCGTTTCACGCATCCTCGTAGTGCCTGTTTCTGGCACTTCTCCGGGTGCTACCTGCTTCAGTGAGGGCTCTTTGTCTTGCTCGACGTCCCCTCTCTCTTCAGGTCCAATTTGCGACCTCCTGGTCCCTCCTGGGCCCCAGCAGCGTCCAAAAACGCCAAACGCACGATTTGCGTGTAGCAAGGCTTGTTGGCGTCCATCCGGCGGGAAAACACTTCTGCACGACTCTCCAAGGCGTGGGGGATCCATCCTCCAAAGGGGAAGTCTCTAGCCCTTGTCGTTCCTGCAGTATTCACAGTTCTTCAGCCTAGTAAGAGCTTCTTTGCACCAACCGCTGGCATTTCTTGGGCATCTGCCCATCTCCGAGCTGCTTGTGACTTCTGGACTTGGTCCCCTTGTTCCACAGGTACCTTCAGACAGGAATCCATCGTTGTTGCATTGCTGATTTGTGTTTTCCTTGCATTCTCCCTCTAACACGACTATTTTGTCCTTAGGGGAACTTTGGTGCACTTTGCACTCACTTTTCAGGGTCTTGGGGAGGGTTATTTTTCTAACTCTCACTATTTTCTAATAGTCCCAGCGACCCTCTACAAGGTCACATAGGTTTGGGGTCCATTCGTGGTTCGCATTCCACTTCTGGAGTATATGGTTTGTGTTGCCCCTATCCCTATGTTTCCCCATTGCATCCTATTGTAACTATACATTGTTTGCACTGTTTTCTAAGACTATACTGCATATTTTTGCTATTGTGTATATATATCTTGTGTATATTTCCTATCCTCTCACTGAGGGTACACTCTAAGATACTTTGGCATATTGTCATAAAAATAAAGTACCTTTATTTTTAGTATAACTGTGTATTGTGTTTTCTTATGATATTGTGCATATGACACTAAGTGGTACTGTAGTAGCTTCACACGTCTCCTAGTTCAGCCTGAGCTGCTTTGCTAAGCTACCATTATCTATCAGCCTAAGCTGCTAGACACCCTATACACTAATAAGGGATAACTGGGCCTGGTGCAAGGTGCAAGTACCCCTTGGTACTCACTACAAGCCAGTCCAGCCTCCTACAAAGCGGAAATTGTACTCAGCTACCTTGTCAACCTACATTGAGTCATATTTAGAGATCTCCACCAAGGAAACATATATCTGTACCTTAAGAAGAGCCATTGCCACAGTGGCTCCTTTGAAGGCACTGAAACTTTCCTATGTGATCTCCACTTTCAACCCCCCCAAAAAACAAAGCTTTTTGTTTTTCAAAAACAAGCACCTAAAGCGGCATCAGACAACCTGGAAGATTTCTCCCAGGTGTGTCAGTAATTTATTTGTTTTTCCTGTTAGGCTTTCCCTCGCTATCCGAAACAGGAAAGGAATACACCAACCCAGCCGCTGTAAAAAGGGCAGACTGTCTGCAGTACTTTAACCAACGGCCCATTGTCAGCTGACAGGTTGGTCAAAGTCAAAGAACAGAGCAGTCAAAGGTTAAACTAATGGAATCAGGGCAGTTCCCTGACTCAAAACAGAGCATGGGAACCATGAATGTGGCAAACACAGTACTCTGCCATATTAGTAGTAAAGTACTGTGTTTGCCAGACTTTAAATAGTTCCATATGTGTCAAAAGAAGCACCTGAAACATCTAGATTTTTGCCACCTACACAGAAGTAACTGCTTTTTTCATTCTATACCGCACTGCCCAGTTTGTACCTTTGCAATATTAGAGAAAAGTCTGAAGTTGGAGTACAGGTTTCAAACAAACTTTTCAAGTGTGAAATTTCAAAATGCACAGGCAGTACATAAATGGAATCCTCAACTTACTATCTGTAGGAAAGTACCATCTTGCCTGGCATGTTACCCCCATATTTCACTGTATATATGTTGTTTTAGTTGTATGTGTCACTGGGACCCTGCCAGCCAGGCCCCCAGTGCTCATAAGTGTGCCCTGAATGTGTTACCTGTGTTATGACTAACTGTCTCACTGAGGCTCTGCTATCCAGAACCTCAGTGGTTATGCTCTCTCATTTTCTTTCCAAATTGTCACTAACAGGCTAGTGACCAAATTCACCAATTTACATTGGCATACTGGAACACCCTTATAATTCCCTAGTATATGGTACTGAGGTACCCAGGGTATTGGGGTTCCAGGAGATCCCTATGGGCTGCAGCATTTCTTTTGCCACCCGTAGGGAGCTCTGACAATTCTTACACAGGCCTGCCCTTGCAGCCTGAGTGAAATAACGTCCACGTTATTTCACAGCCATCTACCCCTGCACTTAAGTAACTTATAATTCACCTATATGTCTAACCTTTACCTGGTAAAGGTTGGGTGCTAAGTTACTTAGTGTGTATAGGGGAATTCTGCAAGGAAGACCAACACCAGCAATGCAACAATGATGGATTTCCTGACGAGAGTGCCTGTGGAACAAGGGGAGCAAGTCCAAGAGTCACGATCAAGTCGGGAGTGGGCAGATGCCCAGGAAATGCCAGCTGTGGGTGCAAAGAAGCTGCCACTGGGTGATAGAAGCTGTGGATTCTGCAAGAACGACAAGGGCTAGAAACTTCCCCTTTGGAGGATGGATGTCCCACGTCGTGAAGAGTCGTGCAGAGGTGTTTCCGTGCAGAAAGACTGCAAACAAGCCTTGCTAGCTGCAAGGGTCGCGGTTAGGGTTTTTGGATGCTGCTGTGGCCCAGGAGGGACCAGGATGTCGCCAATTGAGTGAGGGGACAGAGGGGGCTTCCAGGAAGACAAAGAGCCTACTCAGAAGCAAGCAGCACCCGCAGAAGTGCCTGAACAGGTACTACGAAGTGGAGTGAACCGGAGCTAACCCTAAGTCACAAAAGAGGGTCCCACGACGCCAGAGGACAACTCAGGAGGTCGTTCACTGCAGGTTACAGTGCCGGGGACCCAGGCTTGGCTGTGCACAAAGGAAATCCTGGAAGAGTGCACAGGAGCCGGAGTAGCTGCAAATCACACGGTTCCCAACAATGCAGTCTAGAGTGGGGAGTGTAGGAAAGTACCATCTTACCTGGCATGTTACCCCCATATTTCACTGTATATATGTTGTTTTAGTTGTATGTGTCACTGGGACCCTGCCACCCAGGGCCCCAGTGCTCATAAGTGTGCCCTGTATGTGTTACCTGTGTTATGACTAACTGTCTCACTGAGGCTCTGCTAATCAGAACCTCAGTGGTTATGCTCTCTGATTTCTTTCCAAATTGTCACTAACAGGCTAGTGACCAATTTCACCAATTTACATTGGCATACTGGAACACCCTTATAATTCCCTAGTATATGGTACTGAGGTACCCAGGGTATTGGGGTTCCAGGAGATCCCTATGGGCTGCAGCATTTCTTTTGCCACCCATAGGGAGCTCTGACAATTCTTACACAGGCCTGCCACTGCAGCCTGAGTGAAATAACGTCCACATTATTTCACAGCCATTTTACACTGCACTTAAGTATCTTATAAGTCACCTATATGTCTAACCTTTACCCGGTAAAGGTTGGGTGCTAAGTTACTTAGTGTGTGGGCACCCTGCCACTAGCCAAGGTGCTCCCACATTGTTCAGGGCCAATTCCCCGGACTTTGTGAGTGCGGGGACACCATTACACGTGTGCACTACACATAGGTCACTACCTATGTGTAGCTTCACAATGGTAACTCCGAATATGGCCATGTAACATGTCTAAGATCATGGAATTGCCCCACCAATGCCATCCTGGTATTGGGGAGACAATCCCATGATTCCCCGGGTCTCTAGCACAGACCCGGGTACTGCCAAACTGCCTTTTCAGGGGTTTCACTGCAGCTGCTGCTGCTGCCAACCCCTCAGACAGGTTTCTGCCCTCCTGGGGTCCAGCCAGGCTTGGCCCAGGAAGGCAGAACAAAGGACTTCCTCAGAGAGAGGGTGTTACACCCTCTCCCTTTGGAAAAAGGTGTTAAGGCAGGGGAGGAGTAGCCTCCCCCAGCCTCTGGAAATGCTTTCATGGGCACAGATGGTGTCCATTTCTGCATAAGCCAGTCTACACCAGTTCAGGGACCCCTCAGCCCTGCTCTGGCGCGAAACTTGACAAAGGAAAGGGGAGTGACCACTCCCCTGACCTGCACCTCCCCTGGGAGGTGCCCAGAGCTCCTCCAGTGTGCTCCAGACCTCTGCCATCTTGGAAACAGAGGTGCTGCTGGCACACTGGACTGCTCTGAGTGGCCAGGGCCAGCAGGTGACGTCAGAGACTCCTTCTGATAGGCTCCTTCAGGTGTTGCTAGCCTATCCTCTCTCCTAAGTAGCCAAATCTGTCTATTTAGGGTCTCTGCTTGGGGGAATTCCTTAGATAACGAATGCAAGAGCTCATCAGAGTTCCTCTGCATCTCTCTCTTCACCTTCTGCCAAGGAATCAACTGCTGACCGCGCTGGAAGCCTGCAAAACTGCAACAAAGTAGCAAAGATGACTACTGCGACCTTGTAACGCTGATCCTGCCGCCTTCTCGACTGTTTTCCTGGTGGTGCATGCTGTGGTGGTAGTCTGCCTCCTCTCTGCACTAGAAGCTCCGAAGAAATCTCCCGTGTGTCGGCGGAATCTTCCCTCTGCAACCGCAGGCACCAAAGAACTGCATCACCGGTCCTCTGGGTCTCGTCTCATCCCGACGAGCGAGGTCCCTTGAACTCAGCAACTCTGTCCAAGTGACTCCCACAGTCCAGTGAGTCTTTAGTCCAAGTTTGGTGGAGGTAAGTCCTTGCCTTCCCACGCTAGACTGCATTGCTGGGAACCGCGTGTTTTGCAGCTACTCCGGCTCCTGTGCACTCACCGAGGATTTCCTTCATGCCTGGGTCCCCGGCACTCTAACCTGCCGTGCACGACCTCCTGAGTTGTCCTCCGGCATCGTGGGACCCTCTTTTGTGACTTCGGGTTAGCTCTGGTTCACTCCACTTTGTAGTGCCTGTTCCGGCACTTCTGTGGTTGCTGCTTGCTTCTGAGTGGGCTCTTTGTCATGCTGGGTGCCCCATATGTCCCCTCACTCAATTGGCGACATCCTGGTCCCTCCTGGGCCACAGCAGCATCCAAAAACCCTAACCGCGACCCTTGCAGCTAGCAAGGCTTGTTTGCGGTCTTTTTGCACGAAAACACCTCTGCACAACTCTTCACGATGTGGGACAGCCATCCTCCAAAGGGGAAGTTTCTAGCCCTTGTCGGTCTTGCAGAATCCACAGATTCTACCATCCGGTGGCAGCTTCTTTGCACCCACAGCTGGCATTTCCTAGGCATCTGCCCACTCCCGACTTGATCGTGACTCTTGGACTTGGTCCCCTTGTTCCACAGGTACTCTCGTCAGGAAATCCATCATTGTTGCATTGCTGGTGTTGGTCTTCCTTGCAGAATTCCCCTATCATGACTTCTGTGCTCTTTGGGGAACTTAGGGGCACTTTGCACCCACTTTTCAGGGTCTTGGGGTGGGCTATTTTTCTAACCCTCACTGTTTCCTTACAGTCCCAGCGACCCTCTACAAGGTCACATAGGTTCGGGGTCCATTCGTGGTTCGCATTCCACTTCTAAAGAATATGGTTTGCGTTGCCCCTATCCCTATGTGCCCCCTTTGCATTCTATTGTGACTATACATTGTTTGCACTGTTTTCTATTGCTATTACTGCATATTTTAGTATTGTGTACATATATCTTGTGTATATTTGCTATCCTCATACTGAGGGTACTCACTGAGATACTTTGGCATATTGTCATAAAAATAAAGTACCTTTATTGTTAGTATAACTGTGTATTGTGTTTTCTTATGATATTGTGCATATGACACTAGTGGTAGTGTAGGAGCTTCACTCGTCTCCTAGTTCAGCCTAAGCTGCTCTGCTAAGCTACCTTTTCTATGAGCCTAAGCTGCTAGACACCCCTCTACACTAATAAGGGATACCTGGGCCTGGTGCAAGGTGTAAGTACCCCTTGGTACCCACTACAAGCCAGTCCAGCCTCCTACACTAACCAACTAATCTTACT
This sequence comes from Pleurodeles waltl, assembly GCF_031143425.1. Taxonomy (NCBI): domain Eukaryota; kingdom Metazoa; phylum Chordata; class Amphibia; order Caudata; family Salamandridae; genus Pleurodeles; species Pleurodeles waltl. The sequence continues at coordinate 623,136,880 of NC_090446.1, forward strand.
TGGACATTATGCTTCCAGCAGGTTATGAAGAAAGAATGGTATAGAGGATACTAGAACTGAAAGTATGAAGCTGAAGAGTCATACTGCTTAAACACTGCAGAGCATGATGGGACTCAATAGAAATGTAAAAGAGGAACTTGGATCAGTTGTTTTTGAATTTCAAATACTGAAGCATAAAAAATTGTTTTTTGTAGATTCAGACATCTCAAAGGGCAAGCAAAGAAGGCCAAATGTGCAGCAAAAGTTATACTGTGCCCAGCAAAAGAGCTTCAAAGACACCCAAGAGATGGAGTCAGAAGAAGTCTCATGGGAAAACAAAGGTGGTCATTTCAACCCTGGCGGTCGGTGTTAAAGCGGCGGCAAAACCGCCAACAGGCTGGCGGGAAAAAAAATGGAATTCTGACCCTGGCGGAAACCGCCAACAGAGACCGCCATATCAACACACCGCCCGCCACGGCTGTACAAATAAACAGCGCGGCGGTCACCACCAACAGACAGGCGGGAGACAATGTACCGCCCACTGTATCACAACCTACCAATCCGCCACCTTTTCCGGGGCGTTAGCCCCGACGATAAAAACACGGCGGAAACAACCATTTTGAAGGGAAAACGCTCACCTCCATACACCCCACGAGGAATCCGGACAGCATGGAACCCGAACTCCACATACTCCCTGTAGGAAAGTACCATCTTGCCTGGCATGTTACCCCCATTTTTCACTGTATATATGTTGTTTTAGTTGTATGTGTCACTGGGACCCTGGTAACCCAGGGCCCCAGTGCTCATAAGTGTGCCTGAATGTGTTACCTGTGTAGTGACTAACTGTCTCACTGAGGCTCTGCTAATCAGAACCTCAGTGGTTATGCTCTCTCATTTCTTTCCAAATTGTCACTAACAGGCTAGTGACCATTTTTACCAATTTACATTGGCTTACTGGAACACCCTTATAATTCCCTAGTATATGGTACTGAGGTACCCAGGGTATTGGGGTTCCAGGAGATCCCTATGGGCTGCAGCATTTCTTTTGCCACCCATAGGGAGCTCTGACAATTCTTACACAGGCCTGCCACTGCAGCCTGAGTGAAATAACGTCCACGTTATTTCACAGCCATTTTACACTGCACTTAAGTAACTTATAAGTCACCTATATGTCTAACCTTTACCTGGTAAAGGTTAGGTGCAAAGTTACTTAGTATGCACTAGCCAAGGTGCCCCCACATTGTTCAGAGCCAATTCCCTGAACTTTGTGAGTGCGGGGACACCATTACACGCGTGCACTACATATAGGTCACTACCTATATGTAGCTTCACCATGGTAACTCCGAATATGGCCATGTAACATGTCTATGATCATGGAATTGCCCACTCTATGCCATCCTGGCATAGTTGGCACAATCCCATGATCCCAGTGGTCTGTAGCACAGACCCTGGTACTGCCAAACTGCCGTTCCTGGGGTTTCACTGCAGCTGCTGCCAACCCCTCAGACAGGCAGGTGCCCTCCTGGGGTCCAGCCAGGCCTGGCCCAGGATGGCAGAACAAAGAACTTCCTCTGAGAGAGGGTGTGACACCCTCTCCCTTTGGAAAATGGTTTGAAGGTAGGGGAGGAGTAGCCTCCCCCAGCCTCTGGAAATGCTTTGTTGGGCACAGAGGTGCCCAATTCTGCATAAGCCAGTCTACACCGGTTCAGGGACCCCTTAGCCCCTGCTCTGGCGCGAAACTGGACAAAGGAAAGGGGAGTGACCACTCCCCTGACCTGCACCTCCCCTGGGAGGTGTCCAGAGCTCCTCCAGTGTGCTCCAGACCTCTGCCATCTTGGAAACAGAGGTGCTGCTGGCACACTGGACTGCTCTGAGTGGCCAGTGCCACCAGGTGACGTCAGAGACTCCTGCTGATAGGCTCCTTCAGGTGTTAGTAGCCTATCCTCTCTCCTAGGTAGCCAAACCCTCTTTTCTGGCTATTTAGGGTCTCTGTCTCTGGGGAAACTTTAGATAACGAATGCAAGAGCTCATCCGAGTTCCTCTGCATCTCTCTCTTCACCTTCTGATAAGGAAACGACTGCTGACCGCGCTGGAAGCCTGCAAACCTGCAACATAGTAGCAAAGACGACTACTGCAACTCTGTAACGCTGATCCTGCCGCCTTCTCGACTGTTTTCCTGCTTGTGCATGCTGTGGGGGTAGCCTGCCTCCTCTCTGCACCAGAAGCTCCGAAGAAATCTCCCGTGGGTCGACGGAATCTTCCCCCTGCAACCGCAGGCACCAAAAAGCTGCATTACCGGTCCCTTGGGTCTCCTCTTAGCACAACGAGCGAGGTCCCTCGAATCCAGCGACTCTGTCCAAGTGACCCCCACAGTCCAGTGACTCTTCAGCCCAAGTTTGGTGGAGGTAAGTCCTTGCCTCACCTCGCTGGGCTGCATTGCTGGGAACCGCGACTTTGCAGCTACTCCGGCCCCTGTGCACTTCCGGCGGAAATCCTTGGTGCACATCCAAGCCTGGGTCCACGGCACTCTAACCTGCATTGCACGACTTTCTAAGTTGGTCTCCGGCGACGTGGGACTCCTTTGTGCAACTTCGGCAAGCACCGTTTCACGCATCCTTGTAGTGCCTGTTTCTGGCACTTTTCCGGGGGCTACCTGCTTCAGTGAGGGCTCTTTGTCTTGCTCGACGTCCCCTCTCTCTTCAGGTCCAATTTGCGACCTCCTGGTCCCTCCTGGGCCCCAGCAGCGTCCAAAAACGCCAAACGCCCGATTTGCAACTAGCAAGGCTTGTTGGCGTCCTTCCGGCGGGAAAACACTTCTGCACAACTCTCCAAGGCGAGAGGGATTTGTCCACCAAAGGGGAAATCTCTAGGCCTTTTCGTTCCTGCAGAAACCTCAGCTTCTTCTGTCCAGTTGAAGCTTTTTTGCACCCGCAGCTGGCATTTCCTGGGCATCTGCCCATCTCCGACTTGCTTGTGACTTTTGGACTTGGTCCCCTTGTTCCACAGGTACCCTAGATTGGAAATCCACAGTTGTTGCATTGCTGGTTTGTGTCTTTCCTGCATTATTCCTCTAACACGACTATTTTGTCCTTAGGGGAACTTTAGTGCACTTTGCACTTACTTTTCAGGGTCTTGGGGAGGGTTATTTTTCTAACTCTCACTATTTTCTAATAGTCCCAGCGACCCTCTACAAGGTCACATAGGTTTGGGGTCCATTCGTGGTTCGCATTCCACTTTTGGAGTATATGGTTTTTGTTGCCCCTATCCCTATGTTTCCCCATTGCATCCTATTGTAACTATACATTGTTTGCACTGTTTTCTAAGACTATACTGCATATTTTTGCTATTGTGTATATATATCTTGTGTATATTTCCTATCCTCTCACTGAGGGTACACTCTAAGATACTTTGGCATATTGTCATAAAAATAAAGTACCTTTATTTTTAGTATAACTGTGTATTGTGTTTTCTTATGATATTGTGCATATGACACTAAGTGGTACTGTAGTAGCTTCACACGTCTCCTAGTTCAGCCTAAGCTGCTCTGCTAAGCTACCATTATCTATCAGCCTAAGCTGCTAGACACCCTATACACTAATAAGGGATAACTGGGCCTGGTGCAAGGTGCAAGTACCCCTTGGTACTCACTACAAGCCAGTCCAGCCTCCTACATTGGTTGTGCAGTGGTGGGATAAGTGCTTGAGACTACTTACCACTCTTGTCATTGTACTTTTCATAAGAGAAAAATATACAAAACAAGGTCAGTGTATATACACATAGCCAAAAAGTTTTGCATTTCCTCTTTTCACTCTTTTCTAAGTGCTGAAAAGTACTTCTAAACTTTCAAAAAGTTCTTAAAAGTTTAAAAAGTGTTTTTTCTGTCTTTCCAAAAAGTTCTGAAAACTTTTGTCTCTGTCTCTATCACTTTAACTCTCTCTAAAAAATGTCTGGCACAGGCCAAAGTGTTGATCTGTCCAAACTTGCATATGACAACCTTAGCTGGAAAAGAGCAAGGAGTCTCTGTATAGAGAGAGGTTTGAGTGTAGGGAAGAATCCTGCCTTAGAACTATTAATTAACATGCTTAGAGAACAGGATAAGGCCATAGGTGCCCCATCTGTTGAAAAAGTACCTAATAGTTCCCAATCAGATTCAGGGACTCCCCCAGGAAAAGATTCAGGAAAGAAACTTCCTAGCCTGCCCATCACTAGACAATCTAGCATAGATGGTAATGATGATGAGCCACACCATAGAAATAGTGTTGTCTCACATCATAGCAAAAGCATTTATTCTCACCATACTGGTAGTAATGTTTCTGTAAACCAAGCTGTTAAGTTGGCTTCTGTAAGGGACAGGTCTCCTTCTGTTCATTCCCATCATAGCTCTGTTTCTAGAAATGTCCCTCCCACCAACCCTGATGACAGAATGTTAGAGAGGGAACTCAATAAGTTGAGGGTGGAACAAACCAGACTGAAGCTTAAAAAGCAACAGCTGGATTTGGATAGACAGTCTTTTGAATTAGAGAAGGAAAGACAGAAGTTGGGTTTAGATACCCATGGTGGCAGCAGCAGTATTCCCCATAGTCATCCTGCAAAAGAGCATGATTCCAGGAATCTGCACAAGATAGTTCCCCCTTATAAGGAGGGGGATGACATTAACAAGTGGTTTGCTGCACTTGAGAGGGCCTGTGTTGTACAGGATGTCCCTTAAAGGCAGTGGGCTGCTATCCTATGGCTATCATTTAGTGGAAAAGGTAGGGATAGGCTCCTTACTGTAAAAGAAAATGATGCTAATAATTTCCAAGTTCTTAAGAATGCACTCCTGGATGGTTATGGCTTAACCACTGAACAGTACAGGATAAAGTTCAGAGAGACCAAAAAGGAGTCTTCACAAGACTGGGTTGATTTCATTGACCAGGCAGTGAAGGCCTTGGAGGGGTGGTTACATGGCAGTAAAGTTACTGATTATGACAGCCTGTATAACTTAATCCTGAGAGAGCATATTCTTAATAATTGTGTGTCTGATTTGTTGCACCAGTACTTGGTGGACTCTGATCTGACCTCTCCCCAAGAATTGGGAAAGAAGGCAGACAAATGGGTCAGAACAAGAGTGAACAGAAAAGTTCATACAGGGGGTGACAAAGATGGCAACAAAAAGAAGGATGGTAAGTCTTCTGACAACGGTGGGGACAAATCTAAAAATGAGTCTTCATCAGGCCCACAAAAACACTCTGGTGGGGGGGGTGGGTCCAAATCCTCCTTTAATCAGAACAAGGAAAAGAAACCATGGTGCTATTTATGTAAAATAAAAGGCCATTGGACAACAGATCCCAGTTGTCCAAAGAAAGGCACCACAGCTCCTACCACTACAACCCCTACTGCTACACCTAGTGTCCCTACTAATAGCAGTGGTGGTGGGAGCAAACCTACTAATAGCCAATCCAAGGGAGTAGCTGGGCTCACTTTTGGTAATTTAGTTGGGGTTGGTCTGATTAGGGAGACCACAGAGGCTACTTTAGTCTCTGAAGGGGCTATTGATTTAGCCACTTTGGTTGCTTGCCCCCATAACTTGGAGAAGTACAAGCAACTAACCCTAATAAATGGTGTTGAGGTCCAGGCCTACAGGGACACAGGTGCCAGTGTCACAATGGTGATTGAGAAACTGGTGCACCCTGAACAACACATACTTGGACACCAGTACCAAGTAACCGATGCTCACAACATAACACAAAGCCACCCCATGGCTGTTGTAAATCTCAACTGGGGGGGGGTAACTGGCCCAAAGAAAGTTGTGGTAGCTTCAGATTTACCTGTAGACTGTCTATTAGGGAATGATTTGGAGACATCAGCTTGGTCAGATGTGGAGTTGGAGGCCCATGCAGCAATGCTGGGCATCCCAGGGCATATTTTTGCTTTGACAAGGGCTCAGGCCAAAAAGCAAAAAGGACAGGGAAACTTGGATCCTGGAACAATGGACCAAGTGCTCTCTAAAGCTAGGGCTAGTAGAAGCAAACCACTTCCTACTATCCCTCCCTCTACAGTGGATTCTAATTCTGAGGAAGAAGAATTCCCTCCCTGTGCAGAACCTACACCAGAGGAGCTGGAAGCAGACACTGCTGAGCTTTTGGGTGAAGGGGGGCCTGCCAGAGAGGAGCTGAGTGTGGCACAGCAAAACTGTCCCACATTAGAGGGTCTCAGACAGCAAGCTGTCAAACAGGCTAATGGGGATGTCAGTGACTCTCACAGAGTTTACTGGGAGGACAACCTCTTGTACACTGAGCATAGGGATCCTAAACCTGGAGCTGCCAGGAGATTAGTGATTCCTCAGGAGTACAGAAAGTTCCTCCTAACACTGGCACATGACATTCCCTTAGCTGGGCATCTAGGACAAATGAAAACTTGGGACAGGCTGGTTCCATTGTTTCATTGGCCTAGGATGTCTGAGGACACAAAGGAATTTTGTAAGTCCTGTGAAACCTGTCAAGCCAGTGGCAAGACAGGTGGCACCCCAAAGGCACCCCTTATCCCACTGCCTGTGGTTGGGGTTCCCTTTGAAAGGGTAGGGGTTGACATAGTTGGCCCCCTTGACCCTCCTACTGCTTCAGGCAATAGGTTTATCTTGGTGGTAGTGGACCATGCCACAAGATATCCTGAAGCTATTCCTTTAAGGACCACTACAGCTCCTGCAGTGGCAAAGGCCCTCCTGGGAATATTTTCCAGGGTGGGCTTCCCAAAGGAAGTAGTATCAGACAGAGGAAGCAATTTCATGTCTGCATACTTAAAGGCCATGTGGAAGGAGTGTGGTGTAACTTACAAGTTCACAACACCCTATCATCCACAAACAAATGGACTGGTGGAGAGATTTAATAAGACTCTCAAAGGCATGATTATGGGACTCCCTGAAAAACTCCGCAGGAGATGGGATATCCTTCTACCATGCCTCCTTTTTGCCTACAGGGAGGTACCCCAGAAAGGAGTGGGCTTCAGCCCCTTTGAACTTCTTTTTGGACACCCTGTTAGGGGTCCACTCACACTTGTAAAGGAGGGTTGGGAACAACCTTTAAAAGCTCCTAAGCAGGATATTGTGGATTATGTACTTGGCCTCAGATCAAGGATGGCTGAGTACATGAAAAAGGCCAGTAAAAACCTTCAGGCCAGCCAAGAGCTCCAGAAGCAATGGCATGATCAGGAGGCTGTTTTGGTTCAGTACCAACCAGGGCAGAAAGTGTGGGTCTTGGAGCCTGTGGCCCCAAGAGCACTCCAAGATAAATGGAGTGGACCCCACACAATTGTTGAAAAGAAGGGTGAAGTCACCTACTTGGTTGACTTAGGCACTGCCAGGAGTCCCCTTAGGGTGCTCCATGTCAACCGCCTGAAACCCTACTATGACAGGGCTGATCTCACCCTGCTCATGGCAACTGATGAGGGACAGGAAGAAGACAGTGATCCTCTACCTGATCTCTTCTCTTCCACAGAACAAGATGCTCTTGTGGAAGGTGTAGTTTTGGCTGATTGTCTTACTGCTGAGCAGAAAGACAATTGCATAAATCTCCTAGGACAATTTTCAGAACTCTTCTCTACTGTGCCAGGCACCACTTCTTGGTGTGAGCACACTATAGATACTGGAGACAGTTTACCTGTCAAAAGTAAGATCTATAGGCAGCCTGACCATGTCAGGGACTGCATAAAGCAAGAAGTTCAGAAAATGTTGGAACTAGGAGTGGTTGAGCACTCTGACAGTCTATGGGCTTCTCCTGTGGTACTGGTACCAAAACCCAATTCTAAAGATGGAAAGAAGGAAATGAGGTTTTGTGTAGACTATAGAGGTCTCAACTTGGTAACCAAAACTGATGCTCACCCTATACCCAGGGCAGATGAGCTCATAGATACACTGGCATCAGCCAAGTATCTAAGCACTTTTGATTTGACTGCAGGGTATTGGCAGATCAAATTGTCAGAAGATGCTAAACCTAAGACGGCATTTTCTACCATTGGAGGACATTACCAGTTTACTGTAATGCCTTTTGGTTTGAAAAATGCACCTGCCACTTTTCAGAGGTTGGTGAACACAGTCCTGCAAGGGCTGGAAGCTTTCAGTGCAGCATATTTGGACGATATAGCTGTCTTTAGCTCCAGCTGGGATGATCACCTGGTCCACCTATGGAAAGTTTTGGAGGCCCTGCAAAAGGCAGGCCTCACTATCAAGGCTTCAAAGTGCCAGATAGGGCAGGGTAAGGTGGTTTATCTGGGACACCTTGTTGGTGGGGAACAGATTGCACCACTTCAGGGGAAAATCCAAACTATTATTGATTGGGTTCCCCCTACCACTCAGACTCAGGTGAGAGCCTTCCTAGGCCTCACTGGGTATTACAGGAGGTTCATTAAGAACTATGGCTCCATTGCAGCCCCTCTTAATGACCTCACATCCAAGAAAATGCCTAAAAAGGTATTATGGACAGCAAGCTGTCAGAAAGCTTTTGAGGAGCTGAAGCAGGCCATGTGCTCTGCACCTGTCCTGAAAAGCCCTTGTTACTCTAAAAAATTCTATGTCCAAACTGATGCATCTGAATTAGGAGTAGGGGCAGTCCTATCACAACTTAATTCTGAGGGCCAGGATCAACCTGTTGCTTTTATTAGTAGGAGGTTGACCCCTAGAGAAAAGCGTTGGTCTGCCATTGAGAGGGAGGCCTTTGCTGTGGTCTGGGCTCTGAAGAAGTTGAGGCCATACCTGTTTGGCACTCACTTCATTGTTCAGACAGACCACAAACCTCTACTTTGGCTAAAACAAATGAAAGGTGAAAATCCTAAATTGTTGAGGTGGTCCATATCCCTACAGGGAATGGACTATACAGTGGAACATAGACCTGGGAGTAGCCACTCCAATGCAGATGGACTCTCCAGATATTTCCACTTAGACAATGAAGACTCATCAGGTCATGGCTAGTCTTATTGTCCTTCGTTTGGGGGGGGGTTGTGTAGGAAAGTACCATCTTGCCTGGCATGTTACCCCCATTTTTCACTGTATATATGTTGTTTTAGTTGTATGTGTCACTGGGACCCTGGTAACCCAGGGCCCCAGTGCTCATAAGTGTGCCTGAATGTGTTACCTGTGTAGTGACTAACTGTCTCACTGAGGGTCTGCTAATCAGAACCTCAGTGGTTATGCTCTCTCATTTCTTTCCAAATTGTCACTAACAGGCTAGTGACCATTTTTACCAATTTACATTGGCTTACTGGAACACCCTTATAATTCCCTAGTATATGGTACTGAGGTACCCAGGGTATTGGGGTTCCAGGAGATCCCTATGGGCTGCAGCATTTCTTTTGCCACCCATAGGGAGCTCTGACAATTCTTACACAGGCCTGCCACTGCAGCCTGAGTGAAATAACGTCCACGTTATTTCACAGCCATTTTACACTGCACTTAAGTAACTTATAAGTCACCTATATGTCTAACCTTTACCTGGTAAAGGTTAGGTGCAAAGTTACTTAGTGTGAGGGCACCCTGGCACTAGCCAAGGTGCCCCCACATTGTTCAGAGCCAATTCCCTGAACTTTGTGAGTGCGGGGACACCATTACACGCGTGCACTACATATAGGTCACTACCTATATGTAGCTTCACCATGGTAACTCCGAATATGGCCATGTAACATGTCTATGATCATGGAATTGCCCCCTCTATGCCATCCTGGCATAGTTGGCACAATCCCATGATCCCAGTGGTCTGTAGCACAGACCCTGGTACTGCCAAACTGCCCTTCCTGGGATTTCACTGCAGCTGCTGCTGCTGCCAACCCCTCAGACAGGCAGCTGCCCTCCTGGGGTCCAGCCAGGCCTGGCCCAGGATGGCAGAACAAAGAACTTCCTCTGAGAGAGGGTGTGACACCCTCTCCCTTTGGAAAATGGTGTGAAGGCAGGGGAGGAGTAGCCTCCCCCAGCCTCTGGAAATGCTTTGTTGGGCACAGAGGTGCCCAGTTCTGCATAAGCCAGTCTACACCGGTTCAGGGACCCCTTAGCCCCTGCTCTGGCGCGAAACTGGACAAAGGAAAGGGGAGTGACCACTCCCCTGACCTGCACCTCCCCTGGGAGGTGTCCAGAGCTCCTCCAGTGTGCTCCAGACCTCTGCCATCTTGGAAACAGAGGTGCTGCTGGCACACTGGACTGCTCTGAGTGGCCAGTGCCACCAGGTGACGTCAGAGACTCCTGCTGATAGGCTCCTTCAGGTGTTAGTAGCCTATCCTCTCTCCTAGGTAGCCAAACCCTCTTTTCTGGCTATTTAGGGTCTCTGTCTCTGGGGAAACTTTAGATAACGAATGCAAGAGCTCATCCGAGTTCCTCTGCATCTCTCTCTTCACCTTCTGATAAGGAAACGACTGCTGACCGCGCTGGAAGCCTGCAAACCTGCAACATAGTAGCAAAGACGACTACTGCAACTCTGTAACGCTGATCCTGCCGCCTTCTCGACTGTTTTCCTGCTTGTGCATGCTGTGGGGGTAGCCTGCCTCCTCTCTGCACCAGAAGCTCCGAAGAAATCTCCCGTGGGTCGACGGAATCTTCCCCCTGCAACCGCAGGCACCAAAAAGCTGCATTACCGGTCCCTTGGGTCTCCTCTCAGCATGACGAGCGAGGTCCCTCGAATCCAGCGACTCTGTCCAAGTGACCCCCACAGTCCAGTGACTCTTCAGCCCAAGTTTGGTGGAGGTAAGTCCTTGCCTCACCTCGCTGGGCTGCATTGCTGGGAACCGCGACTTTGCAGCTACTCCGGCCCATGTGCACTTCCGGCGGAAATCCTTGGTGCACAGCCAAGCCTGGGTCCACGGCACTCTAACCTGCATTGCACGACTTTCTAAGTTGGTCTCCGGCGACGTGGGACTCCTTTGTGCAACTTTGGAGAGCAACGTTTCACGCATCCTCGTAGTTCCTGTTTCTGGCACATTTCCGGGTGCTACCTGCTTCAGTGAGGGCTCTTTGTCTTGCTCGACGTCCCCTCTCTCTTCAGGTCCAATTTGCGACCTCATGGTCCCTCCTGGGCCCCAGCAGCGTCCAAAAACGTCAAACGCCCGATTTGCGACTAGCAAGGCTTTTTGGCGTTCTTCCGGCAGGAAAACACTTCTGCACGACTCTCCAAGGTAGGAGGGATCCGTCCACCAAAGGGGAAGTCTCTAGCCCTTTTCGTTCCTGCAGAAACCTCAGCTTCTTCTGTCAAGTCGAAGCTTCTTTGCACCCGCAGCTGGCATTTCCTGGGCATCTGCCCATCTCCGACTTGCTTGTGACTTTTGGACTTGGTCTCCTTGTTCCACAGGTACCCTAGATTGGAAATCCACAGTTGTTGCATTGCTGGTTTGTGTCTTTCCTGCATTATTCCTCTAACACGACTATTTTGTCCTTAGGGGAACTTTAGTGCACTTTGCACTTACTTTTCAGGGTCTTGGGGAGGGTTATTTTTCTAACTCTCACTATTTTCTAATAGTCCCAGCGACCCTCTACAAGGTCACATAGGTTTGGGGTCCATTCGTGGTTCGCATTCCACTTTTGGAGTATATGGTTTGTGTTGCCCCTATCCCTATGTTTCCCCATTGCATCCTATTGTAACTATACATTGTTTGCACTGTTTTCTAAGACTATACTGCATATTTTTGCTATTGTGTATATATATCTTGTGTATATTTCCTATCCTCTCACTGAGGGTACACTCTAAGATACTTTGGCATATTGTCATAAAAATAAAGTACCTTTATTTTTAGTATAACTGTGTATTGTGTTTTCTTATGATATTGTGCATATGACACTAAGTGGTACTGTAGTAGCTTCACACGTCTCCTAGTTCAGCCTAAGCTGCTCTGCTAAGCTACCATTATCTATCAGCCTAAGCTGCTTGACACCCTATACACTAATAAGGGATAACTGGGCCTGGTGCAAGGTGCAAGTACCCCTTGGTACTCACTACAAGCCAGTCCAGCCTCCTACACTCCCAGCGATAGTCTTCCTGCTCCTCTACCAGGAGCACGAACGCCGGCGCAGAAAACAACGGTGAGTACTGCACCTACGACACAGGGGAGGGGGGAGGGGAAAATATTACGGGTACACACACACGTGACACACCCACCCTCACCCACTACAACACACACATCAATACATAGCAACACATCAGAGTGACACCCCCCAAGCCCCCCGGAAGAATGCAAATACAAAAGGAAATGATTCTAAACATTGGAATATATTGTATTACTGCCAAAAAAATATATATACACATCAAAAACTCTTATATACATAAATGTACAAATCCGAGCATTGTAGCAGGCATTGTTCGTGGACCACTGGCCCAAATCACATGGGCAAAGCCCACACAGGATACCTGACTCCAACGGAGAGAACACTGCAGGGGCATCAGATAGCAAAACTACAGGCACCTCAGGGGGAAGGGAAGGGGGGTACCTCAGCCAGATGAGTGCACAACGCCAGATCCACGAGGGGCCCCCATGGCCACTGTTCAATCCTGGGGAGTGCAAAGCCACAGTCTCTCAAGTCCAGACAGTGGGTGGGCTGCCCACTGTTACATCCTGGGGAGTGCAAAGCCACAGTCTCACAAGTCCAGACAGTGGGTGGGCTGCCCACTGTTACATCCTGGGGAGTGCAAAGCCACAGTCTCACAAGTCCAGACAGTGGGTGGGCTGCCCACTGTTACATCCTGGGGGGTGCAAAGCACAGTCTCACAAGTCCAGACAGTGGGTGGGCTGCCCACTGTTGCATCATGGGGAGTGCAAAGCCACAGTCTCTCAAGTGGATAACAGTCTCCACTGGCTCTGGAGGGGGCCTGGTGCCCAGAGTGCCTCGTGCAGCCCTGCCCGACACAGATGCGGGCCAGCCCCTGCCGCTCATGGGCCAGCGGTGCTTGAGATGAAGGGCCCAGTGCAGCGGTGCTTGAGATGAAAGGCCCAGTGCAGCGGTACTTAAGACGGCGGTGCCCAGTGCAGCGGTGCTTGAGATGAAGGGCCCAGTGCAGCGGTGCTTGAGATGAAGGGCCCAGTTCAGCGGTGCTTGTGACGGCGGTGCCCAGTTCAGCGGTACTTGAGATGAAGGGCCCAGTGCAGCGGTGCTTGAGATGAAGGGCCCAGTTCAGCGGTACTTGAGACGGCGGTGCCCAGTGCAGTGGTGCTTGAGATGAAGGGCCCAGTGCAGCAGTACTTGAGACGGCGGTGCCCAGTGCAGCGGTGCTTGAGATGAAGGGCCCAGTTCAGCGGTGCTTGAGATGAAGGGCCCAGTTCAGCGGTGCTTGTGACGGCGGTGCCCAGTTCAGCGGTACTTGAGATGAAGGGCCCAGTTCAGCGGTACTTGAGACGGGGGTGCCCAGTTCAGCGGTACTTGAGATGAAGGGCCCAGTGCAGCGGTGCTTGAGATGAAGGGCCCAGTTCAGCGGTACTTGAGACGGCGGTGCCCAGTGCAGTGGTGCTTGAGATGAAGGGCCCAGTGCAGCAGTACTTGAGACGGCGGTGCCCAGTGCAGCGGTGCTTGAGATGAAGGGCCCAGTTCAGCGGTGCTTGAGATGAAGGGCCCAGTTCAGCGGTGCTTGTGACGGCGGTGCCCAGTTCAGCGGTACTTGAGATGAAGGGCCCAGTGCAGCGGTGCTTGAGATGAAGGGCCCAGTGCAGCAGTACTTGAGACGGCGGTGCCCAGTGCAGTTGTGCTTGAGATGAAGGGCCCAGTTCAGCGGTGCTTGAGACGGCGGTGCCCAGTGCAGCGGTGCTTGAGATGAAGGGCCCAGTGCAGGGATGCTTGAGATGAAGGGCACAGTTCAGCGGTACTTGAGACGGCGGTGCCCAGTGCAGCGGTGCTTGAGATAAAGGGCAAAGTTCAGCGGTTCCGGCCATGGCGGGGAGGTCATTTGCCACCTGTCCTGTGGCTGGCAGGGCGCTCCTGGCCATCTGTCCTGTGGCTGGCGGGGCCCTCCTGGGCAGCTGTGCCGGGCCTGTTGGTGGCCTCCTGCCCACCTGGGATGGGGCTGGCGGGGCCCTCCTGGCCAGCTGGGCTGATGGCGGTGTTGTCGGGCGTGCTGCCGGAGCCATGGTAGGGGTTTTAGTCCCTGGTGTTTTCACCCTCTCGCGCCGGCCACTGCCTATCTTGGGATGTTTCTCAGGGGGTGGGCTGCCCGTGCCTTGGCTTCGCACCAAACTGGCTGCCCTGAAGGGTGGGGCACTCCACAGTCCATGGCAGACTGTGATGACAGGGGCCGGTTTTGTCGTGGCTGAGGTGCTGACTGTAGTCCTATGACATGGACGGGGTGGGGGAGTTGGTGGAAAGAGGTTGAGTTTAGACAGGAAAAGCTTTTTAGGAGCAGTGGGACGGGTAGGTGTAGTGGGTATGGGAGTGGAGGAAGAGGTTGTGGTAGTAGGAGTTGTAAGTCTGGTGTCTTTGGGTGCAGGTGCTTGGGCTGGAGGCTTTCGTGAGGTGGATGGCTGTTGGGTGGGTGGCTGCCTGCGTTTGTGTATCTTGGAAGAGGGGGTCACAGACACACTGGGAGAGAACACAGGGGACGTGTAAATGGCAGTGGGGGTGGTGACTGCACGTGTGCGGGGGTTCTGGTGTGTGTGCTGCTGAGGGACGTAGTGGCTGAAGATGTTGTGCATGCAGGTGTGAGTGGAGACGTGACAGGGAGGGAGGAGGGAGACGAGGAGGAGGGGGACACAGTGGAGGCAGTGGCTGTTGGTATGTCTGTATGTGGATGTTGCTTGTGTGAATGCCTGTGTGATGTGTGGTGCTTATGTCTGGCTGAGCTTCCCTTGGGTGTTGAGGTGTGTGCAGGTGTGTCTGGGATAGGCAGAGGTACAGGTGATAGGGTATGGGTGGAGGAAGTTGGAGGGGGGAGGCTAGAGACAGGGACAATGGCTGCCATCAGTGCTGAGGCCAGAGTCTGGAACGATCGCTGAAGGGCAGCCTGACCAGAATGAATGCCCTCCAGGTATGCATTACTCTGGTGCACCTCCCTTTCTACACCCTGGATGGCATTCAAAATGGTAGACTGCCCAACAGTGAGCGTCCTCAGGAGGTCAATGACCTCCTCACTGAGGACAGCAGGGGTGACTGGGACAGGGCCTGAGGTACCTGGGGCGAAGGAGATGCCCACCTTCCTGGGTGAGCGGGCACGGGCCAAACGCTGAGCGGCTGCTGGGAGGGCGGTGCTGGTGCGGTGGGTGGCGGCTGTACCTGTTGTTGCGGGGGGCACAGATGTTGCCGCCACCACAAGGGAGCTCCCTTCAGAGGACGAGTCGGTGTCACTGATGTCTGCCCGAGTCCCCGCTGTGGAGCTCACCTCGCACTCCATCCCACTGGTGAATTCGGAGTCCGTTGCGTGGCCCTCCATGGCCATGTGGGATGCAGCTCCCTCGTGCTCTGATGCCACTTCTCCTCCGCCTGATGATGCTAATGCACACATGAACAGGAAGACCACAAAAAAGGGGGGGGGAGAATAAAGACATGTGGAGTGCATGCATTGGCGACACCGTTGGCGGACAGGACAGACACAGAAGCCCCCTGCACTACGCCGCACACTTGGGGTCGACTACTCAATCCGTGGGACATGGCCTACAAGCCTATGGACAACATCTGCACACATAGATGACACAGGGCCATGAATAGCTGTACTGGCACCCCTCCCACGTTGGGAGGCCATCCCCAGCTGAGCCTCCGCCGTCTTCCTGCTCCAGCGGCGGATGTCCTCCCATCTCTTCCGGCAGTGGGTGCCCCATCTGTGGTGGACCCCCAGGGTCCGGACGTCCTTGGCGATGGCACGCCAAATATCGATCTTCTGGTGGGCGCTGACCTATGTGAAATGTACAGGGGGAGAAGAATAGTCATCACCTTCTGCACCCTCAATGTGAGTGGCCCCCCATCCCTACCCTTGCCATGTGGCACATGCTCTCACCGTTGTTTGATGCATGCCTCAATCGCTCCCCTCCCCACCATCTTCCATCCACCCAACTCAACACAGGCATAGCCCATAAAGCATGCTCCCAGTGTATTTACCTGTTTGTCTGGAGGACCGTAGAGTAGCGCGTACAGGGGGAGGACCCCATCCACAAGTTTATCCAACTCCTGAGCAGAGAAGGCAGGGGCCCTTTCCCCAGTCGCATGAGCCATTGTCTCTTCCAGACCGAGGTCACAGCAGCACTTGCAGTGTAGGTCCTCTCCTGTCGAAGATCAGGTATCGAGTGATTAAGTAGATAGAAAATGGCGGTCACGCCCGCGGCGGTGCGTACCGCAGCGGTGCGTACCGCGACCGCCGGCGCACATCGTCATTGGCTCCTGAGACCCATAGGGTTCAATGTTAACCAATGCTGCTTTGCGCCGCGGTCTTCGACCGCCTACCGCCACGGTGTGCCACGCCAGCGCATTTACCTCACATCCCATTGTCGCACTTCACTGGTCAGGCAGCCGCCATTTCAGGGGCCCACGTTGCTTACTTTTTACTGCGTCACACATACCTAGGCCTTGCATCAACACCCATACAAACCATTCAATGGATTGAGAATCGTGTTATGTGCAAGCTGTGGTTACGTACCTGTGGGTTGATTGGCTCTGTGCTCGCTGTTGTCCTTCATAGGCACCGTCCGCTGGGACATGCGAGGAGATGGAGGAACCCTCCAGTGTACAGACCACTGGTGGACCTGTCGGCAATGGAGGAAAGACATGTCATACTGACATACAGGCTTGAACGAGCCACTATTCATAAACTGTGTGCCCAGCTGGAGCCAGACCTGATGTCACCAATCCGCCAACCCACAGGGATCCCCCCTCTAGTGCAGGTGCTGTCAGTGCTCCATTTCCTAGCAAGTGGGTCATTTCAAACAACAGTGGCCATATCATCAGGGATGTCCCAGCCTATGTTTTTCCAAGTTGTTGTCCAGAGTGTTGTCTGCCCTGCTGAAACACATGCGCAGCTACATCGTTTTCCCTGAGGTGGGGGATTTGCCTACAGTGAAGGGTGATTTCTATGCCCTTGGACATATCCCCAACATCATAGGTGCCATTGATGGGACCCATGTGGCTTTGGTTCCCCCCCACAGGAGTGAACAGGTGTACAGAAACAGGAAGAGTTATAATTCGATGAATGTGCAGATGGTGTGTTTGGCACACCAGTACATCTCCCATGTTAATGCCAAGTTCCCTGGCTCAGTGCATGACACGTACATCATGCGGAATAGCAGCATCCCTTACGTGATGGCTCAACTCCAGAGGCACTGTGTGTGGCTAATTGGTGACTCTGGTTACCCCAACCTGTCATGGCTACTGACCCCAGTGAGGAATCCCAGGACAAGGGCAGAGGAACGGTACAATGAGGCCCATGGGCGAACTAGGAGGGTGATCAAGCGGACCTTCGTCCTCCTGAAGGCCAGGTTCCGCTGCCTCCATATGACAGGTGGATCCCTATTCTACTCACCAAAGAAGGTGTGCCAGATCATCGTGGCCTGCTGTATGCTTCACAACCTGGCTTTGCGACGACAGGTGCCTTTTCTGCAGGAGGATGGTCCAGATGGTGGTGTTGTAGCAGCTGTGTAGCCTGTGGAGAGTGAAGATGAGGAAGCCGAAGAAGACGACATAGACAACAGGGACACAGTAATACAGCAGTATTTCCAATGACACACAGGTAAGAATACACACCAGCATATTACATATACTTAAACACTACTACCTCTCTACTGTCTGTCCTTTTCACCCAGTGTATGGTAACTGAGTTGTGACTTTCCCTTCCGATTTCAGAGATGTGGGCCCCACTGTGTGACATCTGCTTTGTTTCCCCATGGACTACAGCTGTGTGACATTGGTATGTTGGCATCAAAATGTAAAGGAATGTTCATGGCAGAGCCAAGACTATTTGTATCACAGGTGCATTGTCCAAATGCCTGTGGAAAGTGGAGCAGGGGCAGTTTAAGGATGGACAGGGTGACAATGTGGGACAGTGGGATGACAATCAGGGAGGTATCCTTTCCTGGCGGGGGTCTTGGCATCTTACTCTGTCTTCTTCCTGGATCTCAGGGACCGCTTGCGGGGTGGTTCTCCTTCTGCAGGGGGTGGGGTGCTGGTGGCCTGTTGGTCCTGTGGTGGGCCTCCTGTCCACTAGTGCCGGCAGAGGTGGAAGGCAGTTCTTGGTCCATGCTAGTGTCAGGGGCCCTTTGTGGTGCCACAGTGTCCCGCAATGTGGTGACTACCAGATTCAGAGCCCCTACAATGGTGCCCAGGGCGGAACTGATGGTTCGTAGTTCCTCCCTGAACCCCAAATACTGTTCCTCCTGCAGGAGCTGGATCTCCTGAAACCTGGCCAGTACCGTCGCCATCGTCTCCTGGGAATGATGGTAGGCTCCCATGATGGAGGAGAGGGCCTCGTGGAGAGTGGGTTCCCTGGGCCTGTCCCCCCCTGTCGCACAGCAGCCCTTCCAGTTCCCCTGTTTCCCTGGGCCTCTGTCCCCTGGACAGTGTGCCCACTACCACTGCCCCCAGGTCCCTGTTGTTGTTGGGGTGGTGGGTTAACCTGGGTGCCCTGTAGTGGTGGATACACCGCTGATTGACGTGTCCTGGGGACAGAGGGATGGGCCCGTTGGGTGGGTGCTGTGCTGGTGTTCCCAGAGGGGGGAAGGTCTGCTGTGGCCTGTGGCTGTCTGAGGGGAACCTACTGTCCCGAGGTCCCCGATGGGCCGGGCTGGTCCTCTAGATCCAGGTCGACAGAGGTGCTGTCATCACTGTGGGCCTCTTCTGGGGGTGGAGTGGACATTTGTGGACCCTCCTGCGCGGTGACGTGGCGTTCGGGTCCTGCAGGGGTATAAAACCATGATTATTGCATCTGTGTGTGCCATAGTGTGCAATGGGTGGGTGCCCGTGTACCCCAGTGCTTGCATTCCTGTGTGGGGGCTTTTGTGACGGTGGTTTGGGGGAGAATGGGGATGTGCAGTGGGCATGCTTTGGTGATGGGTGTCCATGCTTTGTGGTCGCATGCAGGGCTTGGGTTTGGGATGGGTGGGTTGTGATGGTGAGACATTTGCAAGGAGTAGGTGTGATGGGGGTGAGGGTGAGGGTGGGGGTATGAGTTGGCATGCTGGTGGGGTGGGGGGGATGAAGTAGAGAAGATGAGACTTACCAGAGTCCATTCCTCCAGATACTCCTGCGAGGCCCTCAGGATGCAGGATCGCCAAGACCTGCTTGTCCCATGTTGTAAATTCTGGGGGAGGAGGTGGTGGTCTGCCGCCTGTCCGCAGAACCGCGATGTTGTACCTGGATACCGTTCAACGCACCTTCCCCCGTATGTCGTTCCACCGCTTCCTGATGTCATCCCTATTTCTTGGGTGCTGTCCCACCACGTTGACCCTGTCGACTATTCTGCTCCATCTTCCTGACAATGGAGGTGTGCTGCACCTGTGTTCCGAAGAGCTGTGGCTCTACCTGTACGATTTCCTCCACCATGACCCTGAGTTCATCCTCAGAAAACCTGGGGTGACTTTGCGGTGCCAGGGGGTGGTGTGGGTGATGTGTGGGGTGGATTGTGTGGTGCTAAGTGTGGTGATGTGTATTGGTGTGTTGTGTGAAGTGCGTGGTAATATTGCTGGGTGATGGTAATATGCGCGTCTGGGTGCTCGGATCTCTATTTCTCTGTGCGTGGTCCCGATTCTCTAGGAGTGGAGGTTTGTGGGTGATGTGGGTGTGTGTTTTATATTTAATTGGGTGTGTGGGAGTGGTGTTTGTAGGTGTATCAGGTGCGTGTATTTTGAATTGTCCAATGTGGCTGTGTTTGTAAATGTGTGTGTATTTTGAGAGCGGCGGTGTGTACCGCCAATAGAATACCGCGGTTGAAAGATCCCCGCGTGGATTCGTGTGTCGTGATAGTGTGGGCATATTTCGATTGGTGTGACGGTGTCGGTTTGGTTATCGCCAGTTTCTCGCTGGCCTTTGGTGTGGCGGACTTTTGTGGATGTCTGTATTTTGGCGGTTTGCGTGTTGTTGGTCAGAATGACCGTGGCGGTTTACCGCGGCCGCAGCGGTATGTTGGCGGTCTTCTGACAGCGGTATCCGCCTTTTAACGCCAAGGTTGGAATGACCCCCAAAGAGTTCTCAGACGAATAGACTTTCTAACTAAGCCATGTCTGAGTTCCAAATGGAGAAGAACATGACAGCACATTCTGCACAGCTTCCTGTCCGTCATTATGGACTGTGCAGGAAATTAATGTCTAAATTGTCTGACCAGATATGGAGCATTTCCCTGAGCCACTCTTCCCATGTACTTTTCTTGAGACCATCTAATTTTCAGTCTATGAGCTGCTATAATCCCCCCTACCAATCCATCAGCCAGTCATCTGTGTGTCAGTTCTACTAGGTCAAATATTGATCCGTGAACAGGTTTTCCTTTAGCATTGACAGTTTCCTCCCTGATGATAGCTTTGCAGTCCCTGGCATACCGTATCCAATGAATAATTTGGTTACTCAGTGAGACTCCAGAATCAAAATTTGAGGTTACATTTAGTTTGGGTGCATCTATCATGTTAAGGAGGTGAGTAGGTGATGAATCCCACTGTGTGGTGGTAGACTCTGTGGTCCCTCTCCTGCCCAGTGTACCACCAGGCCCTACCAGAGATCCTCCGTTCTATGGAATGGGGCCTGATCTAGGCAATTGGCCTGCACCACTAGTCCCCCCCACCTTTTAGGCCACCAGCCAGCTATTGGCATCTTGATTTTAAAGTTGCATCCGTGGTTGGATTTTGAGAAAGTCTCTCTGCTTTCTTTAGGGAGGTCGAACTCCCCCGTAGATTAGTAGTATGGAGTAATTACTCTCTGGAGGCCAGTGGAAGTATCTCACTCACAAAAGGGGTCTTGCATGGGGCACTATAAGGTTCTTTCCTTTTAAACATACTAGGTAGTGTTCGCACTGCCCACTTCGAGTTCCTATTAGCATCTTTTTTTATTATATTTTGGGAGTTTTATTTCCAATGATTGATTGAACCTCCTCAATTAGTAAATCAATTTTGTTTAAAGTGCAATTATTTGTTCTCCTCATTACCTTTCCACAAATTAGGAAGTCTCTTGGTGGGTTCTTTCATTTCCCCATTAGGTTTTTTAGCTCTTTGGGCGGAATATGTTTGTACTGTGCAACAATATAGTGAAAAAATAGTGATGGCTTTTGGCTATGCTCACAAATGACACCCACACACAAAGGCACTACAACTATAAGACTCTAGACAATTGACCTTAAACAAAGTTGCAGTGAAAGGTAAAGATCCAGCATGGACTATAGCAAATTCTAGTGCGGGCAGGTCCTAGAATGTACTCCAGTTTGCTCAAAGTTCGTAGGGAGAGACAGCCTAATGCCTCTACAATATGTCAGTCTCACAACACATGTAGCACAAAATAAAAAGGAAGTGGGCCTTCCAAGCCTCCATACACTTTGCCCTTCACATTGGGCCAAATAAAATCATTAGAGCCGACTCAGTGTAAACTCAAAACTTGCCACTGTTTGAGCTGGCAGTAAGGGCAAGTGTGGAATTACTGTATTACAGGACTGGTCTTACCTAGGTCGCAGCTGGAGCCCTGCTGAAGAGCCAAGGTGAGTGGCCCTGTCCAGCTTCTTGCTGCCACTGACGGGTGCAGTACGGGCCTACCCTTGACCCACGCACGTCCTAGGCCGTGGGATGTCCTTAGGTATTTTATAGTGCTGTTGGCAAACTGGGGAAGCAGTTGTTTCCTTGCCGCTCCTCCTGAGGCAGAGTAGACTGGGACTTTGACTCCCCACACAAATCAGCCCAGGAAACACATGTGGCGTCCCCTGGCACAGGATGGTATGAAACACTTGATAACACAGGCGTCAAATGCGGGAAGCACAGTTTCCTAACCGCCTCAGGGAACATGTTGGGCATTGGGGCTGTAGGAGATCAGATTTACTATTCCAACTCCAAACATAACTACATTGGGGAAAGTGCTGAACTTTGGGTGGTTATATTTATTATTCCCACTTTAAAAATAACCATATTAGGGAAGGTGTTGGACTGTGAGAGTTACAGATTTACTATTGCAACCCCAAACGTAACAAAATTGTTGAAAGTATTGGACTTTGTGGGTGTATTTAAATTTAATATTCCTATTTCAAATTCAACCACATTGGTGAAATGTTTGGCTTTTTGGTGTTTCAGGTTTGATAATGCCACCCCAAACTTAAAGGCAATGGGAAAAGTGTTAGACTTAAGGGGTTGGGTGAATAAGATTTACTATTCCCACTTCAAACTCAATCACAAAGGGGAAATTGTTGTCAGTGCAGACCACAGGAGGCCCGACCCCGCGCCTCCACCTCCTGAGATGTAGCATAACTTCTGGGATCACCTCTCCACCCACAACAGACAGTGGGAAGCCATATCTCAATTCACTGACTAGAGAAGAGCTCTGCCAGAGCAGCATTGGCTGTGGGAAGTCAGTGCCAGCCAGCCATCTGACTGCACGAGCTACAGATACAGCTTAAGAGATCTCAAATGTGTATGTGTAACAGTTAAAGTCACATCACATAATGTCCTGATGAAGTTCCTTCATAGGGAATGAAACACATTGGCTTAGTCTGTCTGAGGTGGAAATAAAGAAAGAAAAAACCTTTTGCGAATAAATAGAAAGAAAAACAGACTTGGAGAATTGGAGATTTGTTGACCATGGAGCTTCTTCTACGCCATCATTGTGGCTGTGATTCAAAAGAGAACTTGGATGTTGATTGGAACTATTTCTACAATTTGCCCTCCTTGATTGGTAGTCACTTATATATTGAGTGGTTGCAGACAGTCACAATCGTAGGAGTGGGCATTGAGATTTACTGATTTCGAGGTACTTGACCTCAGAAGCATGCATAACCACAATTGCTTCTTTGGGAATAATTACAAAGGGAAGTATGCTGTACTTTTAATGTCAAAATAAACTACTTCACAAAATTGTAATTGACAAAGCAGTCTCACAAACACCTTCATGAAAGTTGCTCTATTTATCGCTAAAAAACTAAACAATGTGACAAAAATAAGATTAATTGAGAGCAATACCAAAAAAAAACTTTTACTCTCCAGTTTAAGATTTATAAATATAATTACTTAAAAAATACATTAGAATTTAAAAATAGTAATTTAAAAAACTGGCAAAATATTTTATAATTTAAAAATAAATTACACAATTCACCGATATTAAGACAATTTAAATACATGTATTTTGATTTTAAAAATAAGAAGCAAAACAAAATGCTTATTACAAATCTTCAAGAAATCGGCGGTGTTCTGACCCACAGTATTTTCAGCATTACAGTATTTAAGGATACAAAAAGTGTTAGATAGAAAGTTTGAATTAATCTCAGCCACTCGGGCCACATGCCAGTCTATCAATATTTTGCACACCATGCCCCCTCATTTTGGACTGAGTCATATGCAAGTCAGGCATGATTCTGTTCCAATGAGAACAGTCTGAACTGCCAGGCCTGGTCCTCCCTGAACTGGAACACAAGCAAACAAAGACCAAATTTGCCCCTACTAGGGTTTCTCATTCAGGTGTAGCTTGGTTCCAGTGACTCTGTGTGCATAGGACCCACATTGCTTGAACTATTCCACCCATCACTTTTCTGTATACTTCAATGTGACACACTAAGGGGGGTGGGTATGCCCAGACGTGGATCTTCTGCACACAGAGGGCCATATTGATACTTTTTGACGCACAACTCAGCCCCCCCTATGCCACAAAAAAATAAAAAAATATATACTTACCTGAACTTACCTTGAGTTCCCTGGGATGGGTCCCTCCACCCTTGGGCGTCCTCCTGGGGTGGGCAAGGGTGGCAGGGGGTGTCCCTGGGAGCATGGTAGGGCACCTCTGGGCTCCTTCCGAGCCCACAGGTCCCTTAACGCCTGCCCTGACCAGGCGTTAAAAAATGACGCAAAAGCGGCTGGACGTAATTTTTTTGGACCCGCCCACTCCCGTGCGTCATTTTTGCACGGGAGTTTAAATAAGGCGCACATGCCTTGGAGTAATTTTTTAGACGGGAACGCCTACCTTGCATATAATTAACGCAAGGTAGGTGTCCACGCAAAAAAATTACGCAAACTCCAAGATCTTTGGCGCTAGACGGGTCTAACTCCAAAGTATAAATATGGAGTTAGCTTTGCGTCAGATTTGCGTTAAAAAAAACGACGCAATTCCGGCGCAAACAGAGTATAAATATGCCCCAGAATTTCAGTATTATTCGACTTTTTAAACTACTTTAACTGAAAACATAGCTTTACATTTTTGAAAGAAACATTGATGCTCAATTAATACATGGCTGTCTTAACTTAAATACAGTTTAGCCCAAGTTGGTGCATCATCCCCTGAGTTAGTTAAACTGATTATTTTGAAACAAGGTAGGTTTCAGTCTATAAACTAACATACATTGGTGGTCATTACAACCCTGGCGGACGGTGTTAAAGCGGCGGTAAGACCGGCAACAGGCCAGCGGTAAAAAAATTGGAATTATGACTGTGGTGGAAACTGCCAACAAAGACAGCCACTTTAACACTCCGACCCCCACGGCGATACAGACAAACAGCTTGGCGGTCACCACCAACAGACAGGCGGAAGACAAAGTACCGCCCACAGTATCACAACCTACCAATCCGCCACCTTTTCCGGGGCGGATTCACGGTGGACAAAAACATGACGGAAACATGACTTTGAAGGGAAAACGCTCACCTCTACACACCCCACGAGGAATCCGGACGCCATGGAACCAGAGCTGCACATCCTGCCAGCCCTCATCTTCTTGCTCCTCTACCAGGAGCACGGACGCCGGCGGCGAAGACAGCGGTGAGTACTGCATCTACAACACAGGGGAGGGGGGGAAAGGGACACACACACGCAACACTCCCACCCCCACCCTCACCCACTACAACACACACACTAATACATATTTATACATTATAGTCACACCACCCAACCCCCCCCCCCGGAAGAATGCGAAGACAAAAGGAAATTAGTGTAACCATTGTAATATATTAAAATCAAGTATGCAAAAATATATATATACACCATAAACAAAACATATACCAAGCTTAGTAGTCCAGGTAGTGCTCCAATGAAGTCCGTGGAACACTGGGCCCACACGGTATTGCCGAGGCCCACACAAGATCCCAGATCATGATGGAGAGAACACTGCAGGGGCATCAGAGAGCAGGAAAACAGGCACCTCAGGGGGAGGGAAAGGGGGGGGACCTCAGCCGGTTGAGTGCACGACCCCAAATCCAAGAGGGGGCCACATGCCCACTGTTCCAACCTGGGGAGTGCAAAGCCACAGTGTCTCAAGTCTCTACAGTGGGTGGGTTGCCCACTGTTCCATCCTGGGGAGTGAAAAGCCACAGTCTCTCAAGTCTCTACAGTGGGTGGGTTGCCCACTGTTCGATCCTGGGGAGTACAAAGCCACAGTCTCTAAGTCTCACAAGTGGGTGGGTGGCCCACTGTTCCATCATGGGGAGTGCAAAGCCATAGTGTCTCAAGTGGATGCCTTTCTCCACCGATTCTGGAGGGGGCCTTGTGCCCAGAGTGATTCATCCTGCTAAGGACAGAGGTAGTGGATGTATCTCTCCACTGGTTCTGGAGGGGGCCTTGTGCCCAGAGAGCTTTATCCTGCTAAGGACAGAGGTAGTGGATGTATCTCTCCACTGGTTCTGGAGGGGGCATTGTGCCAAGAGTGCTTCATCCTGCCAAGGACAGAGGTAGTGGATGCCCTACTCCACTGGTTCTGGAGGGGGCTCTGTGCCCACAGTGCTTCATCCTGCTCGTGACGGACTCAGTAGCGTCAGTGCCCTTAGCGCTCATGGGCCAGCGGTGCTTGTGGCAGTGGTGCCCTGTTCAGCGGTGCTTGTGGCGGCGGTGCCCTGTTGAGCGGTGCTTGGAGCGGCGATGCCCTGTTCATCAGTGCTTGGAGCGGCGGTGCCCTGTTCAGCTGTGCTTGAGGCGGCGGTGCCCTGTTCAGCAGTGCTTGAGGCGGCGGTGCCCTGTTCAGTGGTGCTTGAGGCGGCGGGCTCCTTTGCAGTGACTCAGCTGCTGGCGGTCCTCTCTGTCCCAGCGGGGCTTGTGTTGGCGATCCTCTCTGTCCCAGTGGGGATGATGGCGGTGGCCTCCTGGGCAGCGGGGATGATGGCGGTGGCCTCCTGGGCAGCGGGGATGATGGCGGTGGCTTCCTGGGCAGCGGGATGATGGCGGTCTTGTAGGAGGCTGGCCTGGCTTGTAGTGGGTACCAAGGGGTACTTACACCTTGCACCAGGTCCAGGTATCCCTTATTAGTGTAGAGGGGTGTCTAGCAGCTTAGGCTGATAGAAAAGGTAGCTTAGCAGAGCAGCTTAGGCTGAACTAGGAGACGAGTGAAGCTCCTACGGTACCACTAGTGTCATATGCACAATATCATAAGAAAACACAATACACAGTTATACTAAAAATAAAGGTATGTTATTTTTATGACAGTATGCCAAAGTATCTCAGTGAGTACCATCAGTATGAGGATAGCAAATATACACAAGATATATGTACACAATACCAAGATATGCAGTAATAGCAATAGAAAACAGTGCAAACAATGTATAGTCACAATAGAATGCAATGGGGGCACATAGGGATAGGGGCAACACAACCCATATACTCTAGAAGTGGAATGCGTACCATGAATGGACCCCAAACCTATGTGGCCTTGTAGAGGGTCGCTGGGACTGTAAGAAAACAGTGAGGGTTAGAAAAATAGCCCACCCCAAGACCCTGAAAAGTGGGTGCAAAGTGCACCTAAGTTCCCCAAAGAGCACAGAGGTCGTGATAGGGGAATTCTGCAAGGAAGACCAACACCAGCAATGCAACAACGATGGATTTCCTGATGAGAGTACCTGTGGAACAAGGGGACCAAGTCCAAGAGTCACGATCAAGTCGGGAGTGGGCAGATGCCCAGGAAATGCCAGCTGTGGGTGCAAAGAAGCTGCCACCGGATGGTAGAAGCTGTGGATTTTGCAAGAACAACAAGGGCTAAAAACTTCCCTTTTGGAGGATGGATGTCCCACATCGTGAAGAGTCGTGCAGAGGTGTTTCCGTGCAGAAAGACCGCAAACAAGCCTTGCTAGCTGCAAGGGTCGCGGTTAGAGTTTTTGGATGCTGCTGTGGCCCAGGAGGGACCAGGATGTCGCCATTTGCGTGAGGGGACAGAGGGGGCACCCAGAAAGACAAGGAGCCCTCTCAGAAGCAAGCAGCAACCGCAGAAGTGCCAGAACAGGCACTACAAAGTGGAGTGAACCGGAGCTCACCCGAAGTCACAAAAGAGGGTCCCACAATGCCGGAGGACAACTCAGGAGGTAGTGCACTGCAGGTTAGAGTGCCAGGAACCCAGGCTTGGCTGTGCACAAAGGAAATCCTGGAAGAGTGCACAGGAGCCGAAGTAGCTGCAAAACACTTGGTTCCCAGCAATACAATCTAGCGTAGGGAGACAAGGACTTACCTCCAACAAACTTGGACTGAAGAGTCACTGGACTGTGGGAGTCACTTGGACAGAGTTGCTGAGTTCAAAGGACCTCGCTCGTCGTGCTGAGAGGAGACCCAGAGGACCGGTGATGCAGTTCTTTGGTGCCTGCGGTTGCAGGGGGAAGATTTCTTCGGAGCTTCTAGTGCAGAGAGGACGCAGACTACCCCCACAGCATGCACCACCAGGAAAACAGTTGAGAAGGCGGCAGGATCAGCATTACAAGGTTGCAGTAGTCGTCATTGCTACTTTGTTGCAGTTTTGCAGGCTTCCAGCGCGGTCAGCAGTCGATTCTTTGGAAGAAGGTGAAGAGAGAGATGCAGAGGAACTCTGATGAGCTTTTGCATTCGTTATCTAAGGAATTCCCCAAAGCAGAGACCCTAAATAGCCAGAAAAGGAGGTTTGGCTACTTAGGAGAGAGGATAGGCTAGCAACACCTGAAGGAGCCTATCAGAAGGAGTCTCTGACATCACCTGCTGGCACTGGCCACTCAGAGCAGTCCAGTGTGCCAGCAGCACCTCTGTTTCCAAGATGGCAGAGGTCTGGAGCACACTGGAGGAGCTCTGGGTACCTCCCAGGGGAGGTGCAGGTCAGGGGAGTGGTCACTCCCCTTTCCTTTGTCCAGTTTCGTGCCAGAGCAGGGCTGAGGGATCCCTGAACCGGTGTAGACTGGCTTATGAAGAGATGGGCACCATTTGTGCCCATCAAAGCATTTCCAGAGGCTGGGGGAGGCTACTCCTCCCCAGCCCTGACACCTTTTTCCAAAGGGAGAGGGTGTAACACCCTCTCTCTGAGGAAGTCCTTTGTTCTGCCTTCCTTGGCCAAGCCTGGCTGGACCCCAGGAGGGCAGAAACCTGTCTGAGGGGTTGGCAGCAGCAGCAGCTGCAGTGAAACCCCGGGAAAGGTAGTTTGGCAGTACCCGGGTCTGAGCTAGAGACTCGGGGGATCATGGAATTTTCTCCCCAATGCCAAAATGGCATTGGGGTGACAATTCCATGATCTTAGAGATGTTACATGGCCATGTTCGGAGTTACCATTGTGACTCTATACATATGTCGTGACATATGTATAGTGCACACGTGTAATGGTGTCCCCGCACCCACAAAGTCCGGGGAATTTGCCCTGAACAATGTGGGGGCACCTTGGCTAGTGCCAGGGTGCCCACACACTAAGTAACTTAGCACCAAACCTTTACCAGGTAAAGGTTAGACTTATAGGTGACTTATAAGTTACTTAAGTGCAGTGGTAAATGGCTGTGAAATAACGTGGACGTTATTTCACTCAAGCTGCAAGGGCAGGCCTGTGTAAGAATTGTCAGAGCTCCCTATGGGTGGCAAAAGAAATGCTGCAGTCCATAGGGATCTCCTGGAACCCCAATACCCTGGGTACCTCAGTACCATTATACTAGGGAATTATAAGGGTATTCCAGTATGCCAATGTAAATTGGTGAAATTGGTCACTAGCCTGTTAGTGACAATTTGGAAAGAAATGAGAGAGCATAACCACTGAGGTTCTGGATAGCAGAGCCTCAGTGAGACAGTTAGTCATAACACAGGTAACACATACAGGGCACACTTATGAGCACTGGGACACTGGCTGGCAGGGTCCCAGTGACACATACAACTAAAACAACATATATACAGTGAAATATGGGGGTAACATGCCAGGCAAGATGGTACTTTCCTACAGGTCTCCTCTGACATGCTGCTCTTCCCAGACTTTCCTGGTTTCTTGTGGCCCTTCCCCACCTTGTAAGGTGTCGCAGCTGACTCCACACTTCCGGGACCCCTGATAGCGGCGTTGGTGGCTGGAGACTTCCCCCTCTCCCGCCGGGCACTGGCCAACTTCTGATGCTTGACAGGTGGGGGACTGTCCGTGCTGTGGCTCCGTGCCACACTGGCTGCCCTGGTGGCCGGTGCACTCCAGATTCCGGGCACCACTGGTCCCGGAGATGTTGTGGCTGAGGTGCTAGGTTGGGACCTGGAGAGTCGGGCCCTAGGAGACCGACGGGGTGGGGGGGGGTGTGGGAAAGAGGTCAAGGTTGGACAGGAAATGTTTTTTGGAGACACTGGGATGGGTAGCTGGAGGGGGTTTGGGAGTGGAGAAAGAGGTTGTGGTTGTAGGAGGTGTTTGTTTGGTGACTTTGGGTGAAGGTGCATGCGCTGGAAGCTGTTGTGAGGTGGATGGCTGTTGGGTGGGTGTGTGCCTGCGTTTGTGTATCTTGGGAGGTGGCGTCACAGACACACTGGGAGAGAACACAGGGGATGTGTGAATGGTAGTGGGCGTGGTGACTGCACGTGAGCGGGGTGTAGTGGAGTGTGTGCTGGTGATGGCAGTAGTGGCTGTAGATGTAGTGCATGCAGGTGTGAGTGTAGACGAGACTAGGAGGGAGGAGGGAGACAAGGAGGAGGGGGACACAGTAGAGGCAATGGATGTTGGTGTGTCTGCATGTGTGTGATGCTTGCATGAATGCCTGTGGGATGTGGGGTGCTTATGTTTGGCAGAGCTTCCCTTGTGTGTTGACGTGTGTGCATGCTGGTCTGAAGGTGTGCTTGGGATAGGCTGGGGTACAGGGAATTGGGTCTGGGTGGAAGAAGTTGGAGGGGGAGGCTAGAGACAGGGACAATGGCTGCCATCAGTGCTGAGGCCAGAGTCTGTAAAGCTTGCTGAAGGGCCACCTGACCAGAATGAATGCCCTCCAGGAATGCATTGGTTTGTTGCAACTGCCTTTCGACACCCTGGATGGCATTCAAAATTGTAGACTGCCCAACAGTGAGGGACATGAGGAGGTCAATGGCCTCCTCACTGAGGGCAGAAGGGGTGACAGGGGCAGGGGCTGAGGTGCCTGGGGCGAAGGTGATGCCCACCCTCCTGGGTGAGCAGGCACGGGGCAAAGGCTGAGGGGCTGCTGGGAGGGCGGTGCTGGTGGGGGGGTGGCGGCTGTACCTGTAGATGCGGGGGCACAGATGTTGCCGCCACCACAAGGGAGCTCCCATCAGAGGACGAGCCCGTGTTGCTGGTGTCAGCTCCTGTCCCCGCAGTGGAGCTCCCCTTGCCCCCATCCCACTGGTGAACTCCGAGTCCGTAGTCTCGCCCTCCATGGACATGTGGGATGCAGCTCCCTCGTGCTCCGGTGCCACTGCTCCTCCGCCTGATGATGCTAATGCACACAAGAACAGGGAGACCACAAATAGCGGGGGGACGACAGAAGAAAGACATGTTCAGTGCATGCATTACCGCTACCGTTGGCGGACACGACAGACACAGAAGCCCCCTGCACTACGCTGCGCTCTTAGGCTCCACTGTTCAATCCCTGGGAAATGGCCTACTAGGCTATGGACGACATCTGCACACATGGATGACACAGGGGCATGACTAGGTGTAATTGGCCCTCTACAGAGGTGGGGTGGGGTGCCACATGGCCTGCCTTGTGAAGGGACCATGCCTGCTAAACTCGCCCTGGCCTAGGGAAACCCACAGCCCACCTCCCCGAACCCAGACTCCTCCACTGCATGCAAAATCAGCAGGATGAGAGTGTACTCACCCCCTTGTGGCTGCTGTGATGCCCTCAAGCGCCCATCCAACTCCGGGTACGCCACCGCCAGGATCCTGAACATCAGGGGGGTCATGGTGCGACGGGCACTCCTCCCACGTCGGGAGGCCATCCCCAGCTGAGCCTCTGCCGTCTTCTTTCTCCAGCAGCAAATGTCCTCCCATCTTTTCTGGCAGTGGGTGCTCCGTCTGTGGTAGACCCCCAGGGTCCGAAAGTCCTTGGCGATGGCACGCCAAATATCTTTTTTCTGGTGGGCGCTGACCTACATGAATTGTTCAGGGGGAAGAGAAACTTATTAGCAACTGCACCGTCACTGTCATTGGTCCCCATCCCTACCCCTGCCATCTGGCACATGCACTCACCGTTGTTTCATATATGCCGCACTCTCCCCCCCTTACATCCACCCCACTCCACACAGGCATAGCCCATACAGCATGCTCCCAGTGTACTTACCTGTTAGTCTGGAGGACGGTAGAGTAGCGTGTACTGGGGGAGGACCCCGTCCACGAGTTTCTCAAACTCCTCCGATGTGAAGGCAGGGGCACTTTCCCCAGACGCTCGAGCCATTGTCTTTTCCAGACCGAGGTCACAGCAGCATTTGCAGTATAGGTCCTCTCCTGTCAAAGATCAGGTATCGAGTGATTGATAGAAAATGGCGGTCAAGTCCGCGGCGGTGCGTACCGTCACCGCCGGCGTACATCGTCATTGGCTCCTGGGACCCATAGGGTCCAATGTTAACCAATGCAGCATTGCGCCGCGGTCTTCGACCGCCTAAGCAATGGTGTACAACGCCAGCGTAGTTACCTCACATCCCATTGTCCCACCTTAGAGGTCAGGCAGCTGCCATTTCAGGGCTTCATTTTTAACTGCGTCACACATACCTAGGCCTAGACTCAACACACATACAGGGCACTTTTCAGATTAGGATTCGTGTTCTGTGTAAGCTGTGGGTACGTACCTCCGAGTTGGTTGACTCTGTGCTTGCCGTTGTCCTTCATAGGCACCGTCTGCTGGGACATGTGAGGAGATGGCGGCATCCTCCGGTGTACAGACCGCTGGTGGACCTGTCGACAATGGAGGAAAGACATGTGATCATCACATACAGGCTTGACCGTGCCACAATCCAGGAACTGTGTACCCAGCTGGAGCCAGACCGGATGTCAGCTATCCGTCATCCCACAGGAATCCCCACTCAAGTGCAGGTGCTGTCAGTACTCCATTTCCTAGCAAGTGCATCATTTCAAACAACAGTGGCTATAGCATCAGGGATGTCCCAGCCTCTGTTTTCCAGCGTGTTGTCCAGAGTGTTGGCTGCCCTGCTGAAACAAATGTGGAGCTACATCGTTTTCCCTCAGGTGGAGGATTTGCCTACAGTGAAAGGTGATTTCTATGCCATGGGACAAATCCCCAACATCATAGGTGCCATTGATGGGACACATGTGGCTTTGGTCCCACCCCCCGCAGGAGTGAACAGAAACCGGAAGAGTTATCATTCCATGAATGTGCAGGTGGTATGTTTGGCAGACCAGTACATCTCCTGTGTTAATGCCAAGTTCCCTGGCTCAGTGCATGACGCCTACATCCTGCGGAATAGCAGCATCCCTTATGTGATGGGTCAACTCCAGAGGCACCGTGTGTGCCTATTAGGTGAGTACCTGGAAGCAAGACAGTGGGAATGGTTGTCTGGGTCTGGGGTTATCCCTACAGGTTAGTGTGTGTCTAACAGTTGACCCTCGCCATTTTCAGGTGATTCTGGTTACCCCAACCTGTCATGGCTACTGACCCCAGTGAGAAATCCCAGGACAAGGGCAGAGGAACGCAACAATGAGGCCCATGGGCGAACACAGCGGATAATCGAGCGGACCTTCTGCCTCCTGAAGGACAGGTTCAGGTGCCTCCATATGACAGGTGGATCCCTATTCTACTCACCAAAGAAGGTGTACCAGATCATCGTGACCTGCTGTATGCTTCACAACTTAGCTTTGCGACGACAGGTGCCTTTTCTGCAGGAGGATGGTCCAGATGGTGGTGTTGTTGCAGCTGTCGAGGCTGTGGACAGTGAAGACGAGGACGCAGAAGAAGAGGACATCGACAACAGGGACTCGGTGATCCTGCAATATTTCCAGTGAGACACAGCTAAGAATACATACCTGCCTACTACATGTTCTTTAACACTACTACCTCTCTACTGTCTGTCGTTTTAACCCAGTGTATGGTCACTGAGCTGTCACTTTCCCTTACGATTTCACAGATGTGGGTCCCACTGTGTGACATTTGCTTTGATTCTTCATGGACTAGAGCTGTGTGACATAGGTATGTTGACATTGCAATTGAAAGAGCTTTTTGTCACTGTAATTGCTAATACACAATTTTGAAATCACAGACTGACTAGATTGTTTTGTGCTTCAAGGGTGTTTATTTAAGTGCTCAATATTGAAGGGGGTTGCAAAATGGTCAGGGGTGATGGTGGAGGTATGTCCATGGCAGAGTCCAGTCTATTAGTCTCACAGGTGCATTGCCCAAATGGGCATAGGAGGTGTAAATGGGGCAGTTTAAGGATGGACAAGGTGACAAAGTGGGAAGGAAGGATGACATTCAGGGTGGTCTCATTTCTTGGCGGGGGTCTTGGCATCGTTCTCTGTCTTTGTCCTGGATCTCAGGGACTGTTTGCGGGGTGGTTCTCCCTCTTCAGGGGGTGGGGTGCTGGTTTGCTGGTCCTGTGGCAGTGCCTCCTGTCCACTAGCGCCGGGGGAGATGGTGGGCAGTTCATCGTCCAGGCTAGTGTCAGGGGCCCCTTGTTGTGTCAGAGTGTCCCTCCTGGTGTTGAGTACTTCCTTTAGCACCCCTACGATGGTACCCAGGGTGGAACTGATGGCTCTGAGTTCCTACCTAAAGCCAAAATACTGTTCCTCCTGCAGGCGCTGGGTCTCCTGAAACTTGGCCAGTACTGTTGCCATCGTCTCCTGGGAGTGGTGGTAGGCTCCCATGATGTTGGAGAGGGCCTTGTGGAGAGTGGGTTACCTTGGCCTGTCCTCCCCCTGTCACACAGCAGCCCTCCCAGTTCCCCTGTGTTCCTGGGCCTCCATCCCCTGGACCGTGTGCCCACTGCCCCCAGGTCCCTGTTGTTGTTGGGGTTGTGGGTTAGCCTGGGTTCCCTGTAGTGGTGGACACACTGCTGCTTGACGTGTCCTTGGGACAGCGGTATTGGCCCGTTGGGTGGGTGCTGTGCTGGTGTTTCCAGAGGGGGGAAGCTCTGTAGTGGCCTGTGACTGCATGATGGGAACCGACTGTCCTGAGGAACCCGATGGGCCGGGCTGGTCATCTAGATCCAGTTGGATAGAGCTGCTGTCAGCACTGTGGGCCTCTTCTGTTGGTTGTGTGGACATGTGTGGACCCTCCTGTCCGGTGACGTTGGGTAGGGGTCCTGCAGGGGTATAAAAGGATGTTTATTACATCTGTGTGTGCCATGGTGGGCAATGGGTGGGTGACCGTGTACCCCAGTGCTTGCATTCCTGTGTGGGACCTTGTGTGATGATTAGTTAGGGGGTGTATGGGTTTGTGCAGTGGGCATGCTTTGGTGATGGGTGTCCATGCTTTGGTATTGCATGCAGGGCTTGGTGTTGGGATGTGTGGTTTCTGATGTTGGGACATTTGTGAGGAGTTGGAGTGATGGGGGTAAGGGTGGGGGTATGTGATGGCATGCAGGTAGGGTGGGGGATGTAATAGTTAAGATTTGACTTACCAGAGTCCATTCCTCCATCTACTCCTGCGAGGCCCTCAGGATGCAGAATCGCCAAGACCTGCTCCTCCCATGTTGTTAGTTGTGGGGGAGGAGGTGGGGGTCTGCCGCCAGTCCGCTGAACCACAAGGTGGTGTCTTGAGACCACGGAACGCACTTTCCCCCGTAGGTCGTTCCACCTCTTCCTAATGTTATCCCGATTTCTTGGGTGCTGTCCCACTGTGTTGACCCTGTCCACTATTCTTCGCCATAGCTCCATCTTCCTTGCAATGGAGGTGTGCTGCACCTGTGATCCGAAAAGCTGTGGCTCTACCAAGACGATTTCCTCCACTATGACCCTGAGCTCATCCTCCGAGAACCTGGGGTGTCTTTGCCGTGCCACGGGGTGGTGTGGGTGATGTGTGGGGTGGTGTGTGTGGTGATAAGTGTGCTTATATGTGGTGGGGTGTTGTGTGAGGTACGTGCAAGTTATGTGGGTGATGGTCTGGTGTGCCTGTGGATGCTAGTATTGTTAATGGTGGTGTCTCTCTGTGTGCTTCTTTCTCAATTGTAGTCATAGGGGTTTGTGGGTGATGTGGGTGTGTGTTTTATATTGTATTGGATGTGTGGGAGTGGTGTGTGTATGTGTATCAGGTGTGTGTATTTTGAATTGTCCAATGTGGCAGTGTTTTGTATGTGTGTGTGTATTTTGAGCGCAGCGGTGTGTACCGCCAATGGAATACCGCGGTTGAAAGACCGCTGCGTAGATTCGTGTGTCGTGATAGTGTGGGCGTATTTCTGTTGGCGTGACGGTGGAGGTTTTGTTTTCGCCAGTTTATCACTGACCTTTGGTGTGGCGGACTTGTGTGGGTGTCTGAATTTTGGCAGATTCCGTGCTGTGGGTCATAATAGCTGTGGTGGATTTCCACGGGCGCGGCGGTGTTGTGGAGGTCTTCTGCACAGCGGTAAGAGGTTTTTACCGCCAATGTTGTAATGACCACCATTGTGTCAAAAAAGTACATTTCATGGTGTTGCCATGAAATCACTTCAGTAAAGGTCTATTATACATAGGAATATGCAATATTAATATAACAGGGTCTTCAGGTGGCAATGGGAATGGTAATGATCAAGCCACCACATGGGCTGAAGATACTACTGGGTCTTGTTGATTGTCTAGTTTTTTATTCAGCTTGTCTAGGAATCTGCCATATTCTTATTGGCTTGTAAGTATGTTTGGACTGCAGCCAGGGCTTTTTATATCTTTAGCATCCATTAATCTTGGAATTTTGTGTTCTTCTCAGTCTCTTAGCCTACCATAATTCTGCACTTTAATTTCAATTATTAGGTGCAGGGCAGCCATACCAGACACATGGGGTGCAAAAATAGACCCATGGATAACTTGGTCTGGCTATGTGAACTAGAGAATTCTATATTGAGGAAGTGATGAGCTTCTAGCTGAACTAAATGTGAAGTATGGTGAGTAGGTAACATTGCAAAGTAAAGGATGTGACTGAGTGAGGGAGTAACGGGAAAGAAGAGTTGTGGTTTCTTTCACCTTAGTGCCAGTCAATTTTCCCCCAATGGCTCCCCCCCACCCTTTCAAACACCCACCCCACTTGGTGAGGAGTACAGCTAGACTCCGGGCATCAAAAAGGAGTGAAGGAACAAAACAAATCTCCAAAAATAAGTCTGTCTTCTTGTAGAGGAAGAGCATATAAATATATTTCCACAAACTAGTATTCCCAAACACGGATAAAAAAGAATTAAAGAATTTCAAAAGTAAGACAACAAGGCCCCAAAGCAACAAATGGCCAAATCTGGACACAGTATTCATAAGGTGTTGAGGAGATGTCTGATGGTTCCCTGAGGCACCCTCTTAAGCAGTAGGGATGTACATGGAAATGTGGTTGTCCCACAAACTATACCTTCTATACAATTTTCTCAACACTTCATCTATATTCTCTTCTAACCTACCTAACGTTTCTGGGAACTCTTTCACATCTCCATATTGCTCTGCCTATCTTTCAACATTTCATGTCTATGCCACCCCCAACTCACCCGTGGCTTTTCCTAGCTTTTAGACCTTCCTCATCGGCATGGTTATAATGCACCTATAGTATCAGAAAGTATTGTATTGTGCATTTGTTCCTTGGACCCTTTACACATTCCTATGTACGGGGTACTTGTAACTTCTAGATCTACAGAGCATTGATCCTCATGAATAAACATATATTCATATTTTCACTCTCAATAACACCAAGCATCGAAGAGTGGTCCTAGAAAGAAAAATCTGTATTTTTAGAATGTGCTAAATAGGGCAGGCTAGCGTTACTACGGCCTGACGGCTCACTGGAGGAACAACCGCCACGTCAAAGGTTTCTACTGGTGGAATTTCCAAATGCAGAAGCCCTGTTTTTCTTATTTCTAAAGAGAAGAGGGTCCCTGTCAATTGTTGTTGGTGGTCCCATATTGCTAAATACTAAATGAACCCATTAAATATGCAGCTTTTAAAGAGTTAGACAAATTATTTAAAAACAATTACAGTTGGTGAAAATAAGTTTAATGAAATGAATGCTGCATATCCTAAAGACTGTGAATATTTATGGGTGACCACTTCAAGTTGAAATGACAAAGGAATAATTCTGGGTCAATTATTGTCTTGACTATTCAAGGCCTGGTCAAAAAATCAAAGAATTTCAAATCTTCTATTTATTAAATGCCCTTGAGTGACTGTGGGCCTACAATGGTCCTTCCACTAGTCCTCTGTCATCCCCAACACTACAGCAATTTTGTGCAATTCTAGCAACTGATCAATATGAAATGATGCTTTTGAGTGGCTTTTGCTGTAGGCAACATAACATTTTTTTAAAAATGCCCTGTGAAAAATCCACTGACTTTTTTAAACAATCAGAGATCCCAAAACCCAAGACACTTAGAAATGGAAGTGATTTGGAATGAGACAGGTCTATTGAATCTATTTAAGCAATGCAGGCTGTTTTTATTTTTTGAACCTTTCCAGTGACATATTATGATGGTTCCAAATTGAATGACTTCAATTCAATACCTTTGTTCATTTTAACATTTAGGGGGTTATTCCAACTTTGGAGGAAGTGGTAATCCGTCCCAAAAGTGATGGTAAAGTGACGGATATACCACCAGCCGTATTACGAGTCCATTATATCCTATGGAACTCGTAATACGGCTGGTGGTAAATCCGTCACATTTGGGACGGATTACCACCTCCTCCAAAGTTGGAATAACCCCCTTAATCTGTTATTGCATTTCAATTTAATTAACACAATGATTAACTTGGTGGCTAGGAGTGATACAGCAATAATATCTGTTTCATCTGTGGCAATTGTTTATTTGAACTGTCTTACCTTTATTATGTCTAACAGTCTATCATTTCTTCATCTCTTGTAGGAAAAACTTAAGGTAAATGTATCAAACATTTCCAGGTTTTTATTGTATTGCCTTAGAGAAAGTTTGTAGTTCATTAAGTTAAACCTCTAAGTACTAACAAATACAACATATTTCAGCAGAAAAATCCCCCTGACTGTTTCATCTATCCCAAGATTTGATGTAAAGGGTTGCCAGATGTAATGATTTATTAATATGGCCCTAGACTGTCACACACTTCTAAGTTCATGTGTTGGGGGCTACATAGAGGTAGCTCATGTACCATGCAAAAACAAAGGTTGTACAACATTCCATTGAGATAGTAGAACATTTATAGATTCAGCTGACCGACAGGCATACTCCCAATCTTAGCAATTTCAGAAACGGGGATTTTATGAGGTGAAGTTTGGTTATCAAGAATACTCTATCTTAATTTTACCCAAACAAAGTTAAAAGTTCCAATGTTGGGACTTTGCGGGTCATTATGAACCCTGGCGGTTCAGCCCGCCATTCCGGCTGCGGGTGAAAAGACTGCCACCGGCATGGCGGGCTGAACCGCCAATTAAATGGACACATGGAGGGCTGCCATAGGCGGCCCTCCTCCACCACCAGTCTGCCTCCGACAGGCAGCCTGACAGTGGAGGGAATCATTATCTGACAGGGCAGTGCTGCTGCACCTCGGATAATGATCCCTACTGCCATCAGCCTTTCCCTGGTGGGTTCCCCTGCCAGGGAAAGGCTGGCAGGAGGGGTGCTCCTGCGCCACCCTGGGGGTCCCTGCGCTGCCCATGCACTTGGCAAGGGCAGTGTAGGGGCCCCTGTGCAGTGCCCCATCGCACAGGGATCTGCACGACGGGTGCAGCTGCACCTGCCACACAAAGGCATTGACGGCGGCTCCATGTGGAGCCGCGAGCAATGTCCCGGCCATGCATTCTGCTGGGCCGGTAGGCGGAAACAATGTTTCCGCCCGCCGGCCCAGCAGAATGTTCTTTATGCGGCCGGTGGAGTCCCAGGGGGGCTGGAGGTCAGTTAAATGACCGCCAGGCTGAACACGGCAGTAAACACCACCGTGTTCATTATGAGGGCCTTTGTGAGGAGCATTCCAGCTGTCAAGAATGTGGTGATAGTAAACACAATACTAATTTCCATTACTAGGTGTTTGTAAGATGCAGTGCACTGTATTAAGATTTTACTTTTAAACACTTTGGCTCTCATTAGGAGTTTCCTCTTAATTTCTGGTGGTCTTTATCAGTAGCTTTCAGTTCTCATTGGAATTATGAGAACCACGATGCATCAGTAGCCATGTTTATTTTCACATAGCGATTTCTCCTATTGAAAGCAGTCAAAATCTCTATGTGAAAATCCAGGAGAAAATTAGGAATAACTGGGTTGAACCCATAATTACAGTCTCTCCCAGTAATTCCTCATTTCTAAGGGAGCCCTCAAGATCAAATTTGTAATGGCCCAGATTATACCCACCCTTATATTTACTAACACCCCAGTATCAAAACGAGGGCCTATCTCTGGATTCCAGAGTCAATTTTTCTGTCATGCACCAATTTTTCATGAAGCCTCAAGTTGAATTCATTACCTTTGCTGTGAAGAGGCACTTATTTATGTGCATATTTAATTTAGATATCAGGACTATCAGAAGAAAGTCTAGTTAATAAGAAATATATACCCATACACACTTTCCTAAACTGAGAAATTAGATGCTTCAGAAAAGGGGTCCAAATTCTAAGGACACCTACTGTGAGAAATATCACAATTGTTACACACTGAGAATTACAAAGGTGAAGTTGTTTAGCAAATACGACTAAACTATACATGAATATTTAGTATCAGATATTGGGAGTTTCAGAATAATATCAAATTATCTAAATAGTAATACATATACAAACATTATTTTGTTTATATGTTGAGTGTGCCAAGTATGAGGTTCAACTGTAGGAAAGATACTATATTCATACATATCCTTTTAATGTTAGATCTGCTTGGAGAAGATTGTAGGATTTACCCCCACTTTATTCTCCCCAAAGAAGCAGAAAGTGCACTAGACATCAGGGGTGGTTTTAAGAAAAATTGTCCTGGGGTGCACCAGATCTGTGCATATGCTTCTTCTCACCACCCCCATCCCCACCCCACCCGAGGCACTTGGAATAAAAGAGGCTGTACATACTTGTGTGGCCATTTTACAATATTCATCAAAATGGTACACATCTTGCACCAGTATGATCAGAGGAGACATTCACCCATGAACATGGGATTTGCCTTCATGAAAATGAGAAAACATTTTATGTTTCCTTTAGCACCATATTACTGACATGGGTGCAGAGACAAGCAATATCTTGAAAGGTGTGCTGACTGTGCACGGCATAGAGATTAGAAATGCTTACAATCTCTATAACCATCGAAGGAGGGAGGCATGTAAGTTTCAGGGACCTCTCAGGGATGATCGCCTTCCGAGGAAGACCTTTCCACCTCCATTGAAAGATGGAGCAGAGGTTCTAACCCATTGCCATGTATTTCACTAAAGCTCTCTCCTTTTCAGTGACGCAAACTGTGATACTTTGAGCATGTGCTGATGACAGTTGGTTACTTTTGTATTAATTCGCAATGCCCTGGTGTGCACTGGGCACAGCTAGTTAAGGGTGCATTAGGGTAGAATGTATAATTTCTGCCCTTTTGTGTTTTAAATATGTGGTGGGGCTACTCTGTCCTAGCTTTGGGCTACATCATCACCTAGGAT
Source organism: Pleurodeles waltl (assembly GCF_031143425.1). Classification (NCBI taxonomy): domain Eukaryota; kingdom Metazoa; phylum Chordata; class Amphibia; order Caudata; family Salamandridae; genus Pleurodeles; species Pleurodeles waltl. The sequence goes on from NC_090446.1 coordinate 623,177,790, forward strand.
CCCAAACTGTCTTCTGTCCTCCATTGGCCCTAGAGCCAAAATACTGCATAGTCTACCAGAGAAAGTTCAGATTCTTTAGAGTGTAGTTTTCATATATGGACTGGCAAAGAAAAGGTAAATTCCCCATGCTGCTTCTCTCATGTGGCAGGCAAACTATACGTTTCCCAGTCATAAGTCCTAGTGTTAGTGTTCCTCCTTCCTTGGCCATGAAATGGGAGGTAAGGCCTTCAATCATCCACCTGAGAACTAGAATCTAGTACCAGAATGGTTAAGTTGGATCCAGTTCTGTCTTTCACTTTTTGCTCGGATGGTCTGGTGTGAATAATCACCACCTTCATTACCAGTATGGGCAAAAAGGGTTGAACGTCCCAATATAACCATCCAAGAATACTTAAAGCACACCTGATTACAATGGAAAAGAGTGATCCAAGGACTGGGTGAGGTGCTAGGCCATTGTGGCATCAGGCCCTATACCTAGGCACTAAATTGTATTTCTTTTACCGGGGAGACAGAATGGAGGGTTTACCCTCCTCTCTCCTAGTTTATACGTCAAAACTAAGTCCCAAGATTCCCAGCTTCTGCACACTTCCCATGGGTAATGCCTGCAGGGTTTGAGCTCTGAGTCACCCATCATGCAGGGAACCCTAGCAAATCAGGGCTTTTCTGAAATCTAGAGACCCAGGAGAATTCAAAGTGGTGAGGCTTGTGGGCCAAGTATGGTTTCTTACCCTTGAAATACAAATCTTAAAGTTTGGGTCAAAAACACTATTGTTCCCATATTTATATTACAGAAATCCCAGGCTGTTTCAACTGCAGGCCAGAGTCTTGCCATCCTGCATTACCACAGTTCTCCTGATACAAATCTGCCCTTCATCAGTGGGTGGATCTAATACATGTCATAAGAATATACCTAACCTGTAATGAGGACTACATTGCCAATATACTTACTTCACTTGGTTCAGGTTTTGACTAGTTCCTGTTGAGGGCAACAGGCCCGCCCACATAACTAGGGCACTGGTTTTTATCAGGAGTAGTGTGTGGACATCTGTGGTAAGACTTTTGTCAAAAACCACAAATTTCAGAACACTCTCTCTGAAAAATGCTAGAAATTCTGTGAGTTTAGCCAAGGTTGAAGTTAGCAGAGCATATGGGGTAATGAAACATTAGCTGGATCCATGCAAGACACTTCACTCTGAACTCCCTTAGGTGTTTTAAGTTCAGAAATGCCTGTGGTTGGTAGGTTTCCCTGGGTACAGATCTAACCTGAGGTTCATCTTGTCGGGTATAATATGCTCACCACTCCCAGTGAGGTATCATTTCTATTGAGAGAAGTGTGAGAACACAGAGTAGTAGAACATCTCTTATTATCTTTTACATTCTCTCTATTTTTGGCTCCCAAATGAAAGTCAGTAGGCAAGAAAGATCCCATTTTGTAAACCCTATCTGAGGATTTGATGCTACGGCTAACCCTAAATATAGAATTTTAAGATTCTGAATTATTAATTGGGATAGATGGAAGTCCACCACTACTGATAAAGTCACTAACTGTTTAGGTCCTGGCTATGTTTTCAGTAATTTAAATCTGGGCTCAAGCCACAATAGCTATGGTTTTACGTTGACAGAATGTATAAAGAATTTAGAAGTAACAAAACAGTTAAAAGTACAAAAACACATCACATATAGACCATACTTTAATAAACAAAATGACACCACAATACCAACAATCCAATAGGGGAACCATTGATTTGAATTTTTAGAAATTGTTGGTACAAATAACACAAAAAGCACATGGATCAATGATGGTCTTTGGGAGTGGTAGACAGGGACCCAGGTACAATTTCAGGCTGACTGTGATGGAAAATGGTTCAGTATAACAAGGGCTTTGTCTTGTTCAAAGTTTTTACCTTTTGACTTTTTTTTGGTGCAGAAAATCCTCTAGTGGGCAGGCTGAAGCTGTATCTGACCAAGTTGCCTTCAAAAAAAGGAAGCCTTAGGAATGAGGTCTGATTAATCTCTCCAGAGGCCTTACAAAACTTTGATAACGCTTTATGGTTTTTGGAGAAGCTCTTCTACATCACATTCAATGCTCCTATGATCTCAGGGACCATATTTGAGGGCAAAGACTGTCCAGCAAAGTCCAATCCCTCTCAAGGTGATACTGGTCAACTGGTCACTTCAGAAAAAAGACCGCTTGCAGTTTGTTGTGTTCCTGTAGCCACAGAGGAGGTCAACTAACTGACCTTTAGAATCTAATTTGTTTCGAGTACAAAAGGGAGCAGGTCCAGTCCTTCAGGGATCATCTCTGGTCAAAGAAAGCAGGTCTTGCCCTTTCTGATCTTATGCAGGTCGAAAAAGTGTTCTGAGGTGGGTGCTTTGGAATGCCACATTTATGGTTGGCTCTAGCTAGTGGGTAGGGAGTGACTCCTCCCTAACAAATGGGATAAACGTTAGTAGGGGCAGGCCTACCCACCATTTCAGTAGTTCGTTTGCCCTTCTACAAACAATCTCACAGTGCCCCTCCCTCCCAAAATTCAAGAAAGAGAAACCCTTCTTCCTCTGTGTAGAGCCTGTGTGCCCGCTCAGATGAGTGTCTAGGGAAATGAATACCTCCCTTTTTTGTGATCACTAAAAACAGGATCCAGCCCAGCTAGGTGAATGAAAGTTGGGCTTCCCCAGGTCTTACCATTCTCTTTATTTGTGAAAGGTAACCCCCTTTAATTGTTAATGAAGTTCTTGGCTCCACGATCCTCGTTTTAAAGCAAGAAGAAGGAAAGAACCTCCCAACACAGGCCACTGCTTTTGGAGCTGTTTTCACATCTAATTAAGGTTGAGCATTGGCCAAGCAGCTGTGGCCGGGCTAATGTAAGTTAGACTCCTGGAGATTTAGGCAGAGAAAAGGAAAACAATATAAAATGTTCATTTTTCTAAATATTTATTAAAAACTTGAAATAACCAATGAATATGATTTTTAATAAATAGGGGAAATAGTTTTTGAGTTCCCAGTTTAGAAGGTTCCTCTTAGACATTACAGACTAAAGTCAATAATCTGCACTTTGATATTTTCTAGGATCCAGTTAGAGCTCTGTCAGTGAAAATATAATTGGTGGTGTTAGTCCCTGGAGAAACATGCCAACTTTAATTTCACATGTTACAACTTTAAAACTCAGACACCCCACCTTGTGGGCAAAAAAGTGTACTTATGGGTTACTTATTGATATTTTAAAACAAGGATCCTCATAGGTCAAAATGGGTTATTTTGATAGGTTTAACAGCAAATAGGTTGCTGAAAAAGGCTAAACCTGCACAGAAGGTGCTGCAGTCCACATGTAATATGTATGTTCTAGGCCCTGTGTGAATTTTCACCACTATCTGTTAGGGACTTACAGGTACATCAGTAATAACCATTTGAACCATGTTTAAAGATGGAGCATTGCCTTCATGAAAATGAGAAAACATTTTATGTTTCCTTTAGCACCATACTACTGACATGGGTGCAGAGACAAGCAATATCTTGAAAGGTGTGCTGACTGTGCACGGAATAGAGATTAGAAATGCTTACAATCTCTATAACCACCGAAGGAGGGAGGCATGTAAGTTTCAGGGACCTCCCAGGGATGATCGCCTTCAGAGGAAGACCTTTCCACCTCCATTGAAAGATGGAGCAGAGGTTCTAACCCATTGCCATGTATTTCACTAAAGCTCTCTCCTTTTCAGTGACGCAAACTGTGATACTTTGAGCATGTGCTGATGACAGTTGGTTACTTTTATATTAATTCGCAATGCCCTGGTGTGCACTGGGCACAGCTCGTTAAGGGTGCATTAGGGTAGAATGTATAATTTCTGCCCTTTTGTGTTTTAAATATGTGGTGGGGCTACTCTGTCCTAGCTTTGGGCTACATCATCACCTAGGATCCCAAACTGTCTTCTGTCCTCCATTGGCCCTAGAGCCAAAATACTGCATAGTCTACCAGAGAAAGTTCAGATTCTTTAGAGTGTAGTTTTCATATATGGACTGGCAAAGAAAAGGTAAAATCCCCATGCTGCTTCTCTCATGTGGCAGGCAAACTATACGTTTCCCAGTCATAAGTCCTAGTGTTAGTGTTCCTCCTTCCTTGGCCATGAAATGGGAGGTAAGGCCTTCAATCATCCACCTGAGAACTAGAATCTAGTACCAGAATGGTTAAGTTGGATCCAGTTCTGTTTTTCACTTTTTTCTCTGATGGTCTGGTGTGAATAATCACCACCTTCATTACCAGTATGGGCAAAAAGGGTTGAACGTCCCAATATAACCATCCAAGAATACTTAAAGCACACCTGATTACAATGGAAAAGAGTGATCCAAGGACTGGGTGAGGTGCTAGGCCATTGTGGCATCAGGCCCTATACCTAGGCACTAAATTGTATTTCTTTTACCGGGGAGACGGAATGGAGGGTTTACCCTCCTCTCTCCTAGTTTATACGTCAAAACTAAGTCCCAAGATTCCCAGCTTCTGCACACTTCCCATGGGTAATGCCTGCAGGGTTTGAGCTCTGAGTCACCCATCATGCAGGGAACCCTAGCAAATCAGGGCTTTTCTGAAATCTAGAGACCCAGGAGACTTCAAAGTGGTGAGGCTTGTGGGCCCAGTATGGTTTCTTACCCTTGAAATACAAATCTTAAAGTTTGGGTCAAAAACACTATTGTTCCCATATTTATATTACAGAAATCCCAGGCTGTTTCAACTGCAGGCCAGAGTCTTGCCATCCTGCATTACCACAGTTCTCCTGATACAAATCTGCCCTTCATCAGTGGGTGGATCTAATACATGTCATAAGAATATACCTAACCTGTAATGAGGACTACATTGCCAATACACTTACTTCACTTGGTTCAGGTTTTGACTAGTTCCTGTTGAGGGCAACAGGCCCGCCCACATAACTAGGGCACTGGTTTTTATCAGGAGTAGTGTGTGGACATCTGTGGTAAGACTTTTGTCAAAAACCACAAATTTCAGAACACTCTCTCTGAAAAATGCTAGAAATTCTGTGAGTTTAGCCAAGGTTGAAGTTAGCATAGCATATGGGGTAATGAAACATTAGCTGGATCCATGCAAGACACTTCACTCTGAACTCCCTTAGGTGTTTTAAGTTCAGAAATGCCTGTGGTTGGTAGGTTTCCCTGGGTACAGATCTAACCTGAGGTTCATCTTGTTGGGAATAATATGCTCACCACTCCCAGTGAGGTATCATTTCTATTGAGAGAAGTGTGAGAACACAGAGTAGTAGAACATCTCTTATTATCTTTTACATTCTCTCTATTTTTGGCTCCCAAATGAAAGTCAGTAGGCAAGAAAGATCCCATTTTGTAAACCCTATCTGAGGATTTGATGCTACGGCTAACCCTAAATATAGAATTTTAAGATTCTGAATTATTAATTGGGATAGATGGAAGTCCACCACTACTGATAAAGTCACTAACTGTTTAGGTCCTGGCTATGTTTTCAGTAATTTAAATCTGGGCTCAAGCCCCAATAGCTACGGTTTTACGTTGACAGAATGTATAAAGAATTTAGAAGTAACAAAACAGTTAAAAGTACAAAAACACATCACATATAGATCATACTTTAATAAACAAAATGACACCACAATACCAACAATCCAATAGGGGAACCATTGTTTTGAATTTTTAGAAATTGTTGGTACAAATAACACAAAAAGCACATGGATCAATGATAGTCATTGGGAGTGGTAGACAGGGACCCAGGTACAATTTCAGGCTGACTGTGATGGAAAATGGTTCAGTATAACAAGGGCTTTGTCTTGTTCAAAGTTTTTACCTTTTGAGTTTTTTTTTGGTGCAGAAAATCCTCTAGTGGGCAGGCTGAAGCTGTATCTGACCAAGTTGCCTTCAAAAAAAGGAAGCCTTAGGAATGAGGTCTGATTAATCTCTCCAGAGGCCTTGCAAAACTTTGATAACGCTTTATGGTTTTTGGAGAAGCTCTTCTACATCACATTCAATGCTCCTATGATCTCAGCGACCATATTTGAGGGCAAAGACTGTCCAGCAAAGTCCAATCCCTCTCAAGGTGATACTGGTCAACTGGTCACTTCAGAAAAAAGACCGCTTGCAGTTTGTTGTGTTCCTGTAGCCACAGAGGAGGTCAACTAACTGACCTTTAGAATCTAATTTGTTTCGAGTACAAAAGGGAGCAGGTCCAGTCCTTCAGGGATCATCTCTGGTCAAAGAAAGCAGGTCTTGCCCTTTCTGATCTTATGCAGGTCGAAAAAGTGTTCTGAGGTGGGTGCTTTGGAATGCCACATTTATGGTTGGCTCTGGCTAGTGGGTAGGGAGTGACTCCTCCCTAACAAATGGGATAAACGTTAGTAGGGGCAGGCCTACCCACCATTTCAGTAGTTCGTTTGCCCTTCTACAAACAATCTCACAGTGCCCCTCCCTCCCAAAATTCAAGAAAGAGAAACCCTTCTTCCTCTGTGTAGAGCCTGTGTGCCCGCTCAGATGAGTGTCTAGGGAAATGAATACCTCCCTATTTTGTGATCACTAAAAACAGGATCCAGCCCAGCTAGGGGAATGAAAGTTGGGCTTCCCCAGGTCTTACCATTCTCTTTATTTGTGAAAGGTAACCCCCTTTAATTGTTAATGAAGTTCTTGGCTCCACGATCCTCGTTTTAAAGCAAGAAGAAGGAAAGAACCTCCCATCACAGGCCACTGCTTTTGGAGCTGTTTTCACATCTAATTAAGGTTGAGAATTGGCCAAGCAGCTGTGGCCGGGCTATTATAAGTTAGACTCCTGGAGATTTAGGCAGAGAAAAGGAAAACAATATAAAATGTTCATTTTTCTAAATATTTATTAAAAACTTGACATAACCAATGAATATGATTTTTAATAAATAGGGGAAATAGTTTTTGAGTTCCCAGTTTAGAAGGTTCCTCTTAGACATTACAGACTAAAGTCAATAATCTGCACTTTGATATTTTCTAGGATCCAGTTAGAGCTCTGTCAGTGAAAATATAATTGGTGGTGTTAGTCCCTGGAGAAACATGCCAACTTTAATTTCACGTTACAATTTTAAAACTCAGACACCCCACCTTGTGGACAAAAAAGTGTACTTATGGGTTACTTATTTATATTTTAAAACAAGGATCCTCATAGGTCAAAATGGGTTATTTTGATAGGTTTAACAGCAAATAGGTTGCTGAAAAAGGCTAAACCTGCACAGAAGGTGCTGCAGTCCACATGTAATATGCATGTTCTAGGCCCTGTATGAATTTTCACGACTATCTGTTAGGGACTTACAGGTACATCAGTGATAAGCCATTTTAACCATGTTTAAAGATGGAGCATTGCCTTCATGAAAATGAGAAAACATTTTATGTTTCCTTTAGCACCATACTACTGACATGGGTGCAGAGACAAGCAATATCTTGAAAGGTGTGCTGACTGTGCACGGAATAGAGATTAGAAATGCTTACAATCTCTATAACCACCGAAGGAGGGAGGCATGTAAGTTTCAGGGACCTCCCAGGGATGATCGCCTTCCAAGGAAGACCTTTCCACCTCCATTGAAAGATGGAGCAGAGGTTCTAACCCATTGCCATGTATTTCACTAAACTCTCTCCTTTTCAGTGACGCAAACTGTGATACTTTGAGCATGTGCTGATGACAGTTGGTTACTTTTATATTAATTTGCAATGCCCTGGTGTGCACTGGGCACAGCTAGTTAAGGGTGCATTAGGGTAGAATGTATAATTTCTGCCCTTTTGTGTTTTAAATATGTGGTGGGGCTACTCTGTCCTAGCTTTGGGCTACATCATCACCTAGGATCCCAAACTGTCTTCTGTCCTCCATTGGCCCTAGAGCCAAAATACTGCATAGTCTACCAGAGAAAGTTCAGATTCTTTAGAGTGTAGTTTTCATATATGGACTGGCAAAGAAAAGGTAAATTCCCCATGCTGCTTCTCTCATGTGGCAGGCAAACTATACGTTTCCCAGTCATAAGTCCTAGTGTTAGTGTTCCTCCTTCCTTGGCCATGAAATGGGAGGTAAGGCCTTCAATCATCCACCTGAGAACTAGAATCTAGTACCAGAATGGTTAAGTTGGATCCAGTTCTGTTTTTCACTTTTTTCTCTGATGGTCTGGTGTGAATAATCACCACCTTCATTACCAGTATGGGCAAAAAGGGTTGAACGTCCAAATATAACCATCCAAGAATACTTAAAGCACACCTGATTACAATGGAAAAGAGTGATCCAAGGACTGGGTGAGGTGCTAGGCCATTGTGGCATCAGGCCCTATACCTAGGCACTAAATTGTATTTCTTTTACCGGGGAGACAGAATGGAGTGTTTACCCTCCTCTCTCCTAGTTTATACGTCAAAACTAAGTCCCAAGATTCCCAGCTTCTGCACACTTCCCATGGGTAATGCCTGCAGGGTTTGAGCTCTGAGTCACCCATCATGCAGGGAACCCTAGCAAATCAGGGCTTTTCTGAAATCTAGAGACCCAGGAGACTTCAAAGTGGTGAGGCTTGTGGGCCCAGTATGGTTTCTTACCCTTGAAATACAAATCTTAAAGTTTGGGTCAAAAACACTATTGTTCCCATATTTATATTACAGAAATCCCAGGCTGTTTCAACTGCAGGCCAGAGTCTTGCCATCCTGCATTACCACAGTTCTCCTGATACAAATCTGCCCTTCATCAGTGGGTGGATCTAATACATGTCATAAGAATATACCTAACCTGTAATGAGGACTACATTGCCAATATACTTACTTCACTTGGTTCAGGTTTTGACTAGTTCCTGTTGAGGGCAACAGGCCCGCCCACATAACTAGGGCACTGGTTTTTATCAGGAGTAGTGTGTGGACATCTGTGGTAAGACTTTTGTCAAAAACCACAAATTTCAGAACACTCTCTCTGAAAAATGCTAGAAATTCTGTGAGTTTAGCCAAGGTTGAAGTTAGCATAGCATATGGGGTAATGAAACATTAGCTGGATCCATGCAAGACACTTCACTCTGAACTCCCTTAGGTGTTTTAAGTTCAGAAATGCCTGTGGTTGGTAGGTTTCCCTGGGTACAGATCTAACCTGAGGTTCATCTTGTTGGGAATAATATGCTCACCACTCCCAGTGAGGTATCATTTCTATTGAGAGAAGTGTGAGAACACAGAGTAGTAGAACATCTCTTATTATCTTTTACATTCTCTCTATTTTTGGCTCCCAAATGAAAGTCAGTAGGCAAGAAAGATCCCATTTTGTAAACCCTATCTGAGGATTTGATGCTACGGCTAACCCTAAATATAGAATTTTAAGATTCTGAATTATTAATTGGGATAGATGGAAGTCCACCACTACTGATAAAGTCACTAACTGTTTAGGTCCTGGCTATGTTTTCAGTAATTTAAATCTGGGCTCAAGCCCCAATAGCTACGGTTTTACGTTGACAGAATGTATAAAGAATTTAGAAGTAACAAAACAGTTAAAAGTACAAAAACACATCACATATAGATCATACTTTAATAAACAAAATGACACCACAATACCAACAATCCAATAGGGGAACCATTGATTTGAATTTTTAGAAATTGTTGGTACAAATAACACAAAAAGCACATGGATCAATGATAGTCATTGGGAGTGGTAGACAGGGACCCAGGTACAATTTCAGGCTGACTGTGATGGAAAATGGTTCAGTATAACAAGGGCTTTGTCTTGTTCAAAGTTTTTACCTTTTGAGTTTTTTTTTGGTGCAGAAAATCCTCTAGTGGGCAGGCTGAAGCTGTATCTGACCAAGTTGCCTTCAAAAAAAGGAAGCCTTAGGAATGAGGTCTGATTAATCTCTCCAGAGGCCTTGCAAAACTTTGATAACGCTTTATGGTTTTTGGAGAAGCTCTTCTACATCACATTCAATGCTCCTATGATCTCAGCGACCATATTTGAGGGCAAAGACTGTCCAGCAAAGTCCAATCCCTCTCAAGGTGATACTGGTCAACTGGTCACTTCAGAAAAAAGACCGCTTGCAGTTTGTTGTGTTCCTGTAGCCACAGAGGAGGTCAACTAACTGACCTTTAGAATCTAATTTGTTTCGAGTACAAAAGGGAGCAGGTCCAGTCCTTCAGGGATCATCTCTGGTCAAAGAAAGCAGGTCTTGCCCTTTCTGATCTTATGCAGGTCGAAAAAGTGTTCTGAGGTGGGTGCTTTGGAATGCCACATTTATGGTTGGCTCTGGCTAGTGGGTAGGGAGTGACTCCTCCCTAACAAATGGGATAAACGTTAGTAGGGGCAGGCCTACCCACCATTTCAGTAGTTCGTTTGCCCTTCTACAAACAATCTCACAGTGCCCCTCCCTCCCAAAATTCAAGAAAGAGAAACCCTTCTTCCTCTGTGTAGAGCCTGTGTGCCCGCTCAGATGAGTGTCTAGGGAAATGAATACCTCCCTATTTTGTGATCACTAAAAACAGGATCCAGCCCAGCTAGGGGAATGAAAGTTGGGCTTCCCCAGGTCTTACCATTCTCTTTATTTGTGAAAGGTAACCCCCTTTAATTGTTAATGAAGTTCTTGGCTCCACGATCCTCGTTTTAAAGCAAGAAGAAGGAAAGAACCTCCCATCACAGGCCACTGCTTTTGGAGCTGTTTTCACATCTAATTAAGGTTGAGAATTGGCCAAGCAGCTGTGGCCGGGCTAATATAAGTTAGACTCCTGGAGATTTAGGCAGAGAAAAGGAAAACAATATAAAATGTTCATTTTTCTAAATATTTATTAAAAACTTGACATAACCAATGAATATGATTTTTTAATAAATAGGGGAAATAGTTTTTGAGTTCCCAGTTTAGAAGGTTCCTCTTAGACATTACAGACTAAAGTCAATAATCTGCACTTTGATATTTTCTAGGATCCAGTTAGAGCTCTGTCAGTGAAAATATAATTGGTGGTGTTAGTCCCTGGAGAAACATGCCAACTTTAATTTCACGTTACAATTTTAAAACTCAGACACCCCACCTTGTGGACAAAAAAGTGTACTTATGGGTTACTTATTTATATTTTAAAACAAGGATCCTCATAGGTCAAAATGGGTTATTTTGATAGGTTTAACAGCAAATAGGTTGCTGAAAAAGGCTAAACCTGCACAGAAGGTGCTGCAGTCCACATGTAATATGCATGTTCTAGGCCCTGTATGAATTTTCACGACTATCTGTTAGGGACTTACAGGTACATCAGTGATAAGCCATTTTAACCATGTTTAAAGATGGAGCATTGCCTTCATGAAAATGAGAAAACATTTTATGTTTCCTTTAGCACCATACTACTGACATGGGTGCAGAGACAAGCAATATCTTGAAAGGTGTGCTGACTGTGCACGGAATAGAGATTAGAAATGCTTACAATCTCTATAACCACCGAAGGAGGGAGGCATGTAAGTTTCAGGGACCTCCCAGGGATGATCGCCTTCCAAGGAAGACCTTTCCACCTCCATTGAAAGATGGAGCAGAGGTTCTAACCCATTGCCATGTATTTCACTAAACTCTCTCCTTTTCAGTGACGCAAACTGTGATACTTTGAGCATGTGCTGATGACAGTTGGTTACTTTTATATTAATTTGCAATGCCCTGGTGTGCACTGGGCACAGCTAGTTAAGGGTGCATTAGGGTAGAATGTATAATTTCTGCCCTTTTGTGTTTTAAATATGTGGTGGGGCTACTCTGTCCTAGCTTTGGGCTACATCATCACCTAGGATCCCAAACTGTCTTCTGTCCTCCATTGGCCCTAGAGCCAAAATACTGCATAGTCTACCAGAGAAAGTTCAGATTCTTTAGAGTGTAGTTTTCATATATGGACTGGCAAAGAAAAGGTAAATTCCCCATGCTGCTTCTCTCATGTGGCAGGCAAACTATACGTTTCCCAGTCATAAGTCCTAGTGTTAGTGTTCCTCCTTCCTTGGCCATGAAATGGGAGGTAAGGCCTTCAATCATCCACCTGAGAACTAGAATCTAGTACCAGAATGGTTAAGTTGGATCCAGTTCTGTTTTTCACTTTTTTCTCTGATGGTCTGGTGTGAATAATCACCACCTTCATTACCAGTATGGGCAAAAAGGGTTGAACGTCCAAATATAACCATCCAAGAATACTTAAAGCACACCTGATTACAATGGAAAAGAGTGATCCAAGGACTGGGTGAGGTGCTAGGCCATTGTGGCATCAGGCCCTATACCTAGGCACTAAATTGTATTTCTTTTACCGGGGAGACAGAATGGAGTGTTTACCCTCCTCTCTCCTAGTTTATACGTCAAAACTAAGTCCCAAGATTCCCAGCTTCTGCACACTTCCCATGGGTAATGCCTGCAGGGTTTGAGCTCTGAGTCACCCATCATGCAGGGAACCCTAGCAAATCAGGGCTTTTCTGAAATCTAGAGACCCAGGAGACTTCAAAGTGGTGAGGCTTGTGGGCCCAGTATGGTTTCTTACCCTTGAAATACAAATCTTAAAGTTTGGGTCAAAAACACTATTGTTCCCATATTTATATTACAGAAATCCCAGGCTGTTTCAACTGCAGGCCAGAGTCTTGCCATCCTGCATTACCACAGTTCTCCTGATACAAATCTGCCCTTCATCAGTGGGTGGATCTAATACATGTCATAAGAATATACCTAACCTGTAATGAGGACTACATTGCCAATATACTTACTTCACTTGGTTTCCGGTTTTGACTAGTTCCTGTTGAGGGCAACAGGCCCGCCCACATAACTAGGGCACTGGTTTTTATCAGGAGTAGTGTGTGGACATCTGTGGTAAGACTTTTGTCAAAAACCACAAATTTCAGAACACTCTCTCTGAAAAATGCTAGAAATTCTGTGAGTTTAGCCAAGGTTGAAGTTAGCATAGCATATGGGGTAATGAAACATTAGCTGGATCCATGCAAGACACTTCACTCTGAACTCCCTTAGGTGTTTTATGTTCAGAAATGCCTGTGGTTGGTAGGTTTCCCTGGGTACAGATCTAACCTGAGGTTCATCTTGTTGGGTATAATATGCTCACCACTCCCAGTGAGGTATCATTTCTATTGAGAGAAGTGTGAGAACACAGAGTAGTAGAACATCTCTTATTATCTTTTACATTCTCTCTATTTTTGGCTCCCAAATGAAAGTCAGTAGGCAAGAAAGATCCCATTTTGTAAACCCTATCTGAGGATTTGATGCTACGGCTAACCCTAAATATAGAATTTTAAGATTCTGAATTATTAATTGGGATAGATGGAAGTCCACCACTACTGATAAAGTCACTAACTGTTTAGGTCCTGGCTATGTTTTCAGTAATTTAAATCTGGGCTCAAGCCCCAATAGCTACGGTTTTACGTTGACAGAATGTATAAAGAATTTAGAAGTAACAAAACAGTTAAAAGTACAAAAACACATCACATATAGATCATACTTTAATAAACAAAATGACACCACAATACCAACAATCCAATAGGGGAACCATTGATTTGAATTTTTAGAAATTGTTGGTACAAATAACACAAAAAGCACATGGATCAATGATAGTCATTGGGAGTGGTAGACAGGGACCCAGGTACAATTTCAGGCTGACTGTGATGGAAAATGGTTCAGTATAACAAGGGCTTTGTCTTGTTCAAAGTTTTTACCTTTTGAGTTTTTTTTTGGTGCAGAAAATCCTCTAGTGGGCAGGCTGAAGCTGTATCTGACCAAGTTGCCTTCAAAAAAAGGAAGCCTTAGGAATGAGGTCTGATTAATCTCTCCAGAGGCCTTGCAAAACTTTGATAACGCTTTATGGTTTTTGGAGAAGCTCTTCTACATCACATTCAATGCTCCTATGATCTCAGCGACCATATTTGAGGGCAAAGACTGTCCAGCAAAGTCCAATCCCTCTCAAGGTGATACTGGTCAACTGGTCACTTCAGAAAAAAGACCGCTTGCAGTTTGTTGTGTTCCTGTAGCCACAGAGGAGGTCAACTAACTGACCTTTAGAATCTAATTTGTTTCGAGTACAAAAGGGAGCAGGTCCAGTACTTCAGGGATCATCTCTGGTCAAAGAAAGCAGGTCTTGCCCTTTCTGATCTTATGCAGGTCGAAAAAGTGTTCTGAGGTGGGTGCTTTGGAATGCCACATTTATGGTTGGCTCTGGCTAGTGGGTAGGGAGTGACTCCTCCCTAACAAATGGGATAAACGTTAGTAGGGGCAGGCCTACCCACCATTTCAGTAGTTCGTTTGCCCTTCTACAAACAATCTCACAGTGCCCCTCCCTCCCAAAATTCAAGAAAGAGAAACCCTTCTTCCTCTGTGTAGAGCCTGTGTGCCCGCTCAGATGAGTGTCTAGGGAAATGAATACCTCCCTATTTTGTGATCACTAAAAACAGGATCCAGCCCAGCTAGGGGAATGAAAGTTGGGCTTCCCCAGGTCTTACCATTCTCTTTATTTGTGAAAGGTAACCCCCTTTAATTGTTAATGAAGTTCTTGGCTCCACGATCCTCGTTTTAAAGCAAGAAGAAGGAAAGAACCTCCCAACACAGGCCACTGCTTTTGGAGCTGTTTTCACATCTAATTAAGGTTGAGAATTGGCCAAGCAGCTGTGGCCGGGCTAATATAAGTTAGACTCCTGGAGATTTAGGCAGAGAAAAGGAAAACAATATAAAATGTTCATTTTTCTAAATATTTATTAAAAACTTGACATAACCAATGAATATGATTTTTAATAAATAGCGGAAATAGTTTTTGAGTTCCCAGTTTAGAAGGTTCCTCTTAGACATTACAGACTAAAGTCAATAATCTGCACTTTGATATTTTCTAGGATCCAGTTAGAGCTCTGTCAGTGAAAATATAATTGGTGGTGTTAGTCCCTGGAGAAACATGCCAACTTTAATTTCACGTTACAATTTTAAAACTCAGACACCCCACCTTGTGGGCAAAAAAGTGTACTTATGGGTTACTTATTTATATTTTAAAACAAGGATCCTCATAGGTCAAAATGGGTTATTTTGATAGGTTTAACAGCAAATAGGTTGCTGAAAAAGGCTAAACCTGCACAGAAGGTGCTGCAGTCCACATGTAATATGCATGTTCTAGGCCCTGTATGAATTTTCACCACTATCTGTTAGGGACTTACAGGTACATCAGTGATAAGCCATTTTAACCATGTTTAAAGATGGAGCATTGCCTTCATGAAAATGAGAAAACATTTTATGTTTCCTTTAGCACCATACTACTGACATGGGTGCAGAGACAAGCAATATCTTGAAAGGTGTGCTGACTGTGCACGGAATAGAGATTAGAAATGCTTACAATCTCTATAACCACCGAAGGAGGGAGGCATGTAAGTTTCAGGGACCTCCCAGGGATGATCGCCTTCCAAGGAAGACCTTTCCACCTCCATTGAAAGATGGAGCAGAGGTTCTAACCCATTGCCATGTATTTCACTAAACTCTCTCCTTTTCAGTGACGCAAACTGTGATACTTTGAGCATGTGCTGATGACAGTTGGTTACTTTTATATTAATTCGCAATGCCCTGGTGTGCACTGGGCACAGCTAGTTAAGGGTGCATTAGGGTAGAATGTATAATTTCTGCCCTTTTGTGTTTTAAATATGTGGTGGGGCTACTCTGTCCTAGCTTTGGGCTACATCATCACCTAGGATCCCAAACTGTCTTCTGTCCTCCATTGGCCCTAGAGCCAAAATACTGCATAGTCTACCAGAGAAAGTTCAGATTCTTTAGAGTGTAGTTTTCATATATGGACTGGCAAAGAAAAGGTAAATTCCCCATGCTGCTTCTCTCATGTGGCAGGCAAACTATACGTTTCCCAGTCATAAGTCCTAGTGTTAGTGTTCCTCCTTCCTTGGCCATGAAATGGGAGGTAAGGCCTTCAATCATCCACCTGAGAACTAGAATCTAGTACCAGAATGGTTAAGTTGGATCCAGTTCTGTTTTTCACTTTTTTCTCTGATGGTCTGGTGTGAATAATCACCACCTTCATTACCAGTATGGGCAAAAAGGGTTGAACGTCCCAATATAACCATCCAAGAATACTTAAAGCACACCTGATTACAATGGAAAAGAGTGATCCAAGGACTGGGTGAGGTGCTAGGCCATTGTGGCATCAGGCCCTATACCTAGGCACTAAATTGTATTTCTTTTACCGGGGAGACAGAATGGAGTGTTTACCCTCCTCTCTCCTAGTTTATACGTCAAAACTAAGTCCCAAGATTCCCAGCTTCTGCACACTTCCCATGGGTAATGCCTGCAGGGTTTGAGCTCTGAGTCACCCATCATGCAGGGAACCCTAGCAAATCAGGGCTTTTCTGAAATCTAGAGACCCAGGAGAATTCAAAGTGGTGAGGCTTGTGGGCCCAGTATGGTTTCTTACCCTTGAAATACAAATCTTAAAGTTTGGGTCAAAAACACTATTGTTCCCATATTTATATTACAGAAATCCCAGGCTGTTTCAACTGCAGGCCAGAGTCTTGCCATCCTGCATTACCACAGTTCTCCTGATACAAATCTGCCCTTCATCAGTGGGTGGATCTAATACATGTCATAAGAATATACCTAACCTGTAATGAGGACTACATTGCCAATATACTTACTTCACTTGGTTCAGGTTTTGACTAGTTCCTGTTGAGGGCAACAGGCCCGCCCACATAACTAGGGCACTGGTTTTTATCAGGAGTAGTGTGTGGACATCTGTGGTAAGACTTTTGTCAAAAACCACAAATTTCAGAACACTCTCTCTGAAAAATGCTAGAAATTCTGTGAGTTTAGCCAAGGTTGAAGTTAGCAGAGCATATAGGATAATGAAACATTAGCTGGATCCATGCAAGACACTTCACTCTGAACTCCCTTAGGTGTTTTAAGTTCAGAAATGCCTGTGGTTGGTAGGTTTCCCTGGGTACAGATCTAACCTGAGGTTCATCTTGTTGGGTATAATATGCTCACCACTCCCAGTGAGGTATCATTTCTATTGAGAGAAGTGTGAGAACACAGAGTAGTAGAACATCTCTTATTATCTTTTACATTCTCTCTATTTTTGGCTCCCAAATGAAAGTCAGTAGGCAAGAAAGATCCCATTTTGTAAACCCTATCTGAGGATTTGATGCTACGGCTAACCCTAAATATAGAATTTTAAGATTCTGAATTATTAATTGGGATAGATGGAAGTCCACCACTACTGATAAAGTCACCAACTGTTTAGGTCCTGGCTATGTTTTCAGTAATTTAAATCTGGGCTCAAGCCCCAATAGCTACGGTTTTACGTTGACAGAATGTATAAAGAATTTAGAAGTAACAAAACAGTTAAAAGTACAAAAACACATCACATATAGATCATACTTTAATAAACAAAATGACACCACAATACCAACAATCCAATAGGGGAACCATTGATTTGAATTTTTAGAAATTGTTGGTACAAATAACACAAAAAGCACATGGATCAATGATAGTCATTGGGAGTGGTAGACAGGGACCCAGGTACAATTTCAGGCTGACTGTGATGGAAAATGGTTCAGTATAACAAGGGCTTTGTCTTGTTCAAAGTTTTTACCTTTTGAGTTTTTTTTTGGTGCAGAAAATCCTCTAGTGGGCAGGCTGAAGCTGTATCTGACCAAGTTGCCTTCAAAAAAAGGAAGCCTTAGGAATGAGGTCTGATTAATCTCTCCAGAGGCCTTGCAAAACTTTGATAACGCTTTATGGTTTTTGGAGAAGCTCTTCTACATCACATTCAATGCTCCTATGATCTCAGCGACCATATTTGAGGGCAAAGACTGTCCAGCAAAGTCCAATCCCTCTCAAGGTGATACTGGTCAACTGGTCACTTCAGAAAAAAGACCGCTTGCAGTTTGTTGTGTTCCTGTAGCCACAGAGGAGGTCAACTAACTGACCTTTAGAATCTAATTTGTTTCGAGTACAAAAGGGAGCAGGTCCAGTCCTTCAGGGATCATCTCTGGTCAAAGAAAGCAGGTCTTGCCCTTTCTGATCTTATGCAGGTCGAAAAAGTGTTCTGAGGTGGGTGCTTTGGAATGCCACATTTATGGTTGGCTCTGGCTAGTGGGTAGGGAGTGACTCCTCCCTAACAAATGGGATAAACGTTAGTAGGGGCAGGCCTACCCACCATTTCAGTAGTTCGTTTGCCCTTCTACAAACAATCTCACAGTGCCCCTCCCTCCCAAAATTCAAGAAAGAGAAACCCTTCTTCCTCTGTGTAGAGCCTGTGTGCCCGCTCAGATGAGTGTCTAGGGAAATGAATACCTCCCTTTTTTGTGATCACTAAAAACAGGATCCAGCCCAGCTAGGGGAATGAAAGTTGGGCTTCCCCGGGTCTTACCATTCTCTTTATTTGTGAAAGGTAACCCCCTTTAATTGTTAATGAAGTTCTTGGCTCCACGATCCTCGTTTTAAAGCAAGAAGAAGGAAAGAACCTCCCAACACAGGCCACTGCTTTTGGAGCTGTTTTCACATCTAATTAAGGTTGAGAATTGGCCAAGCAGCTGTGGCCGGGCTAATATAAGTTAGACTCCTGGAGATTTAGGCAGAGAAAAGGAAAACAATATAAAATGTTCATTTTTCTAAATATTTATTAAAAACTTGACATAACCAATGAATATGATTTTTAATAAATAGGGGAAATAGTTTTTGAGTTCCCAGTTTAGAAGGTTCCTCTTAGACATTACAGACTAAAGTCAATAATCTGCACTTTGATATTTTCTAGGATCCAGTTAGAGCTCTGTCAGTGAAAATATAATTGGTGGTGTTAGTCCCTGGAGAAACATGCCAACTTTAATTTCACGTTACAATTTTAAAACTCAGACACCCCACCTTGTGGGCAAAAAAGTGTACTTATGGGTTACTTATTTATATTTTAAAACAAGGATCCTCATAGGTCAAAATGGGTTATTTTGATAGGTTTAACAGCAAATAGGTTGCTGAAAAAGGCTAAACCTGCACAGAAGGTGCTGCAGTCCACATGTAATATGCATGTTCTAGGCCCTGTGTGAATTTTCACCACTATCTGTTAGGGACTTACAGGTACATCAGTGATAAGCCATTTTAACCATGTTTAAAGATGGAGCATTGCCTTCATGAAAATGAGAAAACATTTTATGTTTCCTTTAGCACCATACTACTGACATGGGTGCAGAGACAAGCAATATCTTGAAAGGTGTGCTGACTGTGCACGGAATAGAGATTAGAAATGCTTACAATCTCTATAACCACCGAAGGAGGGAGGCATGTAAGTTTCAGGGACCTCCCAGGGATGATCGCCTTCCAAGGAAGACCTTTCCACCTCCATTGAAAGATGGAGCAGAGGTTCTAACCCATTGCCATGTATTTCACTAAACTCTCTCCTTTTCAGTGACGCAAACTGTGATACTTTGAGCATGTGCTGATGACAGTTGGTTACTTTTATATTAATTCGCAATGCCCTGGTGTGCACTGGGCACAGCTAGTTAAGGGTGCATTAGGGTAGAATGTATAATTTCTGCCCTTTTGTGTTTTAAATATGTGGTGGGGCTACTCTGTCCTAGCTTTGGGCTACATCATCACCTAGGATCCCAAACTGTCTTCTGTCCTCCATTGGCCCTAGAGCCAAAATACTGCATAGTCTACCAGAGAAAGTTCAGATTCTTTAGAGTGTAGTTTTCATATATGGACTGGCAAAGAAAAGGTAAATTCCCCATGCTGCTTCTCTCATGTGGCAGGCAAACTATACGTTTCCCAGTCATAAGTCCTAGTGTTAGTGTTCCTCCTTCCTTGGCCATGAAATGGGAGGTAAGGCCTTCAATCATCCACCTGAGAACTAGAATCTAGTACCAGAATGGTTAAGTTGGATCCAGTTCTGTTTTTCACTTTTTTCTCTGATGGTCTGGTGTGAATAATCACCACCTTCATTACCAGTATGGGCAAAAAGGGTTGAACGTCCCAATATAACCATCCAAGAATACTTAAAGCACACCTGATTACAATGGAAAAGAGTGATCCAAGGACTGGGTGAGGTGCTAGGCCATTGTGGCATCAGGCCCTATACCTAGGCACTAAATTGTATTTCTTTTACCGGGGAGACAGAATGGAGTGTTTACCCTCCTCTCTCCTAGTTTATACGTCAAAACTAAGTCCCAAGATTCCCAGCTTCTGCACACTTCCCATGGGTAATGCCTGCAGGGTTTGAGCTCTGAGTCACCCATCATGCAGGGAACCCTAGCAAATCAGGGCTTTTCTGAAATCTAGAGACCCAGGAGAATTCAAAGTGGTGAGGCTTGTGGGCCCAGTATGGTTTCTTACCCTTGAAATACAAATCTTAAAGTTTGGGTCAAAAACACTATTGTTCCCATATTTATATTACAGAAATCCCAGGCTGTTTCAACTGCAGGCCAGAGTCTTGCCATCCTGCATTACCACAGTTCTCCTGATACAAATCTGCCCTTCATCAGTGGGTGGATCTAATACATGTCATAAGAATATACCTAACCTGTAATGAGGACTACATTGCCAATATACTTACTTCACTTGGTTCAGGTTTTGACTAGTTCCTGTTGAGGGCAACGAGCCCGCCCACATAACTAGGGCACTGGTTTTTATCAGGAGTAGTGTGTGGACATCTGTGGTAAGACTTTTGTCAAAAACCACAAATTTCAGAACACTCTCTCTGAAAAATGCTAGAAATTCTGTGAGTTTAGCCAAGGTTGAAGTTAGCAGAACATATAGGATAATGAAACATTAGCTGGATCCATGCAAGACACTTCACTCTGAACTCCCTTAGGTGTTTTAAGTTCAGAAATGCCTGTGGTTGGTAGGTTTCCCTGGGTACAGATCTAACCTGAGGTTCATCTTGTTGGGTATAATATGCTCACCACTCCCAGTGAGGTATCATTTCTATTGAGAGAAGTGTGAGAACACAGAGTAGTAGAACATCTCTTATTATCTTTTACATTCTCTCTATTTTTGGCTCCCAAATGAAAGTCAGTAGGCAAGAAAGATCCCATTTTGTAAACCCTATCTGAGGATTTGATGCTACGGCTAACCCTAAATATAGAATTTTAAGATTCTGAATTATTAATTGGGATAGATGGAAGTCCACCACTACTGATAAAGTCACTAACTGTTTAGGTCCTGGCTATGTTTTCAGTAATTTAAATCTGGGCTCAAGCCCCAATAGCTACGGTTTTACGTTGACAGAATGTATAAAGAATTTAGAAGTAACAAAACAGTTAAAAGTACAAAAACACATCACATATAGACCATACTTTAATAAACAAAATGACACCACAATACCAACAATTCAATAGGAGAACCATTGATTTGAATTTTTAGAAATTGTTGGTACAAATAACACAAAAAGCACATGGATCAATGATAGTCATTGGGAGTGGTAGACAGGGGCCCAGGTACAATTTCAGGCTGACTGTGATGGAAAATGGTTCAGTATAACAAGGGCTTTGTCTTGTTCAAAGTTTTTACCTTTTGACTTTTTTTTGGTGCAGAAAATCCTCTAGTGGGCAGGCTGAAGCTTTATCTGACCAAGTTGCCTTCAAAAAAAGGAAGCCTTAGGAATGAGGTCTGATTAATCTCTCCAGAGGCCTTACAAAACTTGTATAACGCTTTATGGTTTTTGGAGAAGCTCTTCTACATCACATTCAATGCTCCTATGATCTCAGGGACCATATTTGAGGGCAAAGACTGTCCAGCAAAGTCCAATCCCTCTCAAGGTGATACTGGTCAACTGGTCACTTCAGAAAAAAGACCGCTTGCAGTTTGTTGTGTTCCTGTAGCCACAGAGGAGGTCAACTAACTGACCTTTAGAATCTAATTTGTTTCGAGTACAAAAGGGAGCAGGTCCAGTCCTTCAGGGATCATCTCTGGTCAAAGAAAGCAGGTCTTGCCCTTTCTGATCTTATGCAGGTCGAAAAAGTGTTCTGAGGTGGGTGCTTTGGAATGCCACATTTATGGTTGGCTCTAGCTAGTGGGTAGGGAGTGACTCCTCCCTAACAAATGGGATAAACGTTAGTAGGGGCAGGCCTACCCACCATTTCAGTAGTTTGTTTGCCCTTCTACAAACAATCTCACAGTGCCCCTCCCTCCCAAAATTCAAGAAAGAGAAACCCTTCTTCCTCTGTGTAGAGCCTGTGTGCCCGCTCAGATGAGTGTCTAGGGAAATGAATACCTCCCTTTATTGTGATCATTAAAAACAGGATCCAGCCCAGCTAGGGGAATGAAAGTTGGGCTTCCCCAGGTCTTACCATTCTCTTTATTTGTGAAAGGTAACCCCCTTTAATTGTTAATGAAGTTCTTGGCTCCACGATCCTCGTTTTAAAGCAAGAAGAAGGAAAGAACCTCCCAACACAGGCCACTGCTTTTGGAGCTGTTTTCACATCTAATTAAGGTTGAGCATTGGCCAAGCAGCTGTGGCCGGGCTAATGTAAGTTAGACTCCTGGAGATTTAGGCAGAGAAAAGGAAAACAATATAAAATGTTCATTTTTCTAAATATTTATTAAAAACTTGACATAACCAATGAATATGATTTTTAATAAATAGGGGAAATAGTTTTTGAGTTCCCAGTTTAGAAGGTTCCTCTTAGACATTACAGACTAAAGTCAATAATCTGCACTTTGATGTTTTCTAGGATCCAGTTAGAGCTCTGTCAGTGAAAATATAATTGGTGGTGTTAGTCCCTGGAGAAACATGCCAACTTTAATTTCACATGTTACAATTTTAAAACTCAGACACCCCACCTTGTGGGCAAAAAAGTGTACTTATGGGTTACTTATTGATATTTTAAAACAAGGATCCTCATAGGTCAAAATGGGTTATTTTGATAGGTTTAACAGCAAATAGGTTGCTGAAAAAGGCTAAACCTGCACAGAAGGTGCTGCAGTCCACATGTAATATGCATGTTCTAGGCCCTGTGTGAATTTTCACCACTATCTGTTAGGGACTTACAGGTACATCAGTGATAAGCCATTTTAACCATGTTTAAAGATGGAGCATTGCCTTCATGAAAATGAGAAAACATTTTATATTTCCTTTAGCACCATACTACTGACATGGGTGCAGAGACAAGCAATATCTTGAAAGGTGTGCTGACTGTGCACGGAATAGAGATTAGAAATGCTTACAATCTCTATAACCACCAAAGGAGGGAGGCATGTAAGTTTCAGGGACCTCCCAGGGATGATCGCCTTCCGAGGAAGACCTTTCCACCTCCATTGAAAGATGGAGCAGAGGTTCTAACCCATTGCCATGTATTTCACTAAAGCTCTCTCCTTTTCAGTGACGCAAACTGTGATACTTTGAGCATGTGCTGATGACAGTTGGTTACTTTTGTATTAATTCGCAATGCCCTGGTGTGCACTGGGCACAGCTAGTTAAGGGTGCATTAGGGTAGAATGTATAATTTCTGCCCTTTTGTGTTTTAAATATGTGGTGGGGCTACTCTGTCCTAGCTTTGGGCTACATCATCACCTAGGATCCCAAACTGTCTTCTGTCCTCCATTGGCCCTAGAGCCAAAATACTGCATAGTCTACCAGAGAAAGTTCAGATTCTTTAGAGTGTAGTTTTCATATATGGACTGGCAAAGAAAAGGTAAATTCCCCATGCTGCTTCTCTCATGTGGCAGGCAAACTATACGTTTCCCAGTCATAAGTCCTAGTGTTAGTGTTCCTCCTTCCTTGGCCATGAAATGGGAGGTAAGGCCTTCAATCATCCACCTGAGAACTAGAATCTAGTACCAGAATGGTTAAGTTGGATCCAGTTCTGTTTTTCACTTTTTTCTCTGATGGTCTGGTGTGAATAATCACCACCTTCATTACCAGTATGGGCAAAAAGGGTTGAACGTCCCAATATAACCATCCAAGAATACTTAAAGCACACCTGATTACAATGGAAAAGAGTGATCCAAGGACTGGGTGAGGCGCTAGGCCATTGTGGCATCAGGCCCTATACCTAGGCACTAAATTGTATTTCTTTTACCGGGGAGACAGAATGGAGTGTTTACCCTCCTCTCTCCTAGTTTATACGTCAAAACTAAGTCCCAAGATTCCCAGCTTCTGCACACTTCCCATGGGTAATGCCTGCAGGGTTTGAGCTCTGAGTCACCCATCATGCAGGGAACCCTAGCAAATCAGGGCTTTTCTGAAATCTAGAGACCCAGGAGAATTCAAAGTGGTGAGGCTTGTGGGCCCAGTATGGTTTCTTACCCTTGAAATACAAATCTTAAAGTTTGGGTCAAAAACACTATTGTTCCCATATTTATATTACAGAAATCCCAGGCTGTTTCAACTGCAGGCCAGAGTCTTGCCATCCTGCATTACCACAGTTCTCCTGATACAAATCCGCCCTTCATCAGTGGGTGGATCTAATACATGTCATAAGAATATACCTAACCTGTAATGAGGACTACATTGCCAATATACTTACTTCACTTGGTTCAGGTTTTGACTAGTTCCTGTTGAGGGCAACAGGCCCGCCCACATAACTAGGGCACTGGTTTTTATCAGGAGTAGTGTGTGGACATCTGTGGTAAGACTTTTGTCAAAAACCACAAATTTCAGAACACTCTCTCTGAAAAATGCTAGAAATTCTGTGAGTTTAGCCAAGGTTGAAGTTAGCAGAGCATATAGGATAATGAAACATTAGCTGGATCCATGCAAGACACTTCACTCTGAACTCCCTTAGGTGTTTTAAGTTCAGAAATGCCTGTGGTTGGTAGGTTTCCCTGGGTACAGATCTAACCTGAGGTTCATCTTGTTGGGTATAATATGCTCACCACTCCCAGTGAGGTATCATTTCTATTGAGAGAAGTGTGAGAACACAGAGTAGTAGAACATCTCTTATTATCTTTTACATTCTCTCTATTTTTGGCTCCCAAATGAAAGTCAGTAGGCAAGAAAGATCCCATTTTGTAAACCCTATCTGAGGATTTGATGCTACGGCTAACCCTAAATATAGAATTTTAAGATTCTGAATTATTAATTGGGATAGATGGAAGTCCACCACTACTGATAAAGTCACTTACTGTTTAGGTCCTGGCTATGTTTTCAGTAATTTAAATCTGGGCTCAAGCCCCAATAGCTACGGTTTTACGTTGACAGAATGTATAAAGAATTTAGAAGTAACAAAACAGTTAAAAGTACAAAAACACATCACATGTAGACCATACTTTAATAAACAAAATGACACCACAATACCAACAATTCAATAGGGGAACCATTGATTTGAATTTTTAGAAATTGTTGGTACAAATAACACAAAAAGCACATGGATCAATGATAGTCATTGGGAGTGGTAGACAGGGACCCAGGTACAATTTCAGGCTGACTGTGATGGAAAATGGTTCAGTATAACAAGGGCTTTGTCTTGTTCAAAGTTTTTACCTTTTGACTTTTTTTTGGTGCAGAAAATCCTCTAGTGGGCAGGCTGAAGCTTTATCTGACCAAGTTGCCTTCAAAAAAAGGAAGCCTTAGGAATGAGGTCTGATTAATCTCTCCAGAGGCCTTACAAAACTTGTATAACGCTTTATGGTTTTTGGAGAAGCTCTTCTACATCACATTCAATGCTCCTATGATCTCAGGGACCATATTTGAGGGCAAAGACTGTCCAGCAAAGTCCAATCCCTCTCAAGGTGATACTGGTCAACTGGTCACTTCAGAAAAAAGACCGCTTGCAGTTTGTTGTGTTCCTGTAGCCACAGAGGAGGTCAACTAACTGACCTTTAGAATCTAATTTGTTTCGAGTACAAAAGGGAGCAGGTCCAGTCCTTCAGGGATCATCTCTGGTCAAAGAAAGCAGGTCTTGCCCTTTCTGATCTTATGCAGGTCGAAAAAGTGTTCTGAGGTGGGTGCTTTGGAATGCCACATTTATGGTTGGCTCTAGCTAGTGGGTAGGGAGTGACTCCTCCCTAACAAATGGGATAAACGTTAGTAGGGGCAGGCCTACCCACCATTTCAGTAGTTTGTTTGCCCTTCTACAAACAATCTCACAGTGCCCCTCCCTCCCAAAATTCAAGAAAGAGAAACCCTTCTTCCTCTGTGTAGAGCCTGTGTGCCCGCTCAGATGAGTGTCTAGGGAAATGAATACCTCCCTTTATTGTGATCATTAAAAACAGGATCCAGCCCAGCTAGGGGAATGAAAGTTGGGCTTCCCCAGGTCTTACCATTCTCTTTATTTGTGAAAGGTAACCCCCTTTAATTGTTAATGAAGTTCTTGGCTCCACGATCCTCGTTTTAAAGCAAGAAGAAGGAAAGAACCTCCCAACACAGGCCACTGCTTTTGGAGCTGTTTTCACATCTAATTAAGGTTGAGCATTGGCCAAGCAGCTGTGGCCGGGCTAATGTAAGTTAGACTCCTGGAGATTTAGGCAGAGAAAAGGAAAACAATATAAAATGTTCATTTTTCTAAATATTTATTAAAAACTTGACATAACCAATGAATATGATTTTTAATAAATAGGGGAAATAGTTTTTGAGTTCCCAGTTTAGAAGGTTCCTCTTAGACATTACAGACTAAAGTCAATAATCTGCACTTTGATATTTTCTAGGATCCAGTTAGAGCTCTGTCAGTGAAAATATAATTGGTGGTGTTAGTCCCTGGAGAAACATGCCAACTTTAATTTCACATGTTACAATTTTAAAACTCAGACACCCCACCTTGTGGGCAAAAAAGTGTACTTATGGGTTACTTATTGATATTTTAAAACAAGGATCCTCATAGGTCAAAATGGGTTATTTTGATAGGTTTAACAGCAAATAGGTTGCTGAAAAAGGCTAAACCTGCACAGAAGGTGCTGCAGTCCACATGTAATATGCATGTTCTAGGCCCTGTGTGAATTTTCACCACTATCTGTTAGGGACTTACAGGTACATCAGTGATAAGCCATTTTAACCATGTTTAAAGATGGAGCATTGCCTTCATGAAAATGAGAAAACATTTTATATTTCCTTTAGCACCATACTACTGACATGGGTGCAGAGACAAGCAATATCTTGAAAGGTGTGCTGACTGTGCACGGAATAGAGATTAGAAATGCTTACAATCTCTATAACCACCAAAGGAGGGAGGCATGTAAGTTTCAGGGACCTCCCAGGGATGATCGCCTTCCGAGGAAGACCTTTCCACCTCCATTGAAAGATGGAGCAGAGGTTCTAACCCATTGCCATGTATTTCACTAAAGCTCTCTCCTTTTCAGTGACGCAAACTGTGATACTTTGAGCATGTGCTGATGACTGTTGGTTACTTTTATATTAGTTCGCAATGCCCTGGTGTGCACTGGGCACAGCTAGTTAAGGGTGCATTAGGGTAGAATGTATAATTTCTGCCCTTTTGTGTTTTAAATATGTGGTGGGGCTACTGTGTCCTAGCTTTGGGCTACATCATCACCTAGGATCCCAAACTGTCTTCTGTCCTCCATTGGCCCTAGAGCCAAAATACTGCATAGTCTACCAGAGAAAGTTCAGATTCTTTAGAGTGTAGTTTTCATATATGGACTGGCAAAGAAAAGGTAAATTCCCCATGCTGCTTCTCTCATGTGGCAGGCAAACTATTTGTTTCCCAGTCATAAGTCCTAGTGTTAGTGTTCCTCCTTCCTTGGCCATGAAATGGGAGGTAAGGCCTTCAATCATCCACCTGAGAACTAGAATCTAGTACCAGAATGGTTAAGTTGGATCCAGTTCTGTTTTTCACTTTTTTCTCTGATGGTCTGGTGTGAATAATCACCACCTTCATTACCAGTATGGGCAAAAAGGGTTGACCGTCCCAATATAACCATCCAAGAATACTTAAAGCACACCTGATTACAATGGAAAAGAGTGATCCAAGGACTGGGTGAGGTGCTAGGCCATTGTGGCATCAGGCCCTATACCTAGGCACTAAATTGTATATCTTTTACCGGGGAGACGGAATGGAGGGTTTACCCTCCTCTCTCCTAGTTTATACGTCAAAACTAAGTCCCAAGATTCCCAGCTTCTGCACGCTTCCCATGGGTAATGCCTGTAGGGTTTGAGCTCTGAGTCACCCATCATGCAGGGAACCCTAGCAAATCAGGGCTTTTCTGAAATCTAGAGACCCAGGAGAATTCAAAGTGGTGAGGCTTGTGGGCCCAGTATGGTTTCTTACCCTTGAAATACAAATCTTAAAGTTTGGGTCAAAAACACTATTGTTCCCATATTTATATTACAGAAATCCCAGGCTGTTTCAACTGCAGGCCAGAATCTTGCCATCCTGCATTAACACAGTTCTCCTGATACAAATCTGCCCTTCATCAGTGGGTGGATCTAATACATGTCATAAGAATATACCTAACCTGTAATGAGGACTACATTGCCAATATACTTACTTCACGTGGTTCAGGTTTTGACTAGTTCCTGTTGAGGGCAACAGGCCCGCCCACATAACTAGGGCACTGGTTTTTATCAGGAGTAGTGTGTGGACATTTGTGGTAAGACTTTTGTCAAAAACCACAAATTTCAGAACACTCTCTCTGAAAAATGCTAGAAATTCTGTGAGTTTAGCCAAGGTTGAAGTTAGCATAGCATATGGGGTAATGAAACATTAGCTGGATCCATGCAAGACACTTCACTCTGAACTCCCTTAGGTGTTTTAAGTTCAGAAATGCCTGTGGTTGGTAGGTTTCCCTGGGTACAGATCTAACCTGAGGTTCATCTTGTTGGGTATAATATGCTCACCACTCCCAGTGAGGTATCATTTCTATTGAGAGAAGTGTGAGAACACAGAGTAGTAGAACATCTCTTATTATCTTTTACATTCTCTCTATTTTTGGCTCCCAAATGAAAGTCAGTAGGCAAGAAAGATCCCATTTTGTAAACCCTATCTGAGGATTTGATGCTACGGCTAACCCTAAATATAGAATTTTAAGATTCTGAATTATTAATTGGGATAGATGGAAGTCCACCACTACTGATAAAGTCACTAACTGTTTAGGTCCTGGCTATGTTTTCAGTAATTTAAATCTGGGCTCAAGCCCCAATAGCTACGGTTTTACGTTGACAGAATGTATAAAGAATTTAGAAGTAACAAAACAGTTAAAAGTACAAAAACACATCACATATAGATCATACTTTAATAAACAAAATGACACCACAATACCAACAATCCAATAGGGGAACCATTGATTTGAATTTTTAGAAATTGTTGGTACAAATAACACAAAAAGCACATGGATCAATGATAGTCATTGGGAGTGGTAGACAGGGACCCAGGTACAATTTCAGGCTGACTGTGATGGAAAATGGTTCAGTATAACAAGGGCTTTGTCTTGTTCAAAGTTTTTACCTTTTGAGTTTTTTTTTGGTGCAGAAAATCCTCTAGTGGGCAGGCTGAAGCTGTATCTGACCAAGTTGCCTTCAAAAATAGGAAGCCTTAGGAATGAGGTCTGATTAATCTCTCCAGAGGCCTTGCAAAACTTTGATAACGCTTTATGGTTTTTGGAGAAGCTCTTCTACATCACATTCAATGCTCCTATGATCTCAGCGACCATATTTGAGGGCAAAGACTGTCCAGCAAAGTCCAATCCCTCTCAAGGTGATACTGGTCAACTGGTCACTTCAGAAAAAAGACCGCTTGCAGTTTGTTGTGTTCCTGTAGCCACAGAGGAGGTCAACTAACTGACCTTTAGAATCTAATTTGTTTCGAGTACAAAAGGGAGCAGGTCCAGTCCTTCAGGGATCATCTCTGGTCAAAGAAAGCAGGTCTTGCCCTTTCTGATCTTATGCAGGTCGAAAAAGTGTTCTGAGGTGGGTGCTTTGGAATGCCACATTTATGGTTGGCTCTGGCTAGTGGGTAGGGAGTGACTCCTCCCTAACAAATGGGATAAACGTTAGTAGGGGCAGGCCTACCCACCATTTCAGTAGTTCGTTTGCCCTTCTACAAACAATCTCACAGTGCCCCTCCCTCCCAAAATTCAAGAAAGAGAAACCCTTCTTCCTCTGTGTAGAGCCTGTGTGCCCGCTCAGATGAGTGTCTAGGGAAATGAATACCTCCCTTTTTTGTGATCACTAAAAACAGGATCCAGCCCAGCTAGGGGAATGAAAGTTGGGCTTCCCCAGGTCTTACCATTCTCTTTATTTGTGAAAGGTAACCCCCTTTAATTGTTAATGAAGTTCTTGGCTCCACGATCCTCGTTTTAAAGCAAGAAGAAGGAAAGAACCTCCCAACACAGGCCACTGCTTTTTGAGCTGTTTTCACATCTAATTAAGGTTGAGAATTGGCCAAGCAGCTGTGGCCGGGCTAATATAAGTTAGACTCCTGGAGATTTAGGCAGAGAAAAGGAAAACAATATAAAATGTTCATTTTTCTAAATATTTATTAAAAACTTGACATAACCAATGAATATGATTTTTAATAAATAGGGGAAATAGTTTTTGAGTTCCCAGTTTAGAAGGTTCCTCTTAGACATTACAGACTAAAGTCAATAATCTGCACTTTGATATTTTCTAGGATCCAGTTAGAGCTCTGTCAGTGAAAATATAATTGGTGGTGTTAGTCCCTGGAGAAACATGCCAACTTTAATTTCACGTTACAATTTTAAAACTCAGACACCCCACCTTGTGGGCAAAAAAGTGTACTTATGGGTTACTTATTTATATTTTAAAACAAGGATCCTCATAGGTCAAAATGGGTTATTTTGATAGGTTTAACAGCAAATAGGTTGCTGAAAAAGGCTAAACCTGCACAGAAGGTGCTGCAGTCCACATGTAATATGCATGTTCTAGGCCCTGTGTGAATTTTCACCACTATCTGTTAGGGACTTACAGGTACATCAGTGATAAGCCATTTTAACCATGTTTAAAGATGGAGCATTGCCTTCATGAAAATGAGAAAACATTTTATGTTTCCTTTAGCACCATACTACTGACATGGGTGCAGAGACAAGCAATATCTTGAAAGGTGTGCTGACTGTGCACGGAATAGAGATTAGAAATGCTTACAATCTCTATAACCACCGAAGGAGGGAGGCATGTAAGTTTCAGGGACCTCCCAGGGATGATCGCCTTCCAAGGAAGACCTTTCCACCTCCATTGAAAGATGGAGCAGAGGTTCTAACCCATTGCCATGTATTTCACTAAACTCTCTCCTTTTCAGTGACGCAAACTGTGATACTTTGAGCATGTGCTGATGACAGTTGGTTACTTTTATATTAATTCGCAATGCCCTGGTGTGCACTGGGCACAGCTAGTTAAGGGTGCATTAGGGTAGAATGTATAATTTCTGCCCTTTTGTGTTTTAAATATGTGGTGGGGCTACTCTGTCCTAGCTTTGGGCTACATCATCACCTAGGATCCCAAACTGTCTTCTGTCCTCCATTGGCCCTAGAGCCAAAATACTGCATAGTCTACCAGAGAAAGTTCAGATTCTTTAGAGTGTAGTTTTCATATATGGACTGGCAAAGAAAAGGTAAATTCCCCATGCTGCTTCTCTCATGTGGCAGGCAAACTATACGTTTCCCAGTCATAAGTCCTAGTGTTAGTGTTCCTCCTTCCTTGGCCATGAAATGGGAGGTAAGGCCTTCAATCATCCACCTGAGAACTAGAATCTAGTACCAGAATGGTTAAGTTGGATCCAGTTCTGTTTTTCACTTTTTTCTCTGATGGTCTGGTGTGAATAATCACCACCTTCATTACCAGTATGGGCAAAAAGGGTTGAACGTCCCAATATAACCATCCAAGAATACTTAAAGCACACCTGATTACAATGGAAAAGAGTGATCCAAGGACTGGGTGAGGTGCTAGGCCATTGTGGCATCAGGCCCTATACCTAGGCACTAAATTGTATTTCTTTTACCGGGGAGACAGAATGGAGTGTTTACCCTCCTCTCTCCTAGTTTATACGTCAAAACTAAGTCCCAAGATTCCCAGCTTCTGCACACTTCCCATGGGTAATGCCTGCAGGGTTTGAGCTCTGAGTCACCCATCATGCAGGGAACCCTAGCAAATCAGGGCTTTTCTGAAATCTAGAGACCCAGGAGAATTCAAAGTGGTGAGGCTTGTGGGCCCAGTATGGTTTCTTACCCTTGAAATACAAATCTTAAAGTTTGGGTCAAAAACACTATTGTTCCCATATTTATATTACAGAAATCCCAGGCTGTTTCAACTGCAGGCCAGAGTCTTGCCATCGAGCATTACCACAGTTCTCCTGATACAAATCTGCCCTTCATCAGTGGGTGGATCTAATACATGTCATAAGAATATACCTAACCTGTAATGAGGACTACATTGCCAATATACTTACTTCACTTGGTTCAGGTTTTGACTAGTTCCTGTTGAGGGCAACAGGCCCGCCCACATAACTAGGGCACTGGTTTTTATCAGGAGTAGTGTGTGGACATCTGTTGTAAGACTTTTGTCAAAAACCACAAATTTCAGAACACTGTCTCTGAAAAATGCTAGAAATTCTGTGAGTTTAGCCAAGGTTGAAGTTAGCAGAGCATATAGGATAATGAAACATTAGCTGGATCCATGCAAGACACTTCACTCTGAACTCCCTTAGGTGTTTTAAGTTCAGAAATGCCTGTGGTTGGTAGGTTTCCCTGGGTACAGATCTAACCTGAGGTTCATCTTGTTGGGTATAATATGCTCACCACTCCCAGTGAGGTATCATTTCTATTGAGAGAAGTGTGAGAACACAGAGTAGTAGAACATCTCTTATTATCTTTTACATTCTCTCTATTTTTGGCTCCCAAATGAAAGTCAGTAGGCAAGAAAGATCCCATTTTGTAAACCCTATCTGAGGATTTGATGCTACGGCTAACCCTAAATATAGAATTTTAAGATTCTGAATTATTAATTGGGATAGATGGAAGTCCACCACTACTGATAAAGTCACTAACTGTTTAGGTCCTGGCTATGTTTTCAGTAATTTAAATCTGGGCTCAAGCCCCAATAGCTACGGTTTTACGTTGACAGAATGTATAAAGAATTTAGAAGTAACAAAACAGTTAAAAGTACAAAAACACATCACATATAGACCATACTTTAATAAACAAAATGACACCACAATACCAACAATTCAATAGGGGAACCATTGATTTGAATTTTTAGAAATTGTTGGTACAAATAACACAAAAAGCACATGGATCAATGATAGTCATTGGGAGTGGTAGACAGGGACCCAGGTACAATTTCAGGCTGACTGTGATGGAAAATGGTTCAGTATAACAAGGGCTTTGTCTTGTTCAAAGTTTTTACCTTTTGACTTTTTTTTGGTGCAGAAAATCCTCTAGTGGGCAGGCTGAAGCTGTATCTGACCAAGTTGCCTTCAAAAAAAGGAAGCCTTAGGAATGAGGTCTGATTAATCTCTCCAGAGGCCTTACAAAACTTTGATAACGCTTTATGGTTTTTGGAGAAGCTCTTCTACATCACATTCAATGCTCCTATGATCTCAGGGACCATATTTGAGGGCAAAGACTGTCCAGCAAAGTCCAATCCCTCTCAAGGTGATACTGGTCAACTGGTCACTTCAGAAAAAAGACCGCTTGCAGTTTGTTGTGTTCCTGTAGCCACAGAGGAGGTCAATTAACTGACCTTTAGAATCTAATTTGTTTCGAGTACAAAAGGGAGCAGGTCCAGTCCTTCAGGGATCATCTCTGGTCAAAGAAAGCAGGTCTTGCCCTTTCTGATCTTATGCAGGTCGAAAAAGTGTTCTGAGGTGGGTGCTTTGGAATGCCACATTTATGGTTGGCTCTAGCTAGTGGGTAGGGAGTGACTCCTCCCTAACAAATGGGATAAACGTTAGTAGGGGCAGGCCTACCCACCATTTCAGTAGTTTGTTTGCCCTTCTACAAACAATCTCACAGTGCCCCTCCCTCCCAAAATTCAAGAAAGAGAAACCCTTCTTCCTCTGTGTAGAGCCTGTGTGCCCGCTCAGATGAGTGTCTAGGGAAATGAATACCTCCCTTTTTTGTGATCACTAAAAACAGGATCCAGCCCAGCTAGGGGAATGAAAGTTGGGCTTCCCCAGGTCTTACCATTCTCTTTATTTGTGAAAGGTAACCCCCTTTAATTGTTAATGAAGTTCTTGGCTCCACGATCCTCGTTTTAAAGCAAGAAGAAGGAAAGAACCTCCCAACACAGGCCACTGCTTTTGGAGCTGTTTTCACATCTAATTAAGGTTGAGCATTGGCCAAGCAGCTGTGGCCGGGCTAATGTAAGTTAGACTCCTGGAGATTTAGGCAGAGAAAAGGAAAACAATATAAAATGTTCATTTTTCTAAATATTTATTAAAAACTTGACATAACCAATGAATATGATTTTTAATAAATAGGGGAAATAGTTTTTGAGTTCCCAGTTTAGAAGGTTCCTCTTAGACATTACAGACTAAAGTCAATAATCTGCACTTTGATATTTTCTAGGATCCAGTTAGAGCTCTGTCAGTGAAAATATAATTGGTGGTGTTAGTCCCTGGAGAAACATGCCAACTTTAATTTCACATGTTACAATTTTAAAACTCAGACACCCCACCTTGTGGGCAAAAAAGTGTACTTATGGGTTACTTATTGATATTTTAAAACAAGGATCCTCATAGGTCAAAATGGGTTATTTTGATAGGTTTAACAGCAAATAGGTTGCTGAAAAAGGCTAAACCTGCACAGAAGGTGCTGCAGTCCACATGTAATATGCATGTTCTAGGCCCTGTGTGAATTTTCACCACTATCTGTTAGGGACTTACAGGTACATGAGTGATAAGCCACTTTAACCATGTTTAAAGATGGAGCATTGCCTTCATGAAAATGAGAAAACATTTTATGTTTCCTTTAGCACCATACTACTGACATGGGTGCAGAGACAAGCA
Organism: Pleurodeles waltl; assembly: GCF_031143425.1. Classification (NCBI taxonomy): domain Eukaryota; kingdom Metazoa; phylum Chordata; class Amphibia; order Caudata; family Salamandridae; genus Pleurodeles; species Pleurodeles waltl. The sequence continues at coordinate 623,212,592 of NC_090446.1, forward strand.
ATATCTTGAAAGATGTGCTGACTGTGCACGGAATAGAGATTAGAAATGCTTACAATCTCTATAACCACCGAAGGAGGGAGGCATGTAAGTTTCAGAGACCTCCCAGGGATGATCGCCTTCCGAGGAAGACCTTTCCACCTCCATTGAAAGATGGAGCAGAGGTTCTAACCCATTGCCATGTATTTCACTAAAGCTCTCTCCTTTTCAGTGACGCAAACTGTGATACTTTGAGCATGTGCTGATGACAGTTGGTTACTTTTATATTAATTCGCAATGCCCTGGTGTGCACTGGGCACAGCTAGTTAAGGGTGCATTAGGGTAGAATGTATAATTTCCGCACTTTTGTGTTTTAAATATGTGGTGGGGCTACTCTGTCCTAGCTTTGGGCTACATCATCACCTAGGATCCCAAACTGTCTTCTGTCCTCCATTGGCCCTAGAGCCAAAATACCGCATTGTCTACCAGAGAAAGTTCAGATTCTTTAGAGTGTAGTTTTCATATATGGACTGGCAAAGAAAAGGTAAATTCCCCATGCTGCTTCTCTCATGTGGCAGGCAAACTATTTGTTTCCCAGTCATAAGTCCTAGTGTTAGTGTTCCTCCTTCCTTGGCCATGAAATGGGAGGTAAGGCCTTCAATCATCCACCTGAGAACTAGAATCTAGTACCAGAATGGTTAAGTTGGATCCAGTTCTGTTTTTCACTTTTTTCTCTGATGGTCTGGTGTGAATAATCACCACCTTCATTACCAGTATGGGCAAAAAGGGTTGACCGTCCCAATATAACCATCCAAGAATACTTAAAGCACACCTGATTACAATGGAAAAGAGTGATCCAAGGACTGGGTGAGGTGCTAGGCCATTGTGGCATCAGGCCCTATACCTAGGCACTAAATTGTATTTCTTTTACCGGGGAGACAGAATGGAGGGTTTACCCTCCTCTCTCCTAGTTTATACGTCAAAACTAAGTCCCAAGATTCCCAGCTTCTGCACGCTTCCCATGGGTAATGCCTGTAGGGTTTGAGCTCTGAGTCACCCATCATGCAGGGAACCCTAGCAAATCAGGGCTTTTCTGAAATCTAGAGACCCAGGAGAATTCAAAGTGGTGAGGCTTGTGGGCCCAGTATGGTTTCTTACCCTTGAAATACAAATCTTAAAGTTTGGGTCAAAAACACTATTGTTCCCATATTTATATTACAGAAATCCCAGGCTGTTTCAACTGCAGGCCAGAATCTTGCCATCCTGCATTACCACAGTTCTCCTGATACAAATCTGCCCTTCATCAGTGGGTGGATCTAATACATGTCATAAGAATATACCTAACCTGTAATGAGGACTACATTGCCAATATACTTACTTCACTTGGTTCAGGTTTTGACTAGTTCCTGTTGAGGGCAACAGGCCCGCCCACATAACTAGGGCACTGGTTTTTATCAGGAGTAGTGTGTGGACATCTGTGGTAAGACTTTTGTCAAAAACCACAAATTTCAGAACACTCTCTCTGAAAAATGCTAGAAATTCTGTGAGTTTAGCCAAGGTTGAAGTTAGCAGAGCATATGGGGTAATGAAACATTAGCTGGATCCATGCAAGACACTTCACTCTGAACTCCCTTAGGTGTTTTAAGTTCAGAAATGCCTGTGGTTGGTAGGTTTCCCTGGGTACAGATCTAACCTGAGGTTCATCTTGTTGGGTATAATATGCTCACCACTCCCAGTGAGGTATCATTTCTATTGAGAGAAGTGTGAGAACACAGAGTAGTAGAACATCTCTTATTATCTTTTACATTCTCTCTATTTTTGGCTCCCAAATGAAAGTCAGTAGGCAAGAAAGATCCCATTTTGTAAACCCTATCTGAGGATTTGATGCTACGGCTAACCCTAAATATAGAATTTTAAGATTCTGAATTATTAATTGGGATAGATGGAAGTCCACCACTACTGATAAAGTCACTAACTGTTTAGGTCCTGGCTATGTTTTCAGTAATTTAAATCTGGGCTCAAGCCCCAATAGCTACGGTTTTACGTTGACAGAATGTATAAAGAATTTAGAAGTAACAAAACAGTTAAAAGTACAAAAACACATCACATATAGATCATACTTTAATAAACAAAATGACACCACAATACCAACAATCCAATAGGGGAACCATTGATTTGAATTTTTAGAAATTGTTGGTACAAATAACACAAAAAGCACATGGATCAATGATAGTCATTGGGAGTGGTAGACAGGGACCCAGGTACAATTTCAGGCTGACTGTGATGGAAAATGGTTCAGTATAACAAGGGCTTTGTCTTGTTCAAAGTTTTTACCTTTTGAGTTTTTTTTTGGTGCAGAAAATCCTCTAGTGGGCAGGCTGAAGCTGTATCTGATCAAGTTGCCTTCAAAAAAAGGAAGCCTTAGGAATGAGGTCTGATTAATCTCTCCAGAGGCCTTGCAAAACTTTGATAACGCTTTATGGATTTTGGAGAAGCTCTTCTACATCACATTCAATGCTCCTATGATCTCAGCGACCATATTTGAGGGCAAAGACTGTCCAGCAAAGTCCAATCCCTCTCAAGGTGATACTGGTCAACTGGTCACTTCAGAAAAAAGACCGCTTGCAGTTTTTTGTGTTCCTGTAGCCACAGAGGAGGTCAACTAACTGACCTTTAGAATCTAATTTGTTTCGAGTACAAAAGGGAGCAGGTCCAGTCCTTCAGGGATCATCTCTGGTCAAAGAAAGCAGGTCTTGCCCTTTCTGATCTTATGCAGGTCGAAAAAGTGTTCTGAGGTGGGTGCTTTGGAATGCCACATTTATGGTTGGCTCTGGCTAGTGGGTAGGGAGTGACTCCTCCCTAACAAATGGGATAAACGTTAGTAGGGGCAGGCCTACCCACCATTTCAGTAGTTCGTTTGCCCTTCTACAAACAATCTCACAGTGCCCCTCCCTCCCAAAATTCAAGAAAGAGAAACCCTTCTTCCTCTGTGTAGAGCCTGTGTGCCCGCTCAGATGAGTGTCTAGGGAAATGAATACCTCCCTTTTTTGTGATCACTAAAAACAGGATCCAGCCCAGCTAGGGGAATGAAAGTTGGGCTTCCCCAGGTCTTACCATTCTCTTTATTTGTGAAAGGTAACCCCCTTTAATTGTTAATGAAGTTCTTGGCTCCACGATCCTCGTTTTAAAGCAAGAAGAAGGAAAGAACCTCCCAACACAGGCCACTGCTTTTTGAGCTGTTTTCACATCTAATTAAGGTTGAGAATTGGCCAAGCAGCTGTGGCCGGGCTAATATAAGTTAGACTCCTGGAGATTTAGGCAGAGAAAAGGAAAACAATATAAAATGTTCATTTTTCTAAATATTTATTAAAAACTTGACATAACCAATGAATATGATTTTTAATAAATAGGGGAAATAGTTTTTGAGTTCCCAGTTTAGAAGGTTCCTCTTAGACATTACAGACTAAAGTCAATAATCTGCACTTTGATATTTTCTAGGATCCAGTTAGAGCTCTGTCAGTGAAAATATAATTGGTGGTGTTAGTCCCTGGAGAAACATGCCAACTTTAATTTCACATGTTACAATTTTAAAACTCAGACACCCCACCTTGTGGGCAAAAAAGTGTACTTATGGGTTACTTATTGATATTTTAAAACAAGGATCCTCATAGGTCAAAATGGGTTATTTTGATAGGTTTAACAGCAAATAGGTTGCTGAAAAAGGCTAAACCTGCACAGAAGGTGCTGTAGTCCACATGTAATATGCATGTTCTAGGCCCTGTGTGAATTTTCACCACTATCTGTTAGGGACTTACAGGTACATCAGTGATAAGCCATTTTAACCATGTTTAAAGATGGAGCATTGCCTTCATGAAAATGAGAAAACATTTTATGTTTCCTTTAGCACCATACTACTGACATGGGTGCAGAGACAAGCAATATCTTGAAAGGTGTGCTGACTGTGCACGGAATAGAGATTAGAAATGCTTACAATCTCTATAACCACCGAAGGAGGGAGGCATGTAAGTTTCAGGGACCTCCCAGGGATGATCGCCTTCCGAGGAAGACCTTTCCACCTCCATTGAAAGATGGAGCAGAGGTTCTAACCCATTGCCATGTATTTCACTAAAGCTCTCTCCTTTTCAGTGACGCAAACTGTGATACTTTGAGCATGTGCTGATGACAGTTGGTTACTTTTATATTAATTCGCAATGCCCTGGTGTGCACTGGGCACAGCTAGTTAAGGGTGCATTAGGGTAGAATGTATAATTTCTGCCCTTTTGTGTTTTAAATATGTGGTGGGGCTACTCTGTCCTAGCTTTGGGCTACATCATCACCTAGGATCCCAAACTGTCTTCTGTCCTCCATTGGCCCTAGAGCCAAAATACCGCATTGTCTACCAGAGAAAGTTCAGATTCTTTAGAGTGTAGTTTTCATATATGGACTGGCAAAGAAAAGGTAAATTCCCCATGCTGCTTCTCTCATGTGGCAGGCAAACTATTTGTTTCCCAGTCATAAGTCCTAGTGTTAGTGTTCCTCCTTCCTTGGCCATGAAATGGGAGGTAAGGCCTTCAATCATCCACCTGAGAACTAGAATCTAGTACCAGAATGGTTAAGTTGGATCCAGTTCTGTTTTTCACTTTTTTCTCTGATGGTCTGGTGTGAATAATCACCACCTTCATTACCAGTATGGGCAAAAAGGGTTGAACGTCCCAATATAACCATCCAAGAATACTTAAAGCACACCTGATTACAATGGAAAAGAGTGATCCAAGGACTGGGTGAGGTGCTAGGCCATTGTGGCATCAGGCCCTATACCTAGGCACTAAATTGTATTTCTTTTACCGGGGAGACAGAATGGAGTGTTTACCCTCCTCTCTCCTAGTTTATACGTCAAAACTAAGTCCCAAGATTCCCAGCTTCTGCACACTTCCCATGGGTAATGCCTGCAGGGTTTGAGCTCTGAGTCACCCATCATGCAGGGAACCCTAGCAAATCAGGGCTTTTCTGAAATCTAGAGACCCAGGAGAATTCAAAGTGGTGAGGCTTGTGGGCCCAGTATGGTTTCTTACCCTTGAAATACAAATCTTAAAGTTTGGGTCAAAAACACTATGGTTCCCATATTTATATTATAGAAATCCCAGGCTGTTTCAACTGCAGGCCAGAATCTTGCCATCCTGCATTACCACAGTTCTCCTGATACAAATCTGCCCTTCATCAGTGGGTGGATCTAATACATGTCATAAGAATATACCTAACCTGTAATGAGGACTACATTGCCAATATACTTACTTCACTTGGTTCAGGTTTTGACTAGTTCCTGTTGAGGGCAACAGGCACGCCCACATAACTAGGGCACTGGTTTTTATCAGGAGTAGTGTGTGGACATCTGTGGTAAGACTTTTGTCAAAAACCACAAATTTCAGAACACTCTCTCTGAAAAATGCTAGAAATTCTGCGAGTTTAGCCAAGGTTGAAGTTAGCAGAGCATATGGGGTAATGAAACATTAGCTGGATCCATGCAAGACACTTCACTCTGAACTCCCTTAGGTGTTTTAAGTTCAGAAATGCCTGTGGTTGGTAGGTTTCCCTGGGTACAGATCTAACCTGAGGTTCATCTTGTTGGGTATAATATGCTCACCACTCCCAGTGAGGTATCATTTCTATTGAGAGAAGTGTGAGAACACAGAGTAGTAGAACATCTCTTATTATCTTTTACATTCTCTCTATTTTTGGCTCCCAAATGAAAGTCAGTAGGCAAGAAAGATCCCATTTTGTAAACCCTATCTGAGGATTTGATGCTACGGCTAACCCTAAATATAGAATTTTAAGATTCTGAATTATTAATTGGGATAGATGGAAGTCCACCACTACTGATAAAGTCACTAACTGTTTAGGTCCTGGCTATGTTTTCAGTAATTTAAATCTGGGCTCAAGCCCCAATAGCTACGGTTTTACGTTGACAGAATGTATAAAGAATTTAGAAGTAACAAAACAGTTAAAAGTACAAAAACACATCACATATAGATCATACTTTAATAAACAAAATGACACCACAATACCAACAATCCAATAGGGGAACCATTGATTTGAATTTTTAGAAATTGTTGGTACAAATAACACAAAAAGCACATGGATCAATGATAGTCATTGGGAGTGGTAGACAGGGACCCAGGTACAATTTCAGGCTGACTGTGATGGAAAATGGTTCAGTATAACAAGGGCTTTGTCTTGTTCAAAGTTTTTACCTTTTGAGTTTTTTTTTGGTGCAGAAAATCCTCTAGTGGGCAGGCTGAAGCTGTATCTGACCAAGTTGCCTTCAAAAAAAGGAAGCCTTAGGAATGAGGTCTGATTAATCTCTCCAGAGGCCTTGCAAAACTTTGATAACGCTTTATGGTTTTTGGAGAAGCTCTTCTACATCACATTCAATGCTCCTATGATCTCAGCGACCATATTTGAGGGCAAAGACTGTCCAGCAAAGTCCAATCCCTCTCAAGGTGATACTGGTCAACTGGTCACTTCAGAAAAAAGACCGCTTGCAGTTTGTTGTGTTCCTGTAGCCACAGAGGAGGTCAACTAACTGACCTTTAGAATCTAATTTGTTTCGAGTACAAAAGGGAGCAGGTCTAGTCCTTCAGGGATCATCTCTGGTCAAAGAAAGCAGGTCTTGCCCTTTCTGATCTTATGCAGGTCGAAAAAGTGTTCTGAGGTGGGTGCTTTGGAATGCCACATTTATGGTTGGCTCTGGCTAGTGGGTAGGGAGTGACTCCTCCCTAACAAATGGGATAAACGTTAGTAGGGGCAGGCCTACCCACCATTTCAGTAGTTCGTTTGCCCTTCTACAAACAATCTCACAGTGCCCCTCCCTCCCAAAATTCAAGAAAGAGAAACCCTTCTTCCTCTGTGTAGAGCCTGTGTGCCCGCTCAGATGAGTGTCTAGGGAAATGAATACCTCCCTTTTTTGTGATCACTAAAAACAGGATCCAGCCCAGCTAGGGGAATGAAAGTTGGGCTTCCCCAGGTCTTACCATTCTCTTTATTTGTGAAAGGTAACCCCCTTTAATTGTTAATGAAGTTCTTGGCTCCACGATCCTCGTTTTAAAGCAAGAAGAAGGAAAGAACCTCCCAACACAGGCCACTGCTTTTGGAGCTGTTTTCACATCTAATTAAGGTTGAGAATTGGCCAAGCAGCTGTGGCCGGGCTAATATAAGTTAGACTCCTGGAGATTTAGGCAGAGAAAAGGAAAACAATATAAAATGTTCATTTTTCTAAATATTTATTAAAAACTTGACATAACCAATGAATATGATTTTTAATAAATAGGGGAAATAGTTTTTGAGTTCCCAGTTTAGAAGGTTCCTCTTAGACATTACAGACTAAAGTCAATAATCTGCACTTTGATATTTTCTAGGATCCAGTTAGAGCTCTGTCAGTGAAAATATAATTGGTGGTGTTAGTCCCTGGAGAAACATGCCAACTTTAATTTCACGTTACAATTTTAAAACTCAGACACCCCACCTTGTGGGCAAAAAAGTGTACTTATGGGTTACTTATTTATATTTTAAAACAAGGATCCTCATAGGTCAAAATGGGTTATTTTGATAGGTTTAACAGCAAATAGGTTGCTGAAAAAGGCTAAACCTGCACAGAAGGTGCTGCAGTCCACATGTAATATGTATGTTCTAGGCCCTGTGTGAATTTTCACCACTATCTGTTAGGGACTTACAGGTACATCAGTGATAAGCCATTTTAACCATGTTTAAAGATGGAGCATTGCCTTCATGAAAATGAGAAAACATTTTATGTTTCCTTTAGCACCATACTACTGACATGGGTGCAGAGACAAGCAATATCTTGAAAGGTGTGCTGACTGTGCACGGAATAGAGATTAGAAATGCTTACAATCTCTATAACCACCGAAGGAGGGAGGCATGTAAGTTTCAGGGACCTCCCAGGGATGATCGCCTTCCAAGGAAGACCTTTCCACCTCCATTGAAAGATGGAGCAGAGGTTCTAACCCATTGCCATGTATTTCACTAAACTCTCTCCTTTTCAGTGACGCAAACTGTGATACTTTGAGCATGTGCTGATGACAGTTGGTTACTTTTATATTAATTCGCAATGCCCTGGTGTGCACTGGGCACAGCTAGTTAAGGGTGCATTAGGGTAGAATGTATAATTTCTGCCCTTTTGTGTTTTAAATATGTGGTGGGGCTACTCTGTCCTAGCTTTGGGCTACATCATCACCTAGGATCCCAAACTGTCTTCTGTCCTCCATTGGCCCTAGAGCCAAAATACTGCATAGTCTACCAGAGAAAGTTCAGATTCTTTAGAGTGTAGTTTTCATATATGGACTGGCAAAGAAAAGGTAAATTCCCCATGCTGCTTCTCTCATGTGGCAGGCAAACTATACGTTTCCCAGTCATAAGTCCTAGTGTTAGTGTTCCTCCTTCCTTAGCCATGAAATGGGAGGTAAGGCCTTCAATCATCCACCTGAGAACTAGAATCTAGTACCAGAATGGTTAAGTTGGATCCAGTTCTGTTTTTCACTTTTTTCTCTGATGGTCTGGTGTGAATAATCACCACCTTCATTACCAGTATGGGCAAAAAGGATTGAACGTCCCAATATAACCATCCAAGAATACTTAAAGCACACCTGATTACAATGGAAAAGAGTGATCCAAGGACTGGGTGAGGTGCTAGGCCATTGTGGCATCAGGCCCTATACCTAGGCACTAAATTGTATTTCTTTTACCGGGGAGACAGAATGGAGTGTTTACCCTCTTCTCTCCTAGTTTATACGTCAAAACTAAGTCCCAAGATTCCCAGCTTCTGCACACTTCCCATGGGTAATGCCTGCAGGGTTTGAGCTCTGAGTCACCCATCATGCAGGGAACCCTAGCAAATCAGGGCTTTTCTGAAATCTAGAGACCCAGGAGAATTCAAAGTGGTGAGGCTTGTGGGCCCAGTATGGTTTCTTACCCTTGAAATACAAATCTTAAAGTTTGGGTCAAAAACACTATTGTTCCCATATTTATATTACAGAAATCCCAGGCTGTTTCAACTGCAGGCCAGAGTCTTGCCATCCTGCATTACCACAGTTCTCCTGATACAAATCTGCCCTTCATCAGTGGGTGGATCTAATACATGTCATAAGAATATACCTAACCTGTAATGAGGACTACATTGCCAATATACTTACTTCACTTGGTTCAGGTTTTGACTAGTTCCTGTTGAGGGCAACAGGCCCGCCCACATAACTAGGGCACTGGTTTTTATCAGGAGTAGTGTGTGGACATCTGTGGTAAGACTTTTGTCAAAAACCACAAATTTCAGAACACTCTCTCTGAAAAAAATGCTAGAAATTCTGTGAGTTTAGCCAAGGTTGAAGTTAGCAGAGCATATGGGGTAATGAAACATTAGCTGGATCCATGCAAGACACTTCACTCTGAACTCCCTTAGGTGTTTTAAGTTCAGAAATGCCTGTGGTTGGTAGGTTTCCCTGGGTACAGATCTAACCTGAGGTTCATCTTGTTGGGTATAATATGCTCACCACTCCCAGTGAGGTATCATTTCTATTGAGAGAAGTGTGAGAACACAGAGTAGTAGAACATCTCTTATTATCTTTTACATTCTCTCTATTTTTGGCTCCCAAATGAAAGTCAGTAGGCAAGAAAGATCCCATTTTGTAAACCCTATCTGAGGATTTGATGCTACGGCTAACCCTGAATATAGAATTTTAAGATTCAGAATTATTAATTGGGATAGATGGAAGTCCACCACTACTGATAAAGTCACTAACTGTTTAGGTCCTGGCTATGTTTTCAGTAATTTAAATCTGGGCTCAAGCCCCAATAGCTACGGTTTTACGTTGACAGAATGTATAAAGAATTTAGAAGTAACAAAACAGTTAAAAGTACAAAAACACATCACATATAGACCATACTTTAATAAACAAAATGACACCACAATACCAACAATTCAATAGGGGAACCATTGATTTGAATTTTTAGAAATTGTTGGTACAAATAACACAAAAAGCACATGGATCAATGATAGTAATTGGGAGTGGTAGACAGGGACCCAGGTACAATTTCAGGCTGACTGTGATGGAAAATGGTTCAGTATAACAAGGGCTTTGTCTTGTTCAAAGTTTTTACCTTTTGACTTTTTTTTGGTGCAGAAAATCCTCTAGTGGGCAGGCTAAAGCTGTATCTGACCAAGTTGCCTTCAAAAAAAGGAAGCCTTAGGAATGAGGTCTGATTAATCTCTCCAGAGGCCTTACAAAACTTTGATAACGCTTTATGGTTTTTGGAGAAGCTCTTCTACATCACATTCAATGCTCCTATGATCTCAGGGACCATATTTGAGGGCAAAGACTGTCCAGCAAAGTCCAATCCCTCTCAAGGTGATACTGGTCAACTGGTCACTTCAGAAAAAAGACCGCTTGCAGTTTGTTGTGTTCCTGTAGCCACAGAGGAGGTCAACTAACTGACCTTTAGAATCTAATTTGTTTCGAGTACAAAAGGGAGCAGGTCCAGTCCTTCAGGGATCATCTCTGGTCAAAGAAAGCAGGTCTTGCCCTTTCTGATCTTATGCAGGTCGAAAAAGTGTTCTGAGGTGGGTGCTTTGGAATGCCACATTTATGGTTGGCTCTAGCTAGTGGGTAGGGAGTGACTCCTCCCTAACAAATGGGATAAACGTTAGTAGGGGCAGGCCTACCCACCATTTCAGTAGTTTGTTTGCCCTTCTACAAACAATCTCACAGTGCCCCTCCCTCCCAAAATTCAAGAAAGAGAAACCCTTCTTCCTCTGTGTAGAGCCTGTGTGCCCGCTCAGATGAGTGTCTAGGGAAATGAATACCTCCCTTTTTTGTGATCACTAAAAACAGGATCCAGCCCAGCTAGGGGAATGAAAGTTGGGCTTCCCCAGGTCTTACCATTCTCTTTATTTGTGAAAGGTAACCCCCTTTAATTGTTAATGAAGTTCTTGGCTCCACGATCCTCGTTTTAAAGCAAGAAGAAGGAAAGAACCTCCCAACACAGGCCACTGCTTTTGGAGCTGTTTTCACATCTAATTAAGGTTGAGCATTGGCCAAGCAGCTGTGGCCGGGCTAATGTAAGTTAGACTCCTGGAGATTTAGGCAGAGAAAAGGAAAACAATATAAAATGTTCATTTTTCTAAATATTTATTAAAAACTTGACATAACCAATGAATATGATTTTTAATAAATAGGGGAAATAGTTTTTGAGTTCCCAGTTTAGAAGGTTCCTCTTAGACATTACAGACTAAAGTCAATAATCTGCACTTTGATATTTTCTAGGATCCAGTTAGAGCTCTGTCAGTGAAAATATAATTGGTGGTGTTAGTCCCTGGAGAAACATGCCAACTTTAATTTCACATGTTACAATTTTAAAACTCAGACACCCCACCTTGTGGGCAAAAAAGTGTACTTATGGGTTACTTATTGATATTTTAAAACAAGGATCCTCATAGGTCAAAATGGGTTATTTTGATAGGTTTAACAGCAAATAGGTTGCTGAAAAAGGCTAAACCTGCACAGAAGGTGCTGCAGTCCACATGTAATATGCATGTTCTAGGCCCTGTGTGAATTTTCATCACTATCTGTTAGGGACTTACAGGTACATCAGTGATAAGCCATTTTAACCATGTTTAAAGATGGAGCATTGCCTTCATGAAAATGAGAAAACATTTTATGTTTCCTTTAGCACCATACTACTGACATGGGTGCAGAGACAAGCAATATCTTGAAAGGTGTGCTGACTGTGCACGGAATAGAGATTAGAAATGCTTACAATCTCTATAACCACCGAAGGAGGGAGGCATGTAAGTTTCAGGGACCTTCCAGGGAAGATCGCCTTCCGAGGAAGACCTTTCCACCTCCATTGAAAGATGGAGCAGAGGTTCTAACCCATTGCCATGTATTTCACTAAAGCTCTCTCCTTTTCAGTGACGCAAACTGTGATACTTTGAGCATGTGCTGATGACAGTTGGTTACTTTTATATTAATTCGCAATGCCCTGGTGTGCACTGGGCACAGCTAGTTAAGGGTGCATTAGGGTAGAATGTATAATTTCTGCCCTTTTGTGTTTTAAATATGTGGTGGGGCTACTCTGTCCTAGCTTTGGGCTACATCATCACCTAGGATCCCAAACTGTCTTCTGTCCTCCATTGGCCCTAGAGCCAAAATACCGCATTGTCTACCAGAGAAAGTTCAGATTCTTTAGAGTGTAGTTTTCATATATGGACTGGCAAAGAAAAGGTAAATTCCCCATGCTGCTTCTCTCATGTGGCAGGCAAACTATTTGTTTCCCAGTCATAAGTCCTAGTGTTAGTGTTCCTCCTTCCTTGGCCATGAAATGGGAGGTAAGGCCTTCAATCATCCACCTGAGAACTAGAATCTAGTACCAGAATGGTTAAGTTGGATCCAGTTCTGTTTTTCACTTTTTTCTCTGATGGTCTGGTGTGAATAATCACCACCTTCATTACCAGTATGGGCAAAAAGGGTTGACCGTCCCAATATAACCATCCAAGAATACTTAAAGCACACCTGATTACAATGGAAAAGAGTGATCCAAGGACTGGGTGAGGTGCTAGGCCATTGTGGCATCAGGCCCTATACCTAGGCACTAAATTGTATTTCTTTTACCGGGGAGACTGAATGGAGGGTTTACCCTCCTCTCTCCTAGTTTATACGTCAAAACTAAGTCCCAAGATTCCCAGCTTCTGCACGCTTCCCAGGGGTAATGCCTGTAGGGTTTGAGCTCTGAGTCACCCATCACGCAGGGAACCCTAGCAAATCAGGGCTTTTCTGAAATCTAGAGACCCAGGAGAATTCAAAGTGGTGAGGCTTGTGGGCCCAGTATGGTTTCTTACCCTTGAAATACAAATCTTAAAGTTTGGGTCAAAAACACTATGGTTCCCATATTTATATTACAGAAATCCCAGGCTGTTTCAACTGCAGGCCAGAATCTTGCCATCCTGCATTACCACAGTTCTCCTGATACAAATCTGCCCTTCATCAGTGGGTGGATCTAATACATGTCATAAGAATATACCTAACCTGTAATGAGGACTACATTGCCAATATACTTACTTCACTTGGTTCAGGTTTTGACTAGTTCCTGTTGAGGGCAACAGGCCCGCCCACATAACTAGGGCACTGGTTTTTATCAGGAGTAGTGTGTGGACATCTGTGGTAAGACTTTTGTCAAAAACCACAAATTTCAGAACACTCTCTCTGAAAAATGCTAGAAATTCTGTGAGTTTAGCCAAGGTTGAAGTTAGCAGAGCATATGGGGTAATGAAACATTAGCTGGATCCATGCAAGACACTTCACTCTGAACTCCCTTAGGTGTTTTAAGTTCAGAAATGCCTGTGGTTGGTAGGTTTCCCTGGGTACAGATCTAACCTGAGGTTCATCTTGTTGGGTATAATATGCTCACCACTCCCAGTGAGGTATCATTTCTATTGAGAGAAGTGTGAGAACACAGAGTAGTAGAACATCTCTTATTATCTTTTACATTCTCTCTATTTTTGGCTCCCAAATGAAAGTCAGTAGGCAAGAAAGATCCCATTTTGTAAACCCTATCGGAGGATTTGATGCTACGGCTAACCCTAAATATAGAATTTTAAGATTCTGAATTATTAATTGGGATAGATGGAAGTCCACCACTACTGATAAAGTCACTAACTGTTTAGGTCCTGGCTATGTTTTCAGTAATTTAAATCTGGGCTCAAGCCCCAATAGCTACGGTTTTACGTTGACAGAATGTATAAAGAATTTAGAAGTAACAAAACAGTTAAAAGTACAAAAACACATCACATATAGATCATACTTTAATAAACAAAATGACACCACAATACCAACAATCCAATAGGGGAACCATTGATTTGAATTTTTAGAAATTGTTGGTACAAATAACACAAAAAGCACATGGATCAATGATAGTCATTGGGAGTGGTAGACAGGGACCCAGGTACAATTTCAGGCTGACTGTGATGGAAAATGGTTCAGTATAACAAGGGCTTTGTCTTGTTCAAAGTTTTTACCTTTTGAGTTTTTTTTTGGTGCAGAAAATCCTCTAGTGGGCAGGCTGAAGCTGTATCTGACCAAGTTGCCTTCAAAAAAAGGAAGCCTTAGGAATGAGGTCTGATTAATCTCTCCAGAGGCCTTGCAAAACTTTGATAACGCTTTATGGTTTTTGGAGAAGCTCTTCTACATCACATTCAATGCTCCTATGATCTCAGCGACCATATTTGAGGGCAAAGACTGTCCAGCAAAGTCCAATCCCTCTCAAGGTGATACTGGTCAACTGGTCACTTCAGAAAAAAGACCGCTTGCAGTTTGTTGTGTTCCTGTAGCCACAGAGGAGGTCAACTAACTGACCTTTAGAATCTAATTTGTTTCGAGTACAAAAGGGAGCAGGTCCAGTCCTTCAGGGATCATCTCTGGTCAAAGAAAGCAGGTCTTGCCCTTTCTGATCTTATGCAGGTCGAAAAAGTGTTCTGAGGTGGGTGCTTTGGAATGCCACATTTATGGTTGGCTCTGGCTAGTGGGTAGGGAGTGACTCCTCCCTAACAAATGGGATAAACGTTAGTAGGGGCAGGCCTACCCACCATTTCAGTAGTTCGTTTGCCCTTCTACAAACAATCTCACAGTGCCCCTCCCTCCCAAAATTCAAGAAAGAGAAACCCTTCTTCCTCTGTGTAGAGCCTGTGTGCCCGCTCAGATGAGTGTCTAGGGAAATGAATACCTCCCTTTTTTGTGATCACTAAAAACAGGATCCAGCCCAGCTAGGGGAATGAAAGTTGGGCTTCCCCAGGTCTTACCATTCTCTTTATTTGTGAAAGGTAACCCCCTTTAATTGTTAATGAAGTTCTTGGCTCCACGATCCTCGTTTTAAAGCAAGAAGAAGGAAAGAACCTCCCAACACAGGCCACTGCTTTTGGAGCTGTTTTCACATCTAATTAAGGTTGAGAATTGGCCAAGCAGCTGTGGCCGGGCTAATATAAGTTAGACTCCTGGAGATTTAGGCAGAGAAAAGGAAAACAATATAAAATGTTCATTTTTCTAAATATTTATTAAAAACTTGACATAACCAATGAATATGATTTTTAATAAATAGGGGAAATAGTTTTTGAGTTCCCAGTTTAGAAGGTTCCTCTTAGACATTACAGACTAAAGTCAATAATCTGCACTTTGATATTTTCTAGGATCCAGTTAGAGCTCTGTCAGTGAAAATATAATTGGTGGTGTTAGTCCCTGGAGAAACATGCCAACTTTAATTTCACGTTACAATTTTAAAACTCAGACACCCCACCTTGTGGGCAAAAAAGTGTACTTATGGGTTACTTATTTATATTTTAAAACAAGGATCCTCATAGGTCAAAATGGGTTATTTTGATAGGTTTAACAGCAAATAGGTTGCTGAAAAAGGCTAAACCTGCACAGAAGGTGCTGCAGTCCACATGTAATATGTATGTTCTAGGCCCTGTGTGAATTTTCACCACTATCTGTTAGGGACTTACAGGTACATCAGTGATAAGCCATTTTAACCATGTTTAAAGATGGAGCATTGCCTTCATGAAAATGAGAAAACATTTTATGTTTCCTTTAGCACCATACTACTGACATGGGTGCAGAGACAAGCAATATCTTGAAAGGTGTGCTGACTGTGCACGGAATAGAGATTAGAAATGCTTACAATCTCTATAACCACCGAAGGAGGGAGGCATGTAAGTTTCAGGGACCTCCCAGGGATGATCGCCTTCCAAGGAAGACCTTTCCACCTCCATTGAAAGATGGAGCAGAGGTTCTAACCCATTGCCATGTATTTCACTAAACTCTCTCCTTTTCAGTGACGCAAACTGTGATACTTTGAGCATGTGCTGATGACAGTTGGTTACTTTTATATTAATTCGCAATGCCCTGGTGTGCACTGGGCACAGCTAGTTAAGGGTGCATTAGGGTAGAATGTATAATTTCTGCCCTTTTGTGTTTTAAATATGTGGTGGGGCTACTCTGTCCTAGCTTTGGGCTACATCATCACCTAGGATCCCAAACTGTCTTCTGTCCTCCATTGGCCCTAGAGCCAAAATACTGCATAGTCTACCAGAGAAAGTTCAGATTCTTTAGAGTGTAGTTTTCATATATGGACTGGCAAAGAAAAGGTAAATTCCCCATGCTGCTTCTCTCATGTGGCAGGCAAACTATACGTTTCCCAGTCATAAGTCCTAGTGTTAGTGTTCCTCCTTCCTTAGCCATGAAATGGGAGGTAAGGCCTTCAATCATCCACCTGAGAACTAGAATCTAGTACCAGAATGGTTAAGTTGGATCCAGTTCTGTTTTTCACTTTTTTCTCTGATGGTCTGGTGTGAATAATCACCACCTTCATTACCAGTATGGGCAAAAAGGATTGAACGTCCCAATATAACCATCCAAGAATACTTAAAGCACACCTGATTACAATGGAAAAGAGTGATCCAAGGACTGGGTGAGGTGCTAGGCCATTGTGGCATCAGGCCCTATACCTAGGCACTAAATTGTATTTCTTTTACCGGGGAGACAGAGTGGAGTGTTTACCCTCCTCTCTCCTAGTTTATACGTCAAAACTAAGTCCCAAGATTCCCAGCTTCTGCACACTTCCCATGGGTAATGCCTGCAGGGTTTGAGCTCTGAGTCACCCATCATGCAGGGAACCCTAGCAAATCAGGGCTTTTCTGAAATCTAGAGACCCAGGAGAATTCAAAGTGGTGAGGCTTGTGGGCCCAGTATGGTTTCTTACCCTTGAAATACAAATCTTAAAGTTTGGGTCAAAAACACTATTGTTCCCATATTTATATTACAGAAATCCCAGGCTGTTTCAACTGCAGGCCAGAGTCTTGCCATCCTGCATTACCACAGTTCTCCTGATACAAATCTGCCCTTCATCAGTGGGTGGATCTAATACATGTCATAAGAATATACCTAACCTGTAATGAGGACTACATTGCCAATATACTTACTTCACTTGGTTCAGGTTTTGACTAGTTCCTGTTGAGGGCAACAGGCCCGCCCACATAACTAGGGCACTGGTTTTTATCAGGAGTAGTGTGTGGACATCTGTGGTAAGACTTTTGTCAAAAACCACAAATTTCAGAACACTCTCTCTGAAAAAAATGCTAGAAATTCTGTGAGTTTAGCCAAGGTTGAAGTTAGCAGAGCATATGGGGTAATGAAACATTAGCTGGATCCATGCAAGACACTTCACTCTGAACTCCCTTAGGTGTTTTAAGTTCAGAAATGCCTGTGGTTGGTAGGTTTCCCTGGGTACAGATCTAACCTGAGGTTCATCTTGTTGGGTATAATATGCTCACCACTCCCAGTGAGGTATCATTTCTATTGAGAGAAGTGTGAGAACACAGAGTAGTAGAACATCTCTTATTATCTTTTACATTCTCTCTATTTTTGGCTCCCAAATGAAAGTCAGTAGGCAAGAAAGATCCCATTTTGTAAACCCTATCTGAGGATTTGATGCTACGGCTAACCCTGAATATAGAATTTTAAGATTCAGAATTATTAATTGGGATAGATGGAAGTCCACCACTACTGATAAAGTCACTAACTGTTTAGGTCCTGGCTATGTTTTCAGTAATTTAAATCTGGGCTCAAGCCCCAATAGCTACGGTTTTACGTTGACAGAATGTATAAAGAATTTAGAAGTAACAAAACAGTTAAAAGTACAAAAACACATCACATATAGACCATACTTTAATAAACAAAATGACACCACAATACCAACAATTCAATAGGGGAACCATTGATTTGAATTTTTAGAAATTGTTGGTACAAATAACACAAAAAGCACATGGATCAATGATAGTAATTGGGAGTGGTAGACAGGGACCCAGGTACAATTTCAGGCTGACTGTGATGGAAAATGGTTCAGTATAACAAGGGCTTTGTCTTGTTCAAAGTTTTTACCTTTTGACTTTTTTTTGGTGCAGAAAATCCTCTAGTGGGCAGGCTAAAGCTGTATCTGACCAAGTTGCCTTCAAAAAAAGGAAGCCTTAGGAATGAGGTCTGATTAATCTCTCCAGAGGCCTTACAAAACTTTGATAACGCTTTATGGTTTTTGGAGAAGCTCTTCTACATCACATTCAATGCTCCTATGATCTCAGGGACCATATTTGAGGGCAAAGACTGTCCAGCAAAGTCCAATCCCTCTCAAGGTGATACTGGTCAACTGGTCACTTCAGAAAAAAGACCGCTTGCAGTTTGTTGTGTTCCTGTAGCCACAGAGGAGGTCAACTAACTGACCTTTAGAATCTAATTTGTTTCGAGTACAAAAGGGAGCAGGTCCAGTCCTTCAGGGATCATCTCTGGTCAAAGAAAGCAGGTCTTGCCCTTTCTGATCTTATGCAGGTCGAAAAAGTGTTCTGAGGTGGGTGCTTTGGAATGCCACATTTATGGTTGGCTCTAGCTAGTGGGTAGGGAGTGACTCCTCCCTAACAAATGGGATAAACGTTAGTAGGGGCAGGCCTACCCACCATTTCAGTAGTTTGTTTGCCCTTCTACAAACAATCTCACAGTGCCCCTCCCTCCCAAAATTCAAGAAAGAGAAACCCTTCTTCCTCTGTGTAGAGCCTGTGTGCCCGCTCAGATGAGTGTCTAGGGAAATGAATACCTCCCTTTTTTGTGATCACTAAAAACAGGATCCAGCCCAGCTAGGGGAATGAAAGTTGGGCTTCCCCAGGTCTTACCATTCTCTTTATTTGTGAAAGGTAACCCCCTTTAATTGTTAATGAAGTTCTTGGCTCCACGATCCTCGTTTTAAAGCAAGAAGAAGGAAAGAACCTCCCAACACAGGCCACTGCTTTTGGAGCTGTTTTCACATCTAATTAAGGTTGAGCATTGGCCAAGCAGCTGTGGCCGGGCTAATGTAAGTTAGACTCCTGGAGATTTAGGCAGAGAAAAGGAAAACAATATAAAATGTTCATTTTTCTAAATATTTATTAAAAACTTGACATAACCAATGAATATGATTTTTAATAAATAGGGGAAATAGTTTTTGAGTTCCCAGTTTAGAAGGTTCCTCTTAGACATTACAGACTAAAGTCAATAATCTGCACTTTGATATTTTCTAGGATCCAGTTAGAGCTCTGTCAGTGAAAATATAATTGGTGGTGTTAGTCCCTGGAGAAACATGCCAACTTTAATTTCACATGTTACAATTTTAAAACTCAGACACCCCACCTTGTGGGCAAAAAAGTGTACTTATGGGTTACTTATTGATATTTTAAAACAAGGATCCTCATAGGTCAAAATGGGTTATTTTGATAGGTTTAACAGCAAATAGGTTGCTGAAAAAGGCTAAACCTGCACAGAAGGTGCTGCAGTCCACATGTAATATGCATGTTCTAGGCCCTGTGTGAATTTTCATCACTATCTGTTAGGGACTTACAGGTACATCAGTGATAAGCCATTTTAACCATGTTTAAAGATGGAGCATTGCCTTCATGAAAATGAGAAAACATTTTATGTTTCCTTTAGCACCATACTACTGACATGGGTGCAGAGACAAGCAATATCTTGAAAGGTGTGCTGACTGTGCACGGAATAGAGATTAGAAATGCTTACAATCTCTATAACCACCGAAGGAGGGAGGCATGTAAGTTTCAGGGACCTTCCAGGGAAGATCGCCTTCCGAGGAAGACCTTTCCACCTCCATTGAAAGATGGAGCAGAGGTTCTAACCCATTGCCATGTATTTCACTAAAGCTCTCTCCTTTTCAGTGACGCAAACTGTGATACTTTGAGCATGTGCTGATGACAGTTGGTTACTTTTATATTAATTCGCAATGCCCTGGTGTGCACTGGGCACAGCTAGTTAAGGGTGCATTAGGGTAGAATGTATAATTTCTGCCCTTTTGTGTTTTAAATATGTGGTGGGGCTACTCTGTCCTAGCTTTGGGCTACATCATCACCTAGGATCCCAAACTGTCTTCTGTCCTCCATTGGCCCTAGAGCCAAAATACCGCATTGTCTACCAGAGAAAGTTCAGATTCTTTAGAGTGTAGTTTTCATATATGGACTGGCAAAGAAAAGGTAAATTCCCCATGCTGCTTCTCTCATGTGGCAGGCAAACTATTTGTTTCCCAGTCATAAGTCCTAGTGTTAGTGTTCCTCCTTCCTTGGCCATGAAATGGGAGGTAAGGCCTTCAATCATCCACCTGAGAACTAGAATCTAGTACCAGAATGGTTAAGTTGGATCCAGTTCTGTTTTTCACTTTTTTCTCTGATGGTCTGGTGTGAATAATCACCACCTTCATTACCAGTATGGGCAAAAAGGGTTGACCGTCCCAATATAACCATCCAAGAATACTTAAAGCACACCTGATTACAATGGAAAAGAGTGATCCAAGGACTGGGTGAGGTGCTAGGCCATTGTGGCATCAGGCCCTATACCTAGGCACTAAATTGTATTTCTTTTACCGGGGAGACTGAATGGAGGGTTTACCCTCCTCTCTCCTAGTTTATACGTCAAAACTAAGTCCCAAGATTCCCAGCTTCTGCACGCTTCCCAGGGGTAATGCCTGTAGGGTTTGAGCTCTGAGTCACCCATCACGCAGGGAACCCTAGCAAATCAGGGCTTTTCTGAAATCTAGAGACCCAGGAGAATTCAAAGTGGTGAGGCTTGTGGGCCCAGTATGGTTTCTTACCCTTGAAATACAAATCTTAAAGTTTGGGTCAAAAACACTATGGTTCCCATATTTATATTACAGAAATCCCAGGCTGTTTCAACTGCAGGCCAGAATCTTGCCATCCTGCATTACCACAGTTCTCCTGATACAAATCTGCCCTTCATCAGTGGGTGGATCTAATACATGTCATAAGAATATACCTAACCTGTAATGAGGACTACATTGCCAATATACTTACTTCACTTGGTTCAGGTTTTGACTAGTTCCTGTTGAGGGCAACAGGCCCGCCCACATAACTAGGGCACTGGTTTTTATCAGGAGTAGTGTGTGGACATCTGTGGTAAGACTTTTGTCAAAAACCACAAATTTCAGAACACTCTCTCTGAAAAATGCTAGAAATTCTGTGAGTTTAGCCAAGGTTGAAGTTAGCAGAGCATATGGGGTAATGAAACATTAGCTGGATCCATGCAAGACACTTCACTCTGAACTCCCTTAGGTGTTTTAAGTTCAGAAATGCCTGTGGTTGGTAGGTTTCCCTGGGTACAGATCTAACCTGAGGTTCATCTTGTTGGGTATAATATGCTCACCACTCCCAGTGAGGTATCATTTCTATTGAGAGAAGTGTGAGAACACAGAGTAGTAGAACATCTCTTATTATCTTTTACATTCTCTCTATTTTTGGCTCCCAAATGAAAGTCAGTAGGCAAGAAAGATCCCATTTTGTAAACCCTATCGGAGGATTTGATGCTACGGCTAACCCTAAATATAGAATTTTAAGATTCTGAATTATTAATTGGGATAGATGGAAGTCCACCACTACTGATAAAGTCACTAACTGTTTAGGTCCTGGCTATGTTTTCAGTAATTTAAATCTGGGCTCAAGCCCCAATAGCTACGGTTTTACGTTGACAGAATGTATAAAGAATTTAGAAGTAACAAAACAGTTAAAAGTACAAAAACACATCACATATAGATCATACTTTAATAAACAAAATGACACCACAATACCAACAATCCAATAGGGGAACCATTGATTTGAATTTTTAGAAATTGTTGGTACAAATAACACAAAAAGCACATGGATCAATGATAGTCATTGGGAGTGGTAGACAGGGACCCAGGTACAATTTCAGGCTGACTGTGATGGAAAATGGTTCAGTATAACAAGGGCTTTGTCTTGTTCAAAGTTTTTACCTTTTGAGTTTTTTTTTGGTGCAGAAAATCCTCTAGTGGGCAGGCTGAAGCTGTATCTGACCAAGTTGCCTTCAAAAAAAGGAAGCCTTAGGAATGAGGTCTGATTAATCTCTCCAGAGGCCTTGCAAAACTTTGATAACGCTTTATGGTTTTTGGAGAAGCTCTTCTACATCACATTCAATGCTCCTATGATCTCAGCGACCATATTTGAGGGCAAAGACTGTCCAGCAAAGTCCAATCCCTCTCAAGGTGATACTGGTCAACTGGTCACTTCAGAAAAAAGACCGCTTGCAGTTTGTTGTGTTCCTGTAGCCACAGAGGAGGTCAACTAACTGACCTTTAGAATCTAATTTGTTTCGAGTACAAAAGGGAGCAGGTCCAGTCCTTCAGGGATCATCTCTGGTCAAAGAAAGCAGGTCTTGCCCTTTCTGATCTTATGCAGGTCGAAAAAGTGTTCTGAGGTGGGTGCTTTGGAATGCCACATTTATGGTTGGCTCTGGCTAGTGGGTAGGGAGTGACTCCTCCCTAACAAATGGGATAAACGTTAGTAGGGGCAGGCCTACCCACCATTTCAGTAGTTCGTTTGCCCTTCTACAAACAATCTCACAGTGCCCCTCCCTCCCAAAATTCAAGAAAGAGAAACCCTTCTTCCTCTGTGTAGAGCCTGTGTGCCCGCTCAGATGAGTGTCTAGGGAAATGAATACCTCCCTTTTTTGTGATCACTAAAAACAGGATCCAGCCCAGCTAGGGGAATGAAAGTTGGGCTTCCCCAGGTCTTACCATTCTCTTTATTTGTGAAAGGTAACCCCCTTTAATTGTTAATGAAGTTCTTGGCTCCACGATCCTCGTTTTAAAGCAAGAAGAAGGAAAGAACCTCCCAACACAGGCCACTGCTTTTGGAGCTGTTTTCACATCTAATTAAGGTTGAGAATTGGCCAAGCAGCTGTGGCCGGGCTAATATAAGTTAGACTCCTGGAGATTTAGGCAGAGAAAAGGAAAACAATATAAAATGTTCATTTTTCTAAATATTTATTAAAAACTTGACATAACCAATGAATATGATTTTTAATAAATAGGGGAAATAGTTTTTGAGTTCCCAGTTTAGAAGGTTCCTCTTAGACATTACAGACTAAAGTCAATAATCTGCACTTTGATATTTTCTAGGATCCAGTTAGAGCTCTGTCAGTGAAAATATAATTGGTGGTGTTAGTCCCTGGAGAAACATGCCAACTTTAATTTCACGTTACAATTTTAAAACTCAGACACCCCACCTTGTGGGCAAAAAAGTGTACTTATGGGTTACTTATTTATATTTTAAAACAAGGATCCTCATAGGTCAAAATGGGTTATTTTGATAGGTTTAACAGCAAATAGGTTGCTGAAAAAGGCTAAACCTGCACAGAAGGTGCTGCAGTCCACATGTAATATGTATGTTCTAGGCCCTGTGTGAATTTTCACCACTATCTGTTAGGGACTTACAGGTACATCAGTGATAAGCCATTTTAACCATGTTTAAAGATGGAGCATTGCCTTCATGAAAATGAGAAAACATTTTATGTTTCCTTTAGCACCATACTACTGACATGGGTGCAGAGACAAGCAATATCTTGAAAGGTGTGCTGACTGTGCACGGAATAGAGATTAGAAATGCTTACAATCTCTATAACCACCGAAGGAGGGAGGCATGTAAGTTTCAGGGACCTCCCAGGGATGATCGCCTTCCAAGGAAGACCTTTCCACCTCCATTGAAAGATGGAGCAGAGGTTCTAACCCATTGCCATGTATTTCACTAAACTCTCTCCTTTTCAGTGACGCAAACTGTGATACTTTGAGCATGTGCTGATGACAGTTGGTTACTTTTATATTAATTCGCAATGCCCTGGTGTGCACTGGGCACAGCTAGTTAAGGGTGCATTAGGGTAGAATGTATAATTTCTGCCCTTTTGTGTTTTAAATATGTGGTGGGGCTACTCTGTCCTAGCTTTGGGCTACATCATCACCTAGGATCCCAAACTGTCTTCTGTCCTCCATTGGCCCTAGAGCCAAAATACTGCATAGTCTACCAGAGAAAGTTCAGATTCTTTAGAGTGTAGTTTTCATATATGGACTGGCAAAGAAAAGGTAAATTCCCCATGCTGCTTCTCTCATGTGGCAGGCAAACTATACGTTTCCCAGTCATAAGTCCTAGTGTTAGTGTTCCTCCTTCCTTAGCCATGAAATGGGAGGTAAGGCCTTCAATCATCCACCTGAGAACTAGAATCTAGTACCAGAATGGTTAAGTTGGATCCAGTTCTGTTTTTCACTTTTTTCTCTGATGGTCTGGTGTGAATAATCACCACCTTCATTACCAGTATGGGCAAAAAGGATTGAACGTCCCAATATAACCATCCAAGAATACTTAAAGCACACCTGATTACAATGGAAAAGAGTGATCCAAGGACTGGGTGAGGTGCTAGGCCATTGTGGCATCAGGCCCTATACCTAGGCACTAAATTGTATTTCTTTTACCGGGGAGACAGAGTGGAGTGTTTACCCTCCTCTCTCCTAGTTTATACGTCAAAACTAAGTCCCAAGATTCCCAGCTTCTGCACACTTCCCATGGGTAATGCCTGCAGGGTTTGAGCTCTGAGTCACCCATCATGCAGGGAACCCTAGCAAATCAGGGCTTTTCTGAAATCTAGAGACCCAGGAGAATTCAAAGTGGTGAGGCTTGTGGGCCCAGTATGGTTTCTTACCCTTGAAATACAAATCTTAAAGTTTGGGTCAAAAACACTATTGTTCCCATATTTATATTACAGAAATCCCAGGCTGTTTCAACTGCAGGCCAGAGTCTTGCCATCCTGCATTACCACAGTTCTCCTGATACAAATCTGCCCTTCATCAGTGGGTGGATCTAATACATGTCATAAGAATATACCTAACCTGTAATGAGGACTACATTGCCAATATACTTACTTCACTTGGTTCAGGTTTTGACTAGTTCCTGTTGAGGGCAACAGGCCCGCCCACATAACTAGGGCACTGGTTTTTATCAGGAGTAGTGTGTGGACATCTGTGGTAAGACTTTTGTCAAAAACCACAAATTTCAGAACACTCTCTCTGAAAAAAATGCTAGAAATTCTGTGAGTTTAGCCAAGGTTGAAGTTAGCAGAGCATATGGGGTAATGAAACATTAGCTGGATCCATGCAAGACACTTCACTCTGAACTCCCTTAGGTGTTTTAAGTTCAGAAATGCCTGTGGTTGGTAGGTTTCCCTGGGTACAGATCTAACCTGAGGTTCATCTTGTTGGGTATAATATGCTCACCACTCCCAGTGAGGTATCATTTCTATTGAGAGAAGTGTGAGAACACAGAGTAGTAGAACATCTCTTATTATCTTTTACATTCTCTCTATTTTTGGCTCCCAAATGAAAGTCAGTAGGCAAGAAAGATCCCATTTTGTAAACCCTATCTGAGGATTTGATGCTACGGCTAACCCTGAATATAGAATTTTAAGATTCTGAATTATTAATTGGGATAGATGGAAGTCCACCACTACTGATAAAGTCACTAACTGTTTAGGTCCTGGCTATGTTTTCAGTAATTTAAATCTGGGCTCAAGCCCCAATAGCTACGGTTTTACGTTGACAGAATGTATAAAGAATTTAGAAGTAACAAAACAGTTAAAAGTACAAAAACACATCACATATAGATCATACTTTAATAAACAAAATGACACCACAATACCAACAATCCAATAGGGGAACCATTGATTTGAATTTTTAGAAATTGTTGGTACAAATAACACAAAAAGCACATGGATCAATGATAGTCATTGGGAGTGGTAGACAGGGACCCAGGTACAATTTCAGGCTGACTGTGATGGAAAATGGTTCAGTATAACAAGGGCTTTGTCTTGTTCAAAGTTTTTACCTTTTGACTTTTTTTTGGTGCAGAAAATCCTCTAGTGGGCAGGCTGAAGCTGTATCTGACCAAGTTGCCTTCAAAAAAAGGAAGCCTTAGGAATGAGGTCTGATTAATCTCTCCAGAGGCCTTACAAAACTTTGATAACGCTTTATGGTTTTTGGAGACGCTCTTCTACATCACATTCAATGCTCCTATGATCTCAGGGACCATATTTGAGGGCAAAGACTGTCCAGCAAAGTCCAATCCCTCTCAAGGTGATACTGGTCAACTGGTCACTTCAGAAAAAAGACCGCTTGCAGTTTGTTGTGTTCCTGTAGCCACAGAGGAGGTCAACTAACTGACCTTTAGAATCTAATTTGTTTCGAGTACAAAAGGGAGCAGGTCCAGTCCTTCAGGGATCATCTCTGGTCAAAGAAAGCAGGTCTTGCCCTTTCTGATCTTATGCAGGTCGAAAAAGTGTTCTGAGGTGGGTGCTTTGGAATGCCACATTTATGGTTGGCTCTAGCTAGTGGGTAGGGAGTGACTCCTCCCTAACAAATGGGATAAACGTTAGTAGGGGCAGGCCTACCCACCATTTCAGTAGTTCGTTTGCCCTTCTACAAACAATCTCACAGTGCCCCTCCCTCCCAAAATTCAAGAAAGAGAAACCCTTCTTCCTCTGTGTAGAGCCTGTGTGCCCGCTCAGATGAGTGTCTAGGGAAATGAATACCTCCCTTTTTTGTGATCACTAAAAACAGGATCCAGCCCAGCTAGGGGAATGAAAGTTGGGCTTCCCCAGGTCTTACCATTCTCTTTATTTGTGAAAGGTAACCCCCTTTAATTGTTAATGAAGTTCTTGGCTCCACGATCCTCGTTTTAAAGCAAGAAGAAGGAAAGAACCTCCCAACACAGGCCACTGCTTTTGGAGCTGTTTTCACATCTAATTAAGGTTGAGCATTGGCCAAGCAGCTGTGGCCGGGCTAATGTAAGTTAGACTCCTGGAGATTTAGGCAGAGAAAAGGAAAACAATATAAAATGTTCATTTTTCTAAATATTTATTAAAAACTTGACATAACCAATGAATATGATTTTTAATAAATAGGGGAAATAGTTTTTGAGTTCCCAGTTTAGAAGGTTCCTCTTAGACATTACAGACTAAAGTCAATAATCTGCACTTTGATATTTTCTAGGATCCAGTTAGAGCTCTGTCAGTGAAAATATAATTGGTGGTGTTAGTCCCTGGAGAAACATGCCAACTTTAATTTCACATGTTACAATTTTAAAACTCAGACACCCCACCTTGTGGGCAAAAAAGTGTACTTATGGGTTACTTATTGATATTTTAAAACAAGGATCCTCATAGGTCAAAATGGGTTATTTTGATAGGTTTAACAGCAAATAGGTTGCTGAAAAAGGCTGAACCTGCACAGAAGGTGCTGCAGTCCACATGTAATATGTATGTTCTAGGCCCTGTGTGAATTTTCACCACTATCTGTTAGGGACTTACAGGTACATCAGTGATAAGCCATTTTAACCATGTTTAAAGATGGAGCATAAGACCTTTACTCCTGTTTAGCTGGTATCATGGTGCACAAAGGTCAAAGCACAGCAAAAATAGGGACCACTTTAAAGCAAATGATCTGGGTTAGCAATGTAGACAAGACAGGTTTCCAACAACAGGCTCATGAATAACCACTGTTTATTAGCTCAGATTTCTAAAGTGCATAACTTTCCTTCTTACTCATACCATATGAACAGATGCAAAGTCATAATAAGTTGCTGCTTCGAAGTTATCTCTGGAAATATGGGTTTTTTAGATGAGCAACATGCACTAAATGTCTCTGGGACAGTCTATGGATGTAATGGTATATTCCTTTTGTAGATCGGCCTTTAAGGACAAAAAACTTAAATGATCCTTTTGTTATCTAGTTCTCCTTCCCTGAAAAACACCAATGGAATTATTTTGTGCAGTGTCTAACTCTTTTAGAGAGCTATAACTTTCTTTATTGTGAAACCGTACTTGCCAATATATTGTGTTACCAAAACGGAGTTGTCATTACTCCATCACTCTGTTCTCCAAACCTCATGCAATTTCTTTCTTTATGATTCTCATCATTCAACCCCGGCAGTCGGTGATAAAGCAGTGGTAACACCGCCAACAGGCCGGCGGTGAAAAAAATTGAATCAGGACAATGGTGGAAACCGCCAACACATACAGCCAATATAACATTCCGATCGCCACGGCGGTAGCAACAAACACCGCTACCGTAACCGCCAACAACCAGGTGGACGACAAAGTTCTGCCTACTGCATTACAACCCACCCATCTGCCAGCTTTTCCGGGGCGGTACCATTGCCATCAAAAGCACGGCAGACACAGAACACTGAAGGGAAACGACTCACCTCTCGACACTCAAGGAAGAACCAGGACGCCATGGAGCCTGAGCTGCAGGTGTTCCCCAGGCTGGTGTATCTTCTCATACACCAGGAACATGAACGTTGGCGATAAAGACCACGGTGAGTACTGCACCTAGCACACAAAGGATGGGATGAGGAAAAAGAGAGTGACACACACATGCAACATGCAACACCCTCACCCCCAACACCATACACACAAACACTTGCAATAACATTACATATACACCCCTTAACCCTCTGGAATAACGCAAGGACAAAAGGAATGGAGTAAAATGAGTGTAATATTGGTAATACTTAGAAATACGTTCATAAAGAAAAAACAGTATGTACAATATATACAATTTATACAAAAGGAGGGACAGTGTCCAATCAAAAATTGTCCGTGGCCCACTGGGCCAAAACATATAGGCCAAGGCCACACTTGACTCCTGCCTCAATACGGAGAGAACACTGCAGGGGCATCAGGTCGAAAATACACAGGCACATCAGGGGGATGGGGAATGGGGTGCACCTCAGCTGGAAGATAATACAACGCCACTGCTCCCAGGAGGGGGCTCCATGCCCACTGCTTCGTCCTGGGGAGTGCAAAGCCACAGGCTCTCTAGTGGGTGGTTTGCTCACTGATTGCTCCTGGGGAGTGCAAGGCCACAGTCTCTGAAGTGGATGGCTTCTCCACTGGTTCTGGAGGGGGCCTTGTGCCCAGTGTGCTTCATCCTGGCAAGGAGGGGCTGAATGGATGGCTTCTCTACTAGTTCTGGAGGGGCCTTGTGTCCAGTGTGCTTCATCCTGGCAAGGAGGGGCTGAGTGGATGGCTTCTTCCACTGGTTCTGGAGGGGGCCTTGTGCCCAGTGTGCTTCATCCTGGCAAGGAGGGGCTGAGTGGATGGCTTTATCCACTGGTTCTGGAGGGGGTTGTGTGCCCAGTGTGCTTCATCCAGGCAAGGAGGGGCTGAGTGGATGGCTTCTTCTACTGGTTCTGGAGGGGGCATTGCGACCTGTGATGCAGATGTTTTGGAGTGCAAGGTCACAGTCTCTCACCTGGGTGTCACAACGACAGCTTTTGCAGGGGCCAGGACGCACTGCAGCCCATGTAGTCACCACTACACACTGCTGTCCGGCGGTGACGGCTGCTCAGTGTATGGCAGTTGCGCTGCAGGTGGTGGTGCTTGCAGTTGTGGTGGTAGCCTCCAGGCCTTCATCTGCAGCCTTGGACGGCTACCCACTGGGGCTGCTGCTGCTGGCAGTGGTGCTGCTTGCGGCGGTGCAGGTGACGGTGCTGGCTGCAGAGCAGGTGGCGGTGCTGGTTGTGGTGCAGGTGGCGATGCTGGCCGTGATGCAGGTGGGGATACTGGCAGTTGTGGTGGTTGCCTCCAGGCCTTCACCTACAGCCTCGGATGGCTGACGTGCCATGGCTGGTGTTCTGTGGCCCTCCTGCCCTTGGCAGATGGTGGTGCCTGCTTGCTTATGCCAGCTGGAGTCTTTGACTTGGCCTTGCTGGCTGGTTGTGCCTTCTTCCCCTTGCTGGATGCTTTCATCTTCTTGCCCTTGCCAGGTGGTGGACCCTTCTTGGCCTTGGCAGGTGTTGGTGGCACACTGGCTGGGCTGACGAGTGCTTCCTTGGAGCCTCTCACACCTGCAGAAACCACAGTGGCCGTGGACTGGGTGGCTGAGGAGCTGGGCTGGGTTGTGGCCACCCTGGCCTGAGGTGAAGGACGGGGGGAGAGGGGGAGGGAATAGGTGAAGGTTTGGGAGTGGAGGAAGAGGGAGTGGTTGTAGGAGGTGTCAGTCTGCTGTGTTTGGGTGCAGGTGCATAGGCTGGATGCTGTTGTGAGGTGGATGCCTGTTGGCTGGGTGTGTGCTTGCATTTGTGTACTTTGGGAGGAGGGGTCAAAGACACAGTGGGAGAGGACACAGGGGACGTGTGCATGGATGTGGGGGTGGTGACTGCCAGTGAGGGGCGTGTAGTTAAAGGCCTGATGATGATGGAGGTTGTGGATGAGGATGTAGTGCATGCAGGTGTGAATAGAGATGCGACTGGGAAGGGGGTGGACAAGGAGGAGGAGGCGGACACAGTGGAGGCAGTGGATGCTGGTGTGTCTGCATGGGGATGGTGCTTGTGTGAGTGCCTGTGAGATGAAGTGTGGTGCTTGTGTTTAGCTGAGCCACTTCTGTGTGTTGATTTTGGTGATTGCTGGTCTGAAGGTGTGCTTGGGATAGGCTGGGGTTGAGGGGCTTGAGACTGGGTAGAGGAAGTTGGAGGGTGGAGGCTGGAGACATGGACAATGGCTGCCATCAGTGCGGAGGCCAGAGCCTGGAATGCTCTCTGTTGGGGTGCCACGCCAGAGTGAATGCCCTCCAGGTATGCATTTGTTTGTTGCAAATACCGTGCTACACCCTGGATGGCATTCAGTATGGTTGACGGCGCAAAGGTGAGGGATCTCAGGAGGTCAACAGTCTCCTCGTTGAGGGCAGCAGGGCTGACTGGGACAGGGCCTGAGGTGACTGGGACAAAGGAGATGCCCACCCTCCTGGGTGAGCGGGCACAGGAAACACGCTGAGGGGCTGCTGGGTGGGGGGTGCTGGTACGGGGTGGCGGCTGTACCTGTTGTTGAGGTGGGCACAGAGGTGTCTGCCACCGTCAACACTACCGTTGGTGTACACATTTCACAGGGAACAGCCCTATGCACTAGGCCATGCACTACCAGTTACAATGCTAGTCACCAGCCCATGGGGTTCAATGTCTAATTCCATTAGCTGCACACCTGAAACACACAGGACCCTGCCCAGTAGTAGATGCCCACTAACACTATTGGGGTTGGAGTGCTCCAGAGCCTGCCCAACATGGGACCTACCCTGCCATGTTCGCCCTGGCCAGGTTCACCCACATCCCATATCCCCCACCCAGGTAAAACCTTAATGCGCGCAAAGTCATGATTCTGAATCTGTACTCCCCCCTTGTGGCTGCTGTGATGCTTTCAAGCACCCATCCAACTCTGGATAGGCCACCGCCAGGATGCGTAACATCAGGGGTCAGGGTACGACGGACACCCCTTCCTCATTCGGAGGCCAGCCCCAGCTGGGCCTCCTCCATCTTCCTTGCCCAGTGGCGGAGGTCCTCCCACCGTTTGACGCAGTGGGTGCTCAAACTGTGAAAGACCCACAGGGTCCGCACCTCCTTGGCGATGGCACGACAAGTATCCTTTTTTCTGATGGGCGCTGACCTGCAGAAAAATATGCATGGAAAAAGGTATGAGTCATACCGTCCGGCCTGTTACACTCCTGGCCCATCCACCAGTCTCTCCAACTCTTCTGAAGTGAAGGCAGGGGCCCTTTTCCCAGACACTCGAGCCATAGTCGCTTCCAGACACAGGTCACAACAGCACTTGCAGTGTAGGTCCTCTCCTGTTGAAGGTCAGGTAGAAAGTGAGTGACAGATAGAAAATGGCGGTCACGTCCGTGGCGGTGCGTACGGTCACCGCCGGCGTACATCGCATTGGTTCCTGGAACCCATAGGGCCCAATGACAACCAATGCGAAGTTGCGCGGCGGTCATCGATCACCGACCCCAACGGCACACAACACCAGCGGAATTACCTCATTTCCACTTGTCTCTCCTCACAGGTCAGGCAGCGCCATTTCAGTGGGGCACAGGCCATGGCACCTAACTGCATCACAGCAGACATTGGCATATCAACTGACTCTCGAGTTCACATACTATTTCTGTAAAGGAAGAAATGCATATTTATTTTAGCATTTGTGTGAATATGACCCTCTGCTCACCATTTTCAACCTTGAGTTTAACCACTGAGGATGAATAGGAGATGGAGACATCCCCCCCTGTACATACCCCTGGTGGACCTGGTGACAATGGAGGACAGGCACAGTATCCTGACCTACAGACTTGATCAGGCCACAATCCAAGAACTGTGTGCCCAATTGGAGCCAGACCTGATTTCAGCTATCCGCCAGCCCACAGGTATCCCCCCTCTGGTGCAGGTCCTGTCAGTGCTCCATTTCCTGGCAAGTGGTTCCTTCCAAGCGACTGTGGCCATGGCATCAATGATGTCTCAGCCAATGTTCTCCATTGTGCTGACCAGAGTGTTGTCTCCCTGCTGAAACACATGTGCAGCTACATCGTATTCCCCCAGGTGGAGGATTCAGCCACAGTGAAGGGTATATCCACAACATCATTGATGCCATTGATGGTACACATATTGCATTTGTCATCCCCCCGGAGAAGTGAACAAGTGTTCAGGAATAGAAAAAGCTTTCACTCTCTGAATGTGCAGATGGTGTGTTTGGCGGACCAGTACATCTGCCATGTCAATGCCAGGTATCCTGGCTCTGTGCATGGTGCCTTTTTTTTGAGGAATAGCAGCATTTCATATGTGATGTATCAACTCCAGAGGCACCGGGTGTGGCTAATAGGTGAGCCCATTGTCCCCACCCAGTTGATGTAGGTATTTGGGTGTGGTGTTGGCCCTGAGGGTGAGTGTGTGTCTAATAGTTATCCCTCGATATTTACAGGTGACTCTGGTTACCCCAACCTCTCATGGCTACTGACAAGGACAAGGGCAGAGGAAACGCTACAATGAGGCACATGGGTGAAAAAGGAGGATCATTGAGAGAACCTTGGCCTCCTGAAGGCTAGATTCGGGTGCCTCCATCTGACAGGTGGATCCCTGTACTACTCACCCAAGAAGGTGTGCCAGATCATCGTTGCAGGTTGCATGTTCCACAACCTGGCCTTGAGGCAGCAGGTGCCTTTTCTGCAGGAGGATGAGGCTGGAGATGGTAGTGTGGCAGCGGTGGAGCCTTTAGACAGTGACGAAGAGGAGACAGAGGAAGAAGATGTGGACAACAGAAGTACACTTATTCAACAGTACTTCCAGTGACACACAGGTAAGACACTGTAACTTCACCTTCCATTGCAGTATTGTGTTTGACATTGAACAAGGCCGCCTAATTTCCCTATTTCTATAGCCACTTACTGTACCCTTTGGCATCTCTATTTTCAGATCTCTATGCCCCACTCTAGCTCCTGGTGTGTTTACTGCTGACCACTACAGGTTATACCTATGTTAATATTACAGTAGATTGGAAATGCAATGTTTACAGTTTGTGAAACTAATACATTTGTCATAATCCACAGACTCCATACTTGAATTTGTTCAAAGGCTGTTTATTTATGTGCTAATAAGTGGAGGGGGTATTGCAGTGGTCTGGGTGGCTAATGGAGGAAAGTCCAGGGTGGAGCCCAGTCTATTTGTCTCACAGGTGCAGTGTCCAAGGGGGCATAGGAAGTGGAGCAATGGCAGTTCAAGGTGGACAGGGTGACAGAGTGGGACAAAAGGGTGACAATCAGGAGAGTCTTATTTCCTGGTAGGGGTTTTGGCAATGTTCTCTGGCTTCTGCCTTGATCGCAGAGACCGTTTGCTGTGTGTTTCTCCCTCTACAGTGGGGTGAGGTACTGGGGGCCTGTTGGTCCTGTAGCGGGGCCTCCTGTCCACTAGCGATGGTGGAGGGCTGTTCATTAGTGTGGCTAGTGTCAGGGGCCCGTTGGTGTGCAACTGCCTCCCTCATGGTGTTGGCCATGTCTGCCAGCACCCATGCAATGGTGACCAGGGTGGTGTGGATGTCTTTCAGGTCCTCCCTGATCCCAAGGTACTGTCCCTCCTGCAGCCGCTGGGTCTCCTGCAACTTATACAGTATCTGGCCCATGGTCTCCTGGGAATGGTGGTATGCTTCCAGGATCCCTGCAAGTGGAGAGTGGAGAGTGGGTTCCCTGGGCCTGTCCTCCCCCTGTCACACAGCAGTCCTCCCAGCTTCTCTGCTGTCCTGTGCCTCTGTCCCCTGAACCGTGTGCCCACTGCCACTGACCCCAGGTCCCTCATCATCCTGTGCTTGTGGGGTTGCCTGGGGTCCCTGTAGTGGTGGACACACTGCTGATTGTCGTGTCCTGGGTACAGAGGGATGGGCCCCTGGGTGGGTGCTATGCTGGTGTTTCCTGAGGGGGAAGCTCTGTGGTGGTTTGGGACTGTGGCTGGATCACCGACTGTCCAGAGGTCCCTGATGGGCCAGGTTGGTCATCGTCATCCAGACGTGCAGAGCTGCTGTCTCACTGTGGGCCTCTTCTGTGGGGGGACTGGAGGTGGCTGGCACATCCTCTCCGGTGACGTTGAGTGAGAGTCCTGTGGGGATGTAAATGCAGTGTTATTGTATCTGCGTGTGCCATCTTGTGCATGGATATGTTTCCCTCTGTGGTTGTTATTAGCAAGGTAGCTTTGGCTTGTGCGAGTTGTGCTTGTTTTGGCAGTGATTGTCACTAGTGTGCATGCTGTGGTGATGGGTGTCCATGCAGGTCTGTGATAGGGGTCCATGCATTGGTGTTGCAGGCAGGACTTGGTATTGGGATGGGAGTGTTGTGATGGTGGGGTATATGTAAGGTGGTGGAGTGATGGGGGTGAGGGTAGGGGTAGGAGATTGTGATGGCATGCAGGTGGGGGGGAGTAGTAAAGATTTGACTTACCAGAGTCCATTCCTCCTGCTACTACTGCAAGGCCCTCAGGATGCATGATCGCCAAGACTTGCTCGTCCCATGGTGTTAGTTGTGGGGGAGGAGGTGGAGGTCCACCGCCAGTCCTCTGTACAGCTACCTGGTGTCTTGCAGCCACGGAATGCACCTTCCCCAGTAGGTCGTTCCATCTCTTCCTGATGTCATCCCTTGTTCTTGGGTGCTGTCTCACAGCATTGACCCTGTCCACTACTCTCCGTCATAGCTCCATCTTCCTAGCAATGGACGTCTTCTGCACCTGTGATCCGAATAGCTGTGGCTCTACCCGGATGATTTCCCCCGCCATGACCCTTAGCTACTCATCTGAGAACCTGCGGTGCCTTTGTGATGCCATGGGCATAGTGTGAGTGGTATGTGAGAGGGTGTGTGGGTTGATGTGTTGGGGTGTGTGCTGTGAGGTGCGTGGATGGTGTATGGGTGATGGAGTTATGTGGCTCAGATTTAGTGAGTGCTCCTGGCTTGTCTCTCTCTCAGTTGGCATTTTTGTTTTCATTGTAAGGGGTTGTGGGCAATGTGGGTGTGTGTTTTATATTGGATTGGGTGTATGGGTGTGGAGTGTATGTGTGTCAGGTGTGTGTAGTTTTAATTGTCCAATGAGATGTAGTTTTGTTGGTGTGTGTATTTTGAGCGCGGCGGTGTGTACCGCCAATGGTTTACCGCGGTTGAATGACCGCTGCGGTGATTCGTGGGTCATGATACTGTGGGCGTATTTCTGTTGGCGTAATGGTGTGTGTTTTGGTACCGCCAGTTTATCACTGACCTTTGGGCTGGCAGAGTTGTGTGGGTGTCTGTATAGTGGCGGATTTGTCTTTGTGGGTCATAATACCCGTAGCGGTATAGTGCCGCAGTCACGGTATGTTGGCGGTCGTCAGCATGGCGGTAAGCAGCATTTACTGCCAATGTTGTAATGAGGGCCTATGTATTTTGCATGATTGTGTTTGTAGTTATAAAACTTGTTTGGTATAGCAGAACAGGAATATTTATGTTATTAGGAAATAATTTTCAAGTAGATGCACAATAATAAAATGTCATAAAGTCAAGCTTTAAGTACAGTGCTCAGCTGCGCTGCACCATTAGGAATCTTTCCCTTTCTACCACGACTTGGCCCCCAATCAGTACCTGCAAGATGAAGCAAAGCATAGAAGGTAACAGATTGAACGTGGTGTGAAAGTGCAGGCGAGAGTGAAGAGAGGAGACTTCATTTCCAGCCCTTCACTACACCTTCTCACTTCTTTTCTGCTCTCTCCTAAACAAAAACCCTGGATGGAAAATGTTGGAGTTTTTTGCTTATGCAGGGTCATCCCCAATCTTTTTGCCTCCTGCCTCCTATTTTTTCTGACCTGTTGCTGTTGGCTTTTGAACTCTGAGCACTTTACTGCTGCTAACCAGTGCTATAGTGCATATGCTATCTGTGTAAATTGTATTGTTGATTGGTTTATCCATGATTGGCATATTTGGTTTACTAGTAAGTCCCTAGTAAAGTGCACTAGAGGTGCCAGGGCCTGTAAATCAAATGCTACTAGTGGGCCTGCAGCACTGGTTGTGCCACCCACATGAGTAGCTCTGTAATCATGTCTCAGACCTGCCACTGCAGTGTCTGTGTGTGCAGTTTTACCTGTAATTTCGATTTTGCAAGTGTACCCACTTGCCAGGCCCCAACCTTACCTTTTCTGACATGTAAGGCACCACTAAGGTAGGCCCTAGGTAGCCCCAAGGGCAGGGTGCAGTGTATGGTTACGGTAGGACATAAAGTAATGATTTTTATATGTCCTGACAGTGAAATATTGCTTAATTTGTTTTTCACTGTGGCAAGGCCTGTCCCTCTCCATAGGTTACCATGGGGTCTACATTTAAATCTGATTAAAGTGTAGATTCCCCTTGGGATTGGATGGACATGTGGAGTTTGGGGTCTCTGAGCTCACAATTTGAAAATACATCTTTTAGTAACGTTGATTTTAAGATTGTGGGGGTCATTCTGACCCTGGCGGCCGGTGACCGCCAGGGTCACCGACCACGGGAGCACCGGCAACAGGCTGGCGGTGCTCCCAAGGGCATTCTGACCGCGGCGGTTCAGCCGCGGCCAGAAAGGGTAAACCGGCGGTCTCCCGCCGGTTTACCACTGCCCTACAGAATCCTCCATGGCGGCGGAGCGCGCTCCGCCGCCATGGGGATTCTGACACCCCCTACCGCCATCCTGTTCCTGGCGGGTCTCCCGCCAGGAACAGGATGGCGGTAGGGGGTGCCCCGGGGCCCCTGGGGGCCCCTGCAGTGCCCATGCCAATGGCATGGGCACTGCAGGGGCCCCCGTAAGAGGGCCCCACAAAGTATTTCAGTGTCTGCAATGCAGACACTGAAATACGCGACGGGTGCCACTGCACCCGTCGCACCCCTGCAACTCCGCCGGCTCCATTCGGAGCCGGCATCCTCGTTGCAGGGGCATTTCCGCTGGGCCGGCGGGCGCTCTTTTGGAGAGCGCCCGCCGGCCCAGCGGAAATGTAAGAATGGCCGCCGCGGTCTTTTGACCGCGGTGCGGTCATTTGTCGGTGGGACTTTGGCGGGCGGCCTCAGCCGCCCGCCAAAGTCGGAATCAGGCCCTGTGTGTTTGAAAATGCCACTTTTAGAAAGTGAGCATTTTCTTGCTTATACCATTTCTGTGACTCTGACTTTTTGTGGATTCCCTATCTGGGTCAGTTTGACAGTTGGGCTGGTTGCACCTCACACTAGACAGTGACACAAAAGGAGCTGGGGTGTAGTCTGCATTTCCTGATGAGCCATCTGTGCTAGGAGGGAGGGGAGGAGAGGTCACTTACACCTGAAAGGGCTGTGCCTGTCCTCACACAATGCAGTCTCCGACCCCCCGGTGAGTGTCGGGGGCCAGGCCTGGGCATGGCAGGATTTCACATTCAAAAGAGACTACTTCAAAGGGGAAATTGGGAAGGGCACCCAAAACCACAGACTTTAGATCACTTCTGGACATCAAGAGGAACCTCTGCCTGGGGAAGACCTGAAGAGAAGTGCTGCCCTGCCTGTGACTGTCCTTTTTGGAGTTATCCTGCAGTTGCTGCTTCTGCCAGAGTAAGAGGGCAAAGACTAGACTTTGTGTGTCTTCCATCTTGTGAAGAAATCTCCAAGGGCTTGATTTAGAGCTTGCCTCCTGTTTGAAGTCTCAGGGACAGCAAAGACTTCTCTCTGCCAGCACCTGGAGTTTCTGGAGAGACTCCTGCTCTGACAAGTGGTGCCCTATCCAGTCCCGGGGCCCTTGAAAGGAAAGCTGGTGAAAATCCAAGGAAATCGACTTCGGACGACTTTGGACCGACGCCGCTGCTGAATCCGGTGACGCCGTCTGCAACTGACTCC
Organism: Pleurodeles waltl; assembly: GCF_031143425.1. Lineage (NCBI taxonomy): Eukaryota > Metazoa > Chordata > Amphibia > Caudata > Salamandridae > Pleurodeles > Pleurodeles waltl. Next base: position 623,250,701 of record NC_090446.1, read on the forward strand.
CGGATCTTCGCTGGATCTCGGTGACCTTCGCAGGCCTGACGCTGCTGCAGCCCCGCTGAAGTCTGCGACTCTGTGGAAGTCGCTGCACCATGTCGTGACTGAAGCCACTCGAAGTGCGCAGATTCGACGTTTTGCACAGACGCCGCAATCCCTGACTCAGCGCATCGGCATGTTTTCACTCTTCACCAAAGGTACTGTACTCAAGGGGTCTACGTGACTCCGAGTCCGGTGCCGCTGGTGTTGGCTTGTTGGGAACGACTCTGTCACGACACTGTGTTAACACCTCATCGAAGCATTTTATGTTTCTAAGCGCTATATTTTTGTTTAATCTTAAAAAATTCATAACTTGACTTGTGTATGTCGGATTTTTGTTGTTTTAGTCTTGTTTTGTTTAGATAAATATTTCCTATTACTCTAAACTGTTGTTGTGTCATTTTGTAGTGTTTTCATTAAGTTACTGTGGGCCTGATTACAACTTTGGAGGACGGTGTTAATCCGTCCCAAATGTGACGGATATACCACCTACCGTATTACGAGTTCCATAGGATATAATGGACTCGTAATACGGTAGGTGGTATATCCGTCACATTTGGGACGGATTAACACCGTCCTCCAAAGTTGTAATCAGGCCCTGTGTTTGTTGGTACAAATACTTTACACCTAGCACTCTGAAGTTAAGCCTACTGCTCTGCCAAGCTACCATGGGGGTAAGCAGGGGTTAGCTGAGGGTGATTCTCTTTTACCCTGACTAGAGTGAGGGTCCTTGCTTGCACAGGGGGTAACCTGACTGTCAACCAAAGATCCCATTTCTAACATTTACTACACCTTCACACTTCTTTTCTGCTCCTTCTAAACAGAAACCCTGAATGGAAATGATCTCAGTTTCTGATAGTAACTGGGTATGAACATTGGACACAAACATCTCTCTTCTCTGGTATGAAACAGAAGGACGCTGAGTTTTGTAAATGTGTTTTTAACTAAAACACATTTTCTTTGGAGACAGAACACTCCACATAAAAGTGTACCGGTTGAGGCCTGTCTAAGGGTGAAGGTAGGTATCTGGACCATATTATGATACAGTACACTCAGCCACTCTGTGCCATGGAGCAGACTTAAGTCTGTGTGCTGGGTGCAGAGTGGGACACTGAGACTTATCACAACAAATTCACTGTTCCCAGTGCAGGCACCAAACTACAGCTGGTTTGGGAACAGCGCATTAGTTAAAGGCAGACTGGCTCTTCGAAAGAGCCAGTCTGCCCTTCATTAAGCAGTCAGCAACCTTGCCTGCAAATTCACGGGGGCAGAGCTCTTCTTGCAGATGAGTGCACTGAGTGACTGTACCTGATGACACAGGATGTCTGGAAGGTCCATGAGTTGGTCATAGCCCATCTCAGAGGACAGCATCAGGGGACATACTGACTATACACCACCACAACGTGGTGCACTGTCAGTGTTCTCCCTAACAGCTGTTTTACTTCTGCACCTTTGTCTCTAATATAGCACAACCACAGAGGCAAAGTGCAAATAAGGGAATCCATCCTTGAAATCTTACCAGCGCATACCTAGTCCCAGCTTCATCTGTATTACAGAAGGGTCTTTACAAGCATGTGTAATCCCTTCTGTAATACCAAATTGCTTAGTGTACAGAAAACTTGTCTGTTATGCCTCCGGGGCACTTAGGGGCATGTTTACTAGAAGTGACACAGTGCGGCCACTGCGCCAAAATTGGCAGTGAGGCGCTCTGTCACTTCTACAATGCAGGAATGCGCCATAGTTAAAAGAATATGGTACATCCCTGTGCTTTATCCTGGGGAACAATTAGCTGCTGAGTGCCAACGCAACCATCCTTGCGCCATGGTGAAATGATGGCTGCATCATGGGGGAGATTGTTTTTGTGCAGGAAGGTACACCTTAATGACAATTTGCTCATTCTATGTGTGCTGCAAAATGCAGCACACATAGAAAGAGCAAAAAATAAGAGAAAGGAAAGCATTTCTCCTTGTTGTGCCATGCTAAAGCCACCCCTGTGGTGGCATTAGATTTTGGTGCTGCCTCAGGTTTACGAAATCTCATAAATCTGGGGCAGCATCAAAATTCACGCCCCTTAATAATTTTAGATACAACAAATTGGTTACACTCTGTCTAGGACTGAACATAAATGTCGATCCTTCTCTCTGAGAAAAGGGAGGTCCATTTATTATCATAATCAATTATTTATAACTGATTATACTACTACTTTATTAATCAATGGAAAAAGTATTTTGTGATGCTAGTCTTGTCCTTGGAAGCTTCATGAGATTTCAACAAATGACTCAGAATAACATTGTTCTACCCATTGCATAAAAAAGGCTCCTGCTTCAGCCAACCTATGGCCTGATCACTTGGTTCATACCATTGCACAGTGCAGGCCCTGTCCTCTCCTACGATGATGGGGCATTTCACTAAAAGATTTCCCTAAGACCACAAACACCCTATAAGCTCAAACTCTCCATCCCTCTTATTGCTGCACAATAACAATAAATCCACATTACTTAAAGTTGAAATACCTCTTATGGCTCCCATTATAGTCCTGACTCAAATCCAACCTAATATCTCATAGAAATACCAATTCTCTTGTTGCAAATTCAACACCCACAGCATAAACATTTTGACTATGGAGATACTGGACATCAACATTTTTAACACAAGGTAGTAAACATTATTATTGTTCACCTTCTATGTTTTATAACACTGTCCCTCATTTGGGACTACCTCTTTTTGATCCACCATAAAAAGTTATATGGCCTTTTTTCCTCCACCTACTTCATATGCACTTGATGATACCAACACTAGGTAGACCAACGACAAAATTTTACATGCTGTTCACATGTAGGGCCTTCTTTTCCCTATTGTTTGCATTGTTCTGCTTTTTCAATTTTTCGGTTTTTGATTATTTTACTGCACTGCTGCATCCCATTGTTCTGGAGAACCCTCATTTTGTTTTTTGTAAACATACCCTTTGCCTCCCTGTACCATTGAGGTGTGCATGTGTGTTCCTGATAAATGAAAAGCTATTCAGTTTTTACTGGTTCAGGTAAGCACTTCTATGGATTAACCAATGAATTATAAATGAAACATCCCCTATCTATTAAAGCTATGCCTCACTGTAAGACACAACGCATCGTTGTTTTCTATAAAATAATATGTGATAGAAAGAAATATAAAAATGTTATAATACGTGTGGGGCTGCAATCCCTGTACAAATGTTCATCTCTAATTTCCTTACTACAGTCGAGTTGTGTCAGCTCTAGTAACCTGTGAAGACGAAATTACATAGTTGATTAACTGCAACTTTACCGGTTGTTCCTCCGAAAACACTAGCTCTTTAATACCCTTGTGTTTAGTGGGCTTTATAAATTAAATTTCATTTAATTCATTTCAACTTATTACAGTTGAGTTGTTACATCAAATTTCCTGTCAGAGCCAGCATCCTAGGTGAGAGGCAGGTCTCTCAGTTGAAATGGCATTTCATTCTTCTGATGTTTTTTAGCAATGAAGAGTGATCAGCAGAAATCAGGTATTAATAGAAATATGCCTTTTTCCTCTCAATAGGTCATTACAGGAACGATACAATCTGGACATGTTTCTAAAAATTAGAAGCAGTAACATTTCTTAATTCTCTATTACAGTACAATCACTTTGATATATGTTATGTCAAATTAGTCATTGCTTTTTTGAGTGTTTATTTTCACACCACAGATTCAACTGTTATTCTTCTTGACTGAATAGCTAATATAACTTTCATATGAAACACAAGACACCAATGATTTAAATGGTTTAATGAAAAGATGATTGTGTGACCATGTAATTTAAGGAATAATATACCCTTGCTGTACGGTGAAAATGTATTGCACGTCACCTCTGAGTTCAATGACTGTATCAAGGAACTCAAAATTAAACCTCTTTTCTTTATAACCATAGCACAGAACAGTTTATCCCATGTATTATTCATACTTTCTTTTGGATCTACTTCAGCGCTGTAGAAAGAGCTTTAACTCTGTGTTTCTTCTCGATCTCTTCTTTGTCTCCTGTAGGTGGTAGTGGTAAGTCAATTTTACCCATTTGTATTAATTCATAATAGTGTTTTTCTGGTTAAATTTGCACACAGTTTGTTTGGATCTGTAAAGATGATTTACTTGAATGACAAGGCTGGGGTTAAAATGTCCAAATAAGAACACAAAAGGTATGACACTGTATAATGGATCTAGAAGGAGAAACTCATAATTAAGCTGATTCTGTTTGACTGAAGACATCACTTGATATTTGCAGTCCATTAGCATATTAACCGATACAAAGCAATAACAGCCACTGCAATACAGAAACTGAGAATTAGAACATGTGTCTCCTATAAATAAACTCCTGTTCTCTCTTCTAGATATGAAATGCTTCTAAAACTATCTAATCAGTGTTCCAAATAAGAAATGAGGATGGTGTGAACAAAGTCTTAAGGAAATTTGGAAAGGCGAGTAGGTGTCAGCAAATTGAAGGCTCCAGTAGCAGTCTTCCAGAAAAAGGGAATAAGTGTTTAACATAAAGCTTCACACTTGCAAAAATAGAGGAAGTTAGAGAGGTCTGTCCCCCTTAAAGTCTGCTTCTAAAAGAGAGAGCATTAACTCAGTCAAACAGAACCTTCAACATTAATCGTATCTCTCCTCTCCCACTAGTAACCAATTGTCTCTTTGTCTGTGGTGTGCATTTGCAACACCACCTAGATTTCCCATCCCAGAGAACTTGGACAGTTGCTGCAACCCTTAAGATCCTGTGTTCTTGATATGTGATCAATAGGAGACTTCAGCTGCTCATTAGGTCTTCACATTTCTTGAAAAGATTTCTCTTCTCAGGCCTTACTATCAACAAAACAAATACATACAAAATACTCCTTTTCTCTATCTAAGGAAGCCTTGAAATATACCTGCATAGAAATGAACATACTAACGAAACAAAATAAATTTTGACATTAAGGCCTTTAGTCAAGCTAACTTCATCCAAACATTTAGGCCCTCATTACAACCCTGGCAGTCGGTGATAAAGCGACGGTAATACTGTCAACAGGCTGGCGATAAAAAAAATGGAATCATGACCACGGCGGAAACCACCAACATAAAAGGCCACTTTAACACACTGACCGCCACGGCGGTAGCAACAAACACTGCGGCGGTAACCGCCAAAAGCCAGGCGGAAGACAATGTACCGCCCACAGCATTACAACACGCCTATCCGCCAGCTTTTCCAGGGCGGTACCAACTCCATCAAAAGCACGACGGAAACAGAACACTGAAGGGAAATGACTCACCTTTCAACACTCAAGGAAGAACCACGACGCCATGGAGCCCAAGCTGCACTTTTTTCCAATGCTGGTGTACCTTCTCATACACCAGGAACACGAACGCCGGTGAAGACGGCCACAGTGAGTACTGCACCTAGCACACAAAGGGGGGGAGGAAAAAGAGAGTGACACACACATGCAACACCCCCACCCCCAACACCATACACACAAACAGATGCAACAACATTACATATACACCCCGTAACCCTCAGGAATAACCCAAGGACAAAAATTGATTAAATTGAGTGTAATATTATACATTTAGAAAAATATGTTGTTAAAGCAATTAACAGTATGTACAATATATACAAAAGGAGGGACAATGCCCACTCCAAAATGCCCGTGGCCCACTGTGCCATAACACGTATGCCAAGGCCACACTTGACTCCTGTTTCAATATGGAGAGAACACTGCAGGGGCATCAGGTCAAAAACACATAGGCACTTCAGGGGGATGAGGAATGGGGGGGGGCACCTCAGCCGGAAGATGGTACAATGCCACTGGCCTGGAGGAGGCTCCATGCCCACTGCTTGGTCTTGGGGAGTGCAAAACCACAGTCTCTCTAGTGGGTTGGTTGCCCACTGCTTGGTCCTGGGGAGTGCAAAGCCACAGTCTCTCAAGTGGGTGGTTTGCCCACTGCTTGGTCCTGGGGAGTGCAAAGCCACAGTCTCTCAGGTGGATGCCTTCTTCCACTGGTTCTGGAGGGGGCTTTGTGCCCAGTGTGCTTCATCCTGGCAAGGAGGGGCTGAGCGGATGCCTTCATCCACTGGTTCTGGAGGGGGCCATGTGGCCAGTGTGCTTCATCCTGGCAAGGAGGGGCTGAGTGGATGCCTTCTTCCACTGGTTCTGGAGGGGGCCTTGTGCTCAGTGTGCTTCATCCTGACAAGGAGGGGCTGAGTGGATGCCTTCTTCCACTGGTTCTGGAGGGGGCCTTGTACCCACTGTGCTTTATCCTGGCAAGGAGGGGCTGAGTGGATGCCTTCTTCCACTGGTTCCGGAGGGGTCCTTGTGCTCAGTGTGCTTCATCCTCGCGAGGAGGGGCTGAGTGGATGCTTCTTCCACTGGTGCTGGACGGGGCCTTGTGCCCAGTGTGCTTTATCCTGGATGGGGCAAAGTCACAGTCTCTCACCTGTGTGTCATACCGACAGGTGTTGCAGGGGCTAGGACGTACTGCAACCCATGTAGTCACCACCACACACTGATCACTGGCAGTGACGGCTGCTCAGTGGATGCCAGTTGCACTGCAGGTGGCAATGCTGGCAGTGGTGGTGGTAGCCTCCAGGCTTTCACCTGCAGCCTCGGACGGCTGCCCACTCGGGTTGCTGCTGCTGGCAGAGGTGCTACTGGCGGCGGTGCATGTGGCAGTGCTGGCCGCGGTACAGGTGGTGGTGCTGGCAGAGGTGCGGGTGGTGGTGCTGGCAGTGGTGGTGGTGGCCTCCAGGCCTTCGCCTCCAGCCTCGGACGGCTGCCCACAGGGGCTGCTGCTGCTGGCAGTGGTGCTGGTGGCAGCGGTGCATGTGGCGGTGCTGGCCGCAGTGCAGGTGGCGGTGGTGCCAGTGGTGGTGGTAGCCTCCAGGCCTTCACCTGCAGCCTCGGACGGCTGAAGTGCTGTGACTGGTGTTGTGTGCCCCTCCCTGCCCTTGGCAGATGGTGGTGCCTCCTTGCTTCTGCCAGCTGGTGCTTTTTCTTGCCCTTGCTGGCTGGTGGTGCCTCCTTCTCCTTGCTTGCTGGTGTACCCTTCCTGCCCTTGCTAGGCGGCAGACCCTTCTTGGCCTTGGCAGGTGGTGCTAGCACACTGGCTGGGCTGCCGGGTGCCACCTTGGAGCCTCTCACACCTACAGTTGCTGCAGAAACCACAGTGGACGTGGACTGGGTTACTGAGGTGCTGAGCTGGGTTCTGGCCACCCTGGCCCGAGGTGAAGGACGGGGGAGGGGTAGGGAATGGGTCAATGTTGGCAAGGAAAAGCTTCTTAGGGACAGTGGGGCGGGAACAGGGTGAAGGTTTGGGTATGGAGGAAGAGGGAGTGGTTGTTGAAGGTGTCAGTCTGCTGTGTTTGGGTGCAGGTGCATGGGCTGGGTGCTGTTGTGAGGTGGATGGCTGCTGGGTGCCGGAGTGCTTGTGTTTGTGTACTTTGGGAGGAGGTGTCACCGACACAGTGGGAAAGGACACAGGGGACGTGTGCATGGATGTGGGGGTGGTGACTGCCAGAGAGGGGCGAGTAGTGATAGGCGTGCTAGTGATGGAGGTAGTGGATGAGGATGTAGTGCATGCTGGTGTGAGTGAAGAAGCTACTGGGACGGAGGTGGTCGAGGAGGAGGAGGGGGACACAGTAGAGGCAGTGGATGTTGGTGTTTCTGCATGTGGATGGTACTTGTGTGAGTGCCTGTGAGATGAAGTTTGGTGCTTGTGTTTGCCTGAGCCACTTCTGTGTGTTGATTTGGGTGATTGCTGGTCTGAAGGTGTGCTTGGGATAGGCTGAGGTTGAGGGAATTGGGACTGGGTAGAGGAAGTTGGAGGGGGAGGGGCTGGAGACAGGGACAATGGCTGCCATCAGTGAGTTGGCCAGAGCCTGGGATGCTCTCTGTTGGGTCGCCACACCAGAGTGAGTGCCCTCCAGGCATGCATTTGTTTGTTGCAAATGCCCTGCTACACCCTGGATTGCATTCAGTATGGTTGACTGCCCAACAGAGAGGGATCTCAGGAGGTCAAGAGCCTCCTCACTGAGGGAAGCAGGGCTGACTGGGGCAGGGCCTGAGTTGCCTGGGGCGAGGGAGATGCCCACCCTCCTGGTTGAGTGGGCACGGGAAACACGCTGAGGGGCTGCCGGGAGGGCAGTGCTGGTACGGAGGGTGGCAGCTGTACCTGTAGTTGGGGTGGGCACAGAGGTGTCCGCTACCACCAGGGAGCTGCCATCAGAGGAGGTGTCGCTGTCGGTACTGTCCCCTCCTGTCCCCGTCGTGGGGCTCCTCTCCCCCTCCTTCCCACTGGTGCTCTCACTGTCAGTGGATTCGGCCTCCAGGCCCATGTGGGGTGCAGCTCCCTCCATCACCGGTACCTCTGCTCCTCCACCAGATGATGCTAATGCACACAAGGACAGTCTGACTAAAGAAAAAGGGGGGAGAGACAGAGGATATACTTGGTCAATGCCAGCAACAACACTACTGTTGGCATACAAAACTCACAGGGAAGATCCCTATGCACTAGGACAAGCACTACCAGTTACAATGCTAGTCACCAGCCCATGGGGTACAATGTCTAACGCTATTAGCTGCACACCTAAAACCCACAGGACCCTGCCCAGTTGTAGATGCCCACTAACATTATTGGGGTTGGAGTGCATCTGAGCTTGCCCATCATAATAATACCCTGCCATGTTCGCCCTGGCCTAGGGGCACCCACAGCCCACATCCCCCACCCAGGTAATACCTTAAAGCGTGCAAAGTCATGATTCTGAATATGTACTCACCCCCTTGTGGCTGTTGTGGTGCCTTCAAGGAACATCAGGGGGGTCAGGGTACGACGGGCACCCCTTCCACGTAGGGAGGCCAGCCCCATTTGGGCCTCCGCCATCTTCCTTGCCCAGCGGCGCAGGTCCTACCACTGTTTGAGGCAGTAGGTGCTCTGCCTATCAAAGACCCCCAGGGTCCGCACCTCCTTGGCGGTGGCACGACAAATACCCTTTTCTGATGGGTGCTGACCTACAGAAAAAATACAGCAGAAAAGGTATTAGTCATACCGTCAGGACTGTGATACTCATGGTCCAACATATCCCCCCGAGCCCCTTACTTATGGGATGAAGGTGCAGCAATGCTAGACCTTTAACATTGTGCAGACTCTCCTTTCTAGGATGCCTAGCACAAGGCGATTTTGCAAAACCATGGATCTCAAAGCTAATGTATCAGTATTTACAGCCAACAAGGAACTTGCTATACTTGTGGACAATTTATTCTCTGTGGTGGATCATTCAACATTACCCCTAGAGTTGGAAAATGTCTCCCACAATTTAATCTCCACTAACACTGTGTTTAATTCCACATTTCATTTCCCACACAGGATCATTCAAATGTTCCACATGATACATCTTTGGGAAAACTACACCTAAATACCATGTACCATCCCATCCTTTGGGCAATATGAAATATGCACCATTCCCACAAAAAAAAAATATCCATGAATAACAGGATCTTGTCCTCCTCAGAACGGACACTAAAGTCCTACATTTTCAAAAAAATGGTCACAATCCGTTCTACCCATTTGAATTTGATGCTAGGAGAAGATCCATCACTATTCACACATAATTTCTCTTTGTGTTGCCAGTCTAGAATTTAGGCAAGTATAATTTCTAAGTCTCAATGTTTTGCTTCTTGGTCATTCCACTGTCCTTTATGTCTCTGATCCCATCCTGTTCTCACCCTTCCATCCAATGCTCTCTTACTGTCTTCAATTAAATTCAAAAACATTTTCTCAACGTCAGTCAAAGAACAAGTCAAATTGTTTCTATGAACATAAACTGTGTCCAGTGTCATATTCAGTTTAAGGAAAGATGTAACTCTGTCCATGGCCATAGTATGAAAATAATGATTCAAATACTTGAACAAAGGAACTTTAGAAAGTATCAAATCATAATTTGAGTAATAACATTGGAATTGTCCCTTTCCAAAAAACAGCCTTAGCAAAGGGCTACACGTAACGCCATACGTAAGAGCAATATGGCAATTCTCTGCCGCGGATGCAGGTAAATGAGTACAGACATAGTAGTCTTTGCATCCATACTATCAAAATATTCCTAAAGAAACATTTGAAGAATAATCTCCTCTAGATGAATCTACATGCAGACCTTTATAATCCAGTGTGTGTAAAGAACTTGAGATTTTAGGGTAACGCTAAGCTTAAGCGTGGCTACTATATAAAATGTAGGTGAAGATAATCCTACAAGGAGAACAATTAATATTACAACAGTGACAAACATGACTCATACTAATTGATATCTACTTCTATCTGTGTGATTAATTTCCATGACTTCTCTAGAATCAAACCGTTGATTAGATATTGGCAGCAGCCACAGTCTTCTCTGTACGTTTCTACTTGTGCAAATAGCAAAACAAAGTTCAGACAATGTGTAATGAAACAATGTACAAAGTCTTTCTAAGTCTTCCTAGCCGTACCCCATCTTTTTCCTAAATGACACCCTTAACTATGTCTGATGCCCGGGCCTGGGGACTCCTCTTAATTGCCTTTGAATTTTTTTTTTTTATTATTTACAAATCAAAGTTCAGCTCAAATGATCACACCAATTGTCTTCAAAATCAGGTCATTCAATAAAAGTGCATGTTCAAACTCAGTTTAATTTCTTATTCAAATTTACAGCGGCTCAACTGGGATCTCATTCTTGTCTTTCTAACCACAAGTTTCTGTTTCATAATGGTTAGCAGCAAAATACATCCATTCAGGGGATGATTCCCACTGATAAGGCACTCTAGATCTTGTTGATCTCCTGAGTATGGGCTCTTCACTTTCACTGTCAATCAGGTCAGACTCCTCTTTTTCCTGCAAGACAGTACTCAGTCCTCGTCCCATAGGCAATCTTAATCTCCCTCTTTCTTTACATCTCAGCCAACTTTCCTCAGGCTCTACTCAGAGTGACACAGACAATTTAGAGGAATCTTTCCAATAAGAAAGGATTACCTTTTAAAGTGACTGTAATAAAACTATGTGACAATTTTGGTCTATGAGAAAGAGAATCAACATGAGGTGATAATGAACCTAGGAAAACATCTTGTAATGTAAACGGAATGTTACAACGAAAAACCTTTAATATTTAGACCAAAGTATTTGTAACAAACCTAACATTTGAACAACTATATAACGTGTAGTAACCAACCATTTTCTTTAGAGAAAGACCAGCATAAAGGAGAGGCAGAAGCATCAAATTTAGCTACTCATTCTGGTGTGAATACAACCTTATGATTAATAAAAAAAAGTGACTAGTAGATATGAGCAGACTTTGAAGCTGGGGTGTAAAAGTACTTTACAAATCAACTTTCCAAAGTAATGGCAAATCATTTTTTGTTGTAATCAAATTTAGAGAAAGCAGGTTTCTATATATGAGTGCAGCTTTGGGTATTGTAACATGCTCGATGAGATTAGTAAAAGTATTTGGTACTGGCATTAAACACTCAGGATTTGTATGGTATTTGGAGAAAGAGCATAAGAGCAAATTTGTAATTAATTTATAATCCACAATGGTATTGTGTGTGTAGGTAATCCAAGGTAGCAATAGAAATGCTGTTTATTAATTGATGTACAAAAGTTATCTCTATGTCTTTCCAATGTTTAAAATAGAAAAATTTGTTATGAAACTTAAGAAACTTGTTATACCAAATGGAGGAATGCAAAAAACACTGTTGACCCGATTCAGAGCCGTGGGTGTGGTTTGTGCTTTCTGTGCGCATGGCTCAAGCCTGTTGACTGGAAGGTACCTCTCTGCCCATCTCGACGACTGTGCCTTGCTTCTATGGGTGTGGTGAGTGAGAACATCGTCTGGCCTTGTGCTCTGTCCATTCTGCTTAGATCCATGACAGCTCTATCTCCTGGGGTTTGCAAACACTGTTCATGGGGACAGGGCAGGTCTGAGCGCCCCTGTGCCCACTCATGCCCCACAGCTAGGGAACAACTATTGACTGTTCTATTTTAAACACTGGCAGAGTCACTTAGGTGTAATTGCACATATTTGAAATGTATTGAACCAAAACGTATGTGTGAAAATAGACGCATTCAATTGGCCTACCCAAAATTGCTTCTAGATTTTGGCTGTTTTATTGCGAGATCAAAGGTGAATGCGGAGCCTGAGTTGAGCAGAGCATCCTGCATCTAGCGTCCAGCAGGAGTGGAGCGGACTGGGGAGCCGGGGAAGCTAGAAAGGCCAGGGAGAGCTGGGAAGAGTGGCGTTTTTCTCTGTGCCAATGTCCTGTCCCGGTTGCTCCGGTTGTGGCGCTGTGTCATCTCAGTTGCTTCGGGCACAGTTGAGGTGGCCAACTGCAAATGCGGTGGTGAGAGCGGCCACCACCCAGCACTAGCTCCAGCCATGCCGTGATGGGACTAGTGAGGCCCCAGTATGGAGCAGAGGAGCGAGTGCTGCAGCTGTAGTCAGCTGCGGTGAAGTGCGAGCCCCAGGTCCCCCACAGAAGCGGTCTAGATAGAACTGGGTGCAGCTTGTGGGAGACCGCGGCGTGCCCCGCTCGCAGAAGATTTCCAGTCCTCTGGTGCCTGGGATAGCTGCTCAGCACCCCCCACCCACGAAGATACCTGACACTTTTGCCTGGCATATCCAGCTCTTCATAGTGCGCATTAGCCTCTGATAGGCCCCTTGGAAGGTTACTTGAAGGTTATTGCTGTTCCCTTCTCACATTGTTGATATTTATATATGCCCACCGGAGTCAACCTGTTGTGGAACTCTAGAATGCACACCAGAAGTTCTCTGTTATTGCAGGCACATGCATGCTAGCCCATCAAAGAAATCCAACAGGAAGCTATACCCTCTTAAACAAGGTAAAAAGGAGAAGTTGGATAATCAAACAATCTTAAAGTGATCACTTACAAAGAATATTGCAGAAAATGAGGGGATAATGAGGTAGTATAAGCTCAAAAGGGTATCGCTCTCCTGCAATGAGGATATTGGTGATCAACCCAATCAATCAGCTCAGTTGACCCTAGCACACGGGTGGAAATGCCAGTGGGACGCATTAAAGAGCACATGTCTGAGGATAGAGTATAGGCTCAGGCATTTGGCTTGGTGTATTATCAGAGCCAAACACCAGTGTGGGCACACCAACGATCTCCCACCATACCAATTGTCTTGTCTGTAAAAAGAGCCTCACCAGTACCCAACAAGGATGGTCAGGTCCTTGGAATTTTTGCTATTACTCAGGATGTGAACTGGAGGGCAGCACGATGGTACAACAAGAGCACAAGCCCCCTCGGCCACTATCTCCAGATGTTTTGGGGGTGGCAGTGGAAAATCTGAGATCCATTCACAATAATTCTTTCCTCTTTCCTGGTCTAATGGGGAGTTGCTACTGGAAAAAAAGGAGCTTGGAAGTCACTGCCACTGAAGAAGTGACTTTCCTCTTGTCCCTTGGGGGCTACAACATCAGAGAGACCCACCAAGGAAGAAAAACAGGCCTGAACCCGGGCCTTGTATACAACAAGCTGCAAGCAAATAGTGATAAAAAAATGTCACTAAATGATTTCGCTGCAAAGTTTGAGATGATCATTATATTGACGATGAGAGGATTTTAAACATCATGATTTTCGACATCAACTTGCAGCCAATCCGAAATCAGGCACTATCATCAATTAATCCACAGGTAAAAGATGGTTGTGTCCATGAAGAAAGATCTCACAAGGAGGATGAGAAAGCAATCCGCCCGGCACAATCAAAGTCATTGGAGCATAAATCTAATTTGATCCCAACATCTACTGAGCATAATTCTCACTCTGACACGGCTAAGGCCAACTGTGAGCCTTTGTTCTGGCATGCAATGGACGGAGCTCTTTCCACTTTTAGCCAGGCATCAATAATGCACGCAAATAATCTAGATGTACAAATAAACATTCTACTGTCACTTGCGGATCATGTTAAGAATATTGACACCCGGAGAGACATATATAACAATTTAATTACTAGGGCACAACAGATTACAGAAAAACCTCTGGTGCTTTGTTATTGCTCTCACTTATTGGATAAAATATCAGCTCTCCGAGCAGTACTGGCTGAACTGGTCCAGGAATGCAAAGCAATACATAACACCAGATACCAGCTTCATGATCGGATCCACTAACCTGTTGGTTCAATCATATGGAACCCTCTCATACTCTAGATGAACAAATTGCAGGCACTGCCTCCTCAGCTTCAGTGTCCCCAGTGACCCTCCTCACATGTAGATGTCATCAGCTCTCAGGTCCCGCGCTCCCTTGCACTAAAGACACTGAGGGACCAGAAGTGCCAATTTCCATGCTGTTAAGGAAAAACAAAAAGCAACTTCGGAAACTTAACAAAATTCTGGAAGGGTGCAGTAGAGTGCCTTGGAAATTTTAGCCAATCTTTCCAGTGCCTCAGCTTGCCCCCAAGGTCTCCTTGGGAGGGGATGGAAGTCAGAGCCCACAAGATAGAAAGTATTCTAGCCACCTTCAGGAGCAGACTAAGGATCTGAATGATGGCTTGACCAAATCAGATGGAAAGGGGCCTTCTAGGTTCCCCTCCTGATGTAATAATAAGATCTTCACTTCTGGAAACCAGTGATCAACCAGGGCGCCCGTGCGATGCCCTCACATATCCTGCAGTCATATCAACTCCTACAGGTCAGACAGAAGAAGGCTAATTTAGCTCAAAGACTTCACAGAATGTGGTCTTAAGGTCAGCTAAAGAATGCCAGACCTGTGGCAGGTAAGCTGGGACGATATCTCTGTACTGCCCCAGGAGTAGCCAAAGATCTGCAAACAAAGTTCCTGAAGGCAAAGGATGAGCATGCAGATATTCACCCCCCAACCTTCAGTGCACTCGAGAAACTGCTTGATGACTTAAGAACAGCTACTAATTGGCCCCCTGATGGCAGGTGGGAAGTGGGTGAGCTGGTGGGGCTGGGTAAGGGCCCCTAATAATTTCCCAAACAAAGGTTTGCTCTGGTCAGAACTCTCTAGTTGAGACACAAAAATTTCGGAGCGAGGGAACTTGTTGCAACTATGTGAGCAAGATTAGCCCAGACAAAAACTTAGTGCAGGAGGATGCTATTCTAATTTACACCCTGAGTACATATCTCAAGGCTGTGAAGAAGTGCTTCATCATGGGAACATTCTATAATTGTTGATGGACCTGCCTGGTATGGATCAGGTGGAATCTAAAGAGATTGAGTATATAGCTTTTGTTCCTGGCACCAATGACAACCCAGGAGAGGCCACCAAAGTACATTTTTGTAACCCAGAAATCTTAAGGAAAATAGAGGCTCGTGCAAACATCCTGTCACAATGGGGCATTTCTCTTAGTAAACCAGTCACCCCTAAATACCTCTGGACTCTGGCCAAAACCAGTGCCTCCTCCTCCCACAAGACATCCATTCTTCATGGTTCAAAAGGCGCTGAAGACAGAAAGTTGATGGTTAAGTGTAGGAAAGTACCATCTTGCCTGGCATGTTACCCCCATTTTTCACTGTATATATGTTGTTTTAGTTGTATGTGTCACTGGGACCCTGTTCACCAGGGCCCCAGTGCTCATAAGTGTGCCTGAATGTGTTACCTGTGTAGTGACTAACTGTCTCACTGAGGCTCTGCTAATCAGAACCTCAGTGGTTATGCTCTCTCATTTCTTTCTAAATTGTCACTAACAGGCTAGTGACCAATTTTACCAATTTACATTGGCTTACTGGAACACCCTTATAATTCCCTAGTATATGGTACTGAGGTACCCAGGGTATTGGGGTTCCAGGAGATCCCTATGGGCTGCAGCATTTCTTTTGCCACCCATAGGGAGCTCTGACAATTCTTACACAGGCCTGCCACTGCAGCCTGAGTGAAATAACGTCCACGTTATTTCACAGCCATTTTACACTGCACTTAAGTAATTTATAAGTCACCTATATGTCTAACCTTTACCTGGTAAAGGTTAGGTGCAAAGTTACTTAGTGTGAGGGCACCCTGGCACTAGCCAAGGTGCCCCCACATTGTTCAGGGCCAATTCCCCGGACTTTGTGAGTGCGGGGACACCATTACACGCGTGCACTACATATAGGTCACTACCTATATGTAGCTTCACAATGGTAACTCCGAATATGGCCATGTAACATGTCTATGATCATGGAATTGCCCCCTCTATACCATCCTGGCATAGTTGGCACAATCCCATGATACAAGTGGTCTGTAGCACAGACCCTGGTACTGCCAAACTGCCCTTCCTGGGGTTTCACTGCAGCTGCTGCTGCTGCCAACCCCTCAGACAGGCATCTGCCCTCCTGGGGTCAAGCCAGGCCTGGCCCAGGATGGCAGAACAAAGAACTTCCTCTGACAGAGGGTGTTACACCCTCTCCCTTTGGAAAATGGTGTGAAGGCAGGGGAGGAGTAGCCTCCCCCAGCCTCTGGAAATGCTTTCTTGGGCACAGATGTGCCCAATTCTGCATAAGCCAGTCTACACCGGTTCAGGGGACCCCTTAGCCCTGCTCTGGCGCGAAACCGGACAAAGGAAAGGGGAATGACCACTCACCTGACCTGCACCTCCCCTGGGAGGTGTCCAGAGCTCCTCCAGTGTGCTCCAGACCTCTGCCATCTTGGAAACAGAGGTGCTGCTGGCACACTGGACTGCTCTGAATGGCCAGTGCCACCAGGTGACGTCAGAGACTCCTTGTGATAGGCTCCTTCAGGTGTTGCTAGCCTATCCTCTCTCCTAAGTAGCCAAACCCTCTTTTCTGGCTATTTAGGGTCTCTGTCTCTGGGGAAACTTTAGATAACGAATGCAAGAGCTCATCCAAGTTCCTCTGCATCTCTCTCTTCACCTTCTGCCAAGGAATCGACTGCTGACCACGCTGGAAGCCTGCAAACCTGCAACATAGTAGCAAAGACGACTACTGCAACTCTGTAACGCTGATCCTGCCGCCTTCTCGACTGTTTTCCTGGTGGTGCATGCTGTGGGGGTAGTCTGCCTCCTCTCTGCACTAGAAGCTCCGAAGAAATCTCCCGTGGGTCGACAGAATCTTCCCCCTGCAACCGCAGGCACCAAAAAGCTGCATTACCGGTCCCTTGGGTCTCCTCTCAGCACGACGAGCGAGGTCCCTCGAATCCATCAACTCTGTCCAAGTGGCTCCCACAATCCAGTGACTCTTCAGTCCAAGTTTGGTGGAGGTAAGTCCTTGCCTCACCTCGCTAGACTGCATTGCTTGGAACCGCGACTTTTGCAGCTACTCCGGCCCCTGTGCACTTCCGGCGGAAATCCTTTATGCACAGCCAAGCCTGGGTCCACGGCACTCTAACCTGCATTGCACGACTTTCTAAGTTGGTCTCCGGCGACGTGGGACTCCTTTGTGTAACTTCGGGTGAGCACCATTTCACGCATCCTTGTAGTGCCTGTTTCTGGCACTTCTCCGGGTGCTACCTGCTGCTGAGTGGGCTCTTTGTCTTGCTCGACATCCCCTCTACCTCCTGGCGCAATTTGCGACATCCTGGTTCTTCCTGGGCCACAGCAGTATCACAAAAACACTAACCGCAATATTTGCAGCTAGCAAGGCTTGTTGGCGTTCTTTCGGCTGGAAAACACTTCTGCACGACTCTCCACGGTGAGAGGGATCCGTCCACCAAAGGGGAAGTCTCTAGCCCTTTTCATTCCTGCAGAAACCTCAGCTTCTTCTGTCCAGTAGAAGCTTCTTTGCATCCACAGCTGGCATTTCCTGGGCATATGCCCATCTCCGACTTGCTTGTGACTTTTGGACTTGGTCCCCTTGTTCCACAGGTACCCTATATTGGAAATCCATCGTTGTTGCATTGTTGGTTTGTGTCTTTCCTGCATTATTCCTCTAACACGACTTCTTTATCCTTAGGGGAACTTTAGTGCACTTTGCACTCACTTTTCAGGGTCTTGGGGAGGGTTATTTTTCTAACTCTCACTATTTTCTAATAGTCCCAGCGACCCTCTACAAGGTCACATAGGTTTGGGGTCCATTCGTGGTTCGCATTCCACTTTTGGAGTATATGGTTTGTGTTGCCCCTATCCCTATGTGTCCCCATTGCATCCTATTGTAACTATACATTGTTTGCACTGTTTTCTAAGACTATACTGCATATTTTTGCTATTGGGTATATCAATCTTGTGTATATTTCCTATCCTCTCACTGAGGGTACACTCTAAGATACTTTGGCATATTGTCATAAAAATAAAGTACCTTTATTTTTAGTATAACTGTGTATTGTGTTTTCTTATGATATTGTGCATATGATACTAGGTGGTACTGTAGTAGCTTCACACGTCTCCTAGTTCAGCCTAAGCTGCTCTGCTAAGCTACCATTATCTATCAGCCTAAGCTGCTAGACACCCTATACACTAATAAGGGATAACTGGGCCTGGTGCAAGGTGCAAGTACCCCTTGGTACTCACTACAAGCCAGTCCAGCCTCCTACATTGGTTGTGCAGCGGTGGGATAAGTGCTTTGAGACTACTTACCACTCTTGTCATTGTACTTTTCATAAGAGAAAAATATACAAAACAAGGTCAGTGTATATACACATAGCCAAAAAGTTTTTCATTTCCTCTTTTCACTCTTTTCTAAGTGCTGAAAAGTACTTCTAAACTTTCTAAAAAGTTCTAAAAAGTTTAAAAAGTTTTTTTCTCTGTCTTTGTAAAAGCTCTGACAAACTTTTTTCTCTTTTTCTATCACTTTAACTCTCTCTAAAAATGTCTGGCACAGGCCAAAATGTTGACCTGTCTAAGATTGCATATGATCAACTTAGCTGGAAAGGAGCAAGGAGTCTCTGCATAGAGAGAGGTTTGAGTGTAGGGAAGAATCCTTCCTTGGAACTGTTACTTAACATGCTTAGAGAACAAGATAAGGCTAAAAGTGCCCCATCTGTTGAAAAAGTAGCTAATGGTTCTCAATCTGATCCAGGGACTCCCCCAGGAAAAGGTGCAGGAAAGAAACTTCTTAGCCTTCCCATTACAAGACAGTCTAGCATAGTTGTTACTGAGGTGGAGTCACATCATACAGATGATGTGCTCTCACATTACACTGTCAGCCAAGCTGTTAGGGTGCCCTCTGTAAGGGACAGGTCTCCTTCTGTTCATTCCCATCATACCTCTGTATCTAGAAATGTCCCTCCCACCAACCCTGATGACAGATTGTTAGAAAGGGAACTCATTAAGTTGAGGGTGGAACAAACCAGACTGAAGCTTAAAAAGCAACAGCTGGATTTGGATAGACAGTCTTTAGAATTAGAGAAGGAAAGACAGAAGTTGGGTTTAGAAACCCATGGTGGCAGCAGCAGTATTCCCCATAGTCATCCTGCAAAAGAGCATGATTCCAGGAATCTGCACAAGATAGTTCCTCCTTATAAGGAGGGGGATGACATTAACAAGTAGTTTGCTGCACTTGAGAGGGCCTGTGTTGTACAGGATGTCCCTCAAAGGCAGTGGGCTGCTATCCTATGGCTATCATTTAGTGGAAAAGGTAAGGATAAGCTCCTTACTGTGAAAGAAAGTGATGCCAATAATTTTACAGTACTTAAGAATGCACTCCTGGATGGTTATGGCTTAACCACTGAACAGTACAGGATAAAGTTCAGAGAGACCAAAAAGGAGTCTTCACAAGACTGGGTTGATTTCATTGACCATTCAGTGAAGGCCTTGGAGGGGTGGTTACATGGCAGTAAATTTACTGATTATGACAGCCTGTATAACTTGATCCTGAGAGAGCATATTCTTAATAATTGTGTGTCTGATTTGTTGCACCAGTACTTGGTGGACTCTGATCTGACCTCTCCCCAAGAATTGGGAAAGAAGGCTGACAAATGGGTCAGAACAAGGGTGAACAGAAAAGTTCATACAGGGGGTGACAAAGATGGCAACAAAAAGAAGGATGGTAAGTCTTCTGACAAGGGTGGGGACAAATCTAAAAATGAGTCTTCATCAGGCCCACAAAAAACACTCAGGTGGGGGTGGTGGGTCCAAATCCTCCTTTAATCAAAACAAAGAAAAGAAACCATGGTGCTATTTATGTAAAGTAAAAGGCCATTGGACAACAGATCCCAGTTGTCCAAAGAAAAGCACCAAGCCTCCTACCACTACAACCCCTACTGCTACCCCTAGTGTCCCTACTAATAGCAGTGGTGGTGGGAGCAAACCTACTAATAGCCAATCCAAGGGAGTAGCTGGGCTCACTATTGGTAATTTAGTTGGGGTTGGCCTTGTTAGGGAGGCCACAGAGGCTGTGTTAGTCTCTGAGGGGGCTATTTATTTAGCCACCTTAGTTGCTTGTCCCCTTAATATGGATAAGTACAAGCAGCTACCCCTAATAAATGGTGTTGAGGTTCAGACCTACAGGGACACTGGAGCCAGTGTGACTATGGTCATAGAGAAACTGGTCCACCCTGAACAACACCTACTTGGTCACCAGTACTAAGTAACCGATGCTCACAACAACACACTTAGCCACCCCATGGCTGTTGTTAATCTCAACTGGGGGGGGGTTACTGGTCCAAAGAAAGTTGTGGTAGCCACAGATTTACCTGTAGACTGTCTACTAGGAAATGATTTGGAGACATCAGCTTGTTCAGATGTGGAGTTGGAGGCCCATGCAGCAATGCTGGGCATCCCAGGGCATATTTTTGCTTTAACTAGGGCTCAGGCCAAAAAGCAAAAAGGACAGGGAAGCTTGGATCCTGGAACAATGGACCAAGTGCTCCCTAAAGCTAGGGCTGGTAGAAGCAAACCACTTCCTACTATCCCTCCCTCTACAGTGGATTCTACTTCTGAGGAAGAAGAATTCCCTCCATGTGCAGAATCTACACCAGAGGAGCTGGAAGCAGATACTGCTGAGCTTTTAGGTGAAGGGGGGCCTGCCAGGGAGGAGCTGAGTGTGGCACAGCAAACCTGTCCCACATTAGAGGGTCTAAGACAGCAAGCTGTCAAACAGGCTAATGGGGATGTCAGTGACTCTCACAGAGTTTACTGCGAGGACAACCTCTTGTACACTGAGCATAGGGATCCTAAACCTGGAGCTGCCAGGAGATTAGTGATTCCTCAGGAGTACAGAAAGTTCCTCCTAACTCTTGCCCACGACATTCCCCTAGCTGGGCATCTGGGACAAATGAAAACTTGGGACAGACTTGTTCCCTTGTTTCATTGGCCTAGAATGTCTGAGGACACAAAAGATTTTTGTAAGTCCTGTGAAACCTGTCAAGCCAGTGGCAAGACAGGTGGCACCCCAAAGGCACCCCTTATTCCACTGCCTGTGGTTGGGGTTCCCTTTGAAAGGGTAGGGGTTGACATAGTTGGCCCCCTTGACCCTCCTACTGCTTCAGGCAATAGATTCATCTTGGTTGTAGTGGACCATGCCACAAGATGTCCTGAAGCTATTCCTTTAAGGACCACTACAGCTCCTGCAGTGGCAAAGGCCCTCCTGGGAGTATTTTCCAGGGTGGGCTTCCCAAAGGAAGTAGTATCAGACAGGGGAAGCAATATCATGTCTGCATACTTAAAGGCCATGTGGAAGGAGTGTGGTGTAACTTACAAGTTCACTACACCCTATCATCCACAAACAAATGGACTGGTGGAGAGATTTGATAAAACTCTCAAAGGCATGATTATGGGTCTCCCTGAAAAACTCCGCAGGAGATGGGATATCCTGTTACCATGCCTCCTTTTTGCCTACAGGGAGGTACCCCAGAAAGGAGTGGGCTTCAGCCCCTTTGAACTTCTTTTTGGACACCCTGTTAGGGGTCCACTCACACTTGTAAAGGAGGGTTGGGAACAACCTTTAAAAGCTCCTAAGCAGGATATTGTGGATTATGTACTTGGCCTCAGATCAAGGATGGCTGAGTATATGAAGAAGGCCAGTAAAAACCTTCAGGCCAGCCAAGAGCTCCAAAAGCAATGGCATGATCAGAAGGCTGTTTTGGTTCAGTACAAACCAGGGCAGAAAGTGTGGGTCTTGGAGCCTGTGGCCCCAAGAGCACTCCAAGATAAATGGAGTGGACCCCACACAATTGTTGAAAAAAAGGGTGAAGTCACCTATTTAGTTGACTTAGGCACTGCAAGGAGTCCCCTTAGGGTACTCCATGTAAACCGCCTGAAACCCTACTATGACAGGGCTGATCTCACCCTGCTCATGGCAGCTGATGAGGGACAGTGATCCTCTACCTGATCTCTTCTCTTCCACAGAACAAGATGCTCTTGTGGAAGGTGTAGTTTTGGCTGATTGTCTTACTGCTGAGCAGAAAGACCATTGCATAAATCTCCTAGATCAATTCTCTGAACTCTTCTCTACTGTGCCAGGTACCACTTCTTGGTGTGAGCACACTATAGATAATGGAGACAGTTTACCTGTCAAAAGTAAGATCTATAGGCAGCCTGACCATGTCAGGGACTGCATAAAGCAAGAGGTACAGAAAATGTTAGAACTAGGAGTGGTTCAGCACTCTGAAAGTCCATGGGCTTCTCCTGTGGTACTTGTACCAAAACCCCATTCCAAAGATGGAAAAAAGGAAATGCGGTTTTGTGTAGACTATAGAGGTCTCAACCTGGTAACCAAAACTGATGCTCACCCTATACCCAGGGCAGATGAGCTCATAGATACACTGGCATCTGCCAAGTATCTAAGCACTTTTGATTTGACTGCAGGGTATTGGCAGATCAAATTGTCAGAAGATGCTAAACCTAAAACTGCATTTTCAACCATTGGAGGCCATTACCAATTTACAGTAATGCCTTTTGGTTTGAAAAATGCACCTGCCACTTTTCAAAGGTTGGTGAACACAGTCCTGCAAGGGCTGGAGGCTTTCAGTGCAGCATATTTGGACGATATAGCTGTCTTTAGCTCCAGCTGGGATGATCACCTGGTCCACCTATGGAAAGTTTTGGAGGCCCTGCAAAAGGCAGGCCTCACTATCAAGGCTTCAAAGTGCCAGATAGGGCAGGGTAAGGTGGTTTATCTGGGACACCTTGTTGGTGGGGAACAGATTGCACCACTTCAGGGGAAAATCCAAACAATTATTGATTGGGTTCCCCCTACCACTCAGACTCAGGTGAGAGCCTTCCTAGGCCTCACTGGGTATTACAGGAGGTTCATTAAGAACTATGGCTCCATTGCAGCCCCTCTTAATGACCTCACCTCTAAGAAAATGCCTAAAAAGGTATTATGGACAGCAAACTGTCAGAAAGCTTTTGAGGAGCTGAAGCAGGCCATGTGCTCTGCACCTGTCCTGAAAAGCCCTTGTTACTCTAAAAAATTCTATGTCCAAACTGATGCATCTGAATTAGGAGTAGGGGCAGTCCTATCACAACTTAATTCTGAGGGCCAGGATCAACCTGTTGCTTTTATTAGTAGGAGGTTGACCCCTAGAGAAAAGCGTTGGTCTGCCATAGAGAGGGAGGCCTTTGCTGTGGTCTGGGCTCTGAAGAAGTTGAGGCCATACCTGTTTGGCACTCACTTCATTGTTCAGACAGACCACAAACCTCTACTTTGGCTAAAACAAATGAAAGGTGAAAATCCTAAATTATTGAGGTGGTCCATATCCCTACAGGGAATGGACTATACAGTGGAACATAGACCTGGGAGTAGCCACTCCAATGCAGATGGACTCTCCAGATATTTCCACTTAGACAATGAAGACTCATCAGGTCATGGCTAGTCTTATTGTCATTCGTTTGGGGGGGGTTGTGTAGGAAAGTACCATCTTGCCTGGCATGTTACCCCCATTTTTCACTGTATATATGTTGTTTTAGTTGTATGTGTCACTGGGACCCTGTTCACCAGGGCCCCAGTTCTCATAAGTGTGCCTGAATGTGTTACCTGTGTAGTGACTAACTGTCTCACTGAGGCTCTGCTAATCAGAACCTCAGTGGTTATGCTCTCTCATTTCTTTCTAAATTGTCACTAACAGGCTAGTGACCAATTTTACCAATTTACATTGGCTTACTGGAACACCCTTATAATTCCCTAGTATATGGTACTGAGGTACCCAGGGTATTGGGGTTCCAGGAGATCCCTATGGGCTGCAGCATTTCTTTTGCCACCCATAGGGAGCTCTGACAATTCTTACACAGGCCTGCCACTGCAGCCTGAGTGAAATAACGTCCACGTTATTTCACAGCCATTTTACACTGCACTTAAGTAACTTATAAGTCACCTATATGTCTAACCTTTACCTGGTAAAGGTTAGGTGCAAAGTTACTTAGTGTGAGGGCACCCTGGCACTAGCCAAGGTGCCCCCACATTGTTCAGGGCCAATTCCCCGGACTTTGTGAGTGCGGGGACACCATTACACGCGTGCACTACATATAGGTCACTACCTATATGTAGCTTCACAATGGTAACTCCGAATATGGCCATGTAACATGTCTATGATCATGGAATTGCCCCCACTATACCATCCTGGCATAGGTGGCACAATCCCATGATCCCAGTGGTCTGTAGCACAGACCCTGGTACTGCCAAACTGCCCTTCCTGGGGTTTCACTGCAGCTGCTGCTGCTGCCAACCCCTCAGACAGGCATCTGCCCTCCTGGGGTCCAGCCAGGCCTGGCCCAGGATGGCAGAACAAAGAACTTCCTCTGACAGAGGGTGTTACACCCTCTCCCTTTGGAAAATGGTGTGAAGGCAGGGGAGGAGTAGCCTCCCCCAGCCTCTGGAAATGCTTTCTTGGGCACAGATGTGCCCAATTCTGCATAAGCCAGTCTACACCAGTTCAGGGGACCCCTTAGCCCTGCTCTGGAGCGAAACTGGACAAAGGAAAGGGGAGTGACCACTCCCCTGACCTGCACCTCCCCTGGGAGGTGTCCAGAGCTCCTCCAGTGTGCTCCAGACCTCTGCCATCTTGGAAACAGAGGTGCTGCTGGCACACTGGACTGCTCTGAATGGCCAGTGCCACCAGGTGACATCAGAGACTCCTTGTGATAGGCTCCTTCAGGTGTTGCTAGCCTATCCTCTCTCCTAAGTAGCCAAACCCTCTTTTCTGGCTATTTAGGGTCTCTGTCTCTGGGGAAACTTTAGATAACGAATGCAAGAGCTCATCCGAGTTCCTCTGCATCTCTCTCTTCACCTTCTGCCAAGGAATCGACTGCTGACCGCGCTGGAAGCCTGCAAACCTGCAACATAGTAGCAAAGACGACTACTGCAACTCTGTAACGGTGATCCTGCCGCCTTCTCGACTGTTTTCCTGGTGGTGCATGCTGTGGGGGTAGTCTGCCTCCTCTCTGCACTAGAAGCTCTGAAGAAATCTCCCGTGGGTCAACGGAATCTTCCCCCTGCAACCGTAGGCACCAAAAAGCTGCATTACCGGTCCCTTGGGGCTCCTCTCAGCACGACGAGCGAGGTCCCTCGAATCCAGCAACTCTGTCCAAGTGGCTCCCACAGTCCAGTGACTCTTCAGTCCAAGTTTGGTGGAGGTAAGTCCTTGCCTCACCTCGCTAGACTGCATTGCTGGGAACCGCGACTTTTGCAGCTACTCCGGCCCCTGTGCACTTCCGGCGGAAATCCTTTGTGCACAGCTAAGCCTGGGTCCACGGCACTCTAACCTGCATTGCACAACTTTCTAAGTTGGTCTCCGGCGACGTGGGACTCCTTTGTGTAACTTCGGGTGAGCACCGTTTCACGCATCCTCGTAGTGCCTATTTCTGGCACTTCTCCGGGTGCTACTTGCTGCTGAGTGGGCTCCTTTTCTTGCGTGACGTCTCCTCTACCTCCTGGCGCAATTTGCGACATCCTGGTCCTTCTTGGGCCACAGCAGCATCCAAAAACGCTAACCGCATGATTTACAGCTAGCAAGGCTTGTTGGCGTTCTTTCGGCGGGAAAACACTTTTGCACGACTCTCCACGGCGAGCGGGATCCGTCCACCAAAGGGAAAGTCTCTAGCCCTTTTCGTTCCTGCAGAAACCTCAGCTTCTTCTGTCCAGTAGAAGCTTCTTTGCATCCACAGCTGGCATTTCCTGGGCATATGCCCATCTCCGACTTGCTTGTGACTTTTGGACTTGGTCCCCTTGTTCCACAGGTACCCTAGATTGGAAATCCATCGTTGTTGCATTGTTGGTTTGTGTCTTTCCTGCATTATTCCTCTAACACGACTTCTTTATCCTTAGGGGAACTTTAGTGCACTTTGCACTCACTTTTCAGGGTCTTGGGGAGGGTTATTTTTCTAACTCTCACTATTTTCTAATAGTCCCAGCGACCCTCTACAAGGTCACATAGGTTTGGGGTCCATTCGTGGTTCGCATTCCACTTTTGGAGTATATGGTTTGTGTTGCCCCTATCCCTATGTGTCCCCATTGCATCCTATTGTAACTATACATTGTTTGCACTGTTTTCTAAGACTATACTGCATATTTTTGCTATTGTGTATATGTATCTTGTGTATATTTCCTATCCTCTCACTGAGGGTACACTCTAAGATACTTTGGCATATTGTCATAAAAATAAAGTACCTTTATTTTTAGTATAACTGTGTATTGTGTTTTCTTATGATATTGTGCATTTGATACTAGGTGGTACTGTAGTAGCTTCACACGTCTCCTAGTTCAGCCTAAGCTGCTCTGCTAAGCTACCATTATCTATCAGCCTAAGCTGCTAGACACCCTATACACTAATAAGGGATAACTGGGCCTGGTGCAAGGTGCAAGTACCCCTTGGTACTCACTACAAGCCAGTCCAGCCTCCTACATTAAGCAATTAATGGTTTTAAAGACCTTAAAAGTAACAAAAAAGATTGCTGGGTGACACGCAAATAGTGCTGAATAGCAGTTGCTAGTCAGTCAACCAGAGGCCCCCCAAACCCAATTGGCTGTAAACCACATCGCTCCAGTTTTGCTCCAGGAATATTCTGGGACTAAGATCTTTACTTGATAATGAGTACGTACTTCATACTGTATGTAAAAACTGAATAATCTGCTTTGAGGAAACCTGGCAGCTCTCTCCGACAATAGGACTGGAAGATCTTACATTTTTTGCTCCTGCTGAGCCGTCTCTGAAAGGTGGCCATCTCTCAGGTGGAGTTTCTGTATAAAATCAACAAGTTCTTAGCTGCAAATGGAGCTGTTCTAGCCAGCGATTTGGGTGCTCACATTATAGTTAACTTAGTTTCCATCCTTAACCACAATTTGAGGGGCCAGTTGCAGATTATAATTGGGTCAATTTATATCAACCCAAAGCAACCAAGAAAAAACATCCTTTTAACTAAAGTGGCAAATACTATAAGATCTTTAAGAGAATCATACTTGGAGGCCATGTGGTTGTTTGCTGGCAACTTTCCTATGTTCCTTCTAGATACAGCCCCGCCAATGTTTTGGGTCCAAGAGGATGATATTGCCTGCCGATTCCTGAGATAAACTCCAACCTAATCAAAAAGGACGCTGCTGGCAAGAGATTTGCTACACTGTTTAATCTGCTTGGTATGAGGGTGGTGAACAGCAGAAGCATTCGGGATATCCCTCTTATCTGCACCTTCTGGTACCAAAGATTTTTATCTTTAATAGATTATATTTCCGTATCAGTTCAATATTTTTAGTCCGTGACTTTGAGGTGATTCCAGATCTGTTCTGTGATCCTGCCATGCTGGTCTGTTCAAGCCCTTAGAGCTTACCTAGATGGCCATCACTCAAGGCAGTGGGATCTCAAGAGCAGATGTGTGCACCACGCAGAGTTAAATGGATCACTGACATACCAGCTGAAAAGATGGCAGTGCTGGAGAAACTTCTTTCTACCCCCTCGGCTGACCAAGTAGCACCCACCTCGCAATGGTGCTTTTTGATATCTGCTTTGTTAAACCAATTTACCTCACCTGTAACCTCCACTTAAGTCTTAAGCACTCATGTGCTGAACTTAGAACTCTCAACCGACAGATGAATAATCGTTTGAGAAAAGTTTGGAGGATTAGCAACTCAAGCGTTCTCATAGAGGAGGCAAACGCAAATAAGAAAGACCTATAAAACTAAAGTATGGGCCTTGACACAGCAGAGAGAGGACAAATAATGGGTGGAGCTACATGAGGCATTAAAGCAAAAGAGTCCATTTTGGAGACTTGTGCAGCATAGATCCTGTGGGGCCGGCCTGAGAGTTCAACCTTCTGTCTCAGCTGGCAATTGGATGTAGTATGATACGAACCTCTCTGGCTCAAACCCAGCTATCCAGCTGGAAGAGACATGAAAGCCAGGATCAGAGTCACACATTGAGGAGAAGGGGGAAAGTGAATTAATTAGTAAGGATGCAATGTGACTTGCGATATCTTCTTTATGCCCTTCAGGGGTCCGCAGTCCAAACTGCTGCCAGCCAGGTTATTCAAAGTCACCAGAAGGCATGGAGGCATGGATACATCTTTTATGCCCATTATATAATCAAGGTTTTACCACAAGTGATGTTCCTGATAGTTGGTGAGGTCTTTCCTGATCCAGCAAATTTTCAATTAATAGCCCTTCTTGATGTAGACAGGAAATGTTATGCAAAAATACCTAATGCTGAACTGAAGAAATGGGCTATTTCCAACGCACTTATCCTGAACACTCAGACAGGGTTTAGACAAAGGAGCAGCACAGAAGATAACTTGGTGATCCTCCCCACATTAATCGAGGCAGCAAACCATAAGCTAGCTCCTTCTTTGTATGTTGCTTTTATTAATTATAGGACAGCATTCGATAAAGTGGATAGGGCTAGACTTTGGCAAAAGCTCTATAACTGGGGCATCCCCTCTGCATTGCTGTGAGCAATAATGAGTTTGTACGCTAAAACCGAGGCCAGAGTTAGGGTTTAGAAAAATAGAGTGACGCAAAAGATCTGGACCATTAAGGGTTTAAAACAGGGTAGTATATTGGCTCTCTTCATATTTAATTTATACTTGGCAGACCTTAATAGTGCTTTGGCAGTAGTCAATGCTTTCCTACCCAAGTGTGCGGGGGTACATCTGCAATGTTTACAGTATGCTGATGATACTATTCTTTTCGTTCAAACTGCAGTTGGCATGCAGCAGTTGTTGCATGCCCTGTCACTTTACTGTAGGGATAACATGATTTCCATGAATGCCTCCAAGACTAAAATGATGGGTTTTGGGAGAAAGAAAGTTAAGAAATTTAACTTTGCATTAAGTCAGGCCAAAATTGAGTTGGTTTCCAGCTTCAAAAACTTTTGTGTCTATCTCAACCTGCGAGGTACAAACTATGCTCAGCTTGATTCTAGCAGAGGAATGGCAGTAGCCATGTCTATTAGCTTTCAGAAACTCTTGAATCAAATGTCAGGCCCAGCTATCTGCAGAGCTATAGATGCAAAGCTTATTCCAACATTAGCAAATGGCTTGTTGATCTTTAAAGGTAGGCTTGCCACTTGGCTACATAAGGCACAGTGTCATTGCTGTAGACGATTACTGCAGCTCCCGGATGTATCACCATCCTCTCATATATGATTAGAATTCAATTTAAGCAAGCAAACAATTATGGAGGAAACCCGATTTTTAAATGATTACTCAAAGCTTAAGGCAGCTCCTCCTGGATCATTGAGACATTTTATTTAGTTAAGCATGCAGAGTAGCAAGTCGGTTTGGATGGAATATGCCAGCAAATCCACCTCTGCTGTGGGAGTTAAAGAGATTATTCATTTCATTCTTCCCCTAAGACAACAAGTGGAATTGCTTATAAAAAATGCAAGGATGAGAGCCACAGAGGAAGACAGATTGGAGCTGGCTACAAAGGTGCATGCCGATTTATGTAGCATCTTCTATCATTCTCCTGGGAGGGCATCATAGCTAACTAGCCCCATGAACCTGGGCTGGAAAAAATAATTAATTAGATTGAGATGTGGAATCATATCCCTAAAAGCCTACAAATATGGATGTCTGAAGGGCACAGCAGATTTGCACTGCAGATTGTGTAAGTACAAACTTGAATAGTTATTAAACATAATCTGCGTCTATAGGGAATTTAGGGGATTGAGAGTCTTCTGGTTGGCTCCTGTGTTCCGAAGGCTAGGGATTAGAAAGTGTCAGACTGCAGTTGTTGCATGTTTAAGCGGGGTTCATCCCCAGTTATCTGTAAGATTCAAGGCAGCGGTCAAATCTCTGAATAGGCTCGTAATACTGTGTCAAAGTAGTTAACATTCATTCACAAGGCACTTTGTTGATATTTGCACTATATTGTTTGTCTGCACTTGGGAGGTTATTTGTGTTTTCTTGTTAGGGGCAATGGAACCCTAGATCCCTACTGTTGCTGTTTAAAATCTCATCTATATAGCTATTTTAGCTTTCATACTTCCTGCACTTTGTAGAAATTTGCACCTTATTAATAGGGGTTCCGGAAAACTGTGATTGGGAGAATATTGGTTGGCACGTTTGGGATTAGGTATATCCAGAGTTCAACTGTTGTATGCGAATAAGGGCCCCATTTTTAGCTATTTGGTCATTATTGGAGGATGAAGATGAAGAGGACCGGTTTTACGTTTTTAAACTCTTATTTATAAAGCTTTTTTGGTTATTTGCACTTTTCCTATGTTACAGATATCAAATGTAAAATTAGGATGAGTTTTGTCATCATGAAGTGAATTAATTGTTATGGGGTACTGAACAGCTCAAACATTTTGGTATATTGTGTTTTAAAGGTACTAAGAGGGAGAAGATACAAAAAATTACAATAGGAGTTTGTGTAAATGAAGGTTGCAATTGCTGAACGTCTAGGCTGCGTATGCTCTGTATAATATTTTTCATTTTTTTAAATTTTACTATGGTCTTAACTAGCTAAACAATAAACTTTTACCTACCTACCTACTGTTGAAAAGTACATTGATAAAATAACAATCTATTGAATTAGTAATGGGATAATTTTTAAATAGGATTTTTAGAGATTAAGCTACAATTAGACATATAAAGAAGATCTCTATAAAAAAAAAACATTGAGCATAGAGCATTCAAAATTAGTCCACACTAGTATAGGTTGATCGAGAAAATCATGAGTTAGGGCATAAATATGTCTGATTAGGAAAGAGGAATGTTATAATTTGAAATCTGGGAATTGGACATACTTTCTAGTTTTGGGCGTTTGAGCTGAAAAAGTGCTATATGATGGGATTTGTTATTCCATAAATATTTTGAGCAAATGGAATCCAGTTATATAAAAAGGTATTTAGCAATCTTAAAAAGTAGCAATGAAGTAGTATACAAAAGTCCAGTCCTCCACACCATTAAATCTCCATCTACCCATTTTAAAAGCATTATTTGAAATGCCAAAGGAAGCCTAAACTGATGCATGGTCGGATATAAAAATGGAACCAATTTCTGAGGATTGGAGAGTGGATGGTAAGGATTTAGTAATTAGAATATAGTTGATTCAAGACCTTGTATTATGACCACTGGAGAAAAAAGAATATTCCATCTGATTGGGATTACAGGTCCTCCAGACATAAAAAAACAATCTAGAAGTAATTGCTGATTGAAACGCATTGTATGACGTTTCAGGTTTAAACTTAAATTGAGATGATTTATCCAATAAGTGACTCTCCAATTGGTTAACATAAACCTGCCATGACAATATAACAGTTATAAATATTGACAGGCCTTAGCTTTATTAAATGCCAGAAATCAGAATCAGATTCAACAGGACTATACATATTGAACAAGATAAGGTGTGTATTACCAATGACAGCATGAGCTAACATCCATCTACACCATAATACCATTATAGGAATAACGGGGACCAGGAGGAAAATAATGTTTGCAGTTTGAATTTCAACATTGTGAAGTTGTGACCAAGTGTTTCTTAAGCTGGAGGAAAACCAAATGCCAAGGCATTTGATTTTTGATTGGCATCATGTAGAGTCAGTATTGAGAAACAAGGAGTGAAAACAGAGGGAATGTGGGGGTAATATTTCACTTTTATAAAAATTATGTTTTTGCCCAGAAATACTAAGATATAAGGAGATTTATTTTAAAAATGGATCCAGTGAAGTAAGGGGATTGGATATATATATTAAAACATCATCAGCATATGCATACAATTTAACTTCCATGGTGCCCTGATTAATCCAGGAGATAAGTGTATTGCAATGAATCCTTTCAAAGAAAGGTTCCAAGTATAGGATAACACAGGGGAAGAGGACAACCTTGTCTGGTACCCCTGTGCAAATTAAAATAGGGAGAAAAACAAAACCAACATTGACAAAAACGCTAGCTTGAGAATTAGAATGCACTAATTTGATAAACAAAAGGAAACCAGTGGAGGGGGCTAAACATATATTAACAATTATTATGGTCAAATGCCTTTTAACCAAACGGGGAAAGGGCTGGAAGTAGAGATTGATATTTATGGGCTAGACTTACAATATTGGAAAACATTCTAGCATTATTCGAAGCAAATCTTCCATGAATAAAGCCAGATCGGTCAGATTTAAAAAGAAGAGGGATAACGGATTCAAGTCAAGTGGCAAGAATCTTAGAAAAGATCTTACAGTCATAGATGATACGGGAGATAGGTCTGTATTTTTTTTTACAAAATTTGAGATCGTCATCTTGTTTAAGAATAATGGTAATTAACGCTTCCAAAAATGTTCAACTAACTTTGGAGTAAAAAACAAAAGGATTGAAAAGTTCTAACAACACAGGAGCAAAACATTAGACATAGATGAAATGAGTTCATTAGAAAACCCATCAGTGTTAAGCACTTTGGCTTTTTTCAGGGAATTAATATCATCTAAGATTTCCTGAAGAGTAACGCCAGCCGCCAATTCAGAAAATGCGCCTGGGAAGGGAAGAAGGATGGGAAGATCTTTAAAAAGTAATTGTAGATTATGTAGGGGAGAGGAGCCTCCTCAGTATACAGGTTTGTATAGAATGACTGAAAAGAGTTAGAAATGTCCACATTGGAAACTGATACAGAACCATCGAATTCATTAATAATAGATCTAATAGCCTTACATTACGTTTACATTTTTAAATAATTGACAAGCATTTTACCAGCTTTATTTTGATCACCGTGAAACTTAGATTTAAATTTAAGAGGTATATTACAAGCATCAATTGTAGCAAGCTAATTAAGGGCAGATTTAACTTAAAATTATGCGTGAAGCATAGTTGAAGTTATGGAGGTATAGTATGTTCAAGTGTTTTGATTTGGTTTAAGAGGAGAACTTATTGAGCATTTACTTCCTGTCAGAGTAGGCAATAGTGAATGCTCGAAATGGGGCTTTAAAAGCACCCCAATTATTTGCAATCAAAGTATAGTCAGTTTTATTGAATTGGAAGAGTTCCTATATGAAGGCGGTAGCTTCAGTAATACAATTATTGTTAGAAGCAATATTTGAGATGTCAAGGGAATCCAAAACCCCTGCATAATTGAGGAGTACTGGACTGTTGCAGAGAATTTACACACACTACAATAATCAGTACTTGATTGATCACTGTACACAGCCACATGTCGTTCCTGGAGAGCAAGTTGTTTGTGGATTGTACACAGTTGTGTCCTAGGTCCCTGGGCCAATAGGCAAGGCACATCATTATGCAACATATGATATTTCTACACAGTAATTCATCTATTGTGTTACATATGGCTCATCCCTAATCGTCAGGGGGAGATTTCTGAACCTTTCACATTCATTTGGAAATATCACAGGGAGGAATATACCCTGAACTCATCCCCTTGTGGCTGCTGTGCTGTCCTCAAACGCCCATCAAAGTCTGGGTAGGCCATCGCCAGAATATTGGCAATGGGGGTCATGGTCCAATGGGCACCCCACCCCTATTGGGAGGACAGAACCAGCTGGACCTGTGATTTTCTGGGCACATTGTCTCAGGTCTTCCCACATGCAGT
Source organism: Pleurodeles waltl (assembly GCF_031143425.1). Lineage (NCBI taxonomy): Eukaryota > Metazoa > Chordata > Amphibia > Caudata > Salamandridae > Pleurodeles > Pleurodeles waltl. The sequence goes on from NC_090446.1 coordinate 623,284,584, forward strand.
GAAGTGGGCACTCTGCTGGCTGTGGACCCCCAGAGTACTCACCTTCTTGGCAATGGCTCTCGATAGTTCCTTTTTTTGATGGGTGTTGAACATTCACAAGTTTCATCACAAATGGTTGATTCATGTACATGTCAGTAACACCAGGCTAGAACTTTCATATTTGTCAATACTCCCCAAGAGAAACACACAAGCTAATGCGTAAAGGGACATGACTACAGACATATGTGTTGGCTTCTGCAGACCAACCCATTACCCTGTTCATGTCTAAGCAAGCTTACTGACATCAGGTAGCCCATGCTCTAGCAACCTGTAAGGTGATATGAGCCACTATGAAATAGTGCACACCTCTGTGTCTCCTGAAGGGTAAACGCCTTAGGCATGACCAACATATTCACACTCTGTGAGAATGACTCATTGTATACAGTCCCTACAGGCAAACATCAACATTACATAAGAGTAACAATTAAGGACCTGGCATGGTGGGTACAGAAAGTGTATTCCTTGTGCATGTGTGGACATGTGGCTAACCAAATGCAGACTCATGCCACTTCCGGGGCTGAGGTTCTGTGGTAGGTAACTATACAACAAAACAGTCCTTTGGACATATGTGTCTATCCTGCAAAGAGAGCATCCAACAAATAAAGGCATGCAATGTACAGCTTCTGCTGTATGACCAAGCTACTGAGCCACATATCATGGCCTCCCAGGAATCAACACACTGTCTGCACTGTGGGACTGTCATTTATGCAATACACCTGTACTGGACACATGTGATCTGTGGGAAGGTGACAGCAGAGCAGTGGGAGTAATGGACATGTCATGGGTATAAGACACACATTGACAATTATGCTATATGCACATATGGACCAGATTAATGATTTGCCTTCAAACACATTCCTAAGCTAGTCAAAGGAATGAGGCATTCAGGGCAGGTTTTGCCACCAGAGCCTCAAATTGGACACGTGACAGGATCTGCTGGGGTATAGGGAATGGACACAGTGCCACACTTGCATAGCCACAGTGCCTCTCCTGCAGCCTAGACTAGGTCCCATACTGGGAGATACATTTTACAGGCCCTGGTTTCTGCAGGCTGAGTTGACAGTATATACATACACTCCATTCCATCACTTTCATGCATGACAGTACATCATGTAGCCGACATCAACTTGGCATATGGAGTGTGTGGCAACCTAAAGGGCAGAGTGACTCATGATATGCCTTTCACACAACCGTTTCACAAGGGAAGATGTGATTTTAAAGATCTGTGGCACAATACACATTGCTCATGTGAGTCTCAACTGACTCATACAACATGCATACACAGCTGATGCTCTCATGCACATTTATGTTGTCTGACATTTACAACAATCATTAGAAAAGAGATGACAGTGGATTGCAGTAATATCTCCTTATCTAGTTATGGGCATCTAACACAAGGAGGATCTAGGACCCCCAAAAATTCACACAATACAACATATCTGAACTTAACATATGGCACTGGTCACCAATACCTGCACATTGTCCATCCCATTGATGCCATACAGCCTGCTACAACAGGCACACAAGTAGTCTGACTGGCACACATGGGCAGATTCCAGTCTGTGAGTAGGGAAAGGATGGTAAAGTACAGAGAAAATAGTGCACATGTGGTACTCACCTGCTCCTCTGGTGAGCCATAGAGCTGTTCATACAGGGGTAGGACCTCATTTACCAGCCTCTCCAGCTCCTCTGATGAGAAGGCAGGAGACCTATCATGTGTTGGAAGTGGCATGATTGCTCCAGAGGTGGCACACAGCAGTTCAGGTAGTGGAGGTGTTGCTGGCGTTAGTGTCATGAGTCAAGTGAGTGAATCTGCAGAACATGGCGGTCATGTCCACCAAGTACGAGGTTGCCACTGCCGGCAGACCCAGCCATTGGCCCATGACCGCCACTGGCAATAAAGCTAGGCTATGGCTGTGTCCGCCATGGTTGCAACTGCCTCTCACCATGATGACTTCTGTTGGCGGTTGTGGGTGGTTCCTAATGCCCATTGGACAAGGTCAGGCAGCCCCCAGTTTGGCATCCTGAAATGCTGTATTGAGCTTTAGAAACCTGCCAAAAAGGAAGTATAACCTCACAAACGTGCATGTCCTGTCATGTCAAGTAGGTCCTATCACTACTCAAATCATTGTAGTATGTTGCAAGGCACAGATAGCATTCAGAGCGTGGCACAGCCCACCTCAGCTGATTGTAATTTTTGGCGATCTGGATATCCAGTCACATTTTGAGGTGCAATTTTGTTACACATCTTTAAGTTTGATCTACATACATGTTATGAACAGATGTGTTGAAAACCATGGAGGTCACATGTGACCCTTGTGTTATTTGCAGCTGTGATGTGTACTGATTGCTATGTCTATCCATTCTGAAATGCCTTGATATGATTGACATGCATAACAAATGTTGCTGTGGACACAATGACTAATGTAACAAATCATATCTTGTCCTAAATAGGTACCCAGGGAAAGGGAGGATGCGACAACCTCCTGTCTACCCTCCACTGCCAGACCTTCAGACCATGGGTCATTGACATATAATTAAGTACTACCACCTGGATAGGCAAACAATAGTGGACTTATGTCTTCAGTTGGAGCCAGATCTGATGCCGGCTATCCATTACCCAACCTGCTACCACCCATTCTGAAAGAAATGTCAGTTTCACACTTCCTGTCCACAGGGTCCTTCCAACATAAAGTGGCACTTCTGTTGGCATGTTCCAACCTATGTTCAATCTGGTTGTAGGAAAGTACCATCTTGCCTGGCATGTTACCCCCATTTTTACTGTATGTATGTTTGTTTTTGTCTGTGTCACTGGGATCCTGCTAGCCAGGACCCCAGTGCTCATAAAGTATGCGCTGTATGTGTTCCCTGTGTGGTGCCTAACTGTATCACTGAGGCTCTGCGAACCAGAATCTCAGTGTTTATGCTCTCTCTGCTTTTAAAATTGTCACTGCAGGCTAGTGACTAATTTTACCAATTTTGATTGGCACACTGGAACACCCTTATAATTCCCTAGTATATGGGATCTAGGTACCCAGGGTATTGGGGTTCCAGGAGATCCCTATGGGCTGCAGCATTTCTTTTGCCACCCATAGGGAGCTCAGACAATTCTTACACAGGACTGCCACTGCAGCCTGAGTGAAATAACGTCCACGTTATTTCACAGCCATTTTACCCTGCACTTAAGTGACTTATAAGTCACCTATATGTCTAACCATCACTTAGTGAAGGTTAGGTGCAAAAGTTACTTAGTGTGTGGGCACCCTGGCACTAGCCAAGGTGCCCCCATATTGTTCAGGGCAAATTCCCCAGACTTTGTGAGTGCGGGGACACCATTACACGCGTGCACTACATATAGGTCAATACCTATATGTAGCGTCACAATGGTAACTCCGAACATGGCCATGTAACATGTCTAGGATCATGGAATTGTCACCCCAATACCATTCTGGTATTGGGGGGACAATTCCATGCATCCCCGGGTCTCCAGCATAGAGCCCGGGTACTGCCAAACTAACTTTCTGGGGTCTCCTCTGCAGCTACCGCTGCTGCCAACCCCTCAGACAGGTTTCTGCCCCGCTGGTGCCTGGGCAGCCCAGTCCCAGAAAGGCGGAACAAAGGATTTCCTCTGAGAGAGGGTGTTACACCCTCTCCCTTTGGAAATAGGTGTGAAGGGCCTGGGAGGAGTAGCCTCTCCTGGCCTCTGGAAATGCTTTGAAGGGCACAGATGGTGTCCTCCTTGCATAAGCCAGTCTACACCAGTTCAGGGATCCCCCAGCCCTGCTCTGGCACAAAACTGGACAAAGTAAAGGGGAGTGACCACTCCCCTGACCAGAACCTCCCAGGGGAGGTGCCCAGAGCTCCTCCAGTGTGTCCCAGACCTTTGCCATCTTGGATGCTGAGGTGTGAGGGCACAATGGAGAGCTCTGAGTGGCCAGTGCCAGCAGGTGACGTCGGAGACCCCTCCTGATAGGTGCTTACCTTTCTCTGTAGCCAATCCTCCTCTGTGGGCTATTTAGGGTCTCTCCAGTGGGCATCTCACCAGATAACTAATGCAAGAGCTCACCAGAGTTTCTCTGCACTTCCCTCTTCGACCGCTGACTGCTCCAGGACGCTTGCATAACTGCAACAAAGTAGTAAGAAGACTACCAGCAACATTGTAGCGCCTCATCCTGCCGGCTTTCTCGACTGTTTCCTGGTGGTGCATGCTCTGAGGGCTGTCTGCCTTCACCCTACACTGGAAGCCAAGAAGAAATCTCCTGTGGGTCAACGGAATCCTCCCCCTGCCAACGCAGGCACCAAACCTCTGCATCACCGGTCCTCTGTGTCCCCTCTCATCCTGACGAGCATGGTCCTTGGAACACAGGAGCTGGGTCCAATTATCTGCAACAGTCCAGTGGCCCTTCTGTCCAAATTTAGTGGAGGTAAGACCTTTCCTCCCCACGCCAGACAGTAATCCTTTGTACTGCGTGAACTGCAGCTGCTCGGGCTTCTGTGCACTTTTGCAAGACTTCCGTTGTGCACAGCCTAGCCCAGGTCCCCAGCACTCTGTCCTGCATTGCCCAACTTGCTGAGTTGGACTCTGACATCGTGGGACCCTCCTTTGTTGTTCTGAGTTGACCGTCGTCCTCAGATCTTTTAAGTGACTGTTCAGATACTTCTGCAGGTGGCGCCTGCTTCTGCGTGGGCTCTCCGTGTTGCTGAGCGCCCCCACTGTCTCCTCCTTCAAGGGGCGACCTCCTGGTCCTTCCTGGGCCCTGGCAGCTCCCAAAATCCTGCACCACGACTCTTGCAGCTAGCAAGGCTTGTTTGCGGTCTTTCTGCGTGGAAACAACTCTGCATCCTCCAACACGCTGTGGGACATCTTCTGACCAAAGGAGAAGTTCCTGGCACCTTCCGTTGTTGCAAAATCTTTGGCTGTTCTCACCCAGAGGCAGATCTTTTGCACCTTCATCTGGGGTATAGTGGGCTCCTGCCCCCCCTGGACACTTGCGTGACTCTTGGACTTGGTCCCCTTCCTTTACAGGTCCTCAGATCCAGGAATCCATCTTCAGTGCTTTGCAGTCAGTTGTTGTTCTTTCAGAATCCCCTATCTTGTCTTTACTGTCTTTCTGGGTAGTAGGGTAACAGGGTGGGGTATCTTGGACACCCTTAGTGTTTTCTTACACTCCCAGTGACCCTCTACACACTACACTAGGCCTGGAGTCCATTCTTGGTTCGCATTCCACTTTTGGAGTGTATGGTTTGTGTTGCCCCTAGGCCTATTTTCTCCTATTACATTCTATTGTGTTCTACAGTGTTTGCACTACTTTTCTAACTGTTTACTTACCTGATTTGGTTTGAGTATGTATATTTTGTGTATGTTACTTACCTCCTAAGGGAGTATATCCTCTGAGATACTTTTGGCATATTGTCACTAAAATAAAGTACCTTTATTTTTAGTAACTCTGAGTATTGTGTTTTCTTATGATATAGTACTAAGTGATATAGGTGGTATAGTAGGAGCTTTGCATGTCTCCTAGATCAGACTAAGCTGCTCTGCTATAGCTACCTCTATCAGCCTAAGCTGCTAGAACACCTCTAATCTACTAATAAGGGATAACTGGACCTGGCACAAGGTATAAGTACCACAAGGTACCCACTATAAACCAGGCCAGCCTCCCATACTGGTGTTGAAGGATTTCCTACCAGCAAGGAAGAAACACATTAACAGCTACATCGGGTTTTGCCGACGTGAGGATCTGGCCACTGTGAAGGCTGTTTTTTATGGTTTTGGGCACCTCCCACATGTGGTGGGGGCCATTGATCACACATATTTAGGATTGGTGCCACCACATGCCATCGAACAAGTGTATTCCAACAGGAAGAACTTCCATTCCATCAACGTACAAGTTGTCTGTTTGGCGGATCCCTACATCACAAAAGTTTTTGCCCATTATCCAGGATCAGCCCATGACTCATTCATAATGCAGAAGAGCACCATACCCCAGCTGATGTCACAACTGCTACAAGGGAGGGCCTGGCTGGTTTGTAAGTAACGTTGCTCCTAAGCGTGTGTGCGCAATGTCAGGTGTGACAGTCATGAAGTGAGTGGCCCATTGTTGCCTTTATGTCCCATTGCTTGGCAGGAGACTCAGCATATCCAAACAGTTCTTGGTTGTTGATGCTGATAAGGAATCCAACTATGCCAGAGGACGTCTGCTTCAATGAGGCCCATGGAAGAATAAGGAAGGCAGTGAAGCTGGTTTTGAGCTCCTGAAGCCGGGATTTCAGTATCTTGATCAGTCAGATGGAGCCCTCCTCTCCTCACCTGGGAAAGTGTGTCGGATTACTGTTACATGCTGCATGCTCCATAACCTTTCCCTATGGAGTAACATTCCATACATCGCAAAGGAGGGGGAGCCTCCAGTGCCACCGGGTGGAACTCCTGAAATGCCACGTGAGGATGACAGTGGTGAAAAGGAAGGAGTTGACTTGCGAGAAGATCTTATCCACAGCTACTTTTCATGAGTGTAAGTATGTCATGTGATGTGATGACTGTACACTGTACTGCAGTTGTGTGAATGTGTGGAGTTGAGTGCTTAGTAAACATCTAGGGAGTTCATACCCATCAATGTTCAGTCAAAGGCTGCATTGGGGGATAGCCTTTGACACATCCCCACCTTTAGGATGTTGCTCTAATTGTGTCAATTTCCTTACAATGTACATTGGATTCCAGTTGCTTGCTATGTGTTTCATGTCCTAGGTATGTTGCCAAGCCTATGTTCCTTGTTCTGTACTTTGTGCAAGTACCTGATGCTGTTCTGAGATACCAAGTGGACATGGATTGTACCAGGTAATGTAGGTTGTGGAGTTTGGCTGTACCAAGACAGTTTGCATGGTGTAGGGTTGATGTTCACAAATTGCAAACACATGTGTTATTATTGGGTGTCCCTGATGCATCATGTGTGTCATCATGTGGTTCCAAAATATATATAGTCCTGGATTTTGAGCAAGTCATTTTCCCTTCATGTCGGTTAAAAATTATTTTTGTATGACCTGTATGTAGCTGTAGGTATGTTACATCATTGTAGACCACAGTGTCTTTGTCACAACACTGACATATGTCATACCACCAGAAGCATGAGCATGGGATTAGGATGGCTCCTTGATCAGGGACTGTTGTGCTGTTCTCTGTCTGTCTCTTGGAGTATGAGTGATGGTGGATTACTTTGGTGTGGTATGAGATAAGGCTCAAGCAGCTGACATCAATCACTTGACTGCAGCCCATTCTGCAGGACAATGTATGTCAAATCCCTTCCTTCTGCGGTCTGGGGTTCAGTAACTACACATATCAACATTGACTCAGTATGAGTCACTCATTCTTGATTTCCAGTATTCCAGACATATTGACAGCCTATTTGCTGAACGCTGGATTAAATACTTTTTTGGGGGCCAAACAACTGCCCTGATGGGTTGGTGTGTAATGCTTGTAATCCTAAACTGGGCACTGTGTACCTGTAACATTTCCCTGCTTGCACGAGTAGCTTGAATCTTCATCAGATGGTTCACACGGTCTTACATCTCTACATAGCTAAATGAGACATCAAAGCAAGCAGACAATGAGTTTTTGATGGGTGAATTGAAGACATTTAAATTTGGAGTGAATCAAAGTGAAACATCAAGTGAAGGGGTAAGTCATGGAGAATGAAATCATTAGAGTAGATACCACACCATTTGGAGTCCAGAGTACTCCTCCCATTGGAACAGGTAGGTAGTACAGGAACAGTCAATAGGATGAATGTGTGGCACACAAAGGAGGTCCTTTGGGAACAGGTCACTTGCTGGCAGTGGTCGGTGTCTTGCATTTCACACCTCCTGCACTTTTGGCTGTAGATCCCTGCTAGCATGGAGGAGGGGGTGGATCGGCTGCTTCAGAAGCATGGATGTCTGGGTCTTGTTCCTCTGGCAAGGCCTCCCTTCCAGTGGCTGGCCATAATGTAGAGGGGCCTGGTGTAGAAGCACCAAAGAAAGGGGTAAAGTGTTGTTGTCTAGCCCTGCTCAGGATGGCGTTGATGTCCCTCAACACCCCCGTTAGGGAGTTGATGTTGATATTGTGGGCCTCCCACTTTGGCACACATCACTCTAGGGGGTGGTTCTTGGGTGTCCTGGAGTCCCTCGACTTACGCTTGCTTCTGGTCCTTGGAGAGTCTGTAGTGGATCTTTCTAGAATGGTTGAATGGACAGGACGAGTCCAAAGCAGTGAGCAAGGAACAATTTGTTTTCTTGGATTTTAATATCCTAGCTACACAGGGAACATTAAAGACAACCACTCACGAAAAACCAACAGCCAACAACTGTTTACTCTTGTACGATAGTTCCCACCCCATCACTTGAGGGTGAACCTCCCCTTCGGACAGTTCCTAAGATTGAGAAGGAACTGTTTGGAGGTAAATGACTACAAGGAACAAGCTCAAAAGTTAGCATCCAAGCTGGAGGCAAGGTGATACCTCCACCCCAGGATAACCAATCAAACCATGGAATGAGGTCGCAACAACACTAGAGAAGCTCTATTGGATAGCCCTCCTCAAAAACGAAGGGAGGAGAGACCGATATGGATTACAACATTTAATATAGCTTCCAACCAAGTGAGCAAGATTGTTAACAAACATAGACATATCCTCAATAGTGGTTTGTTGACTATTCCTAAACCTATATTCTCACATAAACAGGGAAAAAGTCCTAGAGATATGCTTGTGCACACTCATCCGAGACATAAACACAAGAAACCAGACAGAACAAATCACTTACCCCCGCCCACAAGACACTATCTATGTGGTGAATGTCGTGTATGCCACCTGACCAAAGACACTAAAACAGTTACTTTCAATGACAATACAACATGGGACATCAGAGACTTTACCAACTGCAACACTCAACGAGTAGTGTATCTGATCACCTGTCTTTGTAACTTACATTACATTGGAATGACCACTCGCAAGATATCTAGGATCTGCGAACATCGCAGTAACCTTAGATGGATATTCACCACCATCTCAGATACTTGAACTGCTCACGCCACCCCCTGTTTTAGACGGGACAAGAAATATCTTGGGCGATACTGTAGTGGGAAATTCAAACGTGGCTGGTATATATATGACTGAAAAGGGTATAAAACCTCCCCACGACACCCCATTTGCAAGGGAGAACCTTGTGGTTGAAGCTCCCCAAGCCAAAACAGATGGCCTAGATACCATCCTTAGTTGGAATATTGCAGGGTTGGAAAATAAAATGAACAACCCTGAATGGGGCAAATTCATAGACGAATATAAAATATGTATTTTCCAAGAAACGTGGGCACTGGAGCCTAAATACAGAATTGGTTATAAAAGTTACTGGGTCCCAGCAACTAAGGTGAATTCAGGGAGACCCTCAGGTGGGCTGCTTATATGGCTTAGCTGTTCCCTCAAATGCCGGGTTGAAACAATTGACTTGGGCTGCCCCGAGTTGATGGGTTTATTAATACCATCCCTTAGCGAGAAACCACTTTTAATAATCAATATCTATAACAGGAGCCTGGGGAGCAAATATGAGTCCGACACATCGACTATTTTGGACAGCTTTCTCTCTTGCAAATCACCCTCCCACTTTATTCTTATTGCAGGAGATTTTAATGTCACTTTCGAACCCTATTTGCTGGCCCAGGAACTATACAAAGATGAAGACGCCTACTGGGGTATCCCTCAACTGGTGTCAAGCAAAAGACCAAAAATAAATAGATTAACACATCAGGTTGTGGATATTACGTTGGCAAATGGCTTGCGGGCCTGCAATGGTCGCTCCCGTTCGGACCCAAATCTTCACCCTACATTTAGGCGCGGGACACAGAAGAGCCAGATAGATTATATTTTGCTTGACATCCGCTTGTGGGGCTATATGGTTGACATGAATATTGTAGAACATGAGGAAAGTGACCATGAGCCATTGATTTTATCTCTTAGGAATGTATTACCCCTACTTGAAGTCTCCTGTCACAAGACTCACGAACAACAGCTCGCACTGACCAACAATAGACGAAATGTCAGATGGGAACCCCTGAACACCAACACAGTCACCTTGGCATCTGTCTACAGGCAGTTGGCTGATCACATGGATTGCATTTCTCAGCCTTTAGAAGATAGTGGTGGGCTTATAGCAGCCCACACTCTATTTTTTAATTCTCTAAAAAATCTTTTTACTAAAGAGCCTGCAAAAGAAGTTAAAAAGAAGTGCAACGCAAGGTGGTTTAACGATGCATGCAGGGAAGCACAGCACAAACTGCTGAGAGCTTTAAGAGGAGGCCAGTCAGATCATATAAGGGAAGCTAGGAAAGATTATAAACAGGAACAAAGTAGAGCCAATAGGAGATGGGATGAATCTAGATGGGTTTCCCTCCTGGAGTCTGCTAAAATAAACGACACCTCGAAATTTTGGAAACTGGTGGCTGATGCCAGTGAAGAACCTAATCGTTCACCTGGTGCCTCAATACTCCCTGTAGAGTGGACAGATCACTTTTCCCGATTATATTCTGGGATTACCAGTGTTACTACCAGGGAATTGAGCCATATCATGATTACTGAGACCCCCAAAATTGAATTTACCCTGGCTGAAACCAGGGCTGCGATTGTTTCACTGAAATGGGGAAAGGCCCCCGGCCTTGATAAAATACCAGGCGATTTATACAAGACAAACCCGGATATATGGGCCCCATATCTGAACCTCATTTCCAATGCGGTAACTGCAGGAGCACCTGTCCCGAGTTCCTGGATGGGAGCAGAGATAGTTCCCATCTTTAAGAAAGGTAACCCCTCTAACCCTGTCAACTACCGTCCAATCTCCTTACTTGACAACTTCCAAAAACTTTTTGCAAAGCAAATTTTGTCCCGTCTAGAAGAATGGATTCTGGAAACCAATGCCATTTCTGATCTACAAGCAGGGTTTAGGCCAGCAGTTAGTACCATAGATCAGGTGCTAAGATTTTTAACAATAAAATGGAAGACTGTGGAAGTAGGAGGGGGCAACCTTTTTGTAGTTTTTATTGATCTTAGAGCCGCGTTTGATCTGGTCCCCAGAAACCAGCTATGGCTGACACTAGCCAATATGGGTATCCCACACGGCCTCTTGAAACTTATCGCCCGACTACACGAGAATACTTATGCACAAATCAGGAGCGGTAAGGATGGTGATCTAACAGAAGCAGTGGCTATCGAGAGGGGAGTCAGACAGGGGTGTGTTTTGGCCCCTACTCCTTTTCTTCTATACATAAATAATTGTATCAAGTATTTAGCAAATTGCATTAATGATTCCCCAAAGCTGGCCGGAAACAAGTTCCATGCCTACTCTATGCAGATGACACTATCCTCCTGTCTAAATCATCTATGGGAATCCAAAATCGGGTTAACCAGTTCGGGGTATTCTGCAGATATTACAGGTTAGATATAAATGTTAAGAAAACTAAACTCATGATATACAGTGCCCCGAACAAGAAGCTTAGAGCAAATATAAAGATGGACTCAATTCACCTGGAGAGGGTAATGGAATACGATTACCTGGGCATCAGACTATCTGATAAGGGCAGTTGGGATGCAGCTATAAGGAAAGGGGCATTAACCATCAGCCAAAGATGTGGAGCGATAGGACGTAAGGCTTGCACTGCAATAAGCCCCCCTCTGACACTTATATCAGAAATGTACAAAGCCCAAATCCGTGCCGCGGCCCTATATGGAGCGGAACTTTGGGGATCTCACAGACAACTGGACACTCTTCAAATCAAAGAAAATAATTTCCGTAGACACATATCCAGACTAGGGAAGGGCTCGCCGATGCTCCCCCTAAGACTGGACCTGGGTCTAAATAGCATTAAAGATACAGCATGCTTAAGACCACTTCTGTACTGGGTCAGACTATGGAAAACGGAAGAACTCGAACCCTTCAGGTCAGCAGTTAAAGAACTATTGCCACCTTGCTACGGATGGGAAAAAGTAAGGTGGCTAAGGGAGATGAAAGCGGCTTGGGTCAAACTGAATTTATCCCATTATTGGGAAAATCCCGAGATGATTCCTGGTAACGCTAGACGCCTGATCAAAGATCGATATTGGGAAAAAATTCATGAGGAATCTCTCGGCTCAACTGGGTCAGGTCGGCTGACAGCAGAGTTTCTGCTGGTCAAACACGAACCTCTGCCTGATAGCTTCCTGGATCTCCCTGTATCAGCCCGTGCCCGCTCTTTACTACTTCAGTTCAGATATGGAACATTGGCAGTCAACAGCTTTACGGCTTGCTGGTCGACCAATAGTCCTTTATCTGACAAATGCATAAACTGCCATCTATGCAAGGAAACTTCTGAGCATGTCCTATTTTTCTGTCCTTTGTACAAATGCCCTCGAGGGAAGTGGATTATTCCTCTGTGCAAAACACTGTCAACACAAAACCGAAACAGTGTATATAGAATGTGTAAATATGACACTTCCACGCTGGTAGTGAGCTCTGTTTCTAAATATTTGGCAGGAGCATGGAAAATCCGCAGTAGAATCATTACAGATCTTAAATCCACTGGTTGAAGAACGGTCTAGAAGTTAGCGAATTAGCATCCTGTCATAATAGTCTGGGCGAAATCATTAGTGCGATCTATCAAGGACATAAGACTGTATCTCCGAGCATGTTGTCTAGTGGGTTACCCCAATTGAAGTGACTCATAAGCCCCTTGGCGCATATAATTTTATAAATGGCAAGATGCAATTTATCTGATCAACTTATTTAAGAGAACTGACTAACTTAGGGCTCCATTTTCCACTGATTGACTTCTAACTTTTGTAAACGGGACCTATTGTATGTAGTTTCTATGTCTTATCTTATGTACAAATCCGTCTTAGAATAGTTTATATGTTTTTAACAATTGATTCGTATTATTTTAGCATTTAGCTTCTTGTATAGGGCAAGATCCAGACACTATTTTAAGAGTCTTGTTTTAATTATTTATGAAACTTTTTATGTAGTTTTATGAACCCTTTTTTTATATAAGCAGTGTACTAATTGCTAATGTCTCTTTTTACCTGATGGTCTATGGTTTTTATCCTTCTGTATGTATGATTATTTTTTAATTTCTCAAATGGTCCAAACCTGGACCGAATAAACTATTGATTGATTGATAGTGTATGCCAAATGACCAAAGACACTAAAACAGTTACTTTCAATGACAATACAACATGGGACATCAGAGACTTTACCAACTGCAACACTCAACGAGTAGTGTATCTGATCACCTGTCTTTGTAACTTACATTACATTGGAATGACCACTCGCAAGATGACTAGGATCTGCGAACATCGCAGTAACCTTAGATGTGGACGTGCCAACACAGAAATGTCCACTCACTACATAGAGAAAGAGCACAAAGTAGGGGACTACCAGTGGGTCATTCTGGAACATCAAAAATACATGAATACCTGGGAATCCAGACTTTTTGAACGAGAACAACTGTGGGTTTGCAGATTGTGCACACAGCAGAAGGGATTGAATGAGCATATCCCATGGAGCCAACTGATGAAGTAGTAACACAATGATTGTAATTGTTTTGCTAGTATGGCTCTTCCCCTTATACTTTACAATCTACACGGTATGTCTTTTTCAGTTTTTATTAAACATTTTTTTTATTTTTTATTAAACCAGTCTGGGCTTGTTGTCAGTTGTATTTCAACCCGGCAAGGCAGTCTCTGGGACATCTATATGAGAGGCCCACTCACTACGCAGTAATCAATTTAGTTGTGCATCTATCCTCCTCCCCACCGCAGTGCCAAAACCTTTCATCTCTCAAGCCCTGTGGTATTCAAACATGGCAGAGCAGTCTTTCCAAAGGCCAGGGCCAGGGCAATCCGCCATCTTGAGGAAGTTAGCAATCCAGTGCTTCGACATATTCCTGTGTCACAGCCCACTACTATGCAGGCACGTAAGCCAGATTCCAGGAGCTTATCAACTCTGTTCCCTCCGATGCCAATAACATTCAGACCCCGGGGAGTGTTGTTTTATGAAGTAAGTGCAACCTTGATTTCTCCTCATTGTGTCTCTGACGCTGGCCATCAGAGGAGTAGAGTGTATTTTAATGCCATATTACACCTTTAGAGTGTGACTACAAGCACACACCCCTCCCGGTGGAACTACGATATTGGAACCAGCATTTTACAAAGTATGTCATGTATGAACCCAATGTTTTATTCTCTGTGCTTTATATGTTAATTGTTTAGATGTCTTAAAGCCAATAGGCAGCTAACCTAAATACCAAATGTAATGTCTAATGCCATGTCAAAGCCAATAGGCAGCCAACCTAAATACCAAATGTAATGTCTAATGCACGTTAAAGCCAAGAGGCAGCTAACCTGAATACAACATGTAATGTGCTACTGGTGAACATTGAGCAACTAATATGCACAGTGGTCAAACACAATTAATAGCATAACATCTCCACCCTATGACCAATTAATTTTGTTTACTTACCTCTTATTTCAAACAAAAACAAAAAAACAAAAACAGCAACAAACAAAAAAAACATTATAAGCAAATCAGGTTTGAATGATAAAAGCAATCACTGTATAGCAATGGAAGTGGATTAACACATTGATCTCATAACCTTTCACATCAGATACACCTACAATGAAAAGACTGAAGCTTATATACTCTGATTGGGATAATAACTGATTGAACAGTGTCTCTAAAACAGCAAGTTGATGTAGCATGAGTTCTACTCATGTAAAGGTACACTATCCACCTGAAAGGTTTGCTGGAATGTAAGCAAAAGTCAGGATTCCACCCGAAAAAACACAGACAGTTAACTAATAAGGTTGCTTAGTTCTAGTGGAAGAATGTAATCAAACAAGTTGACAAACTTTATATTGATCCCATGTAGAACTTGAACTGAAGGCGCCAGTTGCGCAACATGGATCCTTTGGGTTGGTACTTGAATCAATCAGGTTCAGGTTGGGGGTTCGGTCCCTCCCCCGACCCTACACGCACACACCCGAAGGGAGACCACACAGCACACTCATGGTCAGTGGCGAGTCGTGGTAGGATAGGCAAAAGAAAAAAGTATGACTTTTCTTGCAAATAACATTTGTCATCTGAAATGTGCCCTTCTTCTTCCTTTCCTTGTTTTATAATCAGCAGGACGTTATTGGGGCCATTTGTTATCATTTCTGCAGGTTCTGGAGGGTCATTTGGGGATTCAACCCACACGTTAGCACTTGGGTTTTTATAAGCTGCACCACAGCTTCCCTTTCCTTGCACTGTCAGAAGGGCTGGGGCAGACTCCTTCTTTACCAAACCTCCATTCACTGCACTTGTGACAAGTTGGGCAATTCTGTCTGTATGAATACATCAGATTCTCTTCTAGTTATCAGCATCATTTGGATTTCTATTTGGTAATCTGCAGCAATCCCTCCCCCTAAAACCTGGTCAATTTGCCATATCTGTCCTGGTAACTTTCCTCTCCCTAATTGATCTTTGACTGTTTGTGGGACAGATCTCTGTTGTGCATGCTGACAAATAGGACATTGCAAAATCACAGTTTTTATCAAATCTAGGGGAATGTGCATCTCTCTAATCTCTGCCCACCTGTAAGTGTCTTTTTCTCCCAGATGTCCACATTTCTGGTGCAACCACTTAGCCGTCTCCACTAAGTCAGAATTCTGGGTGGACACTTCTGTATCTGAATTTTTCTCTTTAACATCTGCAAGGAAATTGAACCAGTTATGTACAAGCCATGTGGAAAACCAAACGGCTAAACCATTGGCAGTGAAAAAAGAATCAGTGTAAAAATGACACGTCTCAAGCAGCTCTTGCTTTAAAGTCTGACACACATTGTACAACTCTGCATATTGGTTACTATTTCCTTCTCCTGTGGTAGACAACAACTTTTCAGTAACTGGATTGTATAACACTGCTTTTCACTGTCTTTTAGTACTCATGCATTTCAATGAATCATTAGTCAAACAAACATGCTTTTTATCCTAAGGGGACACGAATTCAAATGGTGCACTCAATTTCGCTGGTAACTCTTTTACCTGTGGTACTCCCTGCACCCTCTCCTCATCTTGTAAAGGGGCTTGTGACCCCTGTTCATGTAGGGCTGCAGTGACTTGAGCCCTGTTTTGTATGTACCAGATCCAGTGTATGATACTAGCCTCTTGCGGCTGTCCTATGGTTATTTTTTCCTTCTCCTGTTTGTGCCACATATTTAAGTTGGTATATCGTCTCTGATTTACATGTAAATCAGTATTTCCCTCTTGAACTGCACACAAATCTAAAGTCTGAATTATTTCATTTGCCAAATCAAAAGCACGCAGCTGCTCATGTTTTTTCCTAGTTACTTTGTACCAAAGTGTTAAGATTTCACTCAGATGAGGGCTATACTGTTTCCAAAAATCAAACAAGCTTGTGAAACTCTGTGTCTCTTGCTTAGTGCAAATAGTGAGAAACTCTAAAATCTTTTGTTTTACCTGTGACAACATCTGTCTATTTTCTGGATTCCACTGAATTCCCAGAAACTGCACATTTTGCGACAGTACTGCTGCCTTGTCTGAATTAATTTTAAACATCGTACTTTGCAAAAGCGGTCTGAATATAACATTCTTAACTTTGTTCTCAGTGTAATCTTTTAAGGAATGCACTTCAGCTGCCAAAAACTGTGGGCTGCTCTGCGCTACGCTCTGCTCATACTGAAGCTCACACTGGCCCCCACCTTTTTTAACCTTCTCATTACTGGAATGGGAAAAGCCAGATTCTTCTAAAACAGCTTTATAGAATTCAGCATTATCTTGCAATAATGTGTTCTGGCTAATTTGCTCACGTAAATTCTTATTTTCATGTTCTAACTGCCTGCATCTCGCATGCATTTTTCTGTAAGCAGACAAGAGTATCCAAACCCTTCTGTCAAGAACAAAAGGGACATCCTTTCTTTCAAAAGGCACATTTGCTAAATATGAAAACACTTTTGCTTTATCAAAGCACTCATCCCAAGACTCACAAAGTCCTGATAAACAAGAAAACATGTTTCTCACAGCAACATAAGGCAGTTTAACTTCACATGCATTTTCAAACATGGTCTGCCGTGCTTCTTTAATTCTCTAAACAACAAAAACAATTACACTTTTAAATAGTGCACTTCCAATCTCCACTTCGACTCCCAGACTGCCGACTAACGCCAAAATGTTTTGCTTTCCTTCTCTTATCTTATGAACCAGCAGACAAAACTTCTCTCGAATGCACTTCTTAGTTTAAAGAAGACATTTATTATTATTATTACTTCACCACGAGGTTCCTGAAAGAGGAGATTAGTAGGTTGGAAGCACATATTTAAAAGTAGTCACAGCAATGAAAGGAAAATATATCAAAGTACTTCTCAATTGCAATGTACACAGCAAATACATGTGATTATATTATAGCATAAATTCAAAGCAAAGAATAAAAGTCAAAATTGCATCACCGTAGGGCCTATCACTGCTTCTCATCTTTTGCCTATCCTCAAGTTGATGACTCTGGTTCAACTGCGAGAAAGAGACTTTCCACCCAAACGGCAGACAGGCAGCTGACGTCTGCTCCTGTCTGAAGTCCTGAAAGATCTCTCCCTGCAGCTGCCACAGGGCCACCGTTACAAAAACCTGCCCCTTCCTCTCAGACTCGGGAAATAAAACAAGCCATTGGAGACTGGCCAGATCTCCTAGGCCCCTCCTCTTCCCAAGACTGAGCAAAAAGGAAAATACCAAATATACGCTCTCTTATCATGTTAGGGTTCGTGTGAATTCAATTTGAAAAACACAGCTTGGTCTACCATGTGGAAAAACCCAGCTTGGAAAAACACAGCTCATCTGCAATGTCTCAACTGCAATGTCTAACTCCACGTTAAAGCCAATAGGCAGCTAACCTAAATACCAAATGTGATGTCTAATGCCATGTTAAAGCCAATAGGCAGCTAACCTAAATACCAAATGTAATGTCTAATGCCACGTTAAAGCCAATAGGCAGCTAACCTAAATACCAAATGTAATGTCTAATGCCATGTCAAAGCCAATAGGCAGCCAACCTAAATACCAAATGTAATGTCTAATGCCACGTTAAAGCCAATAGGCAGCTAACCTGAACACAACATGTAATGTGCTACTGGTAAACATTGAGCAACTAATATTCGCAGTGGTGAAACACAAAGTCATTGGTCAAACACAATTAATAGCATAACACTGCGTTATTATGATGAGCTATCAGCACTCATCAATCGACCTTTGAGAACTATGAGTGTTCTTCACGTTTGTGGAGACGTTTTCTCAGTTTTGGCACCACACCCACATGCATAAAAAACATATTGCGTCCCAGTATTTTACAGGGCCATGTTAATTATGTCCTTTTATATCTCTACAGGTATTATTTTGATGATACCGCATAAAATAGGTGTAATGTACTTTACCCTTTAGCATACTAAGTACGTGCTTACACAATTGAGGTTTCTACAAGGAGTGGAACCAGAGAGTCATCTTGGGTCCTGAAGATGAGCCCTGGGGTTAATCTTTGAAACATGTAGACTAGGAAGGCAGGTACATTGCATACCCTACTTCCACATAACCCAACTTTTAAATCATACCACCACTAGAGGATCTATTAAAGTTTTGGAACCGCTAGAAGGAGCCACTCCTCTTCTTTACCTGAATCACATTGATGTGACAATATCAGTGCTCCCAGGTATTTCCTAGGTCACAGCAAGCCCCGTTACAAAGCAGAATAGGCGGAACCCAATGATGAAGCATGCCGCCAAGTGGTAATCCTGGTGGGTGAGGGTTTTTCTAAAGGAAAACCTTTCCTTCCTTGTCCATCCTGTGGGGACTCATCTCCTTCTGGGTCTACTTAGTTCTCAAGAAGGGTAGACCCAGGGTAGACCCAGCAAGGCATCCTCGTTCTCCCCCTGTAGGAAAGTACCATCTTGCCTGGCATGTTACCCCCATATTTCACTGTATATATGTTGTTTTAGTTGTATGTGTCACTGGGACCCTGCCAGCCAGGGCCCCAGTGCTCATAAGTGTGCCCTGTATGTGTTACCTGTGTTATGACTAACTGTCTCACTGAGGCTCTGCTAATCAGAACCTCAGTGGTTATGCTTTCTCATTTCTTCCAAATTGTCACTAACAGGCTAGTGACCAATTTCACCAATTTACATTGGCATACTGGAACACCCTTATAATTCCCTAGTATATGGTACTAAGGTACCCAGGGTATTGGGGTTCCAGGAGATCCCTATGGGCTGCAGCATTTCTTTTGCCACCCATGGGGAGCTCTGACAATTCTTACACAGGCCTGCCACTGCAGCCTGAGTGAAATAACGTCCACGTTATTTCACAGCTTTTTTACACTGCACTTAAGTAACTTATAAGTCACCTATATGTCTAACCTTTACCTGGTAAAGGTTGGGTGCTAAGTTACTTAGTGTGTGGGCACCCTGGCACTAGCCAAGGTGCCCCCACATTGTTCAGGGCCAATTCCCCGGAGTTTGTGAGTGCGAGGACACCATTACACGCGTGCACTACATATAGGTCACTACCTATGTGTAGCTTCACAATGGTAACTCCAAATATGGCCATGTAACTTGTCTATGATCATGGAATTGCCCCCTCTATGCCATCCTGGCATTGTTGGCACAATCCCATGGTCCCACGGATCTCTAGCACAGACCCGGGTACTGCCAAACTGCCTTTTTAGGGGTTTCACTGCAGCTGCTGCTGCTGCCAACCCCTCAGACAGGTTTCTGCCCTCCTGGGGTCCAGCCAGGCTTGGCCCAGGAAGGCAGAACAAAGGACGTCCTCAGAGAGAGGGTGTTACACCCTCTCCCTTTGGAAAATGGTGTTAAGGCAGGGGAGGAGTAGCCTCCCCCAGCCTCTGGAAATGCTTTCATGGGCACATATGGTGCCCAATTCTGCATAAGCCAGTCTACACCGGTTCAGGGACCCCTCAGCCCTGCTCTGGCGCGAAACTGGACAAAGGAAAGGGGAGTGACCACTCCCCTGACCTGCACCTCTTCTCGGAGGTGTCCAGAGCTCCTCCAGTGTGCTCCAGACCTCTGCCATCTTGAAAACAGAGGTACTGCTGGCACACTGGACTGCTCTGAGTGGCCAGGGCCAGCAGGTGACGTCAGAGACTCCTTCTGATAGGCTCCTTCAGGTGTTGCTAGCGTATCTTCTCTCCTAAGTAGCCAAACCCTCTTTTCTGGCTATTTAGGGTCTCTGCCTTGGGGATTTCCTTAGATAACGAATGCAGGAGCTCATTAGAGTTCCTCTGCATCTCTCTCTTCACCTTCTGCCAAGGAATCGACTGCTGACCGCGCTGGAAGCCTGCAAAACTGCAACAAAGTAGCGAAGACGACTACTGCAACTCTGTAACACTGATCCTGCCGCCTTCTCGACTGCTTTCCTGGTGGTGCATGCTGTGGGGGTAGTCTGCCTCCTCTCTGCACTAGAAGCTCCGAAGAAATCTCCTGTGGGTCGACTAAATCGTCCCCCTCCAACCGCAGGCACCAAAGAACTGCATCACCGGTCCCCTGGGTCTCCTATCAGCACGACGAGCGAGGTCCTTTGAATCCAGCAACTCTGTCCAAGTGACTCCCACAGTCCAGTGACTCTTCAGTCCAAGTTTGGTGGAGGTAAGTCCTTGCCTCCCCACGCCAGACTGCATTGCTGGGAACCGCGTCTTTCGCAGCTACTCCGGCTCCTGTGCACTTTCAGAGGGAATCCTTTGTGCACAGCCAAGCCTGGGTCCACGGCACTCTAACCTGCTTTGCACGGCCTCCTGAGTTGTCCTCCGGAGGCGTAGGACTCCTTTGTGCAACTTCGGGTGAGCACCGTTTCACTCCACTTCGTAGTGCCTGTTCCAGCACTTCTGCGGGTACTGCCGGCTTCTGAGAGGCTCCTTGTCTTGCTGGGTGCCCCCTCTGTCCCCTGACGCAATTGGCGACATCCTGGTCCCTCCTGGGCCACAGCAGCATCTAAAAACCCTAACTGCACGACTTGCAGCTAGCAAGGCTTGTTTGCGGTCTTTCTTCAGGAAAACACTTCTGAACGACTCTCCACGGCGTGGGACATCCATCCTCTAAAGGGGAAGTTTCTAGCCCTTGTCTTTGCTGCAGAATCTTCAGCCTCTACTTCCTAGTAGCAGCTTCTTTGCACCCACAGCTGGCATTTCCTGAGCATCTGCCCACTCTCGACTTGGTCGTGACTTTTGGACTTGGTCCCCTTGTTCCACAGGTACCCTCGTCTGGAAATCCATCGTTGTTGCATTGCTGGTTTTGGTCTTTCCTGCAGAATTCCCCTATCACGACTTCTGTGCTCTCTGGGGAACTTTAGTGCACTTGGCACTCACTTTTCCGGGTCTTGGGGTGGGCTATTTTTCTAACCCTCACTGTTTTCTTACAGTCCCAGTGACCCTCTACAAGGTCACATAGGTTTGGGGTCCATTCGTGGTTCGCATTCCACTTTTGGAGTATATGGTTTGTGTTGCCCCTATCCCTATGTGTCCCCATTGCATCCTATTGTAACTATACATTGTTTGCACTGTTTTCTATTACTATACTGCATATTTTTGGTATTGTGTACATATATCTTGTGTATATTTGCTATCCTCATACTGAGGGTACTCACTGAGATACTTTTGGCATATTGTCATAAAAATAAAGTACCTTTATTTTTAGTATATCTGTGTATTGTGTTTTCTTCTGATATTGTGCATATGACACTAGTGGTACTGTAGGAGCTTCACTCGTCTCCTAGTTCAGCCTAAGCTGCTCTGCTTAGCTACCATTATCTATCAGCCTAAGCTGCTAGACACCCTATACACTAATAAGGGATAACTGGGCCTGGTGCAAGGTGTAAGTAACCCTTGGTACTCACTACAAGCCAGTCCAGCCTCCTACATTGGTTGTGCAGCGGTGGGATAAGTACTTTGTAACTACTTACCACTTTTGTCATTGTACTTTTCATAAGAGAAAAATATACAAAACAAGTTCAGTGTATGTACACCTAACCAAAAAGTTTTGCATTTCTTTTCTCAATTCTTTTCTAAAGTGCTGAAAAGTACCTCTAACTTTCTAAAAAGTTCTTAAAAAGTTTAAAAAGTTTTTTTCTGTCTTTCCAAAAGTACAGAAAAACATTTTTCTCACTTTTTCCATCCCTTAAACACTTTCTAAAATGTCTGGCACAGGCCAAACTGTTGATCTGTCCAAACTTGCTTATGATCATCTTAGCTGGAAAGGAGCAAGGAGTCTCTGCATAGAAAGAGGTTTAAGTGTAAGGAAGAATCCCTCTAGAGAACTGCTGGTTAACATGCTTGTTGAACAAGATAAAGCCAGAGGTGGCACCTCTGGTGAAAAATTAGCTGATGGTTCCCACTCTGATTGTGGGGCACCCCTAGCAAAAGATGTGGGAGGGAAGATTTCCAGCCTGCCCCCTAGCAAGCCACCTAGCATAGCTGGTACTGATGTAGAGTCACACCATATTGATAGTGTTGTCTCACATCACAGTAAGAGTATCCCTTCTCATCATAGTAGAAGTGCTGTTTCTGTTAGCCAAGCTGTTAGGGTGCCATCTGTTAGGAACAGGTCTCCTTCTGTTCATTCTCACCATACTTCTGTTTCAAGGAATGACACACCCACCCTAATGACAGAGTGTTAGAAAGGGAGCTCAATAGATTGAGAGTGGAACAAACCAGACTGAAGCTCAAAAAGCAACAGCTGGATTTGGATAGACAGTCCTTAGAAGTGGAAAGTGAAAGACAGAAATTGGGTTTAGAAACCCATGGTGGCAGCAGCAGTATTCCCCATAGTCATCCTGCAAAAGAGCATGATTCTAGGAATCTGCACAAGATAGTTCCCCCTTATAAGGAGGGGGATGACATTAACAAGTGGTTTGCTGCACTTGAGAGGGCCTGTGTTGTACAGGATGTCCCTCAAAGGCAGTGGGCTGCTATCCTACGGCTATCATTTAGTGGAAAGGGTAGGGATAGGCTCCTTACTGTGAAAGAAAGTGATGCCAATAATTTTGCAGTTCTTAAGAATGCACTCCTAGATGGTTATGGCTTAACCACTGAACAGTACAGGATGAAGTTCAGAGAAACCAAAAAGGAGTCTTCACAAGACTGGGTAGACTTTGTTGACCATTCAGTGAAGGCCTTGGAGGGGTGGTTACATGGCAGTAAAGTTACTGATTATGAAAACCTGTATAACTTAATCCTGAGAGAGCATATACTTAATAACTGTGTGTCCGATTTGTTGCACCAGTACCTGGTGGACTCTGATCTGACCTCTCCCCAAGAATTGGGAAAGAAGGCAGACAAATGGGTCAGAACAAGGGTGACCAGAAAAGTTCATACAGGGGGTGACAAAGATGGCAAGAAGAAGGATGGTAAGTCTTCTGACAAGGGAGGGGACAAATCTAAAAATGAGTCTTCATCAGGCACACAAAAACACTCTGGTGGGGGTGGTTGGTCCAAATCCTCTTCAAATCAAAACAAAGAAAAGAAACCATGGTGCTATTTATGTAACATAAAAGGCAATTGGACAACAGATCCCAGTTGTCCAAAGAAAAGCACCAAGCCTCCTACCACTACAACCCCTGCTGCTACACCTAGTGCCCCTAGTAATAGCAGTGGTGGGAGCAAACCTACTAATAGCCAATCCAAGGGAGTAGCTGGGCTTACTTTTGGTAATTTAGTTGGGGTTGGTCTTGGTAGGGAGACCACAGAGGCTATGTTAGTCTCTGAGGGTGCTAATGATTTAGCCACCTTAGTTGCTTGTCCCCTTAACATGGATAAGTACAAGCAACTACCCCTAATAAATGGTGTTGAGGTTCAGGCCTACAGGGACACAGGTGCAAGTGTTGTAATGGTAATATAGAAACTGGTCCACCCTGAACAACACCTACTTGGTCACCAGTACCAAGTAACCGATGCTCACAACAACACACTTAGCCACCCCATGGCTGTTCTAAATCTCAACTGGGGGGGGGGGATTACTGGTCCAAAGAAAGTTGTGGTTGCCTCAGATTTACCTGTAGACTGTCTACTTGGAAATGATTTAGAGACATCAGCTTGGTCAGATGTGGAGTTGGAGGCCCATGCAGCAATGCTGGGCATTCCAGGGCATATTTGTGCTTTGACAAGGGCTCAGGCCAAACAGCAAAAAGGACAGGGTGACTTGGATCCTGGAATAATGGACCAAGTGCTCCCTAAAGCTAGGGCTAGTAGAAGTAAAGCACTACCTACTATCCCTCCCTCTACAGTGGATTCTTCTTCTGAGGAAGAAGAATTTCCACCCTGTGCAGAACCTACACCAGAGGAGCTGGAAGCAGACACTGCTGAGCTTTTGGGTGAAGGGGGGCCTGCCAGGGAGGAGCTGAGAGTGGCACAGCAAACCTGTCCCACACTAGAGGGTCTAAGGCAGCAAGCTGTCAAACAAGCAAATGGGGATGTCAGTGACTCTCACAGAGTTTACTGGGAGGACAACCTCTTGTACACTGAAGCAAGGGATCCAAAACCTGGAGCTGCCAGGAGATTAGTGATCCCTCAGGAGTACAGAAAGTTCCTCCTAACTCTAGCCCACGACATTCCCCTAGCTGGACATTTGGGGCAAATGAAAACTTGGGACAGGCTTGTTCCCTTGTTTCATTGGCCTAGAATGTCAGAGGACACAAAGGAATTTTGTAAGTCCTGTGAAACCTGTCAAGCCAGTGGCAAGACAGGTGACACTCCAAAGGCACCCCTTATCCCACTGCCTGTGGTTGGGGTTCCCTTTGAAAGGGTAGGGGTTAACATAGTTGGCCCCATTGACCCTTCTACTGCTTCAGGCAATAGGTTTATCTTGGTGGTCGTGGACCATGCCACCAGATATCCTGAAGCAATTCCTCTAAGGACCACTACAGCTCCTGCAGTGGCAAAGGCCCTCCTGGGAATCTTTTGCAGGGTGGGCTTCCCAAAAGAGGTGGTATCAGACAGAGGAAGCAATTTCATGTCTGCTAACTTAAAGGCCATGTGGAAGGAGTGTGGTGTTACATACACGTTCACTACACCCCATCATCCACAAACAAATGGACTGGTGGAGAGATTTAACAAAACTCTCAAAGGCATGATTATGGGACTCCCTGAAAAACTCTGCAGGAGTTGGGATATCCTGTTACCTTGCCTCCTTTTTGCTTACAGGGAGGTACCCCAAAAAGGAGTGGGCTTCAGCCCCTTTGAGCTCCTATTTGGACACCCTGTAAGAGGTCCTCTAACACTTGTTAAGGAGGGTTGGGAACAACCTTTAAAAGCTCCAAAGCAAGACATAGTGGACTATGTACTTGGCCTCAGATCAAGGATGGCTGAGTACATGAAAAAGGCCAGTAAAAACCTTCAGGCCAGCCAAGAGCTCCAAAAGCAATGGCATGACCAGAAGGCTGTTTTGGTTCAGTACCAACCAGGGCAGAAAGTGTGGGTCTTGGAGCTTGTGGCCCAAAGAGCACTCCAAGATAAATGGAGAGGACGCCACACAATTGTTGAGAAAAAGGGTGAAGTCACCTACTTAGTTGACTTAGGCACTGCCAGGAGTCCCCTTAGGGTGCTCCATGTCAATCGCCTGAAACCCTACTATGACAGGGCTGATCTCACCCTACTCATGGCAACAGATGACGGACAGGAAGAAGAGAGTGACCCTCTCCCTGATCTCTTCTCTTCCACAGAACAAGATGCTTTGGTGGAAGGTGTAGTACTGGCAGATTGTTTTACTGCTGAGCAGAAATACCACTGCATAAATCTCCTGGGTCAGTTTTCTGAACTCTTCTCTACTGTGCCAGGCACCACTTCTTGGTGTGAGCACACTATAGATACTGGAGACAGCTTGCCTGTCAAAAGTAAGATCTATAGACAGCCTGACCATGTCAGAGACTGCATAAAACAAGAAGTGCAGAAAATGCTTGAACTAGGAGTGGTTGAGCACTCTGAAAGTCCATGGGCCTCTCCTGTGGTACTTGTACCAAAACCTCATTCCAAGGATGGAAAGAAGGAAATGCGGTTTTGTGTAGACTATAGAGGTCTCAACCAAGTAACCAAAACTGATGCTCACCCTATACCCAGGCCAGATGAGCTCATAGATACACTGGCATCTGCCAAGTATCTAAGCACTTTTGATTTGACTGCAGGGTATTGGCAGATCAAATTATCCGAATATGCAAAAGCAAAAACTGCATTTTCAACCATTGGAGGCCATTACCAATTCACAGTAATGCCTTTTGGATTGAAAAATACACCTGCCACTTTTCAAAGGTTGGTGAATACAGTCCTGCAAGGGCTGGAAGCTTTTAGTGCAGCATATCTAGATGATATAGCTGTCTTTAGCTCCAGCTGGGATGATCACCTGGTCCACCTATGGAAAGTTTTGGAGGCCCTGCAAAAGGCAGGCCTCACTATCAAGGCTTCAAAGTGCCAGATAGGGCAGGGGAAGGTGGTTTATCTGGGACACCTGGTAGGTGGAGAACAGATTGCACCACTTCAGGGGAAAATCCAAACTATTATAGATTGGGTTCCCCCTACAACTCAGACCCAGGTGAGAGCCTTCTTAGGCCTCACTGGGTATTACAGGAGGTTCATAAAGAACTATGGCTCCATTGCAGCCCCTCTTAATGACCTCACCTCCAAGAAAATACCTAAAAAGGTATTGTGGACAGCTAGCTGTCAGAAAGCTTTTGAGGAGCTGAAGCAGGCCATGTGCTCTGCACCTGTCCTGAAAAGCCCCTGTTACTCCAAAAAATTCATTGTCCAAACTGATGCATCTGAATTAGGGGTAGGGGCAGTCCTTTCACAACTTAATTCTGAGGGCCAGGATCAACCTGTTGCTTTTATCAGCAGGAGGTTGACCCCTAGAGAAAAGCGTTGGTCTGCCATAGAGAGGGAGGCCTTTGCTGTGGTCTGGGCACTGAAGAAGTTGAGGCCATACCTGTTTGGCACTCACTTCATTGTTCAGACAGACCACAAACCTCTACTTTGGCTAAAACAAATGAAAGGTGAAAATCCTAAATTGTTGAGGTGGTCTATATCCCTGCAGGGAATGGACTATACAGTGGAACATAGACCTGGGAGTACCCACTCCAATGCAGATGGACTCTCCAGATATTTCCACTTAGACAATGAAGACTCATCAGTTCATGGCTATTCTTATTGTCCTTCGTTTGGGGGGTGGGGGGGTTGTGTAGGAAAGTACCATCTTGCCTGGCATGTTACCCCCATATTTCACTGTATATATGTTGTTTTAGTGGTATATGTCACTAGGACCCTGCCAGCCAGGGCCCCAGTGCTCATAAGTGTGCCCTGTATGTGTTATCTGTGTTATGACTAACTGTCTCACTGAGGCTCTGCTAATCAGAACCTCAGTGGTTATGTGCTCTCATTTCTTCCAAATTGTCACTAACGGGCTAGTGACCAATTTCACCAATTTACATTGGCATACTGGAACACCCTTATAATTCCTTAGTATATGGTACTGAGGTACCCAGGGTATTGGGGTTCCAGGAGATCCCTATGGGCTGCAGCATTTCTTTTGCCACCCATGGGGAGCTCTGACAATTCTTACACAGGCCTGCCACTGCAGCCTGAGTGAAATAATGTCCACGTTATTTCACAGCCATTTTACACTGCACTTAAGTAACTTATAAGTCACCTATATGTCTAACCTTTACCTGGTAAAGGTTGGGTGCTAAGTTACTTAGTGTGTGGGCACCCTGGCACTAGCCAAGGTGCCCCCACATTGTTCAGGGCCAATTCCCCGGACTTTGTGAGTGCGGGGACACCATTACACGCGTGCACTACATATAGGTCACTACCTATGTGTAGCTTCACAATTTTAACACCGAATATGGCCATGTAACATGTCTATGATCATGGAATTGCCCCCTCTATGCCATCCTGGCATTGTTGGCACAATCCCATGATCCCACGGGTCTCTAGCACAGACCCGGGTACTGCCAAACTGCCTTTTCAGGGGTTTCACTGCAGCTGCTGCTGCTGCCAACCCCTCAGACAGGTTTCTGCCCTCCTGGGGTCCAGCCAGGCTTGGCCCAGGAAGGCAGAACAAAGGACTTCCTCAGAGAGAGGGTGTTACACCCTCTCCCTTTGTAAAATGGTGTTAAGGCAGGGGAGGAGTAGCCTCCCCCAGCCTCTGGAAATGCTTTCATGGGCACACATGGTGCCCATTTCTGCATAAGCCAGTCTACACCGGTTCAGGGACCCCTCAGCCCTGCTCTGGCGCGAAACTGGACAAAGGAAAGGGGAGTGACCACTCCCCTGACCTGCACCTCCCCTGGGTGGTGCCCAGAGCTCCTCCAGTGTGCTCCAGACCTCTGCCATCTTGAAAACAGAGGTGCTGCTGGCACACTGGACTGCTCTGAGTGGCCAGGGCCAGCAGGTGACGTCAGAGACTCCTTCTGACAGGCTCCTTCAGGTGTTGCTAGCCTATCTTCTCTCCTAAGTAGCCAAACTCTCTTTTCTGGCTATTTAGGGTCTCTGCCTTGGGGATTTCCTTAGATAACGAATGCAAGAGCTCATCAGAGTTCCTCTGCATCTCTCTCTTCACCTTCTGCCAAGGAATCGACTGCTGACCGCGCTGGAAGCCTGCAAAACTGCAACAAAGTAGCGAAGACGACTACTGCAACTCTGTAACGCTGATGCTGCCGCCTTCTCGACTGCTTTCCTGGTGGTGCATGCTGTGGGGGTAGTCTGCCTCCTCTCTGCACTAGAAGCTCCGAAGAAATCTCCTGTGGGTCGACGGAATCGTCCCCCTGCAACCGCAGGCACCAAAGAACTGCATCACCGGTCCCCTGGGTCTCCTCTCAGCACGACGAGCGAGGTCCCTTGAATCCAGCAACTCTGTCCAAGTGACGCCCACAGTCCAGTGACTCTTCAGTCCAAGTTTGGTGGAGGTAAGTCCTTGCCTTCCCACGCCAGACTGCATTGCTGGGAACCGCGTCTTTCGCAGCTACTCCGGCTCCTGTGCACTTTCAGAGGGAATCCTTTGTGCACAGCCAATCCTCGGTCCACGGCACTCTAACCTGCATTGCACGGTCTCCTGAGTTGTCCTCCGGCGGCGTTGGACTCCTTTGTGCAACTTCGGGTGAGCACCGTTTCACTCCACTTTGTAGTGCCTGTTCCGGCACTTCTGCGGGTGCTGCCGGCTTCTGAGAGGGCTCCTTGTCTTGCTGGGCACCCCCTCTGCCTCCTGACGCAATTGGCGACATCCTGGTCCCTCCTGGGCCACAGCAGCATCCAAAAACCCTAACCGCATGACTTGCAGCTAGCAAGGCTTGTTTGCGGTCTTTCTTCAGGAAAACACTTCTGCACGACTCTCCACGGCGTGGGACATCCGTACTCCAAAGGGGAAGTTTCTAGCCCTTGTTGTTCCTGCAGAATCCTCAGCTTCTACTTCCTAGTAGCAGCTTCTTTGCACCCACAGCTGGCATTTCCTGGGCATCTGCCCACTCTCGACTTGGTCGTGACTTTTGGACTTGGTCCCCTTGTTCCACAGGTACCCTCGTCTGGAAATCCATTGTTGTTGCATTGCTGGTTTTGGTCTTTCCTGCAGAATTCCACTATCACGACTTCTGTTCTCTTTGGGGAACTTTAGTGCACTTGGCACTCACTTTTCAGGGTCTTGGGGTGGGCTATTTTTCTAACCCTCACTGTTTTCTTACAGTCCCAGCGACCCTCTACAAGGTCACATAGGTTTGGGGTCCATTTGTGGTTCGCATTCCACTTTTGGAGTATATGGTTTGTGTTTCCCCTATACCTATGTGCTCCTATTGCAATCTATTATAACTTTACACTGCTTGCATTACTTTTCTTGCTATGACCTGTATAATTTTGGTTTGTGTACATATATCTTACTGAGGGTACTCACTGAGATACTTTTAGCATATTGTCATAAAAATAAAGTACCTTTATTTTCAGTACTTCTGTGTATTGTGTTTTCTTATGATATTGTGCATAAGACACCAGTGGTATAGTAGGAGCTTTACATGTCTCCTAGTTCAGCCTAAACTGCTTTGCCATTGCTACCTTCTATCAACCTAAGCTGCTAGAAACACCTCTTCTACACTAATAAGGGATAACTGGACCTGGCACAAGGTGTAAGTACCTCTGGTACCCACTACAAGCCAGGCCAGCCTCCTACACTTACCAACACCCTTGCAATATGGCTGGCCTGGAACTGGAGACAAATCTCAGGAGAAACGCGTTTTCACAGATTACTGCTCCTTTCGATCATCGCATGGGAAGAGTCAAATGATGCACCCAAAGCAGTCTGGAAAAGAGGACAAGGTTGTCACACCTGGCTCAGGGTAAGCAACAGAAAAAACAATCACAACGAAAAGTCAAAAGAAACTAAAGCCGATCTGGAAAAAAACAGTCTAGACGAGTTGGGGTTCAATCACCTGAGGGTAGTTAAATCCAAGCGTTTTAAAATAAAATCACTTAATCTTCCTTGCCTTAAAAACAAACAGGGACCACGGCGCTTCTACAACATGTGATTCTGGGCAAATCACTTGTCTGTTTCTATAACAAATGAGAAAAAATCGCAAGGCTACGGAGAGAGCAGCAGGCAGGGGAAGTAGGAGGGGTGAAAAAAAAAGTACCTCAATCACACCTGGAGCAGTGGATGGGTACGGATTAATTTAAATTAATCTGTGCCTGGTCCATGCGCCACAGAAATGACCGGAAATTACGTTTTGCATGTACCTGCCAATTAAGAAGCCTTTAGATGAGAGTGACTTTTAAAAGTACAACTGACAAACATGGGCGGGCTTGAAGCCCTTTTCTGTATAATTAGTGCCTCGAAAGCGAGACGCATGCGCCAGCGCGTGCACACACAGTCTCAACCCTAAAAAGGCAATTTTCTTTTCCTTGAAACACAGCAGTATTGTTAGTGTGAATACGAAATTAGACTAATCTGAGTCTTTAGGACGAAGGTTTGCACAAGGAAACAAAATATTTCTTCATCAAATGTGTATGCTTACCCCCTCTAATTCTGTGTTTCTTTTGTCTCTTGCCTAGGAGAAAATTGCGGTAAGTGAAATCTATGGCAGTATGTTGTAAATGTAACCCTTCTAAACCAAGTATACATGCTTTACTTATTGTCAGGTTTGTTGTAAGACGTATGGCCTTTTGATCTCTTGCACCTCAATTATGAAAATAAATGTGCACCTCTGTTTGGCCTGAGTTGCAGCAAGGAACCATTGGCATGTGTTCAATCTGTTTTGTTAAGTTTTTTTTTTTTTTTTATAATATAAAATGCTCTAAACTTCCTTGTGCTTAATGAAACACATGTTTGGGTGTTCCAATTATAAAGCGCACGTCCCGGTACAAAATTGCGAGAGCCCAGTATTTAAGTGCTATAAACAGCAGACATAACATCCCACACTAAATATACTCAACAGAAATCTCCAGAATGGACAGATCAATTGACTTCTCGGGTTTCAAACTCATGACTTATAGGGCGCACGAAAGGCCAGCAGTTACAGTCTAATGAACTAAACCACCTTGGTAGTTAGTCTGCCGAACATCTTAAATGTATTTAAAATGAGATAACTTTCTCCTACAGTTACATTTTCTGTGTAGTTTACAAGTCATATGAACTTTTTTGCGAGCTCACAAAAATGTGCAAGCAAGAAAAGACACATTGCAAGAATTTCCACACAAAACCCTTAAAATATTAACTCCAAAATCGATTTCATATATAAAAGGTTGTGTTTCTTTTTATATTTGTTCACTACTTTTTTCATTAATTACAACATACTTCCAATGTTAAAGTCAAGTTTCACATTCACAAACAAACATTTTGCAATCACAATACAAATGTGTTTTCCACCCATGGAAATTAGCTGTCACTTCTAATGCCATTTCTAATATTTCTATTTTAGGATCTACTCTCAAAAGTAGTAAGTCTAACGTTTTTAGTTTCATGTTGAAATGGCTTTCTCCTTCATACCCACTCCTAGTTCATGGTTGATGTTTTGCACGTGCCTTCAATTGGAACAATAACATTTACAAGTGTTTCTGTGTAGTAAAAACATGAGAAGAATATAGTTCCTGATTTAGAGTTTGGCACAGGAGTTACTCCGTCACAAAGAAACTTCCATCCACCAAATTCAATTTCATTATTGCATATGGAACACGTAATACAGTGGAAGGGATATCCATCATGTTTGAGATGGAGTAACCCCTCTGCCATACTCAGGCCCTTAGTTACCTCCACTTTCTTCATCAAGCCAATATTTCATCCGAGGTGCGATACATAGATAGATAAGATAGATAGATAGATAGATAGATAGATAGATAGATAGATAGATAGATAGATAGATAGATAGATAGATAGATAGATAGATAGATAGATAGATAGATAGATGTGTCTCTGTGTGTGTGTTTTTACAGCCTGCCTTTTCTTTCTATACTAACATTCTGTCCTGCGCCTTCTCTTTATAACTCCATCCCCTTCCCAGAACGTCATCATGAAAACGGAAATGAAAAAATACTGGCTCCAATGTGCTCCTTAGAAAAATAAATTGGTGGGAGGGTAGGATGGAGGTCTCGGACAGGAAAACTAGGACTCAGGGCTTTATTTAGAGCTTGGCAGATGGGGTTACTCCGTTGGCAAAGTGACGGCTATCCCGTCTGCCGTATTATGATTGCATTATATGCTATGGAAATCGGAATATGGCGGACAGGATAATCGTCACATTTGTGACGGAGTAACCCATCCACCAGACTCTAAATCAGGTCCTCATTGTAAAAAAGATTACTGGTCAATATGCAGGACATTAGCACCCTGTCTGTCTAAAAATAAATTTTGCAGCCCAAATGGTTATTGAGAGTTTGGTGTAATCATATCCCTATGGCAACTAGAGAAGTAATTTAAAATCTATAATGATATTTGAGATTGTTTAATTTATTTTGTGATTTGCTATAGAACATGATCCAAATGCCTCAGAATCTTTTTCAAGACAACAACACAGTTTAAACAATCATGAAGATCATACATTTTTAATAAAACAAAGAAAAAGAGGTAACAGCTAAATTGTCTTTTACACGTTTGCTGAATAGACCAATTGTATATTGAGTTCTGTTTTTAGAGGCTTCACAACAATTGTTTCGTATGGGAGGCCGGAGGAAGGGAGTTCCAGATTCTAATGACACTTTGCAAGAATGATTTGTTCATTTATCGTTCTTTTTTGGGAAGGGGGCAAAGGAGGATTTTGTGTTTCTTGAACCCCGCTGTGCACATAGAGCTTTACATTTTTCATATGGGTGAGGAGGCATGTAGTGCCATGTATGTTTTGCGGGCAGGTTTACATTGAGCTTTAGCCTTACTTGGAAACCATTGGAAGATTAGTAGGATGGGTGTGATGCGGTCGGATTTCTGGTGGCCCAAAATCTAAAAGACTCCCACACGCAGAGCCACGCTGAGCAGAGTTATGTGTATTTTAGGGATGCCAGAGAGGAGGGAGTTCCCATAGTCTAGTCCGGAGAGAACCAACACCTGAGCAACTCAGTCAGTCAGCCATTAATCTTTATTCATCACATAGGCTATACAAGTGCAAAAAGATTAAAAAACTCAATAAATATAACAACAAATCCATAGATGATAAAATTCATAAGAACAGACCATAAAAACAGGTATTGATATGCATACAGGAGAAAAGCAAAACAGACCCACATGCTTCACATCAAAAATAGAGGGACGATAAAGCACAAAGGTCCATGGAGCTCCAAAAACGGCACACAATTTTAGGTAGATTTATAATGTGGGATATCTGTTTCTTAATTTCAAGGCAAGATTAACAAAGTTTCCCAAGGCAACACATTTCTATAACTTTTCTAGTTTTTGCAGCAGCTCAAAGGTCTCCTTGTGATAATTAGTGTTAAAAGATTGAAAAATGGGGGTCAGGAAGCATTTCCTGGCTAAGGCATACAAAGTGCAGAATACAATAAAGTGCAAAGTGCTCTGTTGTGCCACGCTATTACATGGGCAACCAGGTAGTATTGAGCCCCAGGCTGTATTCATTGGAAAGGCCATTAGAAAGGTCAAAGAGCTAAAATCCAAACAGGTTAAACAAAATCTTATATTTCCCTTATGAAGTCAAGAGATATAGGCCTCAATCCCATGTGTCTGATTAATTAGGTTGTAATTAAAGCTAGCTGAGAGCTTATCAACTCAAACTGATGGAGCCTACTTTGCTTACTCAAATAGGCCTCTTTCACGTTAGGAATAACCTTGGTATCCAAGCTCATTGGATTACTAAACGGGTTCAGGAGTTCCAGTTCAGTAATTACTTCTTTATATAATATATCCATGGGATGTCTAACGCATGGTCAAGAGATAAACAATCCTCTAAAACATCTCTAGGTAATTACACCTCCTGATTGGCCGAATCCTGAACCATAATAAAAGTGGTTGCAATTTAATTTTATCCCCGAGGGCTTCATACCTAGTTCAGATAGACACATAAAAGCAGGGGTGTCTTGAGGGACTACCAACATTTTTCATAAGAATCTATTTTTTACTTGTTGAAGAATCCCCGGAGCTTTATACCTCTAAACACCGATTCCATATCTTGCCACAGAAATGCACTTCTCTTGTATAAGTCAATCATTTCTCCAACTGGTGTTTGTCCTAGCCTCCTGGCAAAAAAAAAAAAATATTCAACAGCTCGTTGTGTATGCACAGACCTGGAGCTGTATAAAGTGTGCCAGGCTAAGTTTTGAACAAAGGGCAAAGGGTATGTGAAAAACTTTACCTTCTTGATTTCCGTCGCCCGTAGGTAAAATTACTTTGGCCCATTTTACAAGTTGGCTGTTGAACTGCAACAATTCCAATACGGCGGGAGTGAGGCGGCTGTCAAGCCAATGGCCCCACCCTCACCATATTATGACGTTTCTGCCGGTTAGCCCAGTGGATGCAGTGCAGCAACATGGGCCTCAGCTCCCTATATCTACCACATTTACCATGGCTTACAGTGTTCATTCTGGGAGTGCTGGCAGGGGGTGGCCTGCACTGTCCACAACATGGTTATGGGCAGTGCAAGAGCCCCCCTGTGGCCCACAGCACTGCCTTTCCACCAGCCTTTTCATGATCTGGGGAACCCACTATGAAAAGGCTGTCGGAAAGGAAAGTCATGATCAGCAAGGGGGGTCATCCCCTCCCACAGCTTCCTCCTACTTCATTACCCCTTTTGGTCCTTACATATTCACCAATGACCAGGTGTAAGTTGAGACACTGCTCATCTGTACCTACTCCAGGCCGCAATCCATTCTGGGCCCTCGATAGACAATGATTGTCCTGCAATCAGACTTCTATCTTTGCAGCAAGGGCCCTCTCCAGGATTTTTAGAGCTGTATCCAGAAAAAATGGGTTAGTAGATACCAGTGAGTTCCGATTACCCTTTTTAAATATGGGAACAGCTATAGCTTCAGACCAAGAGGGGACAATGTCTCCTACCATAGCAGCTTTAAAAGTATTAGTTACAATGGGTGCCCATAACTCCTATTAATACTTAAAAAGATCTAGAGGTTCCCTATCTGGGCCTGGATCCTTCTGCGCTGGACTGAGGGATATGCCTGTGCCTGTGACGATCTCAGACCATCTCCACAACTACTCAAGGAAGTTAGAAACCTTGGAATTACTATGGAGTCCAAGTTAACAATGAATGCCCAAGTGGACAAATTAGCATAAACAAGTTCCATCATCTTGAAGACTCTGCAACACATCTTGCCCCACCTCGGATTTCCACACGAGATGCAGGCTACTATCTCTCTTGTCCTATCCAAACTGGATTATGCCAATGGCCTTTACCATGGATCATCTCAATCTATTATGAAAAAAACTACAACGTATTCAGAACTCCACTGCTAGGCTACTATTAGATGTAAAGCCACAAGCCCACATCTCCCCTGCATTGAGAGCACTACACTGGTTACCCATTGCCAGAAGATCCACCTTCAAGCTTCTTTGTATCACCGAAAAATATATACATGGAACAGGACCACTTTTTATCAACAAAATAACCAAATACATTCACTAAAGAAACCTCAGCTCGAGATTGGCACGCCGTCTTAGGACACAATCATACAAGAAAAAGACAATTGGTGGTACATCCTTCTCCGTTCAAGCAGCCAAATTATGGAATTCATTACCCCCAAATCTAAGATCCACGGATAACTTTCTTGTCTTCAGGAGACTACTCAAGAGTTGGCTCTTTCTTTCATAACTACCATGTTCGAACAGCAATGGACTGCATATGCCTGTGCTGATAAATATTTTTAATCAAATTAGGTGGTCATTTGGAACTTGGCGGTGTGGCCCGCCATGCTGGCGGTCCGCCACATAAACAACACCATGAGGGCCGCCATCGGCAGCCCTCACTCACCGCCAGGCTGCCTCCGTCAGGCCTGACGGAGGCAGCCTGTTGGCGGTCGGAATCATTATCTGACAGGACAGCGGTGATTTCGACCGCCGTGTTCATAATGAGGGCCTATGTGTAAATTCTAGATATGTATAGTTCTTTAGGAAATATGTATTGCTACTATGTCATAACAATAATTTATACACATACTCTTTAAACCTGTTTAACAAATGTATATTTACTTACGGTTTTATATATATATATATATATATATATATATATATATATATATATATATATATATATATATATATATATATATAGAGAGAGAGAGAGAGAGATATATATATGTTAGTATATGTGTGTGTGTGTGTGTGTGTGTGCATGTATGTATATGTGTATGCTATTCTATGCTATACGTCATTGCATAGCTCTTAGATAACTTGTTCTATTAGATACTTATGAATCCCTGCTGTCGTTTTTACATCACAATGACCAAATGTTTTATTATAATAAGCATTTTGCTATTCAAAAATCAAGGAATGAAATAAATGTTAGAGAAGTACACTCATTAATTAACTTCAAATATTACAAATCTTGAAAGTCTGTGTTTATACAATATTACTTTTCTTCTCATATTATTATACCCATCATTATATTCCTTGAACAGATATTCCCTTACTATGTATTTACATATCTATTTATTTATTACTGTAGTCCTACTGTACTAGAGAAAAATCAAATCAAAATAAATAAAATAAAATCTATAAATAAAATTCAAATTATAAATAATTAAATTAAAAGTAAATAATAATAATGAATAAATAAATAAAAGAGAAATTAACTGCTTCTGTGCCGTGGACGTAATGGTTACGTCCCGCAGTACAGTGCTCCTGTGCTGAGGACGTAACCATTACATCCCGGCACCGGAGCTTGGAGCACTCCCTCCGTGGGCATCCCCCACACCCCGATGGCAAGGCTGGAAGGGGAATCACTTCCCCTTAGTGACGTCTGATGACGTCAGCACAGGATCGCATGCTGACTTCATCCGAGGTCACCTCCCATCACGCTGGAAGCATGCTTCCAGCGTGATGCAGAAGAGAAATGCTCAGCATTTCTCTTCCGCTCGGGAGGAGGGGGCAGGCAGAGGCATGAAAGGAAAAGAGATGCCCAATAGACACTAGGGAATTTTTTTTTAGCTTGTGCATGAGGGTAGCAGCCCCTTGGGCAAGGGCAGCTCCCCAGGCGGGCAAATTATTTTTAGGCCTTTTCTGATATTTAGGCCGATCTGCCCGCGTTGGGGGGGGGGTGGGGGCAGAAACCCCAAAGACTCCAGGGATATTTTTTTTTGTTTATTTTTTTTTTAATATGTTTGGATCGACCCCTTAGGCAAGGATCACTCCCCAGGGGGCCAAATTATTTTTAGGCCATTTCTAAAACACTAGACAGCAGGTATATATTTTATTTTATTTACTTTATGTTTTTATGTATGGGGAGCAGCCCTTTAGGCAAGGGGAGCTCACCTGGGGGGCAAATTGTATTTAGGCCATTTCTGCCCTCTTTGGGGGCAGATCGGCCTATTTTTATTAGGGTAATCTGCCCCCAGGGGGGACAGAAACCCCTAGACACCAGGGCCAATTTTTTTTCTTATACTTGCGCATAAGGGGAGCGGCCCTTTGGGCAGGGGCCGCTCCCCAGGGGACGCAAAATATTTCTATACCTTTTCGGCCTATTATAATTAGGCAAGGGTCTGGGGGGCAAATTGTATGTTGGCCATTTCTGCCTCTCTTGGGGGCAGATCGACGTATTTCTGTTAGGTAAATCTGCCCCCAAGGGGGGCAGAAACTACTAGAAACCAGGGATTTTAATTATTTTGCGTCAATGTTACGCAAGAGGAGCGACCCCTTAGGCATGGGTCGTTCTCCTTGGGGGCAAATTTATTTTAGGCCATTTCTGCCCCACTTGGGGGAAGAGCAGCCTATTTTATTAGTCCGATCTGCCCCCAGGGAGGGCAGAAACCACTAGGCACCAGGGATTTTTTTTTATGCCAATTGCATGCAAGGGGAGAGACCCTTTAGGCAAGGGTGACTCCCCTGGGGGGGCAAATTTATTTTAGGCCATTTTTGCTCCCCTTAAGTGGGAGATAGGCCTATTTCTCTTAGGCCGATCTGCCCCCAGGGAGGGCAGAAACAAATTAGGCTCCAGGGATTAGTATGTGTGTATGTGTGTGTTTTGTTTGGGGGCGCAGCCCCTTGGGCAAGCGTCACTCCCCATGGGGCACATAAAAATTGCCCGTAGTGCCCCCCTTAGGGGCACAATGGCCTACTTTTGGAAGGCCCATCTGCCCCCAAGGGGGACAGAAAGCCCACCAGCGACCAGGGAAGATTTTTTTTTCAAAATAGGAGGGTGGGGGTATGGCCATACCCCCACCCCAAATAAATGGGGCCAAAGTTGCTCTGCCCATCAGTGGGCAGATGGGGCAATTATCCTGGTGAAGCAGATAGTCTACTAGATGCCAGAGAATTAAAAAAAAAAAATAGTGGGGTGGTGGCTTTACATGTGGGCCATGAGAGCTTGGCTAACTCTCAAAATCTTCCCAGATGGAATGGTGAGGGCTGAACTTTTTAGACCTTGGGACGCTGCCATTTAACAAAATCCACAAGACCTAGACACATCTGAAAACTAAACATATGGTTTATTGCACAGTAGTATGCTTCACATGCACCCGCACCATTTTCTTACCCACAATGCCCTGCAAACCTCCAACTTTGTAGGATATCACCGGTGCAGTGATCCCACACAAAAATGTGGGAAAATGTGATTTTTTAGTTAAATTTGAGGTTTGCTGAGGATTCTGGGTAAGAAAACATTGGGGGTCCATGTAAGGCACACCTCCCTGGACTCTCTCGGGTGTCTAGTTTTCAGAAATGTCTGGGTTTGGGAGGTTTCTGTAGATCGTTGCTGAGCCCAGGACCAAAAACTGGTCAAAAACAGGTAGTTTTGTATTTGATAATTTTGATGTGTCCAGATAGTGTTTTTGGGCATTTCCTTTCGCGGGCGCTAGGCCTACCCACACAAGTGAGGTACCATTTTTATCGGGAGACTTGGGGGAACGCTGGATAGGAGGACATTTGTGGCTCCTCTCAGATTCCAGAACTTTCTGTCACCAAAATGTGAGTAAAAATGTTTTTGGGCCAAATTTTTAGGTTTGTAAAGGTTTCTGGGTAACAGAACCTTGTGAGAGCCCCACAAGTCACCCCGTCTTGGATTCCCCTACCTCTCTATTTTAAAAAAATTGCACAGGTTTGGTAGGTTTCCCTAGGTGCTGGCTGAACTAGAGGCCAAAATCCACAGATAGGCACTTTGCAAAAGCAGCTCTGTTTTCTTTGGGAAAATGTGATGTGTCCCCATTGTGTTTTGGGGCATTTCCTGTCATGGGTGCTAGGCCTACCCACCTAAGTGAGGTACCATTTTTATCGGGAGGCTTGGGGAAACACTCTGTGGAAGGAAATTTGTGGCTCCTCTCACATTCCAGAACTTAATGTCACCGAAATGTGAGGAAAAAGGTTTTTTTTGTCCAAATTTTGAGGTTTGCAAAGGATTCTGGGTAACATAACCTGGTGAGAGCCCCACGAGTCACCCCATCTTGGATTCCTCTAAGTGTCTAGGTTTCAAAAATGAGCAAAAAACACAACTTATTTCAATTTAAAAATGTAATGTGTCCATGTTGCGTTTCCTGTCACGAGCATTAGGCCTACCCACGCAAGTCAAGTACCATTTTTATTGTGAGACTTGGGGCAGCACAGAATAGCAAAACAAGTGTTATTGCCCCTTGTCTTTTTCTACATTTTTTCCTTCCATACTGTAAGACAGTGTGTAAAAAATACGTCTATTTGAGAAATGCCCTGTAATTTACATGCTAGTATGGGCACCCTGGAATTCAGAGATGTGCAAACAACCACTGCTTCTCAACACCTTATCCTGTGCCCATTTTGGAAATACAAAGGTTTTCTTGATACCTATTTTTCACTCTTTATATTTCAGCGAATGAATTGCTGTATACCCGGTATAGAATGATAACCCATTGCAAGGTGCAGCTCCTTTATTGGCTCTGGGTACCTAGGGTTCTTGATGAACCTACAAGCCCTATATATGCCTTCAGCCAGATGAGTCCAGCAGATGTAACGGTATATTGCTTTAAAAAATCTAATATCGCAGGAAAAAGTTACAGAGTAAAATGTGAAGAAAAATGGCTGTTTTTGTCACCTCAATTTCAATATTTTTTTTACTTTCTGTAGGAAAACCTTGTAGGATCTACACAAATGCCCCGTTGCTGAATTTAGAATTTTGTTTATTTTTCAAAAATGTTTGTCTTTCTGGGATCCAGCATTGGTTTCACACCCATTTCTGTCACTAACTGGAAGGAGTCCGAAAGCACAAAACATAGTAAAAATGGGGCATGTCCCAGTAAAATGCCAAAATTGTGTTGAAAAATTTGGTTTTCTGATTCAAGTCTGCCTGTTCCTGAAAGTTGGGAAGATGGTGATTTTAGCACCGCAAACCCTTTGTTGATGCCATTTTCAGGGAACAAGCCTTCTTCTGCAGCCCTTTTTTCCCATTTTTTGGAAAAAAACTAAATTGTTGCTATATTTTGGCTAATTTTCTGGTCTCCTCCAGGAGAACCAACCATCTCTGGGTCCCCCTAGAGCCCCTAGTATTTCCCTAGGAAAAAAAAGGACGCAAATTTGGCGTGGGTAGCTTATGTGGACAAAAAGTTATGAAGGCCTAAGCGCAAACTGCCCAAAATAGCCAAAAAAAGGCTCAGCACAGGAGTGGAAAAGGCCCGGCAGCAAGCGGGTTAAAATAAAAACAATGATTAAAAATGAATATATAGATATAAATAAAATAGTAAAGAAGTAAAAAATAATATAAATGTACTATCTTGGAAACTTTACTTTGTCTACTCATCACCCTATGTAATGCCTCTATCAATCTATCCTCCATCCCCACTCTGACTCATCCCAAACCCATTCTACTACATTTATCTCCAAAATAACCCTGCCTAAGCTCTTCCCTCCTGTTCCACATTTAGCTCACCCCAAACCTCAGTTTACTACCATGATCTCCCAAACAACACTACTCAATCCTCCCTCATTTATCTCACCTTTGACTCATCCAAAACCCCTCCTGCTACTATGATCTCCCTAACCCCTCCCACAGACTCTTACCTCCTCCATCTCTACTTTACTCATCCAAAGCCTCATCCTATTACTATAAACTCCCAATTAACACTTCTGGATTCTTTCCCTCCTCTATCCCCCCATTACTCTAGTCAATCCAACTAACAAACTCACATACCTCTGCTCAAATTAATTCATAATAATACTAATACTGGACTCATATTTCCCTATACTAATCCACCACTAATTCCTCTTGGGTTCCGGAGTAGCATGCTACTCGCTGAAAAGCAATTCGACACCTCATCAGCGGTAGTAAGCACTATATAAATACTATAAATACCTTCGTCTCAGCTGAAATCACTATATCTAAAGTAGGCTTTTCATAGACTGTAAAAATGGTTTATTGGCAATTTTCCAAGAGGTGGCATTTTCCTTCAGCCTAGAAGCTTTACTCAGTTCTTCCCAAGTGGCATTTCTCACCTCTATTTTCCTAATCCCTAAGGTAGTTGCAGAAGTTCACCTTGCTTCCAGGACTTCCTCCCTGAGGCTGGGTGTTCTAGATAAACTGCTTTCAGCCTTTTATGAGCTCAGTAAAAGCATGGCTGAAGCAGATGACCGGGGCCTGAGGCCTACCTTTCCTATTGCATCTCAGACCCTTTTCCATTAATTTTAAGTCTTTTTCTGGGATGAGTTGCTGATACCAAGAGAAGTCTGTGTTGCCACATTGCAGAAAGTTGCCTAAGAAAGCTAAGCTGAATATGAAGTGTAAAGTCTAGTGGATTTATGTTCCATAGTTGTGGGGTAGCACTCCGGGGCAGAGAGAGATTACATCCACTTTTCAATTGGAAGATTTGATTTCTTTAGAGAGATTAAAAAGAATTCGATTTTCACTGGGTTACATTTAAGATGACAAATTGACATCCATATTTAAGTACTTTCCAGTGTGTTAGAGAGAAGGCTAATTCCATTTGGAATGAGACTGGCAGGTGTATTTCTGTATCATCAGCATACAGGTGACAAAGGATCACAGAGCTCCTAAGCATCCCACATAGCAGTTCAAGAAAAGGGATAAACATGGCTGGAGAGAGGATCAGCCCTTTGTTGAAGGCTGACTTATTAAGATATGGAACTTGCAAATGTCCCTTCCTTGGTATCCACTTGATTCCTCAGGATGCTGATCAAAGCATGATCGTTGACAGCATCAAATGCATTCTAGAGGTCAAAAATTGGTTTGACGGTCTTAAGTCAGTTATGGGCTTCAGTACTTCTGACTTAGAAAGTTGCTTTAATGGTTTGATCTCAGTGATGGGCTTCTGTACTTTTGACTATGAAACTGGGTCAAAATGTGAAGAGGACCTCTGCAGTTGGTGAGTTAGACTATCCTTGAATATTTTGTATGAGTTGGTGAGCAGAGAAAGTTCAATGGTCTTTACTTATAAGTCAAATGACTCCATACACTCATTGCACATGGGCTCCGGGTTTTGAGGCACAACCTTAGGTGAAGTGTTATTTGACTGCTTAATCACTTCAGATAGAAGATTAGGTCTGTTTTTGTATGTGTCAGGAAGGGTTCTGATATCAGAATTATTGACTTTCATGATGTGGTGATTTCTTATCATTTCTCTTTGCCTACCCAGACTTGCTCGAAAGTGTGATTGTCTCCATTCTTTCTCAAGCTTTTTGAGACATTTCCTTTTCTCACAAAGTCCTTTTTGAGAACCATTGCAAAGAAAGTTAGGGTCTGCTGTGCCTGCTCTTAAGAGGTGCATATTCTTCCACCAAAGTTTCCATCATTGATATTGAGTTAGGGATCTAAGGAGGTAAGATGTGAGTGGGCCTTGCTCACAGGCGTGTTGATACAGCTTTTTCTGTCCCTATACCAAATGTTATACTTTGTTGGTTAGGCAGATGTTTTGAGTAACTCTGGATAATATTTAAATTACACCAGCAGTAGTTGCATAATTTCAATTTTGTGTCATACTTGTTACATGAAATATGTGAAATTATGCTGATATGTCACTTCATGTAATTGTGCACCATTTGCAGTAAAACATTAACTCTAATTAACCATTCATGGAAAAAAAATTGTGTTTACTCAGAGGAGCAACATAATGTGAGTTCCTGGTGTCCACTATGCTTTCATTTTTTTTTTAGCATTTTTAGGGCAAAATGCATCAGCACATCTAAAGTGGTTGGGAGGACACATCAGAGCGCCAGCCGGCACCAAATTTTTGGAATACCCCAAGCCGGTGGTAGCATCTGATAAAATCACATTAGCCAGGTGGGGGACGCGTTGGGGGTACAGGGGTTTTGCCTCAAAAAATGATGCTAGGCTGGTTAGAGGCAAAACAAATGCTGTTAACCAGCATAGCGTCATTTTCTGATGCCAAACCATCCATTCTACATGACTTCGTCATGCCCACCACCCCAATGCACCCATTGCCGTGTAGGAGGTCCCATTTAGGGCCCCCAATGGCACTTAAAAAAATATTTACAAATACTTACCTATGCTTACTCTACTTACCTGGGATGGGGTCCCCCATCCTCTGGTGTCCCTCTGGTGTGGTTAGGGGTGTTCCTGGGATTTGGGGTGGGCACTTGTGAGCCATTTCCATGGTGTTTGACCATGGATATGGGTCCACAGGTCCCCTAATGCCTGCTCTGACCCAGGCATTAAATAATGGCACTTAGCAGGCTTAGCGCCATTATTTAGGCCCGCCTCCCACCCGTGCACCTTTTTTGCACGGGGGATAAATAAGGGGATAGGGGCATTTAGCCATTTTCTGGACGGGAACGCCTACCTTGCATCTCATTGACGCAAGGTGGTTTCATGCATCAAAAAAATGGCTTTAACTCCAATATTTTGATGCTAGATGGGTCTAGCGTCAAAATATAAATATGGGGTTAAGTTTGGGCTGAATTTGGGTAAAAAAATTTATTCA
Source organism: Pleurodeles waltl (assembly GCF_031143425.1). Lineage (NCBI taxonomy): Eukaryota > Metazoa > Chordata > Amphibia > Caudata > Salamandridae > Pleurodeles > Pleurodeles waltl. Next base: position 623,329,194 of record NC_090446.1, read on the forward strand.
ATTTCAGCTCAAACAGAGTATAAATATGCCCCAGTTCCATAGATGCAGAATGCTCTGATCACCAGTGGGAGGAGTTTTGGAAGCATTGAAGAGTCATTGTAGAGGAACTTTGAAAATACAGAACATGCCTTTTCTGGTTGTGCAGGGTTGAAAGATGTAACAATATGAGAACAGCTATAATAGTTCCATCAGCTGTTCTTTTTATGTAATCACAGATGGCAATTAATACGCACTCAGTTCCAGGTTTCAAGGACAACCAGATCACATGACATAAGATGATGCCACTCAATGAACTGTGATGAATGCAAGAGAGTTCTTTCGATCAGGTCCACCAAGATTCAACTTTTGTATTATTTTGGAAGATTTTAGTCTTAGGAACACCTAAACCCTGATGCTGGAAACTAGTTTTGGTTTGTAATTTGCTGTTGTTCTGGTGGTACTTTTCTAGTGATAAGTTCATAATGAGCCATTTAGCTTACTCTTCCTTCCTGATTCAAGGAGGGCAAGGTACCAATGGGGTAAAAAATGTGCTGCAAGAAGTCAAAATGGCAATGAATTAGCCACCAAGGTATTTGAGAAAGAGCAAAATATAACCCCAGTAATGATCAGTTGTACTAGTAATTTCTGGGGTTTGGATGGTGAAGCGCTGTTTTGGGAGATAGGACAAAGACTACCCTCTGGCTACATTCAAGACATGAACAGCCAGTGCACCACAATGCTGCTAGGAGACTTTTTATCCTGCCCTGACAGCTAGAGTTGTTGGTAAGTGTGCGGTCAAATAAATTGTTTACAGTACAGTCATCATGAAATGAAACAGGGCTTTCTCCTCTCCCTGGGTCTATTCAATCTGCACAACAAATCTCAGGCATAGGGGATCCAGAATGACAAAATGATTATTCCCTTTTTAGTAAGTTGTCAGGATAAGACGATTGCTGTATATACAGATGACCTCATTTTCACAGAACTCTTCTACCCACCTTATTTGGAATAGCTGAAGGGTGACTATATAAATCCGGGTCCTTCTTAGCTTTCTGGGATGTGAAAATAGTTTAAGGTCAGACGGCCTCCGACTAAGGTCAGTCAGAGAGGCAGTAGTATGTCCTTTCCAGAAAAAACACAAGGATCCCTCACTTCTAAAAAGCTATTTCCTTGTTGCCTTTTCCTGCTAAATTGCTAGATGCTCATGTGGCAGAGATTCTGTACAGACATCTTTGAACAATTGCAATTCCTAAATAGGTGTCAATCGACATTATGCCCTTCCCATTCTACTGAGTCAATAATATCATCAGTAGTGGATGGCATCTGAAAGGATTGTGATGAAAGTTTGACCTCTGCTCTTTTCCTATTAGACCCTTCAACAGCTTTCAACACGATCAACCACAATTTGTAGTTTGACCGTGTGGAGGCTACAGAGCTTCCCAGTTCAGCTCTTGACTGGATGAAATCTTTTTGGGAGAACTGCACTCAATTGGTTACCCTGGGACCTTCAGGGCCACAGCGACCCAATTTGATTGTGAGGGTCTCTTAAGAATCAACCCTTTGAAAACACCTTGTCAATATTTATATTAGACCTCTCATTCAGGCACAAGGTGATTTGAGTTGTAAAATATATAATTATGGTAATGAACCCCAGTTATGTTTTAAGCTAGATGGCTCCATTGCCCCTCTGGATAACTTTCATTCTATCATGTGTTTCATTTGGGATTGGATGAGCAGTAATTTTTAAAAACGTAATGCTCGAAGAAACTGAGGTTGTCATCCTGAATAATAAAACTGAACTTTGGAATTCCTTAGCCTGGCCTTAAGAGATTGGGAAACCGTCCACACCTGAAACTTCAGAACAGAGTTTGGGCATCATTATAGACAGTGAACTTTCCCTAAAACTTCAGACTGGGTCTGTGGTTTGAACTTGTATCCTGGCTCTCAGGAAAATAAAAAAGATCTCTCAGTTTTCAACTCATGATGCCCTAATCCTGGTGGTTACGGCTTTAGTAACCTCCAGGCTTGATTATTCAAATTCTTCATAAAAATCAGTCTAAAAATAAATTATGCAGATTCCACATTGTTCAGAACCAGGCAGCCAGACTTATTTTTAAACAACCTAGTAACTGCCACACTACTGCTTTACTGAGAGATCTTCATTGACTCCCGCTGGAGCATAGGATTATCTCCACATTCTGCGGTATGATCTTTAATGCTGTACTTAATGACATGCCTCAATTTATAACAAGAAGAATTATGGACATACACTTCTGCTCAGAACTCCAGTCTCCTCCAATTTATTTACGATCCTTAAATTTAAGAACAAAAGGATGGGAGGTGTACGTTTTTCTGTACAAGCCCCTATTATGTGGGACTCTTTGCTCCCAACAGTGTGCCTCACTGTAAACTTTCCAAAAATCGGAAAATAACTTAAGCCTTGGTTGTTTAGGCAAGCTTACCAGCTGACATAGCCTGTCTATAAGCATTCCTGCTGACCGTGTGACTTTTACTTTACCCTAGTGCAAAGAAACTATGGCCCTCATTACAACCTTGGCGGTCTTTTCAAAAGACCGCCGAGGCTGCGGGAGCCAGTATACCGCCAGTGCTGGTGGTATTTCTGGCTCTCTATTACGACTTTTCCGCTGGGCCAGCAGACGGTAACAGTGTAACCGTCCGCTTGGCCAGCAGAAAAGTCACATCAACATTGCTGCTGGCTCGTAATAGAGCTGGCGACAATGCTGATGTGCAGCGGGTGCAGTAGCACCATCGCACATTTCACTGCCCGAAATTTGGGCAGTGAAATGCGCAATGGGGCTATGCCTGGGGGCCCCTGCACTGCCCATGCCAAGTTCATGGGCAGTGCAGGGGCCCCCAGTGGCACCCCAAGCAGAAAAGTCACATCAACATTGCTGCCGGCTCGTAATAGAGCTGGCGACAATGCTGATGTGCAGCGGATGCAGTAGCACCCATCGCACATTTCACTGCCCGAAATTCGGGCAGTGAAATGCGCGATGGAGCTATGCCTGGGGGCCCCTGCACTGCTCGTGCCAAGTGCATGGGCGGTGCAGGGGCCCCCAGGGGCACCCCAAGTCCCCCTTACCCCAGCCTTTCCATGGCGCTGTTTACCGCCGTGGCCAGGCGGACGGTCGGGGACTCATAATCCCCAGGGCAGCGGTGCTTGACCGTCTGTGTAGTGGAGGGCCCGGCGGTATGGCCGTGGCTATTGAGCCACAGTCATAATAGCTGGCGGAACACTGCTAGCCTGTTGGCGGTGTTACCGCCAGCTTATCGCCCACCGCCAGGGTCATAATGAGGCCCGATATGTTGTATGTGCGCTTTCCTAGTATAGTTTAACATAACGTAACATATGCGGGAACTTCTACTTTTTTAATCATATTGATTACCCATCAGGTGTTGTAAATTAGCTCTGAACGTGGAACTTTAGTTGATGCTAATACTAATAAAAACATTAAATAGGAAGGTTTGGGTGCCATGAAGGAAATATTTGTTCCTTAGAGTTAAAGTAATGGTAAATATTCTGAAGGTTGCAGTTTTGTTTATTTTCTGGCTGATAAATGTGCCATTCACTTTCATACTCAAGAACTTGGTAAAATTCAGTCTATGCTGACTAACATTGTCTCAACAAAAAATATATCAGTCTTTCATCCTAAAATGTTATGGTAGCTAATACTGAAGGGTAGTTCACCATATCCTGATCTGCAGATTTGGACTATATATCTGAAACTGCTGAAAAGTTTTCTGTGGGGGCAAACCTGCCGTAAGAATGTTGATCTACTACATTAACTGATATATCTTTGCCTATAAATTCAAAAAGCTAGATTTTCACAAAATATTATGGTATATCGTGCTCCAGTCTCAGCTCTGCATTTGGTGTAATGCTTGTAGGAGGGCTAACTCCATATTTATGCACCTCTGCAACTACCATTGAATGTCCCTGGAACAGCTTCATGACTCTGTATTGTGCGTTCTTTTACTTTGCAGGAGGTGCAGCAATTAAATATAGTTGACTTACTGGTCAAAAATGGAACTGGAATCCAATTATGGCTGGATGTTCGTAATCGCCTTGTGGCAGGTCATGTTGCAGTATAGTTTTAAGATTATAAATATTCATCTGTCTTATAAGACAAGCCAAGACTGTTAGAGGGCTTCTTTGAGGGTTAAAATGAAGTAGCAAAAATATAAAGGCCTGCAATGGATGGGAAGAGCCAGCAATGGACCCAGTCTGTAAGATCTATTGGAAGTGGTTTATGGAACACAAAAACATAGATAAAATGGGATGTATGTTTTAATGTATTAGACATCATGGTTTATATTGGCATCCCTAAAAAACAAATTTGAAACTTGAGGTCTTTTCCTGATATATTAGATGTAAAAAGTCCAATCTGCATGATGTAGCTAGGTTCTGTACCTGCCTTGCCCTGAAACAATTTAGGAGATTGGTAGTTTAGGGCAATTAATAAATTCTATAGTGATACAGTATAGGTTTCTATTCCACTGGTGGGAGGATTATCAATGCCTAGAAAACCTTGATGACTCTTACAGAGACTAATGTTCTTTCTGGTGTTGGCGGCTAGAATGTCAACATGCAGTAACTAAATTGATGCAATACCACTCACGTTTGATATGTGGTTCCATTACGTTTATCTCTGTAAAGTTAATGAACACATGAGATCTTTAGTTTTGAGGTTTTTTGTATTTGTTTTGAATCTCCGGTTTATTGAGTGCTGCATCCCTATAGTAACAAGCCACTTTCCACAGACTTAGAAACAAAGCAGCAGTCTGATGGTCAACAAACTCTTGCACTGCTTGAAGCCTGCAGGAGGCAATGAACCAAGTACAAGTGTAGTGTCAGAGCAAGCAGTGGAAGGGCACTGAGCACTTGTAAACCACACTACCAACCACACTTAATTCTCACACCTGCTATCTTAGCTCAGAGATATTTATATCACATGCCTATTCAATGTGTGACTCAGTATTAGTTAGATACCCAGTGACATTTGGGTTCCCTCTGTGCCTTTAAACTTGGTTTACCACTGGATAGCTTATTATGACATGTTTGTGCCAGAACTGTACATTATTTTTTACAGACTCAAGGAGAGACTACATTACTACTATTAGACCTGGCATCCTTGGCGTAGTGTCCCATGTATTTTTGGATTCTGCTTCTGGTGCTTTGACTGTGTGCTGGACTCTGTTTTTGCTGGTTTTGGTACTCTGGGCACCTTACCACTGCTGACTCCCTATGTAAATTGCATGTGTTATTGGCTTTTCCATGACTAGCATATTTGATTTACTAATAAGTCCTTGGTAAAGTGCACTAGACGTACCCAGGGCCTGTAAATCTAATGCTACTAGTGGGTCTGCAGCACTGATTTTGCCCCTCACATGAGTAGACCTGTAAACATGGCTCACACCTGCCACTGCATTGTCTGTGGGTGCAGTTTTAAACTGCCTATTCAACCTGGCAAGTGTACCTACTTGCATGGCCCAAACCTTCCCTTTCCTTTTTATACATGTAAGGCACCCCTAAGGTAGGCCCTAGGTAGCCCCATGGGCAGGGTGCAGTGTATGGGAAGGTGGGACATGTACTGATGTGTTTTACATGTCCTAACAGTGAAAAACTGTCAAATTCGGTTTCCACTGTTGCAAGGCCTATCTCTCTCATTGGTTAACATGGGGGCTAAATAACCTTTAAGTGCAGTTTCCCCTTGGGAGCAGATGAGATTTGTAGTTTGGGGTTTCTGAACTCACAATTTAAAAATAGATCTTTTGGTAAAGTTGGTTTGTAAATTGTCTGAAAATGCCGCCTCAGCTTCTACACACCCACCCGTCCTCTTCGCTCGGCCAACCTCGCTCTCGCCGCCGTCCCTCGCATCCGCCGCACCACTCAAGACCTAGCTCTTCGAGCAGCAGTAACCCCTTCCCCCTAGCGCCTTGAGACCCGCACGGGTGAGTAGCGCGCTTTATAAATATTTATGATTTGATTTGATTTGACTTTTAGAAAGTGGGCATTTTCTTGCTTAAACCATTCTGTGACTCTGCCTGCTTGTGTGTTCCCTGTCTGGGTCAGACTGAAAGTTGGGTTGTTTTTGAATCTCCATTATACAGTGACACAAAGGGAGCTTGGGTGTAGCCTGCATATCATGATGGGTCTTCTGAGCTAGATTGGAGGGAGGAGCTGACACTTACACCTGAATGGGCTGTGCCTGTCCTCAAACAATGTAGTGTCTAACCCCCTGGTGTGAGTCTGGGGCCAGGCCTGGGTAAGGCAGGATCTTGTACACAACAGAGACTTTCCTTTGAAGTTTGCCTACTTCTGGAACCAAGAGGAACCTCTGACAAGGAGAAGAGCTGAAGAGCTGAAGGAGGAGTAATGCCCCTTTGCCTGTGACTGTGGTTTGCTGGGTTGGCTTGCAGTTGCTGTTTCTGCCTGAAAATGGACAAAGACTGGACCTTGTAGTATATTTGTGCTTGTGAAGTGTCTACAAGGGCTTGGACTGAGTGTTCCTCCTGTTTTGAAGTCTCAGGGCCATCAAAGACTTTGTCAGCACCTGATCTCTCTGCTGAAACTCCTGCCCTGCCAAGTGGTGCCCTAGCCAGTCCATGTGCCCTTGAAAGGTGAAGCTGGTAGAACAAGGACTAAAAATCACTCACAGGATGCCGTACTGGGAAAATGTCAACATCAGGGCAGTGTGCGCTCTTCGGGCGACTGGAATGCAAAAACCCAACACTTATGAGATAACGTAATTCATACATTATGCTGATATGCTGTTGTTTAACCTTTTGCATTGCAGAGTTTAATCCTAAAGACTTATATTCAAGGTGCTTGCAAATACTGTTCATTTGCAATGTATTGCTGCAGGCTTTCAGGGTGTGGTCCCTTTCCAGGGCCTTCTAGAATCTTTCTCTGCAGCATGACTGGGTATGGTTTGTGGGCCGGGCCAGACTGTATACAAGGGAGCCAGCCAAGCTCCACGTGCTCACTATTCAGAGGTCCCGATGCAGAGCAGCAGCAATTTCCTGAGCTCCTGTTCCAGAGGCCTACCGTGATCTTCCAGGCCTTGCCCTTCACTGTGTTGGTGATCCTTGATCAGGACGGTAAGACGGAGGTCGGGCTGGGCCCCCGATCCCGTTTTCGAAGGCATTCAAGTTCTTGGGCCTAATTTTCATATTGGGAGATTTTTCCTTGTGTGTGTGAATGTGCTCTTGGTTTCTGGCATTTACATGTTGATATTCGAATCGGCAAGACGCGCGATTCATTCCTTGTGTTTAACTCTTGATACTCATTGTGCGCAACCATTTCTTGGCAGTTACATGGTGGCATTCGAATCGGCAAGATGTGCGATTCATTCCTTGTGTTTAACTCTTGATACCCATTGTGCGCTACCATTTCTTGGCAGTTACATGGTGGCATTCGAATCGCCAAGACGCGCAATTCATTCCTTGTGTTTAACTCTTGATACTCATTGTGCGCTACCATTTCTTGGCATTTTCATGGTGGCATCTGAATCGGCAAGACGCAGGATTCATTTCTTTGCATTTAACTCTTGATACTCATTGTGCGCAACCATTTCTTGGCATATACATGGTGGTGTTCGAATCGGCAAGACGCGCGATTCATTTCCTTGCATTTAACTCTTGATACGCATTGTGCGCAAACATTTCTTGGCATTTACATGGTGACACTCAAATCGACAAGACACGCATTTCATTCTGTACATTTAATTCTTGATAATTATTGTGCGCAACCATTTCTTGGCATTTACATGTTGCCATTCGAATCGGCAAGACGCGCGATTCCTTCCTTGCAATTAAAACTTTGATAATCATTGTGCGCGACCATTTCTTGGCATTTACATCGTGGCATTCGAATCGGCAAGACGCGCTATTCATTCCCTCATTTAAAACTTAATGTTTCAGATCGCTTGCAGTGTGCGCGATCATTTCATGGCATTTGCATATTCTTGTTGACATCAGCAGTGTGCGCGATTCATTTTTTTGCATTTAAAACTAAGGGGGTCATTCCAACCTCGGCGGTAAAAGGCGCTTACCGCCGGTCAGAAGACCGCCATAACACCGCCGCGGTCGCGGTAAACCACCACGGTCATTCTGACCCGCAACTGGCAAACCGCCAAAAACCCGATATCCACAAAAGTCCGCCACACCAACGGCCAGCGAAAAACTGGCGATGACCAAACCTCCACCGTCACGCCAACAGAAATACGCCCATGCCATTCCGACCCACAAATCCAGGCGGCGGTCTTTCAACCGCGGTATTCCATTGGCGGTACACACCGCCGCGGTCAAAATACACACACCTTTACAAAACACAACCACATTGGACAATTTGAAATACACACACCTGATACACATACACACAACACTCCCACACACCGAATACACTATAAAACACACACCCACATCACCCACAAACCCCTACGACCACAAATCAGAGACGAAGCCCAGAGAGAGACAGCACAGAATAGAGAACACCATCACACAGAGGCACACTACACCATCACCCACACAATATCCACGCACAAAACACCACACACCACCACACTCACCACACTCATCAACACATACACCACCCCACACCTCATTAACACCACCCCATGGCACCCCAAAGACACTCCAGGTTTTCAGACGCTGAACTCAGGGTCATGGTGGAGGAAATAGTTCGGGTAGAGCCCCAGCTCTTCGGGACACAGGTGCAGCACACCAGCATTGCCAGGAAGATGGAGCTATGGCAAAGAATAGTGGACAGGGTCAACGCTGTGGGACAGCATCCACGAAATCGGGACGACATCAGGAAGCAGTGGAACGACCTACGGGGGAAGGTGCGTTCCATGGTATCAAGGCACAACATCGCGGTGCAGAAGACTGGCGGCGGACCCCCATCTACTCCCCCCGAATTTACAGCATGGGAGGAGCAAGTCTTGAACATCCTGCATCCTGAGGGCCTCGCAGGAGTAGCTGGAGGAATGGACTCTGGTAAGTTCCATCTTCACTACTTCATCCCCCCCACCCCACCTGCATGCCAACTCATACCGCCACCCTCACCCCCACCCCCATCACACCTACTCCTTGCAAATGTCTCACCATCACAACCCACCCATCCCAACACCTAGCCCTGCATGCGTCCACAAAGCATGGTCACCCATCACCAAAGCATGCCCACTGCACATACCCATCTCCCCCACAAGCCACCGTCACAACAGCCCCCACAAGGGAATGCCAGCACTGGGGTACACGGGCACCCACCCATTGCACGATATGGTACACACAGAAGCAATAATCATACTCTTATACCCCTGCAGGACCCGAACGCCACCACACCGCCCAGGAGGGTCCAGAAATGTCCATCCCACCCCCAGAAGAGGCCCACAGTGATGACAGCAGCTCTGTCTCCCTGGACCCAGATGACCAGCCCGGCCCATCAGGGACCTCGGGACAGTCGGTTCCCCTCACACAGCCACAGGCCACAGCAGACCTACCCCCCTCTGGGAACACCAGCACAGCTCCCACCCAGCGGGCCCATGCCTCTGTCTCCAGGACACATCAATCAGCGGTGTGTCCACCACTACAGGGCACCCAGGTTAACCCACCACCCCAACAACAACAGGGACCTGGGGCAGTGGTAGTGGGCACACGGTCCAGGGGATGGTGCCCAGGAACACAGGGGAACTGGGAGGGCTGCTGTGCGACAGGGGGGGAACAGGCCCAGGGAACCCACTCTCCACGAGGCCCCCTCCTCCATCATGGGAGCATACCACCACTCCCAGGAGACGATGGCTACGGTACTGGCCAGGTTCCAGGAGATCCAGGTACTGCAGGAGGAACAGTTTCTGGGGTTCAGGGAAGAACTCCGAAACATTACTTCCGCAATGGGGACCATCGTCGTGGCTCTCAACCAGATTGTCACCACATTGCGGGACCATGTGGCACCACAAAGGGCCCTTGTCACTAGCATGGACCAAGAACAGGCTACCACCTCCGCCGGCGCTAGTGGACAGGAGGTCCCCACACAAGAACAACAGGCCACCAAAACCCCACCCCCTGCAGAAGGAGAACCACCCCGCAAGCGGGGCCTGAGATCTAGGAAGAAGACAGAATAGGATGCCAAGACCCCCACCAGGAAAGGATACCCCCTGATGTCATCCCACTGTCCCACATTGTCACCCTGTCCAACCTTAATTTGCCCCTGCTCCATCCTTCCACAGGCATATGGACAATGCACCTGTGAGACTGAAAATCTGGATTCTGCCATGGACATTCCTCCACCATCACCCATCCCCGATTTTCAACCATGTCCCTAAATTGAGCACTTCAATAAAAACACTTATTGCACAAAAATAATCTGGAGTCTACCTGTATTTTGAACAAATGTATTAGACATAAACGTGCCAAAATGTCTAGTTACATTGTGATGACAACATACCACTGTCACACAGCTGTAGTCCATGGGCAAACAAAGCAGAGGTCACGGAGTTGGGCCCACATCTCTGAAATTGGAAGGGAAAGTCACAACTCAGTTAACATACACTGGGGGGAAACTCAGACAGTAGAGAGGCAGGAGACTGTAAGTAAATGGAAAATGCCGGTGTTGATTCTTACCTGTGTGTCATTGAAAATACTGCTGTATCACTGTGTCCCTGTTGTCTGTGTCGTCCTCGTCGTCTTCCTCCTCTTCACTCTCCACAGGCTCCACAGCTGCCACAACACCACCATCTGGACCATCCTCCTGCAGGAAAGGCACCTGGCGTCGCAAAGCCAGGTTGTGAAGCATACAGCAGCCCACGATGATCTGGCACACCTTCTTTGGTGAGTACATTAGGGACCCACCTGTCATATGGAGGCACCTAAACCTGGCCTTCAGGAGGCCGAAGGTGCGTTCGATCACCCTCCTAGTCCGCCCATGGGCCTCATTGTAGCGTTCCTCTGCCCTGGTCCTGGGATTCCTCACTGGGGTCAGTAGCCAGGACAGGTTGGGGTAACCAGAGTCACCAATTAGCCACACACGGTGTCTCTGTAGTTGTTCCATCACATAAGGGATGCTGCTATTCCGCAGGATGTAGGCGTCATGCACTGACCCAGGGAACTTGGCATTTACATGGGAGATGTACTGGTCAGCCAAACAGACCACCTGGACATTCATCGAATAATAACTTTTTCTGTTCCTGTACACCTGTTCACTCCTGCTGGGGGGTACCAAAGCCACATGTGTCCCATCAATGACACCAATTATGTTGGGAATATGTCCAAGGGCATAGAAATCACCCTTCACTGTTGCCAAATCGCCCACCTCAGGGAAAACAATGTATTTCATCAGGGCAGACAACACTCTGGACAACACCTTTGAAAACATAGGCTGAGACATCCCTGATGACATGGCCACTGTTGATTGAAATGACCCACTTGCCAAAAAATGGAGTACTGACAGCACCTGCACTAGAGGGGGGATCCCTGTGGGTTGGCGGATGGGTGACATCAGGTCTGGCTCCAGCTGGGCACACAGTTCCTGTATAGTGGCTCTGTCAAGCCTGTATGTCAGTATGACATGTCTTTCTTCCATTGTCGACAGGTCCACCAGCGGTCTGTACACGGGAAGATTCCTCCATCTCCTCACAAGTCCCAGCGGACGGTGCCTAGGAAGGACAACAGCGAGCACAGAGTCAATCAACCCACAGGTACGTTCCCACAGCTTGCACAGTACACGATTCTCTATGCAGTGAATGGCTTGTATGAGTGTCGATGCAAGGCCTAGGCATGTGTGACGCAGTAGAAATTAAGCCATGTGGGCCCTTGAAATGGCGGCTGCCTGACCTGTGAAGTGCGACAATGGGATGTGAGGTCAATGCACTGGCGTGGCACACCGTGGCGGTAGGCGGTCGAAGACCGCGGTGCAAAGCCGCATTGGTTAACATTGAACCCTATATGTTTCAGGAGCGAATGAGGATGTGCGCCGGCGGTCGCGGTACGCACTGCCGCGGTACGCACCGCTGCGGGCGTGACCGCCATTTTCTATCTGCTTAATCACTCGAGACCTGATCATCCACAGGAGAGGACCTATACTGCAAGTGCTGCTGTGACCTCGGTCTGGAAGAGACAATGGCTGCTGCGACTGGGGAAAGGGGCCCTGCCTTCACTTCTGAAGAATTGGAGAAACTCGTGGATGGGGTCCTCCCCCAGTATGCGCTACTCTACGGTCCTCCAGACCAACAGGTAAGTACACTGGGACCATGCTTTGTCGCCAATGCCTGGGATGAATGGGGTGAATGAACGATGGTGGGGAGGGGAGCGAATGTGGCTTGCATCAAACGACAGATGAGAGCATGTGCCACATGGCAAGGGTGGGGATGGGGGGCCACTCACATCGAGCATGCAGAAAATGATGTTATTCTATTTTCTCCCCCTGTACATGTCACATAGGTCAGCGCCCATCAGAAAATCGACATTTAGTGTGCCATCGCCAAGGACGTCCGGACCCTGGGGGTCCACAACAGACGGGGCACCCACTGCCGCAAGAGGTGGGAGGACATCCGCCACGGGAGCCGGAAGACCGCGGAGGCTCTGCTGGGGATGGCCTCCCAACGTAGGAGGGGTGCCACTCGTCAATTGACCCCCCTGATGTCCCGGATCCTGGCGGTGGCCTACCCCGATTTGGATGGGCGCGTGAGAACAACACAGCAGACACAAAGGGGTGAGTACAAGCACATTCAGCTATCTTAGCGCGCAGTGGAGGTGTCTGGGTGGGGGAGGAGGGCTGTGGGTATCCCTAGGCCAGGGCGATTTCTGTAGGCTAGTCCCCTTCGTTAGGCATGGCCCTGTGCCCCCGCCCCCCACCTCTGTAGGGTGCCAAGTACAGCTATTCATGGCCCTGTGTCACCTATGTGTGGAGTTGTCGTCCATAGGCTTGTAGGCCATGTCCCACGGATTGAGTAGTGTACCCCAAGTGCGCGGCGTAGTGCAGGGGGCTTCTGTGTCTGTCCTCTCCGCCAACGGTGTCGCCAATGCATGCACTCAACAGTCTTTGTTTCTCCACCCCCCCCTTTTTTGTTGGTCTTCCTGTTCATGTGTGCATTAGCATCATCAGGCGGAGGAGAAGTGGCATCGGAGCACGAGGGAGCTGCATCTCACATGGCCCTGGAGGGCCATGCAACCGAGTCGGAGTTCACCAGTGAGACGGAGGGTGAGGGGAGCTCCACAACGGGGACACGTGGAGACACCAGCGACACAGACACGTCCTCGGAAGGGAGCTCCCTTGTGGTGGCGGCAACATCCGTGCCCACCGCAACAACAGGTACAGCCGCCACCCAGTGCACCAGCTCCGCCCTCCAAAGCAGCCCCTCAGCGTTCGCACCGTGCCCGCTCACACAGGCAGGTGGGTGTCTCCTTCGCCCCAGGCACCTCAGGCCCTGCCCCAGTTACCCCTGCTGCCCTCAGTGAGGAGGTCATTGACCTCCTCAGGACACTCATTGTTGGGCAGTCTACCCTTTTGAATGCCATCCAGGGTGTAGAAAGGGAGGTGCACCGGAGCAATGCATACCTGGAGGGCATTCATTCGGGTCAGGCTGCCCATCAACGATCGTTCAACGCTCTGGCCTCAGCACTGACGGCAGCCATTGTCCCTGTCTCCTGCCTCCCTCCTCCAACTTCCTCAACCCAGTCCCACTCCCCTGTACCTCTGCCTATCCCAGACACACCTACAGACCAGCCTGCACACACCTCAACACCCAAGGAAAGCTCATCCAGACATAAGCACCACACATCACACAAGCATCCACACAAGCAACATCCACTTGCAGACATGCCAACAGCCACTGCCTCCTCTGTGTCCCCCTCCTCCTCGTCTCCCTCCTCCCTCCCTGTGACGTCTCCACTCACACTTGCATGCACAACATCTTCAGCCACTACGTCCATCACCAGCACACCCACCAGAACACTCCGCACACGTGCAGTCACCACCCCCACTGCCATTTACACGTCCCCTGTGTCCTCTCCCAGTGTGTCTGTCACCCCCTCTTCCAAACCACACAAACGCAGGCAGCCACCCACCCAACAGCCATCCACCTCACGACAGCCTCCAGCACAAGCACCTGCACCCAAAGACACCAGACTTGACTCTCCTACAACCACATCCTCTTCCTCCATTCCCATACCCACTACACCTACCCTTCCCACTGCTCCTAAAAAGTTTTTCCTATCCAAAATTAACTCCTTTCCATCACCTGACCCACCTCCTCCATCTCGTAAGAGTCCAATTAGCACCTCAGCCACCACAACCCCTGGACCTACAAGGACCATAGTCCAAGGACATTGGAGTCCGCCACCTTCAAGGGCAGCTACTTCGGCAAGCAGTAAAGGGACAGCCAGCCCACCCCGTGGGAAAAATTAAAAGAAAGGCAAGGCCCGGTGCGAGAGGCCAGAGACGGCAACCTCCAAAGGCACTACCTGCCACCGTCAGGAAGTGGGGTGCCACCTGGCACATCGACAAAGGGAGGCAAGGGCCACAGAGGAGCAGGGAAGGATGGCAAGGGCAGCACGGCCGACAAGTCCGGCAGCAGGCGAGCTGCCCAGGAGGGCCCCACCAGCCCCATTCCAGGGGTGAAGGAGGACACCCACGGGCCCTGGACACCAGCACAGGAGGGCACCGCAAGCGAGAAGACAGATGTGCACGAAGGGCCCGGCAGCCACATGTCGGGAGGCAAGTGAACTCAATATAATGGCCGGATCTGGTGCCCTAGAGACACATGTCAGGAACCGCTGAACAGGGCCCTTCAAGTCAAGCACCGCTGAACAGGGCCCTTCAAGTCAAGCACCGCTGAACAGGGCCCTTCAAGTCAAGAACCGCTGAACAGGACACCGCCGTCTCAAGAACCGCTGAACAGGGCCCTTCAAGTCAAGAACTGCTGAACAGGGCACCGCCGTCTCAAGAACCGCTGAACAGGGCCCTTCAAGTCAAGAACTTCTGAACAGGGCACCGCCGTCTCAAGAACCGCTGAACAGGGCCCTTCAAGTCAAGAACCGCGGAACAGGGCACCGCCGTCTCAAGAACCGCTGAACAGGGCCCTTCAAGTCAAGCACCGCTGAACAGAGCCCTTCAAGTCAAGAACCGCTGAACAGGGCACCGCCGGCTCAAGAACCGCTGAACAGGGCCCTTCAAGTCAAGAACCGCTGAACAGGGCACCGCCGTCTCAAGAACCGCTGAACAGGGCCCTTCAAGTCAAGCACCGCTGAACAGGGCCCTTCAAGTCAAGAAGCGCTGAACAGGGCACCGCCGTCTCAAGAACCGCTGAACAGGGCCCTTCAAGTCAAGAACCGCTGAAAAGGGCACCGCCGTCTCGAGAACCGCTGAATAGGGCCCTTCATGTCAAGCACCGCTGAACAGGGCCTTCAACTCAAGAACCGCTGAACAGGGCACCGCCGTCTCAAGAACCGCTGAACAGGGCACCGCCGTCTCAAGAACCGCTGAACAGGGCCCTTCAAGTCAAGCACCGCTGAACAGGGCACCGCCGTCTCAAGCACCGCTCCGCTGGGCCCTTCATCTCAAGCACTGCTCCGCTGGGCACCGCCGTCTCTGCACCGCTCCGCTGGGCCCTTCATCTCAAGCACCGCTCCGCTGGGCCCTTCATCTCAAGCACCGCTCCGCTGGGCCCTTCATCTCAAGCACCGCTCCGCTGGGCCCTTCATCTCAAGCACCGCTCCGCTGGGCCCTTCATCTCAAGCACCGCTCCACTGGGCCCTTCATCTCAAGCACCGCTCCGCTGGGCACCGCCGTCTCTGCACCGCTCCGCTGGGCCCTTCATCTCAAGCACCGCTCCGCTGGGCACCGCCGTCTCTGCACCGCTCCGCTGGGCCCTTCATCTCAAGCACCGCTCCGCTGGGCACCGCCGTCTCTGCACCGCTCCGCTGGGCCCTTCATCTCAAGCACCGCTCCGCTGGGCCCTTCATCTCGAGCACCGCTCCGCTGGGCACCGCCGTCTCTGCACCACTCCGCTGGGCCCTTCATCTCAAGCACCGCTGGCACATTGGCAGAAGGGGCAGGCCCGGATCTGCGTCGGCCAGGGCTGCACGATGCACTCTGGGCACCATGCCTCCTCCAGTACCAGTGGAGTCTGTCATCCACTTGAGAGACTGTGGCTTTGCACTCCCCAGGATGGTACAGTGGGCAAACCACCCACTGTAGAGACTTGAGAGACTGTGGCTTTGCACTCCCCAGGATGGTACAGTGGGCAAACCACCCACTGTAGAGACTTGTGAGACTGTGGCTTTGCACTCCCCACGATGGTACAGTGGGCAAACCACCCACTGTAGAGACTTGAGAGACTGTGGCTTTGCACTCCCCAGGATTGAACAGTGGGCAAACCACCCACTGTAGAGACTTGAGAGACTGTGGCTTTGCACTCCCCAGGATGGTACAGTGGGCAAACCACCCACTGTAGAGACTTGTGAGACTGTGGCTTTGCACTCCCCAGGATGGTACAGTGGGCAAACCACCCACTGTAGAGACTTGAGAGATTGTGGCTGTGCACTCCCCAGGATGTTACAGTGGGCAACCCACCCACTGTATAGACTTGAGAGACTGTGGCTTTGCACTCCCCAGGATGGGACAGTGGCCATGGAGGCCCCTCATGGATCTGGTGTCGTGGACTCATGTGGCTGAGGTGCCCCCCCTTTCCTTCCCCCTGAGGTGCCTGTAGTTTTGCTATCTGATGCCGCTGCAGTGTTCTCTCCAATGGATTCGGGTCTCCTGTGTGGGCTTTGCCCATGTGTTTAGGCCCATTGGCCCACGTACAATGGGTGAAACCCAATTTGGACAGGACAATTTACATATGTATATATAGTTATAGATGTTCGAAATAATTTTTTACTTAGCCGTACAATATATTTGAATTTCATAATCATTTTTTTTTGTCTTTGCATTCTTCCGGCGGGTTTGGGGGTGTCAGTCTGAGTTGTTGCTCTGCATTGATGTGTATGTAGTTGTGGGTGAGGGTGAGGATGGGTGTGTCGCGTATGTGTGTGCCCGTAATTTTTTGCCTCCCCCCTCCCCTGTGTCGTAGGTGCAGTACTCATCGTTGTCTTCTGCGGCGGCGTTCGTGCTCCTGGTAGAGGAGCAGGAAGACAATAGCTGGTAGGATGTGTAGTTCTGGTTCCATGCTATCCAGATTCCTCGTGGAGTGTGTAGAGGTGAGCGTTTTCCGTTCGTAATGTCTGTTTCCGCAGTGTTTTTATCGGCGGGGCTCCCGTCCCGGAAAAGGTGGAGGATTGGTGAGTTGTGATAGGGTGGGCAGTACATTGTCTCCCACCTGTCTGTTGGCGGTGACCGTCGCACTGTTTGTTTGTCCCGCCGTGGCGGTCGGAGTGTTAAAGTGGCGGTCTCTGTTGGCGGTTCCCGCCAGGGTCAGAATTCCATTTTTTATACCGCCTGCCTGTTGGCGGTTTGGCCGCCGCTTTTACACTGACCGACAGGGTTGGAATGACCCCCTAAGTGTTAAACTTCTAGATGTTACATTATATGTGCATAATAAGTTCTTAATAAAATTCCTATTGTGTTCCAGGAAACGTTCAGATTATTTGTGTCCTCATGCAAAAAGACCATGTTTGATTTTGAAAACATAATTCTAGAAGGTTCTTATATTCCTGGTCAATGTGTAACATTTTATGAAAAGGTTAATTGAGAAGTTGTATTAATCATTCTTGATTCCTTCCCAGGTAACCAGAGGTCTTGAGGCCTAGTTATTAGTCCTTTCTTAAGTTATCCATGGTTACAGTATGACAATGCTTAGAATCATAGTCTAGTAAATGTCAATGTGATATAATCTTGATATTGTGTGTTTTAACTTTTTGTTTCCTACAGGTCCCCTTCCCAGCTGTTCCCATCCTAATCCCCTTTTCCCTCGCTTGGACTCTCTCAGTCTCTGTGATTTAACTATCAGAGTCTTGGAGCTGTCTAGTGGTGTACATGTTGGGAACGTGTGCAGACCCCGAGGATCTTGTTTCCCTGACAGAAAGTTTTGATGCATCACTTGCAAGGCAGCTGTAAAAACGACACGCTACCCGCCTCGGCTGAAATCGGTGCACCGCCTGCATCGCAGCTAGGAAATCAATGCATCACCTGCATCGCGGCTGGAGAAACAATGCAACGCCTGCTTGCCGCTGCTAAAATTGATGCAAACCCTACCTAGTGTGGTTTTCCATCACTATGCGGCCAGATTTCACACACATCATCACTGGGTGTCAAAATCAGATTTGAGGTGCCCCGTCTGGAAATCAGCGCTTTGCTGTCTTGCGGGAGAGAAAAATAATGCGTCGCCTACCCGACCAGAGAAGAAACGATGCATGGCTTCACTTTTGAGTAAGGAATCGACACATCGCTGACGTTTACCCGTGCACCTTCTTTTTTTACGGAAACCAGGTACTTTGTGTAACAACATTTCCTTTGTTTTCTATAGAGCTATTATTTTGAAAATTCATAACTTTACTTGTGTATGTTGGATTTTTGTCGTTTTGGTCTTGTTTGATTTGGATAAATATTGGCTATTTTTCTAAACTGGTGTGGTGTCCATTTTGTAGTGTTTTCACTGTATTAGTGTATGTGTGGGTACAAATACTTTAAACATTGCCTTTGCGATAAGACTGACTGCTTGTGCCAAGATACTAAGGGGGTGAGCAGTGTTATCTTAAGTGAGTATCTCCCTTGCCCTGACTAGAGTAAGGGTCCCTGCTTGGGGAGTGCAAACTGACTGCCAACCAGGGACCCCATTACTAACAACTACCAAGACTCGAGGTCTTAAGGTTTTTCTTGTTTGTGCTGATCCACTAATAATGTTTTGCATGTATTGTCTCTCCTTTCCCCGAGTAGTTAGGGCCACTACATTTTTGTCAAGCTTTATAATAGTCCATTGTATTTATGGCTGGAGTATATTGCATGTTGTGTTTCTTCTGCACAGACACCATCCAATAGATTGTGGGGCAAATGGTTCAAAGGTTACCATCCAAGTACCTTTTCACAGTTTCTAAACCAAATCCTTCTTTAATCTCTCATTCTAGTTGAACCTGGCTATACAACCATCAAGTGAGAGAACTGCACTTAAGGGCTAGGTGGGTACTGTGCAGAGTCAGCTCATAAACCACCTTCCATATTTTCCAATTTGACTGCATTTAAAATCAGATCATTGAAGTTTAGGGTTCACTCACTTACCTGAAGAATCACTAACAATTCACTCTTGTGCTTGCCTTTTCATCCTATTTACATATGTTCAGTGTACATTCCAATCTGTGTTTTTAAAAGAGGCTGTCTACTATGCAACACCACAATCCAAGTTTTTCCACCATTGTCTATACACATGGGTTCATAAAGTAAACGCAGAACATTATATCTAAGCCAGTAACAGATACAGGTTGCTAATAATTATTAGATTAAAGTAGGGGGTACTGTTTTTTTAAACTGGGTTTCATATTGATAAGAGTACATATTAACAGTTGTCTATATGATACGGATTTAGTAACTTGAGAGTAGGTGAACGCCAACAAAGAGCGAGAGGCCAAAAGGGTAGAGAGAATGGAGGGGCTGGTAGGTTGAGGAAAAAAACATGAGTTGTCGAGACTCAAGGTTTTGCAACATGATGATAGATAACTTTATAGCACACTGTATGAGAGACCTACTATAGGAAATGAGCTTCCTCCTTCCAGCAAAAATGTCAATGTAAAATTCAACATTTGAATACCCTTCTTCAGTCTTTAGAGCGGGGATCTCCAAAAGATCAATCATGAGATACCAGTAGCTCACTGCTTGCCTCTCAGTAACTTGTAGATAATTGCTGCCAGCTGGCTTGAAAGCATGCAGCTGCCCTTTTGCTACATCAACACTGAAACACTGTGCTCCCCTTTCTTGGCTCTTTCTGCTTTTTTATTTTTTTTCTAACCTTGTTTCCATCTTTCTTGCTTTCTCTCCTTTCTCATTCTTTCTCTTTCTTCCTATGTCCTTCCTTTCTTAATTCTTTCCTTCTGCCATATCTTTATAATTTTCTTTCTTGTTTTCTACTTTTCTCGTTCTTGCTGTTTTTCTTTCTCTACATTTTCCTTTATTCTTTCGTCCTCTACATTTTTCTTATTTTTCTTTCTTTATTTCTGTTTCTTTCTACTTTCTTTTTCTTTTCCATTTTCATTTTCATGCTTTTGTCCTTTACATACTTAAACTCCATTTCTTTCTTCTTTTCATTTCATTCACTCCATTTTGTGTTTTTCTTTTTTCTCTTCTTTCTTTTCTTTAATTTTTTTCTGCTACTTTCTATGTTTTCTTTCTTAACTCCTTTGCTTGTTTCTTTCAGCCTTTTTCTTTCATTGCTTTCTTTCTGTTTGGTTGTTTCTTTCTTTTTCCTTTTTTCTGTTATTTCTTTCTCTTTTTTCCTTCCTCATTTTCTAGTTTTCCACCTATTTTGTTTTTCACTGTCTTAATTTCATTCTTCATTGCCTTTTTTCCTTTTGTTTTTTATAAGCTCTAGTCATTTCCTTTTCTTCCTTTCTTTTTTGTCCTTGCCTCCCATTCTTCCATTCTGTCCTTGTTCCATTTTTTTCTATTCTCCCCTTTCTTATCCTTGCTTCTGTTCTGTTTTTGTTTCTTCCCTTCTCTTTCTTTTTCAGCCCTTTCTTGTTGATTTATTTTATTTTTGCTCCTTTTTGGAGAGCCAGTAATCAAGGAACAAAAAATGGAATAAAAGAGGGAGCTGAAGTTAGAGGTACATAGGGGCACTTTTACAAGAAGTGGTGCATCGTGGCTGCTGCACCACAATTGGCAGCGTCGCGCTGTGTTACTTCTAAAATGCAGAGATGCACCATATTTACTACAATTCAGAGCATTCCTGTGTTTCCCCTGCGCTAAATTAGCTGCCAAGCGCCAGCACAGCCACCCTTGCGCCATGTTGCAAGGATGGCTGCATTGCAGGGAAGGTTGTTTTTGTGCAGGAAGGGGCGCCTTCCTGCACAAAAACAATCTTCAATGGAGATATGCTCTTTCTATGTGTGCTGCAGAAAAAGTGGCGCTCCGGTGGAGTAGGGGCTTGTAAATATGCTCCATAGTGAGTGTTGATGTCATATATGTAGTGGGAAGAGGAATAATCAGCGATTTGTGGGGCATAGTTAAGGGAGGATCAAGAAATGGGTCAGATGGTGAGAACATAGATACCATGGAAGGAGTTTTAGGATGAAAGGAGAAGAATTCAAATGTGGTGCAATTGTATGAGCTGGAGGGAGGATTAAGGAATAGATCAGACCATGAGAACAAGAAACAGGTTAGAGTATTAGGAAAGAAGAGTTGTAGAACAGAGAAAGAGGTGATTACAATTCTAGGTGTCCCAAGTAGTATCAAAAGCACACTGACATTAAGAATGGGTGAAAGTAATGTAAAGGAGGGTACAGGTGAGAAATGAGTAGTAAGAAGGGGTACAGAGTACAGAGGAATGGAGGTTAAGAGAGAATGAAGGTAAATTGGAATAACATAGTAAAGGATAAGAAGATGTAGAACAAGGTATAACAGTAAGACTGTGTCAATGAGTGGGAGGTGTAGATGTCAGAGTGGCCGGATTAGCCTGGATCCACAAATGGAAACCATGTGCCACCAGATCACAGTACTTGCTATGAGTGCACAGACAGTGAGGGACTCTGGAAGCCTTCCACCTGTCTCAAAGCAAGTCTACTGAGTTTATTAATCAAGCTGCAGGTGTGCTGCATCTTATGAGACAACTGACACCATAGATCCACATTGGCTCTCAAGCAGTAACATTTCTCTACTGTCTCATATGTTTTCCATGCTCACTGGAAGAAGGAAGAGTAATTCCATAGGAACTTTGAATATACATCATGTTGTGAGAGTTGCCATTTGCGCTCACATATGATCGTAAATAAACTGTGGCTACTGAAATATTGGTCTAGAATTTTTAATTAGGGGTTGTGTAGGCTAAACTGTGTCCCACGAGAGCAGCAGAGGCAGTACAATGCTGCCTTGTGGGATTAGTCACCCTATTTAAAAAATATCCACCTGCCTGCTAGAGATCATTATGCCTTCAGAGAGACCCTGAAGGCAGAGGTCATTTGCTGATCTCCTGTCATGTTTCATGTGGCTGCTCAGCAAACTTTTTTTTTTTCAAAAACAGATTCTCAAAATGTGACTTTATTAAAAAAAAATATATATATACTAATAGCTCTGGCACCATGGGAGTTTTCCCCAATAATTTCTGTTTCACTTTGGGACCACCACGCATTCCCTCCCAATCACAAACAAAAAAAAAGTAACATCAACCCTAAGATAGGCTGGATGGCATGAGATAGTTAGTTTGAGGTCTCCAAGCCCATTGGGACATCATTGTTTTCCACCAGTAAGGGCTGCTACCAGAACCATTACTATCTGCCCAAATCTAAATAAAGCCGGCAGATTGTCAGTCAGACAGGCATTTGTAGTGGATCACCCTATCCACTAAGCCACCAAATTAGAAATGAGCCCATTAGTTTCTATCAATAAATTCACCTTGTTTTTCAATTGAGATCTGGTTGTACAACTCCTCATATCCTAACCTAACAGTTGGTATTCCAAAGAGTTTTAAGACCCTTTCTGAAATAAAATGACCGCTCATCTCCTGCAGATTAGTTCCAGACTGGGATGTCTGATTCGTTCTCATTTATCAGAGCATCAGCTACCACGCATGCTTGTAAATCTCGGAACTATGCACAGCTATTACTTATGACTGAACACAGTGCAAAGAGGGTTAGCTTTAAAATAAGGGGCACTGGTTCTGCCCTTAATTATTCATCAGTTTTCACACTGACACGAGAGACGAGTGAGAGCTTTTCTAAACAAGCATTTGGAATGCAACAGTCTTGTGTTTGCTCGAGTTAGAGCTCATAGCGTTGTAAATTACTGACTGGACTTTTATTGCCACACAGATTGAAAATAACAAGAGGAAGACAGCGAGAGCGAGCTGGCCCTGGAAAAGCCCCCCTCTGATGTTGGTTTATGTTTACAGATGGAGCTGGTGTGGAGGAGAGACTGAACACACATCCACAGTGCAAGGCAAACAGGCCAATACTGAAAGAAAAAGTCCCCTTCAGAAGAGATAAAAAGGACATAGTATAATTACACAGTACTTTGTGCTGCTCCCAAAGTGAAAAAAGGCAGGACAAAGAGGCAGAACTGACCACGAGCAAGCAAGGATTTTTGAAGGACACTGCAACTAACAAATCAAAATGCTGGAACTCACTCTATTGTATACTTTAGTATACAGCAGGCTGAACGCTAACGCTCAACCTAAAAACATGATTTACAGGATTAGCAGCACACAGTGCAACAAGTCACCTCTAAGGCACAGCTGAATACAACAAGTGAGAAACAGTTTTAAGAGGAACCACCAATTTCCAATTGCTAGTTTTAATGGGCTCTAATGAGAAATCACTCAAACAAGCAACCCAAATTAATTATATAGTAGAAAAGTTATTCCTATTTGTGGTTCTAAATTAAATGTGTACATTGGATCTGTATATTGTTGGTGACAGGGCCTTTGCTGAGATTTATGAACCCATAAGAACTTCAAATCTGTACTAGATATTGTTAAAAAAAAAACAGTATCCTGTTGCTTCCTGTGTTCTCCAGTGTTTATGATAGCTAGATGACTTAATGCCTGTAGGAAAGTTCTCCTTTTTGCCCTAGTCAACACAAATCGTTTTGGACAGATACTGGCAGTTGCTGACTCTTGGCTGTGCCTGGGTACTGCTTACCAGTCCGAGGGCCAGTGCTCTGTGTAAAGTGGATATGCAAATTAGGCTAATTATAATTGGTGGTATCAACCTACACATAAGTCCCTAGTATATGTTAGGGCATGTAGATTTAGGGACGTTAGCATAGGTAGGGCACCCATAACTGCACTGGTGAGGTGCCCAGTGTCATTTTATAGGCAGGCCTGCTTTGCTGGCTGCTTCTAAACTAAGGTTACATGCAAATTCGACTTTGGAATTAAAAATACTTCCAAAGTCTTAAACTACCTTATTTTTACATATAGGTCACCCCTAACCATGTGCCCTTAGTGGGTGCTATGTAACTATAAGCAGGGGCCTTATAAACATTGTTTTATAAACCCTAATAAGGGTAAATAGCTACATTTGTTTTTCCGTCACTGTTGTGAATAAGCAAAAATGGTGGGACTTAATTGTAATGAATAAAGTCCCAATAGGAGTAAGATATTTCAAGTTTGGTATCAAAGTGATTCTTCTAATAAATGCAACAACTTGCCATTGTTGAATTTATTATACGTAGTTCGCGGAAAGTGTTTTAGAACTCTAACTGAAAGCTGCCAACTTTAGATCTGTAGTGCCTATTCTTTGATTCAATTACTGCATTTTTGTGATTTTTCTAAATTCTTGATTTCAATGTTTGCAAATGTTTTTGTGTGACACAAAACTAGGGAACCATGGAGCTTGACTGGCTAGCCTACCCACAATAACAGAAGTCCGGCTTAGGGGGTTGTGTACTAAGAGAGGGTTGCCTGTAGCCACAAACCTCAGGAAAAATGTTTTGATTAAATCCCTGACAGCCTGGTCTGAGGCCCAAGAAGTAGGCAAAGAGGAAGCTCGAGGGGAGGAAGAAGTAGGGCAAGATGCTAGTACCAACCACTCAATTAAGGACCTTAGTGAGGAGGAGGAAGAATGGTCCTTACTTCACACAGTCACAAGGGCCATACACAAAGCTAGTTGGGGGAAAGGGGTTCTTTTAAAAGGAAATAACCTGTCCCTTAGAGGGAGAGAGTTAGAAGCCGAGCTGGCATACATAGCTTTGGAGGCAGAGAAGATGGCCCTGGAGAAAAGAAAAAGTGGGCAAGGGAAGTGAAACTAGATGGTGGTAGCTACAGAGAAGCTGAGATGTCCATGGGTGGAGGACTGTGTCCCAGATTGCCCAAGGGTGTTGTTCCTGCCTATGTAGAGGGGGATGACATAGATAATTGGCTGGGGGTCTTTGAGAGGGCCCTCCAGATGAGAAAGGTTAAGCCTTAATATTGGGGTTCACTCCTGTGGGACGTGGTCCCAACTTGTAGGAGGGATAGGCTCCTGACCCTAAGTGGGGAGGAAACAGACTCCTACCCTAGTATGAACAGGTGCTTAACTAAGAAGTTTGGTCTGACCCCAGAGCAGTACAGGCTTAAGTTTAGGGACACCCAGAAGACAGCTACCCAGTCCTAGGTTGATTTTGTGGACATCTCTGTTAAGGCACTAAAGGGCTGGATACAGGCCAACAAGGTAAGTCCCTTTGAAGGGCTTTACAATTTGAGTATGAGGGAGCACCTTCTAATTCATTGTGCCTGAGACGCTACACCATTATCTAGTTGACTATAAGTTGACCAAATTTAGAGAGCTGGGGGAGGCAGCAGATGACTGGTTGAGATCCAGACTTAACCAGAAACCCCCCCCCCCCCCCAGGGGTGATCAGAATAAGGGAGGACATGGTTCTTCCCAGGGTAAGAACAAAGGGAAAGATGATAAAAAGTCCAAGGAGTCCTCACAAGAGTCCTCCAAAGCTTCTCAGGGTTGGGGAACCCCAATCCATGCCAATTTCAAGACCAAGGGGTGCCAGGGGAAGCACTTTGATCCTGGTAAGACAGGAAAGTGGCAAGAGCTTGCTAAGGCTAGCAAGTGTCTTGGGTGTCACCAGCCTGGACACAAAAGAGGGGATGCTATATGCTCCAAGAGGCCCTCCACTGGTGGGCAGGCCCACGGGATTGCTAGTGTAGGTGCAGGGGTGGAAGTTGGCCCAGGATTGAAATCAGGGTACACAAAGGTCACCATACTGTCCGTGGGTAAGGTGGAAATTTCAACCATGACCACCTTACTTCCCTGCATGGAGAGATATAGGCAGAGGCCTAAAGTCAATGGGACTGAGGTGGAGGCTCTGAGAGAAACAGGACCCAGTGTTACTATGGCCCCCGAAAAACTGGTTTCTCCAGAGCAGGTCTTACCTAGTGTACACCACCAAGTGACATATGCAGACAGCAGGACCAAACTCCATCCCATGGCCATGGTGAGTCTGGAATGGGGAGGTGTGACTGGCTCTGATAAAGTAGCAATAGCACCTATACTCCCAGTAGAATGTCTGCTGAGAAATGATCAGGTAGCATCTGAGTGGTCAGAGGTGGAAAGAAGGGTCCATGCACAGATGCTCGACATCCCTGAATGGGTGTTTGCTGTAGCCACAGGAAGCACAACAGGGAAATGCTGGTCACTTGGACCCTGGAACAATGTGGCAAGCCTCCAAGAATAAGAGAAAGGGCACTGGGTCTGGCTCGCTCACCAAGTACAGGTTCAGGAGGAATCCAATCCTGAGGGGGAGGATCTGACCTCTGAGAAAGGGACCCTTCCCCTGCAAGCTCTGCCTGACTTGGCAGAACTGCAAGGGGCAGGTGGGCCCACCAGAGAAGAGTTGTGTCAGGGACAAAGAGAGTGTCCTACCCTTGAGGGCCTGAGGCAGACTGCCTCCAGGCAAGAACAAGGGAATATTAGTGGATCCCACAAGGTTTATTGGGCGGATGGAATTCTCTACACCGAGGCAAGGGACCCCAAAACAGGGGCAACCAGGAGAGTGATTGTCCCCCAGAAGTATAGAGAATTCCTCCTAACTCACATCCGTGGCATTCCCTTAGCTGGACATTTGGGGCAGACCAAAACCTGGAACAGGCTAGTCAACCATTTCTATTGGCCCCATATGTCAGAAAAAGCCAAGGAGTTTTGCAGCTCCTGTGTCACCTGCCAGGCCAGTGGCAAGGCAGGGAGCAAGCCAAAGGCTCCCTTGATACCACTACCAGTAGTTGAGACTCCCTTTAAGAGAGTGGGAATTGCACTGTTGGTTCCCTAGACCCACTAATTGCCTCAGGTAACAGATACATGTTGGTGTTTGTGGACCATGTCACAGGGTACTCAGAGACAATACCCCTCCGGACAGTCACTGCTCCCAGAGTGGCTAGGGCCCTGCTTGGTGTGTTCATCAAAGTGGATTCCCAAAGGAAGTGGTCTCAGATAGGGGCACAAACTTTATATCAGCCTACCTGAAAGCAGTGTGGGATGAGTGTGGTATTACCTATTAGTTCACCACCCCTTATTATCCCCAGACCAATGGTCTGGTGGAGAGATTTAACAATACCATGAAGGGCATGATAATGGGTTTGTCTGACAAACTCAGGAGGAAATGGGATGTTCTCCTCCGATGCCTGCTGTTTGCATACAGGGTGGTGCCACACAAGGGAGTTGGATCAGCCCCTTTGAGTTACTATTTGGGCACCATGTACGAGGCCCATTGTGCTTGGTCAGAGAGTCTTCGGAGAAGTCTCTTAAAGAGTCCAAGCAGAAAGCACTGGATTATGTGCTAGGTCTGCGG
The DNA here is from genome assembly GCF_031143425.1 of Pleurodeles waltl. Taxonomy (NCBI): domain Eukaryota; kingdom Metazoa; phylum Chordata; class Amphibia; order Caudata; family Salamandridae; genus Pleurodeles; species Pleurodeles waltl. Next base: position 623,356,609 of record NC_090446.1, read on the forward strand.
TCACGTATGGCTGAGTACATGAAGAAGGCAAGCAGCAACCTGGAGGCCAACAACAGCTCATGAAGCTTTGGCATGACCAGAAGGCTACCATGCCTGAGTATCACCCAGGACAGCTGGTGTGGTTATGGAACCTTTGGTTCCTAGGGCACTTCAGGCTAAATGGATTGGGCCATATCCAATTTTGGAGAAGAAAGGTGAGGTCACTTACCTGGTGGACCTTGGCACTCCCATGAATCCTCATAGGATCCTGCACATGAACAGACTGAAACTCCACCAGGACATGGCAGACTGGACAATACTTATGGTCACAGATGAGAGAAAGGAGGAGGAGAGTGAACCTCTGCCCAAGCTCCTGTCCAAAAATGCATAAGATGGGTCAGTGGAGGGCATGGTACTCTCTCCCAAATTGACAGCCTAGCAGCAGAGAGACTGCAAACACGTTTTGGAGCAGTTTGCTGGAGTGTTTGCTTCGACCCCTAGACTCACCAATTGGTGTGTCCTTGATATTGACACTGGGGTCAGCTTACCTATTAAAGTAAGTAAGTATATACGTTGTACAGGCTGCCTGACCAGGTCAAAGTCAACATCAAAGAAGAGGTAACTAAGATGTTGGAATTAAAGGTAATTGAGGCCTCTGATAGTCCTTGGGCCAGTCCAATGTTAGTTGGATCCAAACCCAATCACCAAGGTGGGAAAAAAAGCTAAAGTTTATGTGTACATTACAGAGGCCAAAAGCAGTCACTAAGACTGATGTTCACCCCATACTTAGAGCTGATGAGCTCATTGACAGGTTGGGGGCTGCTAAATCCCTGAGTACATTTGATCTGACCTCAGGATACTGGCAGATTGTCTTAAGTACAGGTGCTGAAGAGAGGTCAGCATTTTCCACCCCAGAGAGCCACTTTCTTTTTAAGGTCATGCCCTTTGGCTTGAAAAATGCCCCTGACACCTTTCAATGATTGGTGAACAACATCTTGTCTGGGCTGGAATCTTTCAGTGCAGCTTATTTGGATGACATAGCTGTATTCAGTTATACCTGGGAGGATCATCTGGTTCACCTGAAGACAGTGCTTCAGGCCCTGCACCAAGCAGGCCTGACTATCAAGGTAAGCAATTGCCAGATAGGGCAGAGTTCAGTAGTGTACTTGGGCCAACGTGTTAGTGGAGGCCATGTACAGCCTCCTCAACCCAAGAGCCAGGCTATCCTAGATTGGGGGTCTCCTAAAACCCAGACTCAGGTCAGGGCCTTACTTGGCCTGACTTTGTGTTACAGGAGGTTTGTTCAGAATTATGGGACCATAGTGGCCCCACTGCCAGAACTCACCTCAAAGAAACAGAGTTTATAGAGCAAACAGATGCATCAGAAGGAGGGATTAGGGAAGTGTTAGTACAAGTCAATGAAGAAGGCCATGATCACCCAGTTGCCTTCATCAGCAGGCGACTACTCCCCAGAGAGAAGTGATAGAGTGCCATTGAAAGGGAGGCCTTTGCTGTGGTCTGGTCGCTGAAGATGTTGAGACCATACCTATTCCGTTTTCCATTTTCAAACTCACCACAGATCTCTCAGATGGCTGATGCAAATGAGGGAGGAGAACTCAAAACTATTAATGCAGTCCATTTCCCTACAGGGGGCCACCTCCTAAAGTTTTGGACAGTTACTGGTGGTTACTGACTCTTGGCTGTGCTTACCAGTCCCAGGGCCAGTGTTTTGTGTAAAGTGGATATGCAAATTAGGCTAAATATAAATGGCAGTATCAACCTACCTATAAGTCCCTAGTATATGGTAACGCATGTACCTTTAGGGACCCCAGCATAGGTAGTGTACTGCTGAGGTGCCAGTGTAAGTTTAAAGGCAGGCTGGCTGCTTTTAAACTAACGTTACATACAAATTCAACTTTGGAATTAAAAGTACTTCCAAAAGTCTTAAACTGCCTTATTTTACATATAAATCACCTTTAAGATGTTCCCAAAGTGCCCCTAAAGCTGGATGGTATGTAACTATAGGCAGGGACCTTATAACAAATGTTTTATAAACCCTAGTGAGGTAAGATAGCCAAATTAGTTTTTCGTTTAGAACGCTACCTGAAAGCTCAATCAATCAATCAATTATTTTAGGGCGCACTAGTCACATGCATATAGGGTCTCGAGTTGCTGTGGGGTATGTCCTCAGGGTTCAGTCAAAGAGCTAGGTCTTGAGGTCCTTCCTAAATTGAGGTAGCAATGGTGACTGTCTGAGGTGAAGAGGTAAGGTGTTCCAACCTTTTGCTGCCAGGTCGGAGAAAGATCTTCCTCCAGCCGAGGACTTCTTCATGCAGGGTATGTTGGCAATCAACTCCTGGGAGGAGCGGTGAGGTCTGGAAGGGGAGTACAAGGTGAGGTGGTGATTGAGGTAGCTGTGTCCACATTTGTAGAGGACTCTATAGGTGTGTACGAGGAGTTTGAAGTTGATCGTCTTCTCGACAGTGAGCTAGTGGAGGTCTCTCAAGTGTCCTGTAATATGTTCTCAGCGAGGGATGTTCAAGATGAGTCTGCAGGGACATTCTGAATTTGTTGCAGCTTGCTCAGATTCTTCTTGGAGGTTCCGGCATTGAGGGCTGTGCCATAGTCAAATCTGCTCGTGATCAGGGTGTGTCATTTTTTTTAGTAGTCGGTTGGTATCCATGGCCATGGTCATGGTGAGCGTTGAGTCGAGAACGACGCTGAGGTTTCATGGGTGGTCTGTGGAAGTGGGAGGGGGGCTGCAGAGTGTTGAGGGCCACCAGAAATTGTCCCAGGCTGAGTAGGAAGGTCCCAGGATGAGGATTTCGGTCTTGTCCGAGTTCAGCTTAAGGCAGCTCTCCTTCCTCCAGGTGGTGACTGCTTCCATCCCGTCTGTGAAATTCTTCTTGGCTGTTGAGGGGTTTTCGGTCAGGGAGATGATCAGCTGGGTGTCATTAGATTAGGAGACGATGTTCATACTGTTGTTCCTGCCAATTGTTGCGAGTGGGGTAATGTAGATGTTGAACAGCGTGGGGCTCAACGAGGATCCTTGGGGTACTCCACAGCTGACATCTGTATGTTCTCACAGGTGTGGCGGGAGCCTGACTTTCTGTTTTCTGCCTATCAGGAAGGAGTGTATCCATCGAAGAGCCTTGCTGCATATGCCTGCTGTGTGGATCCTGGCGCATAGGGTGCGGTAGGACACTGTATTGAAGGCAGCTGAAAGATCAATTGGAAGCTGCCAACTTCAGCTCTGTAGTGCCCTTCTCTGATTGACCAACATCTGGAAGCCTGGTCAGGCTGCCTTGATGAGGTGTGAAGTGGCCTGGGCTGAAGACAAAGAATGTGCCTGGGGGAGGAGTTCTGCCTTAGCCAATGGTGAAACAGGATGGGGGGAAGCAGGCAAATTGGTTTTCAAAGGAGGGAAGAACATTTGGGGCAGCTCAGGACCTCACCCATTTCCTGCAAACCAAGATACCAGTGGGTGGGCTCAGCCACAACCCAGACCTAACCTCCAAAATTCAGTTTCCACCATTTTGGATTTTTAAAGAATGTTGCTCCCTGGGATTGATTTTTGCCACACTTCCCAGGAAGTGGTCATCCAAAAGGGTGGTTTCCTCCCTGTGATTGGACAGTTGTACCCCCCTCAACTTTTTACCCCAGGTGCAAGCATACATTTGGCAGAGCTGCTCCCACACCTCCGATCCCTGCAAGGAACAACATCAGAAGAAGAAGGACTGCCCTGCTGAACCCCTGACCTGCACCTGGACACATCACTTTGATGGACTGCACCAGCTGCACCCTTGGGTGTCACCACAAAAAGGACTTTGCCTGGCCTCAACTGGTTCAAAAAAGGCCTCCCTGCTTGCTACAGGTGTAAAATAGATAACCAGAGTTCCTGCATCAAACCATGAAGGAAAGGACCAGCTGAGTACTGTCCAGTGGTCATTTTGGAGTTTGAACTAGGTGCATTCTGGGAGTTGGAGTCCTAGCCCTCGCCGAGTAACTCAGAGCTTTTGGAACCTTGAGGTGAGCTGTGAACTTCTAAAGTACCTTCAAAGAACTTTTGGAAGAAGATCCAGAGGTTTGGAGAAGATTGGAGAACTTTTGGTAAAAAGCTCCATAAAGGGACCGACCTGCCATGGTGAGTTAAGCCGGCTTACCTCAACCGCGACCAGGCCTGACTAGCAGGTTTGTCCAGCTAAAAAGCTCTGGAGCCCCAGACTTCCAGGATTTCACCAGAGACTCCTGGAAAGGTGATCGGATGACCTCTCATTGAAATCTGCTCACTGCGGAGGGTCAACCCCTGTCAGAAGGTAAAAGCTCCAAAAAAGTGACCCTGTCCGAACGTAAAAAGTTGACCGGGACTTCCCATGTAGCGTATCTGAGGAGGGCTCCAGGGACATCAGATCAAGATTCAGCTTTGGCCAGGATGCAATTTCCACCCTGAAAAATCGTCTAAGTCTGAAGGTCGAATTCTTCACCGAGGTCTCCTGCGACGCATATTGAAGAGGGCTCCAGGGAGGTGGAATCAGATAGGCGACTTCATCCCTCTGAAGGAAATCTTAAAAAAAAAAGACTAAAGCCCTCATTACGACCCTGGCGGTCCGACCGCAACATTACCACCCTGACAGTAGCACCACGGTCGGACCACCAGCACCACCGGTTTTCTCCCACAGGAGGGTCTGGCAGTACTGCCCATCCTAATCTGCCAGGGCAACGCTGGAGACGTGGTGCAGGGTGCCCCAGGGGGGCCCTGCATAGCTCATGCACTTGGCTTGGGCAATGCAGAGGCCCCCCTGGCCAGCCCTGTTGCAAAGTTCACTGTCTGCTTTGCAGTCAATGAACTTTGTGACGGGTACTGGTGCACCCTACCCACTATAGCATTGCTGACAGCTCTATTACAAGCCGTCGACATCGCTGTAGGCAGTTTTCCGCTGTGTTGACCCAGTGGAATCTCACAGTGGGGCCAGAGGGGAGGCATCCACACTAGCGGCAACCTCCCTGTCGGGACTTCGCCGGACAGACTTTGCCATCCGCTTAAGTCAAAAAGACCCCCTAAGTCTGAAGGTAAACTTTTGACCAAGGCCTCCCGCTTGCTGTAGCCGAGCAGGGCTCCATTGCGGTCGGCCTTAAACTTTGACTTTGCCCCGGTCGAGGTGCAACCTAATATCCCAAGTGATGCTTTTAATGTCTCCGGTTCCCCTTATCCAATTTCATTCATTTTGGTGTCAAATTAAAGATAACAATATTTCCTATTTTTATTAATTGGTTTGGGATTTTTAAATGGTTTCTTTTGTTTTATTTTATTACTGTTTTGTGATATTTAGGTGCTTTACACACTTTGGGGGTCATTACGAGTCTGGTGGTCACTTGACCACCAGACTCGCGGTGGCAGTCAGACCGCCACCAACGCAGAGGTCCGAGTGCTACATTATGACCACAGCGGTCACACTGTGGTTGGACTGCTAGCACCACTAGGATCAGAGATCCTGGTTGTCTGGCAGTTGTGGCGGTCCTAATTGCCAGGACAGCGCTGCCCTGGGGATTACGACCTTGTTCTCCTGCAGCGATTTCATGGAGGTAACACTGTCATGAAAAGGATGGTGGGGAACGGGTGCAGAGGGCTTCAGGGAGGCCCCTGCACTGCCCATGCACTCTGCATGGGCAGTGGAGGGTTCCCCCTGGCCAGCACCATCGCAATATTCACTGTCTGCTTTGCAGACAGTGAACATTGCAAGGGTGCTGGTGCATCCTGTGCCCTACAGCATTGCTGCTGGCTCGATTATGAGACGGAGTCAATGCCGTAGGGTGTTTCCCGCTAGGCCGGTGGGCAGAAACTCAGTTTCCTGCCTGCTGACCTAGCGGGAAACTCTTTATGGGCCCAGCGGGGAGGTAGCCACTATGGCAGCAACCTTCCCGTCAGAAGTTCAGCTGATGGCCTAAACCATCCGCCGAACCCATAATGATGCCCTTTGTCTCCTAAGTTAAACCTTGTTGCACGTTGCAAAGCTACAAAGGGTTGAGCTTGGGTTAATTCATTGAGACCTAACTGGACCTGTGGGGGTTAGTGGCATATTGCTAAGTGTATGTACTTACCTGCCCTTACCAGTAATTCACTTTTCAACAATGCCAATGAGTTGTGTCTCAGCTCTAACAATTCAGTGGATGTCCTTAGAGTTATGGGCAGTGTTTGGAGACACCATTTACCTGCTTGATAGTCTCATTGATGGATTAGTATAATACAAAAGAGTGGATCCATTCCGTCCCTCCACATATAATGGGCATAAGACACAAATGTCAAGATAAGAGCCCCTTAAATGTTTGTACAAGTGCTTTCAACCAGTCTAGAAAACATCACAGGAGTTTGCAAACACAAAGGTAATTAATTTAAAAAAAACAGGATGGGCTGAGAAATGAGCTAGATTTGATTGGAGCTATGTGAACAACCTTCTAGACAATCATAACTGTTCATATTGTGAAAAACTATCAAAAGTTGTTTTTGCAAAGCATACTCATGCCCAGATTTATTAAATTCTCATGCAGCGCAGTGCACTGCACTGCATGAGATAGAGAGAGCAGGGGAGTGCCATATTTACACAAAACTGAACTTTCCTCTTCTCTCTCAAGCACCGGCGCAGAACTTTCCTGCTGTGCGACACGCACATACCTTTGCACCATAGTGCAAAGGTGTCTGCGTGAGTCTAGCATAGATTTTGTACTGGGAGGATTGCTTTCCATTGCAAAATACTATGCTTAGCCTAACTTTAAAACTTTTCCCACTGTGGGGTATATTTACTAAGAGTTTGTGCTGTGTTTGCATGTTTGGCTGCTGCACTGCGGCGCGTAAAAATGTAGTAAATCTGGGCCTCTGTATTTGTGCTGTACTGTGCGGCACACATGCAAAGTACCAAAAAATTTGAAATAAAACCATTTCTGCGTGATACTACCTAGTTGGAATGGCCACAGTTTTTTGCCACAAAACACTCTCTACTTTTTTTTATAGTAAATAGGGTTTTGCGCCAAAAACTTTGGGTGGTTGTATGGGAATGCCAGTGCACAACCCATGGAACACCACCTTGCAGTTAAGTAAAGCAAAATAGCTCTATGCACTGCTTTGTCTTAGTTTTAAGTGATTCTCTGGTGCAAAACAAGTTTTACGCTGAAAGTATATAGGTAAAAACAGATTTTGCATTGATTTGCGTCATATTTGTGATGGACAAACTTTTAGTAAATATACCTCCCGATGTCTTTTTAAAGATCATTAGAAATTATAGTCTAATAATTTAAAACAGAATACTACATGCTCAGTTTACCACATTCAGAAAATGATATTGGATTTAAGATAGTTATACAGATTCCCAAGTGTAAGCTTTTGTGTTTTTTAACATAGAAATAAGATTGTGGGCTAATTGATTGTACATAATATAGTTCATACCATAGATGTACAAAAGAGATACTGTGCTCTCAAGATTGTGAAACAATATGATGTCTGTTTTTCATTGAGGGTTGCCAAATTTAAATAAATACAAAATATAGAAAGAAATGAATTGATGGATAAGTAAATAAATAAATAAATAACAGGCAAGAAGGCAGCCATGTCAGAGCATATCAAATATATGTACCAAAAATAAAGCTGGAGTGTTGAAAGTCAGATGCTGTAGTATGATTATTAGGAAAGGTATATTAAACCTGAGACTAGGTTTTAACCACCCCCATGCAGATGCTTACCTCACTAGTTCACCGATCAGAGTTGAGTAAATAGAGCACATCATAGCAGTGTTTTCCTTTTTTAAATTGTTTTGTTAGCACTGGAATCCAAAACGATTCCATACTTTCATGGTTTTACTTGGAATCAAACATATTATTTCAGACATATGTGTCACCAAAGGGTACGTTTCTCCGAGCTTCTTTAGCACTGAAGAAATGTAGGTTCTTAACTGCAATTCGCTTTTTCAAACCCTAGGACTACCAATATACCATTTGGTTGCAGTTAGAGTCCTTGTTGATATACAGGATGCAGTGTTATTTTAAGGATTACAGGATTCCTGGGCAAGGTATATTTTGGGGGCCCCTTTTCAGAACACTTTTGAAGTTTATTAGTTATTTCTCACTATTTCAAATCAACATAATGCCACACAATACTGAATATGCATTGAAATTCCAGAAACTGAACCAGGACCACACAAAATCAGTGGAAACCGGTCCAAGAGGGAAAGACAAATGTAAAGGCAGGAAGAGAGAAGGAAAGAGGATGTGCAAGAGAATTAGAAAAAGCCGTGGTCAAATGGAAAGTTCACCTTCTCAGGCGGCCCTGTGGAAGGTGGGGGACCTTGGCAGTTTCCCACTTTGCTCATGCCTTAAATGGTCTCTGACAGGGTGCCATCCATAATGCTGATTCAGTGTGGCTAAGCTTTCAGGATTTCAGTTTAACCTGAAAATAACACTATTAAAAACCATTAAACGGAAAATTTAATGAGTGGTTTACACCTGAAATCCCTATTTTGAGAGCATCTGAACATTTTGGTAACTTGAAGATGGCATATTGTCTGTGATGCAATCCTCAGTTAGGGACAAGGTCAGCAGTGGTGCTGCCCAGGCATAGAGCCTCATTATGAGTTTGGTGGTCTGACAGTAAGACTGCCGTGGTGGTGGCTGCCAAAAGACTGCCATGTTGGTGGTAATCCAACTGCCGTATTAAGAGTTACACTGTGAAGTCTGCCAAAAAACATTCAAATTCCCGAAACTGCCAGGACACTGGAGGACGGAAAAGAGACTGTCTCACTGCCAGCATCGCAAGGCCAACAAAAATCCTCCCATCATATTATGATCCACAAATAACAACAGGGTTTCTTTCATGGGGGATAACCATTGGCGGTGCGAACCACGGCGGTCTGAACTCTCATCACACTGAACACAACACCACATTGGAGAGTTTGAATATCTCATAACTGACAAACATCCACACACCCAACACACCTCCACTCTCCACTATATAACACAATTCTTTGCAACCACAATGCCACACACAGCCACATAGGAGGAATTACCATCACAGATTACAATATGGCTTTCGATCTAAATTGCGGACAGTGGAGCAGGCATTGAATCTAATTCTCATTTGGGGGAAGTATGTGAAAGCCAGGAGAGGTTCACTCCATATGGTATTTATGGACCTCTCTTGTGCGTTTAACCTAGTGGATAGGCATATGTTATGGGTCTTAATGGATCAGGCAGGGACCGATCGTTCTCTTGTGGATTAAGTGAAACATCTACATGCTGATACAACTACTAGGGTGTGTTATACTTTTTCTGGTGATTGTACAGAATCACTTGGGGTATCCAGAGGAGCGAAACAGGGTTGTATTCTTGCTCTTTTTTTATTTTCATTAAATATTAACTCCTTAGGTCCCTTTTTAGACTTATACAGTCCAGACATCCCAGTTCTTTTTTATGCAGATGATACAGTTCTTTTGGCGTTAATCGCAAACAACCTCCAAAAAGTGTTAGATGGGTTTTATGACTTGATGTCTAAATTAAAACTCAAGGTCAATTTTCAGAAATCATTTATCATGACCTACGGCCCAAAAGCAACTAAAACAAAGGCCTTCTTCATTGAAGGGACCAATCTAATGAAAGTTCCCTCCTTTTGTTACCTGGGTATTCTGTGTATTCTGTTTGATCTTTGCGGGTCTTGGGAGAGGCAGATTGCCCAACAAGCACTCAAAATGGGGGCAGCCCCCAAAGCCCTATTTAGCCGGCTTGGATGCAAACCTATTACGTAATTAGTCCAGGTGTAGAGGAGTAAATGCTTCACACTCTGGGTGTATGGTGCTGGGGCTTGGGGTTGTGTATTACCGGGTCGAGTGCCAGTAGTCGAGAATACATTTCTATGTTGACTGCTAGCGGTGCCACAAAGTACTACAAGCTTTATTCTTCATCTAGAATCAGTCATGGACTATATCGAGGACTTTATGGCTATGGCCCCTTTGTTGTTATGGATAAAAATATCGGTCACCTCAAAGGCTAATGTTTCACTGCTAGTTTTAGCAGACTGCCTAAAGCTGGATAATTGGCATACCATCCCATGGTTGGTATATGTCAAAAAGCCTCTTTTATAGCCTCGATCTAAATTTGGTTTTCGATCTTCCTGATAAGATTCACCTCTAGCTAAAAGAATGTGTTAAAACGCGTTACCTGTTTTATGCTGAAGAAGGCTGTATCACAAGGGCCCTAAGTATGGTCTCAGTGCTGAATTTTATGCAACTTGATAATATTTCAGGGGCAAGCGCGAACCTGTTATCGTTATCCAATCCCCAGCACAGGTTTTGTGTGACAAGGCTGAGGCTTAAGCTAATTCACTATTTGGTTGCCTTTCTAGTGGCTGGTTCAAGAGATATTGCACAGGTTTCATGTGACAAGGTTGAGGCTTAAGCAAATTCATTATTTGGTTGCCTTTCCAGTGGTTGGTTCAGGAGAAAATATGTGCAGCCGTTGACCCTGTGATGGTGTTTCAGTTCAATCAACGAGGCACTTTATGCTCTTCTGCAAATTGTATTCTGAGTTTCGAGGTTGCTTTCTTCGGCCCATTTTAAAAGGCATGCACTTTATATCTGACAAAATTGTCCTGAGGTATTTGTAATCTGCTGCTACACCCGAAGTCTGTTTTGGCGTTGTGAATTTTATTAGTGCACCTTAACGGTAGCTATATGGTTATAGGGTCTGAATGTTTAGTCAGTCCCCAAAATTCATACGTTTAAGATAAATGTTTAAAATATTTAAATATTGTGTTTGAGCTCATCTTTTTTAATGATGATGATGATGAGTTTTTAGCGCTTTTTCAGTTCTACGGGCTGTACTATATATGTACTTTTTGATGGGAAGCCATTCACAAGCCTGTCCACCTTATGAAATATTCAGATAGCCTAGTTTAATTGATCAATAAGTATAATGTCTGTTTCTAATGTTTTATGTTTTTAGTATTCTGTTCTTACATTTCTATGAATATGATGTTGTTTTTGCACTTTTACAGCCCAATTGGGACTCAATAAAGTTCTTTTGACTGACTGACCATCACAGGTTTTCTAGGACAACTTTTGTCACCTACACACTTTTAACCACGAAAACATCACACACATGCACAACAAAAACAACACACAATTTACCTTCACACACAACACACAACTGTCACCCACTCACATCACAGCACCTTCACCTCATCACTCATTTTTTGTTCAATACTTAACTTTTTTTAACACTACCTCAACGTCTTTACCACCACTACCATGTCCCCACAAAAACAGCCACGTTTCATTGATGATGAGTTGAGGGTCATGGTGGACACAATTGTCAGGATAGAGCTACACCTGTTTGAAGCACAGGTCCAGCAAGCATCAATAGCCATGAAAATCGAAATGTGGCAAATAATAGTCGACAGGGTAAATTCTATAGACAGCTATCCACGCATAAGGGAGGACAACAAAAAGAGGTGGAATGACCTAAGGAGGAAGGTATGTTCCATGGCTGCCAGGCACCAGCTGGCGGTCCTCAGGAATGGCAATGGGCCCCCACCGCCTTCCCCTTCTTTCAAATCTCCGAAGGAGATGGTCTTGGACACCTGCATCATGAGGGCCTGACAGAAATTCCTAGGGGAGTGGAGTTTGGTAAGTCCCCGCATCATTCATGTCACACAATTGTTTTGTCCTGCATGCTCACTTACCACCTTACCCCACCTCAAATAACAGACGACCCACCACCCCTCTGTCCAAATGTCCCAATACCCCTCTCTGGCATGCTACATGTCCACTAAACTCACCTGGTTCCATCACCCTTGGGAATGGCATGTGAAGTACTGGGAACTGATAGCACTACAACATCCAGAAGCAATAATCCACCATTGTCATGAAGTAAAACCAGCTACCTATCTATCACATCATGAATGTCCTATTGTGAAACAGTTTATGGCAATGACAGTAATGCAATGCCCCACTCCCACTACCATTACAATCAAAACACAGCTACAACTGAGTGCCCCATCAAACTATCCTTAGAAAGAAATGCCGAAAATGGAATTGACTCACCTGTGGCAGGAGGAATGGGGGTGGAATATAGATGCCAAAGTGGATGCACATACAGTACATTCAGATAGAGATTAATGTCAATTGCTTACTCTCATACTGTGTCCCTACTCTCACACTATTTTGCAGCTTTTTGTGCATTGTATCATGTCAGACACTTCACTAGGCAACAAACAATAACACCCATGTCAATATTCAGACAATATAAGAGGGTATGAGCAGTCTAATAACTACAAACATAGTTTTATATCTTTGAGCATGGTGTATGTTACTGAAATTTCAGAGTCTCATGTTGTGCAAAGTAAGATTTGGCAGCAGCTATCATTCTAATTTCTGGGGATAATCTTAATGCACTGTGTGTATCTCACACAACTTCACTAATACTCAAACTAAAACATCACTTGTTGTATCACTTACAGCAACTCTGTGTTCCACCTCTCCCACAGGTAACCTTGCCATTGTCACCATCGAGAGGATACCAGAGACTGCTGCAACCCCTCTGGATGAAGTCCCCAGTGAGGACAATACTCCTGGATGTGTGGAAACTGAGGATGAAGCTGGTCCATCAGGGACACCTGGTCAGTCAACAGTTGTTAGCCTCATCCTGCCCACATCGACTCCTCGCAGCCCTGTTGCATCCACATCACAAGCAACCTTTCGTCTCACAACCTGTGTCCTGAAGTACTGTTTCTCCCATTGTGTGCCCCCTAGTACAGGTACCTGAGTCTCCCCTTGTCACCCCTGACAATGATGGACCTGCCACCAATGGGAGTGGGCACACTGTGCCAGAGGCAGAGGCACTTGGGGTAGGGTGCATGGGAGAGAATGTGTGGGCCAGAGGATGGGGGATCAAAGGGACAATACTGACCAGGAAACCATCTGCATTAAAAATAAGTGTGTTAGACAACTGACTTTGTGTTGCACCACTTTGCATCTTAGTTGTTCAGTGTTCACCAGTTGCAGATTACATTTTGTATTCAGTTTATCTGCCTATTGGCTTTATCATGGCGTTAGACATTGCATTTGAGACATTGCAGTTGAGCTGTGTTTTTCCACTAGGTAAACTAAGCTTGCTTCTTCGTATTTCTCCCTCACCGAACAGTCCATGATGAGAGAGCACATATTTTTTGTTTTCTTCAGTGTAGGGAATAGGTCGTCCTTCGGAGGAGAGCCTTGAAAGGCTGGCCAGTTTTCAATGTTTTTCTTCCAACTCTGACGTGCAGTAGCCAGCATGTTTGAATATTTCCATCTGAGAGCAGGTAGGGCCTTTTAGAAGGCTCTTTCTATGGTTGTTTAAGCTATAAAAGAGGTGGCCCTGCTCAGTAGTGAGGGAATTTCCAAGACTTTGGTCAGGATAGGACGTCAAATGCCTGACCCTTGTCCTGTGAGGGTGGATATCTCTTTCTCACAGTTGAATGGGGTCATCTTCTTGCTGGCATGGGAAAGATGAGGAGCTTGGCAGGCCCTACGGTGATGAATTTTTACTTTATCCTTTGCTTTGCAATTATGCTATAATATAATCACATATATTTGCTGTGTACATTGCAGTTGAGAATCATTTTGATATATTTTCCTTTCATTGCTGTGACTATTTTTAAACTTGTGCCTTCAACCTACTTATCTCTTTTTAGGAACCTCGTGGTGAAGTAATAATAAATGTCTTCTTTGAACTAAGAAGTGCATTCCATAGATTCTTGTCAGCTCGGTCATTAGTGGAAGCAAAATACCATCTCCCAATTCTTGGGAGCCTACCGAAATTCTCAAGGCATGATGGGCCAGGTAGACACCATGATAGGGGAAATCCAACAGCTGCGGAGGGACAACCACCAGGAAGTCATGCAGCAGTGGCAGGCAAAACATGTCATCCTGGCTTCCATTGCTGGGGTGCTGAGATACATCAACACTACCCTGAGTAGGTCTGCAACACAACAACAGGCCTCTTCCACTAGCAATGACTCTTGTGTCCCTTCTACATCTGCGGCTGCTGGTGGAATGGAGGCCCTGCCAGGGGAAGAACATGCCTCAATCACCCCCCCTCTGTAGCAGAGGAACCCCCCCACAAACGTGGATGTCCACCCAGAAATCCAGGAGGAGCAGATGCAAAGACCAAACCTACTGCCAGGAAGTGAACCTCTCCTGATTGGTTCCCATTGTGTGCCACAGATACACCCTGATTACTGTTCTAAAACCTAACTCCTTTTTCCTGTGGTGCACGAGCAGTGGACTTGTGTTTCCTAATGGTTTAGTAGCTACCCTGATGATTTCAGCCACCATGACTGACCAATTCACTCTTTACTTTGTGTTATTTCTGTTTCAATTCACATATATTGTTTTGCACTCCCCAGGAAATACAACTTAAAAAAACAGGCTCTGTGTAAGCACCATTGATCAACCATGTACAATTGTCATGTATGACAACTCTGTTATCATCAATATGTCCCTCTGTATTGTACAATCTCTGTTTTGGACATAAGACATATACTGTATCACCAGGAGACTCTTTACATTGGGAATGTAACATAGACATGAGCCAAAACAGCTGTATTGGACATCTTCACACATTTATTTCTAGATTTGCAACAGCAGATAGAATAGTACTGCTAGTGACATCAGATTGTCAGCTTAGGTGTCATACACTACTAACCCACAGGTTAAAGAAATTAGGAACATGCCAGTCTTCCTACAAGCCTGGAGCCATACAGATTGGTCCTTTGTATCACCAGGCAACGCCTTATCACATACCACTACCTTAGCTTCCTAATAATCATTTACCATGATACAGACAGAGATCAGTACTGATATCCCCAGTCCTGGAATCTTTTGCCTACCACAGTCACGTCCCTGTAGGCTTGGCACTCACCTTTGTCAGGCTACAGAGACAAGCACATTGGTTTGCAGAGTAGTAACACACTGAAAACTATATTCAAGGTAGGTCACATACAACAGAAACCATTATGATTGTAGAGGCTATGGTTAAACATTTTCACACGTGTCAGACACATATAGACACATACATGACATAATTAGACCACCCCCACTAACAAACAGTCCTTTATGGTGGAAAAACACACTTCCACCCCAGTGTCCTGACAGTCTAGCCATATTAGTTACACTCCACATACTCATGCCAATCAGTACCTGGTTTTATCCATGTCTACATCTCATTTCTGTGTGCAATTCCCATCTCCCTCTGACAGTGTCTGTGGCTTGCTAATGATAAATAGCCTAACAGAAACTCAACAAATCTGTGATTGACAGAAATAACGGAAAGGACATATTTGTAAACAAACATCAATTCGGATAGCAGCAACCCCTCCGCTTTTGGCAGCAACCCCTCCGCTTGGAACGATTCCTGGTGGCCTACCTCCCTAGGAGCCACACCCACACCCACCACCCAAGTACGAAACCTAGGAATCATCTTAGACTCAGCACTCACCATGACTCAGCAGGTCAACGCAGTCTCCTCCTCCTGCTACAACACCCTTCACATGCTCCGCAAGATTTTCAAGTGGATTCCCATTGAAACCAGAAAGATTGTCACCCACGCCCTGGTCATCAGCCGACTGGACTACGGCAACGCACTCTATGCAGGAACCACAGCCAAACTGCAAACGAAATTGCAATGCATCCAAAACGCCTCCGCCCGACTCATCTTCGATGTTCCTTGCCGCAACCACATCTCTGCCCACCTCAGAGACCTACACTGGCAACCAGTATCGAAGAGCATTACCTTCAAACTACTCACCCACGCACACAAAGCCCTCCACAACACAGGCCCGGCCTACCTCAATGACAGACTCACCTTCCACACTCCCGACCGCCAGCTCCGCTCCGCCAGCCTCGCCCTCGCCTCCGTCCCCTGCATCCGCTGCACCACCGCCGGAGGAAAATCCTTCTCTCACATCACAGCCAAGACCCTACCGCTCCACCTGCGCCAGACCCAGGACCTCCTGACTTTCAGGAAATGCCTCAAAACATGGCTGTTTGACCAGTAGCTCCCCCCCAGTGCCTTGAGACCTAACAGGTGAGTAGCGCTTTATAATGTTCGTGATTGATTGATTGATAAGTCATTTGTACAAAGTGTGACTTTGCTTGCGCAGTAACATCTAAAAACACTGTGGGGGTCATTTCAACCTCGGCGGTCTTTTCACAAGACTGCTGAGGAACCGCCGTGCTGAAGACCGCCAGTGCTGGCGGTTCTCTGCTCGGCAAATTATGACTGCTGGCAGGCCTCTGTCCTTTTCCGGACGGAGAGCCGCCAGCAGCCACACTGGCAGTCGGCGGGGAAGTGGAGGTTGCTCCACCTCCACCCTCCGTCAACAGAACACCGCCCACTGAATCACGTTACGTGATTCAGCGTGGCGGTGTTCTGTTGACGGGGTGCTGGCGGCGGAGCAGCCCCCATGGATCCTGTCCCCTCCCAGAGGATCAACAGACCAGGTAAGTTGATCGTCCGTTAGGGGAGGGGGTGGGGGGGTGTTGTGTGCCTGCATGGGGGTGTGCGTGTGAGTATGAAGAGGGGGTGTGTGAGTGCGTGTATGCATGCGAGGGTGTAGTGTGTTTGCAAATGTGTGCGTGTCTGCCTGTATGTATGTCTGTATGGATGTGTACGTGTATGTCTGAATGTGGGTGTGCTTGTATGACTTTGTGTGTGTCTGTTGGCATGTTTGTTAGTGTGAGTGCGGGTATGTGTGTTGGTGGTGTCTGCATGCGTGTTGGGTGTGTGTCTGTGTAGTGATGTCGGGGGTAAGGGTGGGGAGGGGGGTCCTGCCACCTTTGGGGGGTGGCAGGGGGGTGGGGGGTGTTGGGAAAGGACTCGGGGTGGGGGAGACCCCTATCAGTGCCTGATAGTGCTTACCCAACACCATGAAATCCATGGCAGTCAGCCGGGTCATGATACCGCCGGCGGTCTTGTGACGGCCGCCGGGCTGGAGACCCAATTCTCCAGCCCTGCGGTCGGTTCGGAGAAGTGGCGGATGACCATGGCGGTAACCGCCATGGTAATAATTCAAATTTTTTTACCGCCATCCTGTTGGCGGTAAGACCGCCACTTCTCCACCAACCGCCAGGGTCGTAATGAGGGCCTGTATGCCTCAATGTACTGTACACAAAACTAACTTACAATATGCATGCATTCCTGACTTATTGGCATTGGAGCCAACTAAGACTTCACAGATTATGATAAATAGTAAGTGACATATCAGCCATCAATTGTAGGTTATAACATGAAAGCTCACTATTAATAAGACATCACATACCTAAAGTCATTTCAAGTACCGATTGATGAGATCTGCCCTGAAGTCTCCAGCTTCACCTTCATCTGGCTCATCCTCACTTGGCAAATCTGCATTTCCACCCACAGGTTCTGCTGGCTTCCTCTCATCTGGTATGAATGGTATCTGAGATCTCAGTGCAAGATTGTGGAGCATGCATCAGGCAACAATTATTTAACATAACTTGTTGGGTGAGTAATGAAGGGCTCCTCCAGATGTGTCCAGGCAGCAAAATCTTGCCTTCAGGAGGCCAAAAGTCCGCTCCACAACACGCCTTGTCCTTCTGTGGGCCTCATTGTAGCAGACTTACCCTGGCATGGTTAAGTACCTCACTGGTGTCAACAACCAAGGGCGGTTGGGTAGCCAGAGTCCCATGTAAGGAACAGTAACAACAACACAAACACATATCTTGGCCATGCACATTTGTGATAGCATGAGATAAACTTTTCCATCACACATGTCAAATGTGACTTACCAGCCAGCCAGGCCCTCTCTGTATAGATCGTTTAATCAGCAGTGGGATATTGCTGTTCCCCATGATAAAGGAATCATGGACTGATCCTGGATACTTTGCACAGACTTGTGAAATGTACTGGTCTGCCAAACACACCACTTGGACGTTGATAGAGCAGTCATTTTTCCAGTTCCTATATACCTGTTCATTGGCACTGGGGGAACCAAGGGTACATGGGTGCCATCTATGGCTCCAACCACATGTGGAATGTGTCCCATAGCATGAAAATCTGCTGTCTCATAGGCCAAATCTGCAAGTTGGGGAAACTTGATGTAGCTGTCCAGGTGTTTCAACAATGCACACAGTGCATCCTTCAAAACCAGATGGAATATGGGCTGAGACATCCCTTCAGTTGGGCCACTGTATTTTGAAAGGACCCAGTGGCCAGGAAGTGTGGCACTAACATGACTTGAACAATGGGAGGTATGCTATTGGGATTGCGAATGGCAGGCATCAGATCTGGCTCCAACTGACCACAAAGATCCATGATTGTATGCCGATTCAGGCGATAGATCTGTATAATGTGTCTCTACTTTGTGGTGTCCAGATCTACTAGTGGGTGATACACTGGAGGTTGTCTTCCTCCCCTCATTCAAGGATAACTATGTGAGAAAAATGTAGATTGTAGGTGATTTTTATAATGTACACATAATTAATATGTTCAAATAGAAGTCACACATATCTTCATATCATGTCAGATACAACATTTGACATTAGAAATACAGCATACTGCTATGCATCCTATGACAGCCCTCTGGTTCGCGTTCCTTGCATCATCTGCTGTACTAAACATGCATATTTATCTGCGACTGTCAGTGTTTGATAGTCCAAACTAGTTTACAAGTGAAAAATATTTTTTGCACCTATGCTCCATTTTCGTTGCATATAGGATGTTAAAAAAGGTTAGCAATTCCATTACCACAAATTCCTCTGTTACCCAGACTTTACTACTCACATGCACAATTATATCACTAACCATGAAGACAGCACTTACTAATAGTTTGTACAATATATATTCCATTACTTTTAAATACATATAATAGCATGAAAATGGCAGCTAACTGTCCTACTGTACTGGTCATGAGGAAGTGACCTGCGGATATCGTCATGGTGGTTGGCGGTCACAATCGTGGTGTACATTGCCATTGGAACACAATGTTGCCTTTGGCAGACCTAGGCCAATGGTGATGTCCACTGGTGGTGACGGTCATCTACGTGGCGGACGTGACCACCATCTTCTGTAGTATTGCTCACTTGACTCCTGACACTGCTGCCATCAAGACCTCCCCTACCTGAGCTGCTGTGTACTGCCTCTGGGAGCTATCATGCCATGTCCTGCAGGTGACCGGGCCACATCCTTTACTCCGGATGGGTCCTACCCCTGTATGAACAGCTATATGGTGTACTAGAGGAGCAGGTGAGTCCAATGGTATACCAAAATGTGAAAGGTGGAGTGTATGATGATGAAAATGCAATGTGAGGAAGTGAGAGATTGGGCAATCATGTCTGGGTGTATTGAGATTTGTACATGCGCATAGGCGGACATACAGTAGTGATACATGATAGCTAGTGTGTAGTCGAACTTCCTCTACACACCACATAGATTGCAGCATGTACAACAATAATGGTGTGAGAAATGTCCTTAGAGACATATCTTGTTATGGATAATCATGTGGCCTGGTCATATATGTCTAGCGTATATCAGGTAGTGTTCATCCATGTTGTTTGGGAGACTCCACTTCACACATGGGCCAGCTGCTGATGGTAAATTGTGATTGAGTTTTGACTGAGAGGAAGGGTGTATTTGACTTCTTACTGTGACTGAAGTGTTCTGACCACTTGTGTTGGGATGGTGCATGCGGACATAACTTTCTCCTTTTGTCTGTCTTATCCTTTCAGGTCAACGCCCATCAAAAGAAAGGACTTGGCGTGCCATCGCCAAGCAAGTGCGGACCTTTGGGGTCCACAGCCGGCAGAGCACCCACTGTAGGAAGTAGTGGGAGGATCTGAGACATTGGGCCTGGAAAACCGCAGAGGCCCAGCTGAGAATGTCTTCCAAATGAGGTAGGGATGCCCATTGGATCTTGACTCCCTTAATGGCCCGCATTTTGGCGGTGGCCTACCCTGAGTTGAATGGGCATTTGAGGGCAGCACAGCAGCCAAATGCGGACTACACACATGTACATCCCTCTGCAAGTTCAGTGTATAATGTGCAAGTATTTGAGCTGTGACAGTGTGGTAAGTGCTAAAGGGCAAGGGTCCCCTAGGTAAATGTAGGTGTACAGGTTATACCATTGACATACATGCGTAGAGATTCTATTGTGTATAGGGACATAAGACTCTGCAATGTGAACCATATTGTATTGAAGCATGTGGCGATGCACATGTGACAGTGTCATATGTGTACAACTGTGCTGCTCAATATATAACCTGCTGGGTCATCCTTACCACCTACTGATCCATACTCCAGATATCTTGTCGGTAAGTTGTTCAGGCCTTTAGTCTCTGTCGATTCCTATTCAACTGGATAAAGCTCTATTGCAACATAGGGTCTGACAGGTGAGAAACAAGCCAATTATTCATGAGTTGTGAACTAGATAGAAAGTTCATGTGAGGGTGTAATCTCAATTAGAAATTTCACATGGCATACTTGCTATCCTTACTCAGAGGTGTGAGGAGGTGTCCCCGTTGTTAAGTGTGGACTGTACGTTGGAAAACGTTGATGTAAAATCAGAGTAGACTTCCTACATGATGAAAAGCATGGTGGTATTTCTACATTCCTGATAGGGGCAACACAAACCATATACTCCAAAAGTGGAATGCGAACCACGAATGGACCCCAAACCTATGTGACCTTGTAGAGGGTCGCTGGGACTATTAGAAAATAGTGAGAGTTAGAAAAATAACCCTCCCCAAGACCCTGAAAAGTGAGTGCAAAGTGCACTAAAGTTCCCCAAAGGACATAGAAGTTGTGATAAGGGAATTCTGCAGGAAAGACACAAACCAGCAATGCAACAACGATGGATTTCCAGTCGAGGGTACCTGTGGAACAAGGGGACCAAGTCCAAAAGTCACAAGCAAGTCGGAGATGAGCAGATGCCCAGGAAATGCCAGCTGTGGGTGCAAAGAAGCTTCTACTGGACAAGAGAAGCTGAGGTTTCTGCAGGAACGACAAGGGCTAGAGACTTCCCCTTTGGAGGACGGATCCCTCACGCCATGGAGAGTCGTACAAAAGTGTTTTCCTGCCGAAAGAATACCAACAAGCCTTGCTAGCTGCAAATTGTGCAGTTAGAGTTTTTGGATGCTGCTGTGGCCCAGGAAGGACCAGGATGTAGCAAATTGCGCCAGGAGGTAGAGGGAATGTCGAGCAAGACAAGGAGCCCTCTCAGCAGCAGGTAGCACCCAGAGAAGTGCCAGAAACAGGCACTACAAGGATGCGTGAAATGGTGCTCACTCGAAGTTACACAAAGGAGTCCCACGTCGCCGGAGACCAACTTAGAAAGTCGTGCAATGCAGGTTAGAGTGCCGTGGACCCAGGCTTGGCTGTGCACAAAGGATTTCCGCCGGAAGTGCACAGGGGCTGGAGTAGCTGCAAAAGTCGCGCTTCCCAGCAATGCAGTCTGGCGTGGGGAGGCAAGGACTTACCTCCACTAAACTTGGACTGAAGAGTCACTGAACTGTGGGAGTCACTTGGACAGAGTTGCTGGATTCAAGGGACCTCGCTCTTCGTGCTGAGAGGAGACCCAAGGGACCGGTTGTAGGAGGCTGGACTGGCTTGTAGTGAGTACCAAGGGGTACTTGCACCTTGCACCAGGCCCAGTTATCCCTTATTAGTGTATAGGGTGTCTAGCAGCTTAGGCTGATAGATAATGGTAGCTTAGCAGAGCAGCTTAGGCTGAACTAGGAGACGTGTGAAGCTACTACAGTACCACCTAGTGTCATATGCACAATATCATAAGAAAACACAATACACAGTTATACTAAAAATAAAGGTACTTTATTTTTATGACAATATGCCAAAGTATCTTAGAGTGTACCCTCAGTGAGAGGATAGGAAATATACACAAGATATATATACACAATACCAAAAATATGCAGTATAGTCTTAGAAAACAGTGCAAACAATGTATAGTTACAATAGGATGCAATGGGGAAACATAGGGATAGGGGCAACACAAACCATATACTCCAAAAGTGGAATGCGAACCACGAATGGACCCCAAACCTATGTGACCTTGTAGAGGGTCGCTGGGACTATTAGAAAATAGTGTGAGTTAGAAAAATAACCCTCCCCAAGACCCTGAAAAGTGAGTGCAAAGTGCACTAAAGTTCCCCTAAGGACAAAGAAGTCGTGTTAGAGGAATAATGCAGGAAAGACACAAACCAACAACGCAACCACTGTGGATTTCCAATCTAGGGTACCTGTGGAACAAGGGGACCAAGTCCAAAAGTCACAAGCAAGTCGGAGATGGGCAGATGCCCAGGAAATGCCAGCTGCGGGTGCAAAGAAGCTATAACTGGACAGAAGAAGCTGATGTTTCTGCAGGAACGAAAAGGGCTAGAGACTTCCCCTTTGGTGGACGGATCTCTCTCGCAGTGGAGAGTCGTGCTGAAGTATTTTTACGCCGAAAGAACGCCAACAAGCCTTGCTAACTGAAAATCGTGCGGTTAGCGTTTTTGGACGCTGCTGAGGCCCAGGAGGGACCAGGAGGTCGCAAATTGGACCAGCAGAGAGAGGGGACGTCGAGCAAGAGAAGGAGCCCTCTCTGAAGCAGGTAGCACCCGGAGAAGTACCAGAAACAGGCACTACGAGGATGCGTGAAACGGTGCTCACCCGAAGTCGCACAAAGGAGTCCCACATCGCCGGAGACCAACTTAGAAAGTCGTGCAATGCAGGTTAGAGTGCCGTGGACCCAGGCTTGGCTGTGCACAAAGGATTTCCGCCGGAAGTGCACAGGGGCAGGAGTAGCTGCAAAAGTCACGGTTCCCAGCAATGCAGCCCAGCGAGGTGAGGCAAGGACTTACCTCCACCAAACTTTGACTGAAGAGTCACTGGACTGTGGGGGTCACTTGGACAGAGTTGCTGTATTCGAGGGACCTCGCTCGTCGTGCTGAGAGGAGACCCAAGGGACCGGTAATGCAGCTTTTTGGTACCTGCGGCTGCAGGGGGAAGATTCCGTCGACCCACGGGAGATTTCTTCGGAGCTTCTGGTGCAGAGAGGAGGCAGACTACCCCCACAGCATGCACAAGCAGGAAAACAGTCGAGAAGGCGGCAGGATCAGCGTTACAGAGTTGCAGTAGTCGTCTTTGCTACTATGTTGCAGGTTTGCAGGCTTCCAGCGCGGTCAGCAGTCGATTCCTTGGCAGAAGGTGAAGAGAGAGATGCAGAGGAACTCGGATGAGCTCTTGCATTCGTTATCTGAAGTTTCCCCAGAGACAGAGACCCTAAATAGCCAGAAAAGAGGGTTTGGCTACCTAGGAGAGAGGATAGGCTAGCAACACCTGAAGGAGCCTATCACAAGGAGTCTCTGACGTCACCTGGTGGCACTGGCCACTCAGAGCAGTCCAGTGTGCCAGCAGCACCTCTGTTTCCAAGATGGCAGAGGTCTGGAGCACACTGGAGGAGCTCTGGACACCTCCCAGGGGAGGTGCAGGTCAGGGGAGTGGTCACTCCCCTTTCCTTTGTCCAGTTTCGCGCCAGAGCAGGGCTAAGGGGTCCCCTGAACCGGTGTAGACTGGCTTATGCAGAATTGGGCACATCTGTGCCCAAGAAAGCATTTCCAGAGGCTGGGGGAGGCTACTCCTCCCCTGCCTTCACACCATTTTCCAAAGGGAGAGGGTGTCACACCCTCTCTCAGAGGAAGTCCTTTGTTCTGCCATCCTGGGCCAGGCCTGGCTGGACCCCAGGAGGGCAGCTGCCTGTCTGAGGGGCTGGCAGCAGCTGCAGTGAAACCCCAGGAAGGGCAGTTTGGCAGTACCAGGGTCTGTGCTACAGACCACTGGGATCATGGGATTGTGCCAACTATGCCAGGATGGCATAGAGGGGGGAATTCCATGATCATAGACATGTTACATGGCCATATTCGGAGTTACCATTGTGAAGCTACATATAGGTAGTGACCTATATGTAGTGCACGCGTGAAATGGTGTCCCCGCACTCACAAAGTTCAGGGAATTGGCTCTGAACAATGTGGGGCACCTTGGCTAGTGCCAGGGTGCCCTCACACTAAGTAACTTTGCACCTAACCTTTACCAGGTAAAGGTTAGACATATAGGTGACTTATAAGTTACTTAAGTGCAGTGTAAAATGGCTATGAAATAACGTGGACGTTATTTCACTCAGGCTGCAGTGGCAGGCCTGTGTAAGAATTGTCAGAGCTCCCTATGGGTGGCAAAAGAAATGCTGCAGCCCATAGGGATCTCCTGGAACCCCAATACCCTGGGTACCTCAGTACCATATACTAGGGAATTATAAGGGTGTTCCAGTAAGCCAATGTAAATTGGTAAATTGGTCACTAGCCTGTTAGTGACAATTTGTAAAGAGAGAGCATAACCACTGAGGTTCTGGTTAGCAGAGCCTCAGTGAGACAGTTAGGCATCACACAGGGAACACATACCTATAGGTCACAAACTTATGAGCACTGGGGTCCTGACTAGCAGGGTCCCAGTGACACATAACAAACATACTGAAAACATAGGGTTTTCACTATGAGCACTGGGCCCTGGCTGGCAGGATCCCAGTGAGACAGTGAAAACACCCTGACATACACTCACAAACAGGCCTAAAGTGGGGGTAACAAGGCTAGAAAGAGGCTACTTTCTCACACATATATACAGTGAAAAATGGGGGTAACATGCCAGGCAAGATGGTACTTTCCTACACAACCCCCCCCCAAACGAAGGACAATAAGACTAGCCATGACCTGATGAGTCTTCATTGTCTAAGTGGAAATATCTTGAGAGTCCATCTGCATTGGAGTGGCTACTCCCAGGTCTATGTTCCACTGTATAGACCATTCCCTGTAGGGATATGGACCACCTCAACAATTTAGGATTTTCACCTTTCATTTGTTTTAGCCAAAGTAGAGGTTTGTGGTCTGTCTGAACAATGAAGTGAGTGCCAAACAGGTATGGCCTCAACTTCTTCAGAGCCCATACCACAACAAAGGCCTCCCTCTCTATGGCAGACCAACGCTTTTCTCTAGGGGTCAACCTCCTACTAATAAAAGCAACAGGTTGATCCTGGCCCTCAGAATTAAGTTGTGATTGGACTGCCCCTACTCCTAATTCAGATACATCAGTTTGGACATAGAATTTTTTAGAGTAACAAGGGCTTTTCAGGACAGGTGCAGAGCACATGGCCTGCTTCAGCTCCTCAAAAGCTTTCTGACAGTTTGCTGTCCATAATACCTTTTTAGGCATTTTCTTGGATGTGAGGTCATTAAGAGGGGCTGCAATGGAGCCATAGTTCTTAATGAACCTCCTGTAATACCCAGTGAGGCCTAGGAAGGCTTTCACCTGAGTCTGAGTGGTAGGGGGAACCCAATCAATAATTGTTTGGATTTTCCCCTGAAGTGGTGCAATCTGTTCCCCACCAACAAGGTGTCCCAGATAAACCACCTTACCCTGCCCTATCTGGCACTTTGAAGCCTTGATAGTGAGGCCTGCCTTTTGCAGGGCCTCCAAAACTTTCCATAGGTGGACCAAGTGATCATCCAGTATCTATAGTGTGCTCACACCAAGAAGTGGTACCTGGCACAGTAGAGAAGAGTTCAGAAAACTGACCCAGGAGATTTATGCAATGGTCTTTCTGCTCAGCAGTAAGACAATCAGCCAAAACTACACCTTCCACAAGAGCATCCTGTTCTGTGGAAGAGAAGAGATCAGGTAGAGGATCACTGTCTTCTTCCTGTCCCTCATCAGTTGCCATGAGCAGGGTGAGATCAGCCCTGTCATAGTAGGGTTTCAGGCGGTTGACATGGAGCACCCTAATGGGACTCCTGGCAGTGCCTAAGTCAACTAAATAGGTGACTTCACCCTTTTTCTCAACAATTGTGTGGGGTCCACTCCATTTATCTTGGAGTGCTCTTGGGGCCACAGGCTCCAAGACCCACACTTTCTGCCCTGGTTTGTACTGAACCAAAACAGCCTTCTGGTCATGCTATTGCTTCTGGAGCTCTTGGCTGGCCTGAAGGTTTTTACTGGCCTTTTCCATATACTCAGCCATCCTTGATCTGAGGCCAAGTACATAATCCACAATATCTTGCTTTGGAGCTTTTAAAGGTTGTTCCCAACCCTCCTTGACAAGTGTTAGTGGACCCCTAACAGGGTGTCCAAAGAGGAGTTTAAAGGGGCTGAAGCCCACTCCTTTCTGGGGTACCTCCCTGTAGGCAAAAAGGAGGCATGGTAACAGGATATCCCATCTCCTGCGGAGTTTTTCAGGGAGACCCATAATCATGCCTTTGAGAGTTTTGTTAAATCTCTCCACCAGTCCATTTGTTTGTGGATGATAGGGTGTAGTGAACTTGTAAGTCACACCACACTCCTTCCACATGGCCTTTAAGTATGCAGACATGAAATTGCTTCCCCTGTCTGATACTACTTCCTTTGGGAAGCCCACCCTAGAAAATATTCCCAGGAGGGCCTTTGCCACTGCAGGTGCTGTAGTGGTCCTTAAAGGAATTGCTTCAGGATATCTTGTGGCATGGTCCACTACCACCAAGATAAACCTATTGCCTGAAGCAGTATGAGGGTCAAGGGGGCCAACTATGTCAACCCCTACCCTCTCAAAGGGAACCCCAACCACAGGCAGTGGAATAAGGGGTGCCTTTGGAGTGCCACCTGTCTTGCCACTGGCTTGACAGGTTTCACAGGACTTACAAAATTCCTTTGTGTCCTCAGACATCCTAGGCCAATGAAACAAGGGAACAAGTCTGTCCCAAGTTTTCATTTGTCCCAGATGTCCAGCTAGGGGAATGTCGTGGGCTAGAGTTAGGAGGAACTTTCTGTACTCCTGAGGAATCACTAACCTCCTGGCAGTTCCAGGTTTAGGATCCCTTGCTTCAGTGTACAAGACGTTGTCCTCCCAGTAAACTCTGTGAGAGTCACTGACATCCCCATTAGCCTGTTTGACAGCTTGCTGTCCTAGACCCTCTAGTGTGGGACAGGTTTGCTGTGCCACACTCAGCTCCTCCCTGGCAGGCCCCCCTTCACCCAAAAGCTCAGCAGTGTCTGCTTCCAGCTCCTCTGGTGTAGGTTCTGCACAGGGTGGAAATTCTTCTTCCTCAGAAGTTGAATCCACTGTAGAGGGAGGGATAGTAGGACGTGCTTTACTTCTACTAGCCCTAGCTTTATGGAGCACTTGCTCCATTGTTCCAGGATCAAAGCTTCCCTGTCCTTTTTGCTTTTTGGCCTGAGCCCTGGTTAAAGCAAAAATATGCCCTGGGATGCCCAGCATTGCTGCATGGGCCTCCAACTCCACATCTGACCAAGCTGATGTCTCCAAATAATTTCCTAGTAGACAGTGTACAGGTAAATCTGTGGCTACCACAACTTTCTTTGGACCAGTAACCCCCCCCCAGTTGAGATTTACAACAGCCATGGGGTGGCTAAGTGTGTTGTTGTGAGCATCGGTTACTTGGTACTGGTGACCAAGTAGGTGTTGTTCAGGGTGGACCAGTTTCTCTATGACCATAGTCACACTGGCACCAGTGTCCCTGTAGGCCTGAACCTCAACACCATTTATTAGGGGTAGCTGCTTGTACTTATCCAAATTAAGGGGACAAGCAACTAAGGTGGCTAAATCAATAGCCCCCTCAGAGACTAATATAGCCTCTGTGGTCTCCCTAACAAGACCAACCCCAACTAAGTTACCAATAGTGATCCCAGCTACTCCCTTGGATTGGCTTTTAGTAGGTTTGCTCCCACCACCACTGCTATTAGTAGGGACACTAGGTGTAGCAGTAGGGGTTGTAGTGGTAGGAGGCTTGGTGCTTTTCTTTGGACAACTGGGATATGTTGTCCAATGGCCTTTTACTTTACATAAATAGCACCATGGTTTCTTTTCTTTGTTTTGATTAAAAGAGGATTTAGGCCCACCACCCCCACCAGAGTGATTTTGTGGGCCTGATGAAGACTCATTTTTAGATTTGTCCCCACCCTTGTCAGAAGACTTACCATCCTTCTTTTTGTTGCCATCTTTGTCACCCCCTGTATGAACTTTTCTGTTCACCCTTGTTATGACCCATTTGTCTGCCTTCTTTCCCAATTCTTGGGGAGAGGTCAGATCAGAGTCCACCAAGTACTGGTGCAACAAATCAGACACACAATTATTAAGAATATGCTCTCTCAGGATCAAGTTATACAGGCTGTCATAATCAGTAACTTTACTGCCATGTAACCACCCCTCCAGGGCCTTCACTGAATGGTCAATGAAATCAACCCAGTCTTGTGAAGACTCCTTTTTGGTCTCTCTGAACTTTATCCTGTATTGTTCAGTGGTTAAGCCATAACCATCCAGGAGTGCATTCTTAAGAACTGTAAAATTATTGGCATCACTTTCTTTCACAGTAAGGAGCCTATGCCTACCTTTTCCACTAAATGATAGCCATAGGATAGCAGCACACTGCCTTTGAGGAACATCCTGTACAACACAGGCCCTCTCAAGTGCAGCAAACCACTTGTTAATGTCATCCCCCTCCTTATAAGGGGGAACTATCTTATGCAGATTCCTGGAATCATGCTCTTTTGCAGGATGACTATGGGGAATACTGCTGCTGCCACCATGGGTTTCAAAACCCAACTTCTGTCTTTCCTTCTCTAGTTCTAAAGACTGTCTATCCAAATCAAGCTGTTGCTTTTTAAGCTTCAGTCTGGTTTGTTCCACCCTCAACTTATTGAGTTCCCTTTCTAACAATCTGTCATCAGGGTTGGTGGGAGGGACATTCCTAGATACAGAGGTATGATGAGAATGAACAGAAGGAGACCTGTCCCTTACAGAAGGCACCCTAACAGCTTGGCTGACAGTGTAATGTGAGAGCACATCATCTGTATGATGTGACTCCACCTCAGTAACAACTATGCTAGACTGTCTAGTAATGGGCAGGCTAAGAAGTTTCTTTCCTGAATCTGTTCCTTGGGGAGTCCCTGGATCAGATTGGGAACATTAGCTACTTTTTCAACAGAAGGGGCACTTTTAGCCTTATCTTGTTCTCTAAGCATGTTAAGTAACAATTCCAAGGAAGGATTCTTCCCTACACTCAAACCTCTCTCTATGCAGAGACTCCTTGCTCCTTTCCAGCTAAGGTGATCATATGCAAGTTTGGACAGATCAACATTTTGGCCTGTGCCAGACATTTTTAGAGAGAGTTAAAGTGATAGAAAAAGAGAAAAAAGTTTTCAGAACTTTTTAGAAAGACAGAAAAAAACTTTTTAAACTTTTTAGAACTTTTTTGAAAGTTTAGAAGTACTTTTCTGCACTTAGAAAAGAGTGAAAAGAGGAAATGCAAAACTTTTTGGTTATGTGTATATACACTGACCTTGTTTTGTATATTTTTCTCTTATGAAAAGTACAATGACAAGAGTGGTAAGTAGTCTCAAAGCACTTATCCCACCGCTGCACAACCAATGTAGGAGGCTGGACTGGCTTGTAGTGAGTACCAAGGGGTACTTGCACCTTGCACCAGGCCCAGTTATCCCTTATCAGTGTATAGGGTGTCTAGCAGCATAGGCTGATAGATAATGGTAGCTTAGCAGAGCAGCTTAGGCTGAACTAGGAGACGAGTGAAGCTCCTACAGTACCACTTAGTGTCATATGCACAATATCATAAGAAAACACAATACACAGTTATACTAAAAATAAAGGTACTTTATTTTTATGACAATATGCCAAAGTATCTCAGAGTGTACCCTCAGTGAGAGGATAGGAAATATACACAAAATATATATACATAATACCAAAAATATGCAGTATAGTCTTAGAAAACAGTGCAAACAATGTATAGTTACAATAGGATGCAATGGGGACACATAGGGATATGGGCAACACAAACCATGTACTCCAAAAGTGGAATGCGAACCACGAATGGACCCCAAACCTATGTGACCTTGTAGAGGGTCACTGGGACTATTAGAAAATAGTGAGGGTTAGGAAAATAGCCCAACCCAAGACCCTGAAAAGTGAGTGCAAAGTGCACTAAAGTTCCCCAAAGGACATAGAAGTCGTGATAAGGGAATTCTGCAGGAAAGACACAAACCAGCAATGCAGCAACAATGGATTTCCAGTCGAGGGTACCTGTGGAACAAGGGGACCAAGTCCAAAAGTCACAAGCAAGTCGGAGATGGGCAGATGCCCAGGAAATGCCAGCTGTGGGTGCAAAGAAGCTTCTACTGGACAAGAGATGCTGAGGTTTCTGCAGGAACGACAAGGGCTAGAGACTTCTCCTTTGGAGGACGGATCCCTCACGCTGTGGAGAGTCGTGCAGAAGTGTTTTCCCGCCGAAAAAACGCCAGCAAGCCTTGCTAGCTGCAAATCAAGTGGTTAGCGTTTTTGGATGCTGCTGTGGCCCAGGAAGGACCAGGATGTCGCAAATTACGCCAGGAGGTAGAGGGGACGTCGAGCAAGACAAGGAGCCCTCTCAGCAGCAGGTAGCACCCGGAGAAGTGCCAGAAACAGGCACTACAAGGATGCGTGAAATGGTGCTCACCTGAAGTTACACAAAGGAGTCCCACATCGCCGGAGACCAACCTAGAAAGTTGTGCAATGCAGGTTAGAGTGCCGTGGACCCAGGCTTGGCTGTGCACAAAGGATTTCTGCCGGAAGTGCACAGGGACCGGAGTAGCTGCAAAAGTCACGGTTCCCAGCAATGCAGTCTGGCGTGGGGAGGCAAGGACTTACCTCCACCAAACTTGGACTGAAGAGTCACTGGACTGTGTGAGTCACTTGGACAGAGTTACTGGATTTAAGGGACCTCGCTCGTCGTGCTGAGAGGAGACCCAAGGGACCGGTAATGCAGCTTTTTGGTGCCTGCGGTTGCAGGGGAAAGATTCCGTCGACCCACGGGAGATTTCTTCGGAGCTTCTAGTGCAGAGAGGAGGCAGACTACCCCCACAGCATGCACCACCAGGAAAACAGTCGAGAAGGCGGCAGGATCAGCGTTACAGAGTTGCAGTAGTTGTCTTAGCTACTATGTTGCAGTTTTGCAGGCTTCCAGCGCGGTCAGCAGTCGATTCCTTGGCAGAAGGTGAAGAGAGAGATGCAGAGGAACTCGGATGAGCTCATGCATTCGTTATCTAAAGTTTCCCCAGAGACAGAGACCCTAAATAGCCAGAAAAGAGGGTTTGGCTACCTAGGAGAGAGGATAGGCTAGCAACACCTGAAGGAGCCTATCACAAGGAGTCTCTGACGTCACCTGGTGGCACTGGCCACTCAGAGCAGTCCAGTGTGCCAGCAGCACCTCTGTTTCCAAGATGGCAGAGGTCTGGAGCACACTGGAGGAGCTCTGGACACCTCCCAGGGGAGGTGCAGGTCAGGGGAGTGATCACTCCCCTTTCCTTTGTCCAGTTTCGCGCCAGAGCAGGGCTAAGGGGTCCCCTGAACCGGTGTAGACTGGCTTATGCAGAATTGGGCACATCTGTGCCCAAGAAAGCATTTCCAGAGGCTGGGGGAGGCTACTCCTCCCCTGCCTTCACACCATTTTCCAAAGGGAGAGGGTGTAACACCCTCTCTCAGAGGAAGTCCTTTGTTCTGCCATCCTGGGACAAGCCTGGCTTGACCCCAGGAGGGCAGAAACCTGTCTGAGGCGTTGGCAGCAGCAGCAGCTGCAGTGAAACCCCAGGAAAGGCAGTTTGGCAGTACCAGGGTCTGTGCTACAGACCACTGGGATCATAGGATTGTGCCAACTATGCCAGGATGGCATAGAGGGGGAAATTCCATGATCATAGACATGTTACATGGCCATATTCGGAGTTACCATTGTGAAGCTACATATAGGTAGTGACCTATATGTAGTGCATGCGTGTAATGGTGTCCCCGCACTCACAAAGTCCGGGGAATTGGCCCTGAACAATGTGGGGGCACCTTGGCTAGTGCCAGGGTGCCCTCACACTAAGTAACTTTGCACCTAACCTTTACCAGGTAAAGGTTAGACATATAGGTGACTTATAAGTTACTTAAGTGCAGTGTAAAATGGCTGTGAAATAACGTGGACGTTATTTCACTCAGGCTGCAGTGGCAGGCCTGTGTAAGAATTGTCAGAGCTCCCTATGGGTGGCAAAAGAAATACTGCAGCCCATAGGGATCTCCTGGAACCCCAATACCCTGGGTACATCAGTAGCATATACTAGGGAATTATAAGGGTGTTTCAGTAAGCCAATGTAAATTGGTAAAAATGGTCACTAGCCTGTTAGTGACAATTTGGAAGAAATGAGAGAGCATAACCACTGAGGTTCTGATTAGCAGAGCCTCAGTGAGACAGTTAGTCACTACACAGGTAACACATTCAGGCACACTTATGAGCACTGGGGCCCTGAGTGACAGGGTCCCAGTGACTGTAGGAAAGTACCATCTTGCCTGGCATGTTACCCCCATTTTTCACTGTATATATGTTGTTTTAGTTGTATGTGTCACTGGGACCCTCGTAACCCAGGGCCCCAGTGCTCATAAGTGTGCCTGAATGTGTTACCTGTGTAGTGACTAACTGTCTCACTGAGGCTCTGCTAATCAGAACCTCAGTGGTTATGCTCTCTCATTTCTTTCCAAATTGTCACTAACAGGCTAGTGACCATTTTTACCAATTTACATTGGCTTACTGGAACACCCTTATAATTCCCTAGTATATGGTACTGAGGTACCCAGGGTATTGGGGTTCCAGGAGATCCCTATGGGCTGCAGCATTTCTTTTGCCACCCATAGGGAGCTCTGACAATTCTTACACAGGCCTGCCACTGCAGCCTGAGTGAAATAACGTCCACGTTATTTCACAGCCATTTTACACTGTACTTAAGTAACTTATAAGTCACCTATATGTCTAACCTTTACCTGGTAAAGGTTAGGTGCAAAGTTACTTAGTGTGAGGGCACCCTGGCACTAGCCAAGGTGCCCCCACATTGTTCAGAGCCAATTCCCTGAACTTTGTGAGTGCGGGGACACCATTACACGCGTGCACTACATATAGGTCACTACCTATATGTAGCTTCACAATGGTAACTCCGAATATGGCCATGTAACATGTCTATGATCATGGAATTGCCCCCTCTATGCCATCCTGGCATAGTTGGCACAATCCCATGATCCCAGTGGTCTGTAGCACAGACCCTGGTACTGCCAAACTGCCCTTCCTGGGGTTTCACTGCAGCTGCTGCTGCTGCCAACCCCTCAAACAGGCATCTGCCCTCCTGGGGTCCAGCCAGGCCTGGCCCAGGATGGCAGAACAAAGAACTTCCTCTGAGAGAGGGTGTTACACCCTCTCCCTTTGGAAAATGGTGTGAATGCAGGGGTGGAGTAGCCTCCCCCAGCCTCTGGAAATGCTTTGTTGGGCACAGATGTGCCCAATTCTGCATAAGCCAGTCTACACCGGTTCAGGGGACCCCTTAGCACTGCTCTGGCGCGAAACTGGACAAAGGAGAGGGGAGTGACCACTCCCCTGACCTGCACCTCCCCTGGGAGGTGTCCAGAGCTCCTCCAGTGTGCTCCAGACCTCTGCCATCTTGGAAACAGAGGTGCTGCTGGCACACTGGACTGCTCTGAGTGGCCAGTGCCACCAGGTGACGTCAGAGACTCCTTGTGATAGGCTCCTTCAGGTGTTGCTAGCCTATCCTCTCTCCTAGGTAGCCAAACCCTCTTTTCTGGCTATTTAGGGTCTCTGTCTCTGGGGAAACTTCAGATAACGAATGCAAGGGCTCATCCGAGTTCCTCTGCATCTCTCTCTTCACCTTCTGATAAGGAATCGACTGCTGACCGCGCTGGAAGCCTGCAAACCTGCAACATAGTAGCAAAGACGACTACTGCAACTCTGTAACGCTGATCCTGCCGCCTTCTCGACTGTTTTCCTGCTTGTGCATGCTGTGGGGGTAGTCTGCCTCCTCTCTGCACCAGAAGCTCCGAAGAAATCTCCCGTGGGTCGACGGAATCTTCCCCCTGCAACCGCAAGCACCAAAAAGCTGCATTACCGGTCCCTTGGGTCTCCTCTCAGCACAACGAGCGAGGTCCCTCGAATCCAGCAACTCTGTCCAAGTGACCCCCACCGTCCAGTGACTCTTCAGTCCAAGTTTGGTGGAGGCAAGTACTTGCCTCACCTCGCTAGGCTGCATTGCTGGGAACCGCGACTTTGCAGCTACTCCGGCCCCTGTGCACTTCCGGCGGAAATCCTTTGTGCACAGCCAAGCCTGGGTCCATGGCACTCTAACCTGCATTGCACGACTTTCTAAGTTGGTCTCCGGCGATGTGGGACTCCTTTGTGCAACTTCAGCGAGCACCGTCTCACGCATCTTCGTAGTGCCTGTTTCTGGCACTTCTTTGGGTGCTACCTGCTTCAGAGAGGGCTCCTTGTCTTGACCGACGTCCCCTCTCTCTGCTGGTCTAATTTGCGACCTCCTGGTCCCTCCTGGGCCTCAGCAGCGTCCAAAAACGCTAACAGCACGATTTGCAGCTAGCAAGGCTTGTTGGCGTTCTTTCGGCGGGAAAACAATTCTGAACGACTCTCCACGGCGAGAGGGATCCGTCCACCAAAGGGGAAGTCTCTAGCCCTTTTTGTTCCTGCAGAAACCTCAGCTTCTTCTGTCCAGTAGAAGCTTCTTTGCACCCGCAGCTGGCATTTCCTGGGCATTTGCCCATCTCCGACTTGCTTGTGACTTTTGGACTTGGTCCCCTTGTTGCACAGGTACCCTAGATTGGAAATCCACAGTTGTTGCATTGCTGGTTTGTGTCTTTCCTGCATTATTCCTCTAACACGACTTCTTGGTCCTTAGGGGAACTTTAGTGCACTTTGCACTCACTTTTCAGGGTCTTGGGGAGGGTTATTTTTCTAACTCTCACTATTTTCTAATAGTCCCAGCGACCCTCTACAAGGTCACATAGGTTTGGGGTCCATTCGTGGTTCGCATTCCACTTTTGGAGTATATGGTTTGTGTTGCCCCTATCCCTATGTTTCCCCATTGCATCCTATTGTAACTATACATTGTTTGCACTGTTTTCTAAGACTATACTGCATATTTTTGCTATTGTGTATATATATCTTGTGTATATTTCCTATCCTCTCACTGAGGGTACACTCTAAGATACTTTGGCATATTGTCATAAAAATAAAGTACCTTTATTTTTAGTATAACTGTGTATTGTGTTTTCTTATGATATTGTGCATATGACACTAAGTGGTACTGTAGTAGCTTCACACGTCTCCTAGTTCAGCCTAAGCTGCTCTGCTAAGCTACCATTATCTATCAGCCTAAGCTGCTAGACACCCTATACACTAATAAGGGATAACTGGGCCTGGTGCAAGGTGCAAGTACCCCTTGGTACTCACTACAAGCCAGTCCAGCCTCCTACATTGGTTGTGCAGTGGTGGGATAAGTGCTTTGAGACTACTTACCACTCTTGTCATTGTACTTTTCATAAGAGAAAAATATACAAAACAAGGTCAGTGTATATACACATAGCCAAAAAGTTTTGCATTTCCTCTTTTCACTCTTTTCTAAGTGCTGAAAAGTACTTCTAACTTTCTAAAAAGTTCTAAAAAGTTTTAAAAGTTTTTTTTCTCTGTCTTTCTAAAAGCTCTGACAAACTTTTTATCTTTTACTATCACTTTAACTCTCTCTAAAAATGTCTGGCACAGGCCAAAATGTTGATCTGTCCAAACTTGCATATGACAACCTTAGCTGGAAAAGAGCAAGGAGTCTCTGTATAGAGAGAGGTTTGAGTGTAGGGAAGAATCCTTCCTGGGAACTGTTACTTAACATGCTTAGAGAACAGGATAAGGCCATAGGTGCCTCATCTGTTGAAAAAGTACCTAATAGTTCCCAATCTGATTCAGGGACTCCCCCAGGAAAAGATTCAGGAAAGAAACTTCCTAGCCTGCCCATTACTAGACAGTCTAGCATAGTTGGTAATGATGATGAGCCACACCATACAAATAGTGTTGTCTCACATCATAGCAAAAGCATTTATTCTCACCATACTGGTAGTAATGTTTCTGTCAGCCAAGCTGTTAGGGTGGCTTCTGTAAGGGACAGGTCTCCTTCTGTTCATTCCCATCATACCTCTGATTCTAGGAATGTCCCTCCCACCAACCCTGATGACAGAATGTTAGAGAGGGAACTCAATAAGTTGAGGGTGGAACAAACCAGACTGAAGCTTAAAAAGCAACAGCTGGATTTGGATAGACAGTCTTTTGAACTAGAGAAGGAAAGACAGAAGTTGGGTTTAGAAACCCATGGTGGCAGCAGCAGTATTCCCCATAGTCATCCTGCAAAAGAGCATGATTCCAGGAATCTGCACAAGATAGTTCCCCCTTATAAGGAGGGGGATGACATAAACAAGTGGTTTGCTGCACTTGAGAGGGCCTGTGTTGTACAGGATGTCCCTCAAAGGCAGTGGGCTGCTATCCTATGGCTATCATTTAGTGGAAAAGGTAGGGATAGGCTCCTTACTGTGAAAGAAAATGATGCTAATAATTTCCAAGTTCTTAAGAATGCACTCCTGGATGGTTATGGCTTAACCACTGAACAGTACAGGATAAAGTTCAGAGAGACCAAAAAGGAGTCTTCACAAGACTGGGTTGATTTCATTGACCATTCAGTGAAGGCCTTGGAAGGGTGGTTACATGGCAGTAAAGTTACTGATTATGACAGC
The DNA here is from genome assembly GCF_031143425.1 of Pleurodeles waltl. Lineage (NCBI taxonomy): Eukaryota > Metazoa > Chordata > Amphibia > Caudata > Salamandridae > Pleurodeles > Pleurodeles waltl. The sequence goes on from NC_090446.1 coordinate 623,393,297, forward strand.
CTGTATAACTTAATCCTGAGAGAGCATATTCTTAATAATTGTGTGTCTGATTTGTTGCACCAGTACTTGGTGGACTCTGATCTGACCTCTCCCCAAGAATTGGGAAAGAAGGCAGACAAATGGGTCAGAACAAGAGTGAACAGAAAAGTTCATACAGGGGGTGACAAAGATGGCAACAAAAAGAAGGATGGTAAGTCTTCAGACAAGGGTGGGGACAAATCTAAAAATGAGTCTTCATCAGGCCCACAAAAACACTCTGGTGGGGGTGGTGGGTCCAAATCCTCTTTTAATCAGAACAAGGAAAAGAAACCGTGGTGCTATTTATGTAAAATAAAAGGCCATTGGACAACAGATCCCAGTTGTCCAAAGAAAGGCACCAATGCTCCTACCACTTGTGAGAAGGTAGCCTCTTTCTAGCCTTGTTACCCCCACTTTTGGCCTGTTTGTGAGTGTATGCCAGGGTGTTTGTCACTGTTTTCACTGTCTCACTGGGATCCTGATAGCCAGGCCTCAGTGCTCATAGTGAAAACACTATGGGGGTTATTCTAACTTTGGAGGAGTGTTAATCCGTCCCAAAAGTGACGGTAAAGTGACGGATATACCACCAGGCGTATTACGAGTTCCATAGGATATAATGGACTCGTAATACGGCTGGTGGTAAATCCGTCACTTTTCCGTCACTTTTGGGACGGATTAACACCTCCTCCAAAGTTAGAATAACCCCCTATGTTTTCAGTATGGTTGTTATGTGTCACTGGGATCCTGCTGGTCAGGACCCCAGTGCTCATAGGTTTTGTGGCCTATATGTATGTGTCACTGGGACCCTGTCACACAGGGCCCCAGTGCTCATAGGTGTGCATGTATATGTTCCCTGTGTGGTGCCTAACTGTCTCACTGAGGCTCTGCTAACCAGAACCTCAGTGGTTATGCTCTCTCATTACTTTCAAATTGTCACTAACAGGCTAGTGACCAATTTTACCAATTTACATTGGCTTACTGGAACACCCTTATAATTCCCTAGTATATGGTACTGAGGTACCCAGGGTATTGGGGTTCCAGGAGATCCCTATGGGCTGCAGCATTTCTTTTGCCACCCATAGGGAGCTCTGACAATTCTTACACAGGCCTGCCACTGCAGCCTGAGTGAAATAACGTCCACGTTATTTCACAGCCATTTTACACTGCACTTAAGTAACTTATAAGTCACCTATATGTCTAACCTTTACCTGGTAAAGGTTGGGTGCAAAGTTACTTAGTGTGAGGGCACCCTGGCACTAGCCAAGGTGCCCCCACATTGTTCAGAGCCAATTCCCTGAACTTTGTGAGTGCGGGGACACCATTACACGCGTGCACTACATATAGGTCACTACCTATATGTAGCTTCACCATGGTAACTCCGAATATGGCCATGTAACATGTCTATGATCATGGAATTGCCCCCTCTATGCCATCCTGGCATAGTTGGCACAATCCCATGATCCCAGTGGTCTGTAGCACAGACCCTGGTACTGCCAAACTGCCCTTCCTGGGGTTTCACTGCAGCTGCTGCTGCTGCCAACCCCTCAGACAGGCAGCTGCCCTCCTGGGGTCCAGCCAGGCCTGGCCCAGGATGGCAGAACAAAGAACTTCCTCTGAGAGAGGGTGTGACACCCTCTCCCTTTGGAAAAAGGTGTGAAGGCAGGGGAGGAGTAGCCTCCCCCAGCCTCTGGAAATGCTTTGTTGGGCACAGATGTGCCCAATTCTGCATAAGCCAGTCTACACCGGTTCAGGGACCCCTTAGCCCCTGCTCTGGCGCGAAACTGGACAAAGGAAAGGGGAGTGACCACTCCCCTGACCTGCACCTCCCCTGGGAGGTGTCCAGAGCTCCTCCAGTGTGCTCCAGACCTCTGCCATCTTGGAAACAGAGGTGCTGCTGGCACACTGGACTGCTCTGAGTGGCCAGTGCCACCAGGTGACGTCAGAGACTCCTGCTGATAGGCTCCTTCAGGTGGTAGTAGCCTTTCCTCTCTCCTAGGTAGCCAAACCCTCTTTTCTGGCTATTTAGGGTCTCTGTCTCTGGGGAAACTTTAGATAACGAATGCATGAGCTCAGCCGAGTTCCTCTGCATCTCTCTCTTCACCTTCTGATAAGGAATCGACCGCTGACCGCGCTGGAAGCCTGCAAACCTGCAACATAGTAGCAAAGACGACTACTGCAACTCTGTAACGCTGATCCTGCCGCCTTCTCGACTGTTTTCCTGCTTGTGCATGCTGTGGGGGTAGTCTGCCTCCTCTCTGCACCAGAAGCTCCGAAGAAATCTCCCGTGGGTCGACGGAATCTTCCCCCTGCAACCGCAGGCACCAAAAAGCTGCATTACCGGTCCCTTGGGTCTCCTCTCAGCACAACGAGCGAGGTCCCTCGAATCCAGCGACTCTGTCCAAGCGACCCCCACAGTCCAGTGACTCTTCAGTCCAAGTTTGGTGGAGGTAAGTCCTTGCCTCACCTCGCTGGGCTGCATTGCTGGGAACCGCGACTTTTGCAGCTACTTCGGCCCCTGTGCACTTCCGGCGGAAATCCTTTGTGCACAGCCAAGCCTGGGTCCACGGCACTCTAACCTGCATTGCACGACTTTCTAAGTTGGTCTCCGGCGACGTGGGACTCCTTTGTGCAACTTCGGTGAGCACCATTTCACGCATCTTTGTAGTGCCTGTTTCTGGAACTTCTCTGGGTGCTACCTGCTTCATTGAGGGCTCTGTGTCTTGCTCGACGTCCACTCTCTCCTCAGGTTCAATTTGCGACCTCCTGGTCCCTCCTGGGCCCCAGCAGCGTCCAAAAACGCCAAACGCACGATTTGCGTGTAGCAAGGCTTGTTGGCGTCCTTCCGGCGGGAACACACTTCTGCACGACTCTCCAAGGCAAGAGGGATCCGTCCACCAAAGGGGAATTCTCTAGCCCTTTTTGTTCCTGCAGAAACCTCAGCTTCTTCCGTCCAGTCGAAGCTTCTTTGCACCCGCAGCTGGCATTTCCTGGGCATCTGCCCATCTCCGACTTGCTTGTGACTTTTGGACTTGGTCCCCTTGTTCCACAGGTACCCTAGATTGGAAATCCACAGTTGTTGCATTGCTGGTTTGTGTCTTTCCTGCATTATTCCTCTAAAACGACTCTTTTGTCCTTAGGGGAACTTTAGTGCACTTTGCACTCACTTTTCAGGGTCTTGGGGAGGGTTATTTTTCTAACTCTCACTATTTTCTAATAGTCCCAGCGACCCTCTACAAGGTCACATAGGTTTGGGGTCCATTCGTGGTTCGCATTCCACTTTTGGAGTATATGGTTTGTGTTGCCCCTATCCCTATGTTTCCCCATTGCATCCTATTGTAACTATACATTGTTTGCACTGTTTTCTAAGACTATACTGCATATTTTTGCTATTGTGTATATATATCTTGTGTATATTTCCTATCCTCTCACTGAGGGTACACTCTAAGATACTTTGGCATATTGTCATAAAAATAAAGTACCTTTATTTTTAGTATAACTGTGTATTGTGTTTTCTTATGATATTGTGCATATGACACTAAGTGGTACTGTAGTAGCTTCACACGTCTCCTAGTTCAGCCCAAGCTGCTCTGCTAAGCTACCATTATCTATCAGCCTAAGCTGCTAGACACCCTATACACTAATAAGGGATAACTGGGCCTGGTGCAAGGTGCAAGTACCCCTTGGTACTCACTACAAGCCAGTCCAGCCTCCTACATTGGTTGTGCAGTGGTGGGATAAGTGCTTGAGACTACTTACCACTCTTGTCATTGTACTTTTCATAAGAGAAAAATATACAAAACAAGGTCAGTGTATATACACATAGCCAAAAAGTTTTGCATTTCCTCTTTTCACTCTTTTCTAAGTGCTGAAAAGTACCTCTAAACTTTCAAAAAGTTCTTAAAAGTTTAAAAAGTTTTTTTCTGTCTTTCCAAAAAGTTCTGAAAACTTTTGTCTCTTTCTCTATCACTTTAACTCTCTTTAAAAAAAAGTCTGGCACAGGCCAAAGTGTTGATCTGTCCAAACTTGCATATGACAACCTTAGCTGGAAAAGAGCAAGGAGTCTCTGTATAGAGAGAGGTTTGAGTGTAGGGAAGAATCCTGCCTTAGAACTATTAATTAACATGCTTAGAGAACAGGATAAGGCCATAGGTGCCCCATCTGTTGAAAAAGTACCTAATAGTTCCCAATCAGATTCAGGGACTCCCCCAGGAAAAGATTCAGGAAAGAAACTTCCTAGCCTGCCCATTACTAGACAATCTAGCATAGATGGTAATGATGATGAGCCACACCATAGAAATAGTGTTGTCTCACATCATAGCAAAAGCATTTATTCTCACCATACTGGTAGTAATGTTTCTGTAAACCAAGCTGTTAAGTTGGCTTCTGTAAGGGACAGGTCTCCTTCTGTTCATTCCCATCATAGCTCTGTTTCTAGAAATGTCCCTCCCACCAACCCTGATGACAGAATGTTAGAGAGGGAACTCAATAAGTTGAGGGTAGAACAAACAAGACTGAAGCTTAAAAAGCAACAGCTGGATTTGGATAGACAGTCTTTTGAATTAGAGAAGGAAAGACAGAAGTTGGGTTTAGATACCCATGGTGGCAGCAGCAGTATTCCCCATAGTCATCCTGCAAAAGAGCATGATTCCAGGAATCTGCACAAGATAGTTCCCCCTCATAAGGAGGGGGATGACATTAACAAGTGGTTTGCTGCACTTGAGAGGGCCTGTGTTGTACAGGATGTCCCTCAAAGGCAGTGGGCTGCTATCCTATGGCTATCATTTAGTGGAAAAGGTAGGGATAGGCTCCTTACTGTGAAAGAAAATGATGCCAATAATTTTACAGTTCTTAAGAATGCACTCCTGGATGGTTATGGCTTAACCACTGAACAGTACAGGATAAAGTTCAGAGAGACCAAAAAGGAGTCTTCACAAGACTGGGTTGATTTCATTGACCATTCAGTGAAGGCCTTGGAGGGGTGGTTACATGGCAGTAAAGTTACTGATTATGAAAGCCTGTATAACACAATCCTGAGAGAGCATATACTTAATAATTGTGTGTCTGATTTGTTGCACCAGTACCTGGTAGACTCTGATCTGACCTCTCCCCAAGAATTGGGAAAGAAGGCAGACAAATGGGTCAGAACAAGGGTGAACAGAAAAGTTCATACAGGGGGTGACAAAGATGGCAATAAGAAGAAAGATGGTGAAAAATCTCAAGATAAGCATGGGGATAAGGGTAAAACCAAAGATCCCACTTCAAATCTTAAACACTCTTCAGAGGGTGGGGATAAAACAAATTCTTCCTCTTCTTCCCAACCTGCACACATTAAAAAGCCTTGGTGCTTTGTGTGTAAAAATAGAGGCCATAGGCCAGGGGATAAGTCCTGTCCAGGTAAACCCCCTGAGCCTACCACCACTAATACATCAAGCTCTAGTGCCCCTAGCAGTAGTGGTACTAGTGGTGGGACTGCTGGCAACAGTCAAGCAAAGGGTGTAGTTGGGTTCACTTATGGGTCCATAGTGGAAACTGATGTCATCAGTCCCAAGACAGTTTCTGTCACACCTAGTGGCATTGGCCTTGCCACACTGGCTGCTTGTCCCCTTACAATGGATAAGTACAGGCAGACAGTTTCAATAAATGGTGTTGAGGCCTTGGCCTACAGGGACACAGGTGCCAGTTTCACTTTGGTGACTGAAAACCTAGTGCCTCCTGAACAACACATCATTGGACAACAGTATAGGATTATTGATGTCCATAACTCCACTAAGTTTCTTCCCTTAGCTATAATTCAGTTTAGTTGGGGTGGAGTTCCTGGCCCTAAGCAGGTGGTGGTATCACCTAGCTTACCTGTAGACTGTCTCTTAGGTAATGACCTAGAGGCCTCAGGTTGGGCTGATGTAGAGTTTTATGCCCATGCAGCCATGCTGGGCATCCCTGAGGAATTGTTCCCTCTCATTTCAAGTGAAATGAAAAAGCAAAGGAGAGAAGGCCTGAAAACTCAGGATCCCTCTCCATCAACAGGTAAAAAGGGTATCACAGTATCCCCTAACCACCCTACCATTCAGGATACTATTCCTGTGGTGGGAGAAACCTCTCCTGGGGTGGCACCTGTTCCAAGGGAATCATCAGCTGGCAAAGCTGGACTCCCTGAGGTGGAAGTACCTCTCTGTGGGATAACTAACATTGGTGAGAAAAACAGCACCATGTTAGTTAACATGGAGCATCCCTCCAACCCTCCCAGAGAAACTTTAGTGCAGAAACCCTGCACTACCTCACAACACTTAGGACAGCATCCCTGCCCTAGTGTGGAGCTCATAGGACAGCATCCCTGCCCTGCTCCAACTCAAGAGAAACAGCATCCCTGTTCTCTCTTCCAGCCAGATGGACAAAGTTTTTGCCCAGCTATGGCTTTTCTGAGACAGCATCCCTGTCTGGCATTTCCATCACTACAAATAGGTTCAGTGGACAATTCCCACTGCTCTAAACTAAAACTTACTGATAGAAACTCTGAAAATACATCTTCACATTGTTGCTTAGCTAAAAAACTTCAAACAGGGTGGTTTACATTCCCACAGGGAAGTAACCATATAGTGGATGATAAAGGGAGTAACCAGTCTATTGCAGAGCTACTCTCTACTTATCACCACTTAGACAATAAAGTCTCAACTGGCCAAGGTTAGCCTTATTGTCCTTCGTTTGGGGGGGGGTTGTGTGAGAAGGTAGCCTCTTTCTAGCCTTGTTACCCCCACTTTTGGCCTGTTTGTGAGTGTATGCCAGGGTGTTTGTCACTGTTTTCACTGTCTCACTGGGATCCTGATAGCCAGGCCTCAGTGCTCATAGTGAAAACACTATGTTTTCAGTATGGTTGTTATGTGTCACTGGGATCCTGCTGGTCAGGACCCCAGTGCTCATCGGTTTTGTGGCCTATATGTATGTGTCACTGGGACCCTGTCACACAGGGCCCCAGTGCTCATAGGTGTGCATGTATATGTTCCCTGTGTGGTGCCTAACTGTCTCACTGAGGCTCTGCTAACCAGAACCTCAGTGGTTATGCTCTCTCATTACTTTCAAATTGTCACTAACAGGCTAGTGACCAATTTTACCAATTTACATTGGCTTACTGGAACACCCTTATAATTCCCTAGTATATGGTACTGAGGTACCCAGGGTATTGGTGTTCCAGGAGATCCCTATGGGCTGCAGCATTTCTTTTGCCACCCATAGGGAGCTCTGACAATTCTTACACAGGCCTGCCACTGCAGCCTGAGTGAAATAACGTCCACGTTATTTCACAGCCATTTTAAACTGCACTTAAGTAACTTATAAGTCACCTATATGTCTAACCTTTACCTGGTAAAGGTTGGGTGCAAAGTTACTTAGTGTGAGGGCACCCTGGCACTAGCCAAGGTGCCCCCACATTGTTCAGAGCCAATTCCCTGAACTTTGTGAGTGCGGGGACACCATTACACACGTGCACTACATATAGGTCACTACCTATATGTAGCTTCACCATGGTAACTCCGAATATAGCCATGTAACATGTCTATGATCATGGAATTGCCCCCTCTATGCCATCCTGGCATAGTTGGCACAATCCCATGATCCCAGTGGTCTGTAGCACAGACCCTGGTACTGCCAAACTGCCCTTCCTGGGGTTTCACTGCAGCTGCTGCTGCTGCCAACCCCTCAGACAGGCAGCTGCCCTCCTGGGGTCCAGCCAGGCCTGGCCCAGGATGGCAGAACAAAGAACTTCCTCTGAGAGAGGGTGTGACACCCTCTCCCTTTGGAAAAAGGTGTGAAGGCAGGGGAGGAGTAGCCTTCTGCATAAGCCAGTCTACACCGGTTCAGGGACCCCTTAGCCCCTGCTCTGGCGCGAAACTGGACAAAGGAAAGGGGAGTGACCACTCCCCTGACCTGCACCTCCCCTGGGAGGTGTCCAGAGCTCCTCCAGTGTGCTCCAGACCTCTGCCATCTTGGAAACAGAGGTGCTGCTGGCACACTGGACTGCTCTGAGTGGCCAGTGCCACCAGGTGACGTCAGAGACTCCTGCTGATAGGCTCCTTCAGGTGTTAGTAGCCTTTCCTCTCTCCTAGGTAGCCAAACCCTCTTTTCTGGCTATTTAGGGTCTCTGTCTCTGGGGAAACTTTAGATAACGAATGCATGAGCTCAGCCGAGTTCCTCTGCATCTCTCTCTTCACCTTCTGATAAGGAATCGACCGCTGACCGCGCTGGAAGCCTGCAAACCTGCAACATAGTAGCAAAGACGACTACTGCAACTCTGTAACGCTGATCCTGCCGCCTTCTCGACTGTTTTCCTGCTTGTGCATGCTGTGGGGGTAGTCTGCCTCCTCTCTGCACCAGAAGCTCCGAAGAAATCTCCCGTGGGTCGACGGAATCTTCCCCCTGCAACCGCAGGCACCAAAAAGCTGCATTACTGGTCCCTTGGGTCTCCTCTCAGCACGACGAGCGAGGTCCCTCGAATCCAGCGACTCTGTCCAAGTGACCCCCACAGTCCAGTGACTCTTCAGTCCAAGTTTGGTGGAGGTAAGTCCTTGCCTCACCTCGCTGGGCTGCATTGCTGGGAACCGCGACTTTGAAGCTACTCCGGCCCCTGTGCACTTCCGGCAGAAATCCTTTGTGCACAGCCAAGCCTGGGTCCACGGCACTCTAACCTGCATTGCACGACTTTCTAAGTTGGTCTCCGGCGACGTGGGACTCCTTTGTGCAACTTCGGCGAACACCGTTTCACGCATACTCATAGTGCCTGTTTCTGGCACTTCTTCGGGTGCTACCTGCTTCATTGAGGGCTCTTTTTCTTGCGCGATGTCCCCTCTCTCCTCAGGTCTAATTTGCGACCTCCTGGTCCCTCCTGGGCCCCAACAGCGTCCAAAAACGCCAAACGCACGATTTGCGTGTAGCAAGGCTTGTTGGCGTCCTTCCAGCGGGAAAACACTTCTGCACGACTCTCCAAGGCGAGAGGGATCCGTCTACCAAAGGGGAAGTCTCTAGCCCTTTTCGTTCCTGCAGAAACCTCAGCTTCTTCCGTCCAGTCGAAGCTTCTTTGCACCCGCAGCTGGCATTTCCTGGGCATCTGCCCATCTCCGACTTGCTTGTGACTTTTGGACTTGGTCCCCTTGTTCCACAGGTACCCTAGATTGGAAATCCACAGTTGTTGCATTGCTGGTTTGTGTCTTTCCTGCATTATTCCTCTAACACGACTCTTTTGTCCTTAGGGGAACTTTAGTGCACTTTGCACTCACTTTTCAGGGTCTTGGGGAGGGTTATTTTTCTAACTCTCACTATTTTCTAATAGTCCCAGCGACCCTCTACAAGGTCACATAGGTTTGGGGTCCATTCGTGGTTCGCATTCAACTTTTGGAGTATATGGTTTGTGTTGCCCCTATCCCTATGTTTCCCCATTGCATCCTATTGTAACTATACATTGTTTGCACTGTTTTCTAAGACTATACTGCATATTTTTGCTATTGTGTATATATATCTTGTGTATATTTCCTATCCTCTCACTGAGGGTACACTCTAAGATACTTTGGCATATTGTCATAAAAATAAAGTACCTTTATTTTTAGTATAACTGTGTATTGTGTTTTCTTATGATATTGTGCATATGACACTAAGTGGTACTGTAGTAGCTTCACACGTCTCCTAGTTCAGCCCAAGCTGCTCTGCTAAGCTACCATTATCTATCAGCCTAAGCTGCTAGACACCCTATACACTAATAAGGGATAACTGGGCCTGGTGTAAGGTGCAAGTACCCCTTGGTACTCACTACAAGCCAGTCCAGCCTCCTACACCACTACAACCCCTACTGCTACACCTAGTGTCCCTACTAATAGCAGTGGTGGTGGGAGCAAACCTACTAATAGCCAATCCAAGGGAGTAGCTGGGCTCACTTTTGGTAATTTAGTTGGGGTTGGCCTTGTTAGGGAGGCCACAGAGGCTGTGTTAGTCTCTGAGGGGGCTATTGATTTAGCCACCTTAGTTGCTTGTCCCCTTAATATGGATAAGTACAAGCAGCTACCCCTAATAAATGGTGTTGAGGTTCAGGCCTACAGGGACACTGGTGCCAGTGTGACTATGGTCATAGAGAAACTGGTCCACCCTGAACAACACCTACTTGGTCACCAGTACCAAGTAACCGATGCTCACAACAACACACTTAGCCACCCCATGGCTGTTGTAAATCTCAACTGGGGGGGGGTTACTGGTCCAAAGAAAGTTGTGGTAGCTTCAGATTTACCTGTAGACTGTCTATTAGGGAATGATTTGGAGACATCAGCTTGGTCAGATGTGGAGTTGGAGGCCCATGCAGCAATGCTGGGCATCCCAGGGCATATTTTTGCTTTGACAAGGGCTCAGGCCAAAAAGCAAAAAGGACAGGGAAGCTTGGATCCTGGAACAATGGACCAAGTGCTCCCTAAAGCTAGGGCTAGTAGAAGCAAACCACTTCCTACTATCCCTCCCTCTACAGTGGATTCTACTTCTGAGGAAGAAGAATTCCCTCCCTGTGCAGAACCTACACCAGAGGAGCTGGAAGCAGACACTGCTGAGCTTTTGGGTGAAGGGGGGCCTACCAGAGAGGAGCTGAGTGTGGCACAGCAAACCTGTCCCACATTAGAGGGTCTCAGACAGCAAGCTGTCAAACAGGCTAATGGGGATGTCAGTGACTCTCACAGAGTTTACTGGGAGGACAACCTCTTGTACACTGAGCATAGGGATCCTAAACCTGGAGCTGCCAGGAGATTAGTGATTCCTCAGGAGTAAAGAAAGTTCCTCCTAACACTGGCACATGACATTCCCTTAGCTGGGCATCTAGGACAAATGAAAACTTGGGACAGGCTTGTTCCCCTGTTTCATTGGCCTAGAATGTCTGAGGACACAAAGGAATTTTGTAAGTCCTGTGAAACCTGTCAAGCCAGTGGCAAGACAGGTGGCACCCCAAAGGCACCCCTTATCCCACTGCCTGTGGTTGGGGTTCCCTTTGAAAGGGTAGGGGTTGACATAGTTTGCCCTCTTGACCCTCCTACTGCTTCAGGCAATAGGTTTATCTTGGTGGTAGTGGACCATGCCACAAGATATCCTGAAGCTATTCCTTTAAGGACCACTACAGCACCTGCAGTGGCAAAGGCCCTCCTGGGAATATTTTCCAGGGTGGGCTTCCCAAAGGAAGTGGTATCAGACAGAGGAAGCACTTTCATGTCTGCATACTTAAAGGCCATGTGGAAGGAGTGTGGTGTAACGTACAAGTTCACAACACCCTATCATCCACAAACAAATGGACTGGTGGAGAGATTTAATAAAACTCTCAAAGGCATGATTATGGGTCTCCCTGAAAAACTCCGCAGGAGATGGGATATCCTTCTACCATGCCTCCTTTTTGCCTACAGGGAGGTACCCCAGAAAGGAGTGGGCTTCAGCCCCTTTGAACTTCTTTTTGGACACCCTGTTAGGGGTCCACTCACACTTGTAAAGGAGGGTTGGGAACAACCTTTAAAAGCTCCTAAGCAGGATATTGTGGATTATGTACTTGGCCTCAGATCAAGGATGGCTGAGTACATGAAAAAGGCCAGTAAAAACCTTCAGGCCAGCCAAGAGCTCCAGAAGCAATGGCATGATCAGAAGGCTGTTTTGGTTCAGTACCAACCAGGGCAGAAAGTGTGGGTCTTGGAGCCTGTGGCCCCAAGAGCACTCCAAGATAAATGGAGTGGTCCCCACACAATTGTTGAAAAGAAGGGAGAAGTCACCTATTTAGTTGACTTAGGCACTGCCTGGAGTCCCCTTAGGGTGCTCCATGTCAACCGCCTGAAACCCTACTATGACAGGGCTGATCTCACCCTGCTCATGGCAACTGATGAGGGACAGGAAGAAGACAGTGATCCTCTACCTGATCTCTTCTCTTCCACAGATCAAGATGCTCTTGTGGAAGGTGTAGTTTTGGCTGATTGTCTTACTGCTGAGCAGAAAGATAATTGCATAAATCTCCTAGATCAATTCTCTGAACTCTTCTCTACTGTGCCAGGTACCACTTCTTGGTGTGAGCACACTATAGATACTGGAGACAGTTTACCTGTCAAAAGTAAGATCTATAGGCAGCCTGACCATGTCAGGGACTGCATAAAGCAAGAGGTCCAGAAAATGTTAGAACTATGAGTAGTTGAGCACTCTGACAGTCCATGGGCTTCTCCTGTGGTACTGGTACCAAAACCCCATTCCAAAGATGGAAAGAAGGAAATGCGGTTTTGTGTAGACTATAGAGGTCTCAACTTGGTAACCAAAACTGATGCTCACCCTATACCCAGGGCAGATGAGCTCATAGATACACTGGCATCTGCCAAGTATCTAAGCACTTTTGATTTGACTGCAGGGTATTGGCAGATCAAATTATCAGAAGATGCTAAACCTAAGACTGCATTTTCTACCATTGGAGGACATTACCAGTTTACTGTAATGCCTTTTGGTTTGAAAAATGCACCTGCCACTTTTCAGAGGTTGGTGAACACAGTCCTGCAAGGGCTGGAAGCTTTCAGTGCAGCATATTTGGACGATATAGCTGTCTTTAGCTCCAGCTGGGATGATCACCTGGTCCACCTGTGGAAAGTTTTGGAGGCCCTGCAAAAGGCAGGCCTCACTATCAAGGCTTCAAAGTGCCAGATAGGGCAGGGTAAGGTGGTTTATCTGGGACACCTTGTTGGTGGGGAACAGATTGCACCACTTCAGGGGAAAATCCAAACAATTATTGATTGGGTTCCCCCTACCACTCAGACTCAGGTGAGAGCCTTCCTAGGCCACACTGGGTATTACAGGAGGTTCATTAAGAACTATGGCTCCATTGCAGCCCCTCTTAATGACCTCACATCCAAGAAAATGCCTTAAAAGGTATTATGGACAGCAAACTGTAATAAAGCTTTTGAGGAGCTGAAGCAGGCCATGTGCTCTGCACCTGTCCTGAAAAGCCCTTGTTACTCTAAACAATTCTATGTCCAAACTGATGCATCTGAATTAGGAGTAGGGGCAGTCCTATCACAACTTAATTCTGAGGGCCAGGATCAACCTGTTGCTTTTATTAGTAGGAGGTTGACCCCTAGAGAAAAGCGTTGGTCTGCCATTGAGAGGGAGGCCTTTGCTGTGGTCTGGGCTCTGAAGAAGTTGAGGCCATATCTGTTTGGCACTCACTTCATTGTTCAGACAGACCACAAACCTCTACTTTGGCTAAAACAAATGAAAGGTGAAAATCCTAAATTGTTGAGGTGGTCCATATCCCTACAGGGAATGGACTATACAGTGGAACATGGACCTGGGAGTAGCCACTCCAATGCAGATGGACTCTCTAGATATTTCCACTTAGACAATGAAGACTCATCAGGTCATGGCTAGTCTTATTGTCCTTCGTTTGGGGGGGGGTTGTGTAGGAAAGTACCATCTTGCCTGGCATGTTACCCCCATTTTTCACTGTATATGTTGTTTTAGTTGTATGTGTCACTGGGACCCTGGTAACCCAGGGCCCCAGTGCTCATAAGTGTGCCTGAATGTGTTACCTGTGTAGTGACTAACTGTCTCACTGAGGCTCTGCTAATCAGAACCTCAGTGGTTATGCTCTCTCATTTCTTTCCAAATTGTCACTAACAGGCTAGTGACCATTTTTACCAATTTACATTGGCTTACTGGAAGACCCTTATAATTCCCTAGTATATGGTACTGAGGTACCCAGGGTATTGGGGTTCCAGGAGATTCCTATGGGCTGCAGCATTTCTTTTGCCACCCATAGGGAGCTCTGACAATTCTTACACAGGCCTGCCACTGCAGCCTGAGTGAAATAACGTCCACGTTATTTCACAGCCATTTTACACTGCACTTAAGTAACTTATAAGTCACCTATATGTCTAACCTTTACCTGGTAAAGGTTAGGTGCAAAGTTACTTAGTGTGAGGGCACCCTGGCACTAGCCAAGGTGCCCCCACATTGTTCAGAGCCAATTCCCTGAACTTTGTGAGTGCGGGGACACCATTACACGCGTGCACTACATATAGGTCACTACCTATATGTAGCTTCACAATGGTAACTCCGAATATGGCCATGTAACATGTCTATGATCATGGAATTGCCCTGTAGGAGGCTGGACTGGCTTGTAGTGAGTACCAAGGGGTACTTGCACCTTGCACCAGGCCCAGTTATCCCTTATTAGTGTATAGGGTGTCTAGCAGCTTAGGCTGATAGATAATGGTAGCTTAGCAGAGCAGCTTAGGCTGAACTAGGAGACGTGTGAAGCTACTACAGTACCACTTAGTGTCATATGCACAATATCATAAGAAAACACAATACACAGTTATACTAAAAATAAAGGTACTTTATTTTTATGACAATATGCCAAAGTATCTTAGAGTGTACCCTCAGTGAGAGGATAGGAAATATACACAAGATATATATACACAATAGCAAAAATATGCAGTATAGTCTTAGAAAACAGTGCAAACAATGTATAGTTACAATAGGATGCAATGGGGAAACATAGGGATAGGGGCAACACAAACCATATACTCCAAAAGTGGAATGCGAACCACGAATGGACCCCAAACCTATGTGACCTTGTAGAGGGTCGCTGGGACTACTAGAAAATAGTGAGAGTTAGAAAAATAACCCTCCCCAAGACCCTGAAAAGTGAGTGCAAAGTGCACTAAAGTTCCCCTAAGGACAAAATAGTCGTGTTAGAGGAATAATGCAGGAAAGACACAAACCAGCAATGCAACAACTGTGGATTTCCAATCTAGGGTACCTGTGGAACAAGGGGACCAAGTCCAAAAGTCACAAGCAAGTCGGAGATGGGCAGATGCCCAGGAAATGCCAGCTGCGGGTGCAAAGAAGCTTCGACTGGACAGAAGAAGCTGAGGTTTCTGCAGGAACGAAAAGGGCTAGAGACTTCCCCTTTGGTGGACGGATCCCACTCGTCGTGAAGAGTCGTACAGAAGTGTTTTACCGCCAAAAGAGCGCCAACAAGCCTTGCTAGCTGCAAATCATCTGTTTAGCGTTTTTGGACGCTGCTGGGGCCCAGGAGGGACCAGGAGGTCGCAAATTGGACCTGAAGAGAGAAGAGACGTCGAGCAAGACAAAGAGCCCTCAATGAAGCAGGTAGCACCCTGAGAAGTGCCAGAAACAGGCACTATGAGGATGCGTGAAACGGTGCTCGCCGAAGTTGCACAAAGGAGTCCCACGTCGCCGGAGACCAACTTAGAAAGTCGTGCAATGCAGGTTTGAGTGCCGTGGACCCAGGCTTGGCTGTGCACAAATGATTTCCACCGGAAGTGCACAGGGGCCGGAGTAGCTGCAAAGTCGCGGTTCCCAGCAATGCAGCCCAGCGAGGTGAGGCAAGGACTTACCTCCACCAAACTTGGGCTGAAGAGTCACTGGACTGTGGGGGTCACTTGGACAGAGTCGCTGGATTCGAGGGACCTCGCTCGTCGTGCTGAGAGGAGACCCAAGGGAGGGTAATGCAGCTTTTTGGTGCCTGCGGTTGCAGGGGGAAGATTCCGTCGACCCACGGGAGATTTCTTCGGAGCTTCTGGTGCAGAGAGGAGGCAGACTACCCCCACAGCATGCACAAGCAGGAAAACAGTCGAGAAGGCGGCAGGATCAGCGTTACAGAGTTGCAGTAGTCGTCTTTGCTACTATGTTGCAGGTTTGCAGGCTTCCAGCGTGGTCAGCAGTCGATTCCTTATCAGAAGGTGAAGAGAGAGATGCAGAGGAACTCGGATGAGCTCTTGCATTCGTTATCTAAAGTTTCCCCAGAGACAGAGACCCTAAATAGCCAGAAAAGAGGGTTTGGCTACCTAGGAGAGAGGATAGGCTACTAACACCTGAAGGAGCCTATCAGCAGGAGTCTCTGACGTCACCTGGTGGCACTGGCCACTCAGAGCAGTCCAGTGTGCCAGCAGCACCTCTGTTTCCAAGATGGCAGAGGTCTGGAGCACACTGGAGGAGCTCTGGACACCTCCCAGGGGAGGTGCAGGTCAGGGGAGTGGTCACTCCCCTTTCCTTTGTCCAGTTTCGCGCCAGAGCAGGGGCTAAGGGGTCCCTGAACCGGTGTAGACTGGCTTATGCAGAATTGGGCACATCTGTGCCCAACAAAGCATTTCCAGAGGCTGGGGGAGGCTACTCCTCCCCTGCCTTCACACCATTTTCCAAAAGGGAGAGGGTGTCACACCCTCTCTCAGAGGAAGTTCTTTGTTCTGCCATCCTGGGCCAGGCCTGGCTGGACCCCAGGAGGGCAGCTGCCTGTCTGAGGGGTTGGCAGCAGCAGCAGCTGCAGTGAAACCCCAGGAAGGGCAGTTTGGCAGTACCAGGGTCTGTGCTACAGACCACTGGGATCATGGGATTGTGCCAACTATGCCAGGATGACATAGAGGGGGCAATTCCATGATCATAGACATGTTACATGGCCATATTCGGAGTTACCATTGTGAAGCTACATATAGGTAGTGACCTATATGTAGAGCACGCGTGTAATGGTGTCCCCGCACTCACAAAGTTCAGGGAATTGGCTCTGAACAATGTGGGGGCACCTTGGCTAGTGCCAGGGTGCCCTCACACTAAGTAACTTTGCACCTAACCTTTACCAGGTAAAGGTTAGACATATAGGTGACTTATAAGTTACTTAAGTGCAGTGTAAAATGGCTGTGAAATAACGTGGACGTTATTTCACTCAGGCTGCAGTGGCAGGCCTGTGTAAGAATTGTCAGAGCTCCCTATGGGTGGCAAAAGAAATGCTGCAGCCCATAGGGATCTCCTGGAACCCCAATACCCTGGGTACCTCAGTACCATATACTAGGGAATTATAAGGGTGTTCCAGTAAGCCAATGTAAATTGGTAAAAATGGTCACTAGCCTGTCAGTGACAATTTGGAAAGAAATGAGAGAGCATAACCACTGAGGTTCTGGTTAGCAGAGCCTCAGTGAGACAGTTAGTCACTACACAGGTAACACATTCAGGCACACTTATGAGCACTGGGGCCCTGGGTTACCAGGGTCCCAGTGACACATACAACTAAAACAACATATATACAGTGAAAAATGGGGGTAACATGCCAGGCAAGATGGTACTTTCCTACATGCCCCCTCTATGCCATCCTGGCATAGTTGGCACAATCCCATGATCCCAGTGGTCTGTAGCACAGACCCTGGTACTGCCAAACTGCCCTTCCTGTGGTTTCACTGCAGCTGCTGCTGCTGCCAACCCCTCAGACAGGCATCTGCCCTCCTGGGGTCCAGCCAGGCCTGGCCCAGGATGGCAGAACAAAGAACTTCCTCTGAGAGAGGGTGTTACACCCTCTCCCTTTGGAAAATGGTGTGAAGGCAGGGGAGGAGTAGCCTCCCCCAGCCTCTGGAAATGCTTTGTTGGGCACAAATGTGCCCAATTCTGCATAAGCCAGTCTACACCGGTTCAGGGGACCCCTTAGCCCTGCTCTGGCGCGAAACTGGACAAAGGAGAGGGGAGTGACCACTCCCCTGACCTGCACCTCCCCTGGGAGGTGTCCAGAGCTCCTCCAGTGTGCTCCAGACCTCTGCCATTTTGGAAACCGAGGTGCTGCTGGCACACTGGACTGCTCTGAGTGGCCAGTGCCACCAGGTGACGTCAGAGACTCCTTGTGATAGGCTCCTTCAGGTGTTGCTAGCCTATCCTCTCTCCTTGGTAGCCAAACCCTCTTTTCTGGCTATTTAGGGTCTCTGTCTCTGGGGAAACTTCAGATAGCGAATGCTAGAGCTCATCCGAGTTCCTCTGCATCTCTCTCTTCACCTTCTGATAAGGAATCGACTGCTGACCGCGCTGGAAGCCTGCAAACCTGCAACATAGTAGCAAAGACGACTACTGCAACTCTGTAACGCTGATCCTGCCGCCTTCTCGACTGTTTTCCTGCTTGTGCATGCTGTGGGGGTAGTCTGCCTCCTCTCTGCACCAGAAGCTCCGAAGAAATCTCCTGTGGGTCGACGGAATCTTCCCCCTGCAACCGCAGGCACCAAAAAGCTGCATTACCAGTCCCTTGGGTCTCCTCTCAGCATGACGAGCGAGGTCCCTCGAATCCAGCAACTCTGTCCAAGTGACCCCCACAGTCCAGTGACTCTTCAGTCCAAGTTTGGTGGAGGTAAGTCCTTGCCTCACCTCGCTGGGCTGCATTGCTGGGAACCGCGACTTTGCAGCTACTCCGGCCCCTGTGCACTTCCGGCGGAAATCCTTTGTGCACATCCAAGCATGGGTCCACGGCACTCTAACCTGCATTGCACGACTTTCTAAGTTGGTCTCCGGCGACGTGGGACTCCTTTGTGCAACTTCGGTGAGCACCGTTTCACGCATCCTCATAGTGCCTGTTTCTGGCACTTCTCCGGGTGCTATCTGCTTCAGAGAGGGCTCCTTGTCTTGCTCGACGTCCCCTCTCTCTGCTGGTCCAATTTGCGACCTTCTGGTCCTTCCTGGGCCTCAGCAGCGTCCAAAAACGCTAACCGCACGATTTGCAGCTAGCAAAGCTTGTTGGCGTTCTTTCGGCGGGAAAACACTTTTGCACGACTCTCCACGGCGAGAGGGATCCATCCACCAAAGGGGAAGTCTCTAGCCCTTTTCGTTCCTGCAGAAACCTCAGCTTCTTCTGTCCAGTAGAAGCTTCTTTGCACCCGCAGCTGGCATTTCCTGGGCATTTGCCCATCTCCGACTTGCTTGTGACTTTTGGACTTGGTCCCCTTGTTCCACAGGTACCCTAGATTGGAAATCCACAGTTGTTGCATTGCTGGTTTGTGTCTTTCCTGCATTATTCCTCTAACACGACTTCTTGGTCCTTAGGGGAACTTTAGTGCACTTTGCACTCACTTTTCAGGGTCTTGGGGAGGGTTATTTTTCTAACTCTCACTATTTTCTAATAGTCCCAGCGACCCTCTACAAGGTCACATAGGTTTGGGGTCCATTCGTGGTTCGCATTCCACTTTTGGAGTATATGGTTTGTGTTGCCCCTATCCCTATGTTTCCCCATTGCATCCTATTGTAACTATACATTGTTTGCACTGTTTTCTAAGACTATACTGCATATTTTTGCTATTGTGTATATATATCTTGTGTATATTTCCTATCCTCTCACTGAGGGTACACTCTAAGATACTTTGGCATATTGTCATAAAAATAAAGTACCTTTATTTTTAGTATAACTGTGTATTGTGTTTTCTTATGATATTGTGCATATGACACTAAGTGGTACTGTAGTAGCTTCACACGTCTCCTAGTTCAGCCTAAGCTGCTCTGCTAAGCTACCATTATCTATCAGCCTAAGCTGCTAGACACCCTATACACTAATAAGGGATAACTGGGCCTGGTGCAAGGTGCAAGTACCCCTTGGTACTCACTACAAGCCAGTCCAGCCTCCTACAGTGACACATACAACTAAAACAACATATATACAGTGAAAAATGGGGGTAACATGCCAGGCAAGATGGTACTTTCCTACATGGGGTTTCTGTGGGTTGTTGGGGTGATGGGTGCGAGGGTAAGGGTGGGAGTATGTGATGGCATGCAGGTGGGTGGGGGGATAATGTAGTAAAGATTTGCCTTTACAGAGTCCAGTCCTCCTGCTACTCCTGTGAGGCCCTCAGGGTGCATTATTGCCAACACTTGCTCCTCACATGTTGTTAGTTGTGGGGGAGGAGGTGGGGGTCCACCGCCAGTCCTCTGTACAGCAATCTGGTGTCTGGAGACAACGGAACGCACCTTCCCCCGCAGGTCGTTTCACCTCTTCCTGATGTCATCCCGTGTTCTTGGATGCTGTCCCACTGCGTTGACCCTGTCGACGATTCTGCGCCATAGTTCCATCTTCTTTGCAATGGATGTCTGCTGCACCTGTGATCCGAATAGCTGTGGCTCTACCTGGATGATTTCCTCCACCTTGACCCTGAGCTCCTCCTCAGAGAACCTGGGGTTTTGTTGAGGTGCCATAATGTGGTGTGGGTTATGTGTGAGGTGTGTCTGTTGTGATGTGTGTGGGGATGTGTTGGTGTGTGTTGTTTGAGGTTCGTAGATGTTGTGTAAGTGATGGTGTTCTGTGTCTGTGGATGCTGGTGTTGTTTTAGGTAGTCTCTCTCTCTTGCCTTCTTTCAAATTTCTGGTAGTAAGGGTTTGTGGGTAATGTGGGGGGCTGTTTTACATTGGATTGGGTGTGTGGGTGTGGTGTGTGTATGTGTATCAGGTGTGTGTATTTCGATTTGTCCAATGTGGTTGTGTTTTGTATATGGGTGTGTATCCAATACTTTATTCATACTTTTTTAAAGATTGAATTTATTAAGAAAAACAACAGTGATACAATAGTACAAGTTCTGTTAACAATAAAAATAGAGGAAAGTAATAAATATTTAGTGTAATACATATGAACAAATGATCAAACATTTATATATGTATAAATGTTATACATACCGCAGTATTCAGAAACTATATAAGTAAAAATAGAATATGGGGGAGCATTAGGGAGTAAAGCAACAATATATGAGTACATTTTCTAATTTTTTAGAAAATGGTAGGAGACTTTATGTTTGAAAAACTTATAGATGGAAACTGTAGACATATAAAGAAGAAAAATAAACATCATACCTAAAAGTTTATAAAACTATATAGATTCTTTAATAGTATAACAAAGACACTAGAGTGAGGTTCAATGTGGTTTATGCACTTCACCTGATATCGTTTTAATTTTATTAGTAGATGAGGTGGAATAAGATAGATATGTAGTTAATGGAACACATAAGAGGTCCCTCTTTATAGCTAGAGATATAGGACAGACTATGGGCCTTATTATGAGTTGGGCAGTCCCATCAGAGGACCACCAAACTCAAGGAGGAGGACGCCACCGCCATGGTGGTGACGTTCCCCCCCTAGCATATTATAATGTTCCTGTCAGGCTGAACGGCAGGAATATTGTAATATGCATTCCTGCTCTGCTGCCTGGTGGAAACAGTGTTAGGATATTTCCTTTAAGGGAGCCGAGACCAATATCCTAGCACTCCAGCAAGTGTAAGCAGACAGTGTGCATTCCGAGGGTGCTGGGCAAGAATGCCCCTGCACTGCCCATGCCATAGGCTCCTCCAGTGTGCCCAGACATTGGCCATCTTGCTTTGCAAGGTGTGGGGGCACTCTGGAGGGCTCTGAGCAGTCAGTGCCAGCAGGTGACATCAGAGGCCCCTCCTGATAGGTCCTTACCTGATGAGGTAGCCAATCCCCCTCTTAGGGCTATTTAGTGTCTCTTCTGTGGGTTTTCTTCATATTCTACTTGCAAGTTCCCAACAGGAATCCTCTGCAACTACCACTTCATCCTCTGAACTCGGATCAACTGCAGCCTGCTCCAGGAAACTCTGTAACAGCAACAAAGTATCCAAAATTGATACTTTTCTTCTGCAACTTCAGCTCCAGCCAGCAACTGCAACAGTTTCCACAGTGTGCACAGTTTGAGGACTCCCTGTCTTCCTCCTGCACCAGAAGGACCAAAGAAATCTCCTGTGGGGTGACGGAGTCACTCCCCTGCTCACACACGTACCTTCCAAGTCGATGACCGATACTCCTGGACTCCTCTCACAGTTACATACGTGCTCCTAGAAACACAGAGGGTGGACCCTATCAACACAGACTGTCCTGAGGTCCTGCTGAGGCAATGTAGAGGAGGTAAGACCTTTCCTTTCCTGAGAGTGACAGTACCCCTGTGCTCTGCATCTTCTTCACCTCCTGAGGCCTCTGTGCACTATTTCCAAAATTCCTTCATGTACAGCCTGGGCCCAGGTCCCCAGCACACTATTCTGCTATGCTCAACTCGCTGAGTTGACCTCTGGCGGTGTGGGACCCTTCCTTGCAGTGCTGCACCATCTGCATTTTGAACCTCCTTTGTCCCTGTGTCCTGGGACTCCTGTGGGTACTGCTTGGCATCTTGAGGGCTCTCTAAAGTGCTGAGAGCCCCCTCTTCCTCCACACACAAAGTTGAGGCCCCCAGGTCCCTCCTGGGTCCAGCCAGTGCCATTTTGACACAAAACACAACTTTGTTGTAACCAAGGCTTGTTGATGACTTCCAACACAAAATCATGTCTGCATCCATCTTCACGTCATGGTTTATCCTTTGCATCATGCAGGAACCTGCTGGCATCTTCCTAGGGTGCATGTAGCCTTCGTCTAACCAGGGACTCTTCTTTTGTACCCTCTTCTGGGTTGGCCGGGGCTCCTGTCCTTCCTGGAACTTCTTTCAACTTATGGACTTGGTTCCCTTCCTTTACAGGTTCTCAGGTCCAGGAATCCAGCAGTTGTTGTTTGCAGACTTGGTTGGTTACTGCAATAATCCACATCACGAGGTGTGGTGTGTCTTAAGGACACTTGCAATACTTTACTCCTGCTTTTCTGGGCTCTGGGGTGTGGTAATTTACTTACCTTTACTGTATTCTTACTCTCCCAGCGATTCTGCACACAATACACTTGTCTAGGGGGGAATTTGTGATTCACATTCTACTTTCTTAGTATATGGTTTGTGTTGCCCCTAGACCTATTTTCTCCCATTGCATTCTATAGCATTTCCTATTGTTTGCACTATCCTATGTCTAATTACTTACCTTATTTTGGTGTCTAGTGTAGAATACTTACCTCCAGAAGGAGTATTGCCTCTAAGATATTTTTGGTACTGTGTCACCCAAATAAACTACCTTTAGTTTTTGGTAGCAGTATTTTCTTTACTTGTGTATAAGTACTGTGTAACTATAAGTGGTATTGCATGAGCTTTGCATGTCTCCTAGTTCAGCCTAAGCTACTCTGCTATAGCTACTTTTATCAGCCTAAACTGCTAGAACACCACTACTTCACTAATAAGGGATAACTGGACCTGGTGTTAGGTGTAAGTACCCAAGGTACCCACTACAAACCAGGCCAGCCTCCTTCAAATGAGATTTGCCTTTCCATAAGAATTTAGATAAATGTTAGTCCACTTTTTATTAAAGTACTTAGGGATATGAACAAGAATCATGGTGTGAACATATTATATCAAAGGGGTGAGCATCATCTAAATAGACTCAACTCTACCCCACCAGGAGAAAAAAAGTGTATGCCAGCGAGCAATATTGTTGTTTAGTGTTTTGGTAATATAATCAATGTTCAACTTTAAAGTTTCTTTATTTTTCTATGAATCGTAAGTATTTAGTTTTGGAGGGTTGCCATGCAAAACCTGCGTGTTCAAATAATTGCTTGTTATGCAAAAATATTTAAACACAATATTTCACATTTATCATTATTGATTTGATACCTGATAAATGAGAAAATGTGATAACTTGTTGAAGAAAAGGAGGAAGAGAAGCTGTAGTGTTGTAGCAATACAGAAGAATGTCATCAGCATAAACTGACATTTTAACTTGGTGAGATCCAAACTGGAAACCTGAAATACTGACATCTTGTCGAAATTTAGTTGGAAAAGTTTTAAGTGCAATAATAAATAAAAGGGGTGATAGAAGACAACCTTGGTGTACCCCTCTCAACAAAGGAAAATAGTCTGAGGGCATGCCAATAACAAAAACTGCAGCAATAGGGCATGTATATACTGTAGTAAGGAAATTAGAGCAATCAGTTTGGAGCGGAAGCTAATCCATTTTATTGCTTGAAATATAAAATCCCAGCTAATCCTATCAACAGGCTTTCCTGTGTCCAAAGCAATAACAGCAATAGGATGACTCAATGTGGAGGCCTTGCATAGGACATTAAAAGAGTCGAGAATTATCAGACGCTAATCAATCCTTAACAAAGACGGATTTAAGGGCCTATGATGTCGCGTAGAATAGGGTCGAACATTTTATAGTCAGTATTAGCTAAAGAGATGGGACAATAGTTAATGCACATGGAAAGATCTTTATTATCTTTTGGAATTGGGCAGATCATGGCGTCTTGGAAGGGAGCATTGAGAGGCACCCTTAGCAATGAATTAATTAAATAAAAGTAAAAGGTTGGGAAGGAGGAGTTTTGCAAAATGGCTATAAAATTCAATAATCAAACCATCTGTCAAGGAGCTTTCCTTCTATGTAATACAGAGACTGCATGAGTGATTTCTGAAAGTGAGATATCTGCTTCTAAAGGGTCTAAATCAATATGGTGCAAGGGAGGATGAGCAATGGTTTGAAAGTATTTGAGCTGGTCAGATTGCAATGGCTGGGTTTATGGAGAATGTCAATTTGTGTAAAAGGTAACAAATTCATTTAAAAAACATTTGCCCCTAAAGAGAGTAGTCCCTGTCGTACTTCATAGGGATTCTATTTTAGTGATATCCCCTCTGATTTTTAAATACTTAGCCAGCACTTTCCCCATTTTATTTTGACCACCATAAAAACAAGCATTGCTTTTCAATAGATAAGAAGCAGAATTTGGTGTGAGTTTGTTGAAAGTAAATTTGGCATCAGTAAGATTGTGTAGGGAGGATTTATTTTTGGAATGATAGGTGTATTCTATTGTTTTAATTTTGTCAAGTAATTGATTAGATTGGTCTTCCATAGACTTTTTCTTTTGCAAGACAAAATGTATAATAAAACCTCTTGCTCTTGTTTGAAGGAATCCCAAATCATTGCAAAAGGAGAATCAGGTGTAGTGTTAATGGCAAAAAAGTCTTTAAATTGGGCTGTGAATTTGGAATCCAACCATAGAGAATTATTACAGTGCCACTTACCTGCATGTGATGAGAAGGGTATAAGGACAAGGTCTGTGTATTCTGAGTCAAGATCTGATATCAACATTGATCCTACATTAGACTGGAGGGCATGTTCGGCTAAAGATTTACTGAGAAAAAGTTATTCTATAAAGGATTGTGACTGGTGTGGGGCTGAGTAAAAAGTGTATTCCCTAAGGTCTGGATGGAATAACCTCCAAATGTCAACTAATGATTTACGATGTATGGTGGATTTGAATTGAGAGTGCATTTTAGTATGGACAAACTTGACTGTGGATTGTCTATCTAGTTTGGAATCATGAATTTGATTGCAATCACCACCAAAGATAATGGCCCTCATTATGAACATGGTGGTCCGTTCCGCACCGCCGGTGGTAGAAACCGCCAACAGAGGAGCGGTCCGGACCGCCAAATAATTAACCAAATGAAACACACGCATCCACGCACCACCCACCGCCAGGAAAGGAGTCCCTCTGACGATGGCAGAGTCCTCCCACAGGCCGTCGGAAAGGCCCAACCCACCCATCAAATTATGAACCACCATTCCACCGCCAGTTCCGGGGGGGGGATCACCGCCACACAAAGCCAGGCAGAAAAGAAACAAAAAGAAGGAAACACTCACCGGAGTTCCACAAAACGTGCAGCGGCAGCGATGGACAGAGAACTGCTGATCATGCCAGCCTTGTTCCTTGCCATATATCTACATGACCGAGACCGCCGACGAAGACGACGACGTTAAGTACCGCAACCTACGACACAAGGGAGGAAAGGGAAAAGTTACATACCCACCCACTCCACCCACCCCGCAACGCCCCCCCAACCCTTCCACGCAGCACAAGTCAGACACCCCACACCAAGAGGGACGTACCGACCAAGGCCACTGCAACTTGGCCATAGTACATACAATAGTCCCATACCCATAAATAATTTAAACAAACACTGGGGTGGAACTGCGTGCAGCCCAAACACAGGCCACACCGAAACTTTATTATGTAGCTCAGTGAGCTAAATGGTGCCAACAGGGCCAAAGGCCAGTCCATCAAAAGTCATTTGTCCTTGTTCACAACTGGCCACACCTGACTCCCACAAGTGCTGGGTACTCCATTGAACGGGGCACCATATGGGGATCCAGGCACCTCACGGAAAGGGGGCGGGGGGGTGTGGGTGGGGATTTATGATGGGGGTGGGACTTAGACGTGGGTGAGGAGGTTGGAGGGGGGTGTTCTTCTCCTTTGAAGGGGTTGGGGGCTGGTTGGCTTGGGCGGAGCAGGATGCCTTAGGCTCTGAGCGGGCCTTCTTCTTCACCGGAGAAGGGGCATGGAAATGGGAAGGCTGGACCGGGTGGGCTGCGATGTGGAAGGAGCTAAAAGGGCAAGGAGGTGGGCACGTTTCGGGACAAGACGGGGTGGGCCAGTGGGTTCAAACAGTTCTGCACGGGAGAGGAAACGTTTTTTGGAGCACTTGGGGTGGGCATTGATGAGGGCGTGGGAGTGGAGGCAGAGGGAGTTGATGTATGGGGTGTAGGTGTGCATGTAGTGGGTGCAGGTGACTGCTCAGTATGCTGTGGTGTGGTGGATGTCTGATGGGTGGGTGTTTTGCTGCGTTTGAGTGTTTTCGGAGGTGGGGGGTGGACACAGTGGAAGAAGACAGACAGCTAGTGTGGATGTATGTTGGGTGGGTGTCTGCAAGTCGGGTGAGTGTGCTGCATGTGTCAACTACAGTGGAGGTGGTGAGTGCAGGTGTGGTGTATGGGGTGAATGTATGGCTGTCTGCTATTGTGGTGAGTGCAGGAAGAGGAGCAGTAATAGTGAGTGAAGGAGCAGTGCATGAGAGTGTGGATGTAGAGTGGACAGACAGGGAGGCGGAAGAGGCGGGCACACTGGGGGAAGTGGACATTGTTGTGGGTGCAGGTGTCTGTTGGCTGTGTGAATGCTTGTGGTGGGACGTGTGGTGCTTGTGTTTGGAAGTGTGCTTCTTGTGTGTTGATGTGCCTGCAAGCGGGTCTGATTGTGTGCTTTGGACGGGTGAAGGGTGTGGGGTGTTGGAGGGGGTAGAGGAGGTCATAGGGGGGATGGAATAGCCAGGGAAACTGGCTGCCGTCAAAGAGAAGGCCAGAGCCTGAAAAGATCGCTGTAGGGCACCGTGAATACCATCCAGATAGGCATTTGTCTGCTGCACCTCTGATGCTAGCCCCTGGATGGCATTGACAATGGTTGTCTTCCCTACAGAGATGGTTCTCAGGAGGTCAATAGCCTCCTCTGTGAGGGCAGCAGGGCTGACTGGGGCAGGGGAGGAGGTGCCTGGGGCGAAGGAGACACCCACCTTTCTGGGCGGGCGGGCACGGGCAACTTGGTGGGGAGCAAAAGGGAGGGTGCTGATGGTATGGGGGTGGCGGAAGATCTCATGGTCGTGGTTTATCCACCAGTGTCCGCTACTGCTGGAGGACCCCCATCAGAAGAGGTCTCAGAGGCACTACCTCCTGTGGTAGTAGCCTCCCCCCGTGTAAGTCCCCTCGCCCTCCCACCCACTGGTCCCCTGAGTGTCCGTTGTCTCTGCCTCGGAGGATCTGTGGGCCGCTGCCTCCCCACTTACCTGCGCCTCAGCTCCCTCGCCTGATGTTGATGCTGTACCAGACAAACGCAAGAGAACAGGGATGGGGAGACAAAACAGGAGAGACACTTGTAAGTAGCTGAATTCTGATACACAATGCCCAGACATACACCTACCCAGCAGACCCACCCAACAGGCAGCACTGTGCACTAGGCCCCAGTGATCTTTCGCACCCAGCACCGCAGGTCCTCCCATCTCTTTCGACAGTGGGTACTCCGCCAGTTGTAGACCCCCAGGGTCCATACCTCCTTGGCGGTGGCATGCCAATGTGCCCTCTTCTGGTGGGCGCTGACATACTAGGGAGACACAAAAATGGAACACAGAGGTCAGGCACCTGCACGATGGCAACAGCTGGCAGATTGTCAGACATAGGACAGACAGTACTCCCAGACATGCAGGACAGTGACACGCAGCATTCCATGCACCAGTCCCCATCCTGGCTCACAGGAGCACACATCTGTGCAATGCACTCCATCCATAACTCACACAGTGCCCCCCAAACCCAGACTCACCTGTACCTCTGGCCGTCCGTAGACTCTGCCGTACATGGGCAGGACCCCTTCCACCAGTTTCTCCAGTTCTTCCTACGTGAAGGCCGGAGCCCTTTCCACTGCACCATGTGCAACATCCATAGCCAGAGGCAGGCCACAGCAGTACACAGAGTGGAGTACTTGTCCGCACAGGATCAGGGAGTCAAGTGATCAAATGATGACGAACGCGCGTACGTTCCCTGGCGGTATGCACCGTCACCGCTGGCGGCGATCATGATACACCAGGATTCCCCATTGGCATCCATGTTATCCAATGAGGGTGCGAACAGCGGTCAACACCGCTGTACGCTGTGACGTCAACTGCTAGCGGTAATAGGTCACTTCCACAACGAAGAGGCAGAACTACATTGGACAGACATTTTGCCATCACCTACGCATCTTGAAATTCATAATACTCACAATGCTGGGCCTACTAGTCATATGAAACACCTAGGCCTCTATCCATTGAGTATATAATCACAC
Source organism: Pleurodeles waltl (assembly GCF_031143425.1). NCBI lineage: Eukaryota > Metazoa > Chordata > Amphibia > Caudata > Salamandridae > Pleurodeles > Pleurodeles waltl. The sequence continues at coordinate 623,421,647 of NC_090446.1, forward strand.
ATGATTTACTCCGATCCCTCCTATCGATGTACATGTACATCTGTCAGGTTGCAGTTATTGTACAGACACTACTATGAATGACAGTGAATGTATGTAGCAAATATGCCAGTGTATGTGTGCACATCACTCCTTTTTCTTACCCCTCATAGGTACCGACCCTTGTGGCGAGGAAGGGCACCATCAGACCACTTGTGGATATGGGGAACATAGTGGAGTGTCAGATCATAATCATCTACAGACTCACACGTGCAACTATTCAAGACCTATGTGCATTCCTGGATCCTGCACTGACTCCCGGAAATCATAATCAGCATGCCATTTCAACTGAGGTGCAGGTGCTTTCCGCACTCCATTTTCTGGCCACAGGCTCTCTTCAAGTGACAGTGGGCATGGGTGCTGGTTTCTCACAGTCAATGTTCAGCCTGGTACTGACAACATTTCTGAATGCATTTGTACAACATCTGCAATCCTATGTGCGATTCCCCCAAAGTGCTGACCTCCCTGCCATCAAGTCTGACTTCTATGCCTTTGCAAACATTCCCCATGTCATAGGTGTTATCGATGGCACCCACATAGCTATCATCCCCCCAAGAGTGAGTGAACAGGTGTACAGAAACCGGAAGAATTTTCACTCAGTAGTGTGCCACAGAAGATGGAACAACTACAAGAGGGCAGAGGGTGGATCATAGGTAAGTTTGCCTGTCACTAACTGACACATTGCAGAAAACCATCCTGTCTGACTAAGGACTTTACAATGACGACTGTGTATTGACCATTTCTCTAGGTGATTCTGGCTATCCAAACTTGCGTTGGCTCCTGTCGCCAGTGAGGAATCCCAGGACGGATGCAGAGAGGAAATACAATGAGGCCAATGGACGTACTAGGAGGGTGATAGAGCGTACTATAGGTCTTCTGAAGGCTAGATTCTGGTGCCTACATATCTCTGGGGGTTCCCTGGCCTATGGGCCTGATAAGGTGTGTAGAATAGTGGTGGCCTGCTACATGCTGCACAACGTGGCAGTGAGACATTCAATCCCCCTTTTGGAGGTGGAGGGTGCTATAGGTCCTGATCAGTTACCTCAGAGAGGTGAGGAGAGTGATGGTGAGGATAAGGAAGGTGAAGATGTCAATTCCAGGAACCAACTGATACAACTCTTCCAATAACTGTGTGGGACTTGAGCCTGTAAATGTGGTTAGTGACTGATACTGTAAGTGTGCCACGTCATCTAGGGGGAATTGGTCATGATAGGCGAGACAATGGTACTGACAGACAATATATGCATTCCTTCCTTGCCTAATTTGAAACACACATTACCACCACCATGCACAAATTGACAAAAAAGTTGTTCCCTGCTGTAGGAAAGTACCATCTTGCCTGGCATGTTACCCCCATTTTTCACTGTATATATGTTGTTTTAGTTGTATGTGTCACTGGGACCCTGGTAACCCAGGGCCCCAGTGCTCATAAGTGTGCCTGAATGTGTTACCTGTGTAGTGACTAACTGTCTCACTGAGGCTCTGCTAATCAGAACCTCAGTGGTTATGCTCTCTCATTTCTTTCCAAATTGTCACTAACAGGCTAGTGACCATTTTTACCAATTTACATTGGCTTACTGGAACACCCTTATAATTCCCTAGTATATGGTACTGAGGTACCCAGGGTATTGGGGTTCCAGGAGATCCATATGGGCTGCAGCATTTCTTTTGCCACCCATAGGGAGCTCTGACAATTCTTACACAGGCCTGCCACTGCAGCCTGAGTGAAATAACGTCCACGTTATTTCACAGCCATTTTACACTGCACTTAAGTAACTTATAAGTCACCTATATCTCTAACCTTTACCTGGTAAAGGTTAGGTGCAAAGTTACTTAGTGTGAGGGCACCCTGGCACTAGCCAAGGTGCCCCCACATTGTTCAGAGCCAATTCCCTGAACTTTGTGAGTGCGGGGACACCATTACACGTGTGCACTACATATAGGTCACTACCTATATGTAGCTTCACAATGGTAACTCCGAATATGGCCATGTAACATGTCTACGATCATGGAATTGCCCCCTCTATGCCATCCTGGCATAGTTGGTACAATCCCATGATCCCAGTGGTCTGTAGCACAGACCCTGGTACTGCCAAACTGCCCTTCCTGGGGTTTCACTGCAGCTGCTGCTGCTGCCAACCCCTCAGACAGGCATCTGCCCTCCTGGGGTCCAGCCAGGCCTGGCCCAGGATGGCAGAACAAAGAACTTCCTCTGAGAGAGGGTGTTACACCCTCTCCCTTTGGAAAATGGTGTGAAGGCAGGGGAGGAGTAGCCTCCCCCAGCCTCTGGAAATGCTTTGTTGGGCACAGATGTGCCCAATTCTGCATAAGCCAGTCTACACCGGTTCAGGGGACCCCTTAGCCCTGCTCTGGCGCGAAACTGGACATAGGAAAGGGGAGTGACCACTCCCCTGACCTGCACCTCCCCTGGGAGGTGTCCAGAGCTCCTCCAGTGTGCTCCAGACCTCTGCCATCTTGGAAACAGAGGTGCTGCTGGCACACTGGACTGCTCTGAGTGGCCAGTGCCACCAGGTGACGTCAGAGACTCCTTGTGATAGGCTCCTTCAGGTGTTGCTAGCCTATCCTCTCTCCTAGGTAGCCAAACCCTCTTTTCTGGCTATTTAGGGTCTCTGTCTCTGGGGAAAGCTCAGATAACGAATGCATGAGCTCAGCCGAGTTCCTCTGCATCTCTCTCTTCACCTTCTGATAAGGAATCGACTGCTGACCGCGCTGGAAGCCTGCAAACCTGCAACATAGTAGCAAAGACGACTACTGCAACTCTGTAACGCTGATCCTGCCGCCTTCTCGACTGTTTTCCTGCTTGTGCATGCTGTGGGGGTAGCCTGGCTCCTCTCTGCACCAGAAGCTCCGAAGAAATCTCCCGTGGGTCGACGGAATCTTCCCCCTGCAACCGCAGGCACCAAAAAGCTGCATTACCGGTCCCTTGGGTCTCCTCTCAGCACGACGAGCGAGGTCCCTCGAATCCAGCGACTCTGTCCAAGTGACCCCCACAGTCCAGTGACTCTTCAGTCCAAGTTTGGTGGAGGTAAGTCCTTGCCTCACCTGGCTGGGCTGCATTGCTGGGAACCGCGACTTTTGCAGCTACTCCGGCCCCTGTGCACTTCCGGCGGAAATCCTTTGTGCACAGCCAAGCCTGGGTCCACGGCACTCTAACCAGCATTGCACGACTTTCTAAGTTGGTCTCCGGTGACGTGGGACTCCTTTGTGGAACTTCGGCGAGCACTGTTTCACGCATCGTAGTGCCTGTTTCTGGCACTTCTTCGGATGCTACCGGCTTCAGAGAGGCATCCTTGTCTTGCTCGAAGTCTCCTCTCTCTGCTGGTCCAATTTGCGACCTCCTGGTCCCTCCTGGGCCTCAGCAGCGTCCAAAAACGTTAACCGCACGATTTGCAGCTAGCAAGGCTTGTTGGCGTTCTTTCGGAGGGAAAACACTTCTGCACGACTCTCCACGGCGAGCGGTATCCGTCCACTAAAGGGGAAGTCTCTAGCCCTTTTCTTTCCTGCAGAAACCTCAGCTTCTTCTGTCCAGTAGAAGCTTCTTTGCACCCGCAGCTGGCCTTTCCTGGGCATTTGCCCATCTCCGACTTGCTTGTGACTTTTGGACTTGGTCCCCTTGTTCCACAGGTACCCTAGATTGGAAATCCACAGTTGTTGCATTGCTGGTTTGTGTCTTTCCTGCATTATTCCTCTAACACGACTTCTTTGTCCTTAGGGGAACTTTAGTGCACTTTGCACTCACTTTTCAGGGTCTTGGGGAGGGTTATTTTGCTAACTCTCACTATTTTCTAATAGTCCCAGCGACCCTCTACAAGGTCACATAGGTTTGGGGTCCATTCGTGGTTCGCATTCCACTTTTGGAGTATATGGTTTGTGTTGCCCCTATCCCTATGTTTCCCCATTGCATCCTATTGTAACTGTACATTGTTTGCACTGTTTTCTAAGACTATACTGCATATTTTTGCTATTGTGTATATATATCTTGTGTATATTTCCTATCCTCTCACTGAGGGTACACTCTAAGATACTTTGGCATATTGTCATAAAAATAAAGTACCTTTATTTTTAGTATAACTGTGTATTGTGTTTTCTTATGATATTGTGCATATGACACTAAGTGGTACTGTAGTAGCTTCACACGTCTCCTAGTTCAGCCTAAGCTGCTCTGCTAAGCTACCATTATCTATCAGCCTAAGCTGCTAGACACCCAATACACTAATAAGGGATAACTGGGCCTGGTGCAAGGTGCAAGTACCCCTTGGTACTCACTACAAGCCAGTCCAGCCTCCTACACCTGCCAGTTTCATCCATACCCCACTTTGTTCAAAATTGAAGACAGGGGACAGTGTTACAGGTGAGATATGTTGTTTATTGGTGGAATACAGTGAAATGTGCTATGTACAGTGATGGAAGTCGTAATGGTTGGGTGTCCTCAAAACCGACTTGGTGGCAGGCCTGTTTGATGTCATAAGTGGGTCCTATTTGTCGTTTAGAACTTTATTTAGCCTTCAGCTAAGTGTAGTTCGTGAATGGGTGGGATGGTTGCTTGGCAGTAGTAGCAGTGTCAGTTGTTGGAGGGGGGCTTGGTCTTAGCTGGGTTTCCAGTGCCATATCTTGGCCTGAGACTTCATTTGGGTGCCTGCTGTGGAGCTTCTTGGGGTGGCATGGTTGGCCCTTGTGATTCCTGGGAGGGTATTTCCTGTGCTGTTTCTGCTGCTTGGGTTGTCCAGGGCTGTTGTGGGGGCCTCTTGTCCGGTGTGGGTGTCTGAGTGTTTGTTGAACAACTGCAGCAGTGCTCCAGCAATGGTGGCCATTGTGACAATGTTTTCTTTCTACTGCTTCATGGCCTGTTGGTGTTGTTCCAGCTGCATCCTCTGACTTTGCTCCAGGGTGGATACAATCTGTGTCAACCTGTTTTAGGTATGTTGGTAGGCCCCCAATACCTCTGCAATGACGTCCTGGGCTGCTGCATCTATCCGGTGCCCTACACACTGGGGCACTTGACCCTGCCCTGGCCCCCTGTGCCTGTGTCCCCTGCGCAGGTCTTGACGTGCCACTAGTTCTGGGGCCCTCGTCTTCCTGCATTTTGCGTGTGGGAGACTGTGGATTCTGTAGCTGTGTTCCACCTGTTTGTGCCCTGGGTCCACTGGTGTGGGTATGCCTCCCATTGCCTGCTTGGTCTTGACTGGGTGTTAGGGGTGACAGTGTTTTCCTGGGTGGGGCTGCTGCATGGTGAGCATCCAGGGCTGTGTGAGGGGCCTGACTGCTCATCAGTGTCCAGGGATCCTTCACCAGTGTCCTGTGATGTGCCTCTGTCTCCCTGGAGTGCTGTGGCACTCCTTGTCTCCTCAATTAGGGTTGCATGGGTGGTGGTGCCTGTTGGGGGACATAGAAATGTATTTTACATATGCATGAGGGTTTGAGGTGTACTGATCTGTGCAATGTTGTGGTGGTGTGCCTATCAGTGGCTTTCCAGGGTGCCTTTGTGAGGTGGGCATTGCATTTAGTGGCAGTGGTGGGGTTACATTGTGGTTGGGGTTATTATTCCATTGTGGGTACGTGCAGGGGTGGGTGGCTGTGCACAGTGGGAGTGATGTGGGCCCGTAACGAGTTGTGGGTGATGCAGGGTGGTGGATGTGGTGGGTAATGGCTGGGTGGGGTGTGGGTCTAGGTGGGTGTGGTTGGGGTGGGGTGTTGTATGCATTACAGGTTTGGTACATAGGGGGTAATTATTGATGACTTACCCGAGTCCATTCCTCCAGTGAGTCCCTCTGGGTGCAGGATGGTGAGAACCTTCTCCTCCCAGTTCGTTTAGTCGGGTGGTGTTGGTGGCGGGCCACCCCAGTCTTCTGCACTGCGATGTGGTGCCTGGATGCCATGGCCCGGACATTCCCCAGTAGGTCCTACCATCTCTTGCGGATGTCGTCCCTGGTGCATTTATGGTGTCCCACTGCATTCACCCTGTTCACAATGGTCTGCCACAGCTCCATTTTCCGGGCGATGAGTGTGTGCTGCACCTCAGACCCGAATATTTGTGGCTCCACTTTTAGGATCTCTCCACCATGTTTCTTAGCTCCCTTTCAGTGAAGCATGGATTTTTTGGGGGGGTGCATGGCGAGGGTGGTGGATGGCATCGGGATTGGGGACGGGGTTTGGGTGCTCCTGTGTGGGTCACTATGCATGTCCTGTCTGCTGGCGTTCTCTGTCTGGCTCTGGTGCTCTCCGTCTTCTGGTCCTGGTTTCGTTGCAAGGGATTGTGGGGTGTGTCTGGGGGTGTTTTATGGTGATCTGGATGTGGGTCAGGTGTGTGGGTGCTAAGCCCAGCCAATGTGTGCACTGGTTGCTGTTGGGCCCACTTGCTGCCCGTGGCCATGGCAGCTGCCAATGGTCGTCCGGCCTCCACTGTCCGCCGAGGTGATTTGTGCATCATTATTTGGAGGGCGGGATGTGGGTGTGCTTAGCGGTGGCGGGGTTGGGTGGGACAGGATTCCCTCTGACAGGGTCCTGGCGGGGAGTGGTGGTCTGGGTTTCTTGGCGGGGTTGGGTTTTTCAGTCATTATATGGCGGGTTTCCATTCGCTGACGCCAGCGGGATTCTGTACACCGCTGCCACGGCGGTCGGCGGTCTTTCCTGCCATGTTCATAATGACCGCCAATATGTGCATCATCACATAAAAGCAGTTCATCAGATATTTTGGTCCAAAGGTATTGCCAATGGATATTGAACCATAAACATTAAACATAGTTAAAGGTATAATATCAACAAGAAGTTTAACAATGAGCCATCAACCTTCAGAACCACACTATTGGTTAATAACTGTAATATGCAACTTTTATGGCAAAGAAACAGTATTCAATTTTTCTTCCCGAGTGCTGGAGAAGCAAACACATTACCTACCAAATATATTTTTAACTTGACAGCCTCAAGTTCAGAATATCTGTCTTTAATTTAACTAAATGAGATAACACCCTTTGCCTTTTAATAGGGTTACCTAACCCCTTTATATTCAATGTGGTAACATTAACCGGTAGTATGAACAATGAATATGTCGATAGCAGCAAAATTGAAATGAGATGTAATAAATATTGGAGTGAATAAGAATAGGTGTTTTGCTTATTAAGGAAATGAAAGGAAAAACTAATGATAGGACGGGAAATAGGAAAGAAGAAAAGATAAACTACAGCCATTGAAAGGAATATCAATGAGAACACAATGAAACAAAAAACAAAATTACAGTACAAGTCATGTAAATGACAACTGAAGTGTAGGAAAGTAGCCTCTTTCTAGCATGGTTACCCCCACTTTTGGCCTGTTTGTGAGTGTGTGTCAGTGTGTTTTTACTGTGTCACTGTGATCATGCTAGCCAGGGCCCCAGTGCTCATGGATAAAAACCTATATGTCAGTGTGGCTCACTGGGATCCTGCTAGCCAGGACCTAAGGGCTCATAGTTTGTGGCCCAATGTGTATGCCTATGTAGTGCCTAACTGTGTCACTGAGGCTCTGCTAACCAGTACCTCTGTTCTTATGCTATCTCTGCTTTTAAATTTGTTGCTGTACGCCAGTGACTTCATTTACCAATCTCAATTGGCATACTGGACCCCTCTTATAAGTCCCTAATATATGGTACCTAGGTACCCAGGGCATTGGGGTTCCAGGAGATCTATATGGGCTGCAGCATTTCTTTTGCTACCGATAGGTAGTTCAGACAAACCCTTACACAGGACTGCCATTGCAGCCTGTGTGAAATAGTGCACACACTATTTCACAGCCATTTTTCACCACACTTAAGTAACTTATAAGTCACCTTTATGTCTAACCTTCACTTGCTGAAGGTTAGGTGCAAAGTTACACAGTGTGAGGGCACCCTTGCACTAGCAAAGGTGCCCCCACATAGTTCAGGGCCATTTCCCTGGACTTTGTGAGTGCGGGAGGCCATTACACGCGTGCACTACATGTAGGTCAATACCTATATGTAGCTTCACAATGGTAACTCTGAATATGGCCAGGTAACATGTCTAAGATCATGGAATTGTCCCCTCATTCTAAATCTGGTATTGGGGAGCAAATTCCATGCATCCTGGGGGCTCCACCATGGACGCCCAGTACTGCCAAACCAGCTCTCTGAGGCTTGCACTGCAGTTACAGCTGCTGCCATCTCACAGACAGGGTTCTGCCCCCCTGGGGTCTGGGCAGCCCAGTCCCAGGAAGGCAGAACAAAGCATTTCCTCAGAGAGCAGAGTATTACACCCTCTCTCATTGGAAATAGGTGTTACAGGCTGGGGAGGGGTAGCCTCCCCTAACCTCTGGAAATGCTTTGAAGGGCACAGATGGTGCCCTCCTTGCATAAACCAGTCTACAGTGGTTCAGGGACCCCTTCTCCCCTGCTCTGGCGGGAAACTGGACAAAGGAAAGTGGAGTTACCACTTTCCTGTCCATCACCACCCCAGGGGTGGTGCCCAGATGTAGGAGGCTGGCCTGGCTTATACTGGGTACCTGTGGTACTTACACCTTGTGCCGTGTCCAGTTATCCCTTATTAGTAGATTAGAGATGTTCTAGCAGCTTAGGCTGTTAGAGGTAGCTATAGCAAACCAGCTTAGGCTGAAATAGGAGACATGCAAAGCTCCTACTATACCACTTACATCACTTAGGGGGTCATTATGACCTCGGCGGTCTTTTCAAAAGACCGCCGAGGCCCCGGGAGAAAGAATACCGCCATTGCCGGCAGTATTTCTGTCTCCCTATTATGACATTTCCGCTGGGCCAGCGGACGGTAACAGTGTTACCGTCCACTGGCCCAGGGGAAATGTCACATCAACATTGCAGCCGGCTCGTAATAGAGCCGGCGGCAATGCTGATGTGCAGCGGGTGCAGTAGCACCCGTCACACATTTCATTGCCCGAAATTCGGGTAGTGAAATGCGTGACGGGGCTATGCCTGGGGGCCCCTTACCGCCGGCCTTTCCATGGTGGTGTGTACCGCCATGGACAGGCTGGCGGTCGGGGGGTTATGACCCCCAGGCGGTATCCTGGCAGGAAAGTGGAGGGGCCGGCCAGGGTCGTAATGACCCCCTTAGTACTATATCATAAGAAAACACAATACTCAGAGTTACTAAAAATAAAGGTACTTTATTTTAGTGATAATATGCCAAAAGTATCTCAGAGGATATACTCCCTTAGGAGGCAAGTAATATACACAAAATATACACACACAAACCAAATCAGTTAAGTAAACAGTTAGAAAAGTAGTGCAAACAGTGTAGAACACAATAGAATGCAATAGGGAAAAATAGGCCTAAGGGCAACACAAACCATATACTCCAAAAGTGGAATACAAACCACGATTGGACCCCAGGCCTAGTGCAGTGTGTAGAGGGTCGCTGGGAGTGTTAGAAAACACTAAGGGTGTCCAAGATACCCCACCACAAGACCCTGAAAAGTAGGAGTAAAGTTACCCTACTACCCCAGAAAGACAGTAAAGTCGAGATATGGGATTCTGCAAGGACAACAACTGACTGCAAAGCACTGAAGATGGATTCCTGGACCTGAGGACCTGTAAAGGAAGGGGACTAAGTCCAAGATTCACGCAAGTGTCCAGGGGGGGCAGGAGCCCACTAATCCCCGGATAAAGGTGCAAAAGGGCTTCCTCCGGGTGGAAGAAGCTGAAGATTCTGCAACAACAGAAGGTGCCAGGAATTTCTCCTTTGGTCAAAAGATGTCCCACAGCGTGCTGGAGGATGAGGAGTTGTTTCCACGCAGAAAGACTGCAAACAAACCTTGCTAGCTGCAAGAGTCGCAGTTGAGGTTATTGGGTGCTGCCAGGGCCCAGGAAGGACCAGGAGGTTGCCCCTTCAAGGAGGAGATGGAGGGGGCGCTCAGCAATACAGAGAGCCCCCCACGCAAAAGCAGGCAGCACCCGCAGAAGCACCTGAATGGGCGCTCAGAAGATCTGAGGACAACGGTCGACTCAGAACATCAAAGGAGGGCCCCACGACGGCAGAGTCCAACTCAGCGAGTTGGGCTAGGCTGTGCACAAAGGAAGTCTTGCAAAAGTGCACAGAAACCCGAGCAACCCGAGCAGCTGCAGTTCACGCAGTACACAGGATTACTGTCTGGCTTGGGGAGGCAAGGACTTACCCCCAACAAATTTGGACAGAAGGGCCGCTGGACTGTCGGAGACACTTGGAACCAGCTCCTGTGTTCCAGGGACGACGCTCGTCAGGATGAGAGGGGGCCCAGAGGACCGGTGATGCAGAAGTTTGGTGCCTGCGTTGTCAGGGTTAAGTTTCCGTCGACCCACAGGAGATTTCTTCTTGGCTTCCAGTGCAGGCTGAAGGCAGACAGCCCTCAGAGCATGCACTACTATTAAACAGTTGAGAAAGCCGGCAGGATGAGGAGCTGCAATGTTGCTGGTAGTCTTTCTGCTACTTTGTTGTGGTTTTGCAGGCGTCCTGGAGCAGTCAATGGTCGATCCTTGGCAAAAGTCAAAGGGGGAAGTGCAGAGGAACTCTGGTAAGCTCTTGCATTCGTTATCTGGTGAGATACCCCCAGGAGAGACCCTAAATAGCCCCCAGAAGAGGATTGGCTACAGAGAAAGGTAAGCACCTATCAGGAGGGGTCTCTGACGTCACCTGCTGGCACTGGGCACTCAGAGCTGTCCATTGTGCCCTCACACCTCTGCATCCAAGATGGCAGAGGTCTGGGACACACTGGAGGAGCTCTGGGCACCTCCCATGGGAGGTGCTGGTCAGGGGAGTGGTCACTCCCCGTTCCTTTGTCCAGTTTCGCGCCAGAGCAGGGCTGGGGGGATCCCAGAACCGGTGTAGACTGGCTTATGCAAGGAGTGCACCATCTGTGCCCTTCAAAGCATTTCCAGAAGCCAGGGGAGGCTACTCCTCTCAGGCCCTTCACACCTATTGCCAAAGGGAGAGGGTGTAACACCCTCTCTCTGAGGAAATAATTTTTTCTGCCTTGCTGGGACTGGGCTGCCCATGCACCAGGGGGGCAGAAATCTGTCTGTGGGGTGGCAGCAGGGGTAGCTGCAGAGAAAACCCCGGAAAGTTAGTTTGGCAGTGCCCGGGCTCTATGCTGGAGACCCTGGGATGCATGGAATTGTCCCCCCAATACCAGAATGGTATTGGGGTGACAATTCCATGATCCTAGACATGTTACATAGCCATGTTCGGAGTTACCATGGTGACGTTACATATAGGTATTGACCTATATGTAGTACACGCGTGTAATGGCGACCCCGCACTCACAAAGTTCGGGGAAATTGCCCTGAACAATGTGGGGGCACCTTGGCTAGTGCCAGGGTGCCCTCCCACTAAGTAACTTTGCACCTAACCTTCACTAAGTGATGGTTAGACATATAGGTGACTTATAAGTTACTTAAGTGCAGTGTAAAATGGCTATGAAATAACAAGGATGTTATTTCACTCAGGCTGCAGTGGCAGTCCTGTGTAAGAATTGTCTGAGCTCCCTATGGGTGGCAAAAGAAATGCTGCAGCCCATAGTGATCTCCTGGAACCCCAGTACCCTGGGTGTTCCAGTGTACCAATCAGAATTGGTAAAATTAGTCACTAGCCTGCAGTGACAATTTTAAAAGCAGAGAGAGCATAAACTCTGAGGTTCTGGATAGCAGAGCCTCAGTGATACAGTTAGACACCACACAGGGAACACATATAGGCCACAAACCTATGAGCACTGGGGACCTGGCTAGCAGGATCCCAGTGACACAAATCAAACACACTGACAACATAGGGCTTTCACTATGAGCACTGAGCCCTGGCTAGCAGGATCCCAGTGAGACAGTAAAAACACCCTGACATATACTCACAAACAGGCCAAAGTGGGGGTAACAAGGCTAGAAAGAGGCTACCTTCCTACACCAGAGCTCCTCCAGTGTGTCCCAGACTTCAGCCATCTTGCTTTGCAAGGTGTGGGAGCACTCTGGAGGGCTATGTTTGGCCAGTGCCAGCAGGTGACCCCAGAGACCCTCCCTGATAGGTCCATACCTGATAAGGTAGTCAATCCCCCTCTCAGGGCTATTTAGAGTCTCTTCTGTGGGTTCTCTTCAGATTCTGCTTGCAAGTTTCCTTCAGGAATCCTCTGCAACAACTTCAGCATCCTCTGACCTCGGATCAACCGCAGCCTGCTCCAAGAAATGCTGTAACTGCCACAAAGAGTCTACAAGAGACACTTTTCTTCAGCAACCTCAGCTCCAAGTCAGCAACTGCAACAGTTTTCACAGTGTGCATGCTCTGGGGACTCCCTGTCTTCAACCTGCACCAGAAGGACCGAAGAAATCTTCCATGGAGTGACAGAGTCACTCCCCTGCTCCAAGCAGGCACCTTCCAAGGCCATGACTGGTACCCTGGGACTCCTATCATGGCAATGAGCGTGCACCTAACGACACAGAGGGTAGACATCTTGAAATAGACTGTCCCGAGGTCCTGCTGATGCAATTTGGAGGAGGTAAGTCCTTGTCTTCCCCGAGAACGACCGTACCCCTGTGTTTTGTTTCTTCTTTCCCTCCTGGGGCCTCTTTGCAAAATTGCTTCATGCACAGCCTGGCCCAGCTCCCCAGCACTCTACCCTGTGATGCTCAACTCGCTGAGTTGTTCTCCGGTGGCATGGGACCTTCTTTTGTTGTGCTGAATAAACTGTATTTTGCACCTCCTTTGAACCCAGATCCTGTGGCTTCTGGGGGTGCTGGCTGGCATCCTGAGGACTCTCCAAAGTGCTGAGAGCCTTCTCTTCCTCCTCACACAGAGGTGAGGCCTCCAGGTCCCTCCGGGGTCCATCCAGTGCCATTTTGATGAAAAATGCACTTTTGTCATAGCCAAGGCTTGTTAGTGCCTTCCAACACAAAATCTCATCTGCAACAATCTTCACGCAGTGGGACATCTTTTTCTTTATGCAGGAACCCACTGGCGTCTTCCTAGGGTGCATTTCTGCAGTCTTCAACTGGCCAGGGACTCTTCTTTTGCACCCTCTTCTGGGTTGGCAGGGGTTTCTGTCCTTCCTGGAACTTCTTTCGACTTCTGGACTTGGTCCTCTTCCTTTGCAGGTCTTTGTAGGAAAGTACCATCTTGCCTGGCATGTTACCCCCATTTTTCACTGTATATATGTTGTTTTAGTTGTATGTGTCACTGGGACCCTGCCAGCCAGGGCCCCAGTGCTCATAAGTGTGCCTGAATGTGTTACCTGTGTTATGACTAACTGTCTCACTGAGGCTCTGCTAACCAGAACCTCAGTGGTTATGCTCACTCATTTCTTTCAAATTGTCACTAACAGGCTAGTGACCAATTTTACCAATTTACATTGGCATACTGGAACACCCTTATAATTCCCTAGTATATGGTACTGAGGTACCCAGGGTATTGGGGTTCCAGGAGATCCCTATGGGCTGCAGCATTTATTTTGCCACCCATAGGGAGCTCTGACAATTCTTACACAGGCCTGCCACTGCAGCCTGAGTGAAATAACGTCCACGTTATTTCACAGCCATTTTACACTGCACTTTAGTAACTTATAAGTCACCTATATGTCTAACCTTTACCTGGTAAAGGTTAGGTGCAAAGTTACTTAGTGTGAGGGCACCCTGGCACTAGCCAAGGTGCCCCCACATTGTTCAGGGCCAATTCCCCGGACTTTGTGAGTGCGGGGACACCATTACACGCGTGCACTACATATAAGTCACTACCTATGTGTAGCTTCACAATGGTAACTCCGAATATGGCCATGTAACATGTCTATGATCATGGAATTGCCCCCTCTATGCCATCCTGGCATAGTTGGCACAATCCCATGATCCCACGGGTCTCTAGCACAGACCCTGGTACTGCCAAACTGCCTTTCCCGGGGTTTCACTGCAGCTGCTGCTGCTGCCAACCCCTCAGACAGGTTTCTGCCCTCCTGGGGTCCAGACAGGCTTGGCCCAGGATGGCAGAACAAAGGACTTCCTCAGAGAGAGGGTGTTACACCCTCTCCCTTTGGAAAATGGTGTGAAGGCAGGGGAGGAGTAGCCTCCCCCAGCCTCTGGAAATGCTTTCATGGGCACACATGGTGCCCATTTCTGCATAAGCCAGTCTACACCGGTTCAGGGACCCCTCAGCCCTGCTCTGGCACGAAACTGGACAAGGGGAAGGGGAGTGACCACTCCCCTGACCTGCACCTCCCCTGGGAGGTGCACAGAGCTCCTCCAGTGTGCTCCAGACCTCTGCCATCTTGGAAACAGAGGTGCTGCTGGCACACTGGACTGCTCTGAGTGGCCAGGGCCAGCAGGTGACGTCAGAGACTCCTTCTGATAGGCTCCTTCAGGTGTTGCTAGCCTATCTTCTCTCCTAAGTAGCCAAACCCTCTTTTCTGGCTATTTAGGGTCTCTGCTTTGGGGATTTCCTTAGATAACAAATGCAAGAGCTCATCCGAGTTCCTCTGCATCTCTCTCTTCACCTTCTGCCAAGGAATCGACTGCTGACCGCGCTGGAAGCCTGAAAAACTGCAACAAAGTAGCGAAGACGACTACTGCAACTCTGTAACGCTGATCCTGCCGCCTTCTCGACTGTTTTCCTGGTGGTGCATGCTGTGGGGGTAGTGTGCCTCCTCTCTGCACTAGAAGCTCTGAAGAAATCTCCTGAGGGTCGAGGGAATCGTCCTCCTGCTACCGCAGGCACCAAAGAACTGCATCATCGGTACCCTGGGTCTCCTCTCAGCATGACGAGCGAGGTCCCTTGAATCCAGCAACTCTGTCCAAGTGACTCCCACAGTCCAGTGACTTCTCAGTCCAAGTTTGGTGGAGGTAAGTCCTTGCCTCCCCACGCCAGACTGCATTGCTGGGAACCGCGACTTTTGCAGCTACTCCGGCCTCTGTGCACTTCCGGCAGAAATCCTTTGTGCACAGCCAAGCCTGGATACACGGCACTCGACCCTGCATTGCACGACTTTCTAAGTTGTCCTCCGGCGGCGTGGGACTCCTTTGTGCAACTTCGGGTGAGCACCATTTCACTCCTCTTTGTAGTGCCTGTTCTGGCACTTCTGCTGTTGCTGCCTGCTTATGAGAGGGCTCCTTGTCTTGCTCGATGGCCCCTCTGTCCCCAGACGCAATTGACGACATCCTGGTCCCTCCTGGGCCACAGCAGTGTCCAAAAACTCTAACCGCATGACTTGCAGGTAGCAAGGTTTGTTTGCGGTCTTTCTTCAGGAAAACACTTCTGCAAGACTCTCCACGGCGTGAGGGATCCATCATCCAATGGGGAAGTTCCTAGCATTTGTCGTTCCTGCAGAATCCTCAGCTTCTACTGTCCAGTAGGAGCTTCTTTGCACCCACAGCTGGCATTTCCTGGGCATCGGCCCATCTCCGACTTGCTTGTGACTTTTGGACTTGGTCCCCTTGTTCCACAGGTACCCTCGACTGGAAATCTATTGTTGTTGCATTGCTGGTTTGTGTCTTTCCTGCAGAATTCCCCAATCACGACTTCTATGTCCTTTGGGGAACTTTAGTGCACTTTGCACTCACTTTTCAGGGTCTTGGGGTGGTCTATTTTTCTAACCCTCACTGTTTTCTTACAGTCCCAGCGACCCTCTACAAGGTCACATAGGTTTGGGGTCCATTCGTGGTTCGCATTCCACTTCTAGAGTAGGTGGTTTGTGTTGCCCCTATCGTAACTATACAATGTTTGCACTGTTTTCTAATACTATACTGCATATTTTTGGTATTGTGTACATATATCTTGTGTATATTTGCTATCCTCATACTGAGGGTACTCACTGAGATACTTTTGGCATATTGTCATAAAAATAAAGTACCTTTATTTTTAGTATATCTGTGTATTGTGTTTTCTTATGATATTGTGCATATGACACTAGTGGTACTGTAGGAGCTTCACTCGTCTCCTAGTTCAGCCTAAGCTGCTCTGCTAAGCTACCATTATCTATCAGCCTATGCTGCTAGACACCCTATACACTAATAAGGGATAACTGGGCCTGGTGCAAGGTGTAAGTACCCCTAGGTACTCACTACAAGCCAGTCTAGCCTCCTACATTGGTTGTGCAGTGGTGGGATAAGTGCTTTGTAACTACTTACCACTTTTGTCATTGTACTTTTCATAAGAGAAAAATATACAAAACAAGTTCATTGTATGTACACCTAACCAACATTTTTGCATTTCTTTTCTCACTTCTTTTCTAAAGTGCTGAAAAGTACTTCTAAACTTTCAAAAAGTTCTTAAAAAGTTTTAAAAGTTTTTTCTGTCTTTCTAAAAAGTTCTGAAAACTTTTTTCTCACTTTTTCTATCACTTAAACACTTTCTAAAATGTCTGGCACAGGCCAAACTATTGATCTGTCCAAACTTGCTTATGATCACTGTGAGAAAGTAGCCTCTTTCTAGCCTTGTTACCCCCACTTTTGGCCTGTTTGTGAGTGTATGTCAGGGTGTTTTCACTGTCTCACTGGGATCCTGCTAGCCAGGGCCCAGTGCTCATAGTGAAAACCCTATGTTTTCAGTATGTTTGTTATGTGTCACTGGGACCCTGCTAGTCAGGACCCCAGTGCTCATAAGTTTGTGGCCTATATGTATGTGTTCCCTGTGTGGTGCCTAACTGTCGCACTGAGGCTCTGCTAACCAGAACCTCAGTGGTTATGCTCTCTCATTTCTTTCCAAATTGTCACTAACAGGCTAGTGACCATTTTTACCAATTTACATTGGCTTACTGGAACACCCTTATAATTCCCTAGTATATGGTACTGAGGTACCCAGGGTATTGGGGTTCCAGGAGATCCCTATGGGCTGCAGCATTTCTTTTGCCACCCATAGGGAGCTCTGACAATTCTTACACAGGCCTGCCACTGCAGCCTGAGTGAAATAACGTCCACGTTATTTCACAGCCATTTTACACTGCACTTAAGTAACTTATAAGTCACCTATATGTCTAACCTTTACCTGGTAAAGGTTAGGTGCAAAGTTACTTAGTGTGAGGGCACCCTGGCACTAGCCAAGGTGCCCCCACATTGTTCAGAGCCAATTCCCTGAACTTTGTGAGTGCGGGGACACCATTACATGCGTGCACTACATATAGGTCACTACCTATATGTAGCTTCACAATGGTAACTCCGAATATGGCCATGTAACATGTCTATGATCAGGGAATTGCCCCCTCTATGCCATCCTGGCATAGTTGGCACAATCCCATGATCCCAGTGGTCTGTAGCACAGACCCTGGTACTGCCAAACTGCCCTTCCTGGGGTTTCACTGCAGCTGCTGCTGCTGCCAACCCCTCAGACAGGCATCTGCCCTCCTGGGGTCCAGCCAGGCCTGGCCCAGGATGGCAGAACAAAGAACTTCCTCTGAGAGAGGGTGTGACACCCTCTCCCTTTGGAAAATGGTGTGAAGGCAGGGGAGGAGTAGCCTCCCCCAGCCTCTGGAAATGCTTTGTTGGGCACAGAGGTGCCCAATTCTGCATAAGCCAGTCTACACCGGTTCAGGGGACCCCTTAGCCCTGCTCTGGCGCGAAACTGGACAAAGGAAAGGGGAGTGACCACTCCCCTGACCTGCACCTCCCCTGGGAGGTGTCCAGAGCTCCTCCAGTGTGCTCGAGACCTCTGCCATCTTGGAAACAGAGGTGCTGCGGGCACACTGGACTGCTCTGAGTGGCCAGTGCCACCAGGTGAAGTCAGAGACTCCTTGTGATAGGCTCCTTCAGGTGTTGCTAGCCTATCATCTCTCCTAGGTAGCCAAACCCTCTTTTCTGGCTATTTAGGGTCTCTGTCTCAGGGGAAACTTTAGATAACGAATGCATGAGCTCAGCCGAGTTCCTCTGCATCTCTCTCTTCACCTTCTGATAAGGAATCGACTGCTGACCGCGCTGGAAGCCTGCAAACCTGCAACATAGTAGCAAAGACGACTACTGCAACTCTGTAACACTGATCCTGCCGCCTTCTCGACTGTTTTCCTGCTTGTGCATGCTGTGGGGGTAGTCTGCCTCCTCTCTGCACCAGAAGCTCCGAAGAAATCTCCCGTGGGTCGACGGAATCTTCCCCCTGCAACCGCAGGCACCAAAAAGCTGCATTACCGGTCCCTTTGGTCTCCTCTCAGCATGACGAGCGAGGTCCTTCGAATCCAGCAACTCTGTCCAAGTGACCCCCACAGTCCAGTGACTCTTCAGTCCAAGTTTGGTGGAGGTAAGTCTTTGCCTCACCTCGCTGGGCTGCATTGCTGGGAACCGCGACTTTTGCAGCTACTCCGGCCCCTGTGCACTTCCGGCGGAAATCCTTTGTGCACAGCCAAGCCTGGGTCCACGGCACTCTAACCTGCATTGCACGACTTTCTAAGTTGGTCTCCGGCGACGTGGGACTCCTTTGTGCAACTTCAGCGAGCACCGTTTCACGCATCCTCGTAGTGCCTGTTTCTGGCACTTCTCCGGGTGCTACCTGCTTCAGTGAGGGCTCTTTGTCTTGCTCGACGTCCCCTCTCTCTTCAGGTCCCTCCTGGGCCCCAGCAGCGTCCAAAAACGACAACCGCATGATTTGCGACTAGCAAGGCTTGTTGGCGTCCTTTCGGCGAGAAAACACTTCTGCACGACTCTCCAAGGCGAGCGGGATCCGTCTACCAAAGGGGAAGTCTCTAGCCCTTTTCATTACTGCAGAAACCTCAGCTTCTTCTGTCCAGTAGAAGCTTCTTTGCACCCGCAGCTGGCATTTCCTGGGCATCTGCCCATCTCCGACTTGCTTGTGACTTTTGGACTTGGTCCCCTTGTTCCACAGGTACCCTAGATTAGAAATCCACAGTTGTTGCATTGCTGGTTTGTGTCTTTCCTGCATTATTCCTCTAACACGACTTCTTTGTCCTAAGGGGAACTTTAGTGCACTTTGCACTCACTTTTCAGGGTCTTGGGGAGGGTTATTTTTCTAACTCTCACTATTTTCTAATAGTCCCAGCGACCCTCTACAAGGTCACATAGGTTTGGGGTCCATCCGTGGTTCGCATTCCACTTTTGGAGTATATGGTTTGTGTTGCCCCTATCCCTATGTTTCCCCATTGCATCCTATTGTAACTATACATTGTTTGCACTGTTTTCTAAGACTATACTGCATATTTTTGCTATTGTGTATATATATCTTGTGTATATTTCCTATCCTCTCACTGAGGGTACACTCTAAGATACGTTGGCATATTGTCATAAAAACAAAGTACCTTTATTTTTAGTATAACTGTGTATTGCGTTTTCTTATGATATTGTGCATATGACACTAAGTGGTACTGTAGTAGCTTCACACGTCTCCTAGTTCAGCCTAAGCTGCTCTGCTAAGCTACCATTATCTATCAGCCTAAGCTGCTAGACACCCTATACACTAATAAGGGATAACTGGGCCTGGTGCAAGGTGCAAGTACCCCTTGGTACTCACTACAAGCCAGTCCAGCCTCCTACAATCACCTTGGATGGAAAGGAGCAAGTATTCCCCATAGTCATCCTGCAAAAGAGCATGATTCTAGGAATCTGCACAAGATAGTTCCCCCTTATAAGGAGGGGGATGACATTAACAAGTGGTTTGCTGCACTTGAGAGGGCCTGTGTTGTACAGGATGTCCCTCAAAGGCAGTGGGCTGCCATCCTATGGCTATCATTTAGTGGAAAGGGCAGGGATAGGCTCCTTACTGTGAAAGAAAGTGATGCCAATAATTTTACAGTTCTTAAGAATGCACTCCTGGATGGTTATGGCTTAACCACTGAACAGTACAGGATGAAGTTCAGAGAGACCAAAAAGGAGTCTTCACAAGACTGGGTTGATTTTGTTGACCATTCAGTGAAGGCCTTGGAGGGGTGGTTACAAGGCAGTAAAGTTACTGAATATGAAAGCCTGTATAGCTTGATCCTGATAGAGCATATTCTTAATAATTGTGTGGCTGATTTGTTGCACCAGTACTTGGTGGACTCTGATCTGACCTCTCCCCAAGAATTGGGAAGGAAGGCAGACAAATGGGTCAGAACAGGGGTGAACAGAAAAGTTAATACAGGGGGTGACAAAGATGGCAATAAGAAGAAGGATGGTAAGTCTTCTGAGAAGGGTGGGGACAAATCTAAAAATTAATCTTTATCAGGCCCACAAAAACACTCTGGTTGGGGTGGTGGCCCCAAATCCTCTTCTAATCAGAACAAAGAAAAGAAACCATGGTGCTATTTATGTAAAATAAAAAGCCATTGGACAACAGATCCCAGTTGTCCAAAGAAAAGCACCAAGCCTCCTACCACTACAAAGCCTGCTGCTACACCTAGTGCCCTTAGTAATAGCAGTGGTGGTGGGAGCAAACCTACTAATAGCCAATCCAAGGGAGTAGCTGGGCTCACTTTTGGTAACTTAGTTGGGGTTGGTCTTGTTAGGGAGACCACAGAGGCTGTGTTAGTCTCTGAGGGGGCTATTGATTTAGCCACCTTAGTTGCTTGTCCCCTTAACATGGATAAGTACAAGCAACTACCCCTAATAAATGGTGTTGAGGTTCAGGCCTACAGGGACACAGGTGCCAGTGTTACAATGGTAATAGAGAAACTGGTCCACCCTAAAAAACCCCTACTTGGTCACCAGTACCAAGTAACCGATGCTCACAGCAACACACTTAGCCACCCCATGGCTGTTGTAAATCTCACCTGGGGGGGGGTTACTGGTCCAAAGAAAGTTGTGGTTGCCTCAGATTTACCTGTAGACTGTCTACTTGGAAATGATTTAGAGACATCAGCTTGGTCAGATGTGGAGTTGGAGGCCCATGCAGCAATGCTGGGCATCCCAGGGCATATTTTTGCTTTAACCAGGGCTCAGGCCAAAAAGCAAAAAGGACAGGGTGACTTGGATCCTGGAAGAATGGACCATGTGCTCCCTAAAGCTAGGACTAGTAGAAGTAAAGCACTACCTACTATCCCTCCCTCTACAGTGGATTCTACTTCTGCGGAAGAAGAATTTCCACTCTGTGCAGAACCTACACCACAGGAGCTGGAAGCAGACACTGCTGAGCTTTTGGGTGAAGGGGGGCCTGCCAGTGTGGGGCATACCTGTCCCACACTAGAGGGTCTAAGACAGCAAGCTGTCAAACAAGCAAATGGGGATGTCAGTGACTCACTGTAGGAGGCTGGACTGGCTTGTAGTGAGTACCAAGGGGTACTTACACCTTGCACCATGCCCAGTTATCCCTTATTAGTGTATAGGGTGTCTAGCAACTTAGGCTGATAGATAATGGTAGCTTAGCAGGTCGTGCAATGCAGGTTAGAGTGCCGTGGACCCAGGCTGGACTGTGCACAAAGGATTTCCGCCGGAAGTGCACGGAGGCCAGAGTAGCTGCAAAAGTCGCGGTTCCCAGCAATGCAGTCTGGCGTGGGGAGGCAAGGACTTACCTCCACCAAACTTGGACTGAAGAGTCACTGGACTGTGGGAGTCACTTGGACAGAGTTGCTGGATTCAAGGGACCTCGCTCGTCGTGCTGAGAGGAGACCCAGGGTACCGGTGATGCAGTTCTTTGGTGCCTGCGGTTGCAGGGGGACGATTCCGTCGACCCACAGGAGATTTCTTCGGAGCTTCTAGTGCAGAGAGGAGGCAGACTACCCCAACAGCATGCACCACCAGGAAAGCAGTCGAGAAGGCGGCAGGATCAGCGTTACAGAGTTGCAGTAGTCGTCTTTGCTACTTTGTTGCAGTTTTGCAGGCTTCCAGCGCGGTCAGCAGTCAATTCCTTGGCAGAAGGTGAAGAGAGAGATGCAGAGGAACTCGGATGAGCTCTTGCATTCGTTATCTAAGGAAATCCCCAAAGTAGAGACCCTAAATAGCCAGAAAAGAGGGATTGGCTACCTAGGAGAGAGGATAGGCTAGCAACACCTGAAGGAGCCTATCAGAAGGAGTCTCTGACATCACCTGCTGGCCCTGGCCACTCAGAGCAGTCCAGTGTGCCAGCAGCACCTCTGTTTCCAAGATGGCAGTGGTCTGGAGCAAACTGGAGGAGCACTGGGCACCTCCCAGGGGAGGTGCAGGTCAGGGGAGTGGTCACTCCCCTTCCCTTTGTCCAGTTTTGCGCCAGAGCAGGGCTGAGGGGTCCCTGAACCGGTGTAGACTGGCTTATGCAGAAATGGGCACCATCTGTGCCCATGAAAGCATTCCCAGAGGCTGGGGGAGGCTACTCCTCCCCTGCCTGAGCACCTTTTTTTCCAAAGGGAGAGTGTGTAACACCCTCTCTCTGAGGAAGTCCTTTGTTCTGCCTTCCTGGGCCAAGCCTGGCTGGACCCCAGGAGGGCAGAAACCTGTCTGAGGATTTGGCAGCAGCAGCAGTGAAACCCCTGGAAAGGCAGTTTGGCAGTACCAGGGTCTGTGCTAGAGACCCGTGGGATCATGGGATTGTGCCAACTATGCCAAGATGGCATAGAGGGGTCAATTCCATGATCATAGACATGTTACATGGCCATATTCGGAGTTACCATTGTGAAGCTACACATAGGTAGTGACCTATATGTAGTGCACGCGTGTAATGGTGTCCCTGCACTCACAAAGTCCGGGGAATTGGCCCTGAACAATGTGGGGGCACCTTGGCTAGTGCGAGGGTGCCCACACACTAAGTAACTTTGCACCTAACCTTTACCAGGTAAAGGTTAAACATATAGGTGACTTATAAGTTACTTAAGTGCAGTGTAAAATGGCTGTGAAATAATGTGGACGTTATTTCACTCAGGCTGCAGTGGCAGGCCTGTGTAAGAATTGTCAGAGCTCCCTATGGGTGGCAAAAGAAATGCTGCAGCCCATAGGGATCTCCTGGAACCCCAATACCCTGGGTACCTCAGTACCATATACTAGGGAATTATAAGGGTGTTCCAGTATGCCAATGTAAATTGGTAAAATTGGTCACTAGCCTGTTAGTGACAATTTGTACAGAGAGATCATAGCCACTGAGGTTCTGGTTAGCAGAGCCTCAGTGCGACAGTTAGGCACCACACAGGGAACACATACATATAGGCCACAAACGTATGAGCACTGGGGTCCTGACTAGCAGGGTCCCAGTGACACATAACAAACATATTGAAAACATAGGGTTTTCACTATGAGCACTGAGCCCTGGCTACCAGGATCCCAGTGAGACAGTGAAAACACCCTGACATACACTCACAAACAGGCCAAAAGTGGGGGTAACAAGGCTAGAAAGAGGCTACTTTCTCACACTCACACAGAGTTTACTGGGAGGACAACCTCTTGTACACTGAATCAAGGGATCCTAAACCTGGAACTGCCAGGAGGTTAGTGATTCCTCAGGAGTACAGAAAGTTCCTCCTAACTCTAGCCCACGACATTCCCTTAGCTGGACATTTGGGGCAAATGAAAACTTGGGACAGGCTTGTTCCCTTGTTTCATTGGCATAGAATGTCAGAGGACACAAAAGAATTTCATAAGTCCTGTGCAACCTGTCAAGCCAGTGGCAAGACAGGTGGCACTCCAAAGGCACCCCTTATTCCACTGCCTGTGGTTGGGGTTCCCTTTGAAAGGGTAGGGGTTGACATAGTTGGCCCCCTTGACCCTCCTACTGCTTCAGGCAATAGGTTTATATTGGTGGTAGTGGACCATGCCACCAGATATCCTGAAGCAATTCCTCTAAGGACCACTACAGCTCCTGCAGTGGAAAAGGCCCTCCTCGGAAACTTTTCCAGGGTGGGCTTCCGAAAAGAGGTAGTATCAGACAGAGGAAGCAATTTCATGTCTGCTTACTTAAAGGCCATGTGGAAGGAGTGTGGTGTGACATACAAGTTCACTACACCCTATCATCCACAAACAAATGGACTGGTGGAGAGATTTAACAAAACTCTCAAAGGCATGATTATGGGACTCCCTGAAAAACTCCGCAGGAGATGGGATATCCTTTTACCATGCCTCCTTTTTGCTTATAGGGAGGTACCCCAGAAAGGAGTGGGCTTCAGCCCCTTTGAACTCCTCTTTGGACACCCTGTGAGAGGTCCTCTAACACTTGTTAAGGAGGGTTGGGAACAACCGTTAAAAGCTCCAAAGCAAGACATAGTGGACTATGTACTTGGCGTAAGATCAAGGATGGCTGAGTACATGAAAAAGGCCAGTAAAAACCTTCAGGCCAGCCAAGAGCTCCAAAAGCAATGACATGACCAGAAGGCTGTTTTGGTTCAGTACCAACCAGGGCAGAAAGTGTGGGTCTTGGAGCCTGTGGCCCCAAGAGCACTCCAAGATGAATGGAGTGGACCCCACATAATTGTTGAAAAGAAGGGTGAACTCACCTACTTAGTTGACTTAGGCACTGCCAGGAGTCCCCTTAGGGTGCTCCATGTCAATCGCCTTAAACCCTTCTATGACAGGGCTGATCTCACCCTGCTCATGGCAACTGATGAGGGACAGGAAGAAGAGAGTGACCCTCTCCCTGATCTCTTCTCTTCCACACAACAAGATGCTCTAGTGGAAGGTGCAGTTTTGGCTGATTGTCTTACTGCTGAGCAGAAAGACCATTGCATAAATCTCCTGGGTCAGTTTTCTGAACTCTTCTCTACTGTGCCAGGTGCCACTTCTTGGTGTGAGCACACTATAGATACTGGAGACAGCTTGCCTGTCAAAAGTAAAATCTATAGGTGTAGGAGGCTGGACTGGCTTGTAGTGAGTACCAAGGGGTACTTGCACCTTGCACCAGGCCCAGTTATCCCTTATTAGTGTATAGGGTGTCTAGCAGCTTAGGCTGATAGATAATGGTAGCTTAGCAGAGCAGCTTAGGCTGAACTAGGAGACGTGTGAAGCTACTACAGTACCACTTAGTGTCATATGCACAATATCATAAGAAAACACAATACACAGTTATACTAAAAATAAAGGTACTTTATTTTTATGACAATATGCCAAAGTATCTTAGAGTGTACCCTCAGTGAGAGGATAGGAAATATACACAAGATATATATACACAATAGCAAAAATATGCAGTATAGTCTTAGAAAACAGTGCAAACACTGTATAGTTACAATAGGATGCAATGGGGAAACATAGGGATAGGGGCAACACAAACCATATACTCCAAAAGTGGAATGCGAACCACGAATGGACCCCAAACCTATGTGACCTTGTAGAGGGTCGCTGGGACTATTAGAAAATAGTGAGAGTTAGAAAAATAACCCTCCCCAAGACCCTGAAAAGTGAGTGCAAAGTGCACTAAAGTTCCCCTTAGGACAAAGAAGTCGTGTTAGAGGAATAATGCAGGAAAGACACAAACCAACAATGCAACAACTGTGTATTTCCAATCTAGGGTACCTGTGGAACAAGGGGACCAAGTCCAAAAGTCACAAGCAAGTCGGAGATGGGCAAATGCCCAGGAAATGCCAGCTGCGGGTGCAAAGAAGCTTCTACTGGACAGAAGAACCTGAATTTTCTGCAGGAACGAAAAAGGGCTAGAGACTTCCCCTTTGGTGGACCGATCCCTCTTGCCGTGGAGAGTCGTGCAGAAGTGTTTTCCCGCCGAAAGAACGCCAACAAGCCTTGCTAGCTGCAAATCGTGCGGTTAGCGTTTTTGGACACTGTTGTGGCCCTGGAGGGACCAGGAGGTCGCAAATTGGACCAGGAGAGAGAGGGGACGTCGAGCAAGACAAAGAGCCCTCTCAGCAGCAGGTAGCACCCGGAAAAGTGCCAGAAACAGGCACTAAGAGGATGCGTGAAACAGTGCTCACCGAAGTTGCACAAAGGAGTCCCACGTCGCCGGAGACCAACTTAGAAAGTCGTGCAATGCAGGTTAGAGTGCCGTGGACCCAGGCTTGGCTGTTGTGAGAAGGTAGCCTCTTTCTAGCCTTGTTACCCCCACTTTTGGCCTGTTTGTGAGTGTATGTCAGGGTGTTTGTCACTGTTTTCACTGTCTCACTGGGATCCTGATAGCCAGGCCTCAGTGCTCATAGTGAAAACACCATGTTTTCAGTATGGTTGTTATGTGTCACTGGGATCCTGCTAGTCAGGACCCCAGTGCTCATAGGTTTGTGGCCTATATGTATGTGTCACTGGGACCCTGTCACACAGGGCCCCAGTGCTCATAGGTGTGCATGTATATGTTCCCTGTGTGGTGCCTAACTGTCTCACTGAGGCTCTGCTAACCAGAACCTCAGTGGTTATGCTCTCTCATTACTTTCAAATTGTCACTGACAGGCTAGTGACCATTTTTACCAATTTACATTGGCTTACTGGAACACCCTTATAATTCCCTAGTATATGGTACTGAGGTACCCAGGGTATTGGGGTTCCAGGAGATCCCTATGGGCTGCAGCATTTCTTTTGCCACCCATAGGGAGCTCTGACAATTCTTACACAGGCCTGCCACTGCAGCCTGAGTGAAATAACGTCCACGTTATTTCACAGCCATTTTTCACTGCACTTAAGTAACTTATAAGTCACCTATATGTCTAACCTTTACCTGGTAAAGGTTAGGTGCAAAGTTACTTAGTGTGAGGGCACCCTGGCACTAGCCAAGGTGCCCCCACATTGTTCAGAGCCAATTCACTGAACTTTGTGAGTGCGGGGGACACCATTACACGCGTGCACTACATATAGGTCACTACCTATATGTAGCTTCACCATGGTAACTCCGAATATGGCCATGTAACATGTCTATGATCATGGAATTGCCCCCTCTATGCCATCCTGGCATTGTTGGTACAATTCCATGATCCCAGTGGTCTGTAGCACAGACCCTGGTACTGCCAGACTGACCTTCCTGGGGTTTCACTGCAGCTGCTGCTGCTGCCAACCCCTCAGACAGGCAGCTGCCCTCCTGGGGTCCAGCCAGGCCTGGCCCAGGATGGCAGAACAAAGAACTTCCTCTGAGAGAGGGTGTGACACCCTCTCCCTTTGGAAAATGGTGTGAAGGCAGGGGAGGAGTAGCCTCCCCCAGCCTCTGGAAATGCTTTGTTGGGCACAGATGTGCCCAATTCTGCATAAGCCAGTCTACACCGGTTCAGGGACCCCTTAGCCCCTGCTCTGGCGCGAAACTGGACAAAGGAAAGGGGAGTGACCACTCCCCTGACCTGCACCTCCCCTGGGAGGTGTCCAGAGCTCCTCCAGTGTGCTCCAGACCTCTGCCATCTTGGAAACAGAGGTGCTGCTGGCACACTGGACTGCTCTGAGTGGCCAGTGCCACCAGGTGACGTCAGAGACTCCTGCTGATAGGCTCCTTCAGGTGTTAGTAGCCTTTCCTCTCTCCTAGGTAGCCAAACCCTCTTT
Source organism: Pleurodeles waltl (assembly GCF_031143425.1). Lineage (NCBI taxonomy): Eukaryota > Metazoa > Chordata > Amphibia > Caudata > Salamandridae > Pleurodeles > Pleurodeles waltl. The sequence continues at coordinate 623,448,924 of NC_090446.1, forward strand.
TCTGGCTATTTAGGGTCTCTGTCTCTGGGGAAACTTCAGATAACGAATGCATGAGCTCAGCCGAGTTCCTCTGCATCTCCCTCTTCACCTTCTGATAAGGAATCGACCGCTGACCGCGCTGGAAGCCTGCAAACCTGCAACATAGTAGCAAAGACGACTACTGCAACTCTGTAACGCTGATCCTGCCGCCTTCTCGACTGTTTTCCTGCTTGTGCATGCTGTGGGGGTAGCCTGCCTCCTCTCTGCACCAGAAGCTCCGAAGAAATCTCCCGTGGGTCGACGGAATCTTCCCCCTGCAACCGCAGGCACCAAAAAGCTGCATTACCGGTCCCTTGGGTCTCCTCTCAGCACGACGAGCGAGGTCCCTCGAATCCAGCGATACCGTCCAAGTGACCCCCACAGTCCAGTGACTCTTCAGCCCAAGTTTGGTGGAGGTAAGTCCTTGCCTCACCTCGCTGGGCTGCATTGCTGGGAACCGCGACTTTGCAAGCTTCTCCGGCCCCTGTGCACTTCCGGCGGAAATCCATTCGTGCACAGCCAAGCCTGGGTCCACGGCACTCTAACCTGCATTGCACGACTTTCTAAGTTGGTCTCCGGCGACGTGGGACTCCTTTGTGCAACTTCGGCGAGCACCGTTTCACGCATCCTCGTAGTGCTGTTTCTGGCACTTCTCCGGGTGCTACCTGCTTCAGTGAGGGCTCTTTGTCTTGCTCGACGTCCCCTCTCTCTGCAGGTCCAATTTGCGACCTTCTGGTCCCTCCTGGGCCCCAGCAGCGTCCAAAAACGCCAAACGCACGATTTGCGTGTAGCAAGGCTTGTTGGCGTCCATCCGGCGGGAAAACACTTCTGCACGACTCTCCAAGGCGTGGGGGATCCATCCTCCAAAGGGGAAGTCTCTAGCCCTTGTCGTTCCTGCAGTATTCACAGTTCTTCAGCCTAGTAAGAGCTTCTTTGCACCAACCGCTGGCATTTCTTGGGCATCTGCCCATCTCCGAGCTGCTTGTGACTTTTGGACTTGGTCCCCTTGTTCCACAGTACCTTCAGACAGGAATCCATCGTTGTTGCATTGCTGATTTGTGTTTTCCTGGCATTCTCCCTCTAACACGACTATTTTGTCCTTAGGGGAACTTTGGTGCACTTTGCACTCACTTTTCAGGGTCTTGGGGAGGGTTATTTTTCTAACTCTCACTATTTTCCAATAGTCCAGCGACCCTCTACAAGGTCACATAGGTTTGGGGTCCATTCGTGGTTCGCATTCCACTTCTGGAGTATATGGTTTGTGTTGCCCCTATCCCTATGTTTCCCCATTGCATCCTATTGTAACTATACATTGTTTGCACTGTTTTCTAAGACTATACTGCATATTTTTGCTATTGTGTATATATATCTTGTGTATATTTCCTATCCTCTCACTGAGGGTACACTCTAAGATACTTTGGCATATTGTCATAAAAATAAAGTACCTTTATTTTTAGTATAACTGTGTATTGTGTTTTCTTATGATATTGTGCATATGACACTAAGTGGTACTGTAGTAGCTTCACACGTCTCCTAGTTCAGCCTAAGCTGCTCTGCTAAGCTACCATTATCTATCAGCCTAAGCTGCTAGACACCCTATACACTAATAAGGGATAACTGGGCCTGGTGCAAGGTGCAAGTACCCCTTGGTACTCACTACAAGCCAGTCCAGCCTCCTACATTGGTTGTGCAGTGGTGGGATAAGTGCTTGAGACTACTTACCACTCTTGTCATTGTACTTTTCATAAGAGAAAAATATACAAAACAAGGTCAGTGTATATACACATAGCCAAAAAGTTTTGCATTTCCTCTTTTCACTCTTTTCTAAGTGCTGAAAAGTACTACTAAACTTTCAAAAAGTTCTTAAAAGTTTAAAAAGTTTTTTTTCTGTCTTTCCAAAAAGTTCTGAAAACTTTTTTCTCTTTTGTCTATCACTTTAACTCTCTCTAAAAATGTCTGGCACAGGCCAAAAAGTTGAACTGTCCAAACTTGCATATGATCACCTTAGCTGGAAAGGAGCAAGGAGTCTCTGCATAGAGAGAGGTTTGAGTGTAGGGAAGAATCCTTCCTTAGAACTGTTAATTAATATGCTTAGAGTACAGGATAAGGCCATAAGTGCCCAATCTGTAGAAAAAGTAGCTAATGGTTCTCAATCTGATCCAGGGACTCCCCCAGGAAAAGGTTCAGGAAAGAAACTTCTCAGCCTGCCCATTACTAGACAGTCTAGCATAGTTGGTACAGAGGTTGAATCACATCATACTGATGATGTGCTCTCACATTATACTGGTAGCCAAGCTGTTAGGGTGCCCTCTGTAAGGGACAGGTCTCCTTCTGTTCATTCCCATCATACCTCTGTATCTAGAAATGTCCCTCCCACCCACCCTGATGACAGATTGTTGGAAAGGGAGCTCAATAGATTGAGAGTGGAGCAAACCAGACTGAAGCTCAAGAAGCAACAGCTGGATTTGGATAGACAGTCTTTAGAAATAGAGAGGGAAAGACAGAAGTTGGGTTTAGATACCCATGGTGGCAGCAGCAGTATTCCCCATAGTCATCCTGCAAAAGAGCATGATTCCAGGAATCTGCACAAGATAGTTCCCCCTTATAAGGAGGGGGATGACATTAACAAGTGGTTTGCTGCACTTGAGAGGGCCTGTGCTGTACAGGATGTCCCTCAAAAGCAGTGGGCTGCTATCCTATGGCTATCATTTAGTGGAAAGGGTAGGGATAGACTCCTTACTGTGAAAGAAAGTGATGCCAATAATTTTACAGTTCTTAAGAATGCACTCCTGGATGGTTATGGCTTAACCACTGAACAGTACAGGATAAAGTTCAGAGAGACCAAAAAGGAGTCTTCACAAGACTGGGTTGATTTCATTGACCAGGCAGTGAAGGCCTTGGAGGGGTGGTTACATGGCAGTAAAGTTACTGATTATGAAAGCCTGTATAACACAATCCTGAGAGAGCATATACTTAATAATTGTGTGTCTGATTTGTTGCACCAGTACCTGGTAGACTCTGATCTGACCTCTCCCCAAGAATTGGGAAAGAAGGCAGACAAATGGGTCAGAACAAGGGTGAACAGAAAAGTTCATACAGGGGGTGACAAAGATGGCAATAAGAAGAAAGATGGTGAAAAATCTCAAGATAAGCATGGGGATAAGGGTAAAACCAAAGATCCCACTTCAAATCTTAAACACTCTTCAGAGGGTGGGGATAAAACAAATTCTTCCTCTTCTTCCCAACCTGCACACATTAAAAAGCCTTGGTGCTTTGTGTGTAAAAATAGAGGCCATAGGCCAGGGGATAAGTCCTGTCCAGGTAAACCCCCTGAGCCTACCACCACTAATACATCAAGCTCTAGTGCCCCTAGCAGTAGTGGTACTAGTGGTGGGACTGCTGGCAACAGTCAAGCAAAGGGTGTAGTTGGGTTCACTTATGGGTCCATAGTGGAAACTGATGTCATCAGTCCCAAGACAGTTTCTGTCACACCTAGTGGCATTGGCCTTGCCACACTGGCTGCTTGTCCCCTTACAATGGATAAGTACAGGCAGACAGTTTCAATAAATGGTGTTGAGGCCTTGGCCTACAGGGACACAGGTGCCAGTTTCACTTTGGTGACTGAAAACCTAGTGCCTCCTGAACAACACATCATTGGACAACTGTATAAGATTATTGATGTCCATAACTCCACTAAGTTTCTTCCCTTAGCTATAATTCAGTTTAGTTGGGGTGGAGTTACTGGCCCTAAGCAGGTGGTGGTATCACCTAGCTTACCTGTAGACTGTCTCTTAGGTAATGACCTAGAGGCCTCAGGTTGGGCTGATGTAGAGTTTTATGCCCATGCAGCCATGCTGGGCATCCCTGAGGAATTGTTCCCTCTCATCTCAAGTGAAATGAAAAAGCAAAGGAGAGAAGGCCTGAAAACTCAGGATCCCTCTCCATCAACAGGTAAAAAGGGTATCACAGTATCCCCTAACCACCCTACCATTCAGGATATCATTCCTGTGGTGGGAGAAACCTCTCCTGGGGTGGTACCTGTTCCAAGGGAATCATCAGCTGGCAAAGCTGGACTCCCTGAGGTGGAAGTACCTCTCTGTGGGATAACTAACATTGGTGAGAAAAAGAGCACCATTTTAGTTAACATGGAGCATCCCTCCAACCCTCCCAGAGAAACTTTAGTGCAGAAACCCTGCACTGCCTCACAACACTTAGGACAGCATCCCTGCCCTAGTGTGGAGCTCATAGGACAGCATCCCTGCCCTGCTCCAACCCAAGAGAAACAGCATCCCTGTTCTCTCTTCCAGCCACATGGACAAAGTTTTTGCCCAGCTATGGCTTTTCTGAGACAGCATCCCTGTCTGGCATTTCCATCACTACAAATAGGTTCAGTGGACAATTCCCACTGCTCTAAACTAAAACTTACTGATAGAAACTCTGAAAATACATCTTCACATTGTTGCTTAGCTAAAAAACTTCAAACAGGGTGGTTTACATCCCCACAGGGAAGTAACCATATAGTGGATGATAAAGGGAGTAACCAGTCTATTGCAGAGCTACTCTCTACTTATCACCACTTAGACAATAAAGTCTCAACTGGCCAAGGTTAGCCTTATTGTCCTTCGTTTGGGGGGGGGTTGTGTGAGAAGGTAGCCTCTTTCTAGCCTTGTTACCCCCACTTTTGGCCTGTTTGTGAGTGTATGTCAGGGTGTTTGTCACTGTTTTCACTGTCTCACTGGGATCCTGATAGCCAGGCCTCAGTGCTCATAGTGAAAACACCATGTTTTCAGTATGGTTGTTATGTGTCACTGGGATCCTGCTAGTCAGGACCCCAGTGCTCATAGGTTTGTGGCCTATATGTATGTGTCACTGGGACCCTGTCACACAGGGCCCCAGTGCTCATAGGTGTGCATGTATATGTTCCCTGTGTGGTGCCTAACTGTCTCACTGAGGCTCTGCTAACCAGAACCTCAGTGGTTATGCTCTCTCATTACTTTCAAATTGTCACTGACAGGCTAGTGACCATTTTTACCAATTTACATTGGCTTACTGGAACACCCTTATAATTCCCTAGTATATGGTACTGAGGTACCCAGGGTATTGGGGTTCCAGGAGATCCCTATGGGCTGCAGCATTTCTTTTGCCACCCATAGGGAGCTCTGACAATTCTTACACAGGCCTGCCACTGCAGCCTGAGTGAAATAACGTCCACGTTATTTCACAGCCATTTTTCACTGCACTTAAGTAACTTATAAGTCACCTATATGTCTAACCTTTACCTGGTAAAGGTTAGGTGCAAAGTTACTTAGTGTGAGGGCACCCTGGCACTAGCCAAGGTGCCCCCACATTGTTCAGAGCCAATTCACTGAACTTTGTGAGTGCGGGGACACCATTACACGCGTGCACTACATATAGGTCACTACCTATATGTAGCTTCACCATGGTAACTCCGAATATGGCCATGTAACATGTCTATGATCATGGAATTGCCCCCTCTATGCCATCCTGGCATTGTTGGTACAATTCCATGATCCCAGTGGTCTGTAGCACAGACCCTGGTACTGCCAGACTGACCTTCCTGGGGTTTCACTGCAGCTGCTGCTGCTGCCAACCCCTCAGACAGGCAGCTGCCCTCCTGGGGTCCAGCCAGGCCTGGCCCAGGATGGCAGAACAAAGAACTTCCTCTGAGAGAGGGTGTGACACCCTCTCCCTTTGGAAAATGGTGTGAAGGCAGGGGAGGAGTAGCCTCCCCCAGCCTCTGGAAATGCTTTGTTGGGCACAGATGTGCCCAATTCTGCATAAGCCAGTCTACACCGGTTCAGGGACCCCTTAGCCCCTGCTCTGGCGCGAAACTGGACAAAGGAAAGGGGAGTGACCACTCCCCTGACCTGCACCTCCCCTGGGAGGTGTCCAGAGCTCCTCCAGTGTGCTCCAGACCTCTGCCATCTTGGAAACAGAGGTGCTGCTGGCACACTGGACTGCTCTGAGTGGCCAGTGCCACCAGGTGACGTCAGAGACTCCTGCTGATAGGCTCCTTCAGGTGTTAGTAGCCTTTCCTCTCTCCTAGGTAGCCAAACCCTCTTTTCTGGCTATTTAGGGTCTCTGTCTCTGGGGAAACTTCAGATAACGAATGCATGAGCTCAGCCGAGTTCCTCTGCATCTCCCTCTTCACCTTCTGATAAGGAATCGACCGCTGACCGCGCTGGAAGCCTGCAAACCTGCAACATAGTAGCAAAGACGACTACTGCAACTCTGTAACGCTGATCCTGCCGCCTTCTCGACTGTTTTCCTGCTTGTGCATGCTGTGGGGGTAGCCTGCCTCCTCTCTGCACCAGAAGCTCCGAAGAAATCTCCCGTGGGTCGACGGAATCTTCCCCCTGCAACCGCAGGCACCAAAAAGCTGCATTACCGGTCCCTTGGGTCTCCTCTCAGCACGACGAGCGAGGTCCCTCGAATCCAGCGATACCGTCCAAGTGACCGACACAGTCCAGTGACTCTTCAGCCCAAGTTTGGTGGAGGTAAGTCCTTGCCTCACCTCGCTGGGCTGCATTGCTGGGAACCGCGACTTTGCAAGCTTCTCCGGCCCCTGTGCACTTCCGGCGGAAATCCTTCGTGCACAGCCAAGCCTGGGTCCACGGCACTCTAACCTGCATTGCACGACTTTCTAAGTTGGTCTCCGGCGACGTGGGACTCCTTTGTGCAACTTCGGCGAGCACCGTTTCACGCATCCTCGTAGTGCCTGTTTCTGGCACTTCTCCGGGTGCTACCTGCTTCAGTGAGGGCTCTTTGTCTTGCTCGACGTCCCCTCTCTCTGCAGGTCCAATTTGCGACCTTCTGGTCCCTCCTGGGCCCCAGCAGCGTCCAAAAACGCCAAACGCACGATTTGCGTGTAGCAAGGCTTGTTGGCGTCCATCCGGCGGGAAAACACTTCTGCACGACTCTCCAAGGCGTGGGGGATCCATCCTCCAAAGGGGAAGTCTCTAGCCCTTGTCGTTCCTGCAGTATTCACAGTTCTTCAGCCTAGTAAGAGCTTCTTTGCACCAACCGCTGGCATTTCTTGGGCATCTGCCTATCTCCGAGCTGCTTGTGACTTTTGGACTTGGTCCCCTTGTTCCACAGGTACCTTCAGACAGGAATCCATCGTTGTTGCATTGCTGATTTGTGTTTTCCTGGCATTCTCCCTCTAACACGACTATTTTGTCCTTAGGGGAACTTTGGTGCACTTTGCACTCACTTTTCAGGGTCTTGGGGAGGGTTATTTTTCTAACTCTCACTATTTTCCAATAGTCCCAGCGACCCTCTACAAGGTCACATAGGTTTGGGGTCCATTCGTGGTTCGCATTCCACTTCTGGAGTATATGGTTTGTGTTGCCCCTATCCCTATGTTTCCCCATTGCATCCTATTGTAACTATACATTGTTTGCACTGTTTTCTAAGACTATACTGCATATTTTTGCTATTGTGTATATATATCTTGTGTATATTTCCTATCCTCTCACTGAGGGTACACTCTAAGATACTTTGGCATATTGTCATAAAAATAAAGTACCTTTATTTTTAGTATAACTGTGTATTGTGTTTTCTTATGATATTGTGCATATGACACTAAGTGGTACTGTAGTAGCTTCACACGTCTCCTAGTTCAGCCTAAGCTGCTCTGCTAAGCTACCATTATCTATCAGCCTAAGCTGCTAGACACCCTATACACTAATAAGGGATAACTGGGCCTGGTGCAAGGTGCAAGTACCCCTTGGTACTCACTACAAGCCAGTCCAGCCTCCTACAGCTGTGCACAAAGGATTTCCGCCGGAAGTGCACAGGGGTCGGAGTAGCTGCAAAAGTCGCGTTTCCCAGCAATGCAGCCCAGCGAGGTGAGGCAAGGACTTACCTCCACCAAACTTGGACTGAAGAGTCACTGGACTGTGGGGGTCACTTGGACAGAGTCGCTGGATTTGAGGGACCTCGCTCGTTGTGCTGAGAGGAGATCCAAGGGACCGGTAATGCAGCTTTTTGGTGCCTGCGGTTGCAGGGGGAAGATTCCGTCGACCCACGGGAGATTTCTTCGGAGCTTCTGGTGCAGAGAGGAGGCAGACTACCCCCACAGCATGCACAAGCAGGAAAACAGTCGAGAAGGCGGCAGGATCAGCGTTACAGAGTTGCAGTAGTCGTCTTTGCTACTATGTTGCAGGTTTGCAGGCTTCCAGCGCGGTCAGCAGTCGATTCCTTGGCAGAAGGTGAAGAGAGAGATGCAGAGGAACTCGGATGAGCTCTTGCATTCGTTATCTAAAGTTTCCCCAGAGACAGAGACCCTAAATAGCCAGAAAAGAGGGTTTGGCTACCTAGGAGAGAGGATAGGCTACTAACACCTGAAGGAGCCTATCAGAAGGAGTCTCTGACGTCACCTGGTGACACTGGCCACTCAGAGCAGTCCAGTGTGCCAGCAGCACCTCTGTTTCCAAGATGGCAGAGGTCTGGAGCACACTGGAGGAGCTCTGGACACCTCCCAGGGGAGGTGCAGGTCAGGGGAGTGGTCACTCCCCTTTCCTTTGTCCAGTTTCGCGCCAGAGCAGGGCTAAGGGGTCCCCTGAACCGGTCTAGACTGGCTTATGCAGAATTGGGCACATCTGTGCCCAACAAAGCATTTCCAGAGGCTGGGGGAGGCTACTCCTCCCCTGCCTTCACACCATTTTCCAAAGAGAGAGGGTGTAACACCCTCTCTCAGAGGAAGTTCTTTGTTCTGCCATCCTGGGCCAGGCCTGGCTGGACCCCAGGAGGGCAGATGCCTGTCTGATGGGTTGGCAGCAGCAGCAGCTGCAGTGAAACCCCAGGAAGGGCACTTTGGCAGTACCAGGGTCTGTGCTACCGACCACTGGGATCATGGGATTGTGCCAACTATGCCAGGATGGCATAGAGGGGGCAATTCCATGATCATACACATGTTACATGGCCATATTCGGAGTTACCATTGTGAAGCTACATATAGGTAGTGACCTATATGTAGTGCACGCGTGTAATGGTGTCCCCGCACTCACAAAGTTCAGGGAATTGGCTCTGAACAATGTGGGGGCACCTTGGCTAGTGCCAGGGTGCCCTCACACTAAGTAACTTTGCACCTAACCTTTACCAGGTAAAGGTTAGACATATAGGTGACTTATAAGTTACTTAAGTGCAGTGTAAAATGGCTGTGAAATAACGTGGACGTTATTTCACTCAGCCTGCAGTGGCAGGCCTGTGTAAGAATTGTCTGAGTTCCCTATGGGTGGCAAAAGAAATGCTGCAGCCCATAGGGATCTCCTGGAACCCCAATACCCTGGGTACCTCAGTACCATATACTAGGGAATTATAAGGGTGTTCCAGTAAGCCAATGTAAATTGGTAAAAATGGTCACTAGCCTGTTAGTGACAATTTTGAAAGAAATGAGAGAGCATAACCACTGAGGTTCTGATTAGCAGAGCCTCAGTGAGACAGTTAGTCACTACACAGGTAACACATTCAGGCACACTTATGAGCACTGGGGCCCTGGGTTACCAGGGTCCCAGTGACACATACAACTAAAACAACATATATACAGTGAAAAATGGGGGTAACATGCCAGGCAAGATGGTACTTTCCTACACAACCCCCCCCAAACGAAGGACAATAAGACTAACCATGACCTGATGAGTCTTCATTGTCTAAGTGGAAATATCTGGAGAGTCCATCTGCATTGGAGTGGCTACTCCCAGGTCTATGTTCCACTGTATAGTCCATTCCCTGTAGGGATATGGACCACCTCAACAATTTAGGATTTTCACCTTTCATTTGTTTTAGCCAAAGTAGAGGTTTGTGGTCTGTCTGAACAATGAAGTGAGTGCCAAACAGGTATGGCCTCAACTTCTTCACTGCCCAGACCACAGCAAAGGCCTCCCTCTCAATCGCAAACCAACGCTTTTCTCTAGGGGTCAACCTCCTACTAATAAAAGCAACAGGTTGATCCTGGCCCTCAGAATTAAGTTGTGATAGGACTGCCCCTACTCCTAATTCAGATGCATCAGTTTGGACATAGAATTTTTTAGAGTAACAAGGGCTTTTCAGGACAGGTGCACAGCACATGGCCTGCTTCAGCTCCTCAAAAGCTTTATGACAGTTTGCTGTCCATAATACCTTTTTAGGCATTTTCTTGGATGTGAGGTCATTAAGAGGGGCTGCAATGGAGCCATAGTTCTTAATGAACCTCCTGTAATACCCAGTGAGGCCTAGGAAGGCTCTCACCTGAGTCTGTGTAGTAGGGGGAACCCAATCAATAACTGTTTGGATTTTCCCCTGTAGTGGTGCAATCTGTTCTCCACCAACAAGGTGTCCCAGATAAACCACCTTACCCTGCCCTATCTGGCACTTTGAAGCCTTGATAGTGAGGCCTGCCTTT